>NC_056539.1:27977500-30377500 GCF_910596095.1 Thunnus maccoyii | reverse complement strand
GCTAGTAAACAACGTGGGATTTAAAACATTAAAAAATCTGCTTTGCAAATGTTTTATGATGAAGGAAATGCATTCAACATGTCTATTAGGCTTCAAGGACACATACAGTACAATGTGTTTCGGTGAGTAACACTGATCATAAACAGAATTTTTATTTGTTTACAAGAAAACTGCACATATTTATGTATTTTTTAAAATGGAACCCGCTCAGTTTGATGTTTTTTCTTCTCTTACACATACAGTAAAAATAAGTAAGCAAACTATGTCAACAACAAAACAATCTTTATGTGATTTTTCATTTTCCCAGTCATCATCTTTATCTGTAAAATTAAATGCCATGTTAAACACTTTAAAATGCAGTTTTGTTCGCTATGGACGATGTTCATATTAAACGTCATGTTGATCGTGGGCAGTATATGTGAGATCAATAATTCAAATCCATGACATAAATGAGCTCAACACAAACTTCCACTGGTAATGTTCCACATATGAGTAACCTGCTTTGCACAGGTGTGCTGTACAAACATAACAGTGGTTTAATCCTCCCACACGCTGTGACGGGGAGATGGAGGCAGAGATTTCTGAAGATAAATGAACGAACAATCTACAGCTCAGGCGCTTATCAGATATGATCAGATGGAAGCAGTGTGTAATAGTCTCTAATGAATCGAACTAAAACAAATTAACCACAGGGATCGTACTGATTGGCCGTCCCAACAATGAAGCCTGTTTGTTTAAGTGTAATGTGGGAGGTGATAATTCCAGGGCTGCTACCTTGGAAACAAAATAATTTAAATGCTGTGTTGTGCAATGCCTCGACTCTGTGTTGGGATCTATTATGACAAAATGAGGGATCATCTGTGCCAAAAATCATCAGGTTTATCATTAAAAAATGGAGCTGGTATGAGGAGAGAACCTGCTTATGCACACAGAAACTCTGCATCTTGTACAAATACACCTGGAACACGCCCATTATACATGGCAACTGGGCCCAACAACCACTTAAAACACAACCACAGAAAAGAGGTGTTTGCAAGCTGCTTCTCTACATCCCGGTCAAGTCTGTCGACAATAACCGAACAGCAAAACATGAACCCACAATGTTAGTCTGTTTGATGTTCCCCAGCTCTCTTTTTTTTCTTCTTTTTTTTTAATCTTTCCCTCAATAGAGGGGAGTCTGAAAGGCAGAGTAGAGATGTTTAAGAACACGGTTTGCGGCGGTAAAACCCACGGATAACAATAAGCGTTTTACACTGAGCAGGAATTCAAAGAACTTGAGGAGAGAAACACAGAGACAATACTTGGCTGTGAAAGAGTGACGATCAGTCTAACATGCTAAATCTCTGCCTTTGTGCCCCGGAGCTTTGATCCCAAACTTCCAGCGAGCCTCTCTGTTGAGTCTGTTTGCTCTTATTCAGATATATTAAGACTTTCCATTATGTGCAGACTTCAGAAACAGCCTGTGGTATTTGCTCAAAGATTAGTTTACTTAAAAGCCCAAAAAAAGGTCCCGAAATCAGAGGGGGAAACCTTCCATTGACAGAGATGAGAGGTAATCTGTGCACGGTTGAGTCATTTCAAGGCTCTCCTTGTGTGTGTATACAGATTGTGTGTGTGTGTATACTGTACTGTATGGCTGTTTTTGTGTGTTTTCTTAGTGTCTTTTGCTGTTAGATAAATATGTATTGAAAGTGTTGAGCTTAAAAGAACAAGCAGCAGGAGCATAAACTTCTTCTTTCATACTCCTGAGTTCAAAACACTGTTTACTGAGACACACAGAGGTTAGAGCCAAACAACCTCTTAGGAGCTGACGCAGACCTGTCAAGCTTTTGTGTATGTGTGTATGTGTCTGCAGTGGGTGTGTGTACTTTTAAGGGCATGTATCTGAGAGCGATCTGTTTGGGTGATTTGTGTTGCCTACCGCTGGTGCCGGTTATCCAGTGAGCAGTCAAGGTTCATTTGGGTCACCGTGGCCCCCCCCCCTGAGGACACTGACTGTGCAGGCAGGCGGTCGAGCCAAAGAACATCACTGACCTTTGACCCTCACCCTTGTCATGTGTTCGACCCTGCCAGGTGATTGACTACAGCCTGGGAGGTATCTGAGGCGGCCGTGAGCTTCTGCAATGTTAAAAGATGACCTCAAAAACATCGAAGTATTCACACCAAGCTTTAAGGGACGGTATCTTTGCAGGGGATTTACATTCATACTGGACGATGTAAGGACAATATTCAGGGTGGTATTCAGTATGTAGCATGGCAAAAATTACAAGTGTGAAGGTAAGGTTAATGGATGGGCATGTAATATGTTTAAATTTGACACTTCAGAACATAATTTGCATCCTGTTTCAGACCATCAATGAACAGTCTTTCCCCAGTCTCAAGTATTTTAACCTTGAAGCTTGATATTAACAATGAATAAAATGATCATTTTTAAGGTAAAAGAGGCTACTCACAGTGACAAACCCAGAGAGAATTGTTTCCTGCTTTGCAACTCTACAATTCTTTAGCCTCTTTCAGCTCATGATTTTGGTTTTCATGGTAGATGTTTCACTCTCAGCACTCCCATCATCCTTCCAGGCAGCTGTTTTTAACAAACAAGCTTTGATAAACTATCTACCTGCCCAGCACCAAACGGCAGATGCAAAAAAAAGTTAGAGTCGCAGGTGAACATGGTGGAGTATTTAACAGCTTAAGAGTAAGATATTTTTCTCAGCAGTTGGTGGAGACCAAACCAGATCTAAAGGAGAGTGAGTATTGGACTCACACTCACCAGGTGGACAGATACACGACTGTAAATGGCAACTGTTCGATCAGCCATACCCACTTTATAAGACGATAGTATCTCAAAGCTATGTGTCTGTCAGCTTGTTTGGAGTTCCTCTGCCTCTAGTGGCCAAGACTTCAATTTATTTTGTTAAATTTTACAATGTTTTGTTGTTTGCTCGCAGCTTTTCCGGCTGACAGCGCAAAAATGTCTGAGTTTCACACCAGATCTGTAGTACACAAAGTGACAGAAAATGTAAGCCTACATCATTACAGGGGGGGATGCATTGGCAGAAATGGAATATAAGTATGTTTTCATTAGTGTGTAATCACCTGAAAATAACAATCGTGTTGTTGTTACCTTAGAATGAGCCCTTTATATCTACATAGGGAGCGGGTCCTCTTCCACGGAGCCCGCCATGTTGCACCGCCATGTTTCTACAGTAGCCCAGAACAGACAAACCAAACACTGGCTCTAGAGAGGGCCTTTCGCAAGTTTCGCAGCCACTGTAGGTTCTCCTACATGCTTGGAAGAGGAAAGGATGGTGTGGAGGTGGTTATCAGTTGGTTGCAATCTGCAACATCACCGCTAGATACCACTAAATCCTACACACCGGTCCTTTGAGCAAATAACTTTTCTTTTTTTTTTTTTTAAACGTTGCCATTAAACACACCTTTAATGAATCATCTGATATCAGCGTAACACACTCTCGTACACGTAAATGTGCACACACAAAAAGAAAATCTAAAATTATACATGACGCATCTGTATGGTATGAAAATCATTATAAAAGGGGAAAGACAGGTGATGAGAGTTCACAGTGCACTGAAGTGTGTGTTATAAAAGTTCATTCCATCCCAATGTGTCTGAGCGCTTTTAAGCAGCTGATTGAGCAATATAGGTGTACGTGTCTGTGTTTGATGGCTTGCATATGGACAGACACATACAGTACACACATACCACAGCCATACTCACCTGTGCCATTAACCTCCCCTCCCATCAGCGGCTCTTTGGAAGGAATGCGAGGCAATGAGCGACGTCTCAGAAGGTTTATGTCTCTCAGGATCTGACAGACTGTGTAAATACAGCAGGCAAGCTGAGGGTGCAGCTCTCCTGCTACATCTAAATAAAAAGGCTGCTGCTGAGGATCACATCACCACCGAAGGAGTGCAGGAAGTATTCATCATGTACTATTACATGTACTGTATATGCATTCGACATGTACTGTACTGCAGAGAGGAACATGGGAAAAAGCAGTGTCACGATCACACGGACATGGATATAAACACTGAAATAACAGAGAGGAAGACGGGTTTACTTTGAAGGAATTTAGATTTATATAAGCGTTAAATCCATTCTGTAAAAAGGTGACTTGACCTGGGAGCATAATCAAAACACTAGCACTTAGAATAAGAGAAAACTTCCTACATCACATCATATCTTCTTACAAACAAACCACTTCACAACTCCATAAAACGACCAAACGATTTCACATGTATTTACATTTTTGAGCCAGATGCTCAGTGTTGTGGTATACTAATGCTATTCTAATGTGCTGTACAACTATTCATTTTTAAAAAATGATGGGAATTAGTTTAAGTGGTATTCATAGATTTGGCTGGGTGAACTGTAAACACAACATCTGACAAACATAAGTCTAATGTTCACTCTCTTTTCCAGCTCTGTTTAGCTCTCTGTTTAGCTCTCTGTTTTAGCACAAACTCCTGAGAAAAATATTTTGGCTCTTACTCTGCTAAATGTACCACTATAGTATCTCACTGTCTGCTTGCCATTTGGTGCCAGACAGGAGTGGGTTTACTTAAGCGTATGAACCAAAAGTGGCTTGGCTAAACCAAGTTCCTTTACAGTCTGTACACAAGATGTACAGTGTTTAATTTTCTGATAAATTTGAGCAACCTTGCCATCAGGGACTAACAATTATGTCTAGGATTTCAATGTTTACTGATGCTGTTAAAGGTTTTACAGAAGAGCATTTTTATAAGTATGATCACATACTTCAAAATGTTACAAAAATTTTATCTCTACAAACTCCTCAATTACGTATGTAAATATAACTCTATAAACGTATGTGGTCCAGAAACTTAAAGACAGATCCTTTAACAACAGGGTCACTGGACAAATGATGTTATTGCTCAGGCATTTTTGGGTTTCAGGGCATGGAGCGGTTGTTGACAGCAGTCTAAACTCTACCAGCAATCATAGTATGGTTCAAAGGTCAGAGTGATGCTAATCTTTTGTCATAATTACCATGTTACCACAGTAACATGGCTCTTCTAACTGCTCTACAGTCTCTCAGGCTGGCCACTGACCTCTGACCTGATGATGACCAGTGATGACCCCTGACTGATGTGCTTGTTTGCTCTTCATGCCCACATCACTCTGTCATCAGATCCAGGTGAGTAAAAGGAGAAAGAGAAAACAGAAGCAGGAAAGAGAAAAGAAGATGGAAGATGGAGAAACATGTTGATGAGTAATAAATGAACATGTTTGTTTAGGCTTTGGGTAAAAGGACTGAATATGCAGTGTCTTTCTATAGAGTACGCTTGAATTAACCGAAAAACAGCTGAGTGTTACGACCCTTTGTACATTTGCTCATCCAGTTTGTAGCAGTTGACATGAAAAATTACAAAAAGTATCAGAGAAACAGCTGTTACAGCTAACTAGCAAGCCTACAAAAATGGAACTTTGTTGGGGAGTTTTTGTGTGTGTGTGTTTTTTCTACTTGTATTAATAGCTTGCTGGATGAGTTCAAGGTTCTTCACGTCTCTTATGAACACTAAACCATTTCAGTGGAACTGCAAGTAAAAAAAAACCGGGCCCTCAGGGGTGCATGCCGCTGGTTTATAGGATCAGCAGGGTCCTGAGGAAGTCAATATGTGCCAAAAACATTGATTTACAGAATTTAAAATAAAAACAAGCTGTGAGTGTGTGGCTGTCTCCTCCTTCTGATGTATACATGCAAGGAAACACTAGAATAGGTATGTGTTTTCCTTCATTTCTTCTTTAAAATGCAAAATCTTATGATTAACAAAATACAAAAGAAAGAACTGGTTTGTAAAATCTGGTTAGGATGGAAGGACAACCTCAAAGTCTTCCAGTGTTTAGGGTTGACAAAACCTAATCAGGATGGGTTTGAGCTGCTGGGAGCTTAGAGGTCTGAGAGTCAGAGCTCAGACCTCGTGTGACTCATATCCAACCCCACACAGGTACTAAGACCATAAACACTGTCAAAAGCAGATGTACAGGTGAGTGCATGTTTGTACTGAAAAATATTTTTTTCACTGATGTATCAAAACACGAAACAAAATGGGCCCTCATCAGACCACACGCTAACCTTTTGATCAATGCTAGTGGTAATTTAGCTGGAAATAATGGTAAAGTTACGAAAAAAGTTATGGATGCCGCATGATTCAGGGAAACAAGACTAAGGGCGTTTTCAGACCTGCGCTGTTACGTAAGGTTGAATTGGACGTTGGTTCATTTTCCTCTTTGGTTTTAATTCATTTGTGCAGGTCTGAACACAGCAATCATATATGGGTACAGACCAAAACAATTTTACCAAGACCCTTTGAGGATGTGGTCTCAGTCAGGTCCCAAATGAACCCTGGAGCGGTTTGTTTGCAATGGGGTTGTGATCCAATTTCAATCTAACCCAACTACAAGACGTACTCTGAAAACTTGAGCTAACCAGTTCACATGGCCAGGTGTGCTTTGCATGCTGGGATGCAGATGAGTGAAATCATCAGTTGTTATCAGACGGAGAGAGAATCGAGGTCCAACCTGGACGAACAACAACAAGTATGCTGCATTTTTGATATTTGGCAGATAGGACCTTTATCAAGACCTTTTTCCTGTGTTTGCATTCTTGCTCCCGCCGGCTTGTAGTGATGCATTTGTTTCTGTTGGAGTTTCATCAGTGTAAAAAGAAATGGAACCAAGAGGCAAACTCACCAGTTTACCAAGTTTACCAACTCATCCACTGATTCAGACCAGAGCAAACGAACTATAGGTTTAAAAACGCCCTATGAATGTACAACTGGACTAAGCACAGTAGAGCTTTGAGTTAAATGTTTAGCAGGTATAATGAGCCAACCATCTTTGTTAAAAGCATAAAAGTCAACTTGCTGTTGGTGCCAGAGGAAAAGTCAGGGAATCATCAACATCTTTAGAATACACTGCATAGGAACCACGAATGTCTGTACAAAATGTGGTGCCAACCATCAAGTATAAGTAGAGATATCTCACTGAGTAAAGGAAAACTTTGACCTGGGGGCGGTAGATGAAAAGTCAGAGGTTCACCAAAGTCATTAGAATTGATCCTCTTGGGACCATGAATGTTTTGCTCAAGATTTCATGGGAATCCATTCAGTTCAGTTTGGACTGAAGTGGTGGACCAACCCACCAACCGACCAGGGTTCACCCTCCTGCAGACGGGCTTCATGTTTAACCCAATCAAACACAATTAGCAGTGTTGGGTGAGAAGACAGTTGGGAATCATCCCCTTGCTGTAGTACTCGCGAATTGTTCTTTCTATACTAGGGCCATCACTTTTCAAAAACTCAAGCTTGAATGAATGAGAACTATAATTCTTGTAAACCACATAGCCTGATCTCAAACCATGATGTAGATGTCAGGGAATTCTGCTTTTTCTGGTGTCTTCACTGCCTTACAAGCTAAGAGTTGCCTGCTCAGATTTGTTGTTGTGCTACTGCAAGGCAGTTAACATGTTACCCAGTCAGCAAACACCCTTTTTTTAATAAATAATTTTGCCCTCTATCATGTGGAACCCAAAATCACACATAAACACATGTCCTCTCTGATACTTTGGTGTTGTGATTATCTGTTGAGTTTCCTCCATTTTATGTTATTAAAAAGAACACAAATAGCCCAAGAGTTTGATGGCGCAATAAGTCAGAATGATGGTGCATTTTACAAGTGCATACAAGTGTAAAAGGTAGGGGCCCAAAATTGACACGCATCTTGAATGTACTCCAAAATTCTGATAATTTTTTTTCTGAGAGTGTAGGTTGACCATGTAAACTCAGGTTTTAGCTCCCTGTGAAAAGGTTGCTCCTCTCCCTTTTTCACCAGGCCCTGATTCACAATATTACTAGTGTTTTTGTGTTAAATCACTAATTTCGGTCTAATCTTTCTGTTGATTTCAGTCATGTTGCACAAATGTAATACGGGTTTCAGTTGAGTATTTTGTGTTTCACAATGTTATATATTGTTGAAGGGCTTCAGTCCTGTTCTTTTTGAGTTGTGACGGTAGGGCAGATCATCTGCTTAATCAGTGATAGTGGCAACAGATGTGCATCATTAGCCGCACTCAGTAGTGAGTCACTAGGCTCTGTCAAGTTGAGGTAGGATAAAACTATTTTGCAGTAAATTACATTCTGTTTAATTTGGGGCACTCATGGCTGTGTTTGTGTATCCACAGGAAATTGTGATTGTCAGCAGTGTTGTTCTTTATGTTTTGACAGCGTGGCATCAGTCTGGCTCACCCTATGGTAACCTGAGATGGGATGTTCCAGTTAGGTGAGGCTGAGAAGCTAAAAGGCCCGTCACTGGTCTATTGAGATAGAGGGAAGAGGGTAGGTGGCAGCTTGCTGCAGGTTTTATTTGTTTGTTGCTGTGGCTTAAGTTATTTTTGTTGAATTTCTCGGGGTTAATTTCTGCCACTGTTTCATTAATATTTTTGTTAATAAATATCACTTTTTTGAGCACATACTCTGGCCTGCTGGCCTGTTTTTTTTTTTTTTGGTAACATCCCTTTAAAGATCTTCTCCAGACATACTCTGTATAATTACCACTTTAAAATCCTTAAAATGACATCTACTCCTTCTCCCTCATTAAAAATTCCAGAATCTATGTGCAAATATATTCATGGCGGTGTGCAGCAGTTCAGCGGCGTCTCTTGCTCCCAGTTATGGTGTAAAGAGTGTTCGGGACTCTTCTCTTAATGTGAGTAAGTGTGCAAATAACACAACCAGTGCAACTAGGCCAAGAAGGTACAGCCCAACTTCTGAACATTATCAACAACTTGTCCATCTCACTTCCTCCGAAGCTTAGAGCGGCGTTCGGCAAACTGCAGCTCCTGAGGACACAACGCCCTGCGGCAGCAGACTGGTGTAGCAGACTACAACGACTCAGAGACGAGAGGAAGCGGTGTGCATGGAAGCAGAAGAGGGGTCTGTTAGCCAAGCTAAAAGCTAACACACCCAGGCCAGCCATTCCATCACTCTTTCTGGTCAACATTCGCTCACTGGATAACAAAATGGATCTGATCCGACTGAGTGTTTATCAGAGGATGAAACTGTTGTGTTTTTCTCCTGACTGAAACTCGGCTAAACAGCAAAATGCCAGACTCGGCTTTTCAACTCGACGGGTTGATACTCTTCCATGCAGATCGGAATCAGCTGTTGGGGAAAAAACCTGAGGAGGTAAACTCTGCGTATAATTATCTTTAATTATAAATGATCGGTTCCTTAGATTTGTGACGTAGGAAATCCTGCCTGACTGAATCCAGGTTTTTGAGCTTTTCCTTGATACACTGCAGTGGAAATACTCAGCCATGGCTTATTTCGCTCCTGATATGTCCTGTAGCATATGAAAAACACCACATGGACATTTGAACAAGGTTCAAAACTTGATTTTCATCGGAGGGGGTCTTTAAAAGTCTCCAGCACCAAATACCATCTTCTGTCCTTTATATGGGGTGGCGGCATTACGCTCCCTTACACGCTGAGATTTTGTGCATGTGTGCATGAACACAGGCAGGTGTGTCCATGTGTGCAAAGTGCAAATGAGAAGATAAGCGATCCAGTTCGAAGCCGAGCCAGGGCTCCATCCTGTGATGTAACAGCTAATGACAGTAAATGAGTGGAGTTCTTTGCTCGGGCAGATCAGTGGCTCCCAGAGGAAAAGAGCCCGCGGTTCACTCTAAGTGCCGTGTTGTTATTTCTGAAGTGAATGGAGTTTGTTATCACAGCTTGGCCCCCCTCGCTCCCTCCCTCCCTCCCTCCGCCGAGCGACAGAGCAAAACCCCTGCTGCGTTTCTCAAGCTAGACACCGCATGCCTGCACACACACACATACACACACTTATGTGAAGGATGCATGCATGCACACACATTTCTGCTGCGACACATGGATGCATGTAGAAAAGTAACCGAAGGTAAAGGAGATGTGTGTGTGTGTGTGTGGGGTTAGAGGAGATCATGGCGTGCGACTCGCCTGCTACCGCCATGACTCTGCTTACATGTTACTTATCTTATCTGCTTATCAGGTTGGCAGACAACAAAAAAAAACACACACACACAAACACACACACACACACTCTTTTTGGTATGTACCAAAGTAACCAGTATTTTGGCAGGTGTTCCCCAGTTTCCTTAATCAGGATAAGATAATCTTCCCTTTGAGTACACACACAAACACACACACACATACACACACTTCCGACGCAGACTAACCATTTATTCAAGTACAAGTATTTTAAATGCACTTCAGCACAGACACTGATACTTCACTTGAATATTTCCAATTTGTACAACTTTCTACATTTTATCTGACAATATCTGATTTAAGTGTAGATACTAGGTACTTGCAGATAAATATTTGGTATCCACAACTGATGTATAAACAGTATACAGAGTTAGACTCAACAACAACATCCAAATACTTAAAAACTCTAAGAGAAGCCATTCTTTATGAGTACTTTTACTTTTTGATAGACTGACGTTGAGTGAGTCATGTCCAGTCCTGGGTTCTTGGCTGGCTGTAAAACACACTCTGCCCTTAAAGAAAACAATAACATGGACGAGCAGAGCAGGTGAGTTGCCGCGTCGTGCGTCACTGCGCGGCTCTGCGTCGGTCCTCGGAGATGCAGCGTCAGATGTGTGCCGTGAGCTGACAGGACGGAAGAATGTCTGGCTCTGCATACCAGCCTGAGCCTGCATACGTCAACAGGAGGCTGGCTGGAAGAGCCTCTGGAACTGATGTGTGTGAGTCTGGGTGTGTGGGAGTTGTGTGTTTTCGTGTGTGTGCATGGCAACTATTGTGGGGTATATTATCTATCATCTGACCAGAGCCTAAAATACCAGATTAGAACATTTGAAGGAACATACATACATGGTGCTGATACTGAAATTGGTTAGCAGAGGCCCGACTTTGAAAATGCAAAGAGCTAACTCTTTTCTGACACTGACAGACTCACGCATCTCATTATCAGCGTAGTTACTAGATGTTTAGATATTTATCTCACTCATCAAATATGTGACCTTGTGCTGTATGAGGTTGCACCACCGTCTCCGCTATCAAACCCTGTGGTAAATCATAATCTCATGATCTCATCTTTCTTTCTTTCACTGCTCTTCCTTTCTGTGTTTAAACTTGTTAGCCTTTTTTTTATACGACAGACTTTTAAAAAAAAAAAAGGTCAGAGGTGAACGGGGTTAAAGTTCAGATAATTTTAACTTGGAGTGCAACATTTAAGTGTAAAAGTAGTGCGCAAGACCCAAGAGAATGCCGCTGTGAGAGTTGGCAGCCATCCCCCCCCCCACACACGAGAAAAAAAAATGGATAAAGACACACAAAGTGTTTCTTTCTGCTCTCGGAGGAGCTGTAGTACACATCTTCCAAAATTAAACAATGCATTGCATCAAATTTATGTTACATAGTTTATCCAGCTTCCTGTGGAGAGGTGGGTTTTAAATGAAACACTGTAACACAACTTTCACATAAAATAGTAGCCTGGTAGCCTACTGGGTAAGATGCATGCCACATAACTGCCTCGTCTCACCCCTCATTTCTTATCATCTCTCTTCTGTCCCATCGTTAAAGCATATCTAACATACACTGGACCTCTAAAGAATTATTTTTTCTTCAAATCATGGGGAAATTTTGACAGTCATAGGCCATAAATCCACATTCACCATCATCAGCCTCTAAAAACACGCCAGATTTCTGCAAACAATTACGCTCGAAAAACATCCTTGAAACACTTATAAGTATTGGAAGCAGGTTAAATGATTCCCAAAAGTTTTCACACAGAGGTTCTGTTGCAATACAAAAACACAGGGATGTGTTGTTTTTCAGGCCCAGAAATATCTAAGATTCCACTCGTAGACAGAATATTGTGCAGGGTCGATCCTCAGCAGAGCTATTGAGTGAAAAGCTCAAGGATATTTGCCCTCTAGGGAAAATTTAGTGCAAATATCTGCAGGATTAGCACACGCTCTGTGAGCTCTGACGCAAAGACAGAGGGTACAACTATGCGGGGTATGCACCTGGCCCAGACCATGTGGATCAACCGAGTGTGATCGCACCTGGGAGACAAGCTCAGGTGAGTTTGGAGAGCCTGTCACTCACAGTCCTGGACGCCCCACGGCAGCCTGCCAGTTTAGATTTAATGCCCCGTTTGGATTTTAACCTGAGCTCCCGTTCTGAGATCTGCTCTATATAAACATGCAACCACATATTCTACACACTTTTACGAGTGTGTGTGTGCGCGCACAGACACACGCGCACGCGCAACACACACAGGCGGATTATCTTGGATGTTTACAGGACGACTCTTGCACAGATCTGATAAGGCTTATCTGATCCGAGAGCACAGCTCATTAAATCATGTGTAAGAAACTCTCACGCACCTGTGTGCTTGCGTAGAATACATGTGTGTGTGTGTTTTTTTTTTTACTACAACCAGAAAATGACTGCAACATATTTACTGTTTGTTTTGTTTTGCAAATGAAGTTGCAAATCTGTATGTTCTTTCACTAACACAACTTTCCTTCCTGAGTTTTCATCCTGCACAGGATCCCATTAACTTCTACCAGCTGTGGAAAGTAACTAAGTACATTTACTCAAGTACTGCACTTAAGTACAAAATGAAGCACTTGTACTTTACTTGAGTATTTCCTTTTTATGCTACTTTGTGCATCTACTCCACTACATTTCATAGATAAATATGAAATAGTACTTTTTTATTCCACTACATTTATTTGCTACTTATAGTTACTTTTCAGATTACAATTTTACATAAATAATATATTTTAATATTCTAACTTGTTTAAATTGTCTGCTCTTTTCTTTCCTTTTTTTAAAAATGTGTTATGCACCTTGAGCTGCATTTGTGCTGCATAAATAAAGTGTATTATTATTATTATTAAAAAAACACATGATACACTTATAATATGATGCAGTAATATTACTATTAATCTACCCAAAGTATCTAAAATTGGCTCTAAACTGATGAACTACAACATTAAAATGCTCTTATATGTATGTTGTTAGTGATAAAAACAAACAATATTAATATACTATAATATTATATACTATAATAACACGTCACAACATAATGAGTAATTTTACTTTTGATACTTTGAGTACATTTTGCTGATAATACTTCTTAAGTAACATTTTGAATTAATGACTTTTACTTGTAATGGAGTATTTTTAAACTACAGTATTTCTATTTTTACTTACATAAAGGATCTAAATACTTCTTCCACCACTGGCTTCTACTTGTTTGTCTGCACCAAGTAAACAAACAAAAACAGTCAAAGATTAAAATGGAAACATTACTCTATTACAAAAATAATGTATCGTATGACTCATTCTAGAAATGCATACCACACAAGCCTAAAAACCTAAAAAGCAGTGGCGCTCTTGTTTCAGTTGTTATCCTCAGTTCAAAAGGTAAAACATCAAAAAAAAAAAAAAGCGAATAAAAGCAGCAGGATCTTCACTTGATGTTTCTGTCATGCAAAACTTCATTTGAAGATGAAAAGAACAAAAATCTAGTTTTGTGTTTTCTTTGAAGCGTTAAGACCTCTCGGGGGAGTTTGATGTGCTCTTTAAAAGGAGACAAACACATTTTTTTCTTTGGAGAGAGAGAGAGACAGCCTCTTTAAAGCTTATTGACGATATCTGATTGATTGTGTAGTGGACTGTGTTGTCATGCTATGCTGTGTATGGCTGCTCCATTCAGTCAGATCAGATCTACCGCCCCACCTCTGTGACGTCACACGCCTTACTGAGCGTGCCAGTACTCCGAGCTAACAGAAGATGCCCGCATACGCTGGCACGTTATTGTCGCATGCGTGATAATCTGGCTACAGCAGAAACAGAGCAGTGATGAGGCGACTGATAGGCAGCAGCCGGGCCGCTAAGGAAGAGCTGCTCTACTGAGTTTGCAGAGGAGGAGGTGAGAAGAAGAAAAGCGATAAGACTGCTGTTACATCTCTAGGTCTGATTGCCGGTAAAGCACATGGTTCTGAGGAAAAACATTGAGCCACAGAGCTTTTTTACTTTTTTTTTTTTCCTTTTCAAGTTAAATTTGCAACTCAGTATCACATTCAACAATCTCTCATCAAAGGGAGACCTTCTATAAATACATTGCATGGAAGACTGGGATAACAGAGACATGTCTCTCATGATAAATTCAGATTTTTTCATGAGTACAGACAGGCCTCCATCTATTGTACGGTTAATTAGTAGGAATTTTCACAAAAATGCCCCTTTTCTTCTTTTTTTTTTTTCTAGGGAAAATACCTCCAGGAACAAAGATTCTTAGCATGTGTGTGTTTGCGTATTTATGTGTTTGCAACCTCATTAACACTACCACATAAACGTTGCAGCTAAATACTAAAGATCGACTGTGAAGCGCTGTAATTATGCTAATATAACTGCAATAACTTTTTAGCTGCAGCTGTTGCTTCCAATGACCCGGCATGCTAAAATGGCAGCTTAAAGTCCAGCTGTGAAGATTTTTTTTTTTAACAAGAAAAGTACAAAATCTGTAAATGGAGACAATGAATCACATCACACACGCAGACCTCCATCTAAAGTTAAAGGTTAGGCGGCTCAAACACCTTCAAATACATGTGGTGTGCTTATTTGTGGCAACAGCGTAAATAAACAAACTTTCTGTTGCCTCCAACTTTCTCTGTGATTGCTTAATTTTGCATTACACAATAAAATGTTGGAGGTATTTTGTTTCTGATGATCAAATGTCTCATTTTAGCAGCCGAGAAACAACTTCTGCCTGCGATGTGACGTTTGAGATGCTTTCTTGGAATTTTCATACAACCAAACTAAATAAAACATTTAAAAACTTTTGACTTTTGTGCGTTACCTGACTTTGACCAACCGAGTGGTTACACAGTGTGAAACGTAACCACTTCCTACTGAGTCACTGCCAACTGATGTCAACCTCAAACTTATTTTTGTCTTTTTCTGACTTCCCTGTTTTTCACAGGAAATTTGTGGTCAGATAATATCAACCCAATCATCAAAGTGCCATCATTTAATAAGAAATATGTATTTATACAATAGTGCAGTGACTTTGACCTGTCACCTGAGGTTACGGGGTGAAACCACTTCCTACTGAATCATTGCTAACTGAACCTCAAAGTTATGTTTGTCTTTCTCTGACTTTTTTGAAAAACATGACATGTTGAAATTAAAATTTAAAAATGTTAGAAATTAAATTACGCTATCAAATTAATTCCAAAAACAGTGTTTTACATTTACATTGCGCTGCGTTATATTTACATTCTGTAGTAGTACCCTCTAGTCTGTAGTTTACTAGTAAAATGTTAGCCTTGCTAGCTGCATGGCTCTGCAGATGGCGGTGTTGGTCAGTCCACCAGTTTGATCCAGGTCAACATCTTTTCAATGGACAGATATTCATGTTCCCCAGAGGATGAAGTCTACTGACCTTGGTCATGCCCTTGACTTTTGCTATGGTGCCATCAGCGGGTCAAAATTTCAATTTGCCCATTACATGGATTTATGAATAAATACCTGTGAAACTAATGACATTCCAATCAAGCTCCGCTATACTTTGTGCTAATTAGCAAACGCTAGCATGCTAACAGGCTGCGCTAAGATAGTGAACCTGGTAAATGGTATAGGCTAAACACCAGCATGTTAGCACTGTCACTGTGAGCATTTTAGCATGCTGATGGTTGCATTTAGCCCAAAGTACAGCGTGACAGAGTTGCTACCATGGCTACAGACTCTTAGTGTGTACTCTAAAACTAAGGTCTGTCATCTAATTTCTGTCAACATGGCCTAAGGCACTCAGAAGACGAACTCTGCAAGGTGACAATTTATCCTCAGTGCCACACCTCGCATGCCAACAAAACAGTAGCACTATAAATAAACACATTGTTTTTTAAGGGACAGTCCTTCATACCGTCATACAAAGTTTCCACCGAAATATAAAGCTGTTGGGTTTGCTGCGCGGCCAAATCGGTGTTTTTCTGACATCACAGGGTGCATTCCTGCACAACATGTGACAGACTGACAGCAACCATGCCATAAATCATCTGACAAATACGCAAAAGACACCATAAACCAACACAGGTGCTAAGCAGGAGAATTGGTGGAGGGAGTGGAGGAGGAGGAGGAGGAGGAGGAGGGGGGCTTTAAGTTAAAACCACAATTATGGACTTTGTGTTATTTTTAGAGCTTCAGTCAGAGAGCTAGCATGTAGAACAAAAACAATAACAGAAATTCCTGTAGCACTCAAGCCACAGACAAACATGTTCTCATTTCCTTCTATCCAAACCTGCGTGAGTAATGTCAGACCTGATTCATCAACCCGGCATCACAAGCTGAGCCTAAATACCAAACACGAAACTAAATAAAAGCGAGGGAACCTAAATTAGCTTTATGACCGTGGAGGGAACCCCCTGTACCTGGTGATCCCTGCACTATTGATATCTGTCAAAACAATATTTCAGAAGAACCAGTTTTTAATTGACCCACCCACACACACACACACAAACACAACCCCCCCCCCCCCCACACACACACAGAGGCCTAACCTCAACCTCTCAACACACACACGCGATGGCATACTCTCAACAGTGACTCACAGCTATTACCTGACGCTATTAAGCGTTGTGAAACACTAGCTGGGTAACCCTAAGAGTCACACAGCGTCAGTCCCCGTTTCCTCATCTTTTCATGATAATTCTTTTCGCAGACAAACACAGACTAAAAGCTAACGGCACAAGTATGTTTGGATATGTCCAGGCTGCATGTGACAGGCGATCCGTCATGCTCACTGTACATAAACCGTTGGTGTGCACACAAAACCCCTCACAATAACTCAGGTCAACATGATAAGACACAAGATAGAGGGGGCTTCGTTACACCAGGTGACGAGATAGCAGAGCCCCCCCCCCCACCCGCCCCCTCCCCGGGTCAATGTCATTCACGAGACGTGCTCGACCCTGCGATAAGGAGGGCCACAAAAAACCTGCTAGTTATGTAAAATGCTATCTAAACATTGCATAAAGGTGAGAGGTGTCTGGCATTGTTGGTGTGATCCCTCACCTGTCTTATGAGGAATACACTCGTCACGTGACGTGCGTGCGTAGGCGTAGGAATGTATTTTTCCATCCAGTTAATCTAGAGCCGTTGTGGCGTGGCCCTGCGCTCAGAGGCCTTTGTCTGTCTGGAGCAGCTCACAATATAAACTATTAAGTATAAACAAGCGCAAGACCAGAGTCCTCCACTCAAGAGTCAGGCCCTGGGGATTGAGGAAAGACCTTTCAGAGATACTAGATTATGTGATGTTTGACATAACTGTCACTCCAGACAAAAAAGTTCACTCTAAGATCTGTGATTTTTTTCCTTTTATTTGTTTTTAGGTGTGACTAAAACTGGAGGTGCTTGTGTTTCAGGGGGTTGCACTTATTATTCAAGTCAGGTCAAGTCCATTTTTCAAGGAGTACATTTAAAAACAAAACTTTTAAGAGAGAAAAGTTGCAGAAGGGCGCAGCAGTTAAAGCCTTTTTGGATGAAAACATTTTTAAAAAATGAAGACAGAAGATAAGCAATCATGTAGTCATGATAAAATTTGTGCAGATCTGTTAAAAGATGAGTCCCCAGACATGATTTGTAACTGCTGGTAAAAGTGGAAGGACTGGTTGTGAAAAGTAAAACTGTTTCTCAGTTTGGGATGACTCGATACTCAATGTTTCAGATAAAAGTATGAGATAAAAGTACAAGCCACGTTCGAGTTAAGTTTTTCCACAGAGAGACCTGGCCAAGAAGCCAATATAATCACTACGACTGAGTATATATCCGGTAAATATGTGGCCTTTTACACAATGGAAGTGCTTTTAAGAGTCATTTTTTCCCTGCAGAGTCAGTTCAGTAATAAGTTGTTTTTAACACGGGATGGTGGGAGAAAGAGAGACATACGCACACAGTTTGGTAAAAGCCATACAAGCCCGTACAAACATAATCAAAATACTACAAGTCTGACTGTTGGGGTGAAGCCAAAATGTGCTACTTGTGTAACTTTCTGCAGCCACACTGGAAACATTGTTCTGCTGTTGTTCTGAGACTTCTTCCTTACATAAAAATTATCACGGTGCAGTGATTACTTTTTGCTTTTGTGAAGCGTAACTGCATATTTAACCGTTGCTCTCCGGTCCGCTACATTGGAAAAAAACCTGGGTGATTTTTATAAATGCTGAGGCCCAAATTACACCAACTCCACCCATATGATGAACTAAACGCTGTTTCAAAGACTTCGCCACACTTCCAGTATTATAATTATGGTGGTGAAATTTTATATTTATTGCCAGAAAAGAGCAAATTAAACGTTGAGCCAAAAAAAAAAAAAAATGAATCAGCCTTTAAACGCTCATCATGTGTAATATGTGTATAACTGTAGAGTGTAAAATTACTGGTGTCAGTAAAGCTAAGGCCCTGCATGACCCAACACCACTATCTGTGAGACATAGAGCCCATAAAGGTTTTATAATAATGAAGAATAACAAAAATATAACCAGGTTTGGCTGCAAAAAAGCTTCATTTTTCATGCTAGGAGATCTAAATGTATTAAGATCCTGTTATTGTTTGTTCAACGTCGGTTTTGAAACTGTCCACAGGTCATAATCGGAATTCGCTGCTCTCTCGACTACATTTCGAGTGCTGCTAAAATCATGTGCTGAAGCCCAAAAAGTGGAGTCAGTCTTTTTTTTTTTCTCATTTGTTTGCGCAACAGCTGTAAATATGAATCAGATCCTCATGACATCAGCAGAAGTTCAGACCTTTTGCTGTAAGACACAGAGAGCTCCTGCAATAAGGAGATGCAGGGTTATGATTACAACAGCAGGCCTCTCAACCAGCGCTCAGTTCCCTCTCTCACACATGGACCACCTGGGTGATCTGTTTATGGAAGTCATCCCAGCTTCTGGCCCTGAGCACATTCGAGCTATTCATGCCTCTTTTGTTTAAAGAAAGCCAATTTATAAAGTCTACTGCACAAGCAGTATGCAGATTAGAAACAGAGTGACTTGTCCAATCAGCCCAATGCTTTCAATATGGACATAAGGCAGCTCGTTCCTATAACATAACCACCAGGACATTAAAGGCTTATTTCACTGTTTTGGATTAACATCATTCCTTTGGTAGATTACTTATAAGAGAAATCTCTTGAATCTCCCAAAAAATGTTTCTGTGCTCCCAGAAGAACATCATGTAAACTTTGAATCAAAAAAAAAAAAGGAGGAGCAGGTATTGTGTGTGTATGTTTCGTGCGAGGCCAAAAGTGTTTCCACAGGTTAATTTGTAGGGAGCAGCTCCCGCTGTTATCATGTACTGCAGAGCACTTTGTTTTGCTCTTGCCGTGAAAAGTGTTTTCGAGCTAACCCAAACACAGTCTATAGTAACAGTGATATTATCTACCTGAGCACGCGGGGCCCACCTGCGGGGCTCTGACACAGCTAGGGAGATGTTTTACCTCGTCTGCACGAATGGGCCCAGAGCAGAGGAGGGAGGCGGGGGAGGCGGCGGGGTGGGGTGAGGGGGGGGGGGGGGGGGTGTGGGAGGAAAGACGGGGAGGGGGGAGGGGGGCGGGACGGAGGATTTTACAAGCTAACACGCATGATGCTGTTTGGGCAGGTTGAGCCTGCAGACTCGCTGACTTTTCATCAGCTAGTTTTTCTTTGCCTTAACGGCCACACTATAATTAATCAGATGTCTGGGTTGGATAGGCACGCAAGGGCTGGGTTCAAGACCTTTTGTTTGGATAGATGCCTGGTCAGGTGTGTAGCTGTTACCGCCTGTTTTCTCACAACGCCTTTCAGAGAAAGTTCAATTAGAGTGGTATGGGAGCGACTCATCTCCTGACATGAACAAGCCTCACAGTGCACAGCAATTATGTTTTTTTTTCTTCTTTTTTAGCATAATTGGAGATCATTGGACACAAGTGTTGCAGAGGCGTACACGATTAACTGACACATGAGTCTATTTATACCTCTCCTAACCCCTCGGTGAACTCTAATTCTCCCATCTAAGCACTGAAATCATTCATATCAGCGAAACCGTAATGGTGTAACAGTTTCTCACAGCGAGACGCAGACTGTGGCGCAGCTGAAGGTGACTGGGATATGATCACAATGCATTAGCTAATCCTGTATTTCCACCGTTATCATGGCACTTACCCATGACCGCCCATCCCAGTCAACAAGCAGGTGATGCAGTTTCTGTCTCTGAACTCTTTCTCTCCCCTCCATCCACCTGGCAGTCCTGATGGCCAAACCTGTTTCTCTGGCATGCAGGGGGAGTAAATGATTACGTTCTCCGGCCGGATCTATTTCAAAATTAAACAGGAGACATAGGAATTGTGCCAAAAATCACATCGAAAACATCAGCGCCCTGGCATATGGGTGGCATTCATACCAATTGCTGATGAGGTTTTATTTGACTGATTTGATTGAAGCCATTTCATCTTTTTTTTTTTTTTTTTAACTACAAATTCCTTGAAAAGAACAAACGCCAACAATGAATTTAACCCTAATAACAAGTGTGATCTGTTCATCTATAGCCTGATATAACAAACACTCCAATGTCATTAACAAAACTATTGAAAACCTAAAAGGGCAATACTTTTAATCCTGAAACAAATATATGTTTACAATCTACAGAGAGTATCTGCATAATGGGCAGACATACACTGCTTTGCTTGACAAGCTGAAACTAATAAACTACACTGACTATGTTGACTGTAATGTAATAATATGTCCCCCAAATGCAACAATATGGGCGACATATTACTACATTACTGCATAATTTCTGCAATACAATGGAGCTCTATGATACAAAGTCAGTTTGACGCTACAGACAGACTCATACTTTCAATATGTGCAGTGAAATGCATATTCTAGAGGATGAAGAAAAAGGAAATATAAAGCGTCAAATTTCAAAGATAAATTAGAAATATATGTAATATAAGTATGACAATGTATCTTTTAATTTTAGGGAAAATGTACATATTGCACATAAGTAGGCCAACTATATAAAAGCTTTGTATATGCTCAGAGACAGACGCTCATCATCCTGATGCCCTGAGGGAATATTTCTGAGTCTCTATGTGTTTGACTTATGATAGTCATAAAGATCAATTCATACTGGTTTTGGCCTTTTTGATGGTATTTGTAGATAATGATTAGAAAAAAAGATATATAACACCAGTCTTAACCTTTAATCAGGCAGTAAAAATCTGGAATATTGAAATCTTGGGATTCAAACTTTCGAGGATCAGAGATCTACATGTGACCTATAGTGGATGTTCGCGTTGAATATTTTTAATACATATCGCTTTAGGTAAGGGTGTCTTATATGTCACACTGTCAGACAAGTTTAGACAGTCTGTCTGTTCATCTGTGAATACACTGAGCATGTTTTATTTATAGTAACTGTATTCATATGTCATGTACAGACAAGCTGAGAAAACCAATCAGAGGTTCCTTATGTAGACCAAACATTGTTAGAAAGAAATGTTTTAAAGTCTTATTTACAGTGGCGCACACATACTTTCAATGAAGAAGACACAAAAACTGAGAATAGACTGTATTATAGTTTTATTTCTTACATTTGTTCTACTGTATTTGTGTGTCTGAATACTAAATCATTATATTTTACAACCTTGAAGTGTTCTATAATAATATTTTGAGTGATTACCATTAAACATTTTATATGTGTCAGTGTTATTTCTCTTGTAATTTGTGCTCCTGGTGTCTTTATACTTATCTTTAAACTGACAACATGATACAAGGATATCATAAATGTGGATAAGGAGAGTTTAAAATGTGCTAAACAGAGACAAAAATGAATGCATAGAGTAAAACAGCTGAGTAAAAACAAACCTGGACTCCAGAGGGTTAATATTATGGGATATGTTGTACATCAGATGGGTGCAGGGGTTTACTGTGCAGCCAGGCAGCTGCTGTTTGCTCCGGTGGATCAATGCTGAAGCGGAGGCAGGACACATTACGACCCACACAGCCAGCTGGAGGAGATTAGGACTTTTTTTTTTTTTTTCACCCCCCCAATCAAACTTCCGATCCTTAATGATATTCATTTATGAATTATCACCAGATCAATATCTAATAGCGCTTTCTACAAACAGTAGGATCCCTGGTTTCTAATTACTGTTGCAGTGAGCCGTGTAAAGTCTATAAAACTGAGAAATTCCTGTTTTTTTAAAAAATGAAACTGGTGCATTTAACATTTGATGCTGCAGTTATGAAACAAGGATCAGTCTTTAGTTTCTCAACTTTTAAAGGTTGGTAGCTTCCATGAAATGTGGTAGACATTATGTTTGTATGCTATCATTTCCTCAAATATGGGATTAGATTTGTTTCTAACTGAACAAAATGTCCCAAGAATCAAACAAATAAAATTCAATTGAAAGTGAATAAAAACATTTTGAAACCAAAAAATGACCTCAAAGAAAAACACAATAACAATATAAAAGAGCTGCATTTGACTACAATAGTCTCCACTTTTCTTTCAATCATCAGATTTCTCTTTTGTTGTCACTTTTTTCAGTTTTACTACTGAATTTTCAGTCCCCCATCCAAAACCTGGATTAAAATTGCAATGGGAAAAAAAAATTACAGCCTCCTCTTACATTCACAATCATGTACTCGATCAATGACCAGCAAAAGGTCATATATTACAGAGTCCAAGATTTAAGTCTGGGATAGTCATTTTAAAAACTGTTAATTCTAGTAATACTCACTTCTGAGCAAAAAGGGGTTAAATATAACCCACAGACTAATCTTATCAATCAGCGAGGTGTTTGTTGAGGTTGTCTGTAGGATAATTCCTTGGTAACTGCTCAAAATCAGTGCTATGTTTGCAGTTAAAGCCCTCGAGCTAGATGTTCCACCTCTCAATCAAAGAAATAAGAGGGGCGGTTAAGGTTCAAATGGTGCAAAAATAGCACTACGGAGCCCCGCGGTAGGTTGAGAGGCAGGCGAAGCATCTCGTGCAAACCACTATGCGTGAGTAGAGTGTTTGGATCCTATTTCAAGTTTAGACAGAAAAGGGCTGAACGGCTGCCAGGTAAACAGTACAGCACAGGTACTGATTTGGCCCTGTGTTTATGCTAACACAAAAACAGCCTACAGCACTGCTGAATGGAGGTCCTATCAGCTGCAGCGATAAAGCGAGGTGTCTATGGCTGAGATCAATCATTGCTCCTTTTTCTTCTTTATCCCCTCCATCCCACCCAAACTCCCTCCACGCCTCCCAGCATGGCATGTGAGGGGAGTCGTAGCGTGTGAAGAGTTCAAATGGACGATAGCGGCAGATAGGGCAAGTATCGGGCTTGTGTTGCCCGCATGGCTGAGGTTCACTGACAGGCATGCAGCACAGTAACATTTTGCAGGCAGGATTAAGGGGTGCACTCTGCGACTGCCCGGATGGGGGTCATGTTTTGAGTTCCCGTAGATTGCAGACCGCAATCTGATAGGAAGTCTGTTTAAAGGAAGTATAATATGCACATCAGCTCATGCATATTCAAATATACTGTACATGCAGAGTTAGAAAATTGGCTAGAAGAGGTGGAGTGAGCAACCAGAACTGCACTTGGGATGATCAGAGGGAAACTTGGGGTCAATGGGGACAATTCAAGAGGGGCAAATGGGCAAGTCAGACCCAGCAGCTGACCCATGGTGCTTTAGGGTCACACAGGGACCAACAACAGCTGCACTTGGGCTGACCAGAGGGGCATCCTGGGGTCACTTTGGGACTAGATGGGCATTTGGCTTGACCACAGGGAGACTCATACCAACCAGTAATGCACTTGGGGTGACCAAAAGGTCACCTTGACTGACTTGGATGTGAACTTCGAGACTTGAGATGCATTTGAAAACAAGACTTTGCACTTGTAACAACACCACACTCTGACAACCGCAGGCCCCTCTGGTGTTAGGGCAAAAGTGGAGCATGGAAGTACGAGTTCTGCAAGTGTTCAAACATATCTCGGTTTAAAAAGTTTTTTAAAACGTGCAAAGCAGAAGCGGCTGGGGCCGTTACCCCCCCCTCTATGCACACTACTGATTAGAAGTAAAATATATTGCATGTATTAAGACACGGGGGGGGGACCCACAATGACATCACTACCTTTGCATGTGAGATGTAGGCCCTCGCAGTGCCAGGCTGCCTTTCACCTTTGCTTCACCTGTACTTCACCTCTTTCCTTAATTACTTTAATTACACCCTTGTTGGCTTCGTTTATTTATGTATCTATTTTTTTTCTCTCTGTTGGTCTGGCAGGGTGTGATCACCTCAGGTAAGAATGTAGGAGAACCCAAAATAGCAACGCACAGCTGCCAACTGACTGCAGGATATGCTGCTCCATTTTTATCAGATTTCATTTATTAATCGCTGACACAGAAGCAGCAAAGATTTACGCACATCAAACCACACTTATGAAAACTCTGTGAGTCACTGCATGTACTGTATTTATGTATGTGTGTATCAGGTATCCAACCATTAATTTTTTTTAATGCTACAAGCAGAGCCTATGACTGCAGTCAACATGGAAAGTTCTTCTGTTATGTATCAAAACTGCTTCGTGGGAACTTTTTGTTTGTTACCGCTAAGTGTTCAGGTGTGCCTCTGATTATACGGACTGGGTGCCCCCCTGCCATTTATCTTCCAAAAACACAAAGGTATGATTCTACAGAAGCGCAACAAAGCAGGCAGCAAATGTTTAGAGGGCCGCATTGTTGGGTAATTACAGTAATCACTGTTCGAAGAATAAACTAGATGGAATGCATACATCTCACTCTTCCATTTCGCTGCATGCACAATCTCACACTTTCACACCCACACCTGAGCGGACGCACAGCGGCAGACAACTATACACCCACGTACACAAACCCTCTCGCAGGTGCCCACTGCGTCGAGCGCAAGAATGAGTGGAATTGATGTGGAATGTCTGACTTTTAGGGTTGGCTGTGAAGTAGACACATTGCGGTACCTATCCGTGCGCCCCAATGAAGCATGTCTACTATCAGTGGCCTCTGTCAGAGACTAGATCTGCTGCAGGGAATCTTGGGAATCTCAGCTACGCAGCGCCTCTTGTTGCTGCTGCTCCCTGCCCTGCTCACACACAGCCCATACTTTGTTTATACAAAGACATGGGGGCTGGACACCCTTCACTCACAGAGAAGAAAGAAAACAAAGATGAGATACAGGTAAGAAGTCATCCAGAGACATGCAGACAAGGGTTAGCGTGTGAGCACAGACCGCCGCAGAGGTGGGGCTATTTTTGGAGCAGCGAAGGATTCACCCGTTGAATTTACATTACTGGAATTCCACTCATGTCAGCACTTAAAAGAGATTTCTTCTGCTCAAAGGAGACACTTTAAATCTCGATAGGTGAGCTAAGACAACAAGGTGCCAATTTTAGGAGACAGACGTTAACAGGTTATATAAGCATTATGTGTTTCTCTAGTCTATTGAGGAGCAGAAGTGACTTCTCCTGACCTTGTTGACCTTGCAATCAAAGCAGTTAAATAGCGTTATGTATATCATCTTTCATTATAGTGTTAAGGTAAAAGATGATCCTGACCTTCTCAAATGATGTGACCTTTTAGTAAGCCTTAATCCAAATATCCGGAGAGAAATGATAATATGATACCTTATTGATCCCTGGAGGGGAAATTGTCTTTCCACTTCTGATTTTAAATTGCCAAGTGGAAGATAAAAACTGAAAACAGGTGTGCTGCCTTTCACACCGATTCACTTCAGCACAGGTGTGTGTGTGTGTGTGTAGCCGTCTTGGCAGAGTAAGTGAAATCAAATACAGCCTCATCACACTTCTACAAAAATAAATACACGCAGGCAGACCTACCACCAGCAAAGCGGTGTAAAATTCTCTTTGTGCCTTGTCAGAGTGTTACACAGCAGCGGTGATAATGATAGCACACATACTGCTGCTTTCTTCAGCTCTGGTTTTAAGCTCACAGCGGTCGGCCCTCCTGAGTTTCAACAAAAACATTTTGGTTTCAACTCTCCAGCTGCTGTAGCAGCATCCCGGTGAGAGAAGAGAGCAGTTTCCAGAATCTAAATTTGATTAGAGGATGTGTGACGACCTTTGGTTTGTCTGACATTCTTTCTCCCGTCACAACTGACACTACAAGGGTTTCTGATATCAGGACTGACTCTAAATGTCAGTTTATGATGTACCTGTGTTCCTTTAGTTAAGTGGTTCACTGTCAATTTACAGAACAAGGCTAATGATCTGTGTTTACATTGAGTAGCAAAGCAGTAGTGAGATTCATTTGCATTGCCTCAAAAAAGGAGGTCAGAGTGGTGAACCAGTGTACAAAGTGTCTGACTTTGACACTGAAGACGCAGCCTCATCTTTCATCTCATACCAAAAATAGGAGTCATTCATTCCCCGAAGTCAAATCTTAGTTGCCTAATCTCGAAAGAAATCACAGAGAGAGTGTCTTTGTTCTACAAATACTGGCTCTAGATCAGGGACCGTCGCTGCCATTAAGATACTGAGGTCATGTCATCAGGTGTTCGTAATCATGGCTAAGTTTACATTCAGGAAGATAAAAACTTACACTTAATCTGCTTTTTTATTTGTTTTTTTTTGGCTGCAAGAAATCTCAAGTCAAACTCAACTTGCTATGGCTTTCAACCATATCACACGGTCTTCATCAACGGAATGCATTTTGTTTAGTTGTCATGGAGACGAATCTGTTGACATGCCGCAGTATGATTTCATTCATACCATGTAAAGACATTCATTAGCAAATTTAACTTCTGCCGAGCTCGTCCATCAACAGATCCGTCTCCATGACGATTTAGCAAACTCCAACGGCTGATGAAATCCATGTGATATGGTGGAAAGCTCCGGAAAAAAAAGGCAGACCTTGAGTTGAGATACCTTTCCGACTTAATCGATGAGCTTTGTTGCATATTTTTCTAATCAGATGAGTTCAGTTTAAACTGGGCAAAGTTTGTTATGTAACTCATCAAAATCAAATCTACTCTGGTATTTAACATGAAATGTGACAAAACTTGTTTGTTGCAAAAAAAACGAGTCGCCATCAGGCCTCAGCAATTAACCTACTTACCCTACAAATTCTCTCTCTCTCTCTCATACAACACACACACACAAGCAGCTCTGGATACTATAAGATCTTTAATCGCGCCTGTCGTGTGCTTCCGAGCAGATAATTAGGTGATAAAATTTGAACATGTAGACCCACAAACCAATCAGCATGCAAAACTGATGTACTATCAGGAACAGACTGGTAGGCAGCATTTAGTTTTGACCTTATTTTATATCTCATTGGTATCATTATGAAGTTCATCTACTTTCATGTGGTTTTTGTTCAACATCACTCCCAAAATGTATTACAGGATCACTACAAATATATTCATAAGGTGCACATACATGAATATTAGAGCATGCTGAGTTCAACCTAGAGTAAGTTCTCAGGTCTCAGCTCTCAAGTCCGAGCAGCTGAGAGAGGAGGAGGAGGAGGAGTGCCGGAGAAGACAGTTTAATGATTATCACTAGCCGGAGGCCAAGCTCATAACTCATGTTAACTCTCCAGCGTCTCTTTGCATCATCGTCCGGGCTGAAAGGTGCTGACAGGAGAAGAGTTAGTGGGACAAACATGTACGGGTTACAGGCGTCAGTTTACTTTAAAACCTGTTTAAGTAGCTGCTGTCACTATACATTGGTTTATCAACTGTAGCTTAACTATAACATCTGCAGACAAATCTGATGCAGCATTAATTAATGAGTCAATATCAAAATGTTGGTGTCACCAAACTGTGATGACATGATGCACAAACTTTAAAAACACTATTGGTCCTGAACGTTTGTCTATTGATTCCTGATTATTGTTGTTTGATTATGGCCTCTCTCTAAGCCGATAAATGTAACTAAGCTATTTTGCCAGCAGGGGGTGTCTTGTGTCCATTTTTGTCATTATTTGTTATTTTTAACAAATATATCTAGTTGTACTTACTGCAAGGAAACTGTAACAACAAATTTTTAGTTTTCATAGTCTTTTAATTTCTTTTATTCTTGAATTTCAAGTTATTTTAAATGGATTTAAGTGATTACCTATTGTGGAAATGCCTTGTCAGCTACCAGCCAGTGTTATTATATATTATCAGCAATGGCCAACTGGGCTAACCCACTAAGCTAGCAAACTTCATTCAGTCGTGTGATGTCAGTAATTGTTCTGATGGTATGCAATTTGTTTCAGTCTCCGGAGAGTAGTTCCATGTAAGGGAGACTCAACTGAGCGTGTGCGGGAACGTGGTTTGGTTTACACAGTTTTGCTAGCTTGTTGTGCTACATACCGCAGCCTCTTGACTTTGTACTACATTGTAAATTTCTCAAAAAACTTTATTACAAAGGGGAGGGTGGGGGTTGAATTCTGGTTATAGAGCCTCAAAATCTGTTGGTCCGGCCCTGGCTGTCCTTAAACATTTGGAGATTTAGACTGAGCTACATGGTTTAAACCGGACTGAGTTACTAATTTGTACAAAAATGTCATTATTACTATATGCAAAATCTTAGAAAATGTGGATTCAACTGAGCCTTTTTAAAATCAATGAAACAACAAACAAAATTCATAATATAATCTAATCAAAAAGTGCTGTATCCTACTTAAAATAAACCCAATTTAGCTCCACTTATACCGCTGTTAAGGTCACTGGGATGCCCCTATACAGACACATTCACATAATTACCGAGAGAAACAGAGACTGCCTTCCTTCAGTCTTGCATCACCAGTTCAAATACAGAGTGAATCACTTGTTTTCCCACATAGGCTTCTTCTGCCGCTCCGGTGTTTTATTTGCATGCAGGTGCAATGGTCTTGTGAACTTTAAATGACCCTCCTCACATTCAATACCTGTGTTATTATTATTATTATTTTATTCCGGGCAACCCTCTTGCTGAACCTGATAGTTTACATATCATTCATTGTGCGTTACGTGGAACTCTTCCAACCCCAATCTCTTTTATTTCAGTTTTCCGTCCGCATTACTTCCCCGTTCCACCGGAGCGTCGGTGGAGGGTGTAACAGGTTGAGGTGAACGGCAGAGAAAACAATCTCTCTTTTCTTATTATTCTACTGTCTTCTTTCTGCCTTTCCTGTCCAATTTACTTCAGCATAAAGCCTGTCAACAGTCCCCCGAAGATTTGCTGTTTTGCGCAAAAATGTGCATTTTCCCCACATAAAAATCTAAAATCTAAGTGGTTCTATCACTTTAGAGAACCACAGTTGTCCTCGAGCAAAGAAACGAAACATTTAAACGAGTCCAAGATTATTATTATTAATAGAAAATGCATTTAAACTAATCTTTCACTCTTTAAAACACATTTCCATTAACCCTGGAGTCCAGATTTAAATAAGGAAGGTCATAAAAGCGTCTGTACTGTTCATTTTTAAGTAAAAGTTGACCAAAATGGGTATTTGGCACAAACCTAATGTCACCAAAAGTTCAGGTAACCGCTGCAAATAGTTGATGTGCACATGCTTCTGTGTCTTTCATCACCATCACAGCGTGAACTGCTCATGTAACTCCGACACTTTGAAAAAGATTCAGATAGACAGACAGACTTGGCTTAAGACTAAGTATTTTTCATACCTGCCCTCTCTCACCTCACTCCCTCTCTCTGTGTGTGTGTGTTTTTTCCGTCACTGGCGTGGCACGGTAGCGTCCAATTGTAAACATACATATAGTTATATCACTCAATCGTTTCAATGGATTCGCGCTGGAAACCCCGCCCGTGGGCCGTCCCTAGCAGAGGCATTATATTATAGCAAGACAAGCGTGTCTCCGGAGACAGATCTGTGTTCTGCAGCTCCAGACTGAGGCTCAGGGTGCCTCCAGCGCTTCAGACGAGCCTTTACACAAACACACAGACATTTCTGCTGTCAGGACTCCGACACCTGCTCTGCTGCTCAGCTGAGACAAGACTCTAACAGAGGAGACACTTAAAGCTGTTAAAGAGAAGATCGTCCTTCTTTTTTATTTTGGGAAAAATGAAACTTGAAGTTTTCTCTGCGCACCACTTCGTGCAGAAGCCGCTGGAGTTGTGCATGGACGCAGAAGGGGGAGTCCCCTCTCCTCTGTCCGGGGACGAGCTGGGGTCGGACGGGGACTGCGTGGCCAACAGCCCGGCACCTGTCACTCAAGGCGGCGACGGTAGCAAGGGGAAGCCCTACACCCGCAGACCAAAACCCCCTTACTCCTACATCGCCCTCATCGCCATGGCCATCCGGGAGTCCAGCAGCGGCCGGCTCACTCTGGCAGAGATCAACGACTACCTGATGAAGAAGTTCCCGTTCTTCCGCGGCAGCTACACCGGCTGGAGGAACTCGGTGCGCCACAACCTGTCACTCAACGACTGCTTCCTCAAAGTGCTGCGGGACCCGTCCAGGCCCTGGGGCAAGGACAACTACTGGATGCTCAACCCGCACAGCGAGTACACCTTCGCTGACGGGGTGTTCCGCCGCAGGAGGAAGCGCATCGCCAAGAGGCCGTCCAAGGAGCAGGAGAGCCCGGACATCCTCAGCGAGGACACCCGCCTACCCGCACCGGAGGAGAGGGTGGGGGCCAAGTTCTCCAGCTCCTTCGCCATCGACAGCATCCTCAGCAAACCCTTCAAACGGAGGGAGGACATCCACGTAGACGCAGAGACTCCCGGCCCCCGGCTCTACTGGCCCCCAGGGGCCCACATACTGCCCTATACTCTGAACTATCCGGCACAGCACACCTACCTGTCAGAGGTGGGGTACAGCAGCATAGAGCCCAGCAGGGATGCACTCACATACCTCCAGCAGACAACACCGGGCATGACCGGACCCGAGGCCGCCCCCCACGCGCTCAAGATGCCCAATAAGGCGCATGGTTTCCATATAGACTCTCTGCTGTCATAAAGCACCCGGACTGCTGTCAAACTTGTATGTTTTGACCCATGATGTGCACTTTTGTGGGCGCTCTTAGCTTTCAGTGCTTTAGCTGTTTATGTGTGGGACTCTGCCTGTCTCATCATGACTACTGTAAGTCATTTTGCAGTGAAAAAAAAACAAACATGGCGTGTTGTCATTATAGATTTTAACTGTCTAGTGACTAAGCAAATAGTTGCTGTTATCGCAGGACATTCCACTGTATGTGTGTATGCGTGTGCGTGTAAGAGACGTTTAGAGAGAGTGTTTGTATTCATGTATCCATGGTTCATTGGTCATTTCTACTGTATGACGGCAACCAAGTGCCATGTTGAAACATAAAACTATTAATCTATTTATATTTTCTTGTTTTGTATGACCTGCTGTATAAAATATTGTTGTAAATAAAGAAAAAAAAATATTGACTGAGCTGCGGTGAGAATCACGTGGCTGCACTAGAAAACGCATGGAAATGCCCGATGTTTTTTTTTCCTAAGATTGATTCATGCATGCCTATTTTTTATGAATAAAAAAACGTGAAACAACAGGACGAGATGTTCATTGAGTTATTAATCACACACGATCAGATGCAGGTGAACAGATCAGTGCTGATGGGGGCGGAAGTGTATTGGGCCTTACACCTGTTCAGAGGAGAGACACACAATAGGCCTGCGGTAGAGTTTACTAGAGGGGGGGTTGACACTGTTAATCTTATAATCTTTAGAAAATTAACCTTTAAATATAGGCTACAGTATGTTATATTAGCCAAATCCTAATTATAAAATGAAACCAACATACTGTCTTCTCATAGACTTCTTGTTACTGACAATCAAATATATGAATATTGGCAGATAGCCTGTTAGAGGAGGGATTTCTGGCACAACTTCTCCTCCTGCAGGTTCACGGAGAAGGTAAAAAGTTTAAAGAGGTCAAAACTCAGGCAACACCTGTAGTATAAATTGTAGTAAAAAAAATATTGTGACCTGTGCTGTTTCACAATTAGTGTTTTGACCTTTTCAAATAAGAGCCTGTTAAAAACGTACAAAGAAAGTCGATCTATTGATGATCTGAAGTCAAGAAAACAACCAGAGAAATATGATAAAACTGAATAATTACATAATAAAGGTTAATTATAAAATAACTATTAATATTATTAGTAGTATTAATATTATTGTTATTATTATATTACCCTATTATTATGATTTCACATTAAAAAAAACATTAGCATTATTAGATTTGCACTTTATTGATGCAGATTTTGTTAAAATAACAATATAAATGTGTCACAATGTCAGATATTGAAATGATTCAGTGATTTTCTCATTTTTACGTCGTGATCAGAAACACAGTCGATCATCAAATATTTATAATGAACTGAGGATCAAAAATGTATAAAGATGAGATATAAAACTGCTCCGCAGTGATCTCATCTATCACCAAAAAAGATTTTTTTGATACTGAAGTATCTTTTAGAAAAATAGTCCGTTGTTTCATCCACAAAACTATGAGTTTCTGTCGTTCAGAAGCAGATTCATGCATATTCAATACAAGCTGTAAAAACACACAAACACGGAGCTGCAGGTTGTTTACTGTCCGCGTCCGGAGGAGCTTTCAGTTGCTCTCCGCGGTCCTGAAACAGACCCCCAACCTCAAAAACCCAACGCCGTCCAGAGACGATATAAAACCTCCACGTGTTGGGTTGAAATGAAAAACACGATCTGGTTACTAAATTTACAAGGTTGAGATTAGTCGTGCAGCTTTTATTTAGTTTACAATATTTGGTTTGACATCAGACAGGCTGAAGTTCTCATCAAAATGATGCTTTTTAAATAAATTTTAGGCGATTAAAAGACAAGGTGATTAATTTAAAACCAAAATTAGATGTCACCATTTATAAAAAACCTGCTCTTATAATAATGACGCTACAAAATTAGAAAAAAAATTAAGATTATTGATGAGATTAAAGGAAAGCGATGAAATTACCTTTAAATTCTCTGGTTGAGAAATAAAACAGATGTTGAATAATTCAGGTAATCTTTTTTTAAACTGTGATGACGTTTTGAACAGAAACTCATCTGATGCAGTTCGACTTATTTTGACTGTAAAGCATGAAGACGGATTGCAAAAATAAATCCATGCATGTTGTCTTACTGCAGTATTGTCGAGGAATAAATTGAAGTTTGGACATTTGATGATGGTTTGACAATACTCTGGTAATAACAGGGCCTGTATACTGCCTGTGCTTTACCGTTCATATACTCATGCTCATCATCATACAGACAGCGTCTCCATCTATTTAAAGCAGCAGCAGGCCGGATGGGTTTGTGTCCCCGGAGCGCGCTCTGACAGGTGACAGGTGAGACTCGCTCCTGTTTTCAGGGACAATGCTGCAACCTGCAGGTGAAACACCGGAACAACACACCTGTATGCGGTCCCTGTCACGTGTCTTCAATTGTCCCGAGCGTCCCCTAAAAAATGTTAACATCCTTGTTGTCATGACGCGCATCCTTCATATTTGTAAACAGCCTTTATTTATTTCAGCCTCTTTCGATCCACTTTTACACAGCGACATTCAGGGAGGAACTCGGTTCTGCTCCAAGGCTGACTGACTGACTGACTATGAATAAGGCCCACCGTGTTATGAAAGCAGACTTTAGGGCAAGCACAATGTTATGAAGTCCAAACAGTGTGTCACTCCGGCAGACTGAACCGCGCCTGACCTCCCACAGTCCCGGAGAGGCAGCTCCAAAGCTCCCGGCACCGCCACAGGAAACGCAGGCGGAGCGGCCAGGAGAGAAGCCCGAGCAGCCAGAAGAATATTTGATTACCGTTAAACAGGATCTCAACTCAATATTTGCTATTGTTTTATTTCATGGATTTTGTTTATTCCAGGCCTATTAAATACAAGAGGGCAATAAAAAAAAACACTGAACAATAAAAAAAGGGCCTATTGTTACATATAAAACAATAAATTATTTTGGGTGAAAACTTGTTTCTTAATATTTGTTGATAGTTATTTTTAGTGGGAAAAAAATAAGCTTATAATAATTATTATTATTTAATATTCACCACTCATATAAAATATAACTGCAAGGCCGTGACATTTTATTTCTAAATGGGCTGCAACAGGTTACCTGAGGTCAGACAGGCCTATTAACATTTTCTCAAAATCTTATCTACCTAATATTTTCTGGGGAATAAACAATATATCTTCGCCTAAACATGAAAACAAACAAAAGGTCTTATTATGTCGACAATAGGCTCATATGGGCCTCCGGCCGTGACTGTATTCTACAGACAAACCTTTCCATCAAAAACACCTCTGAATAGCTTTCGTGGCGGTCGCTGATCACTTGATATCTCCAAAAAGGCTAAATTAGGAGCTCGTATAATCTGTGTGCGTAAAAGCAGCCAGAGCGCAGTCTTCAAAGCACTTCCAGAACAAAGATTCCCTCTGCAAGCCAAGGCATCCTGATCTCGGTGGGGGTCATAAGTTTTGATGTCGCAGGAAATTTCTGGGGCCGTTAAGGTCCTCCAAACTGCTCTCTGTGTGTGTGTGTGTCATGGTGGAAAATGATTTTATCCGCACATCCTTTGTTGTGCAAAGTGCAAAGGTTATTGTGGCTGGTTATTGTTTGGAAAAGTCCTCCAGGCTAAACTTTAAAAGGTTCTTTCGGCAAACACGTCCACGGACACACTTTTGAGTGTGTGAGATGAAATGTAAAAAATATGAAACTATTTTCTGAAAGCTGCAAAGTTTTTTTTTTTTACTGGTGGTGTTGTGGTTTTATTTTATCTCCTAAATACATCGTCATGCAGGGCCTGTGGGGAGGAGATGACGCAATGAAATGAACCTAAAATGACATGAAAATATTACCAATGCATGATTAAAAATGTTTAAAAAAAAAAAAAGCATTACAAAAAAAGAAATAATGACAAACATGCTCTCAGCTGTGGGACATCCAGAAAGCTTTTTCTTCTTCAAAGCCCAGTGATCTCGGCTCCGTCGCAACACGGATGTTGATATTACCTTTATGGGATATATAACTCCATCGTGTTGGACAAATCTGTGTGTGATGTCTCCATAGGAGAGGAAACTGTCGACGCCCGCTCGCCTAATTTCGCTTTTCTCTCTCTAATGAACGTGGGGGCCCATGGGACCGACTCTGGCCCGGGGCGGTAAGCTGACACTGGCTCGCTGTGTGTGGTATCCAGGGCCGCGCTTGATGGAAAAAGCCTGCTTCCACTCATGTCAAAGTCATTTACTCAGAGCAACCCCCCGCTTACACACGCACGGCAAAGACCACCACCTCTCCATCTCTCACACTCCTCGCCCCAGTCCGGCACCGCGACAGTTTGTTTTTGTTATCCTCTGGACCAGTTTGGGGAGGAAATTATGAGCAAAATAATACAAATAATGCAAGATGGTGCTTTTTTTTATTATTATTGCTTGACCACGATGCATTTTGGGTATTATCTGCTGTAGATACCATGTAGGCCTGAGTGAATGTTTTTTGGGAATCATGGTTTCAAGTGCAGGCTGTAAGTTTTGCACATATTGTGGTGGTTTATTTGTGTCAGGAAAATGTATGTTCTGTGGCACATGGGGCTGAAATCACGACTTCATACATGCAGGAGTGAGTAGAGGGGGTGGGTGGAGGGGGGGTGGGGGGTGAAGCTCGTTTTTTAACTTGTGCGGCTGGCGTGTGGCGCTGTTGATTGGGATGTCTGGGGGAGGTTTGATAGATGGCTTAATTGCGTGTAGTCCTAACTGGAGAGAGGTGGGAGGGAGGGGAAGAAAGGAGACGGGGAAAGGAGAGAATGTGGAGCTTTAACGCTGCTGAGAATGGTAAGTGGACTTGGGCCAGATCTGGCAGGAGGAGGAGGAGGAGGAGGAGGAGGAGGAGGAGGTGGAGGAGGGGGGGGGGGGGGGTGGCTCTATTCGTCACTGATTTCAGGGAGATTTGCAGGCGCAGAGTGCGGATGAGGAGAAGAGGTGGGGGGCTTTCGCAGAGGGAAGAAAAGATTTATGAAATGATAGGTGGTCGAGCTTTGTTTGGCTGTACTGTTGCGCGCAATACGTCGAGGGGTTTTCGGGTTTCTTCCACTTGAGGGATCATTAAGGCGGTCGATGGCCACCCGGTGCGCCACACAGCACCACTTAGCACCGCTGTGACACCCAGTGGAGCCCCTGTGTCGAGCTAAAGCCCTGGACACTCAGTCTCCTGTGGATAACCAGCTCCCCCCACTCTCTCTTCCTCTTCCTCTCTCTGACAGTGCGTACCCGCCGTGCGTTCTGCATGCGTCAAGGGAGTACCGTGCGTAACGGGAGAGTCGTGCGTAACTGGAGACAGATTTTTCTCCATTTTGCGCTGGGATTCTGAGGACCACTGGCGGTGTAACGCTCACTTGCAAGGACACTGACCGCTGGATCCCGACATATTTCTCTGTTCAGACATCTCACGGCCCGTCTTTTCTCCCTCCCTCTCTCCTCTCTACGCCAGTCGTACGTCAGAGCTGACATGACGACCGAGACCCCTCAGCAGCAGCTGGACCCTCCGCCTCCTCTGAGATCCAGCCCGGCGTCCGGCGTCCTGCACCCCGCCATGCTGAGCCCACAAGCCGCCACAGAAAGCTCGTCCACCGCCGCCAAAGGAAAGAAGACGAGCTCCGGTTTACGGCGACCGGAAAAGCCGCCGTACTCCTACATTGCTCTCATCGTTATGGCAATACAGAGCTCCCCCACCAAACGGCTGACACTCAGTGAGATTTACCAGTTCCTCCAGGCTCGCTTCCCATTCTTCAGGGGCTCATATCAGGGCTGGAAGAACTCAGTCCGGCATAATCTTTCGCTCAACGAGTGCTTCATCAAGCTGCCCAAAGGACTGGGCAGGCCGGGGAAAGGCCACTACTGGACCATCGATCCGGGCAGTGAGTTCATGTTCGAGGAGGGCTCGTTTCGTCGCAGACCCAGAGGCTTTAGAAGAAAATGTCAAGCTCTGAAGCCCATGTATCGGATGATGAACGGCATAGGCTTCGGCACCTCCATTCTGCCGCAGAGTTTTGACTTCCAGGCTCCATCCGCGTCCCTCGCCTGTCACAGCAACAGCTACAACTTGGACATGATGAGCAATTCAATGGCCGGTGGATACGACGGGCTGAGCGGCGGTCACCACGTACCCCACATGTCTCCGAGCCCCGGCTCCACATACATGGCGAGCTGTCCCGTGCCGCCTAACGGGGAGTACGGACCGGACAGCAGCAGCAGCCCCGTACCATCCTCTCCAGCCATGGCCAGCGCGCTGGACGGCCACTCCCCGTACGCCAGTACATCCGCACATTGGGCGTCCTCCGGCGGGTCCCCCTATATCAAACAGCAGCCTCTAGCCTCCAGCAGCCCCGCATCCTCTGGTTTACACTCCGGCATGTCGCCTTACTCCCTGGAGCAGAGCTATCTTCACCAGAACGGCAGGGACAGCCACTCTTCCGACATATCAGGTACCACAAACTCACTCACGGCTCAGCGATGAACCTTATCTAATATCTTTAGGAATTATAACAAAACTAAATGAATCAAAAACACATAATAATAATAATTATAATAATAATAATCACATCATCTCTACCTTATCTGCAAGACAGGCCTAAACATTATGCAACATAATAGTTTCTGTCTGCAGAGGAGGCCTGTGATCATTTTCAGGTGTTTTAAAGAGGTGAAAATTCAATTATGAAAACTTATATTTTATAAATATAACTACTTTTTTTTCAACTCGGGATTGTCGTGTTCATTTGAACGGACAAATAGTGCAAAAGGAGACTTTACACATTCATGCGAGACGACTTGCAAAAACTAAATTTCAGCTCAGTCAGTTTTAATTATATTATTTAACTTTATTTTACCCTCATTATTTCCGTCTAAACTCAACACTTGATTGTGACAAACTATTTTAAGAGCTGTTTTACCAACTTTATTGAATATTCAAGTTATTGCATTGAACACTTGGTTGCATAATAGAACCCACCTAAGCCCCATTCAGTGGCCTAAGCTTTCCAAGATTTCAAAAATGATTTTCAGGCCACTAAATAATTCAGATTGTAACTGTTATTTAACGTGTGATATAAGCAGGTTTCATCCACAGTCTGCAGGATGTTTTAACTCACATCTGTATCAGACTGTACACAGGATATTCCGCCTAATTAATAGGCGAGATTAAGAATAAAACAGCTATTTTTCTGATCGCGCTCTTAATTCACCTCCCTAGTTCATGCTCATTTACTTAAACATAACACTCTGAGGCTTTACTAAAGTCTGGGGATTTCACCCAGGCGAGTAATCCATGCTGGAGCCCGAAAGGGGGTCTCAGAGGTTAACCAAACAAAGACTGTGCAGGTCGGACCACACCGGCGAGGATTTCAACCACCGCGTATCCACAAGAGACGGAAGGCCTCGTTAAACTTTACGCAGCGTCTTAATTGAGCCTGTGCGCAGGTTAAACGTGTTAAGACTGTTACAGTATCGGGGGAAGCTGGTAACAGTACTGTCAGTCAGAGAGAGGCTTGTGTTGTCTGTGAAAACGGGCGCAGGGCAGCCGAGCTGTGGCCCGGAGGATAAAGCCTGCTGTCTTCCCCTCCCCTGAAAAACACGGTCACATCTGGAGTCCTTATGACCTTGACGAAGCCACAACCTCCCCATTTATTTTTCTGTCTCTGGAAATAGAGGCTCACTTACAGACACAAATGACGGTCACTGAATCTGATTTAAATATTCGTGCAACTTTGGTGTTCTCCAAGGGGAAAATTACCCATTACTCACATTTATTGTTATTGCTTATAAATCTGTTCCAAAAAAAAAGCATTAAATTCATTTTTTATTTGCTTTTAAAAATACTAATTAGAAGGAGGATGAGCTCGTGGAAGGTGTAAAGGAGGCGAACATCCAAAACATATTTAAAAAATAAAGTTATTTCTGCTTTAGAGGTTTATATAAAGAAAAAATAATCTATTTACGTAGGCCTAACCACTAATTAATATGTGAAGGGTAGAGGTAGCTTAGATGATCTTTATATTTTTTATAAACTAATAAATTGTGTAAAATGAGGCCTCAGCAGTCAATTTAATACATTTTAAAGTAACACATGTGACAGGATCAGGAGAATTTTGGGGCATTTTTGTTTTTATTCACGAAATTAAGATTAAAAAAATATTAAAATTAAAACTGAAAACTAATGTTGCTCTTTTCACTCCAAAAAAACTTTTCAATTTTTTATATTGACGATATTTAACATGTAGCTTATAACATTGATATCTGGTCAAAACACAAACTCTTTACCTGCCATACTGTTTACGTGTAGAATAATTGAACAGAAAAGTTTAAGATGCTTAAAAAACAACATCCCATAATGGAGAAGTATCCACCTGTTTATTTGCGCATATTTAATTTCTCCTCTCTCTCTCTCTCTCTCTCTCTCTCTCTTTCTCTTTTTACAGTGGGAATTCCGCGTTATCAGAGCCATTCCTCCGTGTGCGACAGGAAAGATTTTGTGTTGAACTTTAACGGCATCTCCTCCTTCCACCCTTCGGCTGGCGGATCCTACTATCACCATCACCACCATCACCATCCCCAGAGCGTCTGTCAGGACATCAAACCCTGCGTGATGTGAGCTCTCTCCCCCCCCCTCCCCCTGTCACCGTGGACGGTCACAGTGAAACTGTAGGTCCGTCACATGAGCAAAAAAACAAAAAAAACAAACACACCAAAAAAAAAAATATAAATAAAATAAAACCAAGTGGACAATTTTGATTTTTTTTTTATCTTTTGGAGGATTTATACCAGGATGTATCGCCGTGTCCGCTTTCACGCGTTTGCCTCCAACTTGCAGCCGAAGTAGCTTTTTTTTTTTTTTTTGGTTGGACTTGAAATAATATGCATTGAAGGAAAATGAATGAAGAAACCCCAGAGGCCTTTTAAAAACCACTTTGCCTATATCAACCCAACCTGACAAGCGTTTTCTTCTTCAAAAGAAGCTTCATAAACACTACTTTTTTAATGCGTTTGCTCTTATAACAGTGCAAACAAATTATATTCTATGTAACTATGTTCTATCTTAGTAACTACACACACGACGCTTTAGGCTAACATGAACTGCAACAAATCTTGCACTTATTGTATAACCCTTTGCCAACGTTTTGTCTTGTAAAAGGTTTCAATAAAGCTGATATATATTTTAGGCTACATCCCTATAGATCTCTGTCTTTTCATATCCATTCATACCTATTTAAACTGCATTCATAGGTTGCAATAGTGAGCTTGCATACTGCAGAAAAAAACACTGTTATATAATGCAATCTTTACATCTGGCCGTTTACACGTGTCCACTATGGTCAGGTATTATTCTCTAAATGAATGTCAGTCTGGCAAACATTCAATAGCAAATGCATATAAACAATATGACAACAATGCTCATGAGAGCTGCATCGAAAACAGCTGCTTCCAATCTTATTTTACAGTTAAAGAAAACTTTTACGACTGATGATAAACTCACAGAAATGTCTCACTGAGAGAGGATCTTTTTTTTTTTTTATTTTCTAAGTGAGTTAAATGTGAAGTTTGGTATGCAGTTGTGATTATGATAAGTGTGTTGCAGTGGTGGAAAGAAGTATTTGGATCCTTTACTTCAGTAAAAGTGCTGTTGCAACTATATAAAAATACTCTATTATAAGTTAAAGTGCATTTTGAATTGAGAGTAAAAGTATTATCAGCAAATTGCATCTAAAGAATCAAAAGTACTCAAGATGCAGCAGAATGGGCCTTATTAGTGTTATATGATTATAAATATCACTATATGGGCGGATTAGCATGTAAACAGCATTTCAGTGTTATATATGGTGAAAGTGCAGTTCATTTATATCCTGTTGGGCAGTTTAATCTAAAACTATGATTCACATTTTATACGCTGATCATTTGTTTGACTCGTAACAAATAAATACAGTGAAGTAAAAAGTACGAAATTACGTAAAATGCAGTGAAATACTCAAGTAAAGTACAAGCACGTCATTATATTGTGCTTCTGTGCTTTATTTTTGTAAACATACTTAGTTACCTTCCACCGTTGGGGTGTTGATACGTGGTTGGATACAAAGAAACAGGATTACTTCTGCACTGATTTTTGTCTGCGGCACAAACAAAGCAACATAAAAAAGCTACACAGGCTGATCATGAAAGTAGAAACATTGGCAGACTGATGGTGTGAGGACGGAAGGGGTCAAAAGTTAGATTACAGTGTAAAATGATTTTGAGCTTCTTAGAAATAGCTGATATTTCTCAACTCAAATATTTCCACATTTTGTACATTTGTACGGCCACCTCCCGCCTGTCTTTGCAGCTGAAAGTCTTTTGCATCCTCCTTTACATGTGGACATTCACGGTTGCCAACTTTTGAGGACGCCATATAAACAAATGAAACAACAGGGCCCACGTCTGTGGAAATGCAACAACGTGGTATTTTTAGAGTGCGGTAAACAGATCAGACTCGGAGGGAGCTGCTGCCTCGTCACACAAACAGAGTGCAGACTTGGGTGGCTGCACTTGTGTCTACATGGCTTTTGGTCATGAATCAAATACTGTACAGCATCCCCCGTGACTCCAACACGTATGCAGATAGATTTGGCAGTAGCGGCTCCTTATTAGGCCACTGACATCATCAGTCTTAAAATACTCTTTGGATTCACTGTTTTGCCTGTCAAATGAGAAAATGTCTACGCTAGGCTGTTTAATATCTGTTACCTCTGTGTGTATTTCTAATGTTAAAATGATGCTTTTCTAAAAATGTTCTCTAGAGCTCAGTATTTTCTGAATTTCAGAACAAATTTGACCGTTTTAAAGGGTTTAAAGCACACAAATCACATTCATGTTTTCACAATTTACATCTCACATGTGACAAGACATTTCACATGTAAGAAATTCTTCTGAGCGCCCATGTTTTGATGCAGAGAATTAGGAACCATCTGTCACAGCAGATCTTTATACATTGCTTGACGTTCTTTGTAATCTGCTTGTAAGCACGCAGCTTCAGATCCAGAGTAGCTGTCAGAAACACATTGCGGGTGAGGGACAGACTGAATCATGTTGGTCTCACTGAAGTGGCGTCTCTCTGGTGCTTTGAACATTTCTGGGGTACAAGATATATCATATGGGATTGTTAACGTTTGGGGTTTTCATACGTGGAATGGAGAAGGAGGGGGAGGAAAGCATCAGCAGTCCCATATCAAAAAGAATATATTTGACTAGAGAACAGATTCCTTTCTAATTTCCTAAACACAACCCTTCATGATGAAAAGTCACACATAAGTGGCCTTGCGGCTGCTGGATTTTCCATGACAAGATTTTTTGGAGGAGTGCTGAAATTTCAATATAGTGGAGTACAGTGCCATCTAGTGGATGAGACTGCAAGGGTAGCATGTTGTGAGGTATACAGTTGCAGTTGCCCTATTTTACACTAAGTACTCCGGGGGTAATTTGCCAGGTTGGTAACCTTGCTTTGCTTACAACTCTCTATTTAAGCCTAAGATAATAAAACTGTGTTAGGAAGATACATCAGGATAAAGGAAAATAAACTCACAGTGACACTTCAGTGCCCTCATCTGGTGCACTGACATTTCCCAAATTGAGCAGTGCAAAGAAAACAATACATTCGAGTGCAGATTACTGACTACGTATAAAATGTCAAAAATATTTAGATACTGGTTAAAAGCCTCCTCAACTCAAAAATGTGATTTGCTCGTTGCTACTTGACTTGGATGTTTGAGCTTCACTGTCATTTGACACTTTAAGGCTGTTTTTTCATTCATCTGCTGAAGAGGGAAAAGTTTCTATATACTCACCTTATACCTGAGTTTAATATGTGAATGTTTGAGCATGATTTGTGACAAATTATGGTTCAGTGTGATGTGGAAATTTGAAGCCTCCAGTGTACAAACACTGACTTTATAGTGAAGTAGGAAACAAGTGGTTAAACTTTTAAGACAAAAAATATTTGCATATTCATAGATTCTGGATTTTATATGTAATTAAACTGATTAACTTAACTTTTTTTGTGGAAAAACATAAGGAATCAATTATTATTTAAGGCGTCTTTTCTGTCTTAAAACATGTGTGGAGGAGATCTTTAAAAGAAACTTTGGCCTGGCAGTGAAGTTACAGGGAAGATCAGGGTGGATCATTAGGAATCATTCAGAACCGCAGGAGATGTTGAAATCCAGGCGTTAGTTTTTATGTTACATTTTAATGGGCGAATGTGTCGGACAGAAAGACAAATGCATGGACCGACTGACCGACTGACACTGCCGTCTTTCAAAGGAAACCTCAGATTTCTTCACTGAGGATAAATGTCTTCCATACTGCCAGTCTTTTGGTGTTTTTTTTCCATTACCGGAACATAATGACCTGTAACCTGGAGCTTCCCAGAATGTGGACCTTTGGGAACTTGTAGTATCTTTTAACCCACCAGTCTGATGTGTTTAGAAGTGTGTGTGTGTGTGTGTGTGTGTGTGTGTGTGTGTGTGTGTGTGTGAGTGTGTTCTACAGAAGCATGGTGTCATTTTCACATTAAACGCTATTTTCTGTGCCAATTTTGGTTGGAGAGTGTTTAACTGTAAATCTTATTATTTCAAGCATTAATCCATTATTTCAGCACATTTACAGCAAATATTTACTTTGCTTTTGTTGATAAAATCTCCAAAAAGTGGCAGCGGAGTGACTTTGCTCCAGAAACAGATGTAGTTCTGAGAAGTGTAAGACCCATTTTCCACAAAAACACGAACAACTCGCTTCGTGCTGCCTATTTGAACGTCTCCTCCTGCCAGTTCACTGTGCATGCAGCGCGAGGCACCACAATACCACTCAGACGGGCAAAGCAAATGTCAAGGTCAGGAAAATTACTGTCAATGTGCTGCTTGCGCTGGTCGTTGCTCTATCATATAAATAGAGACCAATGTTGTATTTGATGGTCAGTTTATGTCTGAACTGGAAGCCACAATATTCACGGTTGTCTGTGTTCTGATTATGATTGGATATACAGATCCAACATGTTAGAGTAGGCTACAGGTAATAAAGTAGGCCACGTTATTACCTGAAAGTGAGGGGACAAAAAGTTTGCTGTCCCCCCTATTCCGGCGCCAGTGCACAGGAGTCAAACATTTTAAATATGAGGGTTTATAAAGATCTGAGATAGGACTACACTTACCCAATTCAGTCTGACTCTGACATCTTGGTACTGGTTAGTGATAAGTCTTATGAAACACTAGTAGTGCCATGCAGTTAATGTTCATTATATTTGGATCATTATCACTGATGGGGCAAAAGAAAGCTGAGGAAAGGCCAAATTATCTAAATCAAAGGATTTATTCTCTCTACATTTCATACATGTCAGGTTCAGCTTGTCAGACTCAGCTCTGTTAACAATGGTTCAAATTTAAACAGTTTAAGCTGAATTTAGGCTCAAGCACGCCTTGAATTGAATGCTAACGTTACGGCTAGCATGCTAACATCATATCAAATATGGTTATTTGTTTAAACACAAGGAGAAGAAGAAGAATGTCAGCATGTTAGCATGTCAAAGCAAGCATTTTAACAGTTGTCACAGTGACAGTGGTTATCATTATGTCATGTTAAAATGCTTAGCATGTTAATATGTGAATAGGTTGCTCACATTAGTATGTTGACATGTTAACTCTGGAGATCAATGAATGTCTGAAACAAATTTAATGCCAATGAATACATCAAAAAGTTGCTAAAATATTTCATTTCAGAGTGTTGAACAGACAAACTGACCAACCAACATTGCAGTCCTAAGATTCTTGCTGCTTGTATGGTTAAAACATGAGTTTGTAGTGTGACTGACTGCAAGTTAGAATCATCACAGGTGGATGTCAGTCAGGCATACCCTGATCATTTGCAAGCATTTCTGATAAAATGGTCAGGTTGTTGAGTTGTTAGGTTAGACACTGTGGTTGTGTGTGAGTTTCAGTGTTACCACAGGATTTCCTGTTGCTTTGCTTGAAGAACTGATGTGACCTTAATCTCCTCCTCTTCTCCTCCTCCTCCCATGAGAGCGTGGACAGGGCTTTAAAGTTTCTTCCTGTGATTTGTGAAAGCACAAAAAGGTAGTTTGAGAGTAAGAACTGGAAGGAAGTGAGGTCTTAACAGGTTGCAGGAGATAAATTAAATAGAAAGTTATGATGTTACACACTTTATACAGTAGATGGCAGCATGCACCCTTCATGTTGGTTTTAGCCCACTATGCAAACAAAGGAAGAAGAAGATCATTTGCAGCTTGCTTTTTCTATATGGAAGTTTTAGGTGCAGGGTAGTTCCCGACTCTCCTCTGAAGCCTGAGTAGGCCTCTCTTTTGGAGTGTCTCCCTCAACTGCTCCATTCCATAATAAAGTGTTTCATTTCCAGTTAAGAGGCTTTAAAGTTGAACACGTTTGCCACCTGATTAGGCTCCCGAACCTGGAATTCTGAAATGGTGTCCTCTCGACCAGCCTTTCTCAAACAGTGGGCCTCAAAGCACGGAGGCAGTGTCACTGCCAAATGGTTAAAATGATTTTTTCTGGTAATTTAAAAAGTTTACAAATCTAGTTATTATTATTATTTTTGTATCTAAATGTACTCAAGAATTCATATAAATAAAAAACATCAAAATAAAATACATAATTTCAATGACCAGTTCACTTTTAATATCACCACGTCAATCACAACACATCATTAGGTAGAGGCAAATGTGTTATGCCACTGTTAGCTAGCTAGCTTTCTCTGTGGATCCTGCTTTAGATGACTGACTCTATCCACTGTGTTGGAAAATGAACTGATGGAACTATCAGCGGACAGCAGCCTGAAGCTTCAGCTCACACAAGATGACCTTGCTTCATTGTGGATACTGGCTGCCAGTCAATATCCCTCTTTGTCAAAACGGACAATCAAATTTCTGTTGCCTTTCACCACCACCTATTTATGTGAGTCAAGGGTTTCCATTGTGATTGTGGCAAGGAACAAATCTGAAAGCAAGTTGGAATGGTACTCTGCATGTCAGTCATTCACCCATCCCACCACGACTTGATCTCATTATTTCCCAAAAGTAAGCCCAAGTGTCTCACTGTGGGTAAACAGAATATTTATTTTGGTCATTACAGCTGACAGTGGCATAACACATATTTACAGACCAGTTCTATTGTCCTGTCATGTTTTTTTTTCATTTATTTGGGAAGGTGGACCTTGGAAATTTTTTAACAATCAGATGTGGGCCTTAAGTTACAAAAGGTTGAGAACCCCTGCTCTAGTCTGCAGTATCATGTGAGTGGATCTAATGAGATGCCAGTACCAAGGTTGATGAAGAGCAGGGAATGGGCACTGAGTTTGATAGCCTGCTACAGCACATCCTCATACATCTGGCCAATTCCTAGTGTTTGCCAGGGTTTCAATTTTTTTGGAGGGTGAGACAACTCTGTTACAATAAATGACAAAAAAACAGGCTTATTAAAAGAGCACTGCACTCTTAACACTGTCTGACTAATGGTGGACAGTTAAAAAAAGGATCATAATCAATGCGGCAGAACCAGAGATATTGTCTTTTTTTTATTTCATGCATTCTTCTTCCTTGTCAAAACCTGGTGCCTACATTACCCACAATGCAACTCAACCGCTGACAGTTTGTTTGAGATTTGGGTGTGTTATGCTAGTAGCAGCTAATGTAGCCTGGAGCTGCTAGCCTCGAACAGGGATGAGGAGCAGCTACAGAGGTCTGGTATCCTCACTGCTTTCTAACTCCGCACCCCCAGATTTCTTTCATTTTCAAACTTGTAGTCTTCAGCCCCAATTGATGCTGACTCAAGTGACATCATTTGATGTGATTTATCAAATTTCACGCAGCTCCTTCTGGAGACACAAAAGGCTTTATACTAGCGTAAGAGTGAAGTTGTGTAAACATAGCCTAAGTTTAAACATGTGTTTACTGTGTTCTTATTGAATTGTTGCCTGTCATCTTGTCTGCATGTGTTTGGTGATTGCAGCGTTTGGTTGATATTCTAGTGTCAACTGCTTGGCAGCACTGTTCAGACAGCAGATGGTTTTGTGGAGTTGAGAATGAGTAGAGAAAGAAAAAGAGAGTGGGGAGTTGACTGGTAATCGGAAATAAGTGCGATGGCTTGACTGAGTGATATTTGGACTTGACTAAAATTATGAGGAAAACTCAGAACATATTGGACTGATTTATTCCTTCTCACACACCCATGTTGCTCACACTGGTGGCAGTGGTGGGATAGTCTTCTGGTGGAATGTCCGATGTCCAAATATCAGCCGAGTCCCCTTAAACCTGGGATTTATAAATGGAGTCTGGCTGGACGCACCTTTAGATTGTATAATTGGTGGAAAACTACTTTATTTCACAGGTTAAATGGCAACCTGCTCGGCTGTGTGGTGACATGGGAGAGTTTAAACATATAACCAAGACAAAGTATTCATACAGACGTGTTTTAACTACCGAGCATCAGCACCGACCCCCGCTCAGCTCCCCACAAGCCCGGCTCTGTTATAAGGGCTGTGTGCCAGGTTAGTTTGTTAGTCTGAATGCTAGCTGAGGGAGGCTCACGCGATGCTCCATGGAGTCCCCCGAGTGAGAAATCAGTGCTCAGAGATGCTGTGCATAGTGGGTGGGATCCTCCAGAGCCAACGGACCAGACCAGGGGAGCAGCAGGAGATGGATTGGACCAGGGGAGCAGCCAAACATTCCATATACATACATTGAAGTGTAAAACAAGAAGGGCCTAGCCTCTTGAAAAAAAGAGAAAACATGGACATAGCACCATCCACTAGGTTGGCTTGTCTATAGTGCAATATTCCAATATTGCGGTGTTTGCGACAGCCCTATGACTCTCACCGCCAAAGCCGGAGTCCTTATGCCAAACATTTTTCATCGCAAGAGTATGGGGACAAAGGCCAAACATGGCAACCAAAGGATTGGGACCAGCAGTTCCCCACCAAGAGTGGTTACATGGCCATTAGCTGATGATGTAGGGCACATATCAACTACTTCTCTGGAAGCCCCAGATGTCTAACTCATTGAAATAACAGACAACAGCAGTCCACCACTGACCCCTAGTGATAGTACAGATATGACAGTACCCCCTGACTGAAATGGAGAATATTTAAGTAATTGTAAGTAAAGACATCACCACCTATGTAAATGGAATTGTTGAGGGCACTGATAACAAAATGTCAATTCCTTCCCTAGCAAATAGACCCATTAAAAAGAAGTTCATCATGTCACAAGCTGTGACTGGCCAAAGTTTGGATACACTGGGTATGGTAGACTTCTTCTTGGAGCTAGGGTCTCAGACCCTGCAACATGAAGTGCAAGTCATCAGAAATGTCAGTCAAGGCTTTATATTAGGTTCTGATTTTCTCACTCCTCACAGTGTTATTCTGGATATGGGGAGAGGGCTCTGCTATCTGGATGATGATGTCCTACTTTCATACTTAGGAGAAGTGAACTGGCACCTGCTAGGTGTACAGCACAAATAATGGAGAACACCACTGTCCCTCCATGCTGTGAAATTATTCGCAAAGTTGCCTTGATTTCCCCTGTAATCAATGCAGGCATACCAGACAGCTACAGTGGCTGTCTTGAACACCGGCAACTAGAGATGGATGGTATTGCAGCTGCCTGCACACTGTCTACTGCTGAAAATGGCTATACTGTTGAATGTATCATCAACCCTACACATGGCCCTATGGTGTTTCATTCAGGTATACAATTAAGACAGTTCACCCTAGTATCTGACACTGAGATAATCCAGGATTCAGTCCCTGTATGTAAGGTGTCCACCTGCCCAGTACCGCCATCCAGTCTGCCAACTAATGTCTACTAAACTGCCTTTTGATGTCGAGTGTGGAGATCTGACAAGTGCAGATAGGTCTGACCTATACAACTTGCTCTCTTCTAAACATGATGTGTTCAGTAAAACCAGCACAGACTTTGGTAATACAGACATTGTCAAACACAAAATCTACATAAACCATGCACACCCTGTTAGGAAGCGTGCGTATCACACTTCCCCAAAAATGCAAACACTTAACCAGTTTCATGTGATGCCTATCGGCTTGGTAAATGCACCCCCCATTTTTCAGCATCTATTGCAGCTGGTGTTACAAGGTCTCTTGTGGAAAACATGTCTGGTACACATTGGTGAAATTATTGTCTATAGCCCCAGCTTTCCTGTCCATCTCCAGCATTTAAGAGAGGTGTTGGATTGCCTCAGAGCTGCCAACCTGAAACTGAAATCCTCAAAATGCTGCTTTGCACAACAGGGAGTGGCATTCCTGGGACATGTTGTCTAATCTGCGGGGCTAAAACCTGATCCGAAAAACATTGAGAAAATGAGAAACTGGCCTGCGCCTAAAAACCCCACTGAAGTGAGAGCATTTCCCAGGCTATGCTTTTACTACCAGCGCTTAATTCACCAGTTTCCTAAAATGTCAGAGCCCGTGCATGTTCTCACTCAGAAAGGAAAGACATTATTTTGGACTGAGGTTGAGCAGGGAGTATTTGAAAGCCTTCCCACTCTGAGTAACACACCCATCCTCCCCTACCCAGATTTATCACCGCTGCATCCAGCACAGCCATTGGATGTGTTCTGTAAAAGATGAATACTGAAAACATGCATATGGCAGCTGCATTTTGACAAAAACAGAGAACCATTGGTCCACATATGACCGGGAACTATTGGCTATCATACGGGCCATGTGTCACTTCTGCAAATATTCACAGGTCACCCCTTTCGCATTATCACAGACCATAAACCCCTCCTCTCCCTGAGGAAGATGGCTCTGGATTGTGATCCTACAGGTCACAGGACCAGGCGGGCTGTGGAAATTGATCGCTATGACTGGACAATTGAATATAGACAAGACACAAAACACAGCAATGCTGACTCTATGTCCCGTTGTCCTTTGACAGCTGAAGACACCAACCCTATGGTTACAGTCAATCAGGTGAGATGTGTCTCCATTCACCCTCAAACAGACCAAGTAGAGTCATTCATATGCACTCCAGCCACTGAGCTGGCACTCTGCTCAGAGACTGCATACACTCAGCGGCACTGCAATGAATTTTGAAGTGGGGTGACATCCAGCTTTGGATGACCTAATAGGCTAGTGAACTTTTTCATGTCAACTTCCTTTCAATCTAAGCCTAGCCTACCGTTTTTGTAGAACTAAATATGGTAAGAAATGCATTCCCTCCTCTTATCAGGGTACTTCCAGATTAAAATGGTAGCAGCTTTTTTTTTTTGGCGTGTTGGTCCACCAACAAGTGACTAAAAGGTTTGACTCAAAAGGAGCATCCTGCCTCCTTATGTTTTTCACTCTGAGAACTGTTACACTGTAACCAAACAACCAACCAACCATTCAATGTCTTTTTAATAAGGTTAGAAAGAGAATCAAAATTTCTGCCCTATTAAAACAGTCTTGACATCTAATATGCCTACTAACATACAAACAGACAGCACTGCAGCAGAGTGAGGGTTAGTCCCCTACGCTTATTCTCCAAAGTACTGAATGCACCTATAATTCCAAAAGCTTTAACACTTTATTCATGTCCAAGTCATCAGACAGGTCTTTGTGGATATGCAGAAAAAGCAGGTTGTTAAGCTGTTTCTCTGTCATTGTAGATTGGATGCAGATCTTCAAACGACAGAGACTTGAGAAACTCTACTTAGCTCTGGCATTGGATATCAGCACAAACACATCATACACACACATTTCATAATCAAATAATCATTTTTTAAAAATTGGATGTCAAATCACTTTGATTTCATTTGAATTACACAATGGTTGATGGTGATTGGATTTAAAGATCCAACGTGTTAGAATAGGCTTAGATATTATTGCTATGACCATAATACCTGGCTTAGATTTACCACTTTATTGCCATAACACGTGAATGTGGGGGACAAAAGGTCTCGTTGACCCCTCTGTTCCAGCGCCAGTGCACCCACCACTTCAACTGCTATGGACTTAATATCACATGTGTAGTATGCTTCACCAGATACTGCAGCTGTAACTATGGACAATTCACTCCTGAATATAGCGAGACAGTGCTTCTTCCAAGCTCAAACCTCAAAACTGACCCTGAGTTGCAAATAATCAAGAACTGGGTGTTGACTGACTGTAGGCCACCATTCTCTAACATTAAAGCAGCCTCACCTGAAATGAGACAGTACTGGAGAGTTTCCTAAACTCACCCTTGTTGATGGTCTCTTGTGTTGCAAAGTCAGACCTCCACCAGGTGACCTTGCTGTACAGACTGTAGTCCTTAGAAGCTTGCAGAAAGAAGTGTTTTAAACTTTAAATGGACATTCAATCTCTAGACATTTCAGTGCACAAAAGACATTACAAGGGTTATAGGTCAGATGCTTTTGGCCTCACATAACACGTGACATAACTCATTGGTGTCTTGAATTCACAGCCTGTGAAGCACGGTGACCACAGACACCACACCAACAGGCCCCTATGCAAAACACGGTCACATCCAGGCCTTTTATTTTACTAAGTACCTCAACTTGTGTGCACTTCCTGATAAATGAGCAACCACTGTGGCTAAATGATTGTTTGAAGATTACATCAGCCCCTATGATGTGCCTCAAAGTTTGCACACTAACCAAGGCCATCAGTTTGACTCAGATCTTGTCAAAGAACTGTTCTCCTGTCTGGGAAAACATAAAACAAGGACATCTCCTTATCATGCTATGTTAGATGGCATAGTGGAACAGGCAAACACGACCATCAAGGACCAGTTGGCAAAACATCTGTACACTAGAGAAGGTGAATGGGATGATCACCTGCAACAGGATGAATTTATATACAACACAGCTGTTCACTCCTCCACAAAACACACTCCTTTCTTCCTGGCCCATGATAGAGCGGCCCGTCTGCCTGCTGATCTCCTCCTTGGAGACTCCCCAGGAGTTTCAAATGCCAACCCAGGTATTCCAAGTGAATACGCTAATTTGGTATTACAGAGGCTGTGTGTTGCTTTTCACTCTGTTGTACATAACATTAAGGCAGCAGATGCTCAACAAAAGCACTACTATGTTCGCCGGATGAAACACACTGCTTATGACCCAGGTGATTTAGAGTGGGTTGACCCTCCTGCCCTTGCTAGACAAAAACTGTCACCAAAGTAGACAGGTACTGGCAGTTTGACTCAGGCATGAGTGATATCAGAGTAGACTAGTAGTAGAGTAGGCAGAGTATGAACTTTTGGACCAATGGCACCCTAGGGCTAAACCCTATAGCTCCTAAAGCCATATCGCTCTGCCTGTTCAGTTGGCAGAGGTCCGTCATCACCTTCAGGACCGGGTCCACCAGTAAACAGCCCAGTTCCCCCGCTGCTTACTGTAATCTCAGGCTCCAGGCCTTAGGTGTACTGGGGCTGATCCGCACAAAGGTGCTCTGGGATTCCAACTTCAGCTCTGACACGTTTGTTCTGTGCCACAGAGGACTCTCACTACCACAACACAGGTGGGAGACAATACTACAACAGGATCTTCCAGTGAACTGTTCCCTGTTGTCCAGCCTTTCACAGGATCCAGGACCAAGTTGGGATATTGGGTGCGTCCCCCAGCAGTGAGTTACAGGACTGTTGAATGAACTGTTGTTTGTTTCCCATGCTTCATTAACACATATGTAACTATGTAACTTTAAAATAAATAAAAAAATAAAATAAAAACAAGTGCACTGGGATGGACCATTATGGACATACATAAGGACACAAACAAACAACAACCTCTGTATCCTGTTCTACTGTTCATTTTTAAGTTGTTTTACCAACTTCATCTGTTTATATTGGTGTTAAGCATAAGGTAGTGACAATTGCATTACAGCTATTTTGAACTGAGGTTGCTTCTTTTGTAAGGTGTGTAAGAGTGAAGTTGTGTTGTATGGGCAAAAGTGGTGTAAACATAAGTTTAAACATGGTTTACTGTGTTCTTATTGAATTGTTGCCTGTCATCTTGTCTGCATCATAGACCGTAAAAAAATGATGGACATCACCATGACGTCACCCATTGGTTTGTGGACTCCTGTTCTAAAGCCTCAAGTTCGGCATTTTGACCATCACCATCTTGAATTTTTGGAGCTAGAAGTGACCATACTTGGACGAGAGGGTGGAGTTGACCTAATGCTAACGTTAGCTGCTAGCTTGGTTAGCACGGTGCATTTACAGTCTATGGTTAACTGTGATATTGGTAATGCTAATGCTAATTTTGTCTAGTGAAAAACAGGCTTAAAACAAAATGTACCCCTTAAAGGGTCTTTTAGTACAACCAAATGCTGAACAAGACTTTTTAGGTGACCAAAATGTTACAATTAACTATCATGACCTGAGCACACACTAAAATAGTCCTACCCTTGCACATGTGCAGTAGTATTCCCCACCACCTGGAAACAGACTTGGATGTGTAAAATCTGAGGAGTTCCCCTTTAAGATTAGAGCGGGAGGACAGTGGTTGACTAATGTAGGGCTGCAACTAATGATTATTTTCATTATTGACTAATCTACCGATATTTTTCTTGATTAATAGATTAATTGTTTTATCTATAAAATGTCTGAAAATAAATATCAGTTATTCAATTATCAAAATATTATCAGAATAATTTTCTGTCGATCAACCAATCGATTAATCAACTAATTGTTGCAGCTCTGGACTAAATGTTGGACTGGTGGGTAACCTCAACCAGGAAGTAAAAATCTGGGCAGGGGGAAGTGAGTGAGACAGCCCCTTACTCATCCCCCACCACTGAAATGTTCAAGAGCAAAGAATTCAACCCCTCACTGCTGTTAACTCAGGTATGATTGTCATGGTGTGAATAGAGTTTCTTAAAATAAAGCATTTATACTCAGCAAGCTTACCCTGGATAGATGACGCTGACAGAAATGAATGAAAAGATGCTTTTCCAAAACTTAAATCTGCTTTATAGAAGTAGAAGATCAACCTGGTAGAGGAGGGTGCAGGTTTTTCACTAGAGGGCAGTGTTCAGCTCAGCAGCACACTGTTGGACTCCTGCTCAGCTTCAGTAGTTCGTGCTGATCGAATTTAATCAACTGCTGCAGATAAACTGCAAACTAATACATGCCTGTTAAATTAGATACCTCTGTGATTTCAACCGTCATACATTAATACTTGTTTTTGGGTTTTTTTTTTGTATTTTTTTATATGAAAAATTGCACTCTGACAAAATCTAGAGGTAACACTATTATCAAGATGATCAAACTTTTGTTTACAATTGCAAAAGCCACTAATATTTTAGAGACATTATCCATTATTTAATATCTTGAGAATAATGAGTTTTACAGTGTTGCATCTTCTTTGTTTCCACTCACTTTGCAAAATAGGAAAAAAATACATCATTCCAATGTATAAAAGCCTGCTACATTGTTTAGACTTAAAATATTTCAGTTTGACAATCACACTCAGGTAATGAAAGTACAAAACTGTGCAGATTATTCAATTGTTTAATGACCGAGCAGTGAACTTAATCCCACAACACAGCAACACTACCAGGGGTTTTTGTTTTGTTTGTTGGGTAAGACGCCATTTCACAGGAAGTTTATTGAACATCGACAGAGACAAAAAGATCTTAACATTTCCTCAGCTCAGTTTTGAGATCTTGATTTCATTTGAAATGGCGTGCAAATAAGGGCCGATGAAACTGTTCATGTGTCTTGATGTGAAAAAAAAAGAAGATATATTTCATCAGGGCAGCTAAATTAGAAACAGCTCAATCTTCTCGAGGAAACATTTTCTCCAGTCCATATTTGGGATTCCAAAGAAGCGCTTTTCCTTTGACTGTCTGGTCTTAAATGTCCAGTTTTGGGGTAAAAAAGGGGAAAACTGCCATATTGTGGAGTACTGCGTGGCCTTGAGAACAGCTTTATACCCTCTTCAACCAGTCACAGCCGGAGCACCAAACTAAAGATTAATGCTTTGCACATGGATGATTGGCAGCTATTTATTTGAAAACCAATTCCAATGTGCTCTTTGGGTGCATGACTTTGAGGTCCTGAAATATTTTGGAATTCTGTCTGTGTTTAATTAGGCACTTAATATAAACACTGTCTGACACAGTGAAGTGGCTAAACAAAACCCTTATCCCACAGGGGCGAGACTTGAAGACTTGAAGTAAGAAACAGACGCAGCCACCAATAAAAACACAGAATTTAAATATTTGTTGGAATCTGATTTTGGTTTTTCACTATAGTGAAGAAAACTAAACTTTCTAATAAAATCAAATTTTACTTCATTTAATTCTCTGTTTGTGCTGTGAACGGTTCATATGCATCGATGCAGCAGCAGATGGCACTATGCTACTACTTCATGCCAGTTTGTGTGTGAGACGGTGACTTACAAGCTGGCGGGGCTTTTGGCAGCACAGACGTTCAGATGATGATGATGATGATGATGATACCTAGAGAAGAAAACAAACAATAAAATGAGTTTTGTATTGCTGACCTACACTGACAGATATTTGATTTTCTTTTAATATGTATTTTAAGTCAGTAAAACTAAAATGTTGAAACATTTAATTTTCTTTTTCCATTTTTGAACCTTTGATAGTTTTGGGGTAAAATGGTTTTTGCTGTAATAAACATAATAACCCTAAGATTTATGATAAAACTACTTTTACACTTAATTTACTTTTTTTTAATTATTACTATTTTTGACCTTTGGATAGTTGGTACAATGGATGTTGCTATAATATTTTATGGATGATAATATTGTAAGATTTATGATTAATTGTGTCATTTTATATTCTTATAATCTTGATGATGTTTTCTTCACTTGGGTTTCCATGTATCTAAAGTATATACTGTGGATGTGCTCAAGGTATTTGTGGTCCTCTGATTAGATAATTGAAGCAGTTTCCATGTATAAAAAACTATATGAAACTGTGGTGATGTTTGGTCATATACTTTATGAAGGTTGGACAGATGACACATCCTAAACTAATAGATATTCCAGCAGGAAGTCATTAAACATGTCACAGCTTCATGACTGCAGGACATGCAACATTTCAGTTTTTAAAATAAGATGCAACATTTAGCCTTTTTGTTAACCACTTAGAAATAGATGATTAATTAACAATGTTCAGCAATTACAGTAATAATACACATATCAGTGTGTTTCCATATCTATCAATGTCTGTGATTCTTTTCTGTATGTTGGTGCCATGAAGTGGAATCAGTTACCTTTAAGGTAAAGGCTAAACAATGGCTACTAGATATTATTCACTAATAGAACTGTGGATATTTGAATGTTTTTATGCTTTGTTCAGTGTTTTGTTGATATTTGCAAGAATTAAGCAATCAATCATTTGTTCATATGGTTCAATAATTCTAGTTTTTTGTTTCTGTTTTTTTAATAAATCTTAATATCAGACATTTAATTCTTGTCTCAGTCTTTTCTGGGTAAATCAAATTATTTATTTTTAACTGTTGCATGGAATTAAATGTGATATAGAAGAACAAGTATAAGATCATTGGCACTGTGGAGATAAATTATATAATTTTATTATGTCATATCAACACTGTAAATACATAAAATCGTCGCTTTGCTTGTGTGAGGCTCTTAAATCTAAACTCAGATGTGACATTAAAAAGCGTTGTGCACCTATGATGCACTTCTGCACAGTGACCACTGGGGGGCAGGAGTGTGTTATACATTAAGAGAAGAAAACGTTTTAAAACGTGTCCGCTTAAAAAAAAAAGAAAAAGAAAAAGAAAATCTAATTGAATTATCTTCACAATTAATTTCAAACTAAAATTACAGCCATATTCCCGGAATATAATCTATAGTCGATGTTTTTTTTTAAATGTTTCAACACATAATCAAAGGATTTGGTTTGTTTATCTATGAACTCTAAAGTCTCACCAGATGAAGACTTGTGTGCTGCAGATATGAACAGACTGTTAATAATGATTCTCAGACCTCCTGCAGCAAATATCGCAACTGCTTAAATCACTGCATGAAAATTATTGTAAGAATATTTTAATCCACGGCCGGAAGAAGCTCTTTTATACACTTATGGGTTGCTGGTTCAATTCTCTGCAGGACAGTTTGCTCACCACACACCACACCGGCAGACGCTGTTCAGGACAGCCGGTGTGTGCTGTGGTCAGCAGGGGTCACCGGTCAGTCACGGTCGGTCCAGAAGAGCTCAACTCACCGTCTGGACCTCACGGCTGCAGAGTCCGACTGTTCTGCATTTTCTGTCTCCTCCTCTGAGCTGCAGAGTCCTGACGACACATGCAAATCACAGAACAAAGAGCCAAATGAAAACACACAAGTGAGAAATTAACTCCTTCCACAGATCATCACTTTCATATCAGAGTTGACTGGTTTTTATTCTCTTTTATCTTCTGAAGTAACTTCCTAAATTCTGCTTTTCTCGGGAAATATAAAACGTGTATTTGCCTCTAAGGCCACATAAAGTAGATGAGTTGTGCTTCTTTTTATTGAATGAGGCCCATATGTATGTTTTGTTGTATTTATTCCAGCGGGTTTTTTAAGATGTAGCTCATCACCACACCAGTGAACTGAGGGATTTTTCTGAGTAGGATGTTGAAGTTAAAAGGAAAACTTTGCGCTCACTTGATCTCCAACAGCTTCACTAAATCTTCGCGTTTTGCTTCAGTTCTGTCAATCAAAAGAATTATAAAATATTTTCGTTTTGGATAAATTAACGTAATTGAATGTTTATTCAGCCAAATGTGCTAAACTTGTTTACATTTTGCTGAACTCATAAACTTAAATGACAAATGGACGTGAAGTATTTATGTAAATGTGTCTGATTTGTTACATTTACTTTCTAGAGATTGTACATTAAACCTTTATTAAACTACATGTCTTAGTTTATAAGACATTATAGAAATGAGCCTGTATGTTAAAAGTGAATTGTTTCCTCAACTTTAACAGCACAGCTCAGCTTCAGGTTACTTCAATGTTTCAAATAAAAGCAGTAAATGTCAGGATGCTTCATACTATTAAAAATATTATATATTCAAGCTCAATTTCTTTCTCTGAGAATATCAGCAATTAAAAAACTTCCCCTGAAGCAAAATCATTTAGACATAATTTAATGTTTTGTGGATAAAATACGATGGAGGCCTTTTGAAATACACATTCATTAAAAACAGGCTGTGAACTGTTTCTATTAATGTTATTTATAGAAAATAACTGAATAAGATAACATATTGCTAGATTTGTTTTTTAATAGAGATACTGTTTTAATCTTAAAAATATGAACTATAGTATGGCGGTAAACGCCCTCATGACGCTGATCACAACAATAAAATGAAAAAGAAAAAGATTAATTACAGACAATAATTGTTAGTTATTTTATCTTATTTTATTCTAATTTGATAATAAACATAAGAGACTTTGAATAAACGACAGAATATTAATTCATAAAAGATGGATTCACTCCTCCCTTCTTGTAAATAAACCACCATTTTATCAGGTTGTTTTTTTTAAAAAAAAGAAAAGCATGACTTGTATTGTTTTACATTTTGCAATCAACATAACGGAGCAGAAGTCTCTGGAGGTCAGAGAGGAGGGGGGGCGGGAGGGGGTGTTGTGATGGCTCTGTTAACAGCCGTTCAGTGTGAATGACATTTGGAGGTGTATTCCAGGTCTTCATCTTTAAAAAAAAAAAAAAATCCCACCTCGGTCTCAGCAGCCGCTCGCACCCAGGGAACCTTTTTCTCACCCAGCTCGACCAAATGATCTTCATTTAACCTTTAATTAGTTTCCACACACCGCCCACCGGCGCTGTCGGGGAGCAGAAGGGAGGTGGTGTGGTGGGGGGGGGGGGTGGAGGAGGGGGGTGGAGGAGGAGGAGGAGGAGGGAGGGGGGGGGGGGGGGGGGGGCATCATCAACACTCTTTTATGTCCGTCTGTTTATTCAGAGGCTCAACCGCAGCTGATGAGAGTTCTCACAGACTTCAGACTGAAAAGAGCTCATTTTGCATTCCTAATCGGTAATACACTGGATCTAATTGGAGGTTTACTTATCCCAAAATATTTAACAACACAAACGAGAACTGATAATGTTGGAATGGGCCTAATATAACACAGATATGACAGGAAAGGTTTCAGAAAAAGGCCTTTTTGGGTGAATTTTGACTGCTTTATTTTGTGACTTTTTCACATTTACGCACAGCTTTGATACTTCAGAGATGAAGCGGAGGGTACAACAGTTTAGACAGAGCCTTTAAGGCCTTAAACTCTCTAATAAACTCACTTTTTCGAATTCAAAAATGCAAAAAGAAAAGTGATTTTACAGTCGCCATATGATAAATTAATAGAAAATTAATACGCCTCTCGCAATTGGGGTAATTGAGTAATTTTTCAGCCTTATGGGCACACCCTTAACTGCATTTTAATAAATCCATGTCTGAACTGAGGAGGGAGGGAAGGAGAGGGAGAGGAGGAGGAGGAGGAGGGGGGGGGGGGGGGGGGGGGTAAACTTTTATCGTCATGCAGCTTTTCCACAGGTTCATTTCGCCCTCCAATTGGATGATGGTGCACACGATCGGGGAGGAGCAGACAGAGCAGCCAAAAGGGAGGAAAAAATGTGAAGGGTAAAAAAAAGTTCCTTGCTGTGTAGACTCATGCTCCTCCAGCGTTACTTTTAGCCCTCTCAGTTTCCCAAATGTTCACTGCGGCAGTGTGCGCTCTCTCCGGTTCACCGTGGCGAGCTGTGGCTTAAAGTCGACTCGAAAAAGACTCGAGAAAGAAGAAGAAGAAGAAAGTGTGACAGAATCGGAGCACACGCCGAAGTTGAGTGAGAGTTTCTGGGGGGAAGAAGTTTGGGGAGGTTTTACGCATTGCGCAGGATGCAGGCGCGCTACTCCGTCTCCAGTCCCAACTCTTTGGGAGTTGTACCGTACATCAGCGGTGACCAGAGCTACTACCGGACCGGCGGTGGATACACCGGGATGCCTGCGCCCATGAGCATGTACTCCCATGCGGCCCACGACCAGTACCCGGCCAGCATGGCCCGGGCGTACGGTCCGTATACCCCTCAGCACCAGCCTAAGGACATGGTCAAACCTCCTTACAGCTACATCGCTCTCATCACCATGGCGATCCAGAATTCACCGGAGAAAAAGATCACCCTGAACGGGATTTATCAGTTTATCATGGAGAGGTTCCCCTTCTACCGGGACAACAAGCAGGGCTGGCAGAACAGCATACGGCACAATCTGTCCCTCAACGAGTGCTTTGTCAAAGTGCCCCGGGACGATAAGAAGCCCGGCAAGGGCAGCTACTGGACCCTGGACCCGGACTCCTACAACATGTTTGAGAACGGCAGCTTCTTACGGCGCCGGAGGAGGTTCAAAAAGAAGGACGTGCAGAAGGACAAGGAGGACAGGACAGGCAAAGACCCCTCTGCTCGCACCCCGGGCCGGGAGCAGGACCCGCCGGTGCAGGGCGCTCAGCCGGTGCGGATCCAGGATATAAAGACGGAGAACGGGACTTCCACGCCGCCGCAGGCCGAGTCTCCGACCCTGAGCACCGTGCCCAAAATCGAGAGCCCAGACAGCAGCAGCAGCAGCATGTCCACCGGCAGCCCGCACAGCGTGCCCTCCACCCGGTCACTCAGCATGGACGGACCCGAGCACCACCACCACGGCCAGGCCCCGGCGCAGGGCTTCAGCGTGGATAACATCATGACCTCCCTGCGGGGGTCGCCGCAGGCCGAGCTCTCCCCGCCTCTCATCGCCTCCTCTCGGACAGGTATCACCCCCTCACTGTCGCTCAACTATTCCCCCAACCAGACATCCGCGTACAGCTCGACGACCTGCAACCAGAACGTCATCTCCACGAACTCCAACGCGACGTATCACTGCAACATGCAAGCCATGAGCCTGTACGCGGGGGACAGATCATCCGGCGGCCACCTGGCGCCGTCCACCACGGTGGAGGAGGCTCTGCCCGACTATTGCATCACCACGACCACCGCGTCCCCGCTCGGGCACGGAAACCTGAGCCAGGCGGGCCAGGACTGCCACCATCCGCACCAGGGCCGGCTCGCGTCCTGGTACGGGGACCTGAGCCACCTGAGCCCGGGTTACCCGGCACAGCAGCAGAACTTCCACTCTGTGCGGGAGATGTTTGAGTCCCAGCGGATCGGGCTGAACGGCTCCCCGGTGAACGGGAATAATAGCTGTCAGATGGCCTTCCCGTCCGGTCAGTCCATCTACCGCACCTCAGGAGCTTTTGTTTATGACTGCAGCAAGTTCTGAGAGCCAAAATGTGTCCTTTAAATTAATAACTCTAATATATACTTTCCTATATTTTTTTTATTCTTTTATTCACACCCCGAATGGACATAAGAGATTCAGAGAATTTTTTTTTTTTTGTCGAGGCGTGTGTAACACCAAAAAACACGTAAGTTTTTTCCCTCTCACTTTGAGAATTGTTTATAAAGATGGCTCAAATATCAGCTTTTATGACTATAGACTGTAAATTATAGCCTAATATAGTAATTTATTTTTTAGGAAAAGGGAGTGGTTGGATATTGAGGACCAAACACTTTTTCCAATTTTCTTATGCTGCCTTTAATTGTCCCAGTTCTTGTATAGAAATAGAGGGGGAACTTTGTAGCCTATACTGACTTATTTCATTCATTTTGTCTTATTTGTTAAAACTATTTTTGAAGGCATTACATTGTGTTTGTTTAATAAAGTGCCGTCTATTTGATTTTAATTGGAGTGATTTATTAGCACTGGTAATTCTGACGGAAGACAGTATTTTCAAATTAAGAGGTAGTTAATGCAAAGTAAGTGGAAAGAGGTCAAAGTGTAAAATATTTTATATTAATTTATACCTCAGTAAACGCTCTAAAATATATAAAAATAGCTTTTTAGAAAAAAAAAACATAGGGAGTGTGTAGTTTTAAAGGCGTTACGTGTGCATGCAAACCTTTCAGTGAATCTATATGAATTTAATTAGCTTAAAAGAAAAATGCAAAACAAGACAGCAACAAAAAAACGAATATTTTACTATAAGTTGTCAGGGAGTCTGCGCCTTGTTTTGCACCGCAGAGGCCAGATTTAAACGCACAACCGGGGGGGTTAGCTTCAAAAAAAATCAGCCTTTGAAAGAAGGTTGAAATAGATAAATGTTTCGCTTTTAAACATCGATATACAATCTTTAGGCTAACCTGCACGTTGTATATTTTGCAGTCTTTGGGAGCGTAAACGCAGGCGGTAAATAAATACACGTGTGGCAGCAGTTCAGCAGTGCGGTTTGAACTCACTAAAGGCCTTGTCAGCAAAACAAATCAGTCATTACGAACTGCACAGGCTTCCGTCTGCTTCCAGAGACCGCTGTTAGTGAATGATGGGAGGGTTTGGATGCACAGAGCTGCAGCTGCATTTTGTTGTTCTGTGGATGTCTTTTTAAGAGTAACATTTCTTGCTGCACGACCAGAATCTAAAAAGTCTTGTTGTGCATGAGGAGGACGGTCTGTGCTCTGGAAGGATAAAACTGCAGCCTCTTTTTTTTTTACGATCTGTGTCCCCACAAAGCTGAAGAATTAGTAGCAGCGCTGACCCGTTCTGACTGATTGAAATATTGCTGCTGTCAGTTGTTTATTTATTCCAGTACTTCCTTGATGACGTGGAGCACCTTGGCCTCCTAACATCAGCTCTGATCCAGCAGCCTGCAGGCGCTGAGCGAGCTGTTGAGACATTTTCACTCTCTGGCAGACAGTACAACACCTCTGGAACCGGAGCAGTGTGTGTGTGTGTGTGTGTGTGTGTGTGTGTGTGTGCAGGTGTGTGTGAGCTCAATAGGTGTCTTAAACGTGACTGTCAATTTAAAGGCCTGCCTGGATAAGATTTTAATGAGTCAGTGAATAAAAAAAATTTAAAAAATAAGAGCGCATAAACACAAAGGCTCCCCAGGGCCACCAGTCAGATGAGTCAAGTCCATTAAAGCTTTAACGTAAACAATGCTGCACCTTCCACAGGGAGGGAGGGGGGGGGAAGAGGGGGGGTTGAACATGTGAGGTCCAACTGCAAACTGCCGTTCAAAGCGTTTAAAAAAAAGACAAGCTCACTAATAATGATAAATATTAGATTGTTTCTTCTAAACACACGTCTTTGTGATTGATGCAGCACTCAAAAGAGAGTCAGGAAAAGAAATTCAGGCCGGCCTGCGAATCATTTTTCATCATAAGGACAAGACAGGAAGAGGTGATGGAGGTCAATGGAGAGGATGTCAACAACGCACTTTAGGAAAAAAAAAAAGACGGCGAGAAGTCTGCAGTAAAAAGCCTGTCACTACCTTATCTGAGCTACAGACACTGAGCTGTGTGTGTGTGTTTGTGTGTGTGTGTGTGTGTGTGTGTGTGTGTGTGTGTGTGTGCTCAGACTGCAGGCCGGAGGACTCGTGTATTGTCGTGGCAGTTTATAGAGCTGAAGTATAAAAGTGAAAAGACTCCCCAGAGGAGGAGAGCGCAGCGCACCAGAGCTCTTCTTCAGACTGGAAACGCCGCCAATCCGCTCTAGAAGCGCACCCAAAAGGCCTAATCAAGGAATTATTAGGGGGCGGGGGGGTTATTGTACCACGTTCATCATAATAAGTCAATCACCAATAATTAACATCAATGTTTTAAACACACACCGCCTGCGTGGATCACACTAGCGCGTCCTTCGTGTCTTTTTTTTTTACTGCACCAGGTGTCTGCAGTTGTTCAGTCTGGTGAATTCACACTGTGATGAGTCTTTCTACAGAACCATGTCACATGAACGTTGTAGCCTCTACAGCTGCACTTTTAGAGCAGTTAAAGCAACCTGATAGCCGACAGCACATGCGTTTAATGTCTGGCAGATATAACAGAGCATCTAGAGGGAAACATATCAGGTTGAAAAGCGCCTGCAAACATCTGGGAGCTGCAGAGATTTATTCCAGAGAAGGGCAACATATTTGTATTTTAAGACGCTTCTTTTGTAGAGAGGAAAACCCTGAAAGTACAAGTAAATTTAGCGGATTTTGCATAAAAACAACCGTAATAATAGCTTATTTTTTAAACGTTGCACCTTTAACTTTTGGTTTGGACATAATCCTCGCACGTTCTGGACTCAAATTAGGAATAAATATCAAATAAATTAAATACAACCTCCCTTCTAACATCATATAAAGCGTAATAGATTAGTTCAACTGCGTTTTGTATGTAACAAACATCATAAACAGAATATTAGATTACAGTTTGAAGGCGATTAACTTTATGTGCAGAAAATATGAGAAAAAACAACCAAATACAGACATAACTGTAAGGCTGTCACACTCACAAACACACACATTGTTCAGTGAGAGGTGTGTGTGTGTGTGTGTGTGTGTTGCGTTGAGCTCGGGCCTGTCGTGTCTCAGGAGACCAGCAGCACAACTAAATCTCTTCAAGCACGAAGCGATGATTGAGATCGAGTCTCTCTGTGTCTTTAATCCTGCAAGGATTCTCACACCAACAAGGATTTTTTCTTTTTTTTTTTTTTTAACTCTCTGGGTTTCCAACCAATGAAGCACAAAGCGAGCGAAAAAACATTTGATCCAGTTTAAATATCAAAGCAATTAAAGCCGCCTTGAGAGGAGGAGAAACCCGCAATTTAGCGCCAATTTAATGTCAATTAAATAGTTTTTAGACCTGGATTATTTTTTTTAAGTTGGATTTTTCAACAGATCAAAACCTGAAATATTCCAAATTTTAATCTGGTGTAAAAATCTACAGACTAATATAATGTTCTATTTGTGACTTCTTCTTCTTCTTCTTCTTTTTTTTTTAGTAAGGACATTTTTATGTCTATTCGTGTGAGGGACGATGTCAAAAACGTCTTAAAAAGGTTAAATAACTTCCTTAGTGTCCCAATTTTAAGACAAACATTTCCCGCCTCCAGCGCTCTGTGATAATAATAAATTAATTTCCTTTATTTTTAATTAGTATATTAAGTGATTGAGGCCTTTTGTTTGACGAGGAAGTCTTGTTCTCAGTAAATACGTGTTATTGTTGCAACACTAGTTTAGCTTTCATGTCTTTTAATGATGATAAAATGATATTTGACAGTAAACAGTTTTGCAGAACAGACTCAGCTGAAGCAACATCACTGAAGAAAAGCTTTGTTCTCATCTCTCGTCTCCTCCTGCTGCAGCTTTAATGTCAGATTTTCCACTAAAATACTCACTCTTCATTAGTTTTGACAGGAAAAAAAACACTAATATTCTTATTTTATAGGGACTTGTGGAATCTGGGACCACCTCATGGGTTTAAATTGACCGTCAGAGCCGTTTAATCTCCTTAAAAAGTGTTTATTTAGCTGCATGAAACGTTTGAATTTCTCTATATTTGTGGTCCAAATCTTGATCCGCGTCCCCCTTTTTTTTTCTTTCTGTGTGTGTGTGTGTGCCAGCCAGTAAAACCAGATCACAAGACTGGTCTAGCTAATTGTTGATGAGGGTTGTACGGCGGGTGCACCTGTGTGAGGCTTCAGGCCCCTCGGCTCAGTGTGTGTGTGTGTGTGTGTGTGTGTGTGTGTGTGTGTGTTTTCTGCTCTCAGCGCGGCTTCAGGGGCCCCAAAACAACCTCAGAGAGCCACACATCTGGTTCCAATCTGGAGTCGCGCACAGACGCAGCGCTGTCCAGGACGATCACAGAGAGACTTTTTAAATGTCCTGAAGGTGTTGTCCTCAAAAAAACAAAAAAAACAAAAAAAAAACAAAACACACAAGACACAGGCGATCTCCACCCCTCCTCAGACCGCTCACTGAGACCTTCAGGGCTGCGGACAAGTTGAATGTCAGAGCTGAAAACAAAGAAATAATACGTGGATTCAAGTAACTGGTGCGTTTATTCAAGTACACGTTTGAGCTACTGGGACTTTAATTGATTGTTTATATTTTAAACTGCTTTATACTTCAATTCCAACACATTTCAGGCGGAAATTTAACTGCAGTTAAGTTACTTTACATATGAAAACGTTATAGAGGCTGTAGAATAACCTATCTGATGAGCTCATACTGTAAATATGATGTACTGCTTTAGATTAAACTAACCAACAATACATATGAGGAAGTTATATTTGCTTCTAATCGACCAGCTAACATGAGATTAAATTAAAAATATTGCTTTAATCTTAATATATCTGTATATATTTAATCATGTAACGCTTATAAAAGCAATTCTGCTGCATATAATTATAATTTGCTGACAGGCAGGCCTACATACTTTTACTTTGGTAACATTTTGAATGCAGGACTTTTACTTCTAGTGGAGTATTTCTACTAAAGTATCTGAATACTTCTTCCAAAACACGTGAGAACACAAATAAATCCACTTTTTTTTCCTATGAGGTTTCACAGAGTCCAAGAAACGTTTTTAAACATAACGAATAATATAAAGCATAAAAGCTTCACGTGCATTGTTTACATTTAATAATCAAAGAGAGGAAGAAAAAAGAGAGCTTGTCAGACAGATTAATAAACCTACTTAAAAAATGGCACCTTTAACAAGCACTGAAATCAAAACCACGGAATTATTTTTCTAAAATGAAGCGAGAAAAAAATCTGCTGCCATGCAAACCGCATGTTTGAAGAGATTTTTTTTTTTTTTTTTTTACTCTTGACAGCTGCTCCGAGACTTTTATTCTTGAATTAAGTGTAAATACACAGCAGACAAAACGGAGGAAATAATAAAAAAAATATGGATTTCTGCTCATAAACTATAAAGACCATGATGAGGATCATCAGAGCCGGTCCGGATCCAGGTCTATCTGTGTGTGTCTCTGCGTCCTCAGATATGTGGAGCCGCTCTGGACAGACAAAAGAAGTTTGAGACTCTGGGACTTCGGGCACCGGGAAAAAACTTCCTGGTGAATAAAAAGAGCGCAGTGTGCTCGCAAATTTACAAAAAAAAAAAAAAAAAACCTGGAAAGCCGAAGCGAGCTGAGAGGAGGGAAAACAGGAGCTGAGAGCCAGCCGACCTCTACACAACCTGGGCACCCACACACACACACACACACACACACACACACACACACACACACACACACACTCCTAACATACCTTTACCTTTAGACATACCTTCAGCTCAACACGAGAGGAGGGTTTTGCTGCCTTCATTTCTCACACTTTCATTTGTCGTCCTGAAAAGAAAGAAAAAAAAATACACAAACACACAAAAAGACACAAACATCCATCAGCTAGAAACCATCTTCACATTTCTATCAGCCATCACTTTTTATGTGTAATCAAAGCACAAAACACATTAAGACAACATGTAAAAAGTTCAGCATTTATTGTACCAAATTTGTTGATTTAAATGTCAGCTCATCATTAATAAACTCATTGATTCCCATTTTCCAGTAAAAGATACAATCTTCATTGTAATATTTATGTATATATTTATATTCTGCCTTCTTTCAGACTCTAAAAGGAATGAACTCTGACATCTAAAATCACAATCAAAAAGAATCAAACGAAATATATAAATAAACCCCAGCAGTCTATATAAATTATGGCATGATCAGTGTTGAGATATATATATAAAAAAAGGCATCTTTGCTATATATGATAATAAAACAAAAAAATTAAAAATGACATGATACCAGGAGTAGACACAAGACACAAAGGCGATGAACGGTGGAGTCTAAAGCTCCTTCAACAAAGAAAAGGACTTCATTTTTTTTTTTTTTTTTTTTGGAAAAACCATGAAGGTAAAAAAAAAAAACACAAAAAAAAATACAACATGTTCCTTTCACTGTTGGTCTCAGTGGCAGAACACTGGAGTGCTGAAATGTTTCCGTGCTGGATGGATGGATGGGTTCGGCCTCAGGCGTTTGGGTTTTTCTTCATTAGTTCGATGTCTGCGTCCACCATCTCCTTTACCAGCTCCTACAGGGAGGTGGGGAGGAAGGAGGGGGGGGGGAGAACCAGTCAGCCGGGTCAACACTTGAGTTTTACACAGTGAATTAAAGGTGAACGATTCACTCTTCATTCTTCCCAGAGCGGAGCCACAGACGGATAGATTAATGCTTTTGTTTCTATGTTTACAGTGTGGTTTATTATAGGCCTGTTATTAATGAAGATACTGAACCCTCTTCATGCACAGAGAGAGTATAAACATAATAAACACGTTGATAGTTCAGTATCAATAAAGCATCAAGACGATAATTCATAAAAAAAATGATAATTTGTTGACTTTGAGCAGCATCCTATGGTGAGGATTCACACTCAGTATCCAAACTGGATACTTTCTCCTGCATAATGAAATGTCACAACTGATCATATTTGGAGTTTGTTTACTTTTATTTGAGCAGATGGTTATCGATTTATTTGAGTATTTTATTTACACAAAGTTCCTGCTCATTTATTCCTACTTTTTTTTTAATGAAATATGAAGCGTTTTGTATAAAACTTGTTAATATTTATTGAAAAAACAAACTGTTTAGTGGTATTAGTGATGAATCTCTGGTATCATATTGACTGATGTTTAATATTAAAGCTTCTGAGCAAACTGTAAATAGGAAATAAGAGTTTTTTATTGTAAAACTGAAGAATTGCAAAATAGAAAATATTATTTTATTATTATCATGGAGTTTTGTTTATAATCTCTTATTTAATATAAGAAGCATTTTCACAATCAACAAATCTTCAAATAATAAAGGTTGATATGAGGTTAATATAAAATATGAATACACTCATAGCTACACTCACTCACTGTAAGTAGTGTCACATCATTCATCTTCATATCTCACCCATAGAGCCATGTCACTGTTCCTCCACGCTGAGTCGCTTTGTTTTGTTATTATCTTCACACATCCTCCTTTCTACGTCTAAATAATATTCCATCAAATATCATCTTCAATTTTTTTTTCCAGTGTGGAAAAACCGTCTCTATTATTAGATTTTAACTACGTTTCCTCGTCTCACCAGGTGTGTTTTTAAAACCGACGCACCTCAAAAGTCACCTTCGGCTTCCAACCCAGCTTCTGATACGCTTTGGTGCTGTCGCCTTGCAGGTAGTCCTGTTAAAAAAGAAAGAAAGAAAAAGAAAGAAAGAAAGGAAAGAAGAGAGTAGGGAGAGAGAGAGAAAGGGAGACGGGGGGGAAAGAGAGAGAGGGAAGAAAGAAAAACAAATTATTCGTCATGTCTAATGGTCATGAGGAGGAGAATCCTGCAGCTTGGAGAGGTGTCGGTGTCCTGATATATTTATATATATATATATATATATATATATATAAACTTGACGTCTTCGCCAGGGGATGAAGGGCGATGATTCCTCTCTCTCTCTCCCTCTCTCACACACATACACACACACACACACACACACACACACACACACACACTATCTCCTCTCTTGGGGAAAAAAGGGAGGTCACAGAGTCTCGCTGGCCATCAATCCCCCCGCTCGGCTCCCCACCACCGATCTGTCCAGACAGCCCCCGTCGGTGCCAGAGCATGATGAATTGTGGGACTCTGGTGGTGTAACCCCCAGCTCAGGACCCCCCACTCACCCTCCTCCCCCCCAAACCCCCTTACTCATTTTCCCCCCCCTGTTGTGTTTTGCACCGGGTTCAAGACCCAGTGAGACCCTGCATGAGACCACCAAAGATTCAGTTTGGAAAGAAAAAAAAAAAAAAAAGCCCTTTCCCCCGTACGTCTATTTTCTAAAGTTTCCCTTCTTTCTCTCTGCGGTTCTCGCCTTCTCAGACTTCTCTTTTCCATCTCTTTATTTTTTCATCTCTCAGGCATCAGTTGTTCGAAGTTTGTGTCAGAAACACACATGTCGGCCTCGAGAGGTCTAATAATACAATCTGCTGAAACCTGATCCTGCACAATCTCCTTTTTTCAATTTACTGATTCTGTATGTTCCTTAATCCTGAAGATAATCCCAAAATTTACGACTAATCCGAGGAAATCCTTCGCAGAGCGGTCGACAAAGAATTCCATTTTTTAAAGAAATTTTTTTTTATCTTTAACACGATCATGACTTTGGTATGTGCTCGTCTTCCTCGCTCGCTTTGTCTCCAAATGATATAAACTACATGGCCATAAGTATGTGGACACCAGAACAGGACATCGAATTTCAACACGGGATCCGATGAACGTACTGGACAAAATCTGCCGGTGCACGTTGCAGGTAATTTGTGCAAATATATAACGTAATGATACGTGATAATCTAGACGAGCGACACTTTTAAAGAGGAAACATGTTTACGTCAGTTTACAAGTAAATGTAAAAATCATCAAGGCAAAAACATAAAGGGGAAAGAAAACGGTTAAAGTGATTGATAAACTCTCATTTCAAACGGTTTTATTATTTTTACGGCGTCCTCCGCATTACCACCAGTAACCACAGGTGCTGCCAAATCCACTAGATCTGAAGTTTTAAGGATTATAACTTTGATTTGTTGCTACGACAGCCTCCGCTCTTCTAGGGAAGACTTCCCACCAGATTTTGGAGCTCGCACGGCTGTGGGGATTTACTCCCATTCAGCCACGGCAGCGTCAGTGAACACTGATGTTGGGTGATAAAGTCTGGCTCACAGTTGAAGTTCCAGTTTATCCCAAAGGTGTTGGACGGGGGTTGAGGTCAGGCCAGTCAAGTTCTTCCACACCAAACTGGGGAAACTATTTCTTTACGGAGTTGACTTTTGTGCGTGGGGACAAAACAGGAAAGGGCCAAACTTGAGCTTTTGCCACAAAGCACTCTATCATCACAAACAGGCTTCTGTGCTGTATTAAAATTTCCATTATTTGAAACTAGGATGTCTCGGCCAAACGTGGGCAAACAGCCATAGATAAAAAAGTACACAGGGGGCCAACACTGTAAAAAAAGAGAGCAGTGTTGTTTATCTGACGCTGAACCTCTTGAAAATGTCTTTTCTGGGTGATCTTATTACAGAGGAACGCTCACAGCAGCGCTGGCATAGTTCAGCCTTTTAGAGAGCAGGGACCCACATCTCAGAGAGGCTCCACGGCGCTTAAACACACTCTTGTGATTACACACAAAAGGCAGAAACACTGAACACACACATCGTGAACAAGTACAGGCTGATTCTCTCTCTCACACTGTTCAGTTTGATATTATTGGGCCCTGAGTTGAAAACCCGGTTCAGTTCCGGGTGAGCAGTCTTTTTTATTTTTAACCTCACATGGTTTACATGCAGTCCAGCAGATGAAAGCTACAGCCCATTTTCTCCGTCTGTAGCAGAAGGACAAACAGCTCTTTCTCATGTGAGCGGCTCTGTACATTACTCACATCCATTTTTGGCTCTGAAGCCATAACTGGAAACATTTTCAGACTAATTACCTACAGCAATGAGACATAATTTATCATGGGGCTGAATGTAATTATTATAGGGTGACTTACTCCACAATTACATTAAATAATCCACTTGCTTCATAATTATATTGATTAGGGTTGGTAATGGAGAACATTTCGGAGCTGGCATAAAAGAAACATCAACCAGTCTCGTCACGAACTCAGAGCCTGGTCCTACGCTGAGACTCTTCAGTAGCAACTAATGCTAGTTTAAGATTTCTGTGATGTTGTTAAAGTCACATAATGTCTCTTATTGATTGGTTGCTAAATGCTAAAAGGGTATTTTCAAAAACCAACTTTGAACTAGTGGTTGTTCACCAAGCTCAGTACCCTGGATTATCTGACACTTCTTGCTTTTCCAAACCAAAGAAATGAGCTTAAAGGTTTTTCAAGCTTGTCTTAAAACAATAGTCAAGTGACCGTATGAACACTGAAAGAGTTTTTGCTCCTCCAGTTCATACTGGCCATTAAAAGATCATATTCTAATCACTGTAGGTGGGCAGATAACAGTGAAGAGTATGAAACCTGTGATCAGGATAGTGATTCTTATACAGTCTCTCATTGGGGTAACTTCTCATCAATGACATAATAGTGAAATTAAAATACTCCCATTTTTCTGGGGGCCCCTTGGAAGTCCCTAAAGGACCCCTGGGGGTCCCTAAAGGACTTTGAGAACCACTGTTCAAATGGAAGTGATGGAGGAAAACATCCACAGTCCTCGTTTTGTGCAAAAATGTAGCTTATCTGAAGATAAAGTGAGGCTTCAGACGTCCACATTAGTCAAATCAAATGGATATTTCTCTCAAAGTTACAGTTTTTTAGTACAAAACTCTCTCTTTGTGTTCCCTTGTTGAGCTGCAGTAGAAGGATAGTAACAGAAAGAGCTAAATCTGTACTAAAAAAGGCTTTACCTTTGGAAGATACCCACTTTATTTGATTAAGTTGGCTTACTGAAGCCTCGTATTAGCTTTATATAAACATTTGAATACATTTTTGCACAGAAGGAAGACTGTGGATTTTGTGGATCACTTATATTGGAGCGCATTAGGAAAGAATCTTTTAATGGCCAGTATGAACAAGAGGAATGATTACAGCAAGCAGAACCTGTTTCAATAAGAGTTGAAACGATAAGTCGATTAGTCGATCGGCGACTGTTTTGATAATCGAGTAATCATTTTAGTCTTTTTAAAAAAAAAAAAAAAAAAAGTCTGCTGGTTGCAGCTCATCACATGTGAGGATTTGAAGCTTTTATGTGACATACATGATAGAAAACTGAATATCTTTGGGTTTTGGATTGTTGATCCAACAAAATAAGACATTTGAAGGCATCAGCTTGGGCTCTAAGACGTCAGAACAGGCTTTTTTATTACTTTTGGACAACGATTAATTGATTAATTGAGAAAATAATGAACAGATTAATTGATAATGAAAACACTTGTTAGCTGAAGCCCTAGTTTAAATGTTCTGACCATTACTTTAATACAGACTTGAAAGCTTTTGAACCCAACCTTTAATATATGACTTGTAAGTGGCTACAATGAGAAGCTTCAGTCAAGGTGCCGTCTGTCTTTCATTCATTTCAACTGAAACCAGTCTGACTAATAAATTCAAGAATGTGTTTCCTGTTTTTTGGGGGGAAATCAGTTTTCAGATTTTGTTGCCTAAAAACTAAAAGTTCACTATTACGCAACTTATACCAGAGAAATTTGTACATTGTTGTCTTGGTACAGTACAAACATTCACTCCTTGATACAGTAAATACAGTTTACGGTCTACGATCACGGTGGTCAATTGTTATTATCTTATCATTTATTCATTATCTATGTCTGACCGATGACGTCACATCCAGTCAGTTTCATTTGACTAAAGGCCGAAGGCTTTAACAACACAATACTAAAAAATCCCCACTTCAATAAAACTTGTAGCAAAAGCAGACACAGGAAATTATTTCTGATTATTAATGTAACAAAGTTTCACCACATGAAAGATAAACATTCCATGTTTTTGTGACTCCATCACTGGTAAGTCTCTGGCTAATAAATCTTTCTGCTGAACAGCTATGAATCATTGAGACCTGGACACAAACTGAACCTCAGTACCTCTTAAGTAACTTCAGACAGATTCTTAGTCATGTTTACTTATTCTTCAGATATCTTCTGATCTAAACTGCAGCTTAGTTCAAACTATAATTGATTGTTTTATTATTGTTTTTTAAATTCTTGTAAGGCTGCTTGTGTTAAAGACAAAGCCTCTTTATATTATCTGTATTGAACCTCTGGTACCAATATTGAAATTTCAAATGATACCCAACGCTGACAGGAAGTAGGAAGAGTTGTACCTTGTATTATCATCATCATCTTGGTCATCATCATCATCGTCACGCCCCGGGTCTCTCTGAAATCTCAATCTGAGCTTGGCAGGAGAACATCTGTTGAAATCAAGACTCTTGTCTGCTAAGTCTGCCGTCTTAACACACAACCACACCGTTCAGCATCCAGGAAGTTAATCCAGCGCCTGGTCTTTCTCAACCTGGATTTCTGCAGGTGACAGACAATCTCACCCTCGCAGATCCGTCTGGAAAAGTGCCGCTCAGTGGAATAAAAACTGCTTTCCAAACTGCTAACAAGAGCGTTCTGCGGCCAAGCGAACTCACCCTAAACAGAGCATGTAGCGAATAATTCAACATGAACTACTAACAGATGGGGGCACAATATAATCTTCATATGGATCCGATTTGGAACCGAACCCAACATTTTGGTACATCCTGTTTAAAGCAGTGCTCTGCCCATGTCTGAAAATATGCAGCAGTGATAATAACAACTGCTTGAAGAAAGCTGAAAATTAGCCGTGACAAAATGTGTCCCTTCGTTCTCTGAGCATTAGACCCTACACTACACCCATTCACCCTCTGAGACCGTGTGTTACAGCCCCTGTGATTGAGCATCAAGGCCTCTGAGGGCTGTTGTGTATCGTGAGTAGAAACTTTATGAGGGAGAACTTTGTCATGTGGAATAAAATGCGAAAGCGAATGGATTTAATACGTCACCCGAAGCAGGAAAAAAAAATCAGAACCAGAGTTTGATTTGTTATGTCTCTAAAGCTTTTATAGAAGGCTGAGTGACACAAATAAAGCGACATCACACCAATTTTTCCTCAGTGTTCATTCACATTTGAGAGTTTACCACCAATAAAAAGTATAAAGATCAATGTTAGACGTCTGTTTTATGTGTTGGGATCAGCGTATCCCTTGACTACTTCTTCTTCTGTCTGTCCCGTATGACGCTCCAGTATGTGCTGAAGGGTATCAAATGACTTGATGACAGTTTCTCAGACTTAAAGAAATGCTCTCAAGGACTTTTAGTTGACCTCTCCTGATAAGTTGTTATGGATACAGTCTTTCTGACTTCCAAATGAACCAGAATTTTTAAAATCTGTTGCTGATTGTTTGTACTGATGATTCAACTAGAGAGACTTTCGTGCCAAATTCAAGCCATCCAAACTTTATTGGGGCCATTGGCTTGGCTCTGAGTTAAGTGTTTTCTCATAAGCTTCTTTCTTTGGTCTCAGGAACATGATGTAGCTTCTCAGATTGACCGGTTCAGTTTAGTATACTTTGTTTCACCAGTAATGATACTAAGCGGATTATCCTTGTGAAATCAATCAAACAGAACTGAAGTGGTCGATGTCAAAAGCTACTTGTTCCTGGAGTTTTTCTGGCTAGTTTTCTGTAGAAATGGAAAACTTTATCATTTCAAACAAAGACAAAACAAAGATTCATTTGTTTGTTCAAAAAAAAAAAAAGCTAGTGGAACAGAGGCTGTTCTCTGTGAGGCTGTAATTGACATATTCTTGACTATACAATCTCACACAGCGAGGTGAAGAGTGCTAAAACTCACAACATATCAACTTTAAGATGTTCTCGCCAACTATGCGGCCTATCATTCCAAATCTCACAGTTCCTGTCTCCTTCTTTTTTTTTTTTCCCTGACACTCTCCACTCTAATAAAGACAAGAAGCCATAAAAATAATCCTTAAAAATGTAAAAGTGAGAGACAAATAGAGTGTGATCATGCTCCATAAAGCACACAGGCAGTAAAAGGCACTCAGAGAAGGCATTTAACGCAAAGGAATTCTGGTATCACTGCGAGGCCTTTCAATAAATCACACGGCACACTGAGGTTGACCCCTAAACACACGAGGGCACGCACACAACACAACACGCAGCGGCAAACAAACACCTACAGTAAAAAACACTGGAGGGATCGGTAGACAAAAAAATATGTTAAATGTCCCTAAATTGCATTTATTTTTCTTCCTACTGGAAACCCACCCACTTACGGGAGACAGATCAAACGTTCTCGAGAAAACAACACTCCTCTCTCTCTCTCTGTCTCTCTCTCTTACTCTGAGGGTTGCATGCTGGGAGACTATGATGTGGTTTTGGAAGTCCAGTAGCGTCTCTGGTATTGGTACAGTAGTGGACATGAGGCTGTGAATACAGAGACTTCAAAGAAAATCAGATAAAGCGGCCCGAGAACGCTGTGAGAGTCTGGAGCCCACGGTCTCAGTGTCCCCGGCAGACCCAGATGTTCCGAACAGACCCCAGATGTTCTGACCTTTGACCATGCTGGGGGTTTTTAATGGAAGAACTCAACCCTGATCTGCAGCTTCTTTTTATACTCTGGATGACTTTTTTTTTTTTATGACAGCAACGGGGACGAAGAGGGAAAAGCAGTTTACCCTCGAGCCCTGATGCTGCTGCTGCTGCTGTCTGTCTGCAGGAACATGGAGGCTGCTGTGTTCACTATGAGCCCAGGTGTGTGAGGCAGGTATGTGTGTGTGTGCAGGTGGGGACCAAGCACAGAGAAAGAGAGAGAGAGAGAGAGAGAGAGCTCCATCATTTCTGGCTGTTCAGACCCAGAGTCACAAATCTGTCACTGGTCAATTTCTAACACACCTCCGCCAGCATCGCCTCAACTTATCACTTCCTTTAAAAGCACAAAAGGCCCCCAGTTTGAGCCGGAGGGAAGAGGGGAGGGATGAAATAAGAGACTTATGTGGTAATATGCATAACATTACAGCACACTGCGAGCCTTGTACGACGTGCTTTGGCAATATTCTACTTAACAACGCTCCGGCCAAAAAAGAAAATTTGAATATTACTGAATGTATTTGTACAATCAGAGCGGATAAACACAACGTTAGCAACTGTGTTTCTCAACCTTAAAGGGAAACTTTTTCAGTCTTTTTGTGTCTAAGTGACTGATGGGGACAACAATTTTTGAAATTGGTTCGGTAGTGAGCGAGAGAGCTTCAGCCAGCGGCCATGAGACAGGCTGCAATGTAATCCTTTGGGGCAATAGTGACCCTTCAATGCACTAAAAGTGCTTGTTTTTGCCACTGAAAGGCTCAGATTGTTATTATAAGTGTCTGATAGCATTATGAAAAGGATCATACAGAGAAATAAACCTTTTCCTTTCATTCGATCATCTCGCTCAAGGAGAATTCTCGTTCTGAAATCAGCTAAATATTCAGCCGTGACTTTGAAAATCCTTTAGATAAAAACTAACCTACGCTTTCTGTGCTCCCCAAACACGATGAAATCTTATCGGCGCTCCTCTCTCCAACTCTGTCATGGCTGAATCGCCCCTAAGGATTAAACTGCAGTCTGTTTTGTGGCTGCAGTCTGCTGCAGACTGCTCTCGCTCAATACTGGACCGTTTTCAAAAATGTTCGTCCCCATTGGTCACTTAGACCCGAAAATGATGGGAAAACAGGGTCCAGGTTGAACAAAATACCGGTTTCCCTTTAAAATAGCATTAATGTTTGAAAAAAATCATTTCTACTGTATCAGCTTGTTGCAGCTCTTCATTGATTCTACACAGATGTTAAACACTGAAACTCAAAACTCCTTGTTTTTTGCGGTCGCGCCGTTTCATGACAGAAATATTCGGAATGTTTTGTGCCTTATTATTATTATTATTATTGCCCTCAAATTTAGCCTGACATAATTAGTATGTTTTAAAAGTTTGGAATCTGCACTTGAATTTAAAATAAAGTTTGGTGAGTTTGTGCTGGTGGTTCAGTGGAGATGAAGAGGTTTGTGTTTCTTGCGTCAGTGATTTTGAAATAAATTTATAGAAATTGTGAGTCTCTGGGTCTCTAGATATCCAAGACAGTTATTAGCCGCTCCCAGCCAGAGGTCAAAGGTCAAGCCCGGTGTGTATGTGTCTTTCTGTTTGTGTCTGTGTGTGTGTATGACAGAGCGAGAGAGAGAGAGAGAGAGAGAGAGAGAGAGAAGGAGAGCGAGAGTTGGAGCTATGTGAGTTATAGCTCAGGTTTCCTTCCCTGACTCCCCATGCAGCTTGGCCTGCGCACAATGTGTTAAGTGACCTCTAAAGGGTGGCCCTGTCACCCTGATGAGTATGTACACTACGCACTACTTTACACACCACACACACACACACACACACACACACACACACACACACACACACACACACACACACACACACACACACGGCAGCCTCGAATCTTAAGAGGAGTAAATATCTTGATTTTGCGAAACGGACAAACGCAGAAAAAAAAACAAACAACAGGAAACAATTAGTGGAAAAGCAGGAAAGTGTGAATCTCTGCAGGAAAAACAGTAAAAGTCACTTGTGATAATTAAAAGTCAAAACATCACAAACTGTCATTTTCAATTCATCTCCTCTCTCTCTCTCTCTCTTCCGTCCCCCCCCCTCTCTCTCTCTCTCTCTCTCTCTCCTCCTCCTCTGGCTCTGCTGTGTTGATTGCTCTCCATCAGTGCTCATTAAAATTCCTGGGGGAGCCGCGTGATAAATATTTACGCGGCTGAGGACACACTCCACACACACTCCAAACACACTTGAGCGGCTGGATCTGACTGCCGATAGTGTTAAGTGCCCAGAGGGCTTTGGCAGCACTTTCGAGAAAGATCCGCAGCCCCAACACCGCGCGGGTTTGTATACGTGAGGCGTTTACTGTCAAAGATAACGGTGGCGATTTACGGCTATTAATTGAGGTTCAATTTGTGTTTCTGTGTGTGTGTCCATGTCCGAGGATAATCTTTTAATGTGTGAAGTTTATGGAAATGAAGAGGAAAATATCGCACATTCGCACATCTGGATATAAACGCATTTGCAGACACACACACACACACACACACACACACACACAGTGTAACCACAGTGGAGCTGGACTCCTCACTACTGTTCCACAGAGCTGCTGCTGGCCCCCCCCCCCCTCCTCCTCCTCCTCCTGTATTCTATTATTCCTGCGGACGGGAAACAGATCATAATTCCTGGAGTCAGCAGAAAGCTGCAGACTGAGAGAGTGAGAGATGGAAGGAGGGAGGGAGGGAGGGAGGGAGGGAGGAGAGATAGAGTGAAAGGAGGGAGGGGAAAAAGAGAGAGAGAGTGGGGGGCTCAGGTGACTGCTCACTTCCACTGAGGTCAAACTAAAACTGTGCAGTTAAGTCATTTCCAGTGAAAAGTGAAAAGTGTGTTTAGTCTGTTTGCGCGTTTGTATAATATAGTTTGGGTGAAGTAGCGCTTTGTGTGTGTGTGTGTGTGAGCGTGTGTGTGTGTGCGTGTGTGTGTGTGAGCGTGTGTGTGCGTGAGCATTTCTATCAGCCTCTGGGTGTTTCATATTTCAGGAGACATCAAAGGCAAACATAATTTCCCTTCTTTAAACAATCTTTAAACAACATTCTTTACAATCATACTACAAAAAGAAAAAAAAAGAGAGAGAGAGAGACAGAGAGAGAGAGAGAGAGAGAGAGAGAGAGAAGGAGAGAGAGTGAGAGAGAGAGAGAGAGAGAGAGAGAGAGAGAGAGAGAGGGAGGAAAATGTCATCCAGTCTTATCTTAATTGTTGTGTAATCTCAGTAAGGCACTGAGGGGCCTGTCTGGGCTTTGACACCCAGCCTCAGTGTTTAGGTACAGATGATGATTGTTGAACAGCTTCTTGTGCTCTCTCTCCGTTTTTATGGAGGTAAAAAAAAAAAAATCTGGGTCTAATTTTTTTGTAGTTTTGGCCGTCGTCATCACACTGGTGGATTAAAATAACTTTATTCTCAATAGCAACGCCGCTACAGTTAGATTGTTAGATGCAGATTTGGAAGAAAGTGAATAAAGTTTCGCCAAACGGACAGAAATAAGGCCAGACCAACAACGAGGTGCCATTTATGGATTGTAATGCAAACTGTGTGCATGTTTACTCTTATTGATGATATAAATATGTGGGAGTAACAGACATAACGGTATATTGTACTTCACCTCAGCAGCCGTTTATTAAAGACACAAATAATTTTATAAGGAGACATTATGTTTTGTAGCATGTGACCCCATCAGGCTTCCTGGACCTCGCTGACAATCACTGGTTTAAAGTAAGTAGACTAGTTTAAAATCCTGTTTTCCTTGAATATGCATCAGGTCTGGATTTGCACATTTCAGCTTGAGCTACAGTCCAAACTTCTCTGTGTTTGTGTGTGAAGGCAGCAGAAAACCAGGAGAAATATTACCCAATATTATAAATATTGTGAAATACTGGATAGTTTCACCTTTTTGACACAACTTGAAATTATTTATATTATTATTCCCGTTGATTATGATGAAATTGCCCTCACTAAAAGCCATCGTGGAGCTCTGGGAGCACGGTGACACATCGCTACAAACACGATACAGATGATCAGACAAGTTGAAAACAAGCCGGTAACAGTTTGGTGAGATGATCTAAACCAGGCATGTGCATAGATAAAGGGGGCTTGAACACCTGCTGTTTGGCCTCCTGGAGCGAAAGAGCCATTTTTCTGGGGTACTTTTTTTAAATAAATAAATAAATAAATTCCTGTTATTCCTGCTACATCCAGCATGACAGAACAATATACTCAGTACCTAATTCCATGTTTCTGAGTTTAGCTGACAGAGAATTATAATATATTAGTATATAAATAAAGGTCTTGGTACAAGTGACTGTAGTTGATGGAACTCAGTAGTGCAGAGCTAATGTTCGGGGGGGACTATTATTGTCATCGCACATCCCGTTCACACAACACGTTTCTCCAAGTTCATTAAGTTAGTTATAAAGTTGTGAAAAATGTATATAAGTATCTTTATCCCCCACAAGCTACAAGATAACGACCATATGATGCACTTATATGTAAGAAATACACTGAATGTTTTCCTCCTTTCTGTGATAAGCAACCAATGAGGTGCGTTCAATGTTAGCTAAATTAATCTGAATTTCTAGCCTTTCTGCCTTAACTATAGTCAGCAGTGATGTTGTCATGTGTTTGTGTTGTTACTGTCAGCCATTAAAGTGACGCCTCATGTAAGATTACTACATTTCCTGTCTTTGTATTTCATGTGTTCTGTCTGCTCAGCAGGTGAATATGTGTGTAAGGACATTGAATGCAGCCACATTCACATGAATGTTAAGTGAAGTTCAGCCACTTTCTTTCGGCCTCTTTTCTGTATTTTTTTAGAGGAAGGAAGAGGGAAGGGATGAAGGGATGTCGACGGTTAAAATCTTTATCTTAAATCAATAAAAAAATAAACCAGTGTCTGACGACACCTTATCTAAAGTTTATGTGTTGCTTCTTCAGAATTGTGGCTTAAATGCATGATGTTCCTCCTAGCCTCAGTATTATGATGGGATATGTGAAGTGTAGCAGTGTTAGAACCGGCCTCAGTCACGGGTTTGTTTTAAATACATTTTTAATATTTACAGAGTTGCAAAAGTCGTCGTTCCAGGCATATATTTATTTACTAACATCCTCTGCACGTCGCTGGTCTAAACTACTTTATTTAAGGGTGCAAACTAAAGTGAGCACACCTGAAATGTAGCTAATCATCCCTCATTTTAGAGGAAAACTGTGGACAAACAAGCAGGATAAGTCTATAAACTGTGATGGATGTTTACAGCTGCCGATTTGGGTCATAATTTTAATATTTGCCTTTGTTTTCTCTTCTAAAAAAACATTTGGCTAACTGCTGTTTTCTTTTTTAACCTGTCTGATTATGTTACTGGTCATGTTTCGTGCTGTCTGACTCCTTTTAAACAATCTCGCCATCTTCCCAGATCTCAGCAATTACTTAGTCGGTGAGTACAATGTTGTTATTGTAGGAATGACGACCAAAAACTGCAAAAATAAGAGCCAATTGTAACAAAACAGAATTATCACTCTAAGCGTTGGATTCTGTCACGAGGAAACTCGGTAACTGAGTCTGACTAGAGTCAGTCACCCATCATCCACCATAATACACTCACACACACATACAGCAGTTTTGGTAAAGGTGACATAGATTTTAGATGGAGAAAGGTGAGTTATGGTGAGTGATATAATACACACACACACACACACACACACAGAGTGGATGTGATATATGTGATGTAATGCAGGCCCTGGCTGAACTCTCCGTGTTGTCAGGGTTAGGTGAGGTGGCTCCACACAAAGTTCTCTGTCTGCAACTCTCAGCGGTTCCCAACACACTATTTATTTGCCTCTTGTTCTTTGTTTCTCTCTCTCTCTCTCTCACTCCTTTTTCACCTCAGTTGCTCTCCGAACATGCTCGCAGCCATCACTCTTTTTTTCTTCTCCGCCTGTAGTGAAACAGTCTGAGTCAGGGATAAGAGGAATGCTGGGACTTTTCTCTCTCATACACATGTACATGCTCTGAGCACGCGATCGACTTACTGCTCGTCTACACACGAGGCTTTTCAGTTGTCTGACGGAACAAATGTGTGATCAAAGTTATTTAAATATTTAGTATTTTTCATTTCTGAGTCCGGTTGGTTGGTCAATTTGTTAAGCCTTGGATCTAAATCTCTGTTTCAAAATCTTCTGTCTCCGCTCCTTTTAAGGACGATGTAAAAAAAACCTTCAGTCTCTAAAATGTTTTTAAAACTCGTATTAAACAATGAGAGAAAGGACAATCTGATGAGGCGTCATATGTCTACATAGCTTTGTTTTAAGGGGGTCACAAGACAAAAAAGGTTATAGATATCATCAAATATCATTTATTTAACCTGCTGAATAATGTTTTTTTTTTAAAAAGTACACAAACTAGACAAGTAGATTCAATCACTACAGTAGATTCTGAGTGGATGAAATATCATCAACACCCGACCTTATATCTGAGAAAGCACATCTACCTCAAATATACAGATCAAAACAAAGAAAAATGGCTGCAGTGTTAGCATCTGTTCATGAACAAGCCATATTCAGCTTTTAAAACATCTAGAAATGTATTAAAAAACAAGATTATGTGTGTTGGAAACAGGTTTTGCTTTTACTTTCCTTTAAGAAAACATCATTTTAAGACTGAAAAATGGATAAAATGTTTGAAAAAAGTCAATCCGCCCCCCCAGAAAGTTTGATTTCCTACTTTTGAGATATTGTATCTGCCTACAGGATTTTTTTCCTCCACCCCGATACAATAAAAGTAAAAACATTTATCAGTAACAGAAACAGTGCCCCTTCTGCTCTGGAAAATCCACAGACTTCACTGTCAACAGTTTTCCTATAGGGACTATTTCGTCGGTAAGTAGTTCCAGTGACAACTGTTCACCGATTCTTTCCAGTGATATTCGTGAAATTAGGATCTTACTATTCAGCGGAGAGGGTGGGATAAGGAAGGAGAGCTGAAGAAGAAGGAGAGAGGCTTGAATAGGCATGCCCATCAGTCCTGGGTCAACGGATTTCAATCCCTGCTCACTTCCCTTCTCCTGTCTCTATCTCGCCACCCTGGCGTAGAGAGACACAGAAGGAGAGGAAAAGGTCGGTGTTGGAGTTTGGGGTGGTGGTGGTGGTGGTGGTGGTGGTGGTGGTGGTGGGGGGTTGGATGACATATGGAGAGGACGAGGGAACAGTCCTCTATAGGCTACACCTCCTCCAGAACGCCGTTTCCTCTCCGAGCAGCATTCCTCATCTTATCAGCCCCAATAATCTTGCCGTTCTCATCGTGCCCAAACAGGGAGAGCCAGACCCTGAGAGTGTGTGTGTGTGTGCAGGAGAGAGAGAGAGAGAGAGAGAGAGAGAGAGCGAAAAGTCACTCCTTCACTTGCTCTCTCTCACACTCAACTCTCTCTTTCTCTGTCTGTTGGGCTGGTGATAGAGTGATAAGGCGGGGAGCAAAAAAAAAACACAGCTAGCTGTCTGCCGCTCAGAGGAAGGGAAGTGGCCACTCTCCGTCCTGCAGACCGAGCATGCTCCCGAGTCTGACAAGACACAAAAGATGAGAGGGGAGCGAAAGAGCAGGGGCGAGCGAGAGAGTAATAAAACACATTTACTGGCTTCAGTACACTTTTGATGTACTTTTACCTCACTTCATGTCACTTTATACTTTTATTTCACTTCATTTCAAAGGGAAATATTGGACTTTTTAGTTGTAATGAGCAGTTATGTTGCAGACTTTTCATACAAAACATACAGTATGATCAGCTTATTAATCATGATGTATTGTTATATTGTATTGTTTTTTCATAATTGTGTCCGTTATGACCGCTTCCACTGAAGGACTCCAGTAAAACAATGTAAATTGGGGCATGCAGCACGAGCTTCCGCAACTAACTTCCTAACTACAAGTTTAAATAAATAATTTAAAAAAAAAAAAGGTCAACGAGTCCAACTCGAAGCAAAACAAACAATTAAACAAACAAACCTGCACGCAAAAAAACCTTCCCGGCTAAAAAAAAAAAATATGCAGGAATTTCCCTTTAAAATCACCTCCAGCTCCAGCAGCTACATTAAAACGCTGCTTATATGTTAAAGCAACGGTGACGGTAATGTGGAGATAAAACTGTAGCATCACGGAGGTGAGGCAGGTGTGAAGGAAAGCCGTCGACGGTGTCGTTGTGTTTGTCATATTTGCAACACTTCTCTTGCAGTTCGGTCGCAACTGATCTACGTGGGATTGGTGAATTTCTCCTGCATGTGAATGATGCAAAGATGCTTTTGTTGCTGTGCAAGTAGCAACATAAAGCTGCCATTCGGCATGACAGTTCTTGCACTTTTTTGATATTTGAAGTACATTTTGCTGTACTGTAACTCAAAAGAAAAGGCTGAAGATGTTCTATATTTTTGTTATTGTCACAAAATCATATGTTAGCTCTTCTCTTAGTACTTCCTGACTCCCCCCAGCCCCTCTGTAACACTCAACCCAGAGAACCGAAGATGTAAATGTTTGAAATTGGGTCACGAATCTAAAGTTTAGGGACTATTTTCAGCTGCAGGTTGATTTAGGCATTTTGGCTCTGCTACTTTTTTACTTACGAATCTTAAGTAAAAGATCTGAATACTTCATCCACCACTGGGGTTGAGTAAAGCCGAAGAGAGAGAGAGAGAGAGTGAGAGAGAGAGAGAGAGGGAACGTGGGAGGGAGCACGAAATGATGAGCTCCGAGAATGATTAAGTGAGAAAGAGAAATAAATTGAGCAAGAGCGAGAGAGAGAGAGAGAGAAGAAAAGTAATGCGATGGAGCAGCCTTAGGGTTACAGGAATGTGGGGGCTCCTGAGTTCAGGAGGGTTCGAACGTGTGTGTGTGTGTGAAAGTGTGTGTGCGTGCATGCATGTGTGAGAGAGACACATATGATTGTGTGAATACTGGGGCGACTGAAGAGAGCAGCCCCAGAATTAATTACCCAATCAAGATAACAAGCCAGGCAAAGACATTAGAGAGGTCACACTACAATTAACCTTTCAGTCTAAACCTCACACACACACACACACACACACATAACTCACACACACACTACGAAGAAGAAGAAGAGGTGGAGGTTCTTTGCATAAAACACCTTGAATGAACGATACGAACCTCAACGTCGCCCATCGGGACCGACTATCGCCGCCTACGCGACCCGCTTGTGCTTTTATTTTGAAGCATTTCCTGCCGTCTGTTATTTTTGGGGGATATAGTGACTCTACCTGTCCCGTTCCAGGAACCCTAGCAGAGCTGGGTTGTTTACAGTGGGATATTGAGTGAGTCGGGGGCTCGAGTGGAGTGGAGTCGGATGTGGTTCACACATTCCACCAGAGACTCAGATTACACTGCAGGAAACACCGGCCCTGCAAGACACACACTGCCTGACTCACTGATTTATAAACATACCGCTCTATGGGACATACACACACACACACACACACACACACAGACACACTGAGAGAGACACATTAAAATCTCAGTGACTCGCTCCGAGCTAGTGCTACACCTCCATCCTTCACTCACTTTCCTCCTTTCCTTTCCTTCCTTCCTGCATTTCCTGTCATTCTCAGAATCTTGACTCTTAGCTCTTAGCTGCTGTTTTCTCCGTCTGTCCTCTCTCAACAATGAAGACAAGAGAGAGAGAGAGAGAGAGAGAGAGAGAGAGAGAGAGACACCGGAGGGGTGTTTGTGCAGAGGGTGACATCATCTGAAGAGGACGACATTAATCAGTCGGTTTCTGGCGGTAGAATCCTGCCTCACGAAAATACAAAACTCGCACAATGTCTCTGAATTATTTATCATGATTGTTGCCGCATCAGCTCAAGAGGAGCGATGACATACTGACCTCAATCATCATCATCTAAAAAAAAAAAAAAACTCTATTGGAAAAACACATTTTCTTCATGAAGTTTATACATCCTCAGAAGAAGAACTATAGCATTCGTCATTCGTTCATACGCTTGAAACGACTTATATTTATGTTTCCCTGACAGGCAACCTCTTGTGGTAATGACTGCCCTGTCTCAGTAGCAAAAGTAGAAGTGGCATGACGTTGTTCATACCACCTCGCAACCTATCAGGGTAGAAATTGAGGTGGATTTCTGGGCGTTTCTTTTAACCATGACTGTGATTTTTTTTTTCCTAAACTTAGTCGAGTTAGTTTTATTTGCCTAAAACGTGTGATTTTTGTAACGGTCATGGTGGTTTTTTTTATAGCGAGGCGACTTATTATGTCATGGTATGAGATGACGTGTTGCTCTGGGTGATTCATTCTGGGAGAACACTTAACGCTTAAAAGGCAAAAGGAGTGAATTAATAATCGTCTGACACATTGGATGCAGGACTGTATTTTTCTCAAGTGTTGTATCCTTCCTCTTCATTAAAGCTCTGGTTTCTGATTGCCTACTGTGAAGCATATGAACAGGACACTTTATTTACTGCTCAAGGAATAATCAGATGGAAATTTATTTGGAAATAAAAAAAAAAAAAACACATAATATACAGTATGCAACCACATTGGATTGCTGAATTGTTTTTCAAAAAGGAGATCGCTTTTACGGCCCAAAAAAATGTGATACTGGCAGGTTTGCTGGTGTCAGCTCCTCTTTAAAAAAGAGAGAAAGTATGCGGTGTAAAGTTAGGCGAAATGATAATATATTATATATCGCCAGAAAACGGATATTTGTCAGCCATCTGAGATTCAGCTGTACTGTTTTCACTCAGGTTGTAACACATACGGTAAATAAGAAGGACTGCTTCCTGGAAATATTGGAGTTTTGTGAGGAAATATCTTGAATTTCAGGTGTGTTTCATTCACTTGATTATGCATGAACAGTTTTTCAGTGTACTTCTTGAAAATATAATATACATGGATATCAAATTTGCAATTGAATATACTGTAATAATATAGTAGAATATTGCGATAGAAGATTTCATCCATATCATCCACCCCTATAGGAGTTATACCTGGTGGGACAAAGGGGACAATAGCTTCATTGTGGCGGAAACAGCGACAGGTTTTATGGGAAACGTCCACATACTGGGGGACACGCGGCGGTGACACTGATGCTCAAAAATGCTGTGATAACCTTTAAGAACTAAATTTGGAAGATCTCATAATTCTCACCTTATGGCTCAATGTTCAAAACTACATCATTTATTAAAAAATATATATGTATAAGAGTTCAGGGGTCCCAGTTAACTGTGAGGGGCCGAGGTCTGAGTACGTGACCAGATCCTCCCCTCCTCTCCCCTCTGACAGTCCGGCGGCCATGTTTCCCTCTGGGTAATCAAGCCCAGCTGGGACTAGGGGGCAAAGACACAAGCTGACATAACTCACCCTTCTCTCTCTCACCTTGTCAACAAGGCTCTCTCCCTCTCTTCCCCCCTCCTCCCCTCTTCTCTTTCCTCCTCATCTGGCAGGTTTCTCTCGTCAGGCCCTGCGCAGAGTAAAGCTAGCTGATAGCGCAGGAATCCTGGCTCACAATCCTTGGTGCTCCTTTGCTATCTCTGGGGTAGACCGCAGCCAACACATTACTGTAAGGTGCTGGAGATACACCTATCCATCATGCCTCTGACATCACGATACAAATAACTGCAAAGTATGAAAATATCAGCAACAATCAGACTGTCAAGAGCGTTGGAAAGCTGCCTACAGCCTGGAGCAGACATGGAGACACTGCCTTGGCTGGGATACACCACGCGTTCCTGCCTTAATAACAACCTACTCTGCTGTTTGTCACCATCTTTATCAATGCTCCTTTATATTTATACACCTTCACGTTCAGTATGGCTCCACACTACTCTGCCATGTCTCTCTGTTTCTCTCAGGGAGCAGTACCGGGTCAGTCTGTGGGTTGGACTGCCGAGGGGCCCAGGGTGGTTCCGCTCTGACGGTAGGAGGAAACTCCTTCAGGAAATACCAGACTGCCAGACACACACACTCACACACATACACACACACAATCCACAATCTCTCTTTCTCTTTCTCCTACAAGCAGACTAAAGCTCCTGCACAAAACGCTCGAGTCAAAAAAGCCTCCCAAAAAACTCCGCTTTCTCTTCGTTTCAGCGCCGTCAGACCGAGCTTCTGACACAAAGGAGTCATCTGGGAAACAGTTTCGTTCGATGTTGTCGAATAGTCTCAGGTGGCGGTTTGCATGCTAGACCTGTGGTGTTACACAACCCTAGATTTGGCTGACTGCCAGGCTTTTTTTTTTTATGGCATCAATTACAGCTAACTTTAACGAGTCACCTCAATTAAATAATAAATCAGTGCAGAGCCAGGTTTCTGCCCTTGAGAGCCCAACCTCTCTACTCAGACTAGTAAAAGCTTATTGAGTTGTTTCCTACCTGAGGAGTAACAAAACAAGGTATATTAGCATGCATATGCATCAAGAAGACACCTTTACACACAATATTACAAAGTCTGGCTGTACTTATTGAGCTGTTTTGTCTCATATTGAGCTTTTTTTTTAAAAATAAGCTTAAAAACAATGCCATTAGTGTGAGATTTTGTCCTGAAATTTCACTTGTTTCCAATGAAAATCACTTTTTTTTTTTTACAAAAGCTTTTCTCGAATCAAGAGATTCATTCCCTCGACACTAGTGGGACGATCCATTTCACTTCTAGATCTTGCTAAGGTCGAGACACGTTTCACTGCAGGTGAGACAGTAACAACTGAACCTCCCCTCTACCAAACTTCAGATTTTCTCATAGCTACAGTATTAATGACAGAAAAGAGGATTGCAAGAGGATTATGGACATTTTTGTACAGTTGGGGAAGACGGAAAGAGGAGAGATGTGCGTCCAAAAAAATAAATCATCCCCCCCCCCCTCCTCTCTCCCCTGACACTATTCAAATCCTCATAGGTTAGTAATGACGCAACAACTGCGGGCTGTTTTGCATGCTTTTTGACCGTTGATATCAGTGACGCTTGGCCATTCTTTAGGATCCGTGTTCTCGGTAGATAAGCCTCCTTTTCATTTTCATATTTACTTGAAATCTTCATGGGCTAAAACACCAAAGGTCAAGAGAGAAAATAAACTATTTATATGTAGATGAAAGCTTGCAAGTGATGGCAGGTTAGAGAACAAAGTCGATGTGATTTCCATCGTGGTAGCTTCTAGATTTGAGATCTGTCACTGATTTGATCTGCAGAACTCAGATTTGATGATACGACCGCCCCATAGAGTATGACCGCAATGCAAAAAAGAAATTCATAATACCTTATTTAAGAATAACAAAGCCTTATTTTTTCTTATCCAAGATAAATAGTTGTGTCAAGGTCAATTTACATTGGATTATTTAACTAAGATAATCAGATAAGACAATCAATCTGATTTTTAAGCTAAAGTTGACAAGAAAGTAGCAGAATGGTTTGCGTGGTTGTCACATATCCCCAAACAACTAGTAAACTGAACTTTGCTTTGCTAAAACTAGGCAAGAACAATGCTGCAAGTATCTTTTTTTTTATTTTGCATTTAGTTAAATTTGCACATTGCTGCATTAGTATTAAAACTTGTTTCTAGAAATTAAAAAAAAAATCAAGTTAAGACATATTTTAAGAGGGCAGAGCTTTAATGTAATTTTTTTTTTTCCAAGTTTACTTCCAAGCACACCTGAGGCGAAACACGTTTATTTCCCTTCTGTGCCAGCTGCAGTAGCCCGGTGACATCTACATGCACGGACGAGGTACAAACCTCTTTGTGAATTAACAACCTCCCGGTGAAGCTACTTGTTGTCACGTGTAAAGCAGCAGAATGATTCCATGCCTTGTTGACTCCTAATTTAAGCCGAATTAAAAGACAAATTCTAAGTTTTATTGCTTATATAAAGTCTTCTATACCAGTTTTAAAGTCAGATAGTGTTCATGGTGGCCTAATTTTTATGCTTATTTCAGGAAATCTTGGCTTTTTATTCAATATTAGAATATTTCTCCAGGTTGCATAATATTGTTTGTAGAAGGGGATTTTTTGAAGTGCGGCCTCTGCCTGGCATAGGATGTGTGACTACAGTACCATTTTTTGGAATTTTTCGCTTGTTTCAATGCACTGTTTGTCTGAAATGTACCTCTGTGTGTGTGTGTGTGTGTGTGTGTGTGCGTACATTTGTGTGTTTTCAAACTGCAGCATTGAACCACAGGAAGTTCTAATCAGCAGTGCGGCGTGGCTGCTACCTTCCCTTTCCCCTGGTGACCTCCTCCGCACCTCCCTCCCTCTACAATAGAGATACCAGGATCACATTACAGACTCTTAGGGTTAAAGGTCAATCCCATTTTTCAGCCCTCTCCGTCCCTATTTCCCCTGTTACAGATCCTTTCCCAGGGGTTAAAGCCTCCTGTCACCTAAATTCACATCAGTTCACGCGTGGCGAGGGAGCGGTATCCGTCGGAAACCCTACGTCTTCTCTCCCACACGCACCCGTTTTAGTGTCCCCTTGACAGACAGTTCGCTGATCTCAGGGACCACTCGCACAAAGACGTGGACATGGTTAAAAACATGTTTAAAACACTGCTGGCCTCTTTGTGTCATTGTTTGGTGTGTCCGTGTTACACCCCAGTTGAAGCCTGTATTTTAACTGCTGCAGAGGTTCAGGTTACTGGGAGGTAACGCAGAGCCTGTGATGACCTCCTGCAAAGAAAAGCAACCACTTCATAATACAATTGTGAGAAGAGGGAGTTATTTTGGGTGTCCAGGGATGCAGACGTAGAAGTTTATCTTCTGCGTAGACAATTGGCCCATTTTTGATGGATTTATAACGCTCCCCTTTGAGTCATCAATACAAAAGATGAACAACTGCATTAAAAAATATCTGTTTTTTTAAGAAAAAGTCAAAAGATACAAGCCTTTGTATATAAAAGAGAAGAGAAACTAACTGTTCTGCTTTGTAGAAACCAGATAAAACCTTCAGCAGTTTCGGATTCTGGGTCAGTTTTGGTTAAAATCATCAACTATGACTCTCTAAACCTCTGATTCAGGGTTCTGATTGGCTTCCTCTCCATAGCAATGGCAGCTGAGGCTCATGGGTATTGAAGTATTTTGAGTCACTTAGAAAAAAAAACAAAACAACAAAGACAGAAGCGCAAAGCAGAAATAATTAAAACCGAAGAGCATAACGTGAACCTATAGTATTCAAGAGCCTCTTGCGTTTCTATGTTGAGGGACATGAAGGCTATCATTAAAAATAAATGTTGGTATGGAAATTTAAAGTGGGGGAAAAAAAAAAAAAAAGTCCTACAAACCAGCAGCTCTCTCTTCCACTTTGCGACTCCATACATGTGGCTGATCACGAGAGAAAAAACGAATATGAGTCAAACAAGCCACTTAGTATGATATACAGACAGCTGACAGCGGAGCGGTGACTTAAATCATAGCTTCTATAGTAAAGAAAAACCGCACCCAAACCTAACGTGCGCATGTGGGTGAACTGTGTATGAGTGTGTGTTCTCTTTAAACACAAATCTGCTTTTGATCATGTTGTGGTTCCTCAAGTACATAATTCCTTTTAATTACGGTTTCCCTTTCAATCTAACACGGGAGCGAGAGCTTAATGTCACCGAAGCTGACAGGTGATCATTTTCTCACATACATCAACACACATAAACTCTCGCCATGTTTAGACGTTTCGTTAAGTGTTAAGTCATTGCTAATATGCCCACTTGCTGCTGTATGTATGTTATTGTATGTATTATTTACTTTACTGTCTTTGTATGTGTTTTTGATTAAAACATTGTGCAATAAAGCTTTACTGAATGAATAAAATTGAGAAATAGGGAGGGAGAGAGAGAGAGAGAGAGAGAGAGAGAGAGAGAGAGAGAGAGAGAGAGAGAGAGAGAGAGAGAGAGAGAGAGCGAGAGAGAATGGCTTCATGAGGAGTGAGCGATAGTTGTTGTACACGACCAGAGAGGAAGTTAGAGACCTGATTGGCCATCATCAGATAAGAAGGCCTATGGAAATGTGAGCACAGAGATGACGAACATACTGCCAAAGAGTAAAAGGAGAGCTGTCGTTACCATGGTGACACAATAAACCCACCCCCCCCCCCACCCCCCCCTTCTTTTCCCCGAGCAACACCTCCACGGCTCAATAGTTGAATGAAAATAAAACAGAAAAAAACATTTTCAACCTTTTACCACCAAAGTACTTTTGGCGGTGATCTGCCTAAATAATAAAACAAATGGACAAGTTTTTTGATCATTAGACCCTTGTGATGCATTTGGACAAAGTTTTCATTCTTTGCTAGTCTGCTAGACTGTTTTGAATGTACAAGGTTTCAGTAGTATACTCTGCCTTGTACTGATTATTTTAACAACAAGGCATTATTTTTTGAAAATGACCACAGAAGAGACTAGTCTAATCTATCAATACATATTACGCATGTTATTAAACATATAACCTTTCATTGGGCTTGCAGTCCGTGAAAGTATCAAGTACCTCGTGCCTGTCCTGTGGGCGGGACGGTGAAAGGTTTAAAGTTGATTTTCGACATCGCAGGGATTTTAAAGGGGGATGTATGATGCATGTTTCCTGGTCCAAATTTATATTCTGGGGCTCTATTGGAATATCTTTGCATAATTTACAGTTCAAATAACTCCTTATTTATCCTATTCTGGCCCTTTATGCATTACCTCAGTTCAGCCTCTGTCTGAAACAGGCTGTTTTAGCTCCTGTCTCTTTAAAGACCCCCCTCAGGATGAGCCCACTGTGTTCTGATTTGTCACTCCAGAGGCCACGTAAACAAATGATAGTAGTTGGGTAGTCGGATTTCACTTCCTTTTCTTCTTCTTTACTCAAAACATAAACTTCTCAAATACATCTGTACATGTTCAAGTTCAATTATGTGAGTGGACAGCCTGAACAACCTGTGGAATAACCTTAGTAATAAAGGCTACGGAACCAGTTTGTGGGCATCTGACGTCATCAAGAGGGGGAAGTAGAGGTAACTTTGCAAACTAAGCATTCAGACTGAAGCAGCAGCAGACTGAAGACTTGGTTTTTGTCTTAAAGGGAGCATTTTTACATATGTTCACCTCAAGTTTCTGAGCTTTGACCATGTCTACACGTCCCTAGAACCAGTTTACGGTGCCTGGCATGGCCTCACCTCCAAAGGTAGACTACTCCTTCTGGGTTGGGAGGGAGTCGCTGCCCCACGTGAAGGAATTCAAGTATCTTGGGGTCTTGTTCACCACTGAGGGTAAGACGGAGAGTGAGGTTGACAGGTGGATCGGTGCAGCGTCAGCAGTAATGTGGGCGTTGTACTGGACCGTTGTGGTGAAGAAAGAGCTGAGCTATGAGCTTTGGGTAGTGGGAGTGGGTAGCGGATACAAGTGGCTGAAATGAGTTTCCTCTGAAGAGCGTCTGGGCTCAGACTTAGAGATAGGGTGAGGAGCTAAGACGTCCGCAGGGAGCATGGAGTAGAGCCGCTGCTCCTTCGCATTGAAAGGAGCCAGCTGAGGTGGTTTGGGTACCTGGTGCCTCCTGGACGCCTCCCTCTGGAGGTGTTCTAGGCACATCCAACTAGTAAGAGGCCTCAGGGTAGACCTAGAACACACTGGAGGGACTACATATCTCTTCTGGCCTGGGAACGTCCCCCAGCAGGAGCTGTAGGGCGTTGCCGGGGTAAAGGATGACTTAGTTTCCTTACTCAGTCTGATGCCACCTGTTCAAAACCTTCCTGTCACAACACACCCAGATTGACACATCTCTGATATTATGCAACCGCTATCAGACTCAAGTACAAAGTATTATAGCAAACCATTACAGGAAAGCTGTGATGCAGTTTATAGTTTGCTAATGAAGATGTATTCAGCTGGCAAACAGATAAGTCGCTTGACTTAACCAGTTAAATGAAGGCCTTAACTAGGCAAGGCGTGCTCTATGCAGCTATATTGTGAGTCAGTACAGTAAATATTGCACTGAAACTCAGTATAAAGGCAAAAAAAACCGGATCAACTGACCCTTTGTATTCATATACTTGAGTTTTGAAAGGTTTCTGGGTGGTGATTTTTAAAGAATCACGGCTCAGAAAAAAAAAAAAAAAAAGTATCTATGGAAATTGGTTGACAAGCTGTAATGGACGTGACAAATTTCAAGTATGAGTGAAAATGTGCGACCACTTCTGCAATCTTGTCTTTTATCGCTCTCTATCATTTTCCGACCAGAGCGGCAGAGAGCCTGGCTGTCAGCGATCTTTCCAGAGAGCAGAATTCCAGGTAAGGGAAAAGTGAATGGCTTTACAGTGAACCATCTTGGAAAGGACACCCAATTCCTCGGTAATATACGGAAACCTTTTAAAATAATGCTAATATTTCATGCTTCCTTTGTGTGAAAGTACCGTGGGCCTCTGCCAAACATCTAAACTCAGCACTGATAGCCCGTTTCGTGTGTCAAGTGCCATAAATTCAGCCGGCGAGCTCGACAAAGCTTGTTGAATGGATAAATCATTCTGCTCATAAAAGCCATTTGCTTCTTTATGTCTGTCTGGTGTTCAAACATTCACCTCAATCCATCAATGAGGCAAACTGCTGTCAGAACACTAAGGCCTCCTTACCTCGCGTTTCCCCTTATCACTGGCTTCCACTAAGAGGAATCTGAAGAATCCTGGAGCTCAGTCTGTTCGCCAACACCCAATATGACAGGGTGAAACACAGACACATGCTGCTTTTAAAACACAGACTAATTTCTGCACATAAATCACATAAATTGATCACAGATGTTGGTGCTAATTACTGTCGCTGAGAAACACGTGTGGAATAAAACAAAATAACGGACAATAATGTGTGAATCTGAGCTTTGGGATGATGTTTGCATGATAATAAAGTCATGAACTGGCTCACAGCCGACCGCCACCTCTTCTTGTTTTAAGACCTATAGTACAGTATAGGTACTCCACCCAGTGAAATGGGCTGAGTTTGCTGCCTCAGCACTACTCCATCCAAAAGGGCTGCGGTTCAGTTAGAGGTCTCGCTGCTTCGGCCCCGAGATGAAGCACCTCAGAGAGCCAGCAGTCCTAACCGGCCCCCTGGCTTCCACCGCCGGCCTCTGACTGACACCACTGCACTGCCAGAGACATAAAGCAGGATAATAATAGCTGCTCATTCCTCCCTATCCTTACCGACCAAACAGGCCCGCATTGTCCAAAACCATATTTAACTGAATGATAACTGACAAATGAAGGTGAATACCTCAGACTTTTAAAACATTACTGAAATCAGATCTATGAACACAGTTCCACATATTTAGTGGGTCACTATCTTGGCTCTATCATTGACTCTGACTAATTTCGTGACAGCCTTGTAATAAAAGCGAAAGAGACCCTTAAAAGGAAAATTCTGTATTAGTCAGTAGTATGGTGTTATTTTTGAGGTTCTGTCCATCTTTCCTATCGTTTATGATAATACTAACTTTGCTAGAAACAGCCTGCATACTGCATCATTAAACAGCTCATTTGGAAGTAAAATTGAACAAATATAGTCAAAATGTCCATTATAATTGTCTATTGTTTGGCAAAAATATATGATTTACAAAGGTTTGTACATGCACCACTAGGAAAAATACAGAATGAAATCATCTCACCTTTCTTTTTACACACAAAACTGTGGTTTAGATAGATAATTAGGATGAACAACCGTACCAATCAAAAGTTTAGACGCACCTTTCCATTCCCTTGAATAAGAAAGTGTAATAATAATATAAGTTTGTCTTTCGGGCAGCACCAGAGTCAGAATTATCCGAGCTGAATCTGGCTGTTGGACCAATGCTTCAAATATAAAGTAAGCAGAAACAAGGGTGAAGAAAGGACAGATAACTATTCTCCCTATTTCTATTACAGTTAGGTTAACAGATATGTAATTCTGGGACAGAATCTTCAAGTTTAATAAGGCCCCACATTGTTAAATAACTACATTTTTCATGGAGTAGAAGAATATAAAGCAGCTGATGAGTTGAGGAGTCTCTTGTGCTTTGGAAGACCTCTCAACTGGACGCCTACAGAGAATTCCAACCTCATAATGAGAAACTCTGAAATAGCCACCATATTTCAGGCTTCATTAAGTAGCAGATATTACGCAACAAAACAGGCCAACTGCTAAAATCTTCTCTGGGGCACAGGGACAGAAGTGTATGAGTTACTGCCTGCCAGGAGCTATTATGTCAGCAGTAACACACATGTACGTGTGGCCGTAGCTGTTTTTCTCATTGTTAGGATAAAGAATTTGCTCCATGGTGGGATGTGACAAAGCGGTTTCTAAAAATCGCTGTGCGTCTTCGCATGAATTGTCCGTCAACTTGCACGTGAGCGTAATTTTTGGACTACAAAGTTTTAAAAAAAGTAATAATTGGCGTGACCATAACTGGGGTCAATAAGAAGGGACATACAGTATCTGCTGACAATAACTCAAACAGAGCTTGTTTCGTTTCGTTGTCTTCCAATCAGAGAAACTGCAATACTCATTTGGTGTGTGGAGACAGCGCTACAAGGATCCTGGGAGTGGATTTATGAGGTCTGGATTGCCTGCACGGAGTAAAATGAAACCTAACACCAGCTCTGCTTCTTCAGCGAGGCCTGAGAACTTTGAGTTTACAGCTATAAAGAACACTATCCTGACTTTCATAACAAAAGGTCCCTGCTCGTCCGCTGTTCATTACGTCATGGTCATTTTTTAAATTTTTATTTTGAAATTTTAATATGAGGATACACCCCTTAAGATGCACCATCTCGTTTTTAAGGGGTTCATATTGGTGAGACTCTTATCTAAAAGTGGGCAAAGTGTGGATTCACTGTCGAGTCAACTTAATTGTCTTATGCATTAATATTATTATCCATCTCTCTATACGTACTCTAGACTTTCCAAGCGAGTCGTTCCCGGTGAGAACAGATCTTTAAAAAAAAGGGTCGCCAATACTTTCCCTTTGTCTAAAAAGGCAAAATAATTTCCTAAAAGATCTGGGCACTGTAGTTTTTAATAAACATTACTGAAATAGGAGTTAATAGCGCATTTCTTATGGACCATTTTCAGTCACGGATTTGGTGCTTGAGTGATTATTTACAGCAGCAGGATGGCGTATGTGGGATCCACTTAAAATAAACTACAAAGAATGAGTTCATGGTAATGAAGGATGTTATCCAGCGCCAGGGTGTGGCTCATTGATGTGTTTTTAATAGTTTTTGGACAACAACGGAGGTCTGTGGTGCATATGAATGAGTTATATCAGGCTTTGATTTAACAAGATAATACTTTTAATCCATTGATTCGTTGGTTTTGGTCTTTTAATGGGATTTGTTGACAATAAGAGAAATAAAGAATATCACCAGTTTCATTGGTTTTTTTTGGTCACATATGTTGTTTACCTTACTTCAACTTTAATTTGGACCTCTGTAATGTCTTCAGGTTTTTGGTTTTTTCCAATTTCAGTTTATTGCTGGTGTTTTTTTTTAATGTTTGTTTTGTAAGAAGCACATTGTAACTTGGTTTCTGAAAAGTGCTCATTTAAAAAAGATAAAATTTTGTATCCTTGCCACTATTGTGTCAACCCACCTTTTCTTAGTAACTGGTGAGATGTAGCAATAAAAAACAGTAAAATGTTGTAGATGCATGCCGTTCCTTTGCTGCCTTGTTGTGCCAAACCTATTGAGCAACTAATTGCATAATCCTACTACCGCAATGTCAGACATGAAGAGTTTAGTTATTTTTAAAGAAAATACAAAAACACAACACAAAGTAACACTCTAAAAGCCAGGTATTTTATTTCATAAATTCTGTGTGATGAAATTGAGTGTTTTTGTCTAAAATAAACTCGGGGAATAATGGGACTTCCATGATACTGCCACCAGACTAACTACTAAACTCTTGAACTCTGATTTTTCCCCTTTAAATTTCCTTCTTAAGCAGCCTTGAAGTTAGAAAAAAACAGTTATTTTCCACATTGTCTGACAACATCACTTAAATAGTATGTCTCTATTTGCTGTTCCAACACTTCCTTGAAACTGTATGATGCTTACACTGGGTGAATTATAAAAACCACCCCATTTTCAGCATCAGAAGGAGATTTTCAAGCTATTTTGTGACTTCATACACTTGTCATTTTGTACACATTTTTCCCACAGCTCCGTTTGACATGTTATGTCTCTGGAATCCTCGAGACCTTGACTAGAAATTAAAATAAAGTTATGTGGGTTTGAACAATGCCTGGCTGCACAACATGTGTTTGTAACATTTGTCCCAGTTGAAACGGTTACAGGGAAAAATCCTCTCTAACACACTTTGACAAAGACGGAAAAAAAGAAACATCTATAGACACTGCATTTAATGGTCTGTTGTGGTGTTTAATTCGTTTTTTGCCCTCTGAATATCTGGACAAAGATATTTAACCGCAGCTACGAGTAAGATTTGAAAGCAGAAACCTTGCCAACAATTTAAAATATATGTGCTGCATATCAGATTTTTGGTGTCTGTCCCTGAGAATGCAAAAGCAAAAAGCTTCTTTTGAGAGCGTTTCATCATTTTGCACTGACATTCAGGAACCATATGAGGAGAAATCCACCATATAACAGGAATCCATTAGAAAGGCACTTTGGGACAGTCTGTTTTTCTTCTTCCCCTCCAACATAATTCAAAAATGAATTTCTTGTAAACCTCATTATGCATGATTAAGATCACATGATCAAATTATTCATTTTTTTTAATGTTTTTTTTTTTTTTTTTAAATCAGTACACAACTGCTCCTTTTTTTTTTATTAAGGTCATCTTGTAACAAATGTTGGCTTGCAAGAACCTGACTGACTGCACATGAAGTACACTACAGTTGAACCTAAAGAAAAACAACATCATTTATCTACTTTCATCTCTTAACTATTAACTATTTATCTAACTTTCTGCACACACAAGTTCCTGTTTCCTGCATCGGTTTAAGCTACAGTATTCCAGTCTTATAGCACTGTCATAAAGGTAGTTATTCTCTATAGCAGCAAGTATAAGCTGAGACAATTCATAATGCAGCTTAAGATGATTACGATGCTATTTCTGGTTTGCATATTTCAGCTTTGGGTGTGTGCGATATTGTTATCAGGACCTTACAGAGCGTTCACAGCAAGTGTTGGCGAGATGAGAAGATAAAACGATGTTCATATTATGCATGTTGTTTGTTTCTTTTGATTCAAGATTGTATCACAGTGTACAGGATTTCTAACTACATTTGAATGTAATTGTGCCGTGCAGCTTGAACTAGACTAGCTGCTTGCATTGTAATGTGGTTTCTCCACAATCATGTCAGCGCTCAAGACATCGCACTCAGTCTGCGTTAGCTTTAATAGCTCTAATTTGGGTTTTCAAGTAATCGACTGCTTGCAAACTAGTTTTGCACAGCAGGTGATGGTCCTGTACCCACCACTGATTGAAAAAAAAAAGGCCAGTCTGAGGTGTTAGTCAAGGGACATTCAGTGAGACATATGAAATCCTTAACTGAAGTAGTGGAGGCAGGTCACAACACTTCATCACAAAGCCACAAGGAATGCATTCAACATTACACACTGATGATATCTAACTGTATCTGAGTATCCAAGAGTGGAATTGTCCTTTGAGTTCAATAAAGCTTGAAAATGCAAATTATTATTTAGTAACTAGATCAGTCAGGTGTGTCTTTGTCACGTCGATGACCTCAACAGGTGAGTTGACTCTCCTTGCCAACAGTCATAAAAGGTTACCACAACAGCCGCCGTATTTACTCCCCCGGATCACTGGAGCCATTGTCTGAACTTCTCGTCCAATGACGACAGGACCGATGACGTTTGAGAATATGCAGCAGAGTGTGTTTCTGGTGAATTCGTTACGCACGTCTCACGGCTGGAATGACAGCCATCCGAAAACAAGGAGGAAGTTTAGATTTGAGACTTGCACATGCACACGCACACATGGACGGACGGTTGACAGATACCGAGGTGTGGTGTGTCAACGGGGCTATTTTTAGGGGTTGATGTGGGAGCTTTTGATTCTTACCTGTAGTCTGGATTCAAAAAAAAAAAAACAGGCAGGGCAACTGCTCAGTCAGAGTCTTGCATGCGCAAATGCAACTAATATCTTGCCAGTTTCTGCTATGCTGTCATCTAACGCTTTCATTTTTGCATTGCAGAGTGAGGAAATGTGAAATTTAGCGTTAAGAGAACAGCAGCGAACAACACTAACTGCTAATAAATAATGAATGATTGCACCGCTGACCAAGCAGCTAGAATATGGTTTGATGCAGCGCCAGGATGTTGCACAGGTTAGAAGCAAAGATAAGAGCAGGATTTATTTGATCAGTGTCTCTCCGCTCTTTGCATGAACACAAAGATAAACTTTAACCATAGTGACAAACTGTGTGTCTGTTTATGTGTATGCAGCACACACTCAACGCTCTGACTCACACAGGCCCGTGCAGCCGCAGTGGTATGTAGCGCTCCCGCTTTTTTTGCACTTGCTGCACAAGAATAAACTTGCAAATTTAAAACAAAAGGATGATTAGTCATGTATTGAAAGTACATGACTTCACTGCAGGGAATGCTGGGACGTGACTCTAACCAAGCCTAAAATACATTTGTACATTTCTTGATACATGGGAACCTTGGATGGTGATTCCTCTCTGTCAATCAAAACACACCACAGAGATAAATAGCCTGCCAGTCATGCCGCTGCGAACCACAGAGTTGTCAGTGCGACAATCACGCAGTGATATCATGGTGAAATTATTAGTTGATTAATTGACAGGCAGAAAATTAAATAACAACATTTCTGACAATCAATGAATCTTTGAAGCCATTAATCAAAATGAAATGACAAACACTGATTCATTCCAGCTTCACAAATTCTCAAAAGTTTTACTACTTTTCTCAAGATTTTGGACTCTGGGAACTTGTGAGGGGCGTTTCTCACTATTTCCAGATACTTTGTTTTAAAGTATACAGTTAATTAACTAATTAAAAAAGAGTAATCAATGAAAAGAAAATGATAAAAAACAGCTCTACATCAGAACTCAAACAGAGATGCCTCTGGCTTGCTTGTCTTACAGCTGCCAACACACTAAAAGCTTGAAGATGGAAATCTCCCAAATCTGTCAATACATAAAGATGATGTTCAGATTTTAGAGATACGGCTAGCATGGAACAATGGCAGCTACTATGCGCCACAACAAAACTGAAAACATTTCATGCTGACAGCATGACTTTATTACTATGAAATCTACATTACAGATAATCTGCTCATATGGTCTGGTTTTTGAATTTGTACTCCTGTTTCTGTACTGTTTTGTTCACATTTCAGTAGCAATTGATCCAAAATTAATACAATAAGGGGAAAGAAACAACTGTTGCTGCTGGAGAAAGGATGACGTTTTCTATTCTGGTGTCTACAGCAGAGCAGGTAGGTGGTAGGTGAGAGAGGAGGGAGAATGTTTGTCTGCTTTTTCTTTCTCTCACAGAAGGATAATCTCACCTGGGAGGGCATTCCTGTGTACCCAACCAATGCTTGTTGCATCACGGTGATTGAGACACAAACATAAGTGCAAAAGGGCAGAGAGGCCGAGAAGGTGCTGAGAATATGACAGCGGAGGAGTTATGCGAACACGGATAGGATAGAGCGAGAGATAAAGACAGATTGAGAGACAACTTCCCATTTATCACCACCACTCCTCCTTCTCCTCCTCCTCTGCATGAGAGGTTGAACAAAAACCGCAGAGCTGTCACTCAACTAGCAGCAGTTTGGACCCTCGAGCGACACATGAACTTGGAAGTATGACAGCCGGGCTGCATTAGCACGGACACGCACACAAGCACGGACACGCACGCAGACACACACCGACTCTGCTATATGCACGTACGCACTCATGCACAGACACATAAACACTGCAGTGCAAAACTAGATCTACACAAACAATCAATGCTTCCAATTCTAACTGATACAAATTGGGATCTGCAATAAGCTAAAATAAAGGGAAGCACATAACCTGCATTTAAAACCTCCTGCATCAATGACCAATCTTATTAAGCATGTTGTGGTCTCTTCCAAGGACTTGCAATTTGCTTTTATTCTGAAATAAAAAAAAAAAGAGTATGAAGACAAATCCTGAATATAAGTTGAGAAGTTGTATTGGAACATCCAACCTATTGCTGCGGTATAATAACTTCTTATTGGATATTTTCTAAAATCTCACAGTTCTCAAGTTGTGACCTCCTGTGTGCAGATATTTTTTTTTAAAATGTCAAGGGACGCTCCAAAAATGATGAAAATAAGTTTATAGGTCTTAGGAGATATTATAGAGCCTGTGAAAACACTGTCAAGTTGTCAAGTGATGATGTCATAGTGATGTCATCGGGGTCGTCTCATCTTGTGCTTGGAAATGTCAAATTTCAACGCCAGCATCACAAACTTGGATTATGGAGATTTAAAGATGTGGACATTCACCAGGCAGGGAGTGTTTAATAAAAGACACAATTGCACTGCATTATGGGAACTGTAGGATCCAGAGTTTTTGGTGTTTGACCCATATAAATAACTAAAAGACAGGATATCTCACGCTCTTCTTTAACGGTCTCTTGCAACTCCCAAAATTTAAGGAAGTGCAAAACAATATTCTAAACGTTTGTAGTGTGACACTGAGATTCAGGAAACAAAAATTCTAGCCAATTTTCTTGTAAACTGCTGCTAACTGTTGCCACTAAGCAACAATTTCCTCATGACTTACACTACTTTAATGCCAAGCATATCATATACTCGACTTCCCATGTCAAAAACACTACCTCGCAAGTCTATTTTAAGGCAGAAAAACACACACACACACCTATTATACACTTCTATTATATTGTATTAATTCACACCTTCTTTTATTTCACCTGCGCTCTTCCTTGTCCTGTTGATTTTAGCCTCCTTGTGGCTTCCCCCTACATGAATCACACCATTTAAGTAAAAGAGCATCTGAAACACAATCCGTGATCAGTTGCAGTCTTGTAAATCTCTCCACGAGGTCTTAACATAACTATGAGAATCAGACACAGGAAACCATCTAGCACCAGAAACATCCGCGGCCATGATTATCACCTGGCATATATCGCCTGGCAACCAAAAAACTAATCATAACCATTAGAGCGTAAGACAAAACGACACACCTTTGCAAAGGCTCAGACAGAGGACGTTCACCTGAGCCAAACCTCATCGCTGGCAGGAACCCACAAGCTGACAAGTGTGACTGACAGCTCTGTAAAGCCAATACAATGGAAACAAACAGCAAGCACGACAGTTGGAGCAGTTTAAATCTAACATGTAGCTTTATTCAAAACAACCCTGACAGGTTTCAACCAGACAAAGCTTTTGCTTCGCAGAAAATGCTGGTAGCTTTATTTATTTATTTTTTATTTTTTAATTTGAAAATCAGCGTGTTTCACATCCAGTAAACATCTTCCACAACCACAGACAAACACGCCGTTGCCTCTGCAGCCTCGGGGGCCTTGTATCGCCAATTAATAGACAAGTGCACAAATACACACAAAGACAAACATTTGCACCACATGTGAAGCACACCTGCATATTTAACCCCCTCACACACACACACACACACACACACACACACACACACACACACACACAACTCCCTGGTTGCCCCCTCCTGTCCCAAGGGCCGCGGAGATAAATGGGCTCGTGTCAGACAAACACACTGACAGGGATAATGATGAATTACATATATATTAGCACACAGCCTGAGGACACACTCCTCTAACACACATCTGCACACAGGCCCCACATGGACCTACATTTTCTTGCACTTAAACAGCAAACACGACACTGAAAGTGTCTGAGTCAGCTGAATTCTTAATACGTGCACACACACACACACACACTTGATGACAGGTATTTCCACTTGAGGAGAGCCACAGTGCTGAGCTGTGAGCCCGGTGTCAGTCACTTCCTGTCTGAAGGGGTCAGAGGTTAAACACTCTTCAGTCTCTTTAAGCCCTACCAATAGAAATAAAGAGACAGTGAGACAGAGCAGAGAAATCGCCTGTTGTAACTTAAGTCTTCCTCTCGTTATCCCTCCCATCTTTAGCCTCTGTTTCCTGTGAGCTACACATGTACGCAGTAACAGGAACTGAAGGTGATTCAGCTTTACTCACTGAAAAACAGGACAGTCAGGTAACTTTTTCACTTAGAAAGATAGATGCAAACACAGAAGAGAACTAGTAGATGTATCCACTGACAGAAAACTTATCAGCAACAGTTTTGACAAGTGATTTATCATTTAATAAAGAAAAATACCAAACATTCGTTGGTTCCAGGTTCTCAAATGTTAGGATTTTCTGCTTTTCTCTATTTAATATCGTTGTAAATTGAATAAATCTTTTTCAGAACTTCTGATGCGCCCTTTTTTTCCCTTTTTTGCACAGTCAACACATGGAAATCACAGTCAAAGAAAATTGCAAATCTGGAAAACCCAGCTCTGATTTTTTGGCTCTCTGTTTACATGCTTTCTTAAAACTGATTCATATCAGGATCTTTTGTCTTTCTGCATTTACAGTACAAAAATAAACCTCCGATTCAATCTATGAATCTATGAGCACAGCCGTATCACCATCTATAATTGGAGCAAAGAAGAGATAATAACTGAAGCAGGTGGAGGAGCCGGGGTTGCCCGGATTTGGAGCTGGAAAGTTGGTTGGTACAGAAGGGCAAAGGCTTGACTAGAAATCCCCCCCCCCACACTGTTAGTTGGAAGATGGCAGGAACTGCAAAGGTGCAGCAAAGCATGACCCGAAAATCCCCAGATGAGGGTCACACAGGCAAACTTCTGGTTCCTATCTGAAGTAAATCCACATGTACAGTACCAGTTTAAAGTTTGGACACACTTTCCCATTCCCTTGAATGAGAAACCATGTCCAGACTTCTGACTGGAACTGTATATGTGGCTCAAAAAAAGTGCCATCTGGGTCAAATAAAGTAAACAAGGCACATATAAACAGAGACACAGCTTTTAGAATAAACTGCCTCAAACCACATTCATCACTTTTGACCAATTCCCTGGAAGATGAGTCAATCCTTAAAGATCTTTCTGTAGTTTTTCCTCAGAACTCACAGTGGATGCTCATGTAGCTTAACAATAGATGATGTTGTCTTGACCGAAGTGACGCATGGTAGTACTAGTTTGCAAATGATTCCTTGCTGTTTGAAGTTCAAAAGCAACAAAGGTGGTGATTTATAAGAAGGTGACCAATGTGGAACTGATTTCATGAATGTACTATACCAATGAATGAGCTAAGAACCAATGCAACATGACTGTATGCTGTAACGGCTGCAGCCCAACACCTTTAAAATGTAATGTGATACAAAACATCTTCCCAACAAATAATGCTGCTACTACTTGAACTTTCCAGTGTTTGTTGACACTAAAAGAACACAATGGTCAAATGCTCAGACATGTTTTAAGACATGTAAAATGACTCTATTTGGAGTAATGATTTATGTCAAAAAAGTTCATTTACATAGTTAAAATTCTTAAAACTACATCTACTCCTTCTCCTTCCTTGAAAAATCCAGAAACAATGAATATTCCCGGGGCCACTGCAAGTTTACCAATTGGACAACAATTGGCTCCAAACTAGTTGTGATGTCACAAATCCTGCTCACAGGTTCACGTCTTGAACTCACTCAAGGTTGGCACCAAGAAACTTTCCCCTTTCAACAGACGATTATGAAAATTCTTCAGAGCGAGAGTCAATCATCCAAGACAAGCGACACAATTTTGAGCGGAGGGGGACTTTAAGTTGCTCTTGAAGATGAAAAAATGTCTCACAGAAATGAAACTCTCAGACGGAGTAAAGAGAAAAGGTACATTACAAGCATTTAGTACATTTAGGTACATTTAGTCAGGCATATTTAAATGCAGATCTGTTTGGGCCTCTCAGGGTCTTCATTAGGGTGGAAATAATACAAGACTATTATAGTTGTTTGAGCGTTGACTGATACGTTTTGCAGCTGTTTGCTCTGATAGTGTTGCACTGAAAGGTGTTTCTATATTTTGTTCACCTCACTTATGGTGGAGCATAACATTAGAAACACCGCATGCAATGCAATCCAATGCACTGCAAAATTTTATGACGCCAGCAGCCTCCGAAATCAATACTTCAGTTAAAGCCTGCAGGATTTTTACTAAAGGGTTGTTGTATTGGATTGAATCACAATGTACAGGGCTTTCTATTTTTCTGGTCCCTTAATTGATATATAATTGTTCACACAGGACATTTGGCATCCATTAAATTCAGCAACAAATCGTCAAGGAAACTATTTTGTGTTCTGGCAGCATTTCGAAACAGTCTGGTGAAGTCTGTAAGTGGATGTTTAACCGCACTCTATCAAAAGTTCAACTAATTTATTGATCGACTGGGTTGTATCTTTTTTTTTTTTGCATCACATTCCATCCACATCATACATCAACACATTAAAGTAAGCATCAGTACTACAAGAGATATTGTCTGTTTGTTGATGTATGACAAAAGCTCTTGTGAAAGACACCTAACTGTTTCTTTGGCTGACTTGACATGATTCTGGAGTAGTTTTCAGTGCAGATTCAGGGTTAGGACTTTGAATGAATGAGGTGACATGCACAAAGAACACAAGCCCAGGTGTGTGACCGGTGGTTCCATCCCCTCAGCTGTCAGTCAGCGGGGCCTCCTCGCTAATCCTCCGCCATCACTCAACTGGATCTCAGCTCTAATCTTGCCAGGCCAATCCTCAGCAGAGGGGCGCGCCTGGCTTTAAACTGAGAACCTGACAGCTAATCTCGGACACAACACCCCTGGGTAACCTTACACCCTCCCTACGGAGCAGCCACAATACCCCCGGGGCCACAGCGATGAGAGAAAGACCTCCCAAATGTCAGAGACACTTCACACCTAGTGAGGGAGATGGAGGGATAATCTGCTGGCTCATATCTTTAAGTTGGATGCTCACAGCTGTTACGAACACAAGTATTGTTGTTCATACACAAGCTGATGAAATATGACTAGCAGAGGCGATCCAACAAATGCCTTCACCATTGAATAAAACTATTCAAAGTTCCTGAATACACGCACCCATTCAGCACCAACAGGCAGGATGCAGCCTACATTACTCTTGGAGAAGCAGTCTGCATTGTTTCCAGCTGTTTAAAAGCATACAATAAGCAACCTGAAGCTGTCAACTGGACGCGTTATGGCTGATAAGTGTATGGTCCCAGACACAATGACCGGTAATCAGATACTGTACATGCAGCGAAAAACATGCTACATTCATGTTAAGGTTAGGTTTATAGAACAGGAAATATGTGCTGTGCCATGAATTATATGGGACAATATGAATTATATATTATTCTGAGGCAGTATTTTTTTTTTTTTTTTACATGGTTAGTATTCCAGATAAACTGCACAGAAAGCAACAAAATCTGAAATGAAGTGAAACAGTCTAAGTTTGACCAGTTCTAGAGCAGTTCAGTAATGTAAATATGAAAAGTCAATAACGTTATGTAATTATGTAGTAATAGTTTAGGGTCTCATTAGTTAATTTGAACCATTTTAACAATATTGTCCCATTAGTGTAATATTAAGGCTTAAATTTGTAGTCCTAACCGCACCCAATTACTCAAACTGGGATTTTCTGGCAGCATGTAGTAAAACATCCTCCGAGCCAGCATGTGATTTAAACATACAGTAGATAAACAGCACACACACACACACATACAGCAGACTTACCACTTCAGTCGGACGGAAATATTTGGGGTCCACCTTCACGTGTACCACCCCTGTCTCCTGGCAACGACCAACCTCCTTCTCATCCTTTCCCTCCCACCTGGAAAGACAAAAAAATTTTAAGCAGGAAGGAGCATTTTCCCACAGCTGCTGGAAGGTTTAACTGTTCTCTTCAATGTCTCTTTCTCTCTCTCTGGTGCAGTTTGTTTCTTTAACATCTTGTGCAGACAAAACATGTCACCTGTCTTTTTCTGAAGTCAACAAAACAGACAGTGTGAAGTCTAACACACACACGCACACGCACACGCACACACACACACACACAAAGTCATGTATCTGTCACTTCAGAGGACATTACTTTGACTTACATTCATTTCCTGGAGATTTATCCTAACATTAATCATAACCACCACATGCCTAACCCTAACCCTAACCTTAACATAACCCTAAACTAACCTTAACATAACCCTAACCCTAACCTTATCATAACCCTAAACTTACTTTAACCATAACCACCACATGCCCAACCCTAACCCTAACCTTACCATAACCCTAAACTTACCTTAACATAACCCTAACCTTACCATAACCCTAAACTTACCTTAGCATAACCCTACCCTAACCTTACCATAACCCTAACCTTACCATAACCCTAAACTTACCTTAACATAACCCTAACCCTACCATAACCCTAAACTTACCTTAGCATAACCCTAACCTAACCTTAGCATAACCCTAAACTTACCTTAACATAACCCTAACCATACCATAACCCTAAACTTACCTTAGCATAACCCTAACCTAACCTTACCATAACCCTAAACTTACCTTAACATAACCCTAACCTTAACCTTAACATAACCCTGAACTTACCTTAACATAACCCTAACCATACCATAACCCTAAACTTACCTTAGCATAACCCTAACCTAACCTTACGATAACCCTAAACTTACCTTAACATTACCCTAACCATACCATAACCCTAAACTTACCTTAACATAACCCTAACCTTACCATAACCCTAAACTTACCTTAACATAACCCTAAACTTACCTTAACACAGCCCTAAACTTACCTTAACATAACCCTAACCTTAACACAACCCTAAACTTACCTTAACACAACCCTAACCCTAACCTTAACATAACCCTAACCCTAACCTTAACTTTAAACCAAGTCTTCACCCTAAAATTATAATTTACATTCAGGGGACTTGCTATTTGTCCCCATAAGGGAGGCGAGTCCCCAGACTGTGTAAACAGATTTACGTCCCCACAATATGAAAAATACCTGGACCACACACACACACACATACACATATATACACACACACACACACCAGAGTCTTCCAGGACACATGAGAGAGGTGAACGATAGAGATAGAGGAGGGGGACTGACTTGTGGCATTGAACTAGTGACAGAAGCTTTTTAATAAGTTTCCAAAACATACATGCCTTCTCAGACACGGAATCTGTAACATTGCTGGCTTGGTTTATTTAATGGCTCTATTCAAACATGACATGATAGTTAAAGATAGACTTGTAATGCTCACATAATAATTGCCAATTGGTATGTCAGAGGGAGTGGTGACATTTCTGGAGAACAGTGGGGAGTTTAAAAATAATATCAGGGAAGACGAGTAATCTCAGTTCTCTTATAAGCTGTATCAGCGATGGATTTTAAAATTTATTTTGCATGTTAATTACCGTTTATTTCCATGGCCGAGTGATAGCAGTCAATGATTCTCACTATAGCTCAAGCTGATTTGTAGATCCTTTAATACATTGTCTTTTATAATTTATTGGAATTCTGCTGCCAGTTTCATACAGTCCATCAGCATCAACTCTGTTTTAAAACTGAGCGGCGTAAAAGAAATACATTCCCTCAGGCTATCCCACTCTTGAATGGTAAACATTTGGCACTTTAAAGTACATTACTTTCTAATTATTTCTGGTTTTGTGTACTTTTGTGTAATATGTTTAATATGTTTAGGTTATTTAACCTCTGAATTGCAGACTGAATGTTGTTGTGTTTGTCCTATGAGCTCACCAAGCCAAATTACTAACGAAGTTTATTAACTCAACTCAAAGAATAATTAAGAACATTATAATACATTAGATTAAGACTGACAATTGAACTTGTTTGCTTGGCAGTTAAGATGGTGGACTTGGCTGATGATATAAGTGGTTTTTATATTTTTGTTTTTTGCCCCACATTTCAAAGGAATAAAATCCTCAATAACAATGTATTTGTAGGCTCATCTGATGTAAGAGGATTGTTTCAACAACTATAAATTGGCTTATCTGCAAAATATTATGATTGATTGGCTGATTTTATCAAATGATAATTAAGTGACATTTATTACAGTTCTCTTAAGAAGACAGAACAAGATGCACATGTAGTATGTCTCTGGGTATTGAGTGTGACTTCTCAATTTCACTTCAAACATGTAAATGCATGGCTGAGGGGTATATGTGTGTGTGCATACTCACACAATGCTCTTCCCCACATGTTTGAAGGCCTTCTCCACAAACTCCCTCACGCTGTGCACCTCCCCCGTCGCTATGACGAAATCCTCTGGCTCCTCCTGTTGCAGCATCAGCCACATAGCCTGAAAGAGACAGCGACAGAGAGGTTAAACCACTGAGAGATCATAAAGACAGTTCGACGCTCCACTCTGGACCCTGCCCAACTCGATCCTGACAGACAGGAAGTGAACCTGCGACCTCTGAGCGGGGCATTCGCCCGTACCTCTGTCCTGACGTCACCGCGAGGGCTCAAGGGACGCATACCGTGGGAAAGGAGGACAGAGCACTCCCACAGGCCTACTGTGCTGCTGGCACACATGAAAACACACGTGGCCATGAATGCACACACAGACACACACATGAAACAGATTTGCACACAACTGACACGGTCTAACAGCTTAAAACAACACCATAAGACAAATGAAAAGTGAAAAGCAAAGTTAAGGAGATGACAGATTTCCAGAAATAAAAGAAAAGCAGCACTCAGTCCTGATTTGTGTTCTCTATTTCTAAGTACATGGTGCAGGCAGCGTTATTATCAGCCAGTATACCCCAGTGAAAGCTGATAGCGCAGGTCCCCGGATAAAGCAGCACTATATTAAACACCCAACGAGGGCGTCTGTGCGTAGTTCCATAATATTTATGGTGAACCGGAGCCAGCAGGTCAGAGCTGCTGACCTGCTGAAAAGACTCGGCGGGGACACAAAGACTCGCAGTCAGACAGACGAACGCTTACTTCTGCACTTGAATTGACAAATGAAACTAAAGAGAAAGGCAGAGAAAGAGAGAACGGCCGAAACGCCCAATTTCAGCCTCCGGCCTTTACAGGAGAACGTCAGAAAAACAAGAAAGATGTGTTTATATTTGAAGCGTTATGTAAAGTTGGTTATAATTCAAGATTTTATCAATCTTGATTATTTATTACAGTTCATATATGTTCCTTACTCAGATTCTTTGCGTACTATTTGAGCAAGGGTAGATTTGTGTTGCCATAAACATGTCATACATGTCAACATAGCCTGAGACTCTTCAGTGTTTCCCTTTCAATCTTTCAACCAAGAGTCCAGTAATCTCCATTAATAATCATGCACTCACTGATTTCTGATCCTTTCTACTCAGAGCTGCAGTTGAGCTCCTGTTAATGAAAACACGACACACGCCCACAATGAAACCACCCTTATAACTTTAGTAACTGACAATGGCGACTGCAATCTCCTCGGTGCAGAAAATTAAAGTCTACTGACATTTTTGTACACACTAAAATGAATGGATCCATTTAAGATAGTGTAGGGAGGAGATGTTAAAGAATAAATTGCCAAAACCGCCTGATTAGATAAGGAAATAAATGCAAGCTTACAGAAGTTTGGGTGAACATCATAAAAACTCTGCATGGAAAACTACTTTTGCAATGATGTTTTTAGCCACACTGTTAAAGCTCCATATTGTAAACATCACGTACTCTACTTACTACAGGCCAGGTAGTAGCGGCCGACCCTACCAGTAAGCCCACACGTACTGTATGTCCAGCCACACACACGGTTTAAAAGCTGTGAATTCTCTACAGCAGAGCAGAGCAGAGCAGAGCTGTAATCCAGACAGGTCAGCAGTGAGGTGGAGAGGTGTGGAGTTGGCTTCCTCTCTGTCTCCTACTAAAGTGACTAAAACGCTCTGCCTGTCTCGTTTTCTGAGGAGCACATCAGCGCAGTTTATGTGCTCTACTTGGATTTGTGTTTGACAGTCTCTGTGTGTTTCTTCGTGTATATGTGTGTGTGTGTGTGTGTGTGTGTGTTCCATCCAGCCACATCAAGATGTTTTATGTGGTACAGTTGGACAGAGTAGCAGCTGGCCGTCTCACTCTGCGTATTTAGCAGGTTCTGTATTCCCTCTGCAGTAGTATTCATAGGTTTGTCTTTCATGCTCACACCTACAAATGCACACACAAGACTCAAATGAACTCCCACTGGCAGCTCCTAGAGGCCTCAATGTTCATTACATCCAACAAAACCAAAAAGCACATGATAGAGCAAACACACATCCTGGTGATTTTTTTCTACTCTATAAAGGGGTTTATCTATTTGGAGCGTAACTGTGCTCAGCAGATTTCATGGCAGACTTGTGTATAAGATATCTTGAGCGCACAGTTGACGTTTTGGCCGCAAGACAAAGAAGCTCATCGAGCGTCAAAGATGTAGAGGATTCATCCTCTGGGGTGCAGGAAATGTGCTCAGTCCATTTCAGGTCAAACTGCCCATTGATTTTGATATTTCATGTGAATAAGTAGAAGTTTTGGCCAGATAGGGGTGCAAGAGAAAATGTCAGTGTATCATCAAAATATAGCAAAGAGCAAATTGAATGTAAATGTGGCTGTTACTCTTTGAGATACTTTAAAAAGACCAAAGTGTCCATCAAGGGGACATTTTTGAACCGACAAGGACACCAGATTCACTGTCAGGAAAATCATTAGCAATCATCTACTGGGGACTGACGACATGCATATTATATTTAATGGCAATCTGCCTGTTAGAAATGTTGCATGCAAAACTGACATTTGGCGTTTTTGGTGGAACTAAAGCAAAGTTCATGGCGTGTCCAAACTGGGAAGAGTTCATTCTCTGGGGAATATGAGTATGAATGTGCTCATTATATTTAATGGCAAAAGCCCTGATAAGATTTATATATTTCTTGCATAAACGCAGAATATTTTGACCTGATAGTCATTGTCAGGGGGGTCACAAAAATTGGAAAAATCTTTTGGGACTATGGATATTGATACAAAAATTTCAAGCTGATCTGACCTGTAGTTGTTGAGATGTCTCACTCTGGACCAAAGTCAGAAAAAACTGACTGATTCAGCTATTGGTATTTTGGCCTGCTGTAAAAAAATGCCGCTAAATAAGCCTACCCAACTTAGCAAGTATGTTGTGATTATGAACTCAATTACTGTACTGTGTTATTGTTTAAGCACATGCCTGCCCTCACACACACACACACACACACACACACACACCAGCAGTGATGGAATGCTCCTCCTCGGGGAGGAGAGGCCGTCCTATCTCAGGATCGTTCAGGGTCACCTGACCGCTCAACGCTGATGGCTCCCCTGAGCCTGACCTCTGACCTCTCACCCTCTGGCCCCTGATGAACAAACCAGATTCTCACACTGCTACACGAGCCAATAATGGCACCTCTGTATTATGACTGACAGCGGAACGAGCCAATCGAAACATCTTCACTTCTCCACTTCAACCAGAGCGCCATCGCAATCTGTGTTTCCAATTGTTTCCACATTTTGTGCTTGACAGGAAAATTTAGTTATCTTACGAAACTAAGTTTGTCTTCCTGTCAGTTTATTGCAGATAACAGATAAAGAGAAAGAACACCTTTTTTTCCATAAATAGTGAGGCGAAGCAGCATTCCCATAAATGTAGTACGTAGATATTACCATACTGGAACGACAAGTCTTCTATCTATAATCTAAAAATCTATAATATTTCTATTTTATGTATTTATTTTTTTAACAGTTTCTCCAAACAGGAAACTGATGGACAGACATATAAATACAGAAGCAGAAAGAGCTAATTCACAACAATTGGGATAATCAATTCATAATATTTTAAGTGAATTGTCTAGTTAATGTTATTTGTATAGCCTAAAATCCCAAATTTGCCTCAAAGGGCTTCACAAAATGTACAATATGTGACACCCTCTAATAAAAGATCCTTATTTCTTTTCGTAATAATTTACGTAGTAATTTATCTTTAACAGGAAAAATAGAAGAATGGCACATCGACTGTTTCCGCATTCTCAAATTTGAAGATTTACTGTTTTTTCTGTTTTATATAACTGTTAATTAATCTTTTTTTTTTTGCTGGTTTTGATTTGTTAGTTGAACAAAAACAAGCAATTTGTAATTGTAACCTAAAAATAATCAGCTCTACATATGACACTGTAATATTTATGAACATAAACACGACTAATATCCGACTTGAGGATTCAATGAGAAGTGAGTTCACATTCTGCCACTTCAAAATAATTTAATCTCTTGCTCCTCCGATTGTGAGCGGGATTAATTATCACTGGAAAACGGTGAAATATCAAACACTGACATCTACACTGTAATACTGTTTTGATCATCTGACGTGTTGATTATTTGGACTTGTAATGAAGCAGGCTCTTTCCCTTTTCCTGTGAACCGTGCTGATGAATGTGTAGCCTGTAGTAAACTGGATGACTGTGATGATGGGAGTTGGGAACGCAGCTCTGCCTCTCTCTTGCAGCCAGAGAAAATGTTTATGGCCGGAGCTGAGTGATATGGCCTCTGCTGATTTTTAACCAGGAAATGTAATAAATAATATGATGTGTATTTTTCTACTCATTGTAGCGGGAATAAAGCTCAGTGAAATCATGGGAGACTGTAGATCAATCTTCTCAACTCGCTCAGTGATAACAGCTGAAAGGAGAGTACTGGCTTCACTGTGGGTATTCCCATATTTAAGTCTACACCATCTCTTTTCTCAAATCACATCACCCCACCCTCCTTCTACCTTTTTTAGCCCCTCTTTTCTTTCTCTTTCCCCCTTTTTCTTCCCCCTCCTCATGTTTGCTCTGCTTCATTAGCTATCTGATAAACAGCTCGGAGGTTCAGCCCTTCACACTGAACCCGCACCTTCCTGTTCACATGGCCACAGGATGACCCCCATCACACACTCCACACTCGTCTCCAGCTCAGAGACAGATACAGACCCCTGCAAACAACCCCTACACCTTTAACTGAATTATACTCTGTCACACACACACACACACACACACACACACACACACACACACACACAAGGGGAAACCTGGTGACCAAAGTTCAAATGCTATGTTTCGTTCACAGACTGTAGAAAAACATCAATGCATGGTGTGTGTGTGTGTGTGTGTGTGTGTGTGTCACATTGCAAGTTTCTGACTCAGACTGAGATGTTTTGAAGATTTGATTTTTTTTCATCTTTGTCAGTTTGGTCACAAGAGCCAGAAAATATAAATACAACTTGGATCCAAGTTAGTAAAATACCCAAATTTGACTAACAAATATGTTTTTTATGGTAAAGAAGTGTTGGGCAGTGTGAATATATATACTGATAGATGGCTTATGTTTTACATTATTTATTACTTCCCTTTATCTCTGGTTGTATTAGGTAACTGTGGGCAATTTTTCCAACCAATGAGCAGAACTGTTTTGTGGCAATATTAGATTGGATAATTAGCCAAAGATCTACATTCCCACCTGCTTATTTTATCCATAAATAATTTTTCAATTAAACTACTACTAGATGTACTACATCACATTATCTACTGATATCAAGATGCAAAATTACATATAACATAATAAAAGATTTTATCCACATCACCCACCTTGACTACATTTTGTCGAATATTCATGTAAATTACGTAGTATCGTATTTATCCTTAGGTTTTGTTACTTTTATAATTTGATTTATTTATAGATCTACAAAACACATCAGTGCAAAGAATATTAAAGTGCCTTAATTCCAACATCCAAGATGTCAGATTGTAACATGAAATCAAAAAAATCTTTAAATCTTTAAGACGAAACTACAATAAAAATTTCTGTTTTAATTAATGGTTTTGAAAGTAACCAGATTGGATGAAATGCTGTTATCAAGCAAACCTGCTCCAAAACATACTTGTCTATAACCTTAAAATCTCATAATGGAACAGTTTATTTTAGAAATTACAATAACATTAAAATCATTTAATCTGTAAAATATCAAAATCCCTTAAAAATGTTACACGTTACCAGAGTCAAACTAATCTGGTTTTGAACAGCATCCACAAAAAAAAGAGCAAAAGTTTCAAATTTTAAAAAAAATCAGAGTCAGCAAATTTAAGGATGACTAATCAATAAATCAATAAACCAATTCAGCGCTTTACTCTCTAAAGAAAAATGTGGGTTTTTTTACAGTCACATCAATACAGTTGGAGTTTTCATGGCTTCAGCATTCAGCTGTGGCGGCTTTTTTTTTTTTTTTAATGTATTACATTTAATCCTTTCCATATGCCCCTGTCAGATAGAGCACAGATAGAGCACAACCAAAGCTACTAGACTGCTGGAAAATCCCTGGTATAAACCAAAGGCAGCCTGCTGACTCAAAATACCCCTGTATAGGTCACACAGTGCATTCTCACCACTGTGATACCAAAGGCAAAAAAAAAAAAAAAATACGTTGTTTCAGGTCCTTAACGCTCTATTGCTACTGTCTACCATCTGCTAATGTGACTGTAACAGAATGTCATAGTTGAACAGTCTCTGTAGATTAATTCGTCCTTCATGATATGACAGAACAGCATCTCCAGAGTTCATAGGGAGTAAGTGTCTAGCTCAAAGACACTTCATTTAAAAAAGGTTTCCTTGCTGTCCAAAAAAAAAAACTCTTTAGTGTCTAAAAAGAATTTTAGAAAAAAAAGAACAAACCAAACTCCAAACCACAGCTTAAGTGATGACTTATCTGGACCTCCTCCTCCTCCTCTGCAGCCTGCTGACCTCTCTGTCCTCTCTTCTCTCCTCCCTCCCAGCGTCCCAGGCTGTTATGGCCCCTCGGTCCTCTGTCTCTGCCTGCTTCACTACAGCTGACATGTGGAATGGCTCACAGTAAACACTTAATGGAGCAGCTATTATGGCCACAGAAAGCCATCAGACCTAATCTGCCTGCTAATGCCACTAACCTTCAGGTTTCACACACACACAGATGCATGTGAGCACACACACACACATATACACAGGTGTGCAGATATGGACAAATGCACAAGATATATACACACTTGCTGCCTTACCCACAAATGCAAATATATGAAAAACATGAAATCACAAACATACTCACACAGTGATTCATTCAAATCCCTGCACAATATAAAACACATCTTCACATTTCAAACTACGGTACCAGTCAACACACTTTCTCATTCAAGTGAATGGGAAGGTGTGTCCAAACTTTTGACTGGTACTGTACATGTAGCATAAATGGATTGGCTGCCTTATATTTCTAATCTCCTAACACCACTTTAGTCTGTCTGAATCCTTGTGGCTTTGCCACCAGACAGAGTATACCAGACTACGCTGCAGATGGTTTTTGAGAAGCTGCAGGTTCTTGTCTTCCCCGCTACAGAGCTCGACCAGAGCTGGCTTTTCCAGATCATTTGTAGCTTAAGAGGTTCTCAGCTCTGTTCCACAACATGCTTGCACAGCTGCCAGACAAGAATGTTAAAGCCTGAAAAATAAGAAGAAAAGTGTTCTTATTTTGGCGTGGGCCAGAGGGAAGCCTTGAATTGGAGCAGACGCAGCTCCAGCCTGCCAGCCCCACCTCATACCACTGATAATGAGATTAATGACCTGCACTCACAGCTATGATACAAGACACTCATGTACACAGAAATGTGCATGAACAAGCGCGGCGCCGCACGACGTCACATTTTAGGCTCAAAACATGGTCTCACTCATGTACGTCATAAGTTATTGTTATCAGCTGGTCTTTTAGGACCCACATCCATCAAGGCCACTACTTCCCGGATATGCTGGCAATCATCTGCAGCCATCTTGTCCTGAGATTAGGCAAATAGTATTGAAATTACAACTCCAGAATGACCTAGGCCCCAGGGCTGATACCAGACTACCAACAGATAAGCTCCTACTAGATGTTTACATATGACTATATTTAACAAATTCATCTAATTTCTAATTATATACAGCTTTATTTGCATCAATACAATTTTGAGAATGACAAGGACCATGGCTGACTTCCTCTACAGCATGTCCTCCTACGTAGATCTCAATCTCCACTCCCATTTTAGTTTTTAGGACTTGACCTACCACTTAAATGCTACTTTTATCCTCATGTAATTTAATTTAAGTGCTTGTTGTGTAATAATAACACTGCTAACTGTGTACTTACATTCAGAGTACAGCGTGCAGCAAACTGTCATGAATGGATGCTGCCATGAATGAGGCCTTGTCTACACTAAATTTGAAGACCATATTTTCTCCCTGCTTGCCCAAAAAAAAACCTTTCAACAATGTGCTCACTGAAATAAAATAAATGAATAAATAAAACTCGGAATGACAATTAAGGGCATTGCTATCATTCAAAAAAAATTCTTAAAGTTGAACTGAAATTAATATCTCTAAGAAATCTGTATATTTGTTTTGACTTGTGTACTCATTTGTTGGGATTTTTCATGACCTAAAACAAGAAATTAAAGTTGTATTTATTTCTGTGCCCTGATAGTGTGGTGATTTCAATCACAGGGTTACATAACACACTGATGTGAGCTCTGATAGTCTGGTAATTTGCCATCACCACAACTAGACCCACGAAAGAGAGAGACGGCTAACGCTAGCTAGCCCCCTCCTTTCTAAAATGCAAGACAAAAACAGTATTGAGTGTGAGAGACCTGCTGACAGGGTTCCTACAGCTGAAGGCAAGTTAGATTTAAGACTTTAAGACTTTTTTTTAATGCTGCTTGGAATGACATTTAGGACCAATTTTACAATAACAGAAAATGAAGAAAAAAATGACATCAATTACTCAGAGTTAGGGACAATTTTGCCCGACACAAGTTTTTTGGTCCAGTGAACAAGTTAATTATCAACTTCAAATGTTGAATAAAATGTAACTAGACTGGAACACGTGGAAAACAAACATAAAAATCATGACTCATCAGTAAAAAGGTACAGTTGGCTGGCAAGTATTTAGTTTTTTAGTGAAGCGTCACATACATCACAAACGCGTCCTTGTTAGCATCCACAGCAAGCTGATCTTATGATCTTCTATATGTGTGTGTGTCAGGTGTTTTGTCACTGTGTTCAGACACCACAGTGACAGACATTTTAATACCAATTAAGGCCTTATTGTTAGATTAAGACTTTTTAAGGATCTGCGGGAACCCTGCGCTGACTTATGAAATAATATGAATGATTAGAAACGTCTGGTGGGAATCAGTGCTAACGTTTGTATACTCGGGCAGTGGAAGCTAGTTAGCCTAGCTTGCTAGTTTCTACTTTCCAAGTGAAATACAAACTCATCATAATGATGAAAACTCCTGAATGTTGACTATTGTTGAGTCTTAAATCACTAACAGTATGTAACCAACAGGTGGGCTTGTTGAGAAAGGCCAAAAAACGGGGCCTATGATGTACTCGGTCAGTAGTGCACAACAGAAACTGACAGCGCGCTCCCACAGTATCAAATATTAGTCAAACACTGCCATAGGTCGACCCAGAGGCTTGAGGCTTAGACGCTGCTTCCAGAAATATGTGCAAAAAAGTTTTTATCCTCTTTGAAAAATGGAAAATTACGCACAACGTGTGGCTAAACTATTATTTAGATTGTACTTACTTACAAAAAAAAGTGTGGAAAATTCAAATGTCAGTTCAACTTGAATGTGAACTGCAGTTTAAACTGTCAGAGTGGATGGCCACATAGCTGGTAACAACAGCATGAAACTCAAGCTTCAATTTCATTTTAGTCTTTCATCATCGTTCACATTTTTGGCGATGAGTTTCTCACCATCGGCCCTGTTTTTAGCAATGACTATCTTTTGCAGTATCGTTCCCTTAAGGGATTTAGGCTAAGTGTTGCACCACCGCTGGGACACAAATAACCAAGAACTTATTTAACATCAGTTTGCTTTGGCCTGCCGGGCTGCTCTTCTGTAAAGGCGGAATGAACAATCACAGACAGTTTACATTCGCAGCCGTTCAACGAGTGGGTATGTTTGTCACATGAATGAACGGCGAGCGTATGAAGTTACATATGAGTGACTGACAACGCATTGTGTGTGTGTCTGTCTGTGTGTGAAACAGCATTCCATAACAGTGCAGGATAATCCCAAACACCGGATTAGAGAAGAATAGTCACGTCTGACAGCTTCCTTCGAAACTCTGCACTCAAAGGATCCTTTTGTTCTTCGAGCGTCCTCGCTGTAATACACACACCTTCACGCCTCCCCTCGGGGGGGGGGTTCTGACGAGGTGTTTGTGACTCAATCGACGATATGCAAAGTGGCATCTCGTGAAGCAGGTGATGCAAGTGCTCCCTGCCTCTTTAAGCAGTGTATCGTATAACAGCTCCGCAGTTCTGCCAACACGACACTGACACATAATCCACTTCAGTACAAACATTTTGACACAGCCGGGAAGAGAAGCAGTTTAATACGAGCCTGCAGGACCTTCTTTCTTCTCTGGCTTTTGATTAAAGCTGGGTATTGAACCTGCTGAAGTGTGTCAGTAGTATGATATAGAAAGAGTGTTGAGTAAACAAAAGGGTTAATATGTATTGAAAGAGTATTGTTTTTCATATGTGTACAAAATCTTGAACCATTCTTCTTTTGATAGTTCTCTATGCAGAAAAGGGATTCAAAGCTTTTGAAGTAGATTAAACCACAAAAAAGAAACAAACAGAATAACTGGGTTGAAGTTTAATTAATATTTTTTAGTTAATTAATGTAGCTGTGTAAGTAAAAACCAGCTACCTGCTATGGTTCAACCAACACCAACACCCAATCATAACCTAATTGACTTTTTTTTACAGAAGAAAAAATACTTTAAAATACTTTTATTATTGAGGAACACTGTAAGAATAGTGGGTAATAAATATACTACAACTTGATCTGTGATTAATTATTGAGACAACTTGACTATAAAGACAAATCAAAATATTCCTTTAATATCAGAACTAAATAAAATTGTCATTTTTCATGAGCTGTAAATTAAACTGATTAAATGACAGCGGACGAACAAACCATATAGACTGCCAAAATGAAATGGATGTCCTTAATAAATATAAATAATGAATAATGAACTAATATCAATAATAACTGCTAACAGTACAGTATATGCAGTGGGTTGTAGAGGCTATAATTACATTTTTACAAGCAATTATGTTGGTCAACAAATGGTGGGAAAAAAAAAAAAATCAATATAAAAATCTTTCTCTCTCTATATATATATTCAAGTCGCCTACAGACAGCTGTTGAATACAATAGTGGGAACCAGTCAGCACACTGGCCTCAGCTATTCACCCATAACAACATCACAACACAAAAACTCAATATTTCTCAAACTAGGCCTGCAGAGACATTCAGTCTGGGGCTAGTTTTGTGACTAAGTCCTGCCACTCATTATACACCAGTACAGATAAACCAGCTGGCAAAAATAACATTTACATGAATTTCAGTGTAGCAAACTGAGAGGCCTACACCCTTCTTTTTTTTTTTTTTTTTTTTTTTTTTCACAGGCAGCCAGAGAGACCAGATATCTAGTCAAGAAAGCAGATTAAAAGTACTGAAATAGAGACTGGTGGGCTTACATTCCAGGGATTTCTGAGTAAAGAAGGTTTCATCCAATGAATTTTCCCTTTCCATCAAATTTTATGTGACTTAACTTCGTTATGTTTCACTGCGACCTCTCCTCTCATAAGACCTTTGGTTTCTTTTATATTTCTTTGTACATACCATAATTCCTGGTGGTCTTGTAGTGAGTCAGTGAAGGGCAGAGGTGGATCTGGCAGGACTATGAACCAGACCAAACCAAACTAAACCAGACGACGGGGGCAAACTCAAGACAGACCGGGGGCCGTATCAGCCCAAACAACATGGCTTTCCAACCCTTTTGCTGTGTTAATGCATGTCGAGAACCTAAATCATTCAATTAAGGTTCACACACATATCTCCATCCACACATACACACACACACATACACATAGCGACATGCTAGTACGCACAGCTAACTTTCCCAGGCTCCACCTCAGGGAGCACACATCATCCAAATGGCTGCTATGGAGCTGTGATTTTTAGCAGAACAGCTTTTTTTCCTTTTACTGAGCCCCCTATTTTTAGAGATGGCTGAAATTATTAAACCCCCTCCCCTTCACCCACACACACACATACACACACACACACTTCATTCTCCTCCTCCTCCTCCTCCTCTCCCCCCTCTTTTCCCCTCCTTCCCTCTCCTCTCTCCTGTTGTGTTTTGACCAAAAAAGTCAGAGACTGCAGCGTTTTTCCTTGTCAGACACAGACTGTCTGGACGCCGAGTCGAAGACAGACGAGGCTATATTTACAGTCTGACTTCACCCCGAACGCACACAGACACATGCACACGCTGCTGTAACATGGTCGGTGGATGACGCAGAGACGACCACACCTCGGCGTTGTCTCTTTCACTCTGACCATGTTCCCTGCTGGCCGTCTCACAAGCAGTGGTCAACCTCAGAGGATGCTCTTCTCACAGACAGCGGCCCGTTACCACGAAGAGGTCACCAAGTCTGACAGATGAGGGAGATTTCAGTCCATCATAGTGAGTCCAAAGCATTTTATTCACACAGTGCTGCTTCTGGTGGGTCCCCCGGGTATTTTAAATCAAGCCCGTGTCTAAGGGAAAGAAGACTTAAAGAAATACAACAGCATTTTCACTCAGTAGACAGCAAAATCCCCCATCACTCATATAAACAGCTGTCTAGTTTAGCATTAGGTGATACGGTATTTAAGGCTCGTCGTTTTTGTTTTTTTAGAGAATTTCTCTGAGAAATACCTGGATTTTCTTTATAAATAGCAGATTTTCATCTGGATTTTATGCCCCACACACCTAAAAGTGGTTGTTTGCAGGAAGATATTGATCGCCACAGATCCTTTGGCGACATGCCTCGCCAAGAAAACACTCTGTTAATGCAAAGAGCGGGAAAAAAATGGGGGGAAAATGCAAATGAGCTCCTTATTATGCACCTGAGTCCATCTCAATAATCTCAAAAAACAATCTTTTTTCGATTTTGGATTTTTTGATGATGGTGCCAGTTTTCTAATAATTCCCACATCGATGGCACGGCCTTCGAGAGCAACCACCGATCTTCCAATTAGAGGACGACCCGCTCGACCTCCTGAGCCACATCTACCCCGAGCAAATATTGTGAGTTTCCTTCGCAGGCTGGCTGAGATCTTCGAGCCAGGAATAAGAGCTCCGACATCCAGAAGGAGCTTAGCGTGGAACCACTGCTCCTTTTGTGTTTAAAGGAGCTAGTTGAGGTGGTTCATGGATCTGATCATGATGCCTCCTGGATGCCTACCACTGCAGATGTTCCTGGGCAGACTTAGAACATACTTGAGGTATTATACATACACCACGTGGTCCAGGAACGACTCAGGATCACCAAGCAGGATGTCTGAGCTGCTTTGTTTAAGCCTAAATCATACTTCCCGCATCTGTGTGGCTATGAGGGTCCATGCAACATAAATCAGTGGGAATAAATCATCTGCCCATGTGCACGAGGGTTTGCACATATGACCATGTGGGGTATATGTGGTGAAAGGCTGTGTGATATGGAAAGTGGATTGACGGATGACAAATAAACCAATAAATTCATGGATCTTTCAACAATAAGAGACATTAAAGCCCCCGCACACCTGTGGTCCACATTGACTGGTGTTTTCACTTACGGTGGGACAACGTACACCTCTATCATTCATATCAGTACATCGACCTCACATAATACCAAGCACAGCTCCACCCGACTGCAACCTGAACAGAGGTCTAAGCAGCCATAATAAGTGAAAACACCTGTGTGGTTGCGCAGAACCTTTAAGTGATTATAGACGACTAGTATCATCCTAGAAATCGTAAAATGATATTTTGTTGCAGCTAGAAAGGAGATTCTTTTCATTACGATGACACTTGAGAACCCGCCGGCTGTTTAGGGGGATTTGTAAAACAAACACAAACGATGCGCTCTTTAGAACTTCTGTCAACAGCAGAAAATCTCATCCTGTAAGCATTCAACCAACAATTGTTTGTACAGCAAGTTAGCCAGACCTGCTAAAGTCTTTACACGACTGATTTGTAATAAACAAAAATGATGATTAAGACTGAAATCGTGCTTTTAGTTTGAAAAGAACTGAATAAAACAACAAATGTAAGGTTTATTTTCATATTTTAGATGATTCCTGTCATCAGATTAGTGTGAAATACTCTATGTTTCAGTTTTATTAGCATATGTAGCAGACAGAACAAACCAAGTCAATATCTTGGTGATATCTTGGTGATAGAGTGCTTTTTTTGGACAGCTCCAGATTTAACAACACCACCACAGAAATACCACATACATCACACAAACACGTAGACAGATATATTCTGATTAAGCTAAAAAAAAAATAAAAATAAAAAAAAAAGGTCGTATAGAAAATTAAATTCCTTCGACCACCTCGAACTGATTACATTCCATCAATCAAGCCTTAACCCATTTCTTTGATATTATCAGCGTGTGTTTGTACATCTAAACAGCCACATGCACAGGAAAAGTCCACAGACTCACACAAACACACACACACACACATGAACTTGACTGTGACCTCTGGCTGTATGAACAGTTAGTCCTCAGTAAACAATCTTTCCATGTTTTCACCAGAGGAAGGGAAGGGGTTCCATAAAGACTGTCATTCACTATTTAAGCCCTAAAAAACACACTGCAAACTAAATCGCCCATGCACGCACACACACACACACACACACACACACACATACGCATATGAACACTCAGACAGGTTGGGCCGAGTTCCATGTACTGCGGACAGAGCTGCTGATTCTTGGAGCTCGGCGATAGCGTCATTTTTACACCGTGAGAACATGAGAAACACATTTCTCAAAGGAGCCCTCTCATTTGCCGTGGGTGTGTTACCATTTTTGGGGGGGGGGGGGAGGGAAGGGGGGGCAGGAACACACACACACACACACACAGACTACACACACTCGTTAAGCAACATTAAATAAAATAGCTACAAGCTAATGTGTCATAGCTAGGGTTATGAATAGGCAGCTATGGGGGCTAAAGAGGATGTGAAAGGTGTTTAAAATAGTCGCTTCTGACTCTCTGAGCTATATTTTGTTCGAGCTGGTACACACATACACACACGCATACGGCTGTCAAGGAGGGTATCAATAGCAGAGGAACCAGTGATGCTGAGCCAGAAAAGCACTTTATTTATTTTGCCCTCTTTGAAGAAGCAGGAAGAAAAACAAACATCGGCAGGAGGAGGAGGAGGAGGAGGAGGAGGGCTGCGTGAATGCTGCCTCTCGACATAACGGACACTGAAACTTTCGACTGGTGCTGTTTACTGTATGTCTCTCATCATACGCCACAAACTGCCTGCAGAATGTAATGTCACAGCGTTTACTTCCTACAGCGGGAAAACCTGCAGAGTGATGGAGGATGAAGAGCAGTCCATTTGATAAAAAAGAAATGGTGAGATGGTGGAGGCTGACTGGCGGGGTGGGAGAGTCTCATTACGAATTCAACTAGTGGTGAAACTATTAGTTGTTTAATCAATTAGTCGATCAGCAGATGCTTTTCTCTGTTTTAGATCATCGTAATTGTACTTTTTTGGTGGTTTTGGACTGTTGGTTGCACAAAAAAAACAGTCTGAAGACTTAAACACCATTTTCTAATATTTCATAGACTAAAATAGATTAATCGATAATGAAAAAATGAATTAACTGTTGAATTTCACCCATACATGATATTATTTCTGGTGTTTAACAATTATTTTACATTTAAATGCACTCTGACCTTCCTCAGGTCCTCAGGTAGAGGTCTTCTAGGTGTTCACTTTTTCTTAAAACTCACTTTTATGGGACGACCTTTTCTTCAATCGTAACATTGTTTTGGTCTTATAATTCAATGCCTCTCATTGTTTTAATGTTTCAGTGTGTGTTCTGCTTTTAGATACTTCCTGTAATCTAATATGTTGGCGTTTACGCTTTTGGTTTTTACTGTTAAGCGCTTTCTTCTTCTTCTTCTTATTAAGTATCTCAAAGGAACAATAATTATTTCCTTCTGATACCTGCTGATCAGCCTTAAAGATGAGAAATCCAGTTTTGAAGCAGATGAAGTAGTGGGTGAAAGATCATCACAACTGCTATTTTCTGTTCAAATATCATGACTAAAGGTGAAAAAACGTTGACAATACGCCTTCACAAACTCAGAGCTGGACGGCTATTGTATCTCATTTCTTCTATTCTTTGAAAAAAAAAAAAAAAAACTGGCAAAGTTACAGCGATTCAATTAACAAAGCACATAAATAACTGGATGACATTATAATAAATCCCTAGAGGGCAGATGGAGCCACTTAGGAGCGCCACCATCTATACTGTAAGTGCTTCACACAGGACAAAACACGAGGTCTCGCCTTCCTAGAAAAAGAAAAAAAAAAAAAAACAACAAAAAAAAAAACATTGTATCCTTGGCGGTAGTCTCATAAAATGAGTCTCCACTGACAGTTGCGTTGACAGCATCCATAATTTACCAAAACAAATGGATAAGCTTGACAGACAGTATGACATCAAACATACAATCTGATAAATAAAGTCATCACAAATTACATATAATTATACTGAATATAATAAGTAATCCCACCCTTCTGCCTATTCAATTAAATCAAATAGTCTTTCTAATAATTTCTTCACCGTGTCATGCCCCACCTTATCCTGTTTCAACAGGAGTTGCATCATGTCATGACGTCTATAATTGTCGAGATTTAAACAAAAGTGAAGCGGCTTGAATGAAAAAGGGGGGATGACAATTTATCAAATCCATTTGTTTTCTCAATCTTGTTTTCTCAATATCCCCCCCCACCCCCCTGAGTATGTGTGAAGTGGAGATAACCCCATATGCAACACAGGAAGTCAATTTTACGTAGGTTTTGTTATCAGTGATAGTGTATGGTGATTGGCTGCCACAGCTGAGTCTGATAATGGGAGACAGACACGGTTTGAACTGTGGGAGTTGTAATATATTTTTAGTCTTTCCATGAATTCTGAAAGCAGATAATATCATGGGAAAGTGGAATCGAACCGAACAGATGAGCGATGTTTGTTTGTTTGTTGGAGAAACAAAAGAAGAAAGGAAAAAAGAGTGGACTCTGAGATTCAATAGCAGTGAAAAAGAGCAGTGTCCTCTTTTTTTTTTTTTTTTTTTCCTTCCAAAAAGGTTTAAGTGAGAAACCAGAAGCGAGGAAGAGACCGAGGGGGCGGGGAGTAAACTGTACGCCTCGGGTGTCAATCAAACCTATCTTTTGTGAATTGAATTTCCAGACTTCCTCGACCGGTTGAGTTTGAACTTTGACCCAGACACCATCTGACCCTTGACCCTGGAGGCTGAAACGAGGGGGCAGCGCTGTTATAAGCAGACTCAGTTTACGCTGTAAACTGGCCTGAACGCAGCTCATGTTCATAAACGCTCCGCTGCTTTTTGTCTGTCTCTCAGAACAATGCCTGCTCTCCTCTTCACTGTGCTCTGTGTGTGTGTGTGTATGTGTGTGTGTGCACATGTGTGTCTATGTCAGTCTCTCCGCTTAGAGTATGGTTCCAGCCACAGTGATCTCATGTGAGATGCTATCAGCGTGTTTACTGTTACTCCGTTCCCCTGCGGCCACTACGGCGCGTACAAATTGGACAATCAAGTGCAGGTGTGTGTATGAGATATGGATGTGTGTGTGGATGAATAATGCTGGCCTCAAACCAAATTACTTTTCAAGCGATTTCACTGTCACAGATAGATTTCCAGTGTCAGAATAAAATCAGGAGAGTTTCGCTAGAGTTGAGGCGCGCTCCCGTCAAAAAACTCGAGCTGTCTTGAGTCAGCCTTTTTCAGGTCTTGACGTTCAGATAAAATCAAACACGCTTAATATTATCACAAGTTTTTAGCTTTGGCTCAGGCGAACAGTGAAGTTCAACGACGTGAACGTCGCCGACAGCCCAAAGGTGCGCTTTCTCTGCAGCACCAAACAGGAAGCAGCAAACCAAGCAGATAGTAAACATGGCAGTGACTCCGGGGAGGAGCATCTTTGCTGTCCTCGTTCTCTCTTTTTTTGGCTGGTTTTTCAGAACAAACCACTGCACACACACAAGGGCAGCTGTGGCCAAAAGCTGCTTCTGTTTCTAATCCGTTGTTCAACAATTTTTCTTCTTGTAAATTTCCACCAGAAGCAGGATGGGAAATAATCTCAAAAAGGAACCTAGTCGTAGTCTTGCAAATAGTGACCCTGCAAGACTCTCAATCTTTGCAAAATTATGACACATCGTCTTTAGATGTGAGAGGGTGTCAGACTTTAATCTTTTAAAAAAGACTTTTCAAAGTCTTCTAGTGTATGGTAGGCATAACGCAGCCCAGTTGGAGTGTTTTATGAACTAGATCCTACTCTCCCTCCCCCGCTCCTCCTCCTCCTCCTCCTTTGTGCTCCACTGCAGGTGGAAGAGAAACTCCTCCCCTGGTGGAAAGTAGAGTGCAGACAGATGCTCAGCCTGTAAACTTCAACGGTATTTTGTCACATATTTAAGAAAGCTGTTAGTGTATTTATGGACGTGCAGAGGCCACAAGCCCTCCATGGGCTGCTGTGAAAACCAGGACCATACCACATTGATTAGGCAGCCTGGGAAGGACTACAGGAATGTAATCATCTGACACAACGCCCTTGCAAGGATTTTGGATAGTTCTTACACTATAATCACTAGAAAAGGTGCACAGTGGCTTTTTTTAAATAAAGTGTGTGTGGGCGCCATTTTCAAGTTTTGACATTTACAAGATATACAAGATTTCATATTTGAAATTAGAGTGTAGGAACAAGAAATGTGGGCAGAAAATAGGCAACATGCTCGACGACGCTCCAATTTTGCAGTCTATTATTGACCGAAAACTGCAACATGCAGCATCATTCATTTCAATGAGACTGACCCTGCATGAGACAACGGGGATGCTGCCACAGATTGAGACAAATAAGTTACTACGATGCACTGCAACTTTATTCTGTATCACACTGCAACAGCCAGTCAAATATATGCAAGTGCACGTAGCAGGTAGAATAACTTGCATTGTCTTGCTGGAGGAGAAAATGCTAATTGTTCATAACTTCTAGGAGGTGTGCAATTCTGACTAAAACTATACATTTCTGTGAAGTGTCTGTTCATTAGCCTTTTAAACTGGTCTTGTTGGTTCATATTACATCTGCTAACTATTCCCAGCAGTAAGACACCCACACCAATGCAGCTGTTTGCGTGTTTTTGGTAATTGACTGAAGTAGATTGATGTCTTAGACTTTACAGAGTCTGATTTTACAGTACATTGGAAACAGCTTTCTTTAGTCTCTCTAGTCTCAAACCGACAATTAATGTTGGGGTTTTTTTTCTTGAACCATCATCTTTCTCTTTAATGAAGCAGTTTAAGTTGGTGAAACTTTATCACTGTATAGTTGCTGTATGCGGATATTGAAGGAACATAAAAAAACCCCAAAACAAAACAAAACATTGGCACTCAAGAGTCAAAAACCTCATAATTGAATGTAAACACTAAAAATCACTTTACCAAATTTGGGTCAATAAAGCACAAACACAAATCTGGGTTAACGTCACCCATCAGTACTCGTGGGTAGAAAACTACTCAAGACAAGAGGCTGTTTTGACCCAGTTTTCAACTAAAACTACTGAAGAAACTTTAAAAACTAAAAGGTGATGGCTGCAAATTGTTACAATCTACTCAATCTTCTTTTAAACATACACGTCACTGTGTGTTATTGATTATTAATAACGTATCTTTTGCAGTTGTTGCAATAAATGTGTGACAGTTTTGGGCTAAAACTTAAAAATAACCATATTTTAATCTGGACAAATAACCCAACAGTGATGTAAAACGTAACACTGGGTCCAAACAGCAGACTGGTACTGGGTTAGGTATTGCGTTGGTGCTATACACTATAGACCCAAACTGGTTTACATTTTGACCCAGTGAATTTTTATGTGTAATCCAGGGTTTTGCAGATTGGTTTAATATCAGCGCTGTGTCGAGTGAGCGGCTTTATCTTTCTATGCTGGCACAACACTGATAAAGTAGTGGGTGACACAGAGAGAGAGAGAGAGAGAGGGGGGGAAAGAGAGAGAGAGAGAGAGAGAGAGAGAGAGGTGAGGTGAGGGCCGTGAGATGGTCGGGGCCTTTGGGGACAGCTGGGAAAATGCACAATCATCATTTTCACAAAACATGAAAAGGGCACAACATAATATTTTAAAAACAGATAAAATCCCCCTTCCATCCTCCGTCCTCTTTATCTCTTTTCAGAGTAACTGTTGATTCATTAACGTTATCTGACCACCGCAGCAGGAGCGAAGGGAGCCATGAAACACACACGCAAACACAAACACACAGTCATCGTTTCCTGAAACACGCGGGCACACACAGAGTTTCCTGTGGGAATTTATTTTCAAATGAGCTATCTACTTTCACCTGCTGCTGCTGCCAGCCTCATCCTGTGGCTTCTATCACCTCATTAACACAACACCGGCCAATACAGAGATCATAAAGACAGCGGGAGCTGTGGGAATGAAAGGGTGAAAAACGGATGAATAGCTGAGAAGAAAGAGTGAAGAGGCTGATAGAGAGAAATAGAGAAAAAGAGAGGATGTGTTTGCAACCGTTGAGATGAGTCAGACACTCGATATATTCTCTTCTGGATTCTTGATATCAGGAAGTAATGTCAGGTTGAACCTCACAAAGGCTTCTATTAGATTATGACAACATATTTGAATATTTTGTCAGACCGTTTGGACTGAGAGTAAACAGACACCTGTGTTAAATCTGGCAGGGATGTCGTGACTGACATATTATTAAAATGTTATCTCCTGAACGGTTGATAGTCATTGTGTAGCGTCATAGTTTGTGTAGTGAAATTTACTTGGCAAAACCTAATTCAATGACTTTCATATTAATTCAATATTCAGTCCTTTTTGACATTTTTTCACATTTCTTTCATTTAAATGTTAATCAGATGTGATGTATTTTATTTCTCAATCATATCAATGACTTGATATTAAAAAGACAGATTTTTTAAAAAGGTATATTATAAGAGATTTGGCATATTGTCAGTCAGTAGATGCCTTTAAAGTTGGTCAAATAACCCGTCTGTATTCCTACGCATGCTGCGCACTGTAAACAAACAAACAGCTGATCTGTGGCGTAATACAGTGCACGGCATGCGTAGGAATATGGAAGTCCGCCAAAGAAAAGGGCTGACTGACGGTAAGGTAAAGTGATGAAAATATTCTACATATAGTGTACACTTAAACTGATATTGAATTTTTTATGTCGGTGGCTAAAATACCTTTTGCTGCCGTCCCCATCCGCAGCAGCACACTGCTTAGCTTCTGTGCTGTTACTCCTGTGTGCTTCTCTAAACTGGCCGACCCAAATCTACTGCAGGTAATGCACCGACTATGAATAAGCACCTCATATAACCCCACTTCAAAAAAATCCAAACTATCCCTTTAATGTTGAGTGACAAGCGAGAAAACCACACATTCCATTAAAATTAAATCTTGCGAAAGAAAGTTCAACCATTAATCCAAACTTCTTTATGGTTAGATTTTTGTCTAATTGGCTTTTCATTATTATAATCTGGTCACGAGAGCTTAACATAACTTTTGAATGTGTTACTTTTTAATTAAATTAACATCATCAACATAGAAATATCACTCCTCAATGAAAATGAAATCATCATGATTTTTTTATGATACACACATGTAGCAAAACATGTACAGTCCAAACAAAGATAAGGCTGCTGCCCTCAGCACAGAGCTCAAACAGAACTCCACTACCCCATGCAGTATCTCATCCATCCACCTACACACACACAATGCATGAAGTAGATTTGACAAGTGTTATCAGCTGGGAGACCAGATCAGATGAGAGCGGTGTCCCTGCTGATACAGAGGCGATAACATCAGGACATCAACACAAGAACTCAGGGCCAAATGACACTGAAAAAGGACAAGCGATTACCAGTCAGTGCCATCAAAACATTTTGCATGGTCGCTCCGTAGTAACACACACACACACACACCGACACACACGCACTTCATAGAGATATACACACAATCTCTCAGCCCATCAGAGGTGTGTGTTTTTAAAATGTTCCTGTAATGTGTCCAAATGTGTAAGATAAGACAGGAGTAGTGTAAATAGTAGAGAGTGTGTGTGTATTGGATGTAGTGCCTCCACATGTTGAGCATAGGAAACAGATGCCTCACCCCTGGCTATGAGAGAGAGAGAGAGAAAGAGAGAGAGAGAGAAAGAGAGAGAGAGAGAGAGAGAGAGAGAGAGAGAGAGAGAGAAAGAGAGAGAGAGAGAAAGAGAGAGAGAGAGAGAGAGGTTCTGTTTGTATTGGAGCTTTTCAGCAGGGACTCTGCAGTCTTGTGGCAGTTGTTCCACATTGTTCCATACAGACACCCAGAGGGGTACACGGATAATAAAGCAGCGGTGAAGTTCGGCCATTTTCAGTGGTTCGTGCTGACCTTTGCAAATTCTTCACATATGGCAATCTGCACGTCAAAAGGTTCTCGAGAGAGAGGTTCTCACAGTCTGCGCTTTCTGCCTGTGAAATACGTGAGGAAAGTGAAGTTAAAATGGGCACGGTAGCAGAGCTAGAGTTAACTCACGACAGCTACGGATACGACCTCCTGTGTGGCCCACGAGCCAGTAAAAACACTGCTTTACAGATGTTACTGTCACTTGTTACCGGGCGACAAACATATGTTGAATTGACAGTTTATTAGGGATGACAATCTTAATCTAGTGCATCTGCCCTGTAATAAATCCAACCTTTATGAAGATGATGGTCAATTTTTGTTGTCAGGGAGGTGTTTCTCCCACAATTCAACTAATTGTATTTAAAAGTAGACAAATATATTAGAAACCTCTTTATAATTGAATGCAATTCATCAGAACCACAAAATACTGTCCAAATAATGACTACCCACAGTCTCAACCAAAGCTATTATCTTTTATACAACAGAAAATATCATTTTCTGAAGCGTTGCACAGAATATATCAATCTATAGATAACCATATCAACCATTTTTCAGCTTTTTAGTCAGTTGTTACTGATAAAACCGGACCAAATATTAGATAAACTGACTACAAATACAAAATTTAAACCTGCATGGTTACAAGCTATGTAAAGCAGTAGGCCAAAAGCATGTAAATATAGTTCCTTGTGCATTTTTGCTTCTATACAACAAGGATATCAGCAACATACACCCAGTTATTAAACACATTTGGGATGAACTACAGCGGAGTCATCATAGAAAGGAGCCTTGATTAATCAAACTATTAGCAGCTGCACAAATCTGTGATATTTGCATGCTCAGCTTTAATATCTAGGTTGTAACAGGTCCCTTGTTGTGTCATAATTATTATGCTTTAAGGGTCAAAGGTGGCCTTGCACAAAACTGACCAGGAACCTCTAGTTTTCTGGTCAGTGAGAATAAACAAAAATTATTTATCGCTCCATCTCTTCCCTCCTTCCTCTCTTCCTCATGCATCTCTCACACTTTCTCTGCCTCACGTTTTTTTTTTTTTTTCCCCTTTTCTCCATCTCCCCTCATTCGACACATCCCTTTCCCGCCATCTCTGCCCTCCTCCTGCCAAAACTAAATGGATCCATCGCAGTGATGGTGCCTGAGGGTGCACTAACTCTGCCCCTACACTTCTGCTCCAGCCCTTCCTGTGGAGCTGCAGAGGGAGTCACTACAGGAAGTCTTCATCTCAGAGGACAGCCCACTTCCTCCAGAGAAAGAGAGGTGAAGTTGAGCGGTGGGAGTGAAAGAATGAAAGTGTTGGATTGGTAAATACTGAGTTGTTTAACTCCGGACCTGTGATGTTTGCAATCGGCTTATAAAGGAGAGAAGTGATTATACGATGTTTGAAGGGATAAAGAAAGCAAGCTCATTATGTTTTAAGGTTGTGGTTCTAAAACAGCAGATGGTAGTCCTTGTGGATCTCTGGTGTGTGGATCAACTTTGTAGAAAATCTTCTTTGGGGGGCACCAATGATATTTTAAAGTACTGTTTATTGCTGCAGAACAGGACTGAAGTAGGTCTAACTGATGTTGCAATCCATTTAAACTGGTTTTTAAGTTGCAACACACCGATTTGCAAATACACGTCTGAACACCGACATTGACCGCTCTTGTAAAAAATCCCACTCCAAAAATGCCAAAAATTTGAATGACAATTCATTTCTACAATATCTCCACATAACATCTACTGTATTTACAAGGTTAAAGAAATATCAAGGTTACGACAAATAAACTATGACTTAGGTATGGTTACACTTATGCAACTAAAACAAAAAGATTGAAGAAGATAGCGGTTAGCATAAAACAAAAACAATACAACATGTTGTTGGTCTCTGACAAGACCCGAATTCCGATGTCCTGCATAATATTGGGAACAGACACAAAATTTTTTTTAAAAAAACCCTCATTTTAAAGTCATTGCAACACAGCCAAAAGAAAGGTGAGCGGCTAGGGCGGTCAACAGGTGGGTGGTCATGTGTTCGATGCATGTGGGTATGTGTATACTAGTAAATTTTATCCAGGAACCTCATTGTTTCCTCATCACGGTTGAGTACAACTTCTGTCAAACTCTCAGTAATGCTGCATAAATCAGTGGAACCACTTAATATTTCTTCTGATGCTGCTGGCCAAAGTCCTTGGCATCTACAGCCGCGAATTTTCCAGCATTTCAGCTGTATGAGCATGCATAAACATTCTGAGTAATGAAAATGTGCACCTGCGCGCGCGCACACACACGCGTAGACACACACACACACACACACACACAAAAATCACATCATAAACATGCTCACACACTGAAAAAATACTGTACACCAAACTATAAAGTCAACCCAGTGGTGCAGTGAGACAGAGTTTAACAATTCCTCTACTCTGCAACCAGCCACTGAACAATAGAGCCAGTGTGATCTGAGGTATGTACTATGAAAAAAAAAAAAAAAAAACAATCTGTCATTCTCATTCTATTTCTCTTTCCCCAAACATAAAACACACTCCTCCTGTCTCTACACCACACGTCATTGTACAAAAACCTCAAAATACTACATCCAAACACAAACTGGAACGCTCCTATACATGCGAGCATGAAGAAATTCACAAGAAACAAAAGCACTTTCTGTATGCTAGTGACAGTTGGCAGGGTGCACCACACAGAACAAACGACAGGAGTGTTTTGAATTTCCCCTAGGCACACTCGCTGAGACTTAGTGGGAAATATTTTCCTTCCTATCACACACACACACACACACACACACACACACACACACACACACACACACACACACACACACACACAATTGCTTGAGGGTGTTTCCCTGAATCTAAATATTCAAATAATCCTTTGTTTTGATAAGATAACAGTTTAGACTCAGAGGGAGGCAGCAGCTTGAATGAGGCACTAATGCAACAACAACAATGCCTCTTTATGTATCGGTGAACTCTGATAAAACCCTAACCCTAACCATAACCCTAACCCTAGCTCTAACCATAACCCTAACCATAACCCTAGCTCTAACCATAACCCTAACCATAACCCTAGCTCTAACCATAACCCTAACCCTAGCCCCCTAACCCTAATCATAACCCTGACCCTAACCCTAACCATAACCCTAACCCTAGCCCCCTAACCCTAATCATAACCCTGACTCTAACCCTAGTTCTAACCCTAACCCTAACCATAACCCTAACCCTTGCCCTAACCCTGACCCTAACCATAACCCTAACCCTAACCATAACCCTAACCCTAGCCCCCTAACCCTAATCATAACCCTGACCCTAACCCTAGTTCTAACCCTAACCCTAGCCCTAACCATAACCCTAACCCTTGCCCTAACCCTAACCATAACCCTAACTCTAGTTCTAACCCTAACCTTAACCCTTTTTTAAAATGTGAGCATCTACCAGCCACTTATACAGATAAATGTTCAAATTCACCGGCCGCTCAATAGTAAATCATGACTTTGTGTCTGAAATCTACCAGCCACTTTCATATTTTACAGGCTTTTGGTGGCTGCTACTAATTTCCCACCCTGGCACAAACACTGGTGTTGTGCTCATTATACCTCGGTTCTGTTTCACTATAAATCACCCTCGACTACGACTTTTCCATTACACCCAATAACTGGCACTTGCGGCCTCTATTACCATCAGGATCATGTTGTCATGTAAAATCAACTCTCCCAAACACCAAACGATCTGGGGGGGGAAACAAATCAAAGCCGCTGGCACCCTTCCACTTTAAAACCAGTAAACATTCCTGCTAATCCTCATATAATTGAGGGTTGTTGATGATATTTTTGAACAATCTGGGTTCAATCTGCTCTTTGAAGAAGAATGGCGGGTCATGATATTATAAGTGAAATCAAAGTAGTGTTTTGTGACACTGATTGTTACTGATAAAAGCAGGATCATTACTGTTATAGCTGCTATCTGTCATTGAAAGAGACAAACAACAAACTGTGGGTTTGTTCTGGAAAAAAAAAAAAAAAAAAAGCGCAGGCATCCAGTCTTTATTTGGTAGTGATTTATGCAAATGCCAAGACCCAAACTGGTGATATGTGGCAGTTAAACTGGAGGGACATTCCCAAAGTTGGAGAGACACGAGAATTTTTTTTTTTTCCTTTTGAAGTATACCGAGTAAGAAATACATTTTAGTTTAGGTTTTTTGCTTTTGTTGTTGAATTGTTATGGTTAAAAGAGAGTAATACTACAATGTAAAAATACACTTTTACAAATAAAGATTCTGAATTCAAACTATTTGAACTATTTGAACAGTTTGGAGATTTATTACCAAACTGCAGGTAGAGACAAAACCACGGCGTAAAGAAAAAATAATATTGGACTTTAATTGGCTGGGAGGCCACAGACATAACTCCAAATGAATGATAATGTTGCTCCGTGTCTGCTGGATGAGTAAAAAAGCAACTGTTTTCTATTGAGTTCATCATATCATATTGGCAGATGGAAGTAGAGAATATTTCCCTTTCAAATATAATGGAGCAGAAGTTTAAAGCAACATATGATGAAACTACTCAGGTCAAAATTGTATTAAAATACAGCACTTGAGTAAAATTAATTAGTTTCTTTGCTCTAATACTCAACAATTAGATAGATTATGTGATAGAGTTTGTACAACCTGCATCGGCAATATTTTTATTTAATTGCAGACATGCAAATAAAGCAATTTGTAGACAGAAATAGAAAGAGGGAAGGAGATGGAGGGAGAACAGGGGAGCAAAGATGCAGATCTGGATAGGGTTAACCTTTAGTGGACCTTGTGGGTGGGCGGTATAGAACCAGGCCGGCTTCTTAAAATACTTAAAACCTTGTTAAAAGCCAATTAGGCAAAATAATAATCCAAGCCAAATGAAACAGAAACTCACAATCAGCAGCTCTGCCTTCTAACCAAAATAAAAATGAAAGGAGATAATTTTGAACAAAGGAAATATGATCTCAAGTTAAAAAAAAAAAAAAAGAAAAATTCTCAGTGTGTATGTGTGTGTCTGAGCAGAGAGGCTGGTTCCCAGGCTTGTGGACCACCAGAGTGAGTGGGTCGAGCACCGAGGCAGTAAAAACCTCCATGCCTTGTAAAAAAAAAAAAAAGAGACAAGCTGAGAGTCAAGAACCGGACCGGGTCTTCTTTCAGTGGGACAGTTTATGTGACGAAGACGAGGGGCCATGTGTGAAAGCAAAAGGAGGCTAATTGCTGGGATTCCAACAGCCTCAGCGAATAAAGCAAGTGGCCATAAAAGCACATGGTAGTGATTAGGCCCGAGTCGATAACCATCTACAGTACGTTCCTATGTCGTTCTCTTGCTCAAGTGCACACCCACAGAGCTATTAAAAAAAAAAAAAAAAAAAATGATGCAAAACAGGCATCTGCAGATAAGCATCTGATAAGCACACACAAACCTAAAAAGAACTGAGAAACACCTGCGGTAATGACATCATACAGGTGTGGTGACAGCTAACAGCTAAATGCACGGCTGTCATGCTAAAAGGTTGCGATAAACAATTTTCGGTGCCAATCAACACTGACGCACAAAGATCCTACAATTATTTGGCACGGTTGACGATGTCAGCAACAACTGATTGAATAGTATCTCTGTTGTACTGTTGATTTGAAAGCCTGAACTTGGCAGGGGATGATTATGACTTAATGTAAACATAGACTGCATTAGCATTAATGTTCGCGGTTGGGATCACATCACATGCAATATTTCTTAATGACATGTTGCGACACACCCTTCGTATCTGCAGCTTTCAGGGCGTGCTGCAGTGCCATCTGAAGCTAAAGTTTGTTTAAATGTAGCAGGAGACACTTTAAGTTCCTATCTTGATAAAAAAATAGGATTGTATGTATTTCTTTTGCACCTACTGATACATGATGAGTAAATATGTGTAAAGAAAAGTAGCGACTGATGACTCAAAACACATGCTAATGTTTTTTTTTTTTTTTTTTTTTTTTAGAGATATATCTAATCCTATAAAGATAAAAATGCAAAGTTTTAATGTGCGCAGCAGTAAAAGCTGTATCTGTGTTTGACTTAATAAAATTGTCTCTGCTTTCACATGACTAAATAAAACCCAAACAAGACAAACAAGTTTAGTGTTTCCGTTGCCTTTGTTCACACACACACACACACACACACACACGACACACACCGCTGAGCCAGAGTAATTCTTTACATACCGACATTAACCTGCAATTACCTTTTCATTCAGAACTACATGATCATTTGTGCTTGAAAGGTCTCGGTGCACTTGCAAAAACAAACATGCGAACAGACGTCAGATGTTTTATTACTTCTCTGGTCTAATACAGGTTTCACTGTTGTTTTCTCCGACTCTTATTGTTACTACGGTTGATATTTAATTAAAAACACAGGAGCCTCACTGTTCACGTTGTAATCTCTTTTGTAATCTATCTTTTCTAAATTGCTTCTCCTGTTTCTCTCATGATGTAATACATTTTTCTGGTTTCTTTTTTTTTTTTTTTATCTTTTAGTATCTACTGTGTCTTCTTGGAAAGCTTGAGCACAGCCAGAAAACTTTAGTACTTTGGGCTTCTTTTGCGTTGTCAGAATCCACAGGTGAAAAAGCAGCAAAGCCTTTAGCTTTAGCATTTAGCCCTCAGTGGCTAACAGCTTACTTTTGCACTTACTGGACATCACAGTCCTGCAGCTGTTTCACAGTAAAAACTGTCAAGCTCTGATGATAATCACTACACTGGTGCTTGTTTCTTTAATATTTTGTTTGTACGTTGCCATGTTATGGTGCAATGTGGTCATTAAGGATATGAATGCAACTGTTCTTTTGTAGGTAAAAACAGACTTTCAATAGAGAGGATGCCATGCCTCTGTAGGTAATGTCTGAGTGGTAAGGTTTTATACTCCAAAAACTTACAAATTTGTTCCACTTTTTTCCTGAGAATTGTTCCTGCACTGCTCCTGCACTGTTACATCTCTCGTCAAGAGTCCGAACTGTAATAGTTTTGCAGTGTGAATTAAAAGTAGATGCATTGTGGTGAGGCGTACTGTATCTGCTGCTCATCTCACCACTAATCTATGATGCATGATATACTTCTGTTGTATCTGAAGTGTGCAGACACAAAATCCTGCCTACTACAACTGCCTGAAATTCTCAAATCCAGATGCAGGCCCTAAAGCAACTTAAAGCAACATAACTCCACCCCTCTGACACACACACACACACACACTCACACACACACAAAAAAAGTTACACAAGTAAAAACATCGCAAACTGCTTGTTCATTAAAGAAGAGATCGGCACTAACAGGCTAAATCAGTACCATGTGGCGAGCATGGAGCCTCCCTGCCCTCTGCTCTTCAATATAGTGGGATGAACATCAGAAAGGATGGGCTGACGAGATACATATGTCTAACACTACATTACCACATGTTTGTCTACAGCAGCAATCTCTTTAGGTCAAGGGTCTCGAAATTTTCATCTTGAGATCCAAATTATGTCTAAACAGTGATTCCCTGGGAGCAAGATTTATTAAAACATACAATTCTTCCATCAGAAAGAGGCATCTTGGGGTTTTTTAGGGTTCTGAGGAGTTAGTTAGGGAATCTGCCTTAATTTTAATTTCTTTGGTATATCTTAAAAAAACTTTAAACCCAGCGAGATACACAGGTACTGTAGTTTAGTCTACGTGGCTAGAATTTTAAGCAGACATATTGCTGTGTAGGCACTCGAGCCGTTCCTCCTTGGAATGTCTTTGTCTTTTTTCCAGAGGGAAACCATATCCCCGGTATTCCTGCCTCCGTTAGACCATCGCGGAACGCCAGAGAGAGAGAAAGTGAGCCCAGCCCGCCCAGCACATACCTCCGGCCTCCCTCTTATTGGAAAACTGGGATAGCGCACGGAGGAAATGCCTGGCATATTCCCAGAACAAAAGGAGCAATCTAGACATTGAGGGCAAAGAGGAAAATATATTAAGTTAAAATTAAAGACATTTTTGTCATATTCAATCCGCAAAGTCAAAAATCAGAATCAGATGAGGTTATCCAGGCGGCAGAAACAAGAGGAGCTGGGTGATACTTTCAGCCTGGTTTGGATACAGCTCTAAGCGGTTCAGACACATATGTGAGTGTGTGTGTGTGTGTGTCTGAAGTGTGTTGTGACTTGTGAGTGGTGTAGACATTAAGTGGCTGACATTAGATCCAGTCTTTGCGGGCTGGTCCACTCGCGTGCCTCCTGATATGTGTGTATGTGTGTGTGTGTGGGAGCGTGTATGTATTTGTGCACGCGTACATGAATGCTTTCCAAAGCGTGCACCTGTGTCATATAAATCCGCCATGAGCTTGCTCCCGTAGCAGCGCTACATTTCCAATAACAGTCACAGAGAGGGCTGGAGGCGAGGGGCGGAGAGATGGCTACTGTACATTGCTGTAATAAAGCACAGCTGTGTGTGTTGTATGAGTGTGTGTGTGCGTGTGTTGTATGAGTGTGTGTGTGTGTGTGTGTGTGTGTGTTAAGAGAGGTTCCTCAGACAAGTGTGTTTTCGAGGGAGGGAGAAGGTTGGCGTGCTGCTCTGTAAATTTAAGAAATTGGCTTTTGATTGCGTTTGGCTGCAGCTGAAACAAAGCAAATCACCTTTTGATGGGAAAGCAGAAAAAAAAAAAGTCTTCATGTTTTACAATCTTTCTGTCTTTATCTGCCACAAAGTGCACTTTACCCCTGTAACTTTCCCTCCAACCCCACTGTATCTCCTTCAAATATTTATTTGAAATATTATTAATTTGCTTTGCCAAATACAGCAGGATTTGGTTGATACGTAACTGATGCCTGGCATATTTACTGACTACGTTTTTTTTTTTTTTTCCATTCCAGGATGTGTCACATATTTTCACTGCAAAGAAGTCAATAAGAAGAGATCGGGGTGGATGGTCAGGTTTATAAAGAAAGTGCAGGACTTTGATGAGCTTCCAACAGATTCAGTTCAGTTAGGGAAACATTGTTGTTTTGGTTAAATATTGGAAAAGTCTTCACAACCCATAAAGGTCAGTTTTCACTTTTTCAAAATATAACTAAGAACACAATCTTTCCTTAAAACTTGAGTGCAGTGAGTTGCCTTTCCATAACCATACAGACTAGGACTGAGCCAATCATTGGTTTATTTTAAAAACATGTGCCGATACACCAAAATAATACCTATGTCAACATCTTTGAAGGATGTAAAAAATAGAAATAATAAAAATAGTGTCTAAACACAAGCAGCCTTGCATGAATTATTAAGTTAAATAATAATCTTTTGATTGATTCAGATCCTTTCTGATACAAGCAAATAAAAAATTTGAGCTATTCTGGAATTTGACAGCGTTCGGTACTCTGTTATGGACACGTCTCGGTCGGCACCAAAAAAGGATTGAAGTTTTATACCAAGCTGATATAGTTAAGAGCGAGCCCAGTGGATATTGTAAGAAATTTAAAATATATATATTGATGTTTACGTGAATGTTTTACAGATGTGTTCAGTATGAACATTTTGCGTTGACGATGAACATTCAATGTTTATATGAGCACATTATGTTGATTAAAAAAATAATCTAAGCAGTGTTACATTTTCTTCTATTTGAACCCAATTTTCAGTAGACAGGTTTGGTTCTGGATATCTGCCTGGTGGTTTGCATGTAAGTAGAAGGGATGCATTGATCTAGAAAGAAATAAAACAGAGACAAGGAGAGAAAAAAAAAAAATACAAAAGACTGAGTATATGAGAGAGAAAAGCAACTTCTCGCCATCACAGCCTAGCAGCAGGCTGTGTGAGGGCCCAGGATGCCTCTCTGTGTTTTAAGTCTGTGGTTTCACTCCGGAGTTCTTCTTCTCTCCTGGGAAATAAAAACATTCTTGTTTTTCCTCCAAATGACCGTTCTGGGGGCAGCCAGATGTGCGGGAGGGGAGGAGGAGGAGGCTCCCTCTCCTCTCAGACTAAACTGAGGGGCTGGGCGAGGGGACCTCCAACACCAGCTCCTCTCCTCCAGGAGAAGCAGCCCACAACCTCGCCTTTCACCTCTGACCCCTCACCCCTGACCTGAGGGATGAGGAGGGGAGGGAGGGAGGGAGGGGCCGTGAAGAGCTCAGAGAATGTAAACAGCCAATCGGCACATGCAGAGTGACTTAAATAATGTCTTGGCCTCGTTGAAACGAAGCCCGGTGATGATGTAGAACAGCGTTCTTGTATCATTTTATCTGCAAACACTGTATATACGAACATATTACATGCGTGTGGGGGGCAGCCCTCCCTTCTCGTCATTTTGCCCTTTTTTCCCTCCCTGAGGTAATTGAGAGAATTGCGTCAGCCATCTATTCCAGCCTGTTGGACGATGAGGAGGAGAATACCATCAATCCTTCCGGGACCTCGCGAAAGACCACCGGCTAACATGGAGAAGCTGTCGAGGAGGAGGAGGAGGAGGAGGAGGACATCAGTTTGAGCCCTGAACCATGGGTGGAGAGACGCGGGGATGGAGGGAGGGAAAGATGCAGGCAGATAAGAAGGTGAGGGAGAGTAGGAAGGGAAGGAGGAGGGAAAGGGGGGGGGCAGACGTGAGGTGTTAAGAAATAGAGGATGATACAAGAGTGAAGGAGTTGAGAGAGGAGTATGAAGTAAAGAGAGCAGGGAGGGGAAATAGGAGGAAGGAAAGGATGGAGGAGGTCTCAAGGGAACAAACTTAGTACAGGACGTCCTAATGTGTAGGAATGCTACTTTGCTCTCTTCATCTCTGAATGTGGATAGTACCTTGGCAACACTAACTGACTCTCTGGATGAGCCTGTATTTTATTCATCCAGCGTGTTTCGGCATAATATCGGTTTTACAGGACAGGTAAGAATCAACGAGGACAAAGACAAATGCAGACTTTATGCTGACTTTTTCCCCACATTTCCCCCAATATGCTTTAATAATTTAGATTTATGTTTTAGAATCTGCAGAGTTAGACAGGCAGAATGTTTTCATCCAACAAGGAAATTGATCCAAATATGAAGATCCTCAGCTGAAGGTTTGATGCTAATATTAGCAGTGTCAAGCTCAACATGGTTGAAAATAACTAGGTTGTATAGCATGATGTCTTGACCATGTATGAAGGCAAAGTATTTATACATATTCAGAGAGGCCACACTTGAAGCTGGTGCAAAAAGTCTGCCATCATAGCTTCTTCCTGGCAGCATCCCACTGCCTCCTTCCTGATGTCTCTCCAAGGACTATGTGTCTTTTGCCTTTTTATTTTGCCTTTTATTTTAGTCTGGACAAGATGAATTGTACAAATGGGGATAAGCCACACACACTTTCAGACTGTGTCTCGTCAAAGGCATTCGTGATGTTCCCAATGGTAAAGAAACTATTCAGAAAGTTGGTGTTGGTATTGGAGGAACTTCTTACTGGTCTAATCCAAACTAGCAACAGCTAAGATCTGAGGTCCCGTCTCGTCATAGCCTTCCACAGCCCTGCATCACTGCAGGACTTGATGTGATGACAATGAGCACTTCAGACATATCATGGTACATATGACCAAAGTGTGCATGGGCTTAATCCTTAGCATTTCAGACACGTAATGGTACGTGTGAGCTAAGGTTGCAATAGACGGCCACCTCCTAAAAGGATGCTGCAACTCCAGCAGAGAAATTTCAAATAAAAATACACGACTGAATTTCATAAATGCAACTGCCATACCAACAATAACAGAAAATGGTAGGTATGTTTATTACCATATATAAACAAATCTAAGTTTATTTAAAAAAACCAAACAAACTGCATAATCTCAGAAGTTTACATCCAAGAGAGTTTTGAAGATTGTAGAGGTTTTTACATAGGACTTTTAAAACCTTGTTGTATTTCTGTGACTGTTTTTGTGGCAGCTTTTACTATTTTATGTGCTTTTATTTTAAAATTTCTGCATTAGAGTTGCAGCATCTTTTAGAGACTGTTCATGCATGTGTTTGGTACTCATTAGATAATGTACAGAGACTCTTACCTGCTCTGTAAAGGCTCCGTGCTGAAAACACATGTGCTAAATAAAGCGCAGACTCCGGCAAGTCAGTGTTGCTCACTTTCTTTTCACATTTGATTCTCTTGTTACTTGGGCAACTAAGTTGACTGATGAATACAGACAGAACACTCTTTCTACGGACCTAACTGAACAAAAGTCCTCTCTTTTCTATATCAGCATGGACGTTGATGAGAAAGCAGCTCAGAAGGCAACAGTCCAACGTTCATTTCACAACCTCTCACACTAACAGTTGTGAGATTGTTAAGAGTCAGATAGCTGGCATGGCATTCTTCTCGGCAGGAAGCGGCTCTTTTCTCTGCACTCCCAGACCTGGCATGCTAGGAAATCAATGCACTGCCCTCATAAAAGCCCTCACTTCCTGTCTATACAGGAAACAGTCACTCATTCGCTTGCTCCTGATATCCTGCAGGTCTCAGTCTGTCTGAGAGATTGTTCTGCCAATCAAAACATGTTTATCAATGAAAACAAGCACAGGAATGTGACCTTATCGGTAAGTCATTTGTTGTCTGAGGGCGAATGCTGAGATTGAATCATGTCGTGTGATGAATGTGTAAGGCAATAAAAGCCAATGTGACATAAACTGTCCAATCACAGAAATGTTAGACTTTAGGGAGCTGGCTGGTTGCAAAATGTGGCCGCATCAGATGAACATTGAGTTCAAATCAGACATCTTTCTCTCCCACACACAGTTTCACAGAGTCTGTCTTTACACAGCTTGCCTTTGTTCCCTTTTTTTTTCCTGTATTTTTTTTCCACAGCATAGACCTATAGTTTCTTTTTCTATTAATTTATTTTTCCTTTTACAAATCGCTCAACCTCATCTGTACATTTTCCCAGCAAGACTTGAGTCTCATGTTACTTGTTGCAAAAAAACATATTAGCTGACATAAAACGAAATGGGGCGCTAACAATAAACTCTACTCCTGCCTTCTGCAAACAATCAGCACCTGGTGCTCTAGTATGTGCATCTGCGTAAAAAGAGAAATTACATGTATGAGACATAAAGACAGAATCCCAGTAGTATCTCTTATGGGAATTATTTCAGTCTTCCTAACATCACCAATCTCTAAAAATTCTCCCACATTAATGTGTCCCACCAACTCCCACACCAGAGGTGCTAATCCAACAATTGTTATAAACTGGTTGGATGGTTGTCAACTTCGTTTCCTCTTCAGGTGAAATATACCCCTCCCCTCCAAATCAATTACTCCCTCCTCCCTCCCAGCTGCTGAGCTTTTATTTATGGTCTGAACCTGGAGTCTGGGATTATGGCAACATTTGACCTCCCACCTTCAACCCTCCGAGATGACCCTGTGTGCCATTAAACTGCCGTTCTCTCGCTATTACCCCATCTGATGACTCATTTAAGGGGGAGCCCAGGTAACATGAGAACAAGATGGCAAATGTACCTGCTATAATGGCAGCTGAGGGAAAATGGCAGCCAGTTAGAGGAGAGTGGCTTCGGCTGACTGAAACCTCTGAGATCATCAGGAGCTCTTGGATGCCTGCAGAACTATCATTTTACTTCACTGTGGTTTACCACCCACTGGCACCTCAGTGAAACATCTGCAGTGTGAGAAGTGTTAGCGGAAAGCCAGCAAAGCACAGGAAAACACAGTGTTTCTTTGTTTTCGGGTTTATTAAAACAGGGTAAAAGAAGAATTTGTTTATTTCTATGTAAACAAAAAGGAAATTGAACACAAAATACCCAAATATAGTGTGAAAATTTCATTTTTTACTGTATAAACACTGCAGTTTTGCTTACAATTTACTGTTTGTTACATACTGAAGGTATCTGGTGCACAATTAGCAGCTCATTTGCACTTTTCTCCCCATTTTTCTCACTTCCTTGAGATGAAACCATTTGTTGAGGTTCCAACATTGCAAGAGGACATTTATTATAAATATGATTGGGGTATGTCTACGAAAACTTTTGGGTGTTTGAGGACATAAAATCCTATTAAATAATGGTTTAAACCAACAATCCCCTTTTAAAAACCAGGGTGTTTTGAAATTTGAAATTGAAAGTTGTCTGATAAAGGTCACCAAGAAAACCTTGTAACTTAAGCCATGTGCAGGATTTCTGACTTCTTGTCGGTTTAAATTGTATTTTTCAAATGGAAAAACACAAAATAATGAAGTTTAAGTATAATATGGTCAATTTGGATCCCTGGAGGTGACACTAAATTAAGTTCTTATTAGAGAAGAGCAAAGGATGAAATGAGAAGCCAAAATAATCAAAGAGAGTGAAACCAAAGTGAAAGCCACGGCCAGCACCCCACCTGGTCTTGTTATGTTTATTATTCCCATTATCCAGTGGTAATGGGGAAAAGTTGAAACAAACACTGGTGCACCTGTTAATTCCACCCCCAGGGAAACGGGCCCACAAACTCTCCAGCTATTTCCTGTGGCCTTGGGGAGGGTTGCGGGATGGGCAAGCAGAACCAGATGATGGGGTGTTTAGAGGTTGTGTTCGGGCGCCCAGGGCGGCAGTACAGATCAGGGTGTATTGGCCATCAGGGAGGTAGAGTCAAGGGGTAAAGGTCAGGGTGGGGGTGCAGGGCCACACCCGGTAGGACAAGAAGAGGCAGGGAAATGGGGGGGGCGGAGAAGAGGACCCGAGCCCTTCATGTGAATCTGTTCCAGACCAAGAGCTAAATGACAGTATATTGGATCCAGACATGAGGAGGAGGATGTGTGAGGATGTCTGTATTGAATATATGTGAGTCTCTGTGTATATATTACATTAAGGGACTCACATTATCATTGATTATGTATGATTATAGTTATGATTTGGGTGTCATGATTGAGCAGAACAACTTGTACCGAGTACGTTCCAGTCTGGTTCAGATGGTTTTGACAGTGAGGATATGAAAATCATACTGTGTGGCGTCTAATGATTCAAATTGTTTGCATTCTGATCCCAGTTCCTGCCCAGTGTCCTAATTTAGATAATTTCAAGCATGTTTGATTTTTTCCAACTGGAATTGGAACTGACGACTTCACGTGTAACACCCAAATAGTTATAAAACCGTCTGAAAACAGAGAAAACCAGAAAATATTGAAGTGTTCCATGACTGAGAAGGTACTATTTCATTATGTACTTGCTGCCAGAGATCCCCTCTAACCACCATCTAACTCAAATTTAGCATTTTTCCTCAGTTTTTTTTAATCTTTCCTGAAGAAATTACTGCATAAATTAGCAAGGCAAACTGTTTTTCAGGGATAAACAGGATAATTCATAATCTTTTGGGATTTCAGGTGTTTCCTAAGAACACCACTAGTCATAATCTACCAATCATCCAGTGTGTTGTATAGGTCCTGTTTGTTCTGGTATGTTGTTGGAAATTAGACTAATGTGTCAGGTGTTTGACCTTTGTCTTGGGTCTATATTTAGCTTTGACCAGCATTTCTATCACTTGTGATGGTACTGCACCCATTACAGTAATTGTTGAGATCTGGGAACAAGGCTACCTTTCTCTAACAAAGACCAACAGGACAAGAAAAGATTAGTCAGGTGATCAGACAGGTTTGAAATAGTTGAAGTAGGAGGTCAGTCTGTAAACTGTGATAGATGTTTACAAGGGCCAGTTCGGGTAATCATTTGTCATTCACTTTCTTTTTCTCTTTCAAACAAGTTTTGCTAACCACTGGTTTGTTTGCAACCTGTCTGACTGCTTGTGTTTCTTGCAGTGTTACTCAGCAATGAACTCAGTGAGCACAATGTTATTATTACAGATATGACTGACCAATAAGATCCAAGTTGTAATAAACCTGAATTATCCCTAAAGGCCTGTTCCTTGAATTTCTTTCTCACCATCTTCACTTTAAGCATCATTTAGTGCTGCGCCTTAAGCAAAGATAAAATCACTGGCGTACAATTATATACACAGAAACTCTTCCTCAGCCCACCCGCCTGCTTCCCATCGGTGAAAACATGATTCCTTCACCCTCATCATCCTTCACCCCCTTTTGCTCCATCTCCTCTCTTTTCCCCCCTGCTGTTCTGAGCTGAGGGGAATTAGAAAGCATAACAGCCGAGAGGTCCACTCTCATGGAACACCCAGATTGCTCTCTTCTCCCCTCCCCTCCTCTTTACTCCACCTCCTCGGAGCTTCCTGCTCACACAGCAGGCCCTTTCTTCTCCCAGGGCCGTGTTTCAGGAGGAGTCAGTTCAACAGCGCACTGCACCGGTGAAGCAGGGCCATAAAGGAGGGCTCTGAGCCGTGGGGATGGACCAGTTGGTGAAATTGAGCATAGCGACACTAAATCCATCACGGAGCGAAGACGGGGGATGCACATAAATATAGTTTGAAGAAGACAGGGAGAGGGCGGAAGCAGAGAATAAGGGAACAGGGTGGTGTTGAGGAGGACGAGGGAAGAAGGGAGAGAGGACTGGATTATATTTAGGACTTTGCAGTGTGAATGAGCAACCCTATATCCGGGAAAATATATTTCTATACTGTTCGTTTACTTTGCCAAATACAGTCTGGATAAAACTGCTTCATATATTACTGTTTGTTCACTGGAGGCATATTTTCCAATCCAGGAAGTGTGATACTTATACTGCAGAGAAGTCATAAGTACGGTTGAATAAATTGAAAAATTGAGTCAAAGCACAGGCAAGGTTCACGCCTTGTGTATATATATATATCACACTGTTTGGTTTAAGCTTTTATAACACTTGATTATGGTTATAAAAAGATCAGGATTTTCGGTTAAATATGTTAAAAAATGTTGCGTCCTGTCATGTTTTCTTAGTGTTGACTCCAGAGCTCCGTCGCTCCACTGGACATAAGCACCACACAGTTGAACCATACATCAGAGTAATGAAGACACCAGACGGAAACCACAAGTACTGTGATTGGTCAGTTCAGGCTTCTAATGTTTTCTCTTGCAAGTTCCCAGCGGTAGGCTCGTTGTCTTTTCCTTAACGCTGGACGAACACCCAATTTATCATGTAAAATGCTGTTTCTAGCACAAACCTTCAAACCGACATCATCATTCTCGTATCACAAAGTGAACAGAAGAATCAGGGTTGCATCTAACGATTCGTTTTATTATCAGTTAATCAGTCGATTCATTTGATGACACCTTTAAAGTGCTTATATATTAACTTTACAATGATAGAAAACTGAGAAAGAGCAGCTAATTGTCAAATTTTAGAAGCTGGAATGAGGAAATGTTTGGTGTTTTTGCTTGATAAACGGTTCATCATTTATTGAAATTGTTGCTGATTAATTTTCTGTTGATTGAAGAGTGATTACTGGCTGATCATTTCAGCACTAGAAAAAAATGTAAACACAATTACTATGGATAGTTAGTAAGTGCACAGCAATTGCCTTCTTTTCAGTAGCTCAACAAGTTAAACCACTTCCAGAGCAAACCTTCCCCTTGCTGCTCTATATCCCGAAGTGAAACAAAGGACATAAACACGATTACATCAGGTATATAATCAATTCATAATCCCTGATAACAACAATCGACAAGTTAAAATCTACACAGGTGGTTTCTACGGCAGGACCGCTGAAACACCTCAACAGAGAAGCAAAGAATCCTCCTCAGGTCTCAGTTTGTAGGTGTGAGAAGAATCTCATTAAGTCATTTATCATTTCATCAGTGTGGGAGCCGGGGCCACTGTGTGCCACTGGGCCCTGTGACAGAGCCGCTGTCACGGGCTCTCTGTCTGTCAGTAAGCGAGGGGCTACGGCGTCGACAGAAAGCTGAGGGAGGAGGGCGCACTGACAGACGAGAAGGGTGAAAAAAGAAAAAAAAAAAAACGCCGGCACAAATAGATATGACTGAGAGAGAATGGAGAGACAATAAAAAGGAGAGCAGAGGTGAATAAGAGAGAGAGAGGGGTCAAAGAGAAAGCGGAAGACAAATTGACAAAAGGGAGAATGGTATGTTGTTCCATTTTAAAGGGAGGAGAGCTGGAGATGATTTACAAGAGCTGCGAGAATCCCTCCAAACACGATCTGACCAGACACGAGCACAAATCACCGCTCAGTGGACGGCTGCCATCACCGCCATGAACTACCCCTCCTTATTCATACCCGTGGCATGCGCTGAGGATGATACTTCAAAAGGAGGGGTCGTTACAATACGTATTACCAATCCCTTACGCCTCAATTCTGCTGGACCGCCCATCAATTAATCCTCAAACTTGTTAAAAAGGAGTGGAATAAAGAAGACGCCGCTATCGCTTTTCTCTCCCACCTGTGCAAGGAATTCCCTCCCTGCCCCTATCTCATATAACATGTCGCATTAGATTGCATTTTCCTGCATGGACTGCTCCGTATGTGTGTGTGTGTCTTGTCTTATATGGGAATGTAGGTAGGTTAGTCGATGACCAGCGCACAGAAACATTACTCTTTAAAAGGTTGATACCACTCTTGTGACCCTGGCACCAACTTCATCGCTATGGAGATTACCGACCCTGATTTATGACCCCGACCCCTAGCCAGAGATCCTGCTGGTAGCATCACTCACACACACTGACACACACACACAGACACACCTGTCCCTGACCAACTGTGAAAAATCACTTTACAAATGGTGTCATCTCTCTCTCTTTGGCCTGCCAGGAAGTGTTTGGCCAAACTCTCCTCTCAGCTTGGCCCCGTTACAACGCGTTGTCAAGCGGTATTATATGTGCACTCTTCAAAGAACGAGCAAAATCATTTGATATGGAAGACTGACCGTGGAAATTTGTGCTGGCATATTATTATTCTAGTGGGAGGATGAGGTATGATAACTTGATGAATGATTCCTAATAAGTTCTGAGTTCTTGAGCCATGTTGTGGATACCTGGTGACTCCACTGCCAGTCGGCACTAGAGCTGAAGCTAATTATTGACAGAAAATAGTGAAAAATGCCCGTTATAATTACCCAGGGTCAAAGGTGACGTCTTCAAATGTCTTGTTTTGTCCCACATTTAGTTTACTGTCATGTATGACAAGAAAAAGCTTTAAAATCATCACACTTGAGAGGCTGGAAGCAGTACATTTTTGTCATCTTTGCTTAAAAAAATGACTCGATTATCAAAATTGGCAATTCATTTTCTGTTAGTCAACTAATCGTTGCCGCACTAGCTTAATTTTCAGTCTCCTAGATTAATCCTAAGACATGCAGCCACTGTAAATACCATATGATTTTAAAATATCAGTACGGAACAGATATATGTGAATTTGAAGAGTTAATCTACTCTGTTTTATTGGAAATGAGTAAGATTGAAGTTAGTGTGAATATAAAGCAACTTTACTCAATGTAAATGGCACAAAAATAGTGTAAATAAAGAGGTAAAGAAGCTAAACGCATAAATATATTGTTGTTTCATGAAGATATAGATACCAAACATTCATCAGTCTATTCTCACTGTTCAAGTTCACATAGAGGCTGGAACTCATCCCAAGCAAATGATGACTAATGTGAACTAGTATAAGATATGAGTGTAACAATATATCATGGAACAATGTACTATAAATGGACTGTAATATTTACTAAATCTGATATTAAGTCCCGAAAGGCAAACGTTTTCACTCCGCATACTTTAAATACCAGAAGATGTCATGGCCACCTAACACGTGTGGAGAACGTTACTCCAAACAAGTTCAGACATTTGTTCTTTATCTTCATTTAGTTTTTTCAGTCTTCCATTTAGTCACACATATTTAGAAAGATCTTGTAAAATATTCTGCTTTATTTCTTCATTTAAGACATTCTATTATTTACAATTTTTACTAAATCCTATAAGAAAACGTTACTTTTTCTGCACATTTCACACTTAAGAAGGAATAAATAGTTTTATACAGTCAGTTTTTCTGGCTTTCATTAAAACTTTGTACAAGATATCTTAAGTGCTTTGCATCAACCCTGTATGTTGCATCATCATGAATCATGTGCTGACTAAACGCCGCATAGGCCCTAACTGCTTTTCACACTGTCATCTAAAATGGTTGAGAGACACATAGAAAAAGATGAACATGTATCCAGAAATATTATCAGACTGAAATAACACGAATAACTCTACATCGCTAATGGTTTTATGACAGCTGTCTTTAGTACACAAATCACAAAACACCCATCCAAGATGTTCGGCACTCAAACTTAACCCCCCCCTCCGTCCTGACATGTGAGAAGAGAGTCAACAAAACAAACTACTGTCCTTTTAAAACTGCGAGTGTGACCTTTAACCTTGGAACCCTAACGCTCCTGCAGGAGCCGGGATTTCACGGTGACGATGAAGCCGGCACATGCCACGACAAATGGCAGACGTCGGCCATGTCGGTGTCCGATGCTAACGCGCACGTCGTCACCTCTGACATGTGGACAAACGGAAGACTCCGGAGCGGTGAAGAGACAGAGACAGAGAGAGAGAGAGAGGAGGGTCAGGAACGGAGGTTGTGTGCCAAATAACCTCCACAAAACCCAACCGAGAGACGACAGATGGCGGTTTGTGTTACACACACATGCTAACGCGCATTCTCAGGCACCCACACTCCCGAAATCCATCAAACGGGAATGATTCATGATCTCTGGAGTCACGGGGGAGCAACAAACACAGTGGACACACTTCTTATGCGTGTCATGCGTGAGGCCTGGAGGCACGGAGATCCTGTTATGCACATACATCATCTTCACTGTGAAACACACTGTCCATTAATGAATAGGAGACTCCTGCCGTGCGATTGGTGTGTTTACATTCTTTCATTTGCTGTGATAGAAAGCGGTGATCACAGTGAGTAGAATGTTTGCGATGGTGATGGCACTGCTAGACGTGTGGTACTGAAAAGGAGCGTATTTGTTGACTTCAGAAAGTAGCAAGAGTAGGAGAAAACAACCAATCACAGTTCTTGACAGGAGGAGAAAGTCAGCTACAGTAGATCTGGTGGCTACATGTGCACCGTAGGATCCGTAGCTATGCTGTCACCCTTTAACGCATAACTCAAAAATCCAAAAATCCAGAGATATTGCTTCATATTAAGCAGTCACAAGCAAAAAAAAAAAAAAAAAAAAAAAGGGTTGGGAACCACTGATGAACAGCACCACTGACTTGCAGCTCCCATCCAAGAATGCAGCAAAAAGCAACAAACATAGCTTCGTCATAGCACAGATGAATCACCAAAGCAATTTTCCTCCATAATTTCTTATACAAACTGTCTTGAAAACATGATGAGGATGGGGGTGTATCTCGTCATTCAAGTTTTCACTTACTCCTTCACTGTTTTTCTTAAGGTCAGCTTCTGAAATAAACAGCTGGACTTTTCAGTACTTCTTTGAAGAAAATAAGACAAGTATGCACTAGGCTCGTGCAGATTGGCGATCGGATCATATATCGACAATTGAAGGGATGATTGTTTTTTCTTAAGTTTAACTAACTTATTATAGTGTTATACAAGTAGCGTAGCTCCTTTAAGGGATAACTCAGTGTGTAGGTTGTGTGTGTAGCGAGTGAGCAGTCGAGAGAGAGAGAGAGAGAGAGACAGAGCATGTGTGTGTGTGTGTGTGATGGTGAGGCTGGCGACCAGAGCAGAGTATGAAGTTAGCAGTATAGCTGTGAGCGTAGCAGTGCTGCTACAACTCCTCAAGACCCGAGTTCCTGTGTCTCGCTTGCCACCTGCTGATTAAAGTGAAGGGGTTTATCCCCGAAGTTATCGACAACTTCAGCCCTTGGCGCAGAGCACAAAGTCTATGCTGTGCTTCCAAACTATGGTCTGGACGCTGAAGCAGGAAACTTACTGTAATTTATGGGTTGTTCATATCTGGTTTGTGGTTTTTAACTTTTTTTTTTTTTAAAAGATTTTTTTGTAGCAATTTTTGCCTTTTTATTAGATAGTGGGCAGTGAAGAGGCAGACAGGAAACAGGGGGAGAGAGAGAGAGAGAGATGGGTATGACACGCAACAAAAGGTCCCCGGCTGGAACCGAACCAGGGACATTATGGTTATGTGGCATGCGATCCAACCATTCGGCTACCGGGGTTGGTTGTTAACTTTTATGAGGCATGTGCAAAGTAGCGATAAAAGAAAAAAAAGACAATAGACAATAAACAAAAGGCTGAACATAATTGTACAGTGTCCAGTAAAGCACTTTAAATAAAGACAGCCAGAGATGTTTGTGTGCTCTCAGGTAATTGTTGAATGTGTGTCGACATGCTTTGCTGCAGGCAGCTTGTCATCAGGTCTGTCTGTGGCAAAGTGGAGTGTAGCAGAGTAGACAGAGAGGTGCTAATATTCAGACAGACAGACACAAGACTCTTAGTTAGAGATGAGCTGCAGACCCGTCACAATTCACTGGTCTGCTTTCAGCACCTTGGATTCTGCCGGAGGCGTCTATGTGCCAGTCAACACTGCGCTATCATGCAATACACACACACACACTCAAGCATTTCTATTGTGCACTTAGTAGAAGACAGTGGTCTCCTCTGTGTCTTACTTCTACACACACACACCTGTCTTCACCTAACCAGCATGTACATCCATAGAAGGTTATTGTAAAAGAGAGTGAAGCAGTCCTTCAGTGACTGTACTTAGGATTAAAAAAAAAAAAAAGCACTAAAGCACTCACATTTCATGCACACTTAAATAGAAGAAAAGCTTTAGATCTTTAGTAGAAAAGAGTTCTACTGTATCACATTCACTCTCAGCATTCAGTTCACTCTGATAGCAACCTGCAGATCAAAGAGAAGAGTCACGTCTTACCTGTTAATGGAGGAGAAACAATGTGATACCAGACCAGGGACGACAGGAGACAGGAGACCGGAAAAAAAAAAGAAAGAGCAGTAGTTAGCATTTATAAGTGAAGTTATACTATTCATGTTCTCAAAAAACAAAACAAAACAAAAAACCAATATATTTCATAGACATTAGCTAGAAAGTTGCCACTGCAGTGACACGCGAAAGTTCACTGAACATTTAAAGCACATTCTCTGTCCTCATTTTGTTTTTCTGACATTTGAGGGCTGAATTGCTCATCGAGAGACTGAAATTTAAAGGGTCGGTTTGCCAAAATCATCTGTGATGTTTGCTGCCATCCAAATCCAATCAGGACACTCATGATGGGGAGCAGAACCTGAGATACTTAATATAATTGAATATATGAGGGAGATGGACCGCCTAGTGTTAGAGATAAAATATGGAACATGTGACTTCTGTGCCTGCCTGAACTACCATACAATAAAAGTAATTACAATTTTATTTGCGGTGCTCATTGCATTTAGAAAAACTCAGCTGTGGCATCTCTTTCCATAAGCTTGATCCCTTTTACTCCACAGACCTCAGTGTGCACAGGTGTCATTGAGACTATTTGGTAGAAAATAAAGAAATTCCCAAACTGTTACACTATACAGTATAATATTAAGTTACACTATAACCTTTTGTGGACTTTTGTTCTTGGAGTGTTTTTCATGATTTCAGTTAGGCTCCTTAGTTTCACTTAAGGCAACACCTTTGGGATGAAATAAAACACCAACTGTCACCCAACATAAGTGGCTGACCTCATTAATGCTCTTGTGGCTAAATGGAAGCAAATTTCTGCAGCCAGTAGAGAGGAAGTGATTATAGCAGCATAATAATGCACAACAATAACACAGGAGTGTAGCAATCATGTGTCCACATACTTTTGGCCACTTCCAGTTTGGCTGCACTGACTGTAAAGCCTATTAAATCAAATTTACGATTAATTAAAGCATTCAATGTCATGTGAATAGAACATTTTTATGGTTTACATGATAAAATCAGCCAGGTGTGCTGACAAAAACAGGAAAATATTTCAGCTCAGCAGCCACGCCGCCGCACGGTTCAACAGGTTTTGAACAAAGTCTTCGACAAACTCTCAGTTCAAACAATACACTATTTTGTTTTGCCCTTACTCTCTCTACTGTAAAAGGAACTGAGCTGAGGAATGATAACAGACAAGAGGGATCAGGATGATGTCACCGTAGGTCACATGGTAAGACGAGCCCTTTCGATGTCAGACAAAAATAATCAGCTCTAACTCTATTAGACGTTATTTTGTTTTGTAGTTTTTCGGTGTTGTAACTAAGGAGAGAATCACAGCAGACGCTCTGGTCAACATGATGTCAGTGGTTTAACAGCTCGCATGCAGAGAGAGAATCACACGGTTACACCGCGAATGTCCACTCTCTCCTGCTCACACACACACACATGCATAATCGCTGTCAGTGCAATCTCAAGCAAGCTGGTTCCACCTCATTGGCCGTGATTGATTGTCTACCGTGCTTTCCCATGATTCTCAGCGTGGCCAGCAGACTCTAGCTCAGCATTCTGGGAGTGGACTCTGGCAGCACTTCTCACCGGAGAGCCGTGACCTCTCCTTCCCCTCCATCCCCCCTGCCCCTGACCTTTTAACCTTTCCACTCTGGCCCTAGTGGGTTCAGGATGGTACCGGCGGCGATCGGGTGAGGAGGCCGCGGCGGGCGGTGAGTTATGGTCTGAGCCAGGACGGACGTGGTCAACATGCCAGGATTTCTCATGCAGACTGAGAGGCATGGCAATTACAATTATAGCCAATAATTGAAGAGTAATGAAGATGGATGGGGTCACGAACGAGTGCGGCGGGGTCGCATCACGGGCTAATTTACAACATTTATTTCAGAGCATAGCGAGCTAATAGCTGGGATACAACAGGTGGACAAGGCTAACCAGAGGACACTCATTTTTCCACCGAGAGTGATAAACAAACAGTCAGCATCTGGCAACGGTGCGTTCACATCCACGGACAACGACAAGAGAAATAAATAATCTATTAAAATCACAGTATTGAAATTTGTATATATAGTTTGTGTCAAGTACATTACATTTGCCTTTTTTTAAATTATTTTTGGACGACTAAATCCATGTTGATTGCCTCTTAACTGTTCCCTGTATGACTTTTACTGTAAATGTACTTCTTCAGTGTCAAAAATCATATGGACTAATATGCCAGTTGATTAATGTACTGTACTCTGTAACAACCTTGGCATTACCGCAGCGGCACAGCTGTAATGAACCCGGTTTCACTGACTGTAAAAAGCACAGATGTTTAGAATGATGACAGTTGGGAAAATGACCACTTCAATGGACAAGCGTAGCCAGTGCAAGAGAAAATATAACATTTATAATAACACACTTTTTTTCTAAGGCCTAGCTGGCTTTATTTCTCATAATTTGCTAGTTTATGATCATAAATCACCAAACAAATTTCTTGCACTGTATATGAAATATTTCATTTATCAAAAATATGAATAACATGAAATTTAAAAATACATTCTCTCCCTTGTGGTCAGAAAATATAACTTTGCAGAGCGTATTGTTTATAGACTGGAGGATTTGATTTAATAACTTCATGGAGAACAGCTTTGTGGATTTTTTTGTTATTTAAACGTGTTATGTGTCATTTTTTTTCTGTATACTAGCAGGTTATGGAGCAGTCAAATAAATCCTGCACATACAGTACGGTATTATTGTGCAGTTTTAAGCTGCAACCACTGAGTGCCCTGTATGGATCATTGTTGATTGGCATTGACATTTACTTTTCCAAGATATTATCTTGTATTTCTACCACAATCACAAATATCCAAACCAATAACAGCCATATTGGATTTGTCTGGCCACTCACTGATGTTAAGGGGAATTGGACTACCTAAAAAAGTAACACAGACATATATGAACTATAGGCCAAGCTACAAAAGCAGCACAAAATCCCCCTTTTAATGCTGGGAAAAGGGATCTCTTAAGCAGCGGTTGTGAAAATAGACAAGAACGAGACACGGATAACATGTTAATAAGTTCTAGTCTGTTCACAGCGAGCTGTATGAAACACAATAGGTCAGGTTTTTGTCCGTAATCTGCGCTCAATCGGCCATAATCTCTTTATAACTCCGAGTAATGCCCAGAAATATGAACAAGGGACGAGTCTTGGAGTCTCTGCTCGGTGAGTAAATATACAACAACCTGGGAGCCGCGGTTCTCATATCTGACCCATCTGAATACACTAACCGTCTAACACAGGACCATCTGTGGATCTTTGGAAGGACATCGATGCCTTATTGGCTATCCTGTGTGTGTGTGTGTGTGTGTGTGTGTGTGTGTGTGTTCGCTACAGTAAATCTCAGCCATGCCCTGCCCAGAGGAAAGAGAGGGGAGTGGGCGGGTTGGGGATTCAACAGCGTCAAGAGGATCTGGTTCTGCCTGAAACCACTGGTGGTCTCACAACAAACTAATTATACAAGATTACACGCACTTATTGAGTATTAATAACTTTTTTTCTTTAATCAATTTCGGTGAGAAGCAGCATGAAACGTCCTTAAATTTTCTGTAAACAAGGTGCACACACATGCACACACAGTGCGAACTGGACCTGAACCCAGCTCAGTGTCTGTTTAAACTAAACGTTCCAAGTTAATGCGAACAAATATCCACTGAGCTGCTCAGAGGTTTCCTCATATCCTGCCCTGGCCCACACACACACAACATGGAGACACATATACACACATACACACTATTCCCCACCCCAAAAAGGGGCCCCATGGCTACTGTAACACTGTTAAACCATTCCTGTAGCAGTCATGAGAGCCAGTCAAATCCCTCCATCAACAATGCCCTTTGTTTCTGCGTCCAGGATGTATTTTTAAAAAACGACTCTTGGGCTCGATTGTCAAAATTGATATTTTTGTCACTCTGAAACATCCCAGCTTTACCCTTCTGAATCTGAATTGCTAAATCTCTGGGCGTACCTCAGTATGACTTTCCCAAAGCTTGTACAACTGCTTAGTAAAACAGTCCAATGTCGTCTGAATAGCTTGCCAGTGCGTTATGGTAAACGCTGCCAGCATGTTTCTCCGACAGTGACCCACTGTGTTTAATATGGTGTTGCCTGCCAAGGGTCACTTTCCATTTGGCTTAAGCGTACTGAGAATGAAACCAAGAAAGACGTGGAGAGAGTGAGAGAGAGAGAGAGAGAGAGAGAGAGAAGACGCAGACAGACAGAGCAGCCGAACAGGCATGTGCTGCTGTTTTAAGCAGGAAACACCCTTCCTCGGTGACAAATAGACGAACATGCCCACCTCACACTTTTCCCCTAATCAATAATTCAACAGTGACTTCATATGAATATAAACAGGCTTTGAAAAATTAATAAGCACAGCCAGTCCAGCGCGGCCAAACAGATGTCATGTGTCTACGGTTTGCACTCAAAATATTCAAATCCTATTATAAATCTTGTGCAGTTAATTCAAACTTCGTCTCTGAAGATGTGAGAACGGAACACCCCAGGGTGTCAGTAGCCTGACATTGACTGCTCCGAGTGTTTACAAAGGCTAATACTCATGTCAAACTGAGCCTGTTTCTCACAGCTCCCGTCTGCATGTCCGCCTGGAAGAGCTAATACTTCTCTGTCGCGTTCCGTCTCTGTCTACATCTGTCTTCCGCTGGCAATGTCAGTTGTTTGGCGTTCAGCGGGAGGTCAATAACAACTCGTCCTCCGAGGCCTGATTTCGATCTGCTTGAGCATCGCGCTGACGTCTGAGAGCTAAAACGGAGAGAGAGAGAGAGAATCTGGTCTGTGGTCTGAGAATGTCAGGACACACGACGAGGAACGTCAGGAGAAAAAACGTGGACTGGAAACTGCTCATTTTGGGCTTCGTCGAGAGTGACACAATACCAGCTGAGGCTGAGAGAGAGAGAGAGACATATACATAGCGAGGGAGAGAGAGAGAGAGACACAGACTGACAGAGTGGAGAATGATAGATAGCTTTCCATAGAGGGCCCATCCATTTTCCAGAGGCTATAAACAGACATGGCGACAGATTTGACTTGGCTTTAAGTATTCATATTTGCTGTGTGTTTCATTTAAGCTCTCAAAACTGGATGCAGCATTATGGGACAATCCTGGGTTGTTTTTTTTTTACAACTTAAGACTTATTTTTGTTGTTTATTTCAATAAATTGTGAGCTGAAATCTGACAACAAAGCGACATCATTAAATACAGACAAGAAACTCAACTTTATCTGATGTTTCTCCCCGTCAGACTTCTTTTTAATGACGTTGTTGCCACATTCCTCAGTAATTACAACTATGTGACTACAGATGTATTTTGACTTTTAGGCCAAAATTAGAAAAATAAGACACAAATTGAAAGCTCATTCTGTTTCTATTTTCAATTAATTTGACCCCCCCAAAAAAATCTTATGTTAAATAAAATTTTATTAACTCTTTCTGAAGCTGCACATCTCATAGCAGTCATCATCAGCAGTTAGAGGTTGTCATCATGTGACCTCAGTATTGAATGTTGATCCCGTAATGAAAACCACCTGTTATCACATAATGGAAGTTCCATACTTAAGACATGTGATGATAAAGAAACTATCTCCATGACAACTGAGCAAACTCCATACACTAATGAAGGATGTGTAATTATAAGGAAAAAATGTATTAAAGGGTAATTCCAGTATTTTTCAACCTGGACCCTATTTCCCATCATTTGAGGTCTAAGTGACTAATGGGGATAAAAATGTTTGGAATTAGTCCAGTAGTGAGCGAGAGCACTTCAGCCATCAGCCGCAAAAAAGGCTGTAATGTAATCCCTGGGGGCAATTGCGTCCATCAAAGTACGTCCACTAAAAGTGCTTGTTTTTGCCACTGACAGGTTCAGATTGTTATTATAAGTGCAAACACAGGAACTAGCATCATTCTGGCTAACTGCATAGGGAACTACATCCAGGGTAGTTTGCATGTCGGTTTGTTTACATCTGAGGTTGTGGATAACTCAGCATGTGTTCATGCTAGAGAAGTAGTAACTTAGTAGATGAAATAAAACGATTCATATCCACATTGCAAGGATAAAATGACCAGATTACTGCTGGACCATAGAGACTTACATACTGTAATTCCTCACACAGTTACATATTGTAATCTCATTTTTCTGACTGTGTGGAGCTGAACGTTTGGTCCGGCCAGCCTCACTCACTTAGTCCAGTTGAATCTGTGGAGGTGAAACAGTCTCCAGGACGACAATGTTGATCAACGCTGTAAGTCCATTTGTAGTAATTGCACAGCTGGGATTACTCTCATCTGCGGACACCTCTAGATTTAGAGTCTGGCAGCAACGCGTCCGACTCTGCAGAAAAAGTTTTTTCCTCTCCAGTGACTACAGGATCACCAGCAGTTTCTCTGAGGTAACCGTTAGGTACGTTGCCTTTCTGCTTCCATTCTTCGTTTTTCCCTCTTTCAGTTGTTTTATCTCCTCTCTGTGTTCTCAAATAAATACAGTTGTCCATTCAAAGTGAAATGACTCACGATCATCCTCACAATAGTCCAGGGATAATCCGTCATTTCACTTTGTTTTTATGTTTCCTTTTAGTCTAACTGCAGTGAAAGTCAGCCTCACACATGTAAACAAACCGGCGTGCGCGGGTGAATATGTGGGTGGTTCGGTTAGCCGGAAAACTGCCCATGATGTAATTCCCTATGTAGTTAGCCATAATGCTGCTAAAGGCGGCTAGTTCCTGTGTTTACTTTCACTGTCAGACACTTATAATAACAATCTGAACCTATCAGTGGCAAAAACAAGCACTTTTAGTGGACGAGCTTTGACGAGCACAATTGCCCCCAAGGATTACATTGCAGCCTGTGTCATGGCTGCCGGCTGAAGCCATGTTGCTCAATACTAGACTAATTAGACATTTTTTTTCGCCATTAGTCATTTAGACCCCAAATGATGGGAAATAAGGTCCAGGTTGAAAAATACTGGAATTACCCCTTTAAGTACTTTGTAATGCAGGTTTTTTTATTATATCATGAAGTTAATCAGCATCTGCATCAGTTGTGTGGGAGTAAATAAACTCTTTATAGTAATAGAATCCAGTTGTAAGATGCAGCAGCGTCACAGGCTAAAAACCTGTCCAACTCATGAACGTTGCCTTTGTCTTGTTTCTTTCCATTTAGAGCTCCCTACTCATGCAGAACTGCCTCATTTAACAACCTGATTGTGTTTTTTATGAGTCGAGTACAACTCCAGGTACAGAGAGGAAGGCGGGGAGGAAGGAGGGAGGGGGGGGGGGGGGGGGATTCAGGTTCAAGCAGCATTTCCCGCCAGGCCCGCTGAGAGCTGCCTGTAGTCTATTGAGCGTGGCAGAGACAGCATCCCAACCCGTCCACTTCAAACAAGCCTGATGGCTTTAATGGAATGGAAACATTTGTTGGGTCACAGCACTGAAAGCTTGTCTTCCCTCATCGCACAACGCCAAATGGCTTCCTCATGTTGTCTGTTTTTTATTAGACTTATAGTAGATCCACGTTCACACAGGCTTATGATATTAAACCAGGCGTACGTCCCTGTACGGCACACAAGCTCACACACACACACACAGATATCTTACACTCGCAAACATGCTGACATGCACAAACACACATGTTTGCAATATGCCATGGGGGCAGTTTGAGGAACAAGTTCATGATAATAAACGATACATTGTACTTGTGTTAATATTGTTTTACACACATTCCAACACACTTGTACGCTGCAACGACATAAATGACTACAGACTTTATACCAAAACAACAGACGTGTGTGTGTGTGTGTGTGCACTTGCGCGTTTTTGTACGTCGGGGTCCGACCTGGGGACCTGCGTGTAATTGGTGAGGAAATGCTGCGCCGAGGTGTTGGTCTGATGGATGAGGAGAGAACTGACGCGGCGTTCAGAGGCTCTTTCTCCACCACAATGAGGCTTTCACTCGACGCTGCTCGTATTGAACTTTATCCTTATTAAAACAGCCGCGATGGAGTGCTGTGTATTTGCTTTTAGAAGGTGGGACTTTCAAAGGGAGTGCCAGGGATCTCTTTTTTAATTAAGTGGCCCCAGCAATATGAGAGTGTGTGTGTGTGTGTGTGTGTCTGTGTGTGTGTAACCTGAGGGGAGGCCCTGTCTATGACCTGTAGTGATAGCAGCGGTTTGTTTTCATTCTAAACTTGCACCAGAGTTACTGGTTTTGCACCTTATTTGACCTCGCTTTGACCCGGGCCGTCACCTCTCTCTGACCCTCCGCTCGACGCCAGGGGCCGAGCTTTTTTTTTTTTTTTTTTTTTTTCCAGTGACACCTCTCTGTTTCCCTTTTACTTTTCCTCTGGTCACATCCTTTCCTTTCATTTTCCCTCCTTTTCTCTTGGTTTTCCCTCCCTTTCCACATCTCTGTTTCACCCACCTCTCGATCCCTTAGTCAGCTTCCCGTCACACACGTGCATGGAGCTGCTCGCGCGCTGCGAGTCGTGCGCATTTACACGCATGCACGAGCGCGCGCACACACACACGCTCACTCACTCAATCAAAGTGAATGACTGCACATTTGTCTTGACAGTCGCTATAAAAAGAGCCACCCACATAAAACTGAAGTCCTCTCATTATATCATTACCGACCCACAGCAGTCAGGCAGTTCTCTGACTTGTGTCTCCCTCCTTCCTTCTCTGTTTTCAACTGTATTACTCTCTTACTTTGTTTGTTCATCTGTCTTTTTTAGAAGCACGAGAACGGAGGCAAAGTGTGAGGCAGATCGAGCCTTAAAAGAAAAAGACGTGGGTAGAGTTGCTGTGGAGTGAGAAGTAGGGACATGCGCCATGGTGAAGGGGAATCCCTAGCTCTCCATTGTGGAGTGTAGGCTCCATGGCTCCAGGGGGCAGGCCAGCTGAAGTGTTTGTTTATGTCTGTGGGCCAGAGGGGAGAGATGGTGGCCATGTTCAGCAGCTACATGAAAGGCCCCGCGCGCTCTAATGAGACGTAATTACCGTGCGCATGTGTTTACGAGATTGCGAGGGAGCGAGGAGGAAAAGAGAATGAATAAGCACGTTTCACCCTGACTGTGTTTACTCCCCGTCTTTACAAATCTTACATTTTTCACGGCGCAATAGCTTGCTTCGTTGCTCTCCAAAACCAGCGCGACCTCAAAGTATAGACCTCGCAGATTGGTGACTGTCACGGCCTGTCATGCTTGTTTTATTCCTTGAGATGTTGAGCTGCAGGACTGGTGTGACATGCCTCGAGGTGGGCAGCGTAGTCTCTCATGTGTTGGCCACGTGGCTGCGTGGATTCAAAAATACACCAGATACGAATTTAGAAAGTCTGAATAGAATAGATGCTATAACAAATGTGTGATTATCTACTGAGGAGGCTGACGAAGATAATTAACTTCACAAAGCTCTTCTCTGCAGTTGACCGGTGAACAGTGCACATTTACCCCAAAACCTCAAACCTTTTTTTTTTTTTTTTTTTGTTTTTTATTGGATTGTAGTTTGACAAAATAATCCACTTTCTGAGGTCAGCTTTCTAGTTTTTTTCAGGGCTTTCAACTGCATCTCAGTGGATGATAAAGACCACAAATGGAATTTGCTCAAAGCAAATGCCGATGAGGACTGTGAGATGTAGTTGAAAGCTCCAAGTCTGGTCTAATAAGGAGACCCTGTGTCAAGATTATTGTGTCAAATTCACACTCTGTATTTGATATTTGATAGTATGCTGTGTTGTGTGATGATTTAATGGATAATAATGTTATAATAATAATGTTAAGTTATTTATTATCAATAAGTCTAACAAAAACCAAAAACCAAAGGCATATAGAGTTTATGCCCTCCAAAACATATTTTAACCCTCCTGTTGTCTTCCTGTCGATGCAACTAGGGTCAAAATTGACCCGGAGGACAAAAGTCCACAGATCCTATAAATTTTAATAAAACACCCAAAATTCAATGAAAGTAGTGATCATTACTTTTACTTGCAAAGTGTGTGGTATAGGACCATACATGTGATTTTCTGGCAATTAGATGAAAGAAATCCATATTTCTGATATAAAAACATTTGAAAACGGGTCAAATTTGACCCGAGGACAACAGGAGGGTTAAGATACATATGATTTCAATGGGTGACCTATATATTCATTTATATTTACACATCTAGGAGAAACCAGGAGTCCATTATTCACCCTTCCTTTAGCTCTGATTTGGTCTCCACCACCTCCTTGCGCTGCCAGATTTTTCCACTTTCTTCACCATCTAGTCGCTAACTTTTTCTGTCTGTAGTTTGGTGCTGGACAGGTACTATACATTAAGGTTTTATCAGAGTGCTTTTGCTGAAAAACAGCTGCCTGCTGCTGCTGAAAATGAGCCTGATGAAAGCCTTGAGACTGTGCTATATTGCTGTAAAACCAAAACTATGAGCTGAAAGAGGCTAAAAAGCACCGCATAGCTACATTTCATGCAGTCATTTGATTCATCGTTTATGAAAAAGAAAATCTTGATGACGGGCCATTAATGGTTTTTAGATGACACGGAAGGAGTTATATGGCATGGAAGAATAAGTTATGAGGTTATGGTTACACACAGAATTATTGTTAGCAGGACAGATTTATTGATGGTTTTGGGCTTTTAATGAAATTTGTTGATAATATTTCAAAAAGTAAAATAATCCCACCCTAATCCTTTCAAATGAGACACATGATGACGTGACACAGTGTGCGAGCGGCTCTCCTCATTTCGAATGTGTTGCTTTGCATGGTGAGCTAATATCCTGGAGCTCTGCTGTCTGTCATGTCATAAAGGCCTGCGTGGGCAGACCATGATGAGCTCTTTAATGGCCTGGAACTGGAAATATTACTGTTTGTATTTACAGGCCATTTAGAGCTTTCCACTGGCATTCACACTCTCTAACCAGAGAGAAAACGCAAGCTGCTGCACGGCAAACACCAGTCTACGTGTACCGTACGTCTCGGCCACTGAGAGCTTTCTCTGTGTGATTCAGAGCGTGTGCGAGCGCACCGACGCTCACCGCCCCCGAAATAGCATGCGCCTCTAATTACTGCTGCAAACACAGGTGTGGAAAGCCAGGCCTCCCTCCGCCCAAATCCTAGACCCACCGTCCAGCACACAGCACCCTGTGTGTTCCTGTTTGGGAGCACAGGAAGTCCAGAGTCTGTGTGTGTGTGTGTGTGAGTGTGTACATTTGTGTGGAAAGAGAGTGGGCAAACGTGTATTCGTGTGAGTTGCTGAGTGTGTGTGTGTGTATGTAAAAGCAAAAGTGTATCCGAGAGTGACTGAATGAGTGAGTGCATCTGAGTGTGTGTGTGTGTGTGTGTGTGGGTGAGAGAGAGAGAGAGAGAGAGAGAGAGAGAGAGAGAGAGATGGAGAAAGAGTTTGTGTTTGTATATGAGTGAGTCCAGACCACACCCTTTGAAGTCGGCTGTGCAGTGTGTTGGGGTTTGGACACGAACGCACAGCCCCTCCACTGGTTGGCTGGAAACCCTATACCCCACATCAATCAGACCTGCCACTCATACATTATTCATATCCCAGGCACACACACATACACTTAAACACACTCTTTCTCATCCTTAGACTCTTTGGTTTTTGCCCCTTATATCCCCGGTTGGCAACAGAAGTAAAATAGGGTGGGTGGTGCTACCGTTGGGGGTCTGCCTTCATTCGGCTTCGGTAGGTTAGAAACAAAGGAGAGGTTGTGGAATAGCGGAGGGGTTTTTTCTGTTTATTCACTGCAGGACCACATTTGGGTTTGAAAGTTGCCAAAAAGATTTAAAGATTTAAAAAGGAACCAGAAAATTCCTCCACACTTAAACTCACTTCATTTACAACGGTTTGGTTCTCAGGTCTTTATGAGATAGAGTTTAAGAATTTCACCTGATGAAATAAAATAAAATAATAAATAAATAAAAGGAGAACAAGTGACCAACGGTATGCAGTCAGAGTTTATGATCACACCTGTCGATGAGACTTTCTGCAGTGTAAGATATTTGTACTAAGAGTTGTTAAAAATGGCCTTAAAGGGTAATTCCAGTATTTTTCAACCTGGATTTTTCATCATTTGGGGTCTAACTGACTAATGAGGACAAAAAGTTTTGGAATTAGTCCCATTTTGAGAGACATTGCATCAGCTGGCATCCACGAAGCGGGCTGCGATGTAGGGTGCAATTGTGCCTGTCAAGGTACATCCACTAAAAATGCTTGTTTTTGCCACTGACAGGTTCAGATTGTTATTATAAGTGTCTGACAATGACAGTAAACACAGGAACTAGCCACCTGTAGCATCATTATGGCTAACTAAAACTGAAGTGATATGACAGATTATCCCTGGACTATTATGAGGATGATCGTGAGTCATTTCACTTTGATCGGCCAAACGTATTTATTTGAGAACACAGAGAGGAGATAAAACAACTGAAAGAGGGAAAAACGAAGAATGGAAGCAGAAAGGCAACGTACCTAACAGTTACCTCAGAGAAACTGCTGGTGATCCTGTAGTCACTGGAGAGGAAAAAACTTTTTCTGCAGAGTCGGACGTGTTGCTGCCAGACTTGGAAAATCTAGAAGTGTCCACAGATGAGAGTAATCCCAGCTGTGTAACTACTACAAATGGATTTACAGCGTTGATCAACATTGTCGTCCTGGAGACTGTTTCACCTCCACAGATTCAACTGGACTAAGTGAGTGAGGCTGGCCGGACCAAACGTTCAGCTCCACACAGTCAGAAAAATGAGATTACAATATGTAACTGTGTGAGGAATTACAGTATGTAAGTCTCTATGGTCCAGCAGTAATCTGGTCATTTTATCCTTGCAATGTGGAAACTTGCAGACATGAACCATTTTATTTCCTCTACTAAGTTACTACTTCTCTAGTATGAACACATGCTGAGTTATCCACAACCTCAGATGTAAACAAACCGACGTGCAAACTGCCTCGGATGTAGTTCCCTATGCAGTTAGCCAGAATGATGCTAGTTCCTGTGTTTACTGTCATCATCAGACACTTATAATAACAATCTGAACCTGTCAGTGGCAAAAACAAGCACTTTTAGTGGACGTACTTTGATGGGCACACTTACCCCCAGGGATTACATTACAGCCTGTTTCATGGCTGCTGGTTGAAGTGCTCTCACTCATTACTGGACCAATTCCAAAAATGTTTGTCCCCATTAGTCACTTAGACCTCAAATGAAGGGAAATAGAGTCCAGGTTGAATTACCCTTTAACAAAAAGCAGCACAAAAACAGTAAAATAGTATGTAAGAATGCAAGATTGAGTCACTAAAAGAAAAAAAATATTAAAATACCAGGAACAAATATGAATTTGATACATAAACTCTATATATACTCTATATATACTCTATAACTGCAATTGATTAAATAACATATTAGACATAAAATATAAATAAATAAATATATATATACCTTAAAATATACAGTGTAGAATAGTTGAAAGTGAACAGATTTTATTCTCTACAATGGTTTGGTTGATTTTCACTTTTAACTCGAGCTATTCAGTCGTTTCAATTCCAATTACAGCAGCTCCAAATACCTACGCTTGTTTTGGCTAACCTGACGGCTAAAAAAACATTTACACCGACACATGGTCCAAAAAAAGGAACCCTGCATGTATAAAGGAAAAAAAATAAAAGCTGATAAAATGTTGGAAAGCAGCTACAGTATATGGACTGCTGTTATGTGAGCAACAGGTAAGAAATCCATCCATCTATCGATCTGATGTCCTGGAGAGTGCTGTCTATTACAAGCCACACACTGTAAAATACATGCCTGGTGTAAAAAACCATTCAGAACAATAAGTTTATTTAGCGAGGATTGCTCTTATGATTTATCAGCTTATGGTATTATTGGTATTATTATTATCTGTGGTAATAATAATACCAATGAAAACACGTCTGAAACTTAACTTTTTGGCCTCATCAAACCTCTCAGCTCACATATTTGTGACAGTGACCTTCTCTCTCTACTTGTGCACCACAACTGATTTAACCCTCCTGTTGTCTCCCCGTCAACCACGCCACTTTTGTCCTTCCGGGTCAATTTTGACCCGGGAGGACAAAAGTCCACAGATTCTATAAATTTTACTTTTACTTGCAAAGTGTGTGGTACGGAACCATTCATGTGATTTTCAGGCAACAATCCATATTTCTGATATAAAAAACATTTGAAAACGGGTCAAATTTGACCCGAGGACAACAGGAGGGTTAAAGAGTAACGCAACACCTCCTAGAATTCTTATTTTTGCTGACCTCCAGTAGTTTAATCTCTCACCTTGCTATAGGTAGACTCAACACTGTTACATCACTGTTGGCTGTGGCGACACAGCACATTTACGACTACACCCATCAGCGATGCTGCGTAAAACGAAACAGATTTGAAACTTTCAACCAGAGAGGTTAGTGAATTATTACTCTGTCAAAGGGCGCTACATCCGTTTTACACATGAAATTCTTGAGAAGTAAACACGACAATTAGGCCTGTGAAAACAGTTGTATAATGTCTTCTATTGTTCTAGTAGGAGTTTCCCTAAGTTTGACAACCCTGATTATGTCCCCTTTAAGACAGATAGCACAAAAACAATGGAAAATAAGCAGCAGGGGCACGACAGTATGTATTAAAATCTAAGAGGAAAACAACATCCCACAAACATGAACGCACATGTAAACAAATATTTTTCAGATGTGCAGAAAGAGATCATTATTCTCATAGAGCGAGTAATATCAACGCTCCTACATACATGTGGTGCGAGTTCATGCGCACACAAGCACGCCAAAGATTTGGGTATCAAAGGGGGTCAGTCAGTCAGACAAAAATGTAATCAAGAGAGAGAGGAAAAGCTGTGAGAGAGAGGAAAAGAGTTGAGACTGTGACTGAGCTCTTGTGATATTTGGCTCGGTTTTCGATATTCTGCAGTCTGGACAGAGAATCTTCCCACGAGCCGCTCGACCGGCTGACGGAGCGAGAGACACACAGAGGGAGTGTGAGGGAACGAGAGAGGAGGTCACACACATTCCAGTCCCAAAGAGTAGGCCAGACTCCTCAGACAATTAAAACAAGATGACCCCCAAACATCCCCTCCACTCCATCAGTCCCTGTCTGCTGGACCAGTGAACGCTTCACTTCACTCCCTCGCTCGCTCGCTCGCTCGCACCGATACTCCCTAAAATGTCACTACACCAGACTCAGCCTTTTCTGTATGACAGAGTAAAGTACACACATACACAGACACACACACACAAGCCTGGGAGGAATTATTGCATTAGGGTGCCTCTAACACTTGTGCTTTCCAATCAGGGAGTGTCTCAGCTTCACAGGCCAGCTGTGGACTCCCTACCTACTGCTGCTCTCTCTCTCTCTCTCTCTCTCTATTCGATGCAATTCAGTCCCATTCAATAAACATTTACTGGCATCACTCAGTACTCCTCTGCAAAACTACATCATAATTTTGCCCGACAGACTTTTATTTTATTTGGGCAAGGCAACTTTATTTGTGTAACACCTTTCAACAACAATTCAAACCGCTCTACAGAAGACGTTCACACTGCGTAAAAGTTATTGTTCGCCTCATGTTAAGACAACATTTACCGAAGCATTTTGTAGAACTTGTTTATACAGTTCTCAAAGTATTGAAAATAGCATTGTTTTGCCATTTTGTACCCAAACTGCACCACAGTTTAAAGATTTCAAATGATATCCATTCACTGAATACACAAAAAGCCGGAGAATGACACTAGTTACTGTAGACAAAATGAGAAATTCATGTTCAGGACTTCAACATACAAACTATACCTTTTTAAAAAAGTGAATGAAAACATGTATTGACAAGCAGTTCTGCCACATGAACACTTTCTACCAAGCTTGAATCAATTATTATTTTTAGTTTTTTTTTTAAATGGAAACTTGGGAATGGAAATTTGGAGCCAAATTCAGGGAAAAATTTTATATTCTAATGAATATTTTGTAAAGCAGACATTTTGGCACCACTTCACATATTTTTGTAAGTTGCACGGAGAATGGAAGCAATCTCGAAATATCAAAAGTTTCAGTAACACTTGTGTTGTGTTCCAGTCTGTTTCTGGTCTGTGGTCTTCATCGGGGTCATCAGTCAAAACTTAACAAAGAACATGTGAATATGATAAGTATGAACCTAAAAAGATGACTAATCTCATATTAACACCGCAGACGATCGGTGTATTAACACGCCACATGTGTGAGTTTAGCAGCGGGTTTGTGGTCTCGAGTGAAGCAAACTTGTCTTAAACCGATGAATAAAGCAGCCGTCGATGCTACAAGAGCTGCTGGAGCTTTGATACTTATATTATTATTTATTATATTTTAGATAATCTATAAGAAAAACTGCCTCTTGTTTCCAGTTCTTCTCTCTCACACACACACCCCCAGCTATCACTCTCCCTGCTGCCCCAGCCTATTAAACCCTCAGCAGGGTACCGAACCTTCCCACCACCTCCCCCCCAACCTCCCCTCCTACTCTGGAGACGTCAAGCCCATCAATTTGCTCCCTCACCCTCTCCTGCCCTCTCTCCTCCTGCTCTGCTCCCTCTGTCCAGGTGGGAGGTATGACTCTCTGTTGCTCTATGTGTGTGTGTGTGTGTGTGTGTGTGTGTGTGTGTGTGTGTGTGTGTGTGTGTGTGGGATTTCACCCCCCACACACACACTCGTCACCTAACAAACCTGTCCAAACACAGCACCGAACCGCAGGACAACAGAGCTGACGACGCACTGAAAAATAGACTTTCTGGTCTTTGTTTCCTGTTTTAAATCAAGACAACTGAAAATCTATAAACTACATAAATACAGTGAAAGTCAGTGTAGCGTGTTAACATCAATAATCACTGGCAGCCTCAGCTTCTATCCACTGAATATTGCATCGTCAACACTTTCTGAGTAATGACTCGTGACGTTGGATATTTTTGTACTTGTCCTCTTTTTACTTGACGACATATTTCTTGATTTACATCATTTTTTTAGGTGAAGTTCTTGCACAGCACCTTTGTAATAAGACAGCATTAAACACTGAAGTGATGGCTTAAAGAAGAAAATGTTTATATCCTTCAAAGAAACGTGCAGAAAAAAGTGTTGTTGACATCAGTACTGAGACTATAACGTACTGGCAACAATAAGGAAACATTTTCAACGCGCCGCTTTAGGTTTTCTGAGAAATCTGCTAAAATGTTTGAGGTTTTTTTTTGTTTTGTTTTGTTATAATATTTTTTTGGAGAGGAGAAAGAAACAGGGAAAAACAAGCAACAAGGATCCGCTGCCGGAATCGAACCGTGAATGTTGTGGTTATGTGGCATGCATCTTAACCAGCGGGCCGCCGGACCGGGCCAGCTAAAATGTTTTCGCCACAAAAGCACAGCGAGCAGCACAGAAATGTTTTTTCATTATGAGACAAACACACAATTTCAGTTGCAGAACTCAAAACTTCACATTAACTCGTGTTGTCTGAGTACACATTCATTATCATTTAAGGACTGTGATTGGCTCGTGTTCCTTCTTCTTGGTTTTCAAAACAAATGCACACAAAAAGCAACAATTGGCAAGAAGAGGGAAGCACTATAATTTCTTTGTAACAGGAAACAACAGGCTTTATAGGAACTATGGTGTTCATTTTTCACATGTAACACTTGTAAAAATGGTTTGAGCCTATAAGTATTTTTTGAGTAATTTTGGTTTCCTTTTCTTATCCCTTTATTATTTTGTGTTTTCATTGTACTGTCATAGCCTGTTAGGGTCGGTCGGGTTTGGTTTTGGGGAAGATGGAAATAATCTGCGTAATTTGTTGTTTGTCTTTTTGAATGTTTGGATCTTTTTGTTTATAGTTTGGAAAAATTCAATAAAGAAATGTTTAAAAAAGAAGTTTGCAACTAGAGTTCTCCGTTGCATGAAGTTTCCTCCCTCATATGAATAATGTGCATCTATCCGTGCGTCTATCTTTGCATATGTACGTTTGTCTGTCTATCTGCCTGCCAGTCTGTGTGTGTGTGTGTGTGTGTGTGTGTGCATGCGGGTATCTGCTTTCTATGAGACTCCGAGGTGCAAACTATCCTGCAGGCTCCGTATGAAAGCTGAGGATTCTGGTTACACAAGGCGGCGAAGAGAAAGGAGAGAAAAACAGAGCGGGAGAAGAAGGAGGAGAGCATCTGCTTTCATCCTCAACCCAGCAGGGGAGAGCTTAGGCCTGTCAGTCTGAGAGAGACAGCCAGCTGTTGCAGGGCGCACACACACACACACACACATATATATATAACCAAACACACACAAACCTCGATACAAACTTAGAAAAACAACACTGTATATTTTGGAGTACCATTAAAGCTCAGTGGCCTGCTTGTTTCTCTTATTTTCACTATTATAAAGATATATTCCTAATATTTAAGGCTATAAAATATAAAGGGAAAGGCTCATACTGCGAAGTAGAGGTTCCCATACATTCAGAAAGTTCTTTCCGACGTGAAAACGACTTTCAACTTTTCCTCTCTTCTTTAAAAAAAAAAGACTGACAGAAAGACAATCCTTGTAGCAGAACCGTCACAGCTGGTATGAGTTTGTTCTAGTTTGTTCTTAAAAGCAAAAGACAAGCACTACTTGGGTGTTTTCTACTATTTCAGAAGGAAAAGGGTCATTGGTGTATGTACTGCATATGTTATTAATCTTTGGTTCCAATTATTTAAAAATGATTGGTTCTCACAATCAATACGGCTATAAAAATGTCAAATCTGACATAAAATTACATGACAACTTCCAAAAGTAATTCTTAAACTGGAGGAGGAAAATGATTTGATGCATTATTTTTGTAGGCTCTTGACTTCCAAACTTTTATTGAGTGAAACAGCCTTGAAACAGGAAAGTAAAGTGATTATTTGTGTCAACTTTAATGACACTCATTGCCTATTCCTGTAAAAGGGGATAATGAGTACTACTCACTTCATTTTGGGGAGCTGTAAGCCCAAAAGATCACAAACACTGACCGGGAAGATTGGTTAATTTGGTAAAAAAAACAAAGGTAATGAATTTAAAACATTCAGAAGGTTTAAAAACAGTTACAACCAGATGAAAAAAACACACCAAATGTCATAGAGCCAAACAAAAAGATCTGCTGGCATTATGTTCAAATGACAATTCTCAGATTTCAGAATTTACAGTATGAAGACTAAAGAGCTCACAGCTGTGCTAGTGGCTCTATGAGGCTTTAGTAAGGCACAGCAGTGCTTTGAGCTAACTGCTAACACCAGTATGCTGCAGCATGTTCACAATGACAATGTTAACATGCTAATGTTTAGCAAGTATGTTTAACATGTTCGCGATGCAATAAAATAGAAGAATTGCAGGAGAAGCGGATTGATTTGCACATGAGACTCCGTCAAATGTAGGGCGGTGAGGGAATTTCCCCTGTGGTGATTAAGGGTTGCTCAGCAGTGCGGTATGCAGTCATATGCGGTATTAGCACCATTTTGTGTGTGTGTGTGTGAAAATCAAGGTATGTTAGTCTGATTATGTGTCGGCCGAATGGAGCAGCAGTACTTGACAAACACGGAGAACACGTTAAATCGTGTTGTGGCGGGAAATAATGTTGACCTACATGCTGAGTGTCCTTAAGCGGAGTCTGGATGCTAGCTGCGGTAAGCTCGCGCAAGGCTCCATGGACACCCACGAGCGAGAACTCTCAAACCGCCGGAGACAGACTGGACCGAGGGAGCCGCCTAACACTCGGTAAACATGAAGTGAAGTGTAAAACAAGAAGGGCCTAGCCTCAAAAATAAAAAACATGAACATAGCGCGGTTGTGGCAGTCGCTTGCCATCCACCGCAGTTGGCTTGGCTATAGCGTGGTATTGCAATATTGCGGTTATTACGACAGCCTTAGTCAAATGACAGAGCTAAACGCCGTTTCAAAAGAGACATCGAAACTTCAGGACACTTAATGCCATGGTTTTAATTGGATCAGCTGGCATGGGAACGCGAAACTCAGCGCTCCTTGTCTGGAAACACTGGCCAAGGAGCATTTTCCACCACTGACCACCGACATGGCAGCTGCTGTGAGATGCTCAGTGGCCTCCTGCTCCATACAATGCCCAAGGGAACATCAGTGGAAAGGGTCGGTGACAGAGGCAGGAAGACAGAGGGAAATCCTCCATCTCATCTGGAGCTAAGGCTGGAAAACCATTTTTTACGGCGCTGAGCCCGGACTCGTCCCCCGACCGCCATACCATTGCTTGCTTCCACCATGGAGATCGGTGGTTCCATCGATCGGGGGGCTCTCACCGACTAACGGAACCGCTGCAGCAGTCCACTGTTTACCCGGAGCCCATGTGTTGGGCCTCAACACACAGCTTCCAGCCGTGCTTGGAAAACACGGTAATGTGAGTACTGTGGTGGCACACATTGGCAGCAACAATATTTCTCACCGCGAGTCTGAAACATTAAAGGAACATTTTAAAACTTTTCTCACCACCCTTAAAGCAACTGGAAAAACATTGCAATTTCAGCACCCCTACCGACTTACAAAAGGGGCATAGAAAAATTCTAGTCGTCTGTTCTACCTAGATTCATGGCTAAAAACTGCATGTGACAAATTTAAGGTCATTTTTATAGACGACTTTGATCTTGTCTGGGGCTATATTGCGTTTTTTTTTTTTTTAAGCACGATGGACTGCGCCCCAACCACAGGAGCTCTCAGGTGCTCGCCCACAACATATTGCAATGTATTTCACCATGACTACCTAAACCACCCACCCCTGTTCACTCTATAAAACCCATCCTCCCAACTCGACACAACACTGCCAACAGAGCTATAAAGGGGCCAAACATAAATAACTTGGTTATATTTCCCAAAGACAGAAACTCATTTTCAGCTGCAAAACAGACAGAAATTAAAATGGCTCTTTTTAATATAAGGGCATTAGCAAACGACAGTAATTTGTATCGATGACTTCATCAATGAACACAATCTTTCTTTACCTATATCCTCTGTACAGTCCTACCTCCCTTTTTAAAACTATTTTTAATTCTGTATATGAAGACATCCTTGCCAATATAAATCACCCCTACAGTTTGGTGTCTTCCCCACTGATTTTAAAACTGCTTTAGTAGAAACCTCTTTTAAAGAAAGGGAACCTGAATATTTTAACACCCAGCAAATCTCCCGTTTTTAAGCAAAATTTTAGAGAAACTAGTTTTTTAATCAGCTAAGCATGTTTTTAAACTTAAACACTAAATTAGAAATGTTTCAACCAGAAACAGCCATGATAAAACTAGTGAACAATATCAGAACAACAAGCCTTCAGTTCTGGTGCTACTTGACCTGAGTCCTGCCTTTGATACTGTGGATAAGTATTCTTTTAGATAGATGAGCATGTTGGTCTGACTGGTTTACCTCATATCTTTGTAGAAGTTTTTTTTTTCTTTTTATCTGTAGATGACCACTCTACCTGTGGGGTACCACAAGGATCAATTTTAGGACCGTTACTTTTTAATCTGTACATGCTGCCCCTGGGCAGTGTCATCAGGAGACATGGTATCTCTTTCCACAGCTATGCTGATGACACTCAGCTCTATGTGCCTGATGACACCGGGCCGATTGACTCACTTTTTAAACTGTATTTTAGATATAAAGGCCTGGATGTCACAGAAGTTTTTACAGCTCATCAAGGATAAAACTGGCCTCCAAACTAAACACACTAGGACTCAACCCGAGCCAGGAAGCGAGAAATCTAGGAGTCATTTTGGATTCTGATTTTAATTTCAAGGCTCATGTAACTATCTAACTAACAATAACTCACATGCTGAACTATTTACACTCTCCTTTCTGGTCTACTGAGGAAACCAATAAATCAGCTGAAATTAATTAAAATTCTGCTGCACAAGTGCTGACTAACACCAAAAGGAGAGCACACGTTATGCCTATTTTAGAGTCTTCACACTGGTTACCTGTCACTTCTCGTATTGATTTAAACATTCTTTTATTAGTTTATAAAGGCACTACATGGCCGTGCACCAGACTACCTCTCAGAAATGCTTTTGGTTTATGAACCAGGAAGGCCCCTCAGATCCTCCGGTTCTTCTCTTTTAGCTGTTCCACAAAGCAGAACAAAAACATTTGGTGATGCTGTTTTCAGCCGTTACGCTCTGAGCCGCTGGAACAGCTTCCAGAGAATCCGAGAGGAGCGGAAAATATTGATTTTTTTTTTTTTAAACGTAAACTAAAAACCCATCTATTTAGTCTGGCTTTTATGTAGTGTTTTATAATTTTATGGTTTTACTATTTATTCTTATTTTATTTATTATTGTCATTAATATTTATTTTATTCTATTTTTGTTTTATAAACATTTAACTGTTGATCATTATGATTTATTTTATTCTATTTTATTTTATCAACATTTTACTGCTTTACTATAATCTATTTATTTTGTGTGGTATTTATTTATTTTATTTTTTATTGTTAGTTTTATTGCTTGTATTATCTTTTATTATTTCTCTATTATTATCTTAACTACCCATCTTTTACTGTTCTTATCTTATTCAATTAACTTTTTTTTTTAAGCTTTTGGTTAATTTGGTGTACATTAGTCTCAAAATCCATTTTTAACATCCTACGTTTTGTGAATCACTTGTAAAGCACTTTGAATTGCATTTGATTTGTTTGAAAGTTGCTAAATAAACAAAGTTTGACTAACAAAAAGAAAGAAAAGGACAAAAAAGAAGAGGACAAGGACACACCTAAAAATTAGAACCTTGTAATATTGATTTTGTTTTGTAGAAAAAAAACTGCCTGCTTTGCGCAGAAAAGACATTCCAGCCTCCATCAACCCTTCTGTCATTCTCTTCACCAGCTGTGATCCCTGCCAATCACAAGCTCTGACCCAACTCTTTCAGCCAATCACCCGCAGCTGTACGGTACTGCCAAATACCGACTGGAGGGAGAACAGAGAGGTCAGAGAGAAATGAACAGAACAGGAACAGAGGGAGTGAAAGAACGACAGACATTCCCCTGAAAACCCCTGAATCTCACCCCAGAAATGAGGACACCTTTTGGGTCAGGTTTCTGTTTTTATAAAAAAAAAAAAAAAAAAAAAAAAGCAGAAGTTCCAGCTGAAATTCTGGGCCCGTACACATTCATACACACTCAATGTAACCCTGCTGTGGCCCCCTTCACAAAAGCAATAACCATAGAATCTCTTCGGTCATGGATCTGACTGTTATCTGTTCTTCTATTGTTAGAGCAGCGAGAGGGAGTCAGTTTTACACAATCCCTTTTTTTCCATTTATCTTCCCTCATCTCTAAATTATCTAGACTGTGAAAATCTAACATTTCGTTGCTCTGCGCCTCTTTCTCTGTCCCGCTGGTACCATGCCACAGTAAACACTCAACCCATGTTGGATGATTTAGGATTTGGACACAGATGGGGCAAGATACCCTCCCTCAAAATCCATTTTAAGCCTCTAACCCAATTAATTATTCTTATCGTCATATGTCACCTCCTACGTATCTTCTTTGAGTGTTTATGAAAGTACAATTTTCTTCCATCTACCTGTTTGTGCAATACTTTTATTAACAACAGCCCATTTCAAGAGCCTCGACTTGTGTGTTGATTTCTTATATTCATATACACACACAAGGACTTTTAGTATTTCAAGAGGTTTTTCAGTTTCAGAAACAACAAAACAAACAAAAAGAAATCCAGGGATTTATCAATATTTATTATCATAGCGGTAAATAAAATCTTAATTATTAATTAATTATCCAGTGCAAAAACTACTGTATGAACACCAAAAATATCTGTAATTTGCTTGTATCAAACAAACTAAATTTTCCAACGAGGTAACCAAAAATGACATAATATTTCTTGGAACCACAATTAAAATATGGCCACTAAAAACACTTTCTAACCCCAAAACTAGTAAAATTAGACTTGACATTAGCAATGAAACTGAAAAATGGTCCTCGAAAATAGAATATTTGTCTTTCGTTAGAATAAATAACATTTAATGATCCTTAAATAAGAAATTATGACTTAGAAGTGTCCTTTTTGCAGTCTTTATTAGAAGTGCTTGTAGCGAGAGGAACTTTTAGGTGAAGGCCGGACGTAAGCGTTTTCTTGAAGCGGAATACGACTATTGGCGTGCGGAGGGGGTGGACATAAAATCTTGTGCCACTTTTTATAAAATCCAGGTATTTCTCCTTAAAAATCTGTGAGCCTTAAGGATTTCATTACTAGGACATAAAATCAGAGAAAAGATTAAAAAAAAAGTCAACACTGTTACAGCTAGTTCCCCTTGAGAACCAGTTACTGTAAGGAAAGTCTGTGGTTGGGCCACTCTAAACAAGACTCCATGAACCAATTAAACTCTTCAGACCTGGGATCAGATAGCATATCGGAGTTAAAAGGCATGAAATGTTTTGTTATGTTCAAGCATCATTCTGTGTAAAATGTACATGTTCTTGAAATAAGTGTGTGTGTTCGTGCATGTGTGTGTGTGTGTGTGTGTGTTCGTACATGTAAAGGTTGCAGGAGGTTCAGTGAGGTTTTATTGCTCTGAGCCACAGGGGGGCAAACCCCGGTTTATTGAGCTGCTGCTAAGGCCATGGGTCGAATTTCACCTGTAATTAACGCCCCGAAACCTACACACACACACACACACACACACACACACACACACACACACACACACACACACACACACACACACACACACACACACACACACACACTTACATCTGTGCATGCACACAGCTGCTGTCGTTTACTCATCCTGCTTGTGTGGGATGCCAAGTCAACATGACAGTAACTTCTGTCACAGTCTTTCTCACTAAATGATCTACACTCTAGCCTAGCCCCCCTGCAGAGCTTGCACACACACACACACACACACGCACACACACACAAATCTCAAGAGATGACGTTAGGAATATGCCAGCGTTGGTGTATTAGGGGGGGAGCAGGGGGTCAGGGGTTGGCGGAGTTGTAGTTGTAGTCAGGAGGTTTAGGTGATGAAACCCAACGCTCCTTCTCCTCTGCCCTATTAGATCCCTTTTTTAGCTCTTTACCACTCCAGCTGTGTTTATTAAAACCTCGCAGAGCAGGCGAAGGTATTTATCAGCTCCCCGAATCACCGCTGTAAAGATCCAGGCATGCATATAACACACACACACACACACACACACACACACACACACACACACACACACACACACACACACACACACACACACACACACACACACACACACACACACACACACACACACACTCTCTATACCACAGAGTGCACATGCAGCAAGGGGACAGCGCCCTCTACGACATGGCAGAGCGCACCATTGAGACTTTATGGCGTTTAAATGCCACAGGTTTCATACAGCGGCCAGTATGTCAGTCAGCAGCACAGGAAGAAGCCAAAGTGATAAAATCGAACCGTATTTCTGACATAACGCCTTCCTGGATATTTATTATTTGATGATATATCCAAGGGTGCTCTCAGAATAACAAATCATTTGTTCATTGTACTCTGGAGTCAGAGCGCTTAAAAATACCCATGATTGACATGTCTTACGTCAGACCTCCACGGCCAAACATTCACTGTCCATCAACAGTTTCACAGCCTGTCCTAACGTCTTAAAAAAAATACACATAATATATATTATGAGCCATTTTTCATGCCGAGTCGCTGGATAAGCGCCTCAGCAAAAAAGTTTAAATGAAGACGTGAATGTCAGGCTTACTGTACCAGGTTCCTGAGCCCTGCCCCCACTGTCACCTCCCAGGCCAAAAACATGTGATGAATGGCCTACCACTCTCATCAATCATCTGTGATTGGCCCTGATCTGCGCTGTGATTGGCTAATTAGCCTCATCTGTAACCATTACTGCGCAGAGAGGCAGCTGCGCTAGAAAAAAAAAAAAAAAAAAAAGGGATAAGAAAAATAAAGGAGGTGAAAAATGACACCATCAAGGGCCTGTCCTGTCACCACGGTGCCTCCGCACAATGCCAGGAATTAGACAGTTACCGCCACACAGGGGCAACCGCGCGCGCACACACACACACCTGAAGGCTTCAAGGAAAACACCTACAGAAGACCAGAGTTTCATAGGTAATTATATTTTGAGAATAAATATGCGAACAAGACAAGAGCAAGGGAGGAGGGTTTTTTTGTCTGGACTGTGTGTCAGCGGGTCAGCCACATCTCATCTGGCAACGGTTTCCCCACTCCGGTCCGCTTCAGCAGTGAGAAAACAGCAACGCCAGTTCCAGTCAAGGGAAAATTAAGAGCCAGTTATTAGATGTCAGAGGGAAATATCTGGTAACTGGGTGGTAACTACTCGCCGAACGAGAGCTGGACAAGAGGGAGAGGAGCGGTTTTGGTGGAGCACTCGGTCCGGTGACGCAGCTTTTCATGAGTACAAAACAGCAAACTGTAAGAGGTTAAGAGGCAAGAGGGACATGGAGAATAAAAAAAAAAAAAAAAAAAAAAACATAAGATGGGAGAGGAAAGAGACAAAAAAGAGAATAGTGAGGCAGGATGGAGCCTGAGGGGAGAGAGAGAGAGAGAGAGACAGAGAGAGGGCCAAAACCACCAGGCCGACTTCTGCTCCTGCTCCCTCCCAGCCAGCCCTCTCCTCTCTGCACAGGAAATGGCTCTCTACATCCAGAAGGGGTGGAGCTGGGGGGGGGGTAGAGGGGGTGGGTGAGGGGGGGGTTAAACAGCTGTACCCACCATGGGCCAACTCAGGGTGGGGGCACAGGCTGAGAGGAGAGGAAGGAGGGAAAGGAGGAGGGCAGTCCTTAAGTAAAGATGGCCTACTCTTACATCTTTATGTGTTCAGATAGAGGCTTTAGTGAGTGATTGTTGTGGGTTTCCTTTTCTCCTTCGCGTCCTCGGATTCAAAAAAAAAAAAAAAGAAATCGTTCTATATCGCTGATCCCAGAAAACCGCAGACCGTCCAAGTGTTTCAAATACCGTCGCAGAATTGAAAAACTTAAACGCTTAACCTCTTTGAGGAAAAATGAGGTCAGGAGGATTTAAATTATTTTATCTGTCGATTTTATACTAAAGCGTTCAGCTCCCGGCATCTAGTCCGTAATACCATAATAATAATAAAGGGTTCCATTGAGAGTAGCTGTGCAGCTCCAGGTCTGTCTGCCTGCCTGGGACGGACACCTGATACCCGGCTGAGACGATGCCCAGCCAGCCGCACGCTTTCAGACGTCGTTAGAGCAGACACACAGCACGCCCCTCCTGCCACCCGCAATCCATCCACAGCCAATTACGAGCAATTTCCCTGTCCTGGGTGGGGTGAGGAGAGGGAGAAACAGAGGGAGGAAAAGCAGTTGTCAGCCTAAAGCAGACACACATGGTTCTGTTTACAAATTGCCAGTTGTTTGGCTTCGCCATGGTAACGCGCTGCCGACGCTGCCTGGATGAATATTTCAAAGTGAAACACAGAGAGAGAGGCAGAGAGAGAGAGAGAGAGAGGAGGGGGGGGGGGGGGGGGGGGGGGTCGTGGTGACAGTCGCCGCCTTTGATGGTCTGGCAGGGCGGGGTGAACTTCCAGCAGGAGAGATGGTTCATTTATGCATAATGTACAAACGTCCCACAAACACGCGTCTGTCCCCCCTCCCTACCCCGCACCTTCCCCCCCCCCCCCACCTCCTCCTCCTCCTCCACCTCAGTTCCCCTCAGCACCTCGGGCTTCTGTTTGGCTTCCCGAAAGCTGCTTTCCGAAACTGGAGACGTTCAGCGAGGAGGTGCCTGATTCACCAGAGCTGGAATGTCGGCGGTTCCCACAGGAAACCTGGAGCGTCTCAAGGCAGGGTGCCCCGGACAGGCACTAGACGTACACACACACACACACACACATCCAGCTGTATGGAGTCGCACGTACCATACAAAATACTTTCGGGATATGGCATGACAATCATATTATATATATTTTAACTTACAACACCTTCTGAGAAATCACATTTTATCCATCAGTTTGGTGCTGCAAATATTACGGTACCCATCAGAACAGTTCAGCTGAAATCAGGAAACCTGCTCTTGTTAGATTCATTCAAATTCAATATAGTGAAATTATTTAAATTGTTGGATTATCAAAAGCTCAATCTATTGGTTCAGCCTAGTTACACAGAAACTGAATGTCTTATAGCAACGCTGCTTAGATTCATAGATGACTTTCATTCCAACTTTTTTTTTTTTTTTCCTCAAAAAGTTTTTGACCTGCTTTATTTCAGCAACTTTGACCGCTGGGACGTGTTTGTGCAGTCTGTGTTTATTTACCCCAAACTGAAAATGTACCGATTGTGCAGATGTTAGCTGTAGCTAACCAGGAATCGACTGTGTGTGTGTGTGTGTGTGTGCATGCATGAAGCGTGTTTGTGTGACAGCTCAAACTTATTTCAAAACTCAATTTCTTTCCTTCATTTTCCTCCAAGTTCTTCTTCTTCTTTTTCCTCGTCTCAGGTTCGTGATAAGCGCGGGTTGTTCACTCACGTTAAAACGTTGTCAACGTTGCGCCCCCACCGCAATGTGCTCCGCCTGTGTCTGTTCATGCCTACTGGCGTTTTTCCACTGGCTTTCTATGCAATTGTGCTTCTAAAATTGGCTTTGCGTGTCCTTTTAACACATGCCTGTCACCCTACATCTGTCTGAGAAAAATAAATAGGACGTTTATTTTCCAAAACCACATTGACACATTATTATAAAAACCAATGTTTATTTTATTAGATGTGAATCTGTTAATGGGGACATACCATCACACAAACAGATTCTGTATCAAGAACAGTGAGTTCGGGGCGCCGCCGTGGCTAAGGGGTTAAGACGCCAACCATAAACCGCAATGTCGCCGATCCGAGACCGCCCCGGGGACTTTTGTTGGATAGCTCTGCCCTCGTTTCCTGTTATCTTTCTACTTGGCCTTCTAAAAGCATAAAATGCTTAGAAAAATATATATATATATTTTTAAAACTGAACTTTTGTGCTTCCATTTAACCAACACCGTCTCACTTCCAACAAGTCAGACCAAGGGAGGCAAAAATTATTCAGTGTGGTTACAATCGGATATGACTGATCGACAGCCTTCCCGTATCAGGGTGACGGAGTCACTTTGCTGACGCCACCGACGCCTCCGCGCCCCGCCTTAACAGCGTGATCCACCGCTGCCCCTCTACCACCCGGCTCTGACGCAGTGACCCCCGCACCGTGATCTGCAGTTTAACTGAGCTTCCCTCCCCGTAACCTCCTCACCTCCGCTCCCATCTCAAAGAATGCCCCCCGCCACCACCGCCACCATCACCTCCTAATAATAACATAGTCCGCCGTCAGGGGTCTGCTGTCAGACATGGCAACCCGTTGAGCCTTTCATCCCTGCAGCCACACACACACACGTGTTCCAACCTTAACCTATCACACACTTTGACACACTCATAGGAATGTGCGCTTCCTTACGCACACACACACACATGCATGGGGGGGAAAACACACATTTTAGAAAGCTCCGTCTGCTCCTGGATGTGGCGACCCCACTGTTCGTTTCATCTCCCCTCTCCTCTCTCTGCTGGCTGCTGGCACCATTACATTAACAAAAACACCGTATTTCTGTCATCGTCCCCAGGACACGGCATTCCCTTAATATCTCTCTTTCTTCTGCGGGCGTTCGGGGAATGGCGATGGGGGCCTGGAGGGATCTGGGACATGGGTGAGTTGTGGGAAACCAGAGTGCAGTCTGTGGCCTCACAGCATGTGGCCCTCTCCCTCTCCTGCCGCTCCCCCTCTCTTTCTCTATCTCCGTTTCTCTTTTGGCAGAGAATCATAGGAGGCTTCATGCAGATCGCATATTGCGGCCTCAAATGATCTGGGAAAACAAGCCCCGTTAATGCTATGTGCACATCTGAACCCTGTTCAACTCCCGAGCAGTGCACGCAGAGTTTGTGTGTGTTTCTCTGGTTATGGTTGTGTGTGTTTTACCTCCACGTAGTCTTTGGCGTGGCCCCAGTCCCTCTTGGAGTCCAGGTTGCCCAGACTGAAGCTCTCCAGTTGGCCCAGGTGAATCTTCGCCACAGAACGGCTGATCTTACGAGTCACAAAGTTTGAACCTAAAAACACATACATTAAAAATGCTTTGTTGGCATCTTCTGAATTCAATTACAGTTTACACGGAATATAAATGTTACAGAGGTTCAGCTCGGTCCAACACACACAAACACAGTCAGAAACAGAGAAACGTGGTGCAGATAAATGAAATCGAGGCCTCCACGTTTTGAGATCGAGAGAGAGATCCCTAACTCTACAAAACACCCCAACACCACACACACATACAGAGGCCTTCCAAACCTCCACTACTGCTCCAATTGCTCTTTAGCCAAAGCAAAAATCTAAAACAAAAAGACACCCTGAGTCAAATCAATTCTCTACCACCTCACATTACAGCCACTAGATCCTTTTGGAATCCATCTCTCTCATTTTTTTTCCCTCTAATTCACTGTTTCGGTGTCAAATCTGGGCCGGATGCCAAGACAAATCTTAGAGCATCAGTCTATCAACACCAAAAAAAAAAAAAAAAGCAACAGGGAAGTTCCAAAGAAAAAAAAAAATGACAACCAAACAGGACCACCCTGGCTCTGCCGGTGAAGTGTCCAGTCCAGAAGCACCACATCGACTAGCCAACGTATCTGCCAGATCACCCCGGCGGTGCTCCTCATTCTGGAGCTGACACACGTGGCGATATTATCTGCGGGAAAAACAAATGAGCTCCTAATGACTATTTCTGCGCTGTTAGCGGGGTTAGAGACGTTTTGGGTGTTTTGGCAGGACATTCAGGGTCGGTGTCATGTTCTCTGTTCCTGCTGCGGGGGGAAAGATGCTTTTGGAGAGAGAGAGAGAGAGAGCCTGCGAAATAAATGCTCCGATCCTCCAACCAAAACACAGCATTATACAGATGGAAATCAACACTAAATATCAGGGTGTCATGTCTAATAACGCCACCATCTTAGTTGAAACGGCTTATTAGAGTTTGAGGGGTTTAACTCTGGCTTGGCTCTTCTGTCTTATGTTCAAAAGCTGAAATGGCAGATAGGGATATGTGAAAATATCATTTCAAAGGAGAGCTTGCCGCTCGCATCAAAGACTCGGCTATTTTTAGCTCACACAACATCCCTACTGTGCATAAATCTCCCACAACCTTGCGTGAACCTCTTTGAGACCTCTTAAGAGCTCCTACATGCTGGTTTCTTTTTTTTTTTTTTTTTAACTCATCATGTCTTAAGATGAATGTTGCCTTTTTTTTCCTCTGCGCCCATCCTGGCCATAATAGCGTGGCTCTGTCTCGACACTGTATCACTGTTGCCCCTGACATGGAGCAGAGCCTCCGTTTAGACACAGGAAAATCCCATGAACCCAATCATGCGAATGCACCAAATTTGTAGTAATTATTTCATAGGAAAGCGACAGCCCTGGGCAGGCTGAGCAAAAACAGACCAGAGAAGGTTTTAGACACGCTTATTTGAGAAAATACAGCGTGTTGTGTGTTGGTAAGTTGGGGTCACATGGCCCCCGTGTCGACGCTGCTTTGTCGCCATGTTGAGCTGGAGTTTATGCAGCCTTGATGAATTGTCTAGATAGCACTACGTATATGAAGTTGAATCTTAAAAGCCGTCTATTATTCTTAATGTGAATCAATATTATTGACACCTTTATTAGGAAATAGCATGTGTCTACAGAGCGTAGATAAATCGTGGATGGAAACCCCCTCCGATGTCGGGCCTGTCCTGTTTTTGCCTGATCGTCTCATATGGCCCCGGGGCCCTTCTCTAACCTGTCAGGTCATCTGTTCTGGCAGGTAGCATCGCTCCTGCTAACTGTAGTCAAATGTTAACCAGCAATTATTCATCAGCTGTCAGCGCGTCGGTGATTGTCAAGCTTTGCTCTCATGTCCCAGGGACTGAGATATTCACCATCCATGCAAACGCTCTCATTTTCTTTTGCTAAAACGATTAAGCAATTAGTCAATCGACTGGAAATGAATTGACAACAATTTCAAAAGGGGAACTCCGCTTATTTTACACTCGTGGAGTGGGAGTAGCACTCAGCCTGTGAAAAACAGTTGTGTAATGTCTTGTGTGACCTCGGAGGAGCTTTCTTAATGCTGAGAAAATGATCCTCATCAGGGTTATCTCGGATCATGATTTTTAATGTAAAGCCTGCGTTACAAAGTGGGGGCACGGAGTTTGAAAAGCATGGGAAACTGCACTTGTACCAGGCAAGGCGGAGCGGGTCGAACAAAAAGAGGCCACTGAGTTGCATTATGGACGTGAAAGATCCAGTGTTCTGGGAGCTTGACACATATTGGGGGAGTAAAGGTCAAAATGTCTGACTCTGCTTGCATCTATTTTCTTTGATCGTTATTTTTTTAATCTGTCTCTTTCAATTCTCAAAACATTGCTGAAGATTTTTTTTTTTTTTTTTTTTTCCATTTGGGAGGGTACTTTGCCTTTACTTGATATTAACAGTACAAACAGAGAGGGCTATGACATACAACAAAAGTCCCTGAACAGAATCAAAGCAGTGATGTTGCCGTTGTACAGTGTGTGTGTATAAACCACTAAGCCAACTGACGCCCCAGAATCATTTTGAGTCATTTATGGAGTAAAAGTGCCAAACATTTCATGGGTTACCTTGTCAAATTTTAGCGTTTGCTGCTTTATTTCTGTTCTAAAACATTACAATCTGCTATTTCAAGACTTCTTTTTTGCTCTGAATGTCTCTTTAAGCCTGCACTCTGTGCATGAATGGAGCATTTTTGCACTTTTTTTTTTACATCAAACAGCTTCTGATCTCTTTTTTTCCTGTGTTTTATATAAGTGTAAAAGGAACACCTTTGGGTTTTGGACTGTTCATCAAAGAAGCAATTTTAATTTTATCACCTGGAACATGATGCACAGTAATATAGTTTCTTTTTCATTTTCTAAATTAAAAAAAAATAGTATTTTAATTATTACATTTATCCATGATGAATACAATTAGTCACACTATATTAGGGCCCAGTGGCACAAGCCCAGATTGGTACCTACATTAAATTGGAGGGCAGGGGGGGGGTTGATTTGATCCAACATCCAAGGGAAACTCAGGTTTGCAGGTTAAACACAGGTTGTCAAAACTCTGTAGAGCCGCGATGGCTCTTAAAAAGGTGGCAGAGGGATACAGAGTAGCACAGTACCCCCAATCAGTAATAAAGTCCATTATTTCCCCCCAGGCACACCTGTAGTCTCCTTGTAAAGCTCACACCTCTGTTTGGAGTGGCTCTACTCCCTGCCTTCTCTAATTGGTGTGGTGTGGACCAGAGCGTGGGCCTAATGGACTGGTCTGCCTGGCTGCGGACAAAGCCTGCTCTGTTACTGGCCCGGGTGTTAATGTGTTTCCTTTACTGGCAGCGGCACCGCAGGGCAGCCAGGATGAGGGGGTGGGAGAAGGCGAGGGGAGTCAAGGGGGGCTAACAGGAGGTTTCGAGCCCAAACGGGGCAGCAGTGGCCGTTTCACCTTGCCCGCGGCCCGGCGGAAAGTCTAATAAAACCACGGGCCGTGAAAACTGAGCAGACAGCAAAACCAATGCCAGAAACTGACACTCACTCCCTCTCATTCTCACTTAACCGTTTCTTTTCTCCTTTTTTTTTTTTTTTTTTCCATCATTCCTTTTCGTTTTTTGGCCTGGGAAGCGACAGGAAAAACGTAATACACGGGCTTCGTTGGCACAGCTGGGCTAAAGTATGGGGATAAAAAGAAGGAGGAGGAGGGTGGTGAGGAGAAATGTGCGGAGATGTCTCTCCCATCCAGAGCCAGGCCATGTGGGCCCAGACAGGACGGGGACGGGAACTGTCAGCTGGGGGGCTCGGGTCTGGGGGAGTCAGGGAGGGGACTGTGGGTTTGAGGGGATTTTGGCATGACCGGCCTTGGTTACTCAACAGAATTTGTTGTTAGAACCATGCTGCTAAAGGAAGGTGACTTATGAAGTCTATCCTCACACTGTGTGACGGTCCAGCCCTTGCACAGTCAGACCTCATAATGTCTGACTCACACTCATTTATATTACTGTCAGTGAGTGTATTTGCGTATGTGCATTTCCTGATTGAGATTCAACCACAGTGTGATAAATTCCAATCACTCTTCTGTAACATTTATTTTGAAGACAATGTGCGGTCATGGCTCAGCCGTATGGCACATTAGCTCTGGAAAAACTGAAAAGCTGAGCAAAGTCTTGAATCGTGTCAAACATCTATCAAGTTGATCTTCACTGTTACATTTGTATAGGTGGAACATTTACTTCCTTCCCTAAGCCAAGACTCCTCTTCCAACTTTAGATTTGGTGTATTTTTTTTTTCATCACCACGTAAAGCTGTTCCAAGGGTGATTTGCAGGATGTTTCAAAGTTCACCCTTTTTCTTTATAAAAACGTGGAGCGCTTGATAACCCAGACTGTTTTAATGGACCAAATTCCCAAAATAGGGACTGCAGATCGCCTACGTTAATTTAAAAAGATGATTGCAAAGGCTCATTCCAAGTATTTTCCAGATATTTGACAGTCGAGTCATTTCTTTAGAGAGCTTGTCTGAGCAGGCCACGTTTTGAACGTGGTTGAGAAAAAAAATAGTCGAGACTTAATTTTGATTGCTTCAGGGTTGTCATAGAAACCCTTAGGTTACCTCAACACAGAGTTTACACACCTGTTTTGGAATTCAACCAGAACTGCAGATCCCATAATCCCACTCTGTCTTTGAGCAATGGCCTAGGGGAGTGAAAGGCTTTGTGGTAGATTTGAAGTGAAAAATGCATCTCTTAATTTCCATCTCCACTCCCACATGTTTTAAGATTTAGGTCGACCCTGTACTCCTGTTTACATCAAAATGAACGCATACCCCGACTCATAACCATCACCTTTTATCTGTACTGAGTTATAGACGAAGAAACGTCACTTGCAGGAATACTGAGTGATTCTGCAGGAGGAATCTTCCCTGGGTCGGGGGTTGGCCAAATTCCACCCAGGCCAAAGACCTGTCAGTGTCTGCCATCGCCGTCATTGCACAATTCGCATTATGACTGATCTCTGGAGCCTTGACGAAGGGAGAATATTTGCATTACATCCAAAAGAGGTCATGCGCTCGGCTTCGCCAACACAGCGTCTATTCACACCTGACAGACTGCTGCCTTCGTTCTGGGCTGACTCAACTGACAGGGAGGGTGCAGAGAGAGAAAGAAATGCGATGCGAAGGAGGGTTGGAATGGTGCTGGAGGGTTGCAAATACAGAGACACAGACCAAGAGAGTCACTTTTTTTTTTTTTTTTTCGTTTAATTGGGCGTGATGCAACAAAATAAATGGACGGCACAGAGTGTGCAAAGGTGTGGGGAAAGAAAGGGAGGGTGTGGAGAAAGAGAGGGGGAGTAGATGATACATGTTTTTCTTGAGCTCATATACCGACGGTACCACCTCCATATTGCAGAACCGAGAACAAACGAGACAAAGGGTCTCACCCTAGTATCGAAAACATAGACATAATTGCATCTGGCAGTATCTTGTAAATACTGACACGCTGTCCGGTGCAACAGCAACGTTTCGGGGTTCGGTTGTCCTCCTGTTGGACTGTGGCAGGGTCTGGCAGAGGTTTAAAGGACAGGGTGCCCTCATCTCTCGGTGCAATTAGCGCCGCTCAAAGTGAGCACGTTCAGTCAACAGGATTCTTGGTTACCATGGGGATATAGGAAAACAAACACAGATTTGAGGACGGCCACGGAGACGAGTGAAGATAGAGACGTCAACGCTCACGTGATGTGTCTATAGCCAAGGTAGGCTGTGAGGCACGTGACATGAGGTGTTGGAAGGCATGGGAGGAAGGCGAGGACTCTGTCATCATCTCCGCGGTGAGGCGTCAGACTCTGCTCATCAGCTGGCCACAGTTCAGCTGATTCTTAGGCTGCTCACACTCTCAGTCTTCTCTCATCGACGCCCAATGCAATGAAAGACCGAAAAACAAAAAAAAAACGACCCCACTCCATGCCGAGTTCTGTCTTTACGAGATACCCGCATCTTGACACCCCATGACCAAGTCATTCCCATCTAAAAAGGTTTCCTTTGAAAATAACCTCTCCAATAAATGGAAAACATATCCTTTTACAAATCTATCATGCGATCTGACCTTTTGGGCTCAACCTCAACAAAAGCAGAAAGATGAAGCCAAGGCATGTAGAGGCTGAGCAGCTGTATGTGTGTGTGTGTGTGTGTGTTTGAAGGGGCAGCATTGACTTTGGCAGTGCTATTCTAACTTCCCCAATGCTAACTGGTCTTTTCTCCTAACATAACAGTATATTATTCTATACTGCCAAGCGTGAACCACAGAGCTCTCAGGGTGGAGAGATGGATGGGACTTCCCCAAATAAACCAGGGGATTAGCCTACAACTGGAGCTGGTCAGTAGTAGCAATGGTGGATACAGACACAAAACATATTACTGCTCTGATTTACTACAGAGCCTTAGATCAACATACTGCTAATAACTATAAATTAAACTCGGGTTTTCTTTCATATTGTCAAAATGAGATTTTTGGGGACTTTGAGGTGCTGTATGTTTGTTGAATATAATGACCAAATAAACATATGAACTGGTTATTTGCACAGGTTTTACTGCTGATCACTCTTGCCAAGAGACTGTGGAGTACTGCACTGTCTCATATGTCAGAGCAATATGGAGTCTATTTAGCACCCCTGCTAACGCTAATCCCCCTCTTCAGAGTCAGTGTGAGGGCTGTTTGTTATGGCTAACAGCTAAGCTAACCAGAAGGGAGCTAGCCGCGGTGTGAACCGGCCGGCAGATGCGGGCTTCTGTTTGCTTTTCTTCACGCTGGATTTCCACCGGGTTATTTTTCCTTCCCGACTGTCCGATTCCGACCTTTCAGTGCAGAACAATGTAGATCGGCTGTTTATTGGTTGAATGGTAAGGTGTTTACGAGAACGGTAAGAGAAACCAGAAACGCATTCCTGCTGGGATTAAGTCATCCTGGGCTCTGTAAGAGAGAGGTCCTTGTTGAATCCTACAGAGGGACGGTAAATCTGAGGAAAACTGCTGGTAAGATTCACTCTTCCCTCTCCAGCCATTCCCAGAAGTCACCAGACTGTCTTATGTGACACATCACACCACGCCACACAGCGCCGTGGTGATGATTGGCCACTGGTAAGTCACTTTGGCAGATGCCATGAGAGCAAGTCTCAGTGAGTTTGTTGTTAAAGGGAAAAACTCCCTCATGAAGGCAAACATCTATTTGTTTCTCAAACACAGACTCACACATCCACTGGCACCCTGGGACAATGACATCAGAGCCTTTCCTGTGTGTGGGAGAGGGGCGGAGCAGTGATGATGTAAGGCCCACTGATACTGACATCATGAACTTCCTCCCTCATTAATGACTAATTATCGAAAGGTACAAGTAGCTCTATGGGGGCAGGAGAAAAAGCACTCAGGTGGTGAATAACACTTTATCTAGTTTCAACAAATATGTCAACACATGCGGGGATAGTGTTCAAAAACATGGAACAAAGGGTGTGGTTGAGAACAGAGGGAGAGATGAAAAATCCTCTGCCTGTCGTTGTGAAAAAAAGGATGGTGTTTCTTTTATTATTCAATTAATAGATAAAAAAATCACCAAATCAATGGGATACCTAGGGGCTGAGGTGCTGAACATGACGCTAACATCTTAGCGTCTAGTTGCCGACCTTTGTTACGTGTCATTCCTCATCCACCCCCCATTCCCTCCTCCTCCTCCTCCTCCTCCTCCATTTGCTTTAATTTCATTACCATCACTATTACATGAAACTCGAAAAACAAACAATGAAATCACAAAACTGATAACCCCTTTTTTTTCTCTCATGTCCATGTAATTTCTTAACACTGAGAAATATCATTAAAGAAGGTGCTAACACTTTCAGTGTTATGTGTCAGTGCAGGGAGCAGATGTGATAAAAAAGATCATTTTTTGTTTTTTTTTTTCAGTTCATGTTTTTGTTTACAAAAGCTGTTGCTGGAGTAACTGCAGCACGGCGTAACACTTTTCTCAAGTCCCTTATTTCCATTTTGTGGTGCCTCATAATGAAACACCAATTCGACAATAAGAGAGTTCAATACGTACGTTGGCATATTAAGTATATGTTATTCATCTTACAGTATATTTTCTTGTAGTAAAAATGTACACAATGCTCAAAAGCTTGGATTTATGTACTGCATACAGTTATACTTTCTTATACCTATCACTGGTGGAGACATTTATATACTGTAACTACTACTATAGTCTGTCCGTACAGGAACATGTATCAGTAGTAGTTATATATGTCACACTGCATGCTTTACAGTACAACCTCACACCCTTACAATGAAAAAATGTGCCATGGGGGTGTTTTGCCACTCAAGCACCAACTCCTTCCCTCTACAGCCGTCCTGTGGGTGACAGAGTGGACAGCCAAACGCCCCCTCCATGTGGCAGCGGCGGCGGGGTCATGGCAGGCCCCGGGGGCCTGGGTAAACACTGGCCAACACAGCCAGCACAAGCGCCACATCGGGTTGTGCAAGGCGAAGGCAGCCGTGGGACATCTGGCCACATCACAGCGCAGCGTTCCTGCTTTATGAGCAACAACAGCCGTAATCTGAGAATAGAAGTGGCAGGAGTAAACCCGATGGCCTGCTGGAGAAATGCTGACTGTGGAGAAAAAGGAGGAGGAAGACATGGAATGAAGCGAGAGAGAGGAAGAAAGAGCAAAAGAGAGAGTGTGTGTGGTGGAAAAGGAAAAGATAGAAGCGGAGTCAGAGAGAGAGGGAGAGAGATGAGAAAGAGCTGACCAAGGACCAAAAAGGTTTTAGGACGCGTTATCGGGTGGGCAGCGAGCTTTACCCATATAAGGTCATTCTGGGTGTATGTGTGGAAAAAGGACTCAAGCATCTCTGATTTCACAGTTTCACAGGGCCGCTCGTTCAGTCCGCTAGTTTATTTCTAAGCCAGCAACTTGTGTTTCTTTTCTTTATCGCTTTATAATTATGCGTCCAATATTTTGGCAATTAATTGATTAATTAAGTCTATAAAAAAGACAGAGAAATAAAGCTGAAAGAAACTCGCTGATATGTCAATCGACAGAAAATTAATCAGCAACAATATTCAGAACTGAGCCTTTTTTAAGCAAAAATGGCAAAAATTCAGTGATTCCAGCTTCTCAAATGGGAATATTTTCTGGGTTTCTTTGTTTTTTGTGATAATAAACTGAATACTTTTGGGTTTTGTCACCATGAGTGCCGGGAACTTGTGACGTATGATGGACATTTTTTCAGATAAAACAATTAAATCGTGAAAATAACAGGCCAATTGTAAAAATAATTGCAGCATGAACCTTCTAAAGCCTGAGGTGATGTCTTCAAAATGCAAAGCAGATCTTCAGATTTGAGAGACTAGATCATTACAGTTATTACTTATCTCCATCCCTCTTCCTGTCACCCAACCCTTTTCTTTCTACTCGTTTCCACTTCCTCAATAATCACTCCCCGCTCGTCTCCACCAACCCGCTCTCCATTACGAGACCTCAATGGTGAACACAACCATGTTTGCTGAACTGGCAATAAACTACACCAGTTCCCACACCTATCTATATGTAGTAACCCATTAGGGTTTACTGGCTGACCCCTGACCTTGTCTGGGGTCGTGGCCAGGGCCTTCATTAGGGGATAAATCATAAACACCTGAGCGACCGACCTGGGTTGCAGCGCTAGGGATGCAGTCATGTGGTATTCATTTTGGGTCGCGGTGGCGTGTAAATTGGGTTAGACCAGCGCCTGCGACCCTCAGGGCTCAGAGCACATATTAAAAATGTGACCACAACCCACTCACTATGTGTCAGAATGTGTGTGTGTGTGTGTGTGTGTGTGTGTGTGTGTCAAGTAGTTGTGAGAAACCCGGCTCCACCGGTGAATGAATATGACTTTATATAGAGCATGTAATTGAATACTTTTACACAATCCAACAATGGTTTACATTCTGTTTCACTGCTTTACTGTGAGGTTTGTGTGAATGATGTCAACATTTGTTCCTTATTAGCAAATAAATGATTTAATAGACCATCTGATAAAAACCTTTTTTTTCAAATTATTTGCTTTCAATATCACAATAACATTAACCATGAGATAGTTATTGTTGATATCTGGTGATGTTTTTATGGAACTATGTTAAATTGTATGATGTATGCCTCCATTTGAACTACATAAGATGCTGTGTTGTGGCTTCAGAGTGGGATTTGATTTCCTTTAAAGTTGTAATCCTTAAGATTTGAGTTAAGGCTGATTTTGGTGACGTCTGTAATTACCGGTGGTCTCAACAAGTGCAGTTTAATACTACAGCAAACACTTCTCGAGCAGCTTCTTCGTCAGAAATATAACAGAAAACAAATCAAAGACAGACAAGGTTATCTATGTGTCCATATAGAGAGATGATTACTGACTGTAAATACGTTAAATGGCTAATTTAGGAAACATGCAGACCGTAAATGGCATCAAAAACTAGCCTTGATTTCATATCTTAATTTGTTGCAATGCATTGTAACATTTGAGTATTAATTCCATTATTTTGCAATTTTTCAGTGTTTACCAATTAAAAACCCTTGATTATCCTTATTTGCCCTATTTTTTTTTTTTTAAAGCCTTATTCTAGTCTAAATGCCTTGCCTGATCATTACAATCAGTTAGCTGACAGGAGTCATCAATTTAAACGAATGTTTTTACATCCCGTACACTCCTTTTCTCTTCTATCACTATCGGATGCTGCAACGACCCGATTCCCACATTAGGGATGAAAAACAACCACGGTTTTGACGGTTGACGTTGCCGTGCTACGCTCTCACCTCTCCTCGGGCTCTCATGGTTAAAGAGGATCCCGTTGACAGAAAACATGTTGTAGGCCTCTCGGAAGTTCACCACAATCCAGTAGGCGTACAGCTTAGCGGCACCTGAGAGGAAAGACGAGAGTGACACAGGAAGACAAGAAACAACAAGACAGAAACAGATTAGGACAGTTGTTTTTGGCACATTCACACAGAAAAAAAAGAAGATATATCACTTTACACAAAACCCAACAGTCCATTCAGATGTGCAGTCACTCCCCTATCGACTGTAACCGTGCACGAGCAGGCTTTTCACACTTGTGGGTCCGATATTGAAGGCGACGTGATGATTTTATTCACTCCATCAACGAATAAAATCACCGAGCTACTGTTGAATCTAACAGGATGACAATCTAAACAGCGAAAGAACAGGGATCCTTTCTTCTCAAAGCTACAGAAAGACCATAAAAGAGAGAAAGATTTGGTGCAGTAACTACGCTACATGTCATATTTGAACACAGCAAGTACCACATATCATATTTCACCGTCAAGAACATTCACCGCAGTCTCCTTCTGATTGACCAAAAGCGGGCTTGTACAGAAAGTTCTCCCCTCTTTTCCTCTCACAACCTTCCTCCTCCTCCTCCTCCTCCTCCTCCTCCTCCTCCTCCCTTCGTCTGTGATGAGGGGAATACCAGAGCGAGCTGAGGGAGGCGCCTGTTGATTAAGCCGTAGGTCAGGATGTACACTTGGAGGTGAAGGGAGGTCGCCATGGTAACCCCCCCCCCCACCACCACCACCTCCCACCTTCCCGAGTCTAATTAATAGAGGAGCAGCCCTCCTCATGATGGTATGCACCTCCCATGCAGCCTCAGATTGAGTGCTGACAGATGGGGAAAGTGTCAGAGAGGGAGAGCATTTAGACAACAGAGAACATGAAACCTGATCGCTCACACACGTGTACAACCTCTCTGAGTGTGTGTGTGTGTGTGTGTGTTGAAAGTGAGTGCTGAGTGGATATAAAGGTGTCTTTGTTAAAGTGAGAGCCACTCCAGTCTTCAGTCAGACATTTGGCCTCGGGGTGTGTGGAGTGCTCTGAGCACTGAAGCCCCCCTCTATTCACTCACACACACACACACGCACACGCACACACACACACACATTCATACAAACATTCATACAAGGAAAAAAGTGCTGCTGCAGAGGTCTCAAGCAATCTGTGTGTTTGTGTGCCCATACATGGTCATACTCAATCGTCTGACGAATGGCGCAAGGTAGAAAAACGTTAGGTAATCATGTGAGTGTGTGTGTGTTTCCACATGGATCTGTGTTATATGCTGTGTGTGTGTGTGTGTGTGTGTATTACCGTAAGGTGAGCGAGGGTAAAAGGGTGTGGTTTCCTTCTGAGGGATCTCCTGGACTTTGCCGTACAACTCGCTGGTGGAGGCCTGGTAGAATCGCACGCTGTTGGTCAGACCGCACGTCTTTATGGCGTCCAAGAGACGCAGCGTGCCCACGCCGTCCACGTTAGCCGTGTACTCGGCCAACTCGAAGGAGATCTGAAGAGGAGGGAGAAAGAGACGGAGATAAACGTTAAGATGATCAGTCATTTAATTAATCCAGTGTAGTAGAGTAAAGACCGAAGCTGAAGACTTGAGATTTGGACTAGAGTCAGATTTAAAGTCTTAAAGAAAAGATTTAAGACTTTGATTTACTTTAGATTTGATTTGAGGCTTGAAAGCAAAAAACACAATTTTTGACCTGATAAAATACCAATAAATCTAAATCATTAATTAACTCAGCCTTAAAAGAATGTACTAGTCAACATTCAGAGGACTGAAATACGTTCAGTTAATGAGGACTTGAGACTCGCTTCGGTCTCGATTGACTTGAAACTTTACTTGGATTTCATCCCAAAAGGCTTCAAGCTTTGCTGACAATGTTCTAAATGGACTTTGTCTTTATTGGCTTCATTTACTGAATCGTCTATATCTGGCATGTTGCCGTATTTACACTGGAAAAGTGCCACCGATCGTGTCTTCCACATTTAAATTTTGAGGTTCTGGTAGCGTCAGGGATCAGAGTCGAAATATCTGTTTTCTTGATAAATGACTTTAACTATTCTCTTAATCAATTAATTGTTTCAGCACAAGACTCATATTTTCAAATTAATTCAAGAGATGCCCTTTTCAATCATTATAGAGGATATTTCCAAAGTAAAAGTAAAATAAAGTAATGCAAACTGAGTAACACTCGACTTTTAATGAAGAAATCTAAAAAAAAAAAAAGGTCAAAAGGTCACGCACAAGTTAAACCACATAAAAAATTTCTTTCAATTAAAAGGTCACATTTCACACATAAAATCCACAAATTCTCCCCCTAAAAGAAGGTGGGAGGCGGACTACGTGTTGTTTCTGGAGTCCATCAGAGCCAATCAGAAAGCTCATACCTCAAAACTAAACACTCCAACTCCCAGAATGCCTGTTTCCATGGTTGAGGGCCAAGAAAGGGGAGGTAACTTAATGAACACTTGGGGGGAAATTAAGTTTAAATTAGAAATGGATGTGTGCGTGCGTGTGAGTGTGTGCTTGCTCGCTCTGTGTGCGCTGCTTGTGTGTTTGTGCCAGGTTGGCCTCAGGCACCAAATCAGGCGTGACGGTTAAAAGCCTTGCCGGTTAGTGGTCACCACACCTGGAGCGAGAGGCATGAGCCCCGTCTGTACCGAGGAAACGCTCTGGCCCTTTAGTGCTTCCACGCCGGCGCTGTACGCACGGCCAGATAAAGACCCCTTATTTCAAACTGGGAACCAAGAACAACTGGGCCTCTATTCCACTCGTAGTCCATACACACACACACACACACACACATGCACCGACACACACACAGTGAGCAGGTTTGATCAGGTTCAATTACACTCCACTGCTCGGTGTAATTACCTGTGACGCTCCACTCACACTTTTACTTTGCATTCTGGCATTTTCATTTACATCATTTTAAAAGGAGTAAGAGAGGGGACACTTAATACACTGACACATACTGTACGTTACATAATGACGTTTTCTACAGCTTAAATACAGCTTTAATACAGCGAACACAAGGGGCGGACACAGTAAGAGCAACACCTGCACGACTAAATCCAAACCAAAAACTCCACAAACCTCAAAAATTAAATAAAACGCCTCTCTGAATTAATCTCAATGGAAACTAAACATTATGAGCTTCACATAGCTGCAGCATTATTTATCTCAGAGTGAACGTTGACCCGAAGCGATTCGTTTTCAGTTGCATCTCTAGAGTTCAAGTGCGACTCATTAATCAACTCGGTTCACTTAATCTTCTTCGTCCCTGAGGGAAATTCAGTTTGCATATTTATATATATAATAACACCAGTGCAAACACTTACAAATGATAAAACGATGTGTCAGATGCAGTGGAGCTGAAATTTGAGCAAAAATGTTTAAAGTCACATATTTCTGCAGGAGTTTCTATGAAAAATTTGCCAATTCAGACCAATTCAGAGTTCTTGTATGGCTGCCAGTGTGTTAATATCTTTAGCATTTTAGCATTTCTGAATAAAAAACATGTTTCTAGGAAAAAATGTTGATATTTCTCAAAGTGAGATATTGAATTTTTGTGATTGGTATCAAAAAATGTAAATGATACCCAGGCCTTTTCACTACAAAGTCAATCAATACTCTAAAATCTTCAGTGGATGTCAAAATATAAATGGACACAGTTTATATATTAAACAGTGGGCGTCCTCTTTTGATAGCGTCATAATTAAATACTAAATATAAATCAGTTTAGTTCAACCCTGTATCTGAAGTAAAATGAATCTGAAAGATCGACTACACTCGACGTATAAACTGTCATCTGTCAAGTCGACTGGTTTCGTTGATCATTTTCTTTCCTTTTCATTTGTTTTCTTATATTTTTTTTTATCTTTCTCCTTTCTGTAAAAACGGACAGCAAATACAAAATGTGTCACGTCAGGGTTGTTCAGGTCAGGAGCGGTTGCCGTCAGCGTCGGTGCATGTCGGCTCCTGATGAAGCCTGAAACCCAAAACAGACAATACCTGCTTTCATGTTCAGTGAAGGGGAGGGGAACGAGACCGATTCCCTCGTCAGCGCCAGACAAAATGTAAACCCCCAGCTCCCTCAGGTCCACCTTCATCTCTTCCTCTTCCGTCACTGCGGAACTCCTCCTCTCCTCCACCTTTTCCTTCCTTGTTCATTTCTCCTCCTGCTCTGTCACTGCTCGCATTCCCTAGACTTCATAAACTGTATTTCATGCTGCTACCTCCCTAAGCGAGAACCCCCCCCCTCTCTCTCTCTCTCTGTCCTGCTGTCTGTGTGTGAACTTGTCCATTCCTCTTGTTTTTCTTCCACCAAAGAGGTCTGCGGTGCACACATACACACACATACACACACCGGGTATCAAAACCAGCTGAGAGGGGCAGGGTCCAGGATGCCTTGACAGCTTAAATCAAACAAATTGCCTTAATGCCTCCATTCTCTGTCATTATGTAAGGCAGGGCTTGAGCGCTGACGGTTTAAAGGCCAGACGTTTGTGTACATCACTCTGTGTGTGTGTGTGTGTGTGTGTGTGTGTGTGTGTGTGTGTGTGTGTCTGCTGGGGGGGGTGGCTGCTGGGCCCCTCGGTCAACCTGGCAGATATTGTTCTGTTCTGGGAAGCCAGCCAGGCTCTGTCAGCATTGGGGGTCCGCCGACGAGGAAAATATCCTGACCCCGAAAAAAGCGATCCATTTAAAAAAAGGTTCTAAATGTACAGGATATATGCGCCGCATTTGGTGGTTTCATTTCTTTCCTGCTCACACAAGGCCTGCTGAAATGCATGCTTGAGACTGGGGAATGTTTCTCTGCACATGTGTGTCTGTGTGTTCACGTATAACAGTGTCGGTGTGTGTCTTGACAGATGTATAAATATGAGCTACATTTATTCAGCCGTGGCCTCTCTTCTGCATACCTGCATGGCCTTCTATACAGGATAATATGTAGGCATTAAGATGTATATACACAGTAGTTGAAGAGTGTGGAGTTGGATTGTGCAATCAGATAAAGGAGAGTAAGTCAATTACTTAAGAGTTTAGAAGCAAAATGCTGAAATGATTGTAATTTTAATGCTAATTTCAGTAAATTTAAGATTATATTTGCTGGTTAGAGCTTCAGAGAGGAAAAGATTAGCTTGTGTTCCTGTTTCATATGATTATAATATGACAATTTTCAGGTTATTTGGCAGTAGATCATGCAAAAATTGTCCTTTTTTTAAGAATATTGGCAGGACAATTTTAATGTCAGTCTTGATGTTTGTCATTTATGTTGCAAACATTTACGTGTAAAAGTTACGGCTTTGATAGGATGTAAAAAGATTTGTTGAAATTCTACTATACAGCAAAATTTCTTTGATTTTTTTCAATTTTTAGTATCAGTTTTGTTTATTCTTTTTTCAGAATATACAAAATTTGACAATATATAAAATTCCTTTATCAGCTCACGTGAGGGTTTTCATCGTATTTAAATTCTGAATTTGCGAGAGGTCCCCGGGTTCAAACTCCTGGACGAGCCCCCAATTTGTCACAACCTGGCTCAAGGCTGGACAAAGAGGAGGGGGGAGACCACACATGAGTTATAACTAAAAATAGATTTATTGTACATAACTTAAAGATAAATGAAACTAAACACAACCAAAATCAACACAGTGGAAGCCAGAGGGGAGAGAGGGCAAATGACTCAGGTGAGCTGAATCCTCCTGACGACCCAACAACCAGGCTCCTGCAGGTAGAGGACTCAAGAGTCTGTTCTGAGAGGGTCGTCACAGTATTCATAACAGAAATTATACATCGTCCTCGACCTGGATTATTATAATTACCTAAGCTGAAAACCCACCAGAGTCACTGAAAACTGCAGAGAAGTTTGTGTATAAATGTGTAAATTCATCAAGTCTATTGTAAATGAGCCTTACATATGATTTTTTATTTCCTTTTGCTCAAAGTAAACAAAAGAAAATATGTTAATAAGCCAAAACAACGAGCCCTATGCAACACCAACCCTGCTGCCTGGTCCACTGCTGTTTGTTCAGAGGCATCAACACAGTGAAACACTCTGATGCAGCTGATTAATCACTTCTGTGGTAAACCGTCATTATGCCTCAGATTTCAGATAAATTACTGAACAAACTAGTGAAAGCTGACGGACCGGCCCCCTCTATGAGCATCACGCTCTCATTATCGTGGACGACTTTGTCAAACACTGAAACTCCGGCACATTCCTGCCAACCGCAAACACTCAAATAAAGGAATCGCTAAGACGCCCTGGAGGGGAAAAGACAGAGAGAGAGAAAGAGAAGCAGGTATGGAAGAGAAGAAAAATAGAGACAGACAGAAGAGGGAGAGTAAGTGTGAGTGTGTGTGTGTGTGTGTGTGTGTGTGCGAGCATGCATGAGCAAGGGCGGGGGTTTGTGGAGAAAAACCACAGTCAATTACACCTTTACTCATCACATTACAGGCCAACTGAAATTAGAGCAGTCGTGTGTTAACAGGGCAAAGACAAACAGGCTGAATTCCCTGCAGGAGAGGGAGGTTTAGACCCAACCTGGCAACCCACGCACCACCAGACAGATCAATTACTCCGCTTTCATCAACTCGACTACAGTTTCACTCATCTGCATTATGAATCCAGTACCTGGATATAAACTCCACTTTCCACTGCAAAACATGAAGCCCTGGTGCAGCATTGCTCCACTGAGGGTTTGGAAAATGATGTTTTTCTTTGCATCACTAATCAGAAGGAGCAAACAGTTGAGGGCGAATCACTTTTAAAGTGGTAATTTGAGAAACAATAAACCTTTTACTTCTAATTCACAAAATTTTCAGAAGGGTTGGCCTACGGCGGCTGCAGCTGTGTTTACAACGTAGCACCAAAAAACGTCTTGGGAATTAATTATTTAATAGAAAATTAAAGCTGTAGTCGGCAAGATTATTCTTAATCATTCGCTCATATTTGTTGACTTACTGGGAGGTTCAGTCTTTATAGATGTGTGTTGGCCGGCTACTATAAAATCCCGGTTTACGAGGAGGTTGGCCGTCGGATTTCTCTCTTACGCAGACTGGACGCGATGACGTACGTCAAGTCGACAGATTCTATTAATTTTCTACGGAGGGGCAGGAGATGAAGAGGAGATCAAATTCTGTTTTGGGGTATTTTGGTTTCGGTCAGCAGTTTCAGACTCGGTTGAGGTTGGAGGGAGTGAACAGGCTCCGACTCAGACTCAGCCCTAAAATGGCCTGACGGTATTTATTTGCATACATTCTCACACAGAGATTGAGTTTGCTGCTCTCGTTTTTAATTCTTCATCTGAATTTGAGAATTGACTCAGTTGTAGATGTCACTTAAAAACAGGTTTTTGCTGAGAGCCTCGAATAACCTGGTTCCAAACATGCAATTATACTAAAATGAAATAGGCCGGCAGCATGATTATGTTCTTTCCTGAATATTTTTAAGGAAACAAAAGTTTCACCTACGCACTACAGATTTATTGGCTGTCAAAAGCTCATGCCAACTGACGAACCAGCTCGTCCTCCGTTTATTCCAAAAAAAATAATGTCACTGTAGGTGAAAACATTAGAAGGCTTCTTCCAAACAATGTGTGAAGAGATTTATTGTACATAAAAAAATAAACTGCTTCACAAACGTTAAATTTAACATAACATTTAAATGACTACAATAGTATTTTATAGAAACATAATTGTTACTAGTCAACACGTTTGAGTTTTTGTAATCCGAGGGACCATAAAGACTAACCAGATTCTAAATTACTCTACAATTTTCCATGTTTTCACAAGCGAGCTGTTGTAGCCTAAACTACTGTTGCTGTATGCGAGCCCACACTAACAGCCCGTTCTCCAAACAGAGCTGTATCTCCATCATCGTGTATCGCTGTGTTGTGATGAAACTTCAGAAAGAATCTTTCCACCTCCAGTTCTGTCTTGTTGAAATTGTGTTACTCAAGCTCATCTATGCATAAACACACACACACACACACACACACACACACACACCTGTTAGAAAAACAGAAGTACCATTTTTTTCCTTCACGCTGTGCCAAATTGCCTTTCCCTGGGACGCAGACACAATAAAATGCAAAAAAAAAAAAAAAAAAGAGTGACAGCGAGAGCAAGACAGAGGCGTGGATCTATCACACTGTATCATGCTTTGGCTCTTTGATGGTGTGTTTTCTCACTAGGAACCAAGTGTTCTTAAAGTTGTATCAAAATAACAGTATTAATCCCTCAGCCTGCGAATACCTGACATGTGATCCTCCGACAGTAAAAGTGCTGCATTCCTACTGCCACCGCTTGCAAACATCATCAGTATTTCAACAATTCTTAAATAGCGTCGCACGCTTAATGAACACACACACACGTCATGGCGAGAAGTTCCTCTTTGTGTTCGACGGGTGACATCTGAAGGTTGAAGACTTATCATAGATACAGTGACAAGAAGAGGAAACAATACAAGCCCTCGAAGGAGCTTTAATTATAGAGAGCGCACCTGAGGGAAGTCCAAATATTTAGTATATAAATAGAGCGTCTGTTCAACCTGAACTCCCAGAATAGCATAACAGGTTCACATGGTTTACATGAGTTGTTTCATAGTCGGGTTATTGCAGGATTATTAGTTATTAGTTTACAAGCTAGAAGGAAGCGGGTAGTACAAAAAGATGCTTGTCTGTCTAAACAAAAGCATGAGAGTTGCAATTTCCCTGTGAAGACGTGTCACATGAATTGGATGTTTTGGTTACTCAATACAAAAGCTGAAATTATACCTTCTGTCTTGGTGACATAAAGATCATCACCTGCCACTATGACATCTATATTTGAGGAATACAATTTACACCATGGTTCCTCTGGTGGAACTGAAAATGGAAGTTTCCTGAGTTCCTAAAATGGTCTGTAAGCGCCAACACAGGTGGAAGCAGGCTAAAGGACTTGAGTCTTGTCCTTAAACAGCTCAGACTGTCGGTTTCTCTAATTTACTCTGTTTATAGTTGTGCATTAAGGGGTTACGGTGTAGCTTTGGAGCCTTTGTAGCTACATGCGCCTCCCCAGAAATGTATCTGCACATCAGGGCTGCAGAGATACCCACGTGGAGAAGTTTCTGATGCTGGTGGAGACTGTTGAGAGTGACGAAAAACATAAAGGAAGTTGAAAAAAGATTGAGCGCATTTCTCCTTTTCTGTAATAAACGTCTAATAACGACATCTCTACTGAAAATGTAGATGTGGAACACAATTAAAGCAGGAGATGACTCGCGCTATACAGTATGTTTGTGTGGTGTTGCCGGCGTACCATCAACAGGTGAAATCCAACGCCCGACTAGTATTATTGCCAGGATTCCTGTTAACCCTTTGCATCAAGCATGAATCCAACAAAGAATTGTTGATATGGGCAGAAGTTTATAAAGTAACACCTGTAAACGAGAGCCTCCGCATCCTGAGAGAAGGCGGGTTCAGTCCCATTAAAGCTGAAATTTTCAATGAAACTGGCTTTGTGTTTCTTAGCAACCACCTTTCATACAGAGGGGCTGAATGCATAACAGTATGCCAGCAAAATGTACCAGCATGCTCTCAAAAACAGATTTTCCACATCATTTACTCAGGTGTTTTTTTTTTATTTTATTGTGGCAGTTGCCATAATGCACAATAAAAGTGCAGAGACTGAAATGAGCAGTGAAATGTTGATCAAATTACAGAGAGCTTAAAAGATAGGACTGTGAAAAGAAACTTAAGTACATTAAAAATAATTGCAACTTCAAGGTCAACAGCAATTTCTAGATATATTTACCGGGCATGACATGCATGCGTCCACCCACTAATCTCCCCTACTGATGTTCACTCATCATTACGATCATATCTTGATCTCTGCGTTTTTGTGTCTAATTACAGGCGTCTTCTGCTCTGTTAGTGCGGAGGCTGCTGCAGCTATGGCAATGAACAAATACAAGTCAAACAGATCAGGTGGATCTGAGAGAGACAGATGGGGACGTGGGAGGGTGGGTGGGTAGCGCTCGTGTAGAGAGATGTGTGCAGCGAGAGCAGTATGTCAGGGCAGGTAGACTGAGAGTTAGAGATGGGCTGTCAAACTCAGGATTTATGTAGTGGAGTCTGGAAAGTCCCTGTCTGCCTCCCGGCACTCCGCTCTCCTCTCTCACTCCCTCTCTCTCTCTCTTTTTCTCTGCATCTTTCTTTTTTTTTTTTTTTTTTTTGTTTTGATGGCATCAATATGACGAACAGGTGGTGGCCGATCTCTTCACCGCCGCTGTCCTTCTTGGAGCATGGAAATGCAGGAAATTTGAGGTCGCCTGAGCCAACGCATACAGTTTGTGGCCCAAAATCCCATCATTTTATTCTGACATTTCTACCAGTGCCAATGCCAGCCACACATCCCTACAAAGTACTCATGTTACGACGTACTTCAAATCTGACAGAATTCACTCAAAGACATACTGCAACCCACATGAAAACGTATCAAAACATTCACAGAAACTTCGACCAACAAAACCTCCGGCGCGGTCCTTTTTCTCGAATGTCCATCTGGAAAGCTCAGTGTGTTCCAAACATTTTCGCCAAAATATGGATAAACACATCTTTCATGTGGTGATATCGCCCTCCTTGAAGTGCCAAAACTCTGAAAAAGTTATATATTTAACCTTATTTTCGAAGATCTTTTGGGATATGATCATACAGTGTGACAGTGAAGAATGATGATGATGTTGCAGTATTAAGAGAAGTTTCAGTGGCGTTATTATATTTTTTTTCTGTCTCACTCACCACTGAAATCAATTATAACTGACATGACACAAAATGACAACAGCTGCCTTTTTCCATGAAGGACAAAAAAACTACATATTATTTTCATTATTGAACAAATTGGTTTTTGGTTAACCAATTAATTTGTAAAATGTTTAGAAAGCCCATCATGGTTTACAGTATTCCCTATATTCAATGTATAATTATCTAATAATAATCTTTACAGTTGTGAGGTTGGAGCCAATGAATGTTTGGTATTTTTGCCTAATTTTTGACTTAAATGATTATTCAATCATTAAACTTGTTGCTGATTAACTTCCTATGGATTGACTGATAGGATTTACCAATTCATTATTTCAGCACCAGACAAAACTACAAAAACCACATGTATTTCTTCTGCCCTCACTATGCAATGAAATAACATTAAACACATTTCCAATGAAGTTAAGGACAAAGACTTGACCTTTGAGATTTCACTGGAAGTAACTGTGAGAAAATAATAACAAACAAGACACTCGATGATAATACATCAAAAAGATCGTAAAGTGAATCCAGTTTCCAGTACCTGGGAAACTAGATTCACAAGTGCAGACTAGCTGTCAAATAAATTAAATTGTGCTTCATGCCAGAAAGAAACAAAGGATTGCCAGTGAAACATTGAGTCTTCATAGGAAGTACAAGACAGTAATTCATCTAGTAAACAAAAGAGTAGAAATTAAAAAAAGCGAAATCAGTTACGTAACAGTTGGCAATAACACTTACGCAGTAGAATAAAGGCTTGCTTGGTACAAGCTGTACACTGATCGAAGAAAAACTGAATCACTAAATCACACAGCAACTATCAAAAAAGGCTATAATTAAAGAAAACCTACAAATAATGATGCAACTAGGACACTAAAAGAAAAGATTTTTAAAAAATGCCTGTCGGTATTTGCTTGATCACAGATCTGACAAAACTCTGGATGCTATAGAACTGCGGGCCAGCAGCGGTTGCTACTAGCAACAGAATATTCAACTGAAATAGGACTTTTACATCAGACCAGGTTGGTCCACCTTAAGCCAGGCTCAGACTACCGGAGTTTTGGGCCTATTTATCCCCGATTCACCCGTCCCGATAATCAGAGGAGAAATCTGGTCTGGGACCTTAGTCATACCGATGTTTGGCCCATCTGGTAATGTTCACAGACCCAATTTTAAACATCCAGAACTGCTTGCAGACTCATCTGGGCCACCCCGATAATTCAAACGTGTTCGATATTTAGGATTTAAAGTTTGGATGACTACTTTCCAAGCTGGACCACAATAGCTAATGAGAGAGACAAATCTACAAGAAGACGGAAGTGAATGAGAAGACTTTTGAAATGGCGACCATGACGGAACAAAAACAAGCTGTTGTAAGGCTGAGATGGAGGACAGGCTTGTCGATATGTGGAAAGAACACAACTGCCCATATAATGTGTCTTCCAAGACATATCATAACTGTACAGACAAAGAGAGGAGATTTACTAAATCAAGTTGGTGTACCATGTCAGTCTCCATTTTGTTTACATCTTCTTCCCTGTGAGACCGCGTAAGGTCACGGGAGGTGGTGCGCTGCTCCCTCTGGCACGATAATCTTACTAATATCTTGTAGTGTGTGGTGTATCATTATTTTCAAATCTTGTAGTGTGTGCATATTTGAGATAAGAGAGAAGAACATCTGTAAAGTTTCTCCTTATGTGTATGATGCAACCCGATTTCAAAATCGGTTAGAACTTTAAAACTGACGTAGTCCGAGCCAAGCCAACCCGCGATGAAATATCTCTCCACTACAGCTTAACAGCAGGGCATAACCGCGCTGCTGCTGTCCTACTTGCTTGCAGGTCCGACCGCTGCCAACTCGTGATGACCCCCCGTCTCCCCCTAAAACAAGCGGCGTGTTGCGAGATTCAACTTATGTCTGTGCGGGAAACCGGGGCAAAAGCTGTTTGTAGTCTGTGTTCAGCTCTCAGTACTTTTGTAGCTTCTAACTGATTTTTTTTTGTGGTTTGAAGTTTAGTTTTGCTCATGCATCCCTGTTTGTACTTTCAGATATCGCCCTTATTTCACTGTTTCCTCATCACTTTCAGCCATATCGGAGCGGTGTTAAGTCACTGCTGATGAAAACCCAACATTTTCTTCTTTTGGTGCTTCATATTAAAAGCTTTTAAATGGCAAAATAAAGGGAGACTTTTATTGTGAAGAATTTATAGGAAATTAAGTGCTTCGTTGGCAGTCTTTTACCTAGCTGTGCCACGTAATGGAAAAACACTTGCAGCATACCAGCTCAATTCGAGTGCTCTCGGCGAGGCTCGGCGCGACTACCCCAAAAGCAATGGAAAAACGCCAATACAGAACCTAAGTAATGACATCACGTCCAGGCTAGCCTCTGTTCCTCTAGCTTCTGTACCTCAATGCAATCTCTCATTCAGTATTTCATTCATTGGTCTTTCTGAAAAAATAAAGCATGTTCTTGGAGCTCGGAGACAACTCGGCATCCGCTGCAGCAGTTGCTTTGAGAAATTGAAACCTTCTAGATTTTAAAGTCCCCCACGACTTAAAAATGTTTTTCTTCTTGTTGGATGTTTGAGCTACACTGTGCAGAATACTTTATGTGCAGAGGTTGACACTAGAAAGCTGTTTTCCCTTTCACCTGCTGAAAGTGGAAAGTTTCTCTATGCTCATTGAAAATCTGATTTTAAGGGGTGGGCCTATGAGCATGATTTGTCAGATCAGAACTAGTTTGGAAGCCAAACTTGGTCCGATATTCAACTTTCACAAGTGTGATGTGGAAACTCGAAACCTCCAGTGCACATACAGTGAGAACGGACTTCACAGCGGAGAAGGAGACATCTTTTGTTCAGCAGTTAAACTTCTGAAATGAAATATATTTGCATATTTATAGATTCTAGAATTTTTCATGAGGGAGAAGGAGTAGATGCCATTTTAAGGATTTTAACGTGGTAATTATTCTTTTTTTGTGGAAAAACCACACCAGACACACATTACAGTTCCAAGAAGAGTATTTTTATGTCTTAATACGTAACTGGAGGAGATCTTTAACAAAGTTAAACAATTACTTTGTGAACGCAGAAAAAACTACAACACTTCCTTATAAAGTCAACTTTTTAATTGCAACCTGTACTGTTTAAAAACTTCTACAGAGTTTGCTCTTCTCTGTCCTGCTGTGATTACAGACATGTCTGAGCTACCTGCAACCTCTTGACTCACCTGCGGACTCGCTTCTTCTGTTGAGCCGTGACATTTAGCCCACAAACGTCTAGAGATTACTGGAAACGGTGTTTGTTAAAGGCTGCTAAAAAACATAAATATCGTATAGATCATAATATTAAATCATTCCAAAAACTTAAATCCTTATCTAAACATATTAAGCAAGCCACACGACATACTGCTGAGAAAGCTTCTGTTCCAAGGCTGAATTTTTTAGTTATTACCGTGCAAATGTAAATGACATTTTGAATGAGTCACTTAACCTTAACCTAATTTAGTGAGGGTGGAATTACAGCACTAATTTAAATGAGACTGCCGCAAGAGTCAAAATTGCTTCTATTATCCTCCAGTATTTCAACAAGAGTTACAACTAAAAACTTTCTAGAAACAAACATTCATCCATATAATTATATCATGAGTAAAGAAAAAGGTAATGCATCAGCTGGTCCACGCCCTGCAAGTAGTCAGACGATCTTTACTTCTGTGCCTAGTCATAACTTCCTGTTGTTCTGTTAGTACAGTACCAGTTAAATATGTGTCTATATAAATAATTAGCTATCTTTTTATATGTATATGGAGGATAAATGTATGTAATGTCAAATCTATTTACATTCCAGTTTAATTTAGTTATGCTTCGGCTCTTTTGTTAGGATTACTTCTATATCTTCTAGAGTTGTTGAAATTGGAAACAACAAGTATGAAATCAACTTAATCGAAAAAAAAAAAAGAAACATTTGTAGGGGAAAGAATTTTAAAAAGCGAGAGATGAAAGGTGGGAAGGGAAGAAAATCTGATCCGTGAAGAGTCTTAAAAAAAAGTGCTTATTAGGAGAGCAGAGGTGCAGTCTTACACCCCATTCCTTTAGCATTGGATAAGAGCGTCTGGAATGGGAACTCCCTGGAAAAGTCAATCAAGGAAAGAAGAACCCCTTCATTCCTCCCTTCCCTCGATCGCCTGATCTAGCCTGCAGACATTTACCGCCAATCAATCACTTCTACCTCGCGAATATAAACACGCGTGTGAACATGGCAACAGGTCTTACTTGCAGCGGGTTGTGGTCACGCCCTGGGGGCTGTGTGGAGCAATCGCACCAAACACACACAAACAAACACTGACACACATGAATACACAGGTAGAAATTGTTTCGTCATTAGTGACACTTTTCAGGAATTTAGCCGGAGACATTTGGGGGGGGGGGGTAAGACGACGTCCACACTACAAACAGCTAGAGAAAGGGGGTAGATGTTGCCGGTCGACTGCGCTGATCGAGTTATTAATGCTGGCCTTAAATGAAGTGGAACAGTATTTCGTCTGCTGTTGCAATGAAACTCTCTAATGACCTTTTGAAGCTACATCTTGAAAAGTCATTTTACAGCATAAACAAAAATACAAAAAGGGAAAAATTCCCCAAAAACTCAAAGCACACTGCTTCATGGAGGTACAGAAGTTAAAAAGCCTTTAACGGAGCGTTCCGGTAGCCAAATGGCTATGTGGCACTGCCACATAACGGCAATGTCACTGGTTCAATTCCATCCAGAGACCTTTGTTGTATGTCATATCCATCTCTGTCTCCCTTTGTTTCCTGTCTGCCTCTTCACTGCCCACTATCCAATTAAGTCAAAAAAATTATCTTTAAAAAAAAAAAAAAAAAAATGAAAGATCACAGAGAGAGTTGGATGGGACAGAAAATTGGCTGCATGCTACAAAACCACATACCAAGGCTGTGCATGCAACAGCATTGTCTTAGAAAAGCTTGTCCACAATACAATGAGAGATCAGCATTTTCAAATTCCTCCACTGTGGAGTGTATTTTTATAAAGCACTGTTTCTAGGGGTGACTGATCAAATGGAGACAAAGATGTTTTTATGTTTATTTGTATTAGTGTGGACATGAGTGACATAATTGTTTGAAAAAAGAAAAATGAGTCAATGACAATGTTAGGAGCAACTTTTACAGTACTTTTCGATGTAAAAGTTCAAAAATGCTGACAACAGATGCAAGAAAAAAGCAAGAAATGAACCACATCACTAAACTGTGCATCCAAAGAACAGTTAATCGTCTCTCAGCCACACGGATGTCGTACTGACACGCTGGAGTTAACTTAAGGCTCTGAAACATCTTTAAAATCACTAACTTTATCTTTAAATCTTTAAAATTTTCTATTGTAAAATCTCATAGGATCTAGTTCATCACCTACAGTACTTCTACTAGAGCAATTTACTCTACCTTCCCATTCTTGATGGTTTTCAAAATGTTTTTACTGACAAAAATGTATCAGAAATGTAAATTTAAAGTGTTAGGACCCTGTACACCTCTTAATATGACAATATCAATTCAAAGGATGACTTAATTTAACCATTATATATTATGATAACTGTACATGTAATTCACAAGTTGACTAATTATTACACTCGTTCAAATATGCCTTTTTTACATCTTTCCCACTACATTTTCTGATGTTTGAAGTAGTAAAGCCATTGTACATTTTGCTATTGGAAAAGTGCAATCATTGTGAAATGGAGATGTTTATTGTGTTGAATTTAACAGAAGTGCTGGTGTTGCTAAATTATACAATTTAAAAAAAAAATAAAAAAAAGTTTTGCAACTTTTAGATTTTATTGAGTAGTTAAAGGACTTTGTAGCTGAGCTACTTGTTGCACATTTATACAGACGCACCTTGAATCTATTGTTGCAACACAAAGGCCATTAGCCTGTAAGCGGAGTTTCATTGCTGTGTATATTTTATTTTATTTGTGAAGTGGATTTTTCTCTCTTTTCTGTCAAGGGTGCATGACTTGTTTGTTTTTCCTCTCCATATGGTTATAGTCATGACTTATTTTGTGGGTTTCACTTGTGACAGTCCACTAACAACCCCGCCCCCCCCCCCTCGAAACCAACTGACGTAGCGTCTATCTAAAAACTGTACTCTTTTTCACGACACAGGAAGACAACTGAATGTCACTGAGATAACATCTCATTTCTCTCTGGGTGTATTTCCTCACGCTTTTTTTTTTTATCAGCTGAGCAGGACCAGATGACTTCAAAGTGAGCACTCACAGGAGAGGTGAGGAAGGACCTCCCACATCAGAGACCCCCTGCCAGGACCAAACCAATCCCCCTTTACGCCTCCCTCCCCTCCATCTTTCCCTTCTCCCCTAAACCCCCCAACTCCAGCTGCTGTTGGCGCTCCATTTGGCTGTAATCAGCACCCGGTATCATCCCTGATTAGAGAAGGTGGGGTGGTGGTGGGAAGGGGAGGGGGTAAGACTTGACAAATTGGCACATTCTTCCCCACCCATTCCCCTTCTACCCCATCCACCCACAGACCCCACTTAAATCTGGCAGCACCCCACTCAACCCCACACCCACCTCCACCATTCAGTTGATGAATGCTGTCCTTGTGAGCAGAGGAAGCCACCGACACACACCACCCATCCCCTACCACCACAACCATGCACACACACACACACACACACACACACACACACACACACACACCTACCTCTGCCTGGTTGCTGCTTGCATGATCTTTAAATAGAAGTGAAGTTTTGGGGACCACCGCCCCTGCAGGTGCTACCTCTCTATTACACACATACACCTCCAACAAGAACACAGTCCCATAAATACACACTCAGACCACGGTCGACCACAATAACTCATACCAACGCACACTCTGGCTGCGCTGGTAGCTGTCACGGAGCCATGTGACCAAAACGGAGCCTGGATTCTGATCCAACATTATGCCCGATTTACACAACCTCCCCTCTCTCTCTCTCTCTTTCTCTCTGCTCCACTGCCACCTCAAACCCCAGGCAGTCTTTTCTGGCCCACCCAGGACCCCCCGGACAGGAGCAGCACAACAGCTGTGTGTGTGTGTCTGTGTCGTAGAGAAAGGAGTGTAACCAGGATCCAGGTTATGGCCGGGCAGTTACATGGTGCCTGTTTAGTTATAAATACCTTCTCGTCTGTCTTGTAGAGTCACTGAAAGTGTCTTTCTGAGGTTTTTTTTTTTTTTTTTTACGGGGTGTGTGTTGTCCTGGGAGAAATCCTGTGAGATCATTTGGATGACAGAGAAGAAAAAAAAAGAAACAGGACTGATCCGGTAATGAACACGAAGGTGTGGCAGAGCGTGAGACTGAACAGAGGAAGGTTGGAAACAATTGTGCATGAATTAGATTCAATTACAAAAGCAGCTTGAAGTAATGAGATTTCTTAAACGAGAAACCAGTTTTCAATCATTTGGGTAAGGAGATTAGAGAAACCTGAAATTCAAGTTTTCTGGCCAGGTATACACGTAATCGGGTTTCTAATCAAATATTAAAAATATTAACTCAAAGTCCACTTCCTACCTTCTTTCTGAGCTTTAAACCATCTGTCACAGTCCTCGATTTGGAATTATCTTCCATACAGCTTTTTCTATGTGCACATGTGCCTGACAAAGACTTCAGAAAGTATGGCTGTGGCAAGAGTGCGGTGGTACGAAAGGAAAGATTACGTTACAGTTATGCATACTGCATTATTTATATTCAAAAAAAAAATATTTTAAAGTCTGAATATAACTGTAACTGACATCAAGTAGCCTTTATGAAAAAGTCAGTTTCCAGGGTTCAAGGAAAAGCTGGGTGCTCTCACTACAAACCATGTCCTCTCAGTGCTCCGTCAGTTCAAATACTCAAAATAGGAACCTCAATAGAAATAGAGTAAAAACAGTGTCTTATACAGTTAAAATAAGTGAGACATGATTCCAAAATAAGGTAAATGGAAGAGGGGAAATCTGATTATTGACCCGCTGCATGTAAACACTCACCAGATGGGGAACCACTAACATGAGATGTGTCTTTTAATCTGAAATAATTTAATCACAAAACCAGACTAAAACTGTAGTAGCTTCTAGTCTAAAGTCTAAATGTGTGTGTTTCCTTAGCTCAACCTTCCTTCGCACTGCAAGGAAAATCTGTGGCTCTCATTACAAAGCCTAGTCTTGTACCATCAGTCAAATTGCAATGACATAAAAATCTTAATAAATCAGCGTCTTATGTCGTTAGTACACTTAAAATAAGCCAGCCTTGGTTAAAAAATACAGTCCAGGTGAAGTAGATAGATTAAATTCCTGACGACGTAAATGTAAACAGGTTTTAAAGTAATCACATTACTTGTTCTTTAATTTCCGGCCATAAATTGCAGTAACCTGGCTTCCAATAAACTGCTGCATGTAAACGTAATGAATGAAAGAGACATCTGGTGATAATACAGAGCCAACCGCCACTGGTGGATGTCTCATTAAACTGCATCTAAGAGAACTACAGTGTGTGGACCTTCAAATTCTTTTATTTTTTCACATTGTTTCTTTGGTCCAGCACCTGTTTGATGTTTATTGGATCTACGCGTCTACTACAGTTTTGGACTGGCACACTTCTACAACAAAAACAACCGGAGAACACGGCGAAGGCTGGGTGTGCGAAACTGGCAAACCACCTTCGCCCCCGCTGAGTCAGATAGGTGTATGTTTGTGACCACATGTGTGTGTGTGTTGCTCCTTCCATTTCTATGGTGATGGCTCTTCTGACAGAATGAGGAGGCAGAGTCAGAAAAGATGGTGTGATGTAGGAGTGGCCAACCTTTCCCATCATTACCCAACCCGGTCACACCAACAGCTTTCATCTGGAGCGGATTAGAGACATTAGCACTTTCTTATCTCTATGCCTTCCTCAAAGTCTTTCACCATCTCCCTCCTTTTCCTGTTTCTGGCCTCCCACACAACACCCACCGCCTTTATTTCTCCATCTATATACCCATGCATTTTTGAAATACTCTAAAAGGGTGCTATGTAAAAGGAAAAAAAAAACAAAACAAGCTTTACTGTATTAAGAGTTTGACAGGGAAGGAGTGAACATCCTGGATGACAAACTAGACTTCTACACTGTTATTAGAGTCTGTTGTTTAACTATTATACTTGTATTAAGAAATATCTGGCTCTCTCTCAAGTACATAAATCAGCACACAGGCTCATATTTTCATATGAGCGCCGGCCAAGTCCACTCTGCTCTGTTTGAACACACAAAGTATGCGGCTCAGTTGAGGGAAGAGAGATTGATCAATCACAACCCTGACACTGGGTGTGCACACATACACACAAACACACATGCAGATATCGTGCATCAAATATATAATCGAATGTGACCCTACTACAATATCTAAATCGAGCTGTGTTTGTGAGTGTCGTCGGAGGAATGCGCAGGAGGCTTATGGATATTACAGGAGCGCTTGCACAGAGGCTAAAATTAACCGGGCGCTTATAAACAAACGCACATACACACAGCCGGTAATCCACATTAACACCAGTCATCAATCTTCAGATGATGGCATGTTATGTTGTCCTTATTGGGAAGAGATATCACAATGTGCTTAATGGGAGTACGTGTTGCAGAGCCCGGGCCGTGATGGGGATTTAATCTCTGTCATCTATCTCTATTAAAACAGCTCCAGATAGCTGAAGGGTTTGACACTGGTCTGACTGAGTCACAGATCACAATGAATGGACAATATTTTGAGGCAATGAGCATGTGCAATCCTGACAACAAAACTGACAAACTGCACATTAAACAGCGACCACCAACTGCGTCCTGCTGAATATTTGTTTCAGAATGTCTCCGCTACTCTGGATCACTTTATCTTTGCCTGAAGAAGAAGTTGTGAAACTTAAACACGTCTGGTCCAATCAGGATCCCCTATGTCTTTTATTAATACACTCTTTTGGGCTATTTAATGATTGGCCTCACATTCGTACGTGTAATGAATGAAAATCAAGCAGCAAATGGACATGACCCATTATTGTCTTTTTTTTTTAAATGTGAAATTTGTTGCTCGTACAGACTAAACCACAGAGAATTCTCACCAATCCTGAAGCCCCTCTGAGCTTTTTAGCCTTTTTTTGGCAAACTGTTTTGGTTTTAAGGCATACGTACTTTATGAGTCAATCTCAGGGTTCTCATCAACACAACATAGAAGGTTAGCCAACAGCTAATGAAGTTAGCTAATGAAGAATTGTAACAACTAGCAGCTAAAGAGCCAGATATTTTTCTCAGGAGTTGCTGTAGACCAAACCAGAACTAAAAGGAAAGTAATTATATATTAATTACATTAATCATGTGAATAAAACGAATGCTTATGCTACCTCATGTTTGCTGGATGTGTAATAAAGGCAACTGTTAGCTAGCAGGTTAGCTATATCTACTTTATATGTCAGGGTTGTGTGTCTGTCACCTTTTGGTGGAGTTTTTCTGCTACCTGTTGACCAAAACCACTAAATGCAGATTTAATTATAGTGGAGAAATGTTGAGAAATGTTTTACCAGACGGATGATCTCCTGTCTGATGCACAACTGAAGTTTTACATCATTAGCGTTAGCTCCATCAAGTGCTACTTAAAACACAGTAGACACAGTTGCCAGTTTATTAGGTTCACCTAGCTAAAACTATTGCAGTGTAATTCACTCTCATAGCGTCGTTTTGAGCTACAGCAGGCAGCTGTTTTCAGAGAAAAAGCTCTAAAAAGCCACTGTACACTACCTGCTAAGCACCAAACAGCAAACACACACAGTTAGCTGTAGACTAGCTGGTGAATATAGTGGAGCATTTAGCAGCTAAAGAGCCAGATATTTCCCTCAGGAGTCGATTGAGAGCAAAAACAGAGCTAAAATAGAGTGAATATTGGACTAACATTCACCCGGCGGACAGAAACATGACTCCAAATGAATGATAATGTTGCTCCGTAACTGCTGGATGTGGAAATAAGTAACTGCTTTCTGAGAAGTTTGTTATTTTTCTCTCTTTTTTTGTTAACTGTCTGTGTGGGCCTCTGCAGCTTAAGGTTTCCTTTTACGTTTACCAATACATAATACAATAAATATAATAAGGAATAGGTTAAAAATGTATGTATGACCAGAATATTAGAAACCGAAGTGTTACCTACACTGCATTTTGGTTTTTGCCAACACTTGTCTGAGCTGGACATAAACTTTTCCAAAGCCTAAAATATTATTCATCATCACCTTAACAACAATGTCTCTTTGTGTGGCCCTCGGTGCTGAGCTCATAACTATGTCCCCATTACTATCTGTCTCACTTGACCTTAAATACCATCAACATATCATCAACAGAAACTCATGATTCACACTTTCGCAGACCCACGTGGACGCACACACACACAAACACAAATACACACACACACACACAGAAAGGTTAGCAGAAGACAATTGCCTGGGTTCAAGTCCAGCTCAGCTCCACCCGCCTCTCTCACCAGGGCGGGAACATCGGAGCAGGGGTTGGAATGCCGGGTCGGACCGTTGCGGAGTGGCCGGTCTTTGAAGGAGGCCTGTGGCAGGGAAGGGTTTTCGGGAAGGGGAAGTGCTTTGGTGGAATTTTTTAGATATCTGCTGGACGTTTTAGATATCAATGGAAAGGCTTTTTCTTTTTGCTACGCAGGGCAGCAGAGCAGCTTCCCTTCATCTTCCACTACCTATCCCTAAACAACGGAAAGAGAAAGTCAAAGAAAACATGTAACAGGAATATTTCCAGGAAGGGGCAGCCTAAATAACTGTAATCCAATCCCTGAGGAGGAATACGCTTGAGGAATATGTTGTTTGAAACTAAAAAAAAAAAAAACTACTGGAAAATGAAGTTGTGCAACTTAAATCTGACAGTGTTGATGTGAAAAGGAAGACATATAAAGTCAGTAACTGATTGACAGATCATGATCAGCCCACAGGAGAACATGTAGGAAGAATGTCAGCTGACCCAAACTATCCCACGATCCAGCAGCAACCTGGTTAAACCACAAGCGCAACCTCTGGTTATCCAGCTGTTTGCTCCAGAAAACATCATTACAGTCTCTCACACACACATGCACACACTCACAGAGACACACATCAACAGGGAGGAGTTTGAGACTCAAGTTACAGTTTAGGCCGAAATATAGTCTCAGTCTAACAATTCCACATCCATAATATCGAAAAAGCCAAATCGTATATACTTTTTTTTTTTAGAGGAGTTACCCTTGGTAGGTGGTGAATTATAAAGTCAAAAGGTGTTAACATAAGAGATCAATAAACAGGCTAATAAACAATGAGTGGAGGTGTGCAAAGAGTACACACCCCCACTGTGAAACAGAGCAGATGTCTCCTGGCTGTTGATTCCAGTGATAACACTCCTCCCATCTCTTCTCTGAAAGCACACCACCTCTGACAGGAAAGAAGGATTCATTTAAGGACAAGAGGTAGTGTGGAGGAAATAATTTGCACCGCACTTGGGGCTCTGCTCATTTTCACACCTCAATACACCCACTCATTCCCTGCAGACAGCCTGAAAGACTGTCTCAGTGTAGATTTTAGAGAATTACAATAACAGAGCCAACAAACAGCCTCCATGTTTGACCGTCATATGAGTTTGTTTGTTGTCTTTTAACCAGCCCAGCGGCTGTGGATGAAAACTAGCCGTTTGGCTAAATCTGGCACATATAATCATATCAATTAATGTGTATTATCCCTGATAAATGCAGTAAATTTGCTCTTTGGGTGCACATAACTGACTGCAGTACACACAGTAAGACAAATTGTTAGTGTCGACTGAATCGTCTGAAATGGTAGTTTCCACTTAAATGCTATTAGTAATGTTTGGTTGCAATCATTCATTCGTCTCATCAAAAATCTAATCAAATCTGAAAATGCTGCCACACATCAAGGGGCGCTTTCCTCTATAACGCAATACTGGGTCAATAACATTGTCCAATAACATTAAGAGTTGAGAGACGTTAACTCCACAGCAGTTCTGTAGTGCACCACTAAACTGGGGTGTTGTTCCAAACCTGTCACTTGAGTGTTACAGTATGTTATCAGACAGCAGAGCGTTTACTTTCCAAGAACGAAAATTATGTTTTACTTTGCAATTTCAACTGTCTTATCTCTAATTATGCGTAGATCATAAGTTGCTCTAAACCAGATTCGGTACACATTATACCAAGTGCACAACTACCGGTTCTTGCAGGCATGAGTCCACACATATATATACAGTCATATCTGGTGTCCCCCCCCCCTTGTTTATCTTTCCTCAGAGTTCTCTGTCCTCACCTCTCCTCTACTGCTCCACCACAGCAGCCGGAGCTACACAGTTCTCCTCTCTGCTGACCACAACCCGTCCAGCCCCGGGGTCGCCTTACCCGTCTACCGCGTGGGAGCGGATACCGTCGTGGGCTCACAGAGACCCATTCAAAGTCTTGCATATGAAATCTCTTCCTCTGCAGTGATACCTTACACTTCATGTGCATATTCGCATATTCAGATGCCGGTGCTCACTTCCTGTCTGAGCGAGATAGAGCGAAAAACTGGGCACAGACGGAGTTGGTGTGTTTTCATTACTTTTCAAAGAGTTTTTGTCAATGCGTCTTGGAAACCGACCAAGGGGCAGCAGAAAGCCTCGCACCAAACTCCTCAGATCAGGCAGGCATCAGCGCTGAGACTTTAATATCTTGGAGGTAATCAAAATGATAGATTACTTCATTATTCAGACACAGATTTGTTGTGGAAAGCAATAAGAAAAAAAAAAAACTGCCATTTGAGGAATTCTGCAGAGACGTGCCCATCACGTAGCCGTCACAGATCACCGCTGAAATGAGAGCTACTATTGTGTCTGTGACAATCTCTCAGTGCGGTTACACTTGTAAGCAAACAACAACATACCACAATGACACTCCTGGTGCTCTGCCAAGTCAACCCTGGCAGCTGCTCCGCTCAGCTAATCACCATTGATGGTTTTTATAGCACTTTATGCTCCCCAAGTGTGGAAAATATCTGCAATAGCTAGAATACACATCGATGCATTCATTCGCAACATTCCAGTCGTGTTCGAACAGTCGACGTCGCTGATGCCATCGGTTCTTTCATTCATGTTCTTTCTCATAGGGTACCTGTCTTCAGTATGACAATGTTCTGGATTCTTTAAATGTCTTGGCAGATAAACATTAAACCAGTCTTCACACAGGTGGCCTGAAAAGGAGAAGTGACAATGTGGCTTGTGTATCTTTTCAAGCATCACATACTGTAGATACTGATCAGCAGTTATAAAGTTGCATCTACGCTTCAAAAACATATAAGACTAGTTTCTGACTGAAGTGGGTTGTTGAACCAGATTTGTCACAAAGGGTTTAAAATAGTCCTGATCTGAGACTTCAACTAACCGATCTTATTTCCTGAAGGAAGTTTAAAGTCACAGTCTACAGTTCTGAAGACTATCTGATCAATATAATGCAGATTAGATGAGTTATTCTTCACAGAAGCAGCTCACTTGATAATTTTTAATGTTATTCCAGACTGTGGATGGACATACGAATAAAATGTAGTGGATATTTATTCACGGTTGGAGCCAAGACTTGCATTGTTCTTAAATAGAGGAAAGCCTGTATCCTGTTCTCTCCGAGTGCTGATTACTTTAAGGTTTTTTGGATTTGCGTTTGTGGTTGTGTTCTTTTTCTAGTCCCATTGTTTTGTTTTTTTCTGCTTTTATTTCTTTGATTCCACCAGTTTAGGGGGATTTTGTGTAACATTTCTAGCTTTTATGAGAACTTTTATGCAGAGTTAAATGCGGACACTATTACCACTAAGGACTAACAAGGGTCGCTGAAATTTATTAGGATTATTTCAATATTGTTATCTATTTAAAACATATGCTCAACCAAAATACAGCTCATGTTTACAATGTTATTATTCATAATTTGCAAGAGTATACAGTAATATGAAGTTTTTTAAAAAGGCTGCAAGTAATACTTTTGTATTAAATATATTTTAGATATACAACATGTTTCCAAATTTAAATGAAATCACTCAAAATACTTTAGATGCATTAGATTTAGCAATAAAAAGATATCTACACTCCAGAAAATATTTATTATTTATTACCTAAAATTAATTTGCTCATGAACCATAAAGTCACACATTCAACTTATACATTAAGGGGACTGGTTTCTGTCATTTGTTTTATCGATATATCATTTGATTTTGTTTTAATTCTAAAAATCCAAGCATTTTAACTATAATTTCTTATATATTCTGCTACTCTCAGTAGTATTATGTGCACTCACATTGAGTGACTCTGCATATAAAATTAATGTCTTCCCATAAACCCCAGCTTCTGTTGACAATAGTGAGATCTTGTCAAAAAACAAAATTCCCTAAACTGTGTTCCAACCTCATTGTTTTGTTTTTCGGCACAGTGCTGCGCTGAGTGTAAGCGGTCAGCTCATGTTTCTGCATGTTTCCTGTGTTTAGACACAGACTCCATAATTTCATCATAGTAATTTCTTATGATAGAATCAGTGTCATCGTCTTAATTCGAGTTGAGAATAACAAGACTTTAATAGAAAGCACTTTCTGAATTATAACAACTGCAGTAACATCCAGAGTCCGGGGGTTGACCCTACAAACAGCCAACCCCTGCAAAGCTCTGGGGCCGGATTGTATCCCAGGCCGGGCTCTCAGGGCCTGCGCTGCACGACTGGAAGAGGTGTTCACCGACATCTTCAACCTCTCCCTGAGTCAGTCCGTGGTCCAAACCCCCCTTCAAGACATCCACCACCGTTCCTGACCCCAAGACGCCAGTGACCTCCTGTTTAAAGGACTACCGCCCTGTCGCACTGACACCAGTCATCATGAAGTGCTTCAAACGACTAGTCAAAACCCACCAAACAGGGCCACTAACCCACCTGAGCAAAGGGAATACATATGTGAGAATGCTCTTCATTGATTACAGCTTGACATTAAATATCATAACCCTATAACCTCGCTCGAGTGACTTACCGACGAGCGACTGACTACCTAACTTAGCTAAGCTAGCATCTACAGGCTGACAAAATAAATATGTTTTTTTTTTTTAACCCATTACGACATCACAGATCGCTAACAAAAGCAACCTACATGCATCATCTCAAACCTAACATTCTTGCAAGACAGAAGTTATGTGTGAACATACCTGCGCATTGATTTTCTGTCTTCTCCGTGGACTGCAGAACTCCCTCTGTCGTTCACTATCTGCGGACGTTGCCAAGCTGTCACTCCAATAAAGACGTGTTTTACATCTTTCAGCGTAACTCCATAACTGTCTACTGTACTGCACCTTCGACATTAAAAACACGCTATCAACCATGACTGCTGCTACTGAAGCGGGACTGCTACATACCCATTGCGCAATACTGTTGTATACGCTTTTATTTTTATACATAAATCCTCATTTTTACATATGTATATAGTGTTATATCTTATATTCTATATTTTATGACTAGTGCTCTTATTGCTGAGCTGACCCGTTTTCTCATCCGAGACATTTCATTGTAGCGTTGACCCTGAGTTCACCTACATACGACTAATAAAATAAAAAAAAACTGAGCTGAGCACGATCCATAAATCTGCAGAAATAAAGAACAGTAGCGTTGAGACTTCACATGTGGTTATGATGGGCCATATTTTCTTACTTAACCCACAAGTCAAAGTCAATAAATGAGAAAAGAACCAAGTCTAACCATAAAAACAGAAGAGCAACAATACAGTTACCCATGGATAACTCTACTGTATGTAACACTGTGTGTGATGGGGGGGGGCAGCGAGGTGCTGACTGACACTCTGGTAATGCCTTTCGTGTCACTTAAACCTGAGCAGCGTCCACATACTGAATGAAGACATGTCACTGACAGCAGAGAGAGAAAGAGAGAGAGAGAGAGAGAACATCTGGCTCTGAGACATTCTCTCGCTCTCTGAGGCCTCGGCTGCCAGAACGATGCAAGTTAAGACACAATCCAGAGCAGACAAAAGACGCTGCAACAGACTCCGAAACTATTCTGCAACAGCATGCGTCGCCAGCTGTGGAGACTCACACAGTACCTCACGATAATGTACATACACAGAAAGCATTTAGGTTACTTTTAGTAATTAGTATGCTTGTTATTAGTTGTTTTTATTTGAAAAATTATAAAATGTTTGTTGTTTGTCTGTTTTTGAAGCTGAAAGGTTATATATGCTTCTTGTGGACAGACCATCAGGAACCACCTGTATAATTTAATGTATTTAACGTAATTTTACTCAAACTAACACTTTCTTTTTGAAGCTTTTAGTGTTTAATTTTGGGGTTTTTTTGAGAGGTATTGAATGAAGTCTGTACTGTATTTTGAAGGGCTGCAGCTTGTGGTGAGAAGATGTTTCTTTTAGTCCTGTAATAAGATAAGAAAGTATGTCATATTTTGCTCTCATATGATCTTAAATGGCAAAATAACAAATTAAACCAAATATTTTTCTAAGAAGGAAGTGGGAGTACTACTGAAAAGACAATTCATTGGTTTTAGTGGACTGGAAAATGTATTTTTTGATAAACATTTACTTTTTGCAGACAGTTTGCTAATTTTTCTCTTTTTCACTGCAAATTTGAGTTTTTACACTGGAAAAAACTTTTTTTTTTTTAGAACTCAAGACTCTAGGAATATGATGATGAGCATTTTTCAACATTTTTATACACTTTATAGACTAAATTATTAATTGATAGATTCATTGTTATTAAATGATTGTTAGTTGCAAACCTAGATGTGATGATAATCTTGCTTTAAACATTCACAATGGCAGAAATTGGAGAAACCAGACATGAAGTGACATTTATGATTAGAATGTGGTTCAAATAAAAGGTTTTTACATGTTTTAACACTGTTTAAAGACTTTCATCGTAGTTAAGTCATTATTTATCTTGAGTAAAAGTATCTCAGTATACAGATTGATATTATAATGTGTTCCTTTTTGTAATATTGTTTTGTCAAAATCATCACGCATTGCTAAGGCTGGGTATCAGACATCAGTACTTTTTGGTACTGTTTAAAATATGTCCGTAGCACAGAGAGTCAAAATCTGTTGCATACAGAAAGATGGTATTGCATATTGTTAGTTTTTCATAAAAAAAATTAAAAAGTTCCTGATTTAAGTCCAAATTTTGCACATTTCTGCATAGTTCTTGCACGATAGACAACATTTAACTGAGACATTTTGAAGGTTTTGTAAAAACTTTGTATTTGTCAAAGCGAGGCATCAAAAAGTTTGTTTTGGCATCTGCACTAAAACTCAGGTATGAGTCCGATGCTAGTATCTGAAAAACGTCAAATACCAACCTCTAAACATCACCCAGCACTCCTGCTTCACATACTTGATGCAACGCACGAAACGGCAAAGTGACGTAAAAAAAAAGATAATGCACGAGAAGAGTTATGTGCTCGAAACTACTTCGGGTCTGTTCCGCAACAGTGTCTCAACATGCTGAACTCTCGCTGTGTATGTAAGTACACAGACTCGCTAACACCTGTGTACAATGACGGCGGTGGAGGCTTCTGGCGAGCGCTGGTGTGTTTTTATTCAAGTTCCACGGTTTACAGCCTCGCTGCCCGAGGCAGGACATTTTAATTTGACTATAATAAGATCAGCACGACAGATTGGTTTCACTGCACCGGGCGAGGCGCTTGACTTTTATTACAACAGGCATCACTTGGAGACTATTATTGTAAACGTTTAGCTGTGGTGGTGGCCTGCGCCGGCCACACATGTATAAACACTCTGAGCTTAGATTACTGAGGCTGCTCCGTGCCAGAGCAGATATTACCATACCAGTGGCACAGGGACATAGGAAAGATTTAGCATGGGAAGATCAAAATCCCAGGTGTATGGATGTGTGTGTGTGTGTGTGTGTGTGTGTGTGTAATGGTCGTCACTGTCAGAATGACTGGCCGGTCAGGGGAAAGTGTGAATACTGCTCTGGCCAGTGTTTGTGTATCTATGGCTTTTTTCCCGTCATTATGTTCATAATTGGAGGATGGAATGCTTGGGGGGGAAACTGTCGGGAACGTCAGAGGACCCTCAAGCCCCGTCGCTTGGCGACAGCTACACCGCGATCGTGACGAGTTCACCTACAGCGAAGAGAGAGAGAGAAAAGAGAAAAAGCCGAAACACTGGAGAAATACATTCAGTATGTTCACAGACACACACATGCACACACACACGCACACACACAGAGCACAGTCACAAAAAAAACTAACATTCACTCTTCCCACTGTCATTTCTTGCTTAACTCTCAGTAATCGTTTTGTGTTCGTGAGTGTGTGTGTGTGAGAGAGAGAGAGAGAGAAAGAGTCTGTGTGGAGAGCACAGAAAAGTAAAGAAAACAGTAGAGTGTTTTCTTTGGAGTTTGCCCACACTACACACACACACACACACACACACACACTACACACACACACACACACACACACACACACACAGACGGAGGAGAGGAGAGATTATCTCCTGACTAATCGTGTTCTGTCCTCTGTGAGAGATGGCACTTATCATCACCCACTCACCCCTTCCTCACCATCATCATCATCATCATCACTACCATTACACATGCACGTCAAAATCGCACACGCACACGCACACGCACACACACACACACGGACGCAAACATATGCTTGAGTGCACTTGAGGCATTCCGAATGTCTGCACATAAACACACACGTGTGTACGCGCACGCAGCGACACAGTTGATACGTTGTGCAAAACACACACACACACACACACACACACACAAATATCACTCGTATCTCAGGGTCACTTACTGCAGCTTAGGCATGTCTACGACGCTAAGAGGGCGTTTTCAGTAGCGATTTGCACGCCTCAGAGGGGGCCCGCCACGGTTTCATCCTAAAGAAAACAACCCTTTTTGAAATTCAAAATGGTTTTCTGCACATCCCTGACCCGGCATCACAGTTTATTTTGCTAAACCGTGCCGGATTGATTGCTCGATTAATCAATTTGTAAACTGACAGATAAGTAATTAACGACAATAGACTAATGGTTGTAGTCATTTATCAAGCAGAAATGCTGTGATACCAGCTTATTAAATAGGAGGACTTTTCTTTTTTTTATCCTTGAATATATTTAGGTTTTGATCTGCTGGCGGATAAAACAATCATCACTTTGGAAAGTGTTATTGGCATTACTGAGCACTATTTTCTGACATTTGATATCCTAAACCAGGGCTGTAACTAATGATTATTTTCATTATCAATATATCTGCTGATTATTTTCTCCATTACTCCTTCTGTCTATAAAATGTCAGAAAACACAGTAGTAAGAAAAGTCTGTATATTTTTCTGTGTTTTTGAATAAAAAAATGACTTGATTATTAAAATAGTTGTTAAATTATTGTTCTGTTGATCAAGTTAAATTGCAGCTACAGCCCAAACCATTAATCAATTAATTATTTATTATAATTGACAGCCTTCCAATAACTTTGAAGAGTGACTGGATCCCAGTATTTTATCACAGATAAATCAGCACAAGATACAAGATAAATTTGAGGTAGTTGACAAAACAATCTCACCTAAAGTCCATTTTCGTGCTGTTTCGGAGCTTTCGATCATATCGCATGACCTTCATCAGCAGATGGAATTTCCCTAGTTGTCATGAAAAATGTAGATGTTCAAATTTCACTTCTTCTTCGCCACTTTAAGGACTTTTGTTTAGTTTAAAAACTTGACCTTAAAAAGGTCATTCTTGATCTTGGAAAAATGAGGAAGACCGTGTGTGATGCAATCAAGAGCTCTAAAATCAGCGACTGAATGGACCTTGTGGTGAGACTGTTTCGTCAACTACTGTTTCAAAAAGGTCAAAAATAAAAACTTGAAATCTCAAAGTTTGAAGTAATTTAGAAACACTATTACGCAGTTTGTCCACCGAAGAGCAGTGACAGGACTTTAGCTTTGTCACAATTCCATGATGACCAAGTTTTAAGGACCTTTATTGATAATGTTCATTTACATTGACGGGTGACAAACTAAAGGGTGTTGGTACAGGTCTGGATGCTTGACCCCTACAGTGACAGGGTCTGGGGGCTCTGTTATACTTTGGGGGGCATTTTGCTGGTATGATTTGGGTCCACTTGACCCCTTAGAGGGAAGGGTCACTACAAATCAATATCACCTTTATCATATGAGGAAACATTTCTATCCTGATGGGAGTGGTCTCTTCAAGGATGACAATGCCCCCCATCCATAGGGCACCAGGGGTCACTGAAGGGCTTGATGAGCATGAAAATGATGATCTATGTTGGTTTTTCCTTTACTTTGTCACCTGTCTGTATGTTGTCAACCCCGACTCGGCCACTATCAGCCAAGTTTTATTACAATTATTTAAATAATCGGCAGAATAATTGAGGACAATAATAATTAGCCGCAGCCCTACAGATAACCTTAGTGTCTCTTTATGTTAAATGACTACCGTGCTGTTGGCTGATTTATGTGATAATGATGATAAAACCAGGTTAGATTAAAACAAAACAAATACAGTAATCTGTTTCCATGAGCTCAGAGAGGCCGAGAGGTTGGAAGCGTTGGAAGTTGCCGTCCTCTTGACGGTTTAGTGCTTGTCAGTCACTCTTGTCCGTCAGCCTCGCCCTGTCTGTCCGTCCGCCTAACCTGCCCCACCAGACGCCAGGCTGGATAATTGATGGTAGCATGGAAAACTTTAAAACCCCATTCTTCTCAATGACAGAATCAACCTTCACAAATAACATAGCAGGAGTCATTTATCACACTCTTCTACCGGCTTCTCACACTGCCAGAGACATTTCTCATCGCCGCCATTGATACCCGCGCTAATGATGATAATAAGGAGGAGTAATCATGATCTTAAATACAGTCCTACAGCAGCCTGAGGGCAAGGAGCGGTGAGGAGTCAGGTTTTCAGGTACACCGGGTGACAAAGGAGGTGGTGATAAAAACTAATTTCTCACCTTTCTTCCCTTTGAGTGCCAGTAATTATTTGCTTAAGAGTCTGACCAAGATTCAACTGACTAAATGGCTTAAAAAAAAAGAAAGACCGAAGCACTAACAGGCACCTCTTGAACTCCGATCACTTCTAGACGTGTATGAAAACACTACATTTTGAAGTACCTCCTCAAAAACATTGACAACAATTACAGATAAACATTTATTTAACCACTTTTTGGAAATTCGGAAGATCCCGAGATACGTGTTAAGTCCGTTTGAACAAATAATATCTACATTTTTCCAGTGGTGCTAAGATGGAAAAAGTGAGAAGCAGGATGACTGAGGCAGGAAAGGCTGAGACAAACAATGAACAAGTGCTGATAGTTTGATTGATGATCATATTTTTCTATTTGCCACTCATACATCTGGCAACGCCGAACTGCTGGACAGAAGGTAACGGTACATGGGCCATGAGTGTTACACCACACAAAGCTCCTGATTCATACTCACAACCTCCTGATTCATACTCACAAGACCTGCACACACACACACACACACACAAGTACACCAACACACAGGTTAACAATGCTGTTAAAAGCATACAGTGTGATACCTCATTTCTATGTGTTGAACTTTTGTTTCACAAAGCCTGATGCGACAGTATACAATGATATTTTAGACAAAAGTGTCCTTCCAGCTTGGTGGCAACAGGTTGGGGAAGTCCCTTTCCTGTTTCGGCTGACAATGCCCACTCGCACAATACCTTGTCCATAAAAAATGGTTTCGCCAGTTTGCTGAGGAGGAACTTGATCGGACTGCAAGGAGCCCTGACCTCAACCACATCCAACACTTTTGGGATGAACTGGAACATTGGAACGGCGTTCATGTCATATTGGAGTTGTTGTACTTATGTGTTTCCAACTTGTAAATGGCGTCCATGTCAAAATATGACAGGGAAAGCTGGATTTTTCTAAAAAAATTGGAAGTTAATAACACAGAAGTGGCTGACAACCAGTTAAACCAGCTAAAGTTAACAAGTTTAATGGATATAGTGTTATATTGTCTATGTACAGTGTTTTTTAACCTTTGCATGACCGACTCTAGGACAGGGGTTGCAAATTAGCCTTGGCTAGAAAACCTACATGCAACACATCTGTTTCATGTTATTTTAACATTTTTTGCATCGCCCCTGACAAATAAAACTAATAAATTAATAAATAATCGTGCAATTGTCATGAGTCGTCCAATGACGTGAAAGTTGTCTTTTCCATCTCTACCATCCATCCCATATGACGAGAACACGTCATTTTTGCCAAACATCATTGGCCAACTTCCCTTATTGTTATCTTGTGGCTGAATGGGAGCACATCCCTGCAGCCAAGTTCCAAACTACGGTGGAAAGCCTGGAAACCAGAGGAGTGGAGGTCGTCATAGGAACAGAAACGACATGTTCAACAATCATATATGGGTGTAATGTCCATGTGTCTACATACCTTGGTACCATGTCGTCTCAAAAAGGTCTTTCAAAAGTTGGTTTTGAACGGTGTTGTAGTAAGATTGTCGTAGTAAGATTATCTATCAAAACTTACAGCAATTTAACAGGAATAAAACAGTAAAATGTCATGAATGTTGCACCTGATAATTAGCAGTAGACTATAATAAAATATCATCATGTCAATGTGACTGCTGTCGCCTGTGGGCTGCTGTAGGTGATTCATGGGAGAATATGATTGGCAAAATTCTTTCCAGCGTGTCCCCAGCCAGAAAAATGGAAAGACTTTCAATCAGATATCCAAACACACACACACACACACACACACACACACACTCTGTCTCAGTAAAGTGGTGTTTTTGTTATTGATTAAAAATGAAACTCAAGTTGTACCAATAGCCCCGAAGCCACCGCGTGCTCCAAAAATATCAGATCTTAAGAGGTAAAAACAAGGCGATCTGAAAAAGAGTAGTGCTCTTAACACGGCTCACTGTTGATGAATAGTTCCCTAAGCAGCTGTGCTCATTTTTTTTTTATTGTACCTGAACATCCCTCTCTTTCTCTCTCTCTTTCTCTCTCTCTCTGTGTGTGTGTGAGAATAAAGGCCTGTTTGTTTGGTTGACAGGAGACAAGGTAAGAGTGGCCCAACCCTTCACATCGGTATGACAGTCTGATTTAAAGCTTCAATTAAAACATACGAGCAGAAGGCAGCAGCCCACAAACAAAGCAGGTACAGATATAAAAAAAAAAAAAAAATATTCCACATTGTACAATAACACCTTAATTAAGTCAACTTACGACAAAAACAATTACACTCATATCTAGATTAGCATCTAATGTCGTAACTCATCCGCTTCTCATGCTCCCTCAGTTTCAAACTCTGCCTCTCCTCCTCTCCTTCTTGTTTTTGTTCCCCCAATCATCATCATCATCATCATCATCATCATCATTCCATGATGTGATCCAAACAAGTGAGATCATAGCTCATTACAGTGGGCTTTTGTAAATAGATTGCAATCCTCAAATTACCCAACAGACACACACGTTTTGTATGCGGAGGAACATGGAGTACACCCACACGCGCTCCTAACCAAAATAATACAAGGGGAACAAGAGCCTTTCTTTTTTGGAATGGTTACAGATTGTGACACTCTTAAAAGGGAATTTACAGATTGTGAAATAACAATTACGCCGCCTTTTTTTTTTTTTTTTTTTTTTTGGGTTCGGGTGGCCCTGCCTTTTATCCCTAATAGGGATTTAACATCATAATTTTCTTCTCGAAACAGTTAGGAACAATGGATCTGCACGCTGGGAAGAAAAACTCCAAACAAACTGCAGAGTTACACAAACAGGCCATTAGCAAGGGGGGAAGTGTTGGTGTGTGTGTGTGTTGTATCTATGAGGGCGTGAGCACACACAGCAGCAGAGAGTGGGCAGCGGCAGCAGTCAGGACTTGTGTTCACAGATTAGCGACGATGTTTACTGCGAGTAATGAGCTCATGTCACTTTAGTTGAGTGAGGCTGCGTCTTCTCACTGTGACGGTCAAAGCCGTGGCGTGGGTGTTTTGGGGATACGGTGTAATTAAGAGGCTGTGTGCTGATGACAGAGGAGGAGATATTATGACTTATTTTGTCACTGTGTGAATTGCGGCGGCCGCCTCTCGGAACAGATCATGAATACAGTAGTGCCCACGTGTTTTCTTGCATCTTCTCTAAGCCTTTGTGCTCGTAGGTGTACACGTATAGTCTGCTCACTGAAATCCCTTTGTACAAATAATATAATGTCTATGTAAACACTGACGCAGCCAAATCTGTGTGTGTGTGTGTGTGTTCGTCGTGTAAACTCATTTCGATTAAAAAGGGGAATATCGGATTCGCGACGTGGGAATTTTCCTCACAGGTGATGATGAGACTCCCCGATGTTAAAATAGTGAAGCGAAAGGGAAGTTTATATGCTTCACAAACTGTAGAAATGTTACGTTTGGGTGCTATTGCCTGGATATTACAGTTGCAGCTGGAGCATTAGAGGCCATCAGTGAAACCACAATGTCAATACCAAAACCAGATCATACAGCAGCTGATTGTATTAAGTCCTGCGGAAAACATCTAAACCGTCCAAACGATGGAAATCGACTGATATTGCAGTAATGGTTTTAAAACTAACACATGAGCTCATTTTAATATAAAAGTCATGTTTCAACAAGGTATGTCACACTTACTTAACACATACTTACAATTTTTTAGTATTTCTTTTTGTTATCTGTAATTTCTTTTGCAATAAAGCATCTCTGCAACTTATGTTCATACTGTATTAAACTTGTATGTTACATAGCAGGCAGGTGTTTATGAGGATTAACACTCATATATATAACCTTTAATATATGACCTGATGTTGCAGGATGCAAATGCATATCTAATAAAGACAACAAGACACACATAATAATAAATGTGAGATATTATAAGTATATTACTGAATCTATGTGGTGTGATGTGTATATAAAGTGATATTCTTATCTAGTGTCTCATTACAGCTGTCAGTCAAACAAGGATCAGTGCTGATTGATGAATATGAAATTTTCATTGTAGTTTGCAATGTTTTAATTTTAATGAAAAAGAGACAGACTTGATTAAAAAGGCAACTTTCTTAAAATTAAAAAAAAAAGGCTTTCTGGAGATTTTTCTTTACCCAAATACATTGTATGTTGTGAAGTTTGCCAATAAGCTAACAGTGTTTCTAAATGACTTAATTTGATGACTTCAGAGCTGGAATAACAGACAGAGATCCTGGTACAATAAACCAGATATAAACATTATTGTATCACATAAATAAATGACCAACAGATACAAAGAAAACAACTATGATGATTATCATTAAAAATATAATGATAATAAACAAATACATAAACAACAAAACAATGACTATACAAACCATATCACTCGGTATGATGCAGTCTTATCAATAGATCCACTTAAGAAGGTTGTTTATACAAAGGGTTTTGATCCATTTCTTGATTCAAACTCAGATATACTGAGACTAACCAGACAATTTACAGTAAGTGGACCATCACATCGAGATAATGATAGAATATGAGTTGATTTAATTAAACTCCTGATAAGATTTTGGTGTTGTCACTACATGTTTTCACTACATATAACGGTTCAACTGGTTCATTCAGTCTGAAATGTTCCAGTTTAGGAAAATGTGTTCCCATTTGTAGTGTCACATGTACAGAGTTCAAGACGATCTTCTACACAAGTAAATATTTAGATATAATAAGAAGCTGAACACCACAAAAAACTTGAGACTCTAATTGTAGCTTATAGGACTAATTATCAGTTTACACAAAGGCAGATAAAGAAGAAATCTCTTAATCCTCCTTCACCGATCTCACGAGCAGCAGAGCTCGAGATAAATCATTACAGAACATCCAGAGTGACGCTATAAAGCTGAGTATTATCACCCTGGAGGACATAGCAACGGGAAGATTGATGAGTTTGATAAATATTTAGCGTAATCACCGGTTACCGTCTTCTCCCGTCTTCTGACTAACTACACAAAACTAATTAAGCGCACGGTTCCCGCTTTGTGTGTTTGTGGTGAGTCTTGTATCGAAACATGCTACGGGCTACTGTCAGTCACTCATCACCGAGATAAAAATCCAATAAACAACATGAGCGGAGACAGAAAAAGAGTGAGAGGTATAATTGAGAAGGAGAGGAAAAAGACTGCAGCACCTGAAAACCAACAATTCATTAAAATACTGCTTATAATGTCCTCAGTGACCACATTTTACTAGTTTTCTTCTCTTTCCTGTCTAACTTTCAAGCCTATTGTTCCTCTTGTTTCTTTTATTTCTTTCTTTTTTACTAATTTGTCTTAAAAAGCTGAGAGCAGACACTAACAGAGAGGCAGGAATCATGCTGAACTCTCAATCCAGAGCTGTAATGGGACCCGCTGACCTGCAGAGGGCGTCGTCCTGAGTTAGAGTCACAGGAACTACTTGCAGGAAAAGTACTTAACAGATGTGAAAGTGACTTTAGTTTGTGTTTGATTTGCAGATTCAGGGAGATTACGCTGCACATTTTCTTGGGGCTGCGACCATTACTTTCATCACGGATTCGTATGTTTATTATTTTCTCGTTTAATCAATTGATTGCTTTGTTTAAGAAAATGGTAGAAGATTGTGAGATTATAGTTTCCCCCAGAGCCGGCAGATATCAAAGCATCAGTACAAAACCCCCGAGATGTTCAGTTTACTGTCGTATAAGAGCAAGAAGAACCAAATACTCACATCTGAGACGCTGGAATCAGTGAAAAATTAAAAATAAATATGGAAAAATAATTAAAATAGTTGCTGATTCATTTTCTGTGAATCTGCTAATCGATTAATCAGCTGTTCCTTAAGGATTGAAGTTTCTATATGAACTGGAGTAGTTAATCTGTTACTTTTTGATTATTTCATTAAGTCTATTAAATGTCAGGAAATAAAAAGAGTTCCCAGAACCAACGGTGACGTCTTCATGTTGCTTATTTTGTCCGAACAATAATCCAAAACCTAAAAGATATTCAATTTACATGGATATAAAACAAAAAAAATGATATTTGAGAGGCTAAAACCAGAAATATCATGATAAATGATACACGATTAATTATTAAAACCATTCTTAATCAAATAACTGATGAAATAAACAGAACTAATATAAGGTACCACTAAAAGATATGAATCAAACCACTGGATTATTTGTGTTCATTTTGTTGTTGATGTTTATTTTATCATGTCTTTTTATTGCTCTGATTAATAACTAAGCTTTAAAACAAGACTGGATTACTTTTGATAAAGTTGCATCCAACAGAAGCAGATTTTAGTATATTTTAATTTAATTCTGACTTGACTGAGACCTACTTGTGTTTATTACCTGAACTGAGTCCTGGTTGAAACTATCAGGGGACTGGACCACAGTGGCTCACTGCTGCCATCTATAAATCACAGGTGAAACTACATCTGCACCAGTTTGTTTTGGCTTCTGTGTGTCACACGAACAAGTCAGTTGATCTGCAAGATTTGGGGTTTTGATTTAAGATACAGACTTGGATGCGATCATATTTAGCTTTCTGATACTATTTATTGACTCAATGTATTTACTTAACAAACCTCAGAAAGTCCCCCCCCCCCCCCCCCCCCCCCCCCCCCCCCCCCCTTCTCTCCCCTCTCTCTCCCCTCTTTCCCCCGTCCCCCAAACTGCATGTTTCCATGTGTTACAACCTTGCTGGAAAACAGAAAAAGAACTGACTCATGAGTGGAGCAACAAATCTGACCCACAAAGCACGACCGCAAAACATTCCCTGACTCTGAATGAGGAAAGTGCAGGCTTGTTTCTCTTGGCAGCGAGCGGCCTATTCTTAAGATAAAGTTCACTTTCGACCCATCTAGGCGACGCAGACTGCCTCGTGTGAAGGCCTAACCTTTCAAAAACAGGGATCGGCCTGCTCAGGGAGCCGTTCTGACCGCTGACTACCAGGCCACCAACGCAACACGGTCCCTGTTTCTGCTCATTCAATGAGAACATGTGGGCACAGAGATTATACTGCATCTCCATTTGGGTAAAAAAAAAAAAAAAATCCTGAAAGGCAATTTTAAAACAATGGAAAACATGGCACCTTAAATACACACAAACCACACACATGCAGCTAATGAGTCCTATGAGACAGAAAACACACACACACACACACACTTCAATCGGGGAATGCGATAATTCGATTCCAGGCGTGTTTTTATCCCACAGAGATACACACACACACACACAGAGAGCGCTGCGAGCGTGCCACTGAGGGCTGATTGGACGGCGTTTATGTAAACACCAATCAGAGAGTGAGTAAACCCGGCCAATGAGCTGTTAAGGAGACAAGACCGCTCATCATTCACGGAGGGGGTTTAGAAACTGATCGTCGCTGTCTGGCGGAAACCACGTTTTCTCTCCGACACTTTATATGAACTGAGGAAAAAAATCTTGTTCTAAAGGCTGTGTGGCAATGAATTTTTGACATAATCTGAAGTTTTTTTGTCGGAGACACAGGAGAATGAGGGATTGGCTTTTGTGAAAAGTCTTCTTCTCTAAAGGTTTTCATGAACTAAAGGAAAACAGTCCTGCTTTAAGCTTTGTAACAATGCATTTTTGAGGTATCATAATAGGTTTTTTTTTTTGGTTTTTTTTAAAAAAAAGGAATTTAAAGCCTAAATAAGCCAAAACCATGTTTCTCCAAAATGTTTCATGAATTAAGAAAAAAAAAAAAAAAAAGCTTGAGTGATGTGTTTTTGAAGGTTTTTATTATCCTTAGTAGAATTTGTTTGTCCAAAAAAAAAAAAATCTCATTTGTTTTTTCCAAAGCTTTCAACCACATCTTAAGCTCTTCTGCAGTTTTTCTGCTGACATTTTGTCAAATGACTGTCCCTAAGGTCAAAAATGAACTTTCAATCTCAAAAAAGAAAAAGTAATGTTGACTAAATGATAGTTGCTGTCCTGTGAAAACTATTATGTTTCTACAAATGTGAACTTTTACACTTGACGAGCACAGATATCATCAGTCTGTAAACTTTCATTAGCTTAATCTTGTGAAAATGCCTTTTTTTTCATATAATCCAATCATTTTTTTGAATTCTGATTCTCTTCTTTTTTGGATTTAGCGAACACTGTGTGTAAAAAAAAAAAAAAAATGCATCCTCAACAGTTAGAGGGCAAATGAGGCAGGAAATGATGTGTCCAAACACACTACAATACCCTCTACCCACACGAGTCAAAACAACAGAATCGCATTGCTAACACATTACAAGAATTGCATAACATGCCCACAAACTGTATTAAGTGGTGGGTATTACCGCCTGCCTGTGTGTGTGTGTGTGTGTGTGAGAGAGAGTAAACTGCTGGCAGGCTGCGCCGTAGCTTGCTTTAGGACTATAAACGCATCAACACACCAAGCAAACAGTGTGGAGCTTTGTGGGGAAACAGGCGTGTTAAATCCTGTGTGCGTCTCTAGCGTGGGAGCTTCTGCGAACCCGGATGGGGGAGAGACCAAAGGGTAGAGGAGAGAGAGAGTGAGAGAGAGAGAGAGAGAGAGAGAGAGCTGGGGAGAAGATAATGGGATGATGATAAGTCTTTGAGGAGGAATTCGGATATGGATAATGAAGGATATAGATGAAGGAAGTCTGTCTCCTGAATGCAATCTGCGCTTTTGTTTTCGAAAGCCATCAAAAACAATGAAGTGGAAACCTACTGCTGCTGCTGCTGCTGCTGCGGTGTATACCCTCTCACCTCCCCGAACTGTTTCCATCTTTTCTGTCTCTCTTCTTAGCTCCCCCCCCTCCCTCCCCTCCCCATCATCATGTCATTTTCCTTGTCATGAGCGAGGTGTGTTAATAATTCAGCCCGTCTCCCCCGTGTGACTGCTGTGACAGCTGCAGGTGGGAGAACTCGCACAGAAAAAAAAAAGGGACGTTGAGCGTTTTTTTTTGTTTTTTTTTTTATCACGGCTTTCCTGTGAAGCGCTTCAGTGGGAGAGCACAATGGGATCGTGTTGAACCCCCTCAGATGCAGAACAGATTACTCTGAGCAGTCTGTAAGCACTTCCCCATTTGGGTTCGTTGCTCATGCATATTTCACTAGAGCACTTTCCAACGTATTCAGCTCTTATTATTGTCAGGAAGATGCATTATTCATGAATTAGGCTTATTCCGGCATTTGGTTCCCTTTCTTTTGCTATTTAGTCAGTTTATTGCTCAAGAATGGGTTTTTACAGTTTTTTTTTTTCAAGCACGTCTTAAAACAATAGTCAGGGGCCTAAATAAACACTGAAACAGGTTTTGCTTGCTGTAATCCTCCTGTCCTTCCTGTCCGTACTGACCATTAGAAGATCTTACAATGTCCAGTCTTCGTTTTGAGCAAAAGTGGAAATCTTCCACAGTTCCAGTCTTTTTTAGTTCCTGACAGACAGTGTTTTCCTGTTCAGCTCCAGTGGAAGGATCATAACAAAAAGAAGGAAATTCGGTTCCAAAAAGACAGTCGTTTTGAAAAACATCTACTTTATTTGACTAATTTGGACGGCAGAGGCCTCGTATCAGCTTCAAATAAACTTTTGAACACATGTGTGTACAGACGGAGGACTGTTTTTTCTACCCCATCACTTCCGTTGACAGTGTGTTATGAAGGAAGCAAGAAAAACATGTTTCAATGCTCATTTGTGCACCTGACTATTGTTTTAGGACAGATTTGGACTTAAAGTATCCTTTAAATATTGTTACAAGAACAAAAACATGAAAAATCATCCCCATATCCTTGAGATTTGGTATTTTTAGCGCTTCCTGCTAAAACCTTAAAGGACGACTAACCCTAACCCATCTGTGTTTTTTTTCTGGGGTTGTTTAAATGGAAACACCCACTCAGCCGTTAACAAAAAGCAGTGAGCCCCCCCCCACCCACCCCCCCCACCCCACCCCTCCACCCCACCAACCACACACACACACACACACGTAGTTCACTGTCTTCCTAACATACTCGCTCGCTGTAAAGATATAACCAACCAGATATATTATGAGCGACGTCGCAGCGCTGAGTCTGAGCGTTGTGAGATGTTTATATCTGGAGCAGTTTACTGGCGTGAGGAGAGCTCACAGTTTATTTTTTAAACTTTGAGCAGCAGCAGCAGCAGCAGCAGCAGCAGCAGCAGCAGCAGCAGCAGCAGCAACAGTGAGTGCTCCATCTGTTTGTGTCTGCGTGTCTGTTAGCACGTTTAGCAGAGCGGCGGCAACAGTGAGAGCTCAGTACGTCTCTGTGGCTACTGGCCGGACTGGCCGGGCTGGGCGGGCTGGGCGGGCGAGGTGGTTTATACCGGTTTATATGTTGCAACGTCATCGTGTAGGAACCTACGTCAGGTGATGTGGGGGAAAAAGTTTTTTAGAAGGGCTTAGAGGAAAATGGGCTTTCGACGCTAAAACATACGTAAATTTCGGATTTGAATACCAATGGAAGACTACTGGGAAGCTACAGAATGATGTAAAAAACTATAATATAATATAACAACGGACCTGCCCTTTAACATACACTATGTAAAGCAAGGAACACATTAGATGTTCCAATTTGAAGACCACCACACAACATGAGCCTCTTTTGCTTATTGAAGCCCATAAACTTCAAATATCTCCAATACTACATCATTCTGAGACTCGTGTTCATGAAAGTTTCTGACCAACAGCCTCTTCTGAGTACTGATGACAAACTTTTCAGTTGTCTATAACTTTAGTGTTTCCTCTCATGTTATGTAGAAACCAAATGGTTAGTTTTAGATATTAGATTAGAAACGACACAGCTTTGATAACTGTACAAAAGATCAGTTAGCCGAGTTTGGTCAGAGAGATCCATACATTAGGGGAAATCACTGTGGTTTGATTATTTTGCCACATTAGAGGCGTGGCTGTAAGTATAACGATGTCAGTCCATCCACCACTGAAATATCTCAACAATTGTTTAATGGATTTCCATTTAATTTTGTTCAGAAATTCAGAGGATGAAGCCTTCTAACTTAGGTGATCCTTTGACTTTTCCTATAACGCCACCATAAGGTTTTTGGTTTTGAGTTGAATGTCTCAACAACTATTAGATGTAATGTCATGAAATTTGGTGCAGATATTCATGCTACCCAGAGGATGAACCCTCATAACCTTCTTGATCCTGTATTTTTTTCTGCCTTCCAATCAGGCTCAGCTGTATTTTGTGTTAAATGCTAATTAGCAAATGCTAGAATGCAGACATGCTAAATGAAGTTGGTGTTCATGGTAAACATTATGCTGGCTAGGCGACTAATAATGTCTTTGGAGTATTGTTTTAAGGAAACTGAGCACAAAGGCTAAACAGATAAACTCCTCTGTCGTTAAAAAGACTAAATCTCTCTTCTGTTTTGTTTGCGTGCTGGTCTTTTGATACTGCAGCTGGCTGCTTCTCTGGCCCTCCGGTGTCCGTCCGCTATTCCCTGTCCACCTCCGCCCCTGCAGCATCAGAAAATAACCTTCACTCTGTTCTTTGTGATGACTCTCTACAGCGGAAACCGGCACACCCACACACACACTCCGTTCTCAAACCAATACTACAACTCAAACTCCCTGGGCGAGTCTGATGAACGAGCTGGCTTCAGAAGGGATTCCCTTTAAGACGACGGTGGCAGCGGGGAGAAGGCTGCTGGGAAGGAAGAGAGAAACGCTGAGTAGCCGGTGTGAGTGATCTTTTTCCTCTGTGGCGGGATAGACTGGAAATTGCTCCACACCACCGCTGCCAGTAATCCAGCGGGTTCAGCTGTTCAGAGCGGGCAGCATGTGGTCGAGGGGCTACCAGAGCACGGTTTATTGGTGTAGAAACAAATAAACACAGAAGAACCTCGGACAGGTACAGGGATTTTCTGTCACTCTGAGAGTGAGTGTGTGTGTGTGTGTGTGTGTGTGGCCTGTGGATGATCTTCCATGTGGGAGGTGGAAACAGTCACAGCCTCTGACCACAAAAGGATGTGGAGAGAGGAGTCATCATTCTTCTCACTTTTTCTCCCACTCTTTTCTTTCTGTCTATCTGTCTGTCGATCTTCCTATCCTCACCCCCCCCCCCCCCCCCCCCCCCCCCCGCCCCCCCCCCGTAATAACATTTTCAATCTTTCTTTCTTACTCCATTTCTTTCTTCTTCTGTATCCAGTAAACAAGTTCCTCTGTATACAAGTTTCATCAAACAATCATCTATATCAGTGAGTGGTGTCCGGATTCTGTTTCTAAATTAAAACAGTAATCCAATACGTCATTACAAGACCTGAGAACCATTTTTTTTTTATCTTTACAGTAATGTTGAAATGATTAGTTGATCAATTTAAAAAGTATTACCAACAATTGTGATGACTGGTTAATTTTTTAAGTAATTATCAAATAAAAATTCCAAACATTTGCTGGTTCTAGATGCTTAAATGCTGATTTTCTCAGGTTTATATGTTAAATATTGATATTGACTCTAATGAATGAATATGTTTGGGTTTTGGAAAACCCTTTTGAACACATATGATTGGGCTCTGGGGAATTGTGGTCTTATTTTTCACAATTATTTGATGTTTTATAGGCCATTAATAAAAAATGAATAGATTAATCAGTAATGGAAATACATTAGTTGCAGCCCTGTTTTAAGGCTACATGGATCGATATTTTCTATATTAACACTGAATCAAAATGACAAACAACCTCTGATGTTGCTCAGTGTTCGCTGGATGTGTAAATAAGCAACCACTCCCTAACATTTTTGTCACAACTGCTTTATAAATAGACAAAACTGAGTGTCTGTCTGCTTGTTTTGGAGTTCTTCTGCTCCCTAAAGTGGCCAAAGAATTGATGGATGTAGCTTTGAAATGTCCCTATTCATCCTAGTTTCATTATGACTTCAAAGAATGGTGAAACAATCCAGTAAGAGTTCGGTACTTTTCCTTCATAAATGAGAAAACGGATTAACGTTTTAACAAAACAACGAGCTGATAGTATCGCACGTCCACGATGTGCGGGCCTGCTCATCCAGTTTCACTCAGGGTCTCGAAGAGGACAATAAAAGTGAGTCAGTATGATTTTATGAAGGAACAACTATTTAAAAGCAAAGACTCATGTACACATTACAAATAGCCTTATTATCTATGATCTGACTAAGCTCTTGGCTCCATATTCCCCTTCCAAACCACCATGGTGAAGGAGGATCAGTGCTGCCTGGAGACTGTGTGTCAGATCCCAGTGTGGAGGGAGGGGTGGGGGGGTGGGCGGCGCCGAGAGATCTCCTGGGATCACTGCGGAGCTCCGAGACAAAAGGGACATTGTGGCATAGACTGACCCATCCAAGAAAACATTACTTCCTGTCCCATCAGCTCCAGCATCCTCCGCACATGAGCTGCTCTCTTCCCAGAACTGAAAGTCCCTTTTCTCCATCTTCCACCGGTAGCCATTCACAGCGGTGGGTAAATACTGACCACATGCAGACACAGTTAACTACATTTAGAACTGGCATCCACTGAGTTTCAAAATGACTTTATGGAACGTTAATAGACAAAGACTGTTTGACATTTACTGGATGTAGCAATGACCAAAAAAAAAAAAAAAAATTCAAAGACAAAATTGTTTGTTGAGGGTGTGCCATGTAGCATTTTTTGCATGTGTAAACCCATGAACAACAAATTACACATTCCTTAAATTACTACAGATGATTTTCCGAAGCATAATTCACATTTTTATAGCCGTTTGCTTTCAGGCAGTTTACTGGCTACAACTCCTGTTAGTTATGCTGCTATGAAAATCGACTTAAAAGAACATGAAACTTGCTTAACATACAAGCCAATTCTTCCATTAGTCTCTATTTTTATATTAGCATCAAGTCAAATGACAAACCCGCAGAGAATCATCATCCAACTCTGCAGCCCTACTGAGCTTTTTTAGCTATTTTGGTTTTACAGCACATTTATTGTACGGATCGGTCTCAGCATCTCATCAGTGATGTTTTCAGCAAAAGCAGCAACAAACAAGTACTGATAAACTCTATGCTACTAGTACCAAATGTGAGACAGACAAAATAAAGGGTGGCTGTTGCCCTACACTATTTACCTCCTGGACTTTTGACTCTAAAGCATTAAAAACAATCATTGACCCTTCCCACTCATTGCTCTCATTGGCCTCTCACCCAGAAATATTCCTCTCTCTAACTCTCAGAAGACATTTAATGAGTTGTTTACATGTTGAAAAGATTAGATACACAAGACAAAGCAAGTCTAACTCACTCTTGCTGTAAGCAGCAGAGCATCACGCGCTAAATAAGTAAAAGCAACTGGCACAATTTAGCCACTTGGAGACGTTTTTGGAGAGGTTTCTGGTGACACCAGTGACAAACTAAAAACTCCATAACTCCCATAAGGTTAGGTCTAGAGGTCTGGAATTTTATATAGGTGTGCTTAACAAGATGTAGAAGGTTTATGGTGATTTGCATAGTTCTAGCATAAAGCGTGTCCTAGTTATTGTTATTCAAATATGACTCATTATAGACGAGAGGACCAAAAACACTTTCTTGAGCCGTATTTGAACTGATGTAGTTTTGGTTGTGTTTTAGCCACATGCTAAACAAGCACATCTCCAAAAACTAGAAGATGTCACCTTTCAAATGCCTTATACATGCATTTTGGCCTCACATTTCCTTTATTATAAGCTTTTCCATTTGGGTATGCCAAATAGGCGAAAATTCCAAGAAAGAAATGGTGGATGTTAAGAGGCTACATCTTTGTTAGCTTGTTATGTAGTCTTCTCAATTACATGAAAACAATAAAAAGGCGTATAAAGGGGGACTACAGACAAGCCGACATTTAAACCCAAACAACTTCTCACTCTAGCTTTCCTTTTTCATTCTTTGACGCAAAAACGTGCATCACTTTTCACACTAACAGCCGAGTTAGCACTACGACTGCCTTCCACAAGAGAGACTGTCCGAAAATATGCGCTATTGTCCTCGTATTTAAACGATACTGCATGCCCCCCGCCCACCTCCGCTCTCTGTGTGACAGTCGGCCTTTGAGCAGAGTTGTTTGGAACGACTATAAAACACATTTGATTTCCAATATGTGAACAAAATAAAAACATGTGTAAACACAAAATATTTTGCTAACACATGCTAACCATGACATTTTTTTTTTTTTTTTTATGGTGATTAGTCAGGGCTGGTTATCAGTCACTTTGTTTTGGAGTTAGTGGCCAAAAATTGATTAAAGCAACTTCTTTCACTATTAAAAATGTGATCATTCAGATTCAACGTCAGTACAGTTTTAGTACCACATCCAAGACTAAAGAGTTAGCTGCCGGAAAGCACTGCATCCACAAGCTTCAGAAAATGAACCCAAGAGAAAATGAATACCATTAAAGATGATTATGTTAGCGTGCTCCTGCTATAAAAAGCTGCTCTTCAATAGCTGAATGTCAACACTTGCATATCAGAGTGTCTTTGAACGCACCGACAAGGAGAATTACAATAATAGCCCCTGCTAAAAAAAAAAAAAAAAAAAGCATTATCACATGAGAATAGAGTATCTTCGATTAAAGATGGACCAACATTTTATTAAATGTGATAAATCCTGCTCTGTGATAGGTAACAAACCGATTCAACCTGATCGTCACTTAAAAAGGTCAGCGGCCTCTCCCACCGTGAGTCATTAGAACAGGTTTTACTGTTTATTATAACAGGTGTTTCATGATTATTATTGCATGGTTTCAGATTCACTATGATTACAGTGTGTTGCTGGAACGCATAGTCACTGTTATCAGATTTCTTCTTTGTCTAATCTTCAAAACAAACCCTCTTGCAGTGATTCCGAGGAACCGGAGGTTAGTAAGTTAGTAGTAAAGATGTGTCAGAGAGGTGGTCTTAACTTGGAGGAAAGGCGTGTTGCACAAACTAAAGACTAACTGATCCATGAGAGATGTGGTTCGTGGGATCACGCTACCTTGACGTGACTCTGAGCGCCCAGGTTGTAGATCTCTGTGGGCTTCACTTGGTTGATGATCTTCACCAGACATGTGCTGTCAGTCAGATCGCCGTAGTGCAGCTTCATGTCTAATAGGGTCAAACACACAAAACACATACTGGTTTCTACACTTACTGCTCCTTTACATATTCACTCTTCATCTGGGAAGTTTGTTTTTGATTTATAGATGTCTAATATGAGGAGGGAAAATGCAACAGCTGCTGTTTTGTTTGTGGGCTTTAAATAGAACCAGTAAGGTCTTAAAAAAAAAAAAAAAAAAAATTAGAGCCATCTGATTCTGTCATCAATGTGTCAATTCTGGTAACGGTGATTCCTTGGAAAAAATTTTCAATCAGTCACTACATGTCAATGTGAAATCTGTAATGTTTTCATTTCCAGATGGTGCATGAAGCAGAGCTGCTACAGTCAGGAGGAAGTCTTCCTCCATCAGGTTTTAAAGTCTCTCATTCATGTCGTCCTACAACTTGGATATAAATACAGACTGTCTGTGATTATATTTGCTGCTTGGTTTACTCTTAATAAAATATAAAAATCAAGACGTCATTTTTAATTATAACAACATTACATCAAATGTAAATTAGCAAAGTTTATACACATTTCCCTGGAATTTATTTTGAAGGGGTCAAGACTCCAGCAACACTTATAATAAAGTTGTTCTTTATACTATGAGACCAACATGTGTGACCATCATCAGTGACCACCCGCTGACCCTGCTGGACTCTTGACCCCTTCAGACTTTTCTTTCTCCATCCGCCATGGAAGGAGGTGAAGCTGTGCAAGAAACCCTTACCCTGGAATTTATTTTGAAAAGATTTAGTAAACATGGAAACTTTTTTGATTACTAAATTTGATTGATGAAAAACACTCGTGTTATTTAACTTTTTTAAGTTCGAACAATCGTCAGCTGCATCACACATGTTATGTAATAACAGACCAACCAGTAGGTCCAGCATCATCGTCATCATCATCATCATTATTATCATTATAGATTAAAATGAAACAGATGTTTTTTTTAGATAAAAGCGTGACTCTTCTGGTGTAGACCGGACACTTACTGCCTTCAGTGTGTGTCTGTGGGTTCTGGTAAAGATGTTCAATGCGTCCCGTGTTGAAGGAGCTGGAACGGCGCAAAATACCATGAACCTGAAGTAGAAGAAGACAAGATTTATTCACGTCAACTGTACAGTAGCCTTGAAATACATATTCAAGGCAATATGTATCCAGATTCAGGCTTTAAAATACCATGTTTTCAAGATTTTTAATATAATCACACAATATAAACAAAAACAAGGGAACATTTTTGATACTGTGACTGTTGCTGAATTGACAACTATCAATCCTCTGTGACAGCAAATATTGGATTTTTGGATATATTACACTAATGAAATCAACACTTCCTGCAGCTGCTTCACAGTAAAACGCTTCCAGTAAAGAAAACAAGTTATGCTTGAAGAAATGTTTGAGCAATAATCACTGCTGGAAGCTGCCTAGTTATGTTTGAACCGATGTAAGAAGTTGGCTTATGTGAATCCTCATTTGTGCATTTTTCATCACATTTTTGTCATCGCTTCAATATCGCAAATAAACAGATTCGGTGAAGTAAGCAAGTGAGAGCTTACTGGCGAATCTCCAACACACATAATCAAAGTAAACATCACTTTTCCTGTCCTGATATCGAACCCCTATAATATGCTGTCCTAATTTCGCCTCACACTGAGCTAAGGGAGGCCCTTTATAGAAATCTTTCCTCCTAAGCTCGGCCAATATGCTCATAAAATGTGCTATTGTACTCTTGCAAAACATTCAATAGGAGCATAACTCATCCTGCCATAGAGGAGTTTGACTCGGTATTTCATTTTGTCTAGACGTAAATGTCACGACACCTCCAACACTTCTTCTCTATCTGATTTTAGACAAATTTACGTGATTTTAAATCATTGAGTTTAAGGGGCGTTTTGGTGCACTGGGAGTTTACAGTGCTGATGATCTCGTTGTGATGTCTCCTATCAAGTCCTTCTAATGACCTTTATTGGAGTCCCCATGTCTCTCCTGTTATTTTTAAAGGTCTTAGCTTTATTGCTCAACAGTTTTTTATTTGCTTTTACACAACAAAACATTTAAAAGATGTCAGGCATGATGTACTTTAGAGGCCAATTGTGCTTTATTCAAAGTGGTTCTTATCTTCCAAAGATCTTTGTGCCAATGAAATATTTTTATAGCAAACATTGATACAACGACGTTGTGTCTCATGGCTCCGGCTCGCAGTGTTTTTAACGCTGCCTGTGATCTGTACTTCGTGTTCTGGAAGGGGGGATGTGTGAGGAAGCTCTGCTCAGGGAAGATAACAGGACCTGATCCAAGGGGAGTCCATTAGTGGGAGGACGCTGTGCCCTGACCTCACTTCCTTTATTCACTGTGCACTTCCTGCCTGCCTGTACGCTCCTCTTTAATGCCACCGCATCACTCCTACCCCCCCCTCTCAACATCAGCATCCCCAACCTGGATCTAGTCTACTTCCTCTCTGCTGTCTCTAAGGCAGGCAGCAGATGGCGAAGCTGACCAGGCAGGCTGCGATGAAGGTGTGTGTTTGTGTGTGTGTGTGTGTGTTTTTCCTCCACATTTGAGGGGGAAATGAAATCATGCAGCTACTGTCAGGAAAACACATGAGCTCTGGTGCAACATGTGTGTGTGTGTGTGTGTGGGTAACATGTATAGGCTTTTCATGGGTGTGAAACCACCGCTGAAGCCGTACCCAGCCTCTGTCAGTCAGAAACATCCTGTTAATCTCCACATGAAAAACACGTTGTGCAGCAGGTGAATGTTAGCGACCTCACTCCTCATACGGCCACATTATAACAGCCATTTCCTCGTTAACGGTCTGACCCAGAGGTAAAAGGGTCAAAGGTTAAAAGGCACAGTGCCACACAAAGGGGTCTTATCGGGCAGGGGGGGGTTAGGTGTGAGTCACTCTTCGTACGAATCTGACTGCCATTACGTTACATCGCGATCCCTCAGGAGTTCCCACGCACTGCTGCGGCTGGATGCAGCTTATCGAGGGAATGTCGCTCTGCGTGCGTCTGTGTTTGTTGGCGTTGGTGAGTGTCTGGATTCATTTGCGTGTACGTGTGTGTCTACACTTCCAAAAGGGCAGATTCTTGGTGCAGTCTGGGTTTCGCTCTCTCTCTTTCTCTCTCACCTCGTAGCCTTTAGCGAGCAGGAACTCAGCCAAGTAGGACCCATCCTGCAAGAGACAGAAGATAAGACGAGAATCTGTTAGGCCTCAGAAGAACGTTGCAGATACACAAGTGTATGGTTCAGACATGCTGATTGGAATTTACTGTATCCACTGAATCACAGTAGGGCTGCAACTAACAGTTATTTTCATAATCGATTAATCTGCCAATTATTATCTAAATTATTCAATTAATCATTTGGCCTATAAAATGCCAGATAATAGTGAGAAATGCCCGTTCCCACAGCCCAAGTTGACGTCTTCAAATATCTTGTTTTGTCCGACTGACAGTCCTAAAGCCAAAGATATTTAGTTTACAATGATATGTGGCCAAAATATAGTATACAACTATCATTTTTGTCATTTTGTTAAGCAACAATGCCAAACATTTGCTGGTTGCAGCTTCTCAAATGTGAGGATTTGAAGCTTTTCTGTGTCAAACATGACAGTAAACTGAATTTCTTTGGATTTTTGATCAGACAAAACAAGACATTTAAGTGACCTCAAGATCTTACAAATTATTTTATAGACTAAACAATTAATTAATCGAGAAAATTATTGTCAAATTAATCAATAAAGCAAATAATCGTAAGTTGCAGCCCAAGATCAGAGCAGATGGCTACAGAGTCACGTATGGAAGGTTGTTATTATATCTTACAAGTGCACAAAAGGGAGAAACTGAGACAATGAAGTTTTAAATAAGAGAAAAAGGAGATAAAAGAAAAATGTGTAGATGCTGAAGCTGAAGAGGACACTGAAGATGCTTGTGTTCTGTTGGACAAATAGACCAAATGTGTCTTTTTCTTTTTTTCTAAACCGACTGACACCTGCATATTTTTGACTCCGTGACACATTAATGGACACGAGCGGTCAAAAAACAACTTCAAATTCCTTTTTACGGTGTTGGAACACCACCCTCCTGAAACCTCCATGCTGTAGTCCTGAGATCATTAGGTGTAACATCCGCATGAATCAGGAGTTTTGGGCAGATGCTGAACCAGTGTGTGTGTGTGTGTGTGTGTTTGAGAGCGCGCCCAGTCAATAAGGTCTTGTTCCCTTCACCCATGTTACTCCTCGTCTTTTTTCCCTGCTCAGACTTTCCGACCGCACATTCTGGAACATTCCAAACCAGTCATGGCATTCATCCCTCAAACCCCCCTCACATATGTGCATGCACGCGCACGCACACACACATACACACACATACTGCCAACATGCCAGCCCCATGCTTCCTCTCCAGGTCTGGGGAGAAAGAGACGAGGTGGAGGGCTAGGCAAGAAAGGTTGATTGAAGGGGGGGGGGGGGCTGGGTTGGAGGTTGGAGGACACCCAGGACCTGCACTCACTCACCGGATAGATGGTCATGTTTTAGGGCTGCGTGAGGCCCCTGCTCCTGGAGATACGGTAGATACGGTCTGGCTATGGCTACAGTGGAGCAAAGATAACAGAACGGGCCCAAAAGGAGAACTATAAGTTGGAACAACAACTGGGGGTGGTTGTTTTATGAGAAACAGCAGAAGATTTATCTCTGAGGTTAATTCACTCAGCTGTATTAACGCCCATTTTGGCCACGAAGTAACAACCTCATGAAGCTGGTTAAGATATTTCCAGTAGTGTGCAAAGCTGTCATCGAGGCAAACAGTGGCTATTTTAAGGAATCTAAAACATATTTGGGTTTAACACGTTTTTGTTTACTACATAATTCCATATGTGTTATTTCATAGTTCTTCAGTGTTGTTTTACAATGTAGGAAATAGTCAAAATAAAGAAAAAAAAACCCTTGAATGAGTATCAGAACTTTTCATGGTACTGTACGGTGGGTTTTTCAGACCTTGTCTGCTGAAAACAGCAACCCGCTGCTGCTGCTGGAAACGGGGTCGATGAGAGTGCTGAACCGTATAGTAAATATGCCGTGAAGCCAAAAGAATACATTGGGGTTATTTGTAAGAATTCAAGGCATGCGTCCAGGAAGCTATTTTTGTACCTTTGCTGCTGTGTAACATCATATGAAACTGAGGATCATTATGAGGATTTGCCTTGTTGTTGATGTAAATTTCTTGGAACCTAAAGCGTGCTGTAGTCTAAGAGATCTATGAATATGGTTTACCCTCCTTCCAGGCAGTCGTAAATTCACAGTTTTCAAGCTATATTAGTTCATTAAACATTTCTAAGCACCAGCACATACATATATATATATATCAGCTGATAAGTGACGAGACATTTCAATTAAAAAAATGCCAAAAATATGTTTGAGGTCATTTATTCACATAGTTGAGAGACTTTTGCTTTAATAACCAAATGTAAGGTTTCCTTTATTCTTAAATATGTTTTATCAGCATCAAAAATCCAGTATTGATCCGGTTTGACTGTGTAGTGATGTGATTGATGTTGTTTTCTTTGATTTTCTCTCTATATACCTCATGCCTGCTCTCTACTTAGTGTTATTTTTGACATTTTGAAGACATGAGTCAAAAAGAAGTAGGAGTTTTTAAACCTATTTTTGCACCACTGAATAAAGATGTTATTCATTTAGACTTCCAGAAGAACGTTTCTGTTGTTATTATTGCCTTAAAAACATAGTCAGACGGGTTTAAACATGCTAAAACACTGGTACTGTCCTCTAAATAGCAAATATTTGACTCTAAATGTCTTTTGAAGATGATATCCAACATCTGCAGGTCGTGTAGCGCTTGATGTCCAACCTGTTTCTGCCTAACCCAGACGGGGGGGAGGAGGAGGGGAGGGGGGGTGAGATGGGCACGGGCACCTGGCAGCCCCGTCCCCACGGCGTTCAAAGCTCCGGCTGGTGTCATGTTTTCCTGCCCCCGTGCCAGGGTCAAAGCGTTCCACGCCAGACCAATATGGAAAACAAGCCTGAAGAGCTGCAGCTCTGTTTAAAAAACAAGAGGCTCCTTTGAGGCCGTATTAGCCCATAAACCCTGGCCTCACCTCGCCGTTTCCTGTTATGGGGAGTCGAGCGTTTGGTGGGAGCATACACATACACACAAACACACACACACACACATACACAACTACATGCTCACCTGCCAGGTCAATGCCACACCACAAACTCCCCATAGACTCATTTCAGCCTTTTGACACAATATGATCTCTCTCTACTCGGCAGCTACGCCGAATATAAACCAGAGGGCCGGATCAGTAACGGGGAGGGTGAAAGTTATAACACGGACAATGACTGACTCGTATTTGAGTGCCGGTGTTATGGATGTGTTAACTGAATCCATCCTCTGAGTGTCAGTGGATGCAGTAGAAAGGGTCGTCTGCAGGGGGAGCAAGAATAAAAATGAATTAATTAAAAAAAAACAGGTGTGATAGTCACGGCTGGCAGAATTTTGTATATTTTTTTTTAACTGCAATGATCTTCTTTTCTTCTTTACTTCTGTCTTTCCACCCTTACTTCCTTTTTTACTCCCTTACTTCCTTCTTCACTTCACTTCCTTCTTTCTTTCCTTCCTTCCTGACTAACTGACAGTTAAAAACACATGCAAATAGAAACAGTACAATATAAAAGCCTGAGAAAAGTAAAGTACTGTATAAAAAAAAGCTAAAAAGAAAAGTTGAGCTAAGAAAAAAAATTAAAGAATATAGTAAATAGAGGAAGAAAGGGTGAAAAAAAGGCTGTTGATGTTGGACTAAATCAATCCATGTGACTGAAAAATGTTAACAATGTTTTCTCATCAGACCTGCTCCTCCAGTGCTATCATTAGCTCCAATCAACATTCCCATCATCATCATCATCATCATCACACCCTCATCGTGCGGTTTCATTAACAGGATGGAAACGCATCAATATCAGTAGGAAGGAACTCTGCACATGTCAGTGTGTCACCAGGGAAGTGAATGTTCGCTGTTTCTTGCAGAAACACTTCATCACATCTCCTGGCGAGTTCAGTCCGTCGCTATGCTAACGCTAGCTGTGCCGAAATTCTTAATGATGCAGAAATTTTGGTATGTTTTCAATGTGAACACTCATATGAGAGTTATGTATGAGTGCAGCATGAGCTGAAATATTACTCATTTGATGATCTGTACAGTAAAGACTATCTGATAATCCTCTGAGATTCCTCTGTTATTCCCCATTTGGAAAACCAGATGAGGAGGACGTGCAGAGTTCAGTCGGGGTTCAGAGTCTCTTGATCAAACTGGTGATGAGAGCATGACTTGTTAAACCTCTTCAGCCACAACCACATCATATGTACTGTAACATCATCATGTCTGCAACACTGAAGGGTTCCCGATCAAATGCTTTCTCATAGAACAAATAAAAAACATTTCCATCATTTCATCTTAATCAGGGTGAACATTTCTGATATCCTGCACTTCCTTAAATAAGCAGTCCTGGAGGAGAAGATGGCACAAGTGGTGTAAATCAGATTATTAACGAGCTCAACTAATTTATCTTAAAACAGCAGGATGTAATCCTTGTGAACAAAGGATGTATAATAAAGAACTTAATAAAGAGTAGAAAAATAATTCCCATTAAAACGAATCAGGGGAAATTATCTAAACAATGACTGAAAACAAACATGAAGGAGTGGAAACTCATTCTAATATATATTTTAACAATTGGGAATTTAACAACTAAACAGCCCCAAAACCAACAATATTCATTTCACTATCACAGAAGAAAACACTTTGGCATGTCTGCTTAAAAAATAAATAATTGATTATATAAAAATTGTTGCCGACTGATCGTTTCAGCTCCACTTGTGCGCAGTGCAGACAGCACACTGATCAATGTGCTCTAATAAAAATGTGAAGGAGGAGTGATGTGTTTGGACAAACCCCAGCACTATGAGGTTAGTGCCCCCTTGTGGTGGAAGAGTGAATTACAGGATCTTCACCAATAGGATCAATTTGAATCCTCATTTTTAGGGTTAAATAATCAGTTGAACATTAAGGAGTAAATAACCTTAATGGAAAAAAAAACTTCTGACCCCAAAGTTTAAAAGGGTTCAGTCTGCAGGCCTGTGGGCATTATGCATGTATTAATGTAAACTTGAAGTTCACGGCCGTCCGTGTGTTTATTTGTCATGTATAAGCTCTGAATGAATCACTTTAATGTGCTTTCTTTAGACCGCAGGCGGGAGGCTAAGCCAAGCACGCCGCTGGTCTGCAATTAAGCCTGATACGGTTTAATGAAGCCGTAATCACAGACCACAAATACACATGAGCACATCATACGCACACACACACACATAAACATACACACGCAGCAATAAGTAGGAACAGTTGGTTTGCTACTTCAGAAACCACTCAGGCGTGAAATAAATGAGTGGACGGAGCTTCCTGGTATCAATATGATTCAGAAAATAAGAAACTCTGACGAAGCTTTGTCTGCACAGAGGAAGTAAACTGCTGCATAATACATCTGAAACTGTTCTTACAGTTGTTTTTTTTATTCTTTACAGTCAAATCACATCAGATTCATTCAGAGTACTGATTTTTGATGTTTGAAAGATTAAAAAAAGTGACACCATTTCATCTCTTTATAGTCTTTTTTTTTTTTACTTTTTATGCATCAAATTACTTTTTACTACATAGAAAAATGTCCCAGAATATCAACTGTATATTATCATTCAAATGCCAAATGCTAATGATATAAAAAATAAACATAACTTAAACGTAGCTGAAATAAACTGCTTGTATGTTTCTCTATTGTCTTCTCAAAACTCAAAAGTTACAATTGAAGTCATTAGAGAGCCAAAATTATGATTGTATGAGGACCAGCAGCTGTGCAGCAGTAGTTTATATATTATACAGCGACAGCGGATGAACAGGTCTCTGTGGAGGTTTTGCTGCCTTTCATACGACTCGAGTCGCTCATTAGTTTCCACTGCTGTAAATCCACAGAGGACGTGTGATAAACTTTTCGGAGCCACACACAGCTACAGACAGTAAGCATTTCATCATAAGGTAGATTCATCATTTCATTTAGAGATTCATCATTTCTGTGATTCACAAACACGTAATTCCTTTATTACAAATATTTTAACTCATGTGAACTGTTTGACAGTTGCTTTTTTTTTGCTTTGTTTCCTCTCAGATGTTTATGAAATTCAGTGAAATTATGAATAAATGATTCCTGAATTTTTAAAAAAATGCTCTTTTTCTATCTTAATTTTAGAGGTATTTTTCTGTTAAGCTATAAAGACATCATGGCCTATCAAAGATGAATGTCTTGCAATACAGAGCTGCAATTAATTAACACAATCAGCAACTATTTGAATAATTTTTAGTCGTTTTTAAGCAAAAATACCAAACATTTGCTGGTTGCAGCTTCTCAAATGTGAGAATTTGAAGCTTTTGGACTGTTGGTCAAGTATTTTTCACTATTTTCTTCTTTTATCGATAGAAAATGATTAATTGATGAATGAAGCATAATTGCCAGATTAATCAATGTAATTGTTGGTTGAAGCCCTATGGCAATATGTTGCAGTATCAGCTTATCATTACACCATCATATCATGAGTTAATCTGTAAACTCCACAGCTGAGGCTCGACACATGCAGTTCACTTGCGGTTAACTAAATTAATTCAGCTTTTTACCACTAACTGCGCTTTTCCTGTTTAAAAGTTGCCAGACTTCATTGAGAGGGAGAATCAGCCTTGAAGGAGCCATCAGCGGCCATTATGAGCGACAGAGGAGATGTGTGCACGGATTCTTAGCTTTATGATTATTATTACTGGCGCCGGCTCCGACTCTATTCTGCTCTGCTTAACAGTGGAGTCTGTAGGAAGGAGGCGAGGAAGGAATGAGAGAAGCCAACGAGAGGATGAAGAAAAAAAAAAGAGGCTTGAAGGATGAACATCAAACGGCTGGAGAGGTCGTATCGCGGTGCGGTGTTGTTTTCCCAACCGGGAGGAGCCGAGGAAAGAAAGTGTGAACGCTCAAAGCCAAAGTAAAGTTTTACTGTCGAACGGAGAGGCTGAACCTGTCCTCTTCGTAACCCCGCGTCGTAAAAAACCAGCCCTATCAGGCGGAGAGGAGGCCCTGCCCAGCTTCTGCAGCTCTGCCTTGGCACTCAGGTGGTCTCTCATAACTCACACCCTCTCACCCCGATACTTCACACTGAGACAGCAGTCAAAGGTATTCAGACTGAGCAGCATGCTGCCTTGAAATTTATGAACAGTAGTTAGCCAGGCAATTTATGGCATCGCTGTGACCCCGCGGCCTGTGCAAGTGACTCCTGAGATGATCTATCCAGATGCCTTCACTGCCTCCTGCGTGGACTCTCATGGAGTGTTTTACAGTAACGCTACAACCGGCAGAATAAAAATGAATTAACACTGTTATTCTTTGTTTTCTGTCAAAGGAAGGAAAGGAATGTGAGATGTTAGAAAATGACTTTCCAAGACCTCCGACGGTTGTCTCTCAAAGGATGCGTTCTGGAAAACGCTCGACTGACAACTTTTACTTCGTACCGTGAAACGTTTTTCAAGTCATTGCTGCTTGTTTTCTCTGATGCAAATCACCTCCGAGGAGCAGACAACGCACTTCTGAACACGCACGTACGACCACAAAGCACGTGTACACATTCACACATGAACACTGTGCACACACTTATGTTCACATGCACCATGCACACGCAGAACCACTGATGCAAATGTTTTTGACAGGTTCAGGTGCTGCAAAAATAAAACACAATGGCAGTTCTTTACTGCAGAAACAGACATGAGGACTGTCAAAGAAACAGCAGGGACAGAGATACTGAATGTCTGTTCACGCATTAAACAAGCCTTGATTCAAAGAACAGATGATATGGATAAAATCTATCATAGCATATCCGATTTTATTCAAATCTTTACTCCTAATTACAGCTGCAGCGATCAGTCAATTCATCAATTTGTCAATAGACAGAAAATGAATCGCAACTATTTTAATAATTGAATTGAATTAAACAAAAATACCAAATGGCAAGTGGCATACATGAGGACGAACTGAATTTCTTTGGATTTTGGACTGTTGATCAGACAAAAGAGGGTATTTAAAACATCTATTTATAACTGAATTAGAACTTTAGAAATTTGAACTGGCATTTTTCTCACATTTTATAGACAAAACGATGAATCAAGAAAATAATCTGCAAATGAATCGATAATGAAAACAATCGTTTGCTGCAGCTCTACTTCAAATATAAACACTGATATCGAAATAAATGGAAGTTCAACCAAGAAAGAATTTACGGGTAAAATTATGAGATGAAAATACATAAAAAACACGTGACTGATGCAAAAATCTGATATTGCATAAGACAGTCTTATTCACTGATTTCCAAAGAAATCAAAGATATTAAAAAGATCTTTGTGGTCCAAACCACTACAGCTTTACAAACCTTAACAATCTGACAGTATAGTATCATAACTATGTATTTTTTTAAAAATCTGTCCGAGTGCCGTCATTTTTACAGTAAGAATTACGGCCCATAAGCTACTGTCGAGAAATTACATCTTGTTTTCCCAAATGCACTGAAAACAACCCAAAGACTAATCTACATATCAAACCATGACTCACGTACATATCTTAAACACTAATTGACTGATTTATGTCCATCTGTCCGCAGCAGACTTGTGATGACTGGAATAAGGTTGTAAGACGATCTCAGCTCTACTAAAAACCCGACCGAGCCTAGTTCAGTCTATAAAAAGACGGATACTAATCTTGATACTTGAGAGTTAAATAACCCGATCGAGATATTTTTGCCAAAATTCTTTTAGTCTTATATTACGCAGATAAAATAAACCAAGGATCCCTCGGTTTTGGAAATATTAAAAAGTTGTGGCGAAGATATGTGCTGAGGTTTGGACATTTTACAGATGAAAAACAAACTTTACTGGCAATAGCAATAAAAATAAGGAGCCAAAAAAAGGAGTAAAATATGCAAAAATCCAACCTTTTTTTTGCATAACTGCCTTTTTGTAAACACCTGCTGATATATCTGTGATAAGCAAATATCAGCTGATAGTATCAGCTTGCTGATATGAGTCAAAGTCTGGTACTAAAATTGACTAAAATCAAAATAAAATCAAGTTAAAGTGTTGTTTTCCTCCTTACAAAAAAAACCCAAAACAATATTTCATCCTCAGTCCTCTGTCAAGAACACAAAATGAACTTTCAGGTTTGAGTTTTTCATGACATGATGAATTATAGGTGCATGTTTGTGCCTACTGTAACCATGACGATGACGAAACTTCTCGACCTCCAGGCTATAAAACAACTTTAAACAAAAGCTTTCAGAGCAACGCGATAACAAACGTCCGTGACAGGATCATCACTCCAGAAGTGTCATTTTCTCACTGACCCATGCTGATGTCATTCACTGCGCACATAAATACCAGTACGGCCAGTTCTGCCAAGCTGACACACCTCTCTGCCCATTGAACAGGTGTTTTGTTATGGTAAAGTGATTGCCACATTCAGTGTGCCGGATCTCAATCATGAGGAATGTTTCACGCCACAGTAGCAGCATGAAGTCAAACGGTAACTCTAAATGTCAAAAGAAGGTCAACTTGCTACCTGCCTTCCCGTAGGTCCCGTAGACGCTTCAATACTGTTTGAGTAGAAACCAATTTATGTCCGAAGAAGAGTATCAAATACAGTGAAGAAGGGCTGGGGCAGTGTATCAAATTAATTTGATTAATTTGAGATGTCTGGAGTTATTACAACAAGAAGTTTATTTTTAGTGAAAAAGTAACGTAGCTGCTACGTTAGCCGTCTCAAGTCATGACGGTCCTGTAAAGCGTGATGTGATTAATGACACTACATGCACACCTGCTGGGACTGTCGTGACTCCAGGTGGCAAAATATCTGAATTTAACGGTCACATCGACGAGAAAGACGGACTGAAAAATGACTGAGCATGCTGGTCTGTGCTCCGGGTTTGTGTTGAGTTGACGAGGTATCGTTGTTACACACTCCCCCCTGCTGGTTATGATCTTCATATGCTTCTGACACATGATCTCTTGTGTAATCTCTCTCTCAGGTGTATCTAGTCCAGCCTGATTGAATAAAGAGGAGGAAGGAACCTGAGCTCTCTCTCTCTCTCAGCAGCAGCAGCTAGTGTTTTCTACTTGACATGCTTTAGAGTTTTACCTTTGTTAGCTTCTTTTGTATCTTGGTGGGTCAGGATGTCCTAATTTTTGTGGCTTTATTTCCATTAGGTTTACTTTTCATGTAGGTTAGAGGGAAGAGACCGGATCCTACAACCCTTTATGGGCTGGTCTGGGTGTCTTCCCTTCTTTCTGTTAATTCTGGCCCACCAGTCTTCTGTTATAGACTTTGCTTGGTGGTTAGTTATGTTGTTGCTACTCCTCGACTCTTTTGGTCATGTTGAACCTCTTTCGTAAAGAGCCTTTCTAGGGGTCGTAACAATCACCTCTGGTTAGGGGAGTTGAAGCGCTGGAAGTCGACTGAACAGTTTCTAGATTCTACGTTGTTCGGTCCGTCTCTACCTGACGGGTAGCTAACGCTAGCTAGCAGCAGTCTGCAGATATCAGGCTTGTCTAGAAACACAAACAACAGCAGATCCATTAGTGAGCGGACCTTTCTGCTCTGTCTGTACTGAAACTGATTATTAAACCGGATGTGCTCTACTGAGGTGAAGTATCTGGTACTGAAAGTCAACAGCTGTGTGGTATATAACCTGTATTTTATGCAGAATGATAAAAACCTTGCAGGTGATGCAGGTCTTTGATTATTCTGCACAACTCTTTAAAAAATATGATGTTTCTAGGGCTGTAGTCAACCAAAGAAAATCTTGGTCGACTCAAAGATCTTTTGAGTATTGCAGCACACATGAACAGACATCAAACTCTGTTACACTGACACCAACATCTGCACACATTGTCAGTGGAACTCTTCATTCATTTTGGATTTAATCACACATTCAGCTTCGACTGAGGGTCAAGATTGTCAACCTGAGCATCCTCTTGGCTGGTTCATTCTCCTCTCAGGCAGTTTATCAAACTCAACTCGTATCATTTGTTTGACTTAACCACCTCAAAGAAAAACGTAGCAACTAACAATTAGTTGTTTGGTCTTTAAAATGTCAGAAAATGTCGATCACCGTCTCCCAAAGCACAAGATGTAACCTAAAAAGTCTTGTTTTGTCCCGACCAACAGTCCACAACCCAAACATATTGAGTTTAGTATCACAGAGGAGTAAAGAAACCAGAAAATATTCACATGGAAGCAGAGAATCTTAGCAGAAAAATAGTTGGGCGATCACTTAGCCTATCTGTCGATCAACTAATCGATGAATCAACTAATTGTCAGAGCATTCCACTTGTGAAAAATTAAGAGCAACTGCGCAAGGTAAACTTAAAGTTTACGTAGACGTGTAAAATCAGTTACCAATTTATAGTATTCATACAGAAAATACATTTCAAAATACACACACAGCACCAGATTGTACAACAGCTTCAGGAAACAAGCAATAAAACAGTCTTTCATCTGCAGATATGTCCATATAACCGGTAATATCTGCTATTCTTTTCATATTATATGTCTGTGCTGACAGATGGCAGACCGAGTGAATATCCTCTAACAGGAATCTATTATCTCTTCTATTAGCGCTTGAAGGAAGTAGGCGTTGTGGATGAGACACTTCCTGTAATCTTCACCTCACTTACTGAATGTACAATATGTATAATAACACCAGATTGTAAATCCATATGTTGCAATACGCTGAATAGACTTTACTGTTCAGCAAGGTGGTTTACACTCTAAAATCAGATGTTCATTGCTTGAAACTTACAGCTGACTTCATCTTGACTTCACTCTCAGTTATGAACATCTGCCACTTTCTAAACAAGGTCCTCGGGGAATTTCAATATTATTGTTTTCAAGACTTTCAGTGGAATCATGTTGTGATATTACAACAAGTGTCACTGGGGCTTTGACCTCTTCATGTTCATGTTTTTTTGTCCAAATTAACAATTCTGAACAAACTGCTATCAAGTTTTTGTTTTACACATGTGAAGAGTTTGGTTTCTTGGTATTATTTCCATTTTTATTGACATTTTCTTGTACATATTCATTTTATTGTTTTTAATTAAACAAAGCACTTTATTAAGATAAATTGCTTTATTCAATACTACTTTAGTTATCTGTATTTTACTGTTTACTGTATCTGTTCTTATTTTTTACACCATGGCACTGCTGTATACTGAGTATTTGGTTACTTTATAAGTGATTTTGCATAATTTACCACATTGTGACACACATATATTATAAATACAGTAAATAACATTGTAATAAGGATAATTACCTGCCATATTCTACAACCCCCACTAGCATCATCTGAGTCTATTCTATTTGCTGAAATTTTTAGTCATTTACTCGATTAATCGATCAAACAGAAAAGTAACCAGCAACAATTTTGATAATCAATAACTTGTCAAAGTCAATTTTCAAGCAGAAATGTCAGTTTTTTGTGATTGTAAACTGAAAACCTTCAAACTGTCAGTGAGACAAAACAAGAGATGAAGACCTTTTCACCTTTTCCTCATGCTTTAGGGAGCTGAATTCACTACTTTCTGACATTTTAAAAAAATTAAACGATTAACCGATTAATCAAGGAACAACTGTCAAATTAATTTAATGAAAATAATTGTTAGTTGCAGCTCTAACTGCTTTGCATATTTACATGAAAACACTACATATTTTTTTCCCTGTGGACCCCCGGATGAGTGGCTGTTACACCACTGACAGCTCATGGTGATGCAAATAAATACAAACAAAAACATTAGACTCACCTTTAACTTTCACCTATACATCCATCAACGTCTACACTCATCTTATTCTATGCTATTCTACTGTTCAGTTTAACTTAACTACTGTATGAGTACAGCTCTAGACGGACTGATTACTTACGGAGCATCATGCCAAAACTCATATCCTCTGAAAAGCTGCTTTCCGCTCTGTTTGATGCTACGGAGGAACATAATGGAAAGGTGGCTAATGTGTACTTCATTTTAGGCTCAGTGGAAGCGTGTGTTTGAGATAATAAGAGAAGGAAAAGTTTGTTCTTGGAAAATAAACATTTCTTTTTCCAAAGAAAGTTTATTTTGGAGAGACAACAGCTTCAGGCACGACTTGAGTGTAATTTTAGCTAGCTTAATGTCTGCCTCCACTCAAACAGTGTGTTTGTTTATTGTTACTTCACAGTAATGTTTGAGCCTCACAGAGTGATGTATGTGCAGTTTGAAACCAGAAGATGGTTTTCATATTTCATCGACTGAAGGGGGAAAAGTTTCTCTGCGCTCACATTGAAGTCCAACTGGAATCACATTTAATCATCCTTCTTGTTTTATTACATGTTATGGTAATAGTTTTCTATTATTAAAGTGTAGGAAAAAAGGTCTTTGGAAAAATATCTGAAATGCTGTCTCAGCCAGCTGGGGGGGATGATGTGTTGGAGGCTTGTTTGATTGACATTAGCTGGCAGGTTACCGGTGTTAAACTGTACAAAACAGAGACAAAGTAAACTAACTGCTGTAGCTACAAGTCATGGACAGACAGTGTGTCGCTAACAGGGATTTTGAAGCATCTAACTGGGCCAAACTAACATTCACAGAGAACCGACGTTAGCGGTGCACTTATCCCTGGTGAATGTTTGTTTGGTGGCTCGTTCAACAAGCTAAGGTGCAGGACAACATGTGTGTTCATGTTTGTAAGTTAGATAAGAAGGAGACTTTAGCAAGAAAGCTAATGTGGGTTGTTGTTCAGAGTCTGTGGCTCTTGTGTTGTGGAGCAGGATGCAATCAGGCTCAGTGTGACTTTCTGGTCTGCTCTCATTAAAAAGTCTAGAAACTACGAGTGAAGGGCAGGGTGGTAAGAGGAGATGTGGTGCACCTGTACAGCCTAAGATGGCTGCCAGACCTGCTCTGGTTCTCTTCTCTTATTTCACACACACCACATGATACACTCATCCACACACTCCTGGCACAACTGATATAACTGATTTCCATGTTTGCTTGATAGTTATGTTCATTTATAATCTGGCCAATAAAAAACCTCCCAGGTGATGTTTGTGTGAGTTCCCCTTTTGTTGCAAGCAGGAGCCAATTTGTAACAATATGCAAATATTATTCATTTTAAAAATTGAATTGCTGGACACAAGAAGTTTCCACATCACATCTGCATAGGTTGCATACTGACCCACAGTTGGCTCCAAACCAGTTGTGATGTCACAAATCATGCTTGAATCGATTCATCAATTAGTTGTCAACTATCAAATTAAACTGCAACTATTTTGATAATCAGTCAAGCTGATTCTGCAATTCCAGCTCCTCAAATATGAATATTTTCTGGTTTCTTTCATCCTCTATGACAGTAAAAACTGAATATCTTTGGGTCGTGGGCTGTTGGTACATAACATCTTGGGCCGTGGGAAATCATTTTTGTCATTTTGTTAAGCAAGAATGCCAAACATTTGCTGGTTGCAGCTTTTCGAAAGTGAAGATCTGAAGCTTTTCTGTGTCGGTGATGATAGTAAACAGCATTTCTTTGGTTTTTTGACTGTTGATCAGACAAAACAAGACATCTGAAGACATCATCATAGACTCTCAGAAGTTATAACGGGCGTTTTTCACCATTATCTGACATTTTATAGACGAAACGATTAATTGATTAATTGATAAAATAATCAACAGATTTATGGATAATCGTTAGGTGCAGCACTAACGTTACTCTGCACATACAGTACATCACTCTGCACAGTGAAGCTCAAACATCTAAGTGAAGCAACAGTAGGCAAAACACATTTTTGACTTTAACTAATAACCTGAACTTTTGGGGGCAGAGGGTTACTGATCGAAGCAGAGTTTTCATGTCTTCAAACATGTCCGGAAGGGATCTTTACGTCAATAAAGGCGTTTTTACAACACCTCAAACGCCGGAAGCAAAGTCTGAGGGCAAGTGGGGATTAAAGTAGCAGCTAGTTTGCATCTGACACAGGTGTAAACGTCACCGGCAGCGACAAACCAACGTTTTCCTCGAAAATAAATCACATCCAAGGAGACGTTGACGGCATGTTAAGCAGTAGCGATAAAGGGCGCCAAGATAAATTAACACATATGCATGATTGAGCCTTCAAGGAAGTCATTCATTCGTTCCGACAGTGTAGCTGGATGCTGAGGTGTGTGTGTGTGAGTGCTACCTGTCCGGTGATGCCGGTAATAACGGCCACCTTCCTCTCCTTCTTCAGCTCTCCGTTCACCGCGGAGCTAACGGTCGCAGGCTCGGAGCACTGGGCCATCTCTGACCGGCTGGAGGTTCACAGTCTGATGCCACAAGGACCGACAAATACGATAAAAAACCGTCTCTGTGTGTGTGTGTGTTTACAGTCTGAATCCCTGCAGCATCCGTCTCCCAAACTACACACACACACACCGCTGCTGCAAAATGTAATACGTACCAGGAAGTGGCCTTAAAATTAACCAATGGGAGAAGAGCAAGAGAGGAGGTTTCATTGAAGAAAGCAGAAGGCTGGAGGTGTGTTTATCACAGCGCCACCCGCAGGAGGGAGGGAGAAATGCATCTGTATGTTTTTATATTTGAACAATTTCTATATTTTATATACAGTCTTTTTGATTTAAAGGACCAGTGTGTAGAATTTAATGGCATCTAGCGGTGAGGTTGCAGATTGCAGCCCCTCCGTGGATGTATAATAAGTTTTATGGAAAATTCTAACTGTAGGGGTTACAGGCATGGGCCTCGAGGTCACAGTGAAGACAACAGTATATCTTACAGAGAGAGACATTGTCTTCTCTCCTTGAGGCACACAACAGCTGCCTGCAGATGTTTGGGGAAAACAGAAGCCATTGTGATGAAAAGTAAACTGGTGTTGTCACGGTTACCAAGGTCAGAGGAGACAGGTCACACAGATAGGTGATTGCGCAGATTCCGTTGGCATAATCAGACACCGGCAGCTCCAGACCAGAATTCGCTGATGGTGTCCTGAAGCTCCATGAAACATGACTGAACTAACACGGGTAAAAACATTTCCCTGTTTAGAAACTAATGAGCCAATAGGCAAAAGTTTGTATACTGTAGATGCATTGAGTTTTACCATATCTGGGCGTACAGTATTTGTGATTTGATCCATAGGGGTTTAAAGAGTGACCACCTGGGGCCGAATCCTCAGAATTGAGACGGCTTCATGCACAGATGACTGTATTGATAATGTCTCTATTCTCCTTGGCCAAGTTTCCATAAATATTCTAAGCATAAGACATCAAAGGCTCCTGGACACTTTCTTCACTGATTATTTGACCATTGATTAGCAAATCTCTACAACAATAAGAGCTGGATACCGTACCAAAAATGGCGCCCATTCAATCAAATGAGAATTGCTCAGCTGGCACATATGATAAAAAAAAGTTCCTAGCCTCCAGGTTTGCTTCCACATTGTGTGGCCATGTGGTCATAATTGATGTTGTTTGCAGTCTGAGGTGTCAACAGTTTTACTGTCTTTTACAACGGTGGTCTATGGGGAAAATACTTTTTGGGCTGCAGGGGGATGTTTGGCTGCAATACCATGAGTGGCCACTGGGGAAAATTGGCTGGGAGGCTGAGCGGCTACACCCTATCTAGCTCTTATTATACATCCATGAACCCCTCGCTCTCACCCTTCCCTTCCAAGCGTGTAGGAGAACCTACTGTGGCTGTGAAACTCACAAAAAACACAAAAGGCCCTCTCTAGAGCCAATGTTTGGTTTGTCCGTTCTGGGCTGCTGTAGAAACATGGCGGTGCAAAATGGCAGATAATAAGGTAGCAGGGGAAATTATTAACAGCAATAATAATAACAATAAAAATGAAAGTAGGTAAAAAATAAAAAGAGAGAGGAATAAAATTGATTAAAAGAAGAGAGAAAGAAAAATAAATCAATCAGTTAATAGATGAATTGATAATAGGCTAAATGGGAGTAATCCCAGCAGCACAATATGCATTTTAATATGTGTATCTCTTCTAAGTTATTCAAGAATAATATTGATTTAGATTTTGGGAGTGTATATGCAGGCAGATGTCATCATTTCCATTTGTTAGTGAGCAGCTTATGGTAAAAGACAGGTTCACAATTTTTCAAGTCTGTCTTAAAACAATAGTCGGGAGCCCAAATTAACATTGAAATTATTTTTTCCTCCAGTAATCATTCCTCCTGTTCATACTGACCATTAGAAGATCCCTTCATAATGCACTTACAATGTAAGTGATGGGGCCACCTTCTTTCTGTGCAAAAATGTATTTAAAAGTTTATCTGAAGCTAATATGAAGCTTCAGCCGTCCAGATGTGTCAAATCAAGTAGATATCTTTCAACATTAGAGTCCTTTTAGTGCCTCTTTTTGTTTCTATACTTCCACCGCAGCTCAACAGGGAAACACTGTCCGAGGAAACACAAAGAGGGAATTTGATGCTAAAAAGACTGTAAATGTGGCAGATATTCACTTGATAAGACCAACTCAGACTGCTGAGGCCTCATATGAACTTCAGATCAATTTTTAAATACATTTTTGCACAAAATGACTGTGTGGACATACTGTGGATTTTGGCCCCCATCACTTATATTGAAAGCATATTTGAAAGGGATCTTTTAACAGCCAGTATGTATGTTGTTTTAAGACAGACTTGAAAAATGGCGAATCTAACTTCTAATACTTTGGCAACAATTTTCTCCGTCAAAATTAAAACACAGCTCTTTTCCAGTACATCCCGCTTTATTCAACAAAAGTCAATCTCGCCTTCATCAGGATGTCTGAGGCCACTTCCATTTCCCTAATATATAATATACACAAAACAGCATAACTAATCCCTTCTTCAACATTACCATATACAAAATTAATACAGTAACTAATCCAGGATATATAAGATGTTCCCTGTCTTTCACCACAGCTAAAAACTCACCTTTGATTCCCCTTAATTTATAATATCAGGATAAAAATGTTTTAACTTTATCTGTTACAGTTATTTATCCATTTATTTTTGTTTTGTTTGAATTATTTAACTGTATCTTACTTTGGTCAGCTCCTGTTATTTTATAAATAAATGTGACTTAACTTGATAATCTTTTCACAACATTCTCCAGAAAATGTACATTTTCTTTTCATGCCATCGATCAGTAAAAAAAAAAGTTGAATATCCATTTTTTCATTCAGGCAGACATATTCTGTATTCTTACAGCCCCGTCATTCAAAATAAATGTTTTTCTGCAACCAACTGAAATAAAGAATACAGACTTGCAAACCTGCAAAAGACAAAACAAACATCCAGTGAGAAATTACTCTCTTCCAGTAGCAGCAATGCTGATGGGTCCTCAGAGGACGTTTCTCTTTGTGTCTGTAGATGAGTGAATGTGTGTGAATACATACACGATGTGTCCATATCTGGTTACGACTCACAGCGGTACTGTAAAAGTGAAAGATATAAAAATGAACCATCACTTTCCTGCCAAACTCTTGTGTAAATGTGGTTCATTAAACATTCTACTCAAACAAAACAGTGAAAGAAGTAGTATTGACACATGCATTTATTACATATTTTAAGGAGAAATATGCTGATTCATCCCTTTGTGAACATTATTTTTTGTTTAATGAGTATCACTGTGAAAGGATTAAAAGCTGATTTCAAAACTTCACTCTTGAGAAAAACTCTTTCTTCTCTCTTTTGGATCCATGTTGGGCAGAAATGCATTGTTCAGTCCTGCAGAAATGTTTTTTTAATTGCATTAAACACCTCAAGGTTACCAAATGTATCATCTTGAACTTTAGAGAGGGTATACTGCATTTAACAGAACTTACAAAAAAAAAAAAAAAATCAAGTTGCAATGAGTTAAAGTGACGCTATTAGTGCAAAACTGTTGATGCCGGTCAGATGACTGGATGTGCCTTCTGGGTAAAGTATTTACAATAAGTGCAGTATACACTAAATAATTAGATACACTGAAAGAAAATGAAATAGATTTACAAAAAAACTGCAGAATAGGCTGATATGGATCAACAATATGGTGAGAAATATGTGAATAAATGCTAATCAGGCATGTGTTAACCTCCATAAAGCTTTAATGAAGTGTCAAAAAAAACCGAATACTGAACACTGTACATAGTATGTGATACTCTCATATAGTGTGGAAAATGGTGTGTTTTTCTTGCTTCCAGGGAACTTTAAGAGGAAAATCTGGGCTTAAGAATTGGCCATTGGTCAGTATGCCAAAACAAACACAACTTGAGGAGCAGAACTTGATATATTGACTGACAGAGAGATTCATTTCACAAGAACAACCACATCACTTGAGACACTATCTTAACAGGAGCGATCAAACTCTCAGAGCTAATCTCTTATTGTTCTTGTACATTTGACCGTTTATGACAACATCTGCTCCAGCTGAGAGTGTCAGTAGCGTTGTCAAAGCTCTCTCTCACTCTTCAACTTCCCAGGGTGCACAGCGTGATGGGAGGTGTGATTTCATTACTGTTTAAAGTAAACATCATTGTACAGACTTTCCAAGATTTAAAAAAAAAGAGAGAGAAAAACAAGTACTTGGGGTCCTGAGAACCACAGCGGTCTGCTCATCCACCCTGCCGGATCAAAAGAGAATAACACACAGCTCTGTGTCAGCTCGGGGCTCTTCTTCTTCTCTTCTCTTGTTTTGGCGGCAGGTGTCTTGCTGTGCGTTTTGAGGTATTTGACTCTGACAGTGTGTCGACTGCTGTGCGGAAAGCTTCATCCTTCACACGTGTGGGAACAGAAAACAGTGCAGGGTTAAGTTCAACCGAGAGAAAAGGAGACGGATGGTGTAAAAGAAGGTTGTAACTGTTGTAATACAGAGGAAACAGTTATCAGAGATGTTCGGTAGAGGTGACACTGACACACCCTGAGAAAATATATAGCTTGTTCACTGTTTTAAGCTCTGGAGCAACCAGCTGGTTTTCATTCTCTTCTGAATACTCGTACTAGGGGTGTAAATTTGTACTTGTGCTATGCTATGTGAGTGTTTTGTGTAACAGTATGAACAAAAAAAGAGAAGGTTATTTTTTTGTATAAAAGGTGTCCTTTCTTTGACTTAATGGTGGGTCCATTATTCATCTCATTTATGCCAATTTCCAAATGAGTATAAATCCATATTAAGACCTTTAACTTTAACTTAAGTGAACTAAGATAACTAACGTTAGTAAAACAACAGTATAATTTGGATGTGTGAGTAAAAAGTATTGCACATTTGAACACTTTGATAATGCAGCTACGCCAACAACACAACAGTCTCATTGTACTTATAATTGTACTAATGATGTCGGTAATATTAGTGTACAAGGAGGACTTCTGTTGTATCTATCTGCCTTGTTTAGTAAGATCTTCTACAAATATGTTATTCATACTGGTGAACAGCAAGTGTCTGTGTATTTTAGTGGAACTGCAGACAGTAATAAAGAGATCTAATAAAGATGAGGTTGTGAAATGATTTGTTAATAGAACAGATTTCCTCTTCTCTTCCTGATCCAAGAGATTCTCAGTGGCTTCAAAGTTTAATGTTGTTACAGCCATATCATATATTTTCATGGCTGTAAAACAGTTACCCTAGTCGATGGCAATACACATTACAAAACAAGGTTTTATGTCAGCATGTAAATCCCGACCAATAATCAGTTATCAGGTATGTTTTGTGAGGAAATCTCTCTGGTTCTCAGCTTGGAAGCTCACTGGAACTGTCTACTGCCTCAGCATGACAAGTGATGAGAGCAATTCTCATTTTTCTCTCCAACAATCTTTACTTTGGCCCACAAGATCAACTGTCCTTTCTCTTTCTCTCTTTCTTAATCCCAACAGAAAAATCCCAAAATCCCTCACTGTGGATATAGAAGTGTCTGTTTTTTCAGGTGGATGATACTGAAGGGAACATACAGGAATCTCAGTTGTTAATTGAGATGTGGATCCTTGCCCTGACATTTAAGGTCCCATATTTTACACTTTTACACTATTTTATTTGAAGTCTTGATATCCATAAGAAGATATTTTTGTGGTTTTAAGTACCAAAAACCATCTCATATAGTTTTACATCTCCTCTTTTAAGCTTCTCTCTGGACATCTACCAAGAACAAGCTGCTTTTGTCTTCTCAATGCTCCTCTCTTCTGATTGGCTGACTGTTTTCTGAGTGACACACGCCCAGGCCAACCACAGGTAACAGATTGTAGCATAGCCTGTAGCTAGTTAAAATCATAAAATGTCAAAATTTTGATGTAAAAAGTGGTCAGTTTTGTTAATTTGTTGTTTTCAACTGTGGTTTTTGAGTATCTGCCTCTTTTTTAGACTTAAGATCTTTAGACTATGTGGACACCTTTAAAAAGCAGTTCAAGACCCATTGGTTTAGACTTGCCTTTGTGTTTTCTATTATTCTCTTCTATTTTCTATTAAATTCTGTTTTTATTGTGTTTTTATGTCTGTATGTATGTTATGCTTTATTTCTTCTTCACACTTTGTTCTTCTCACTCTTTATTATTCTGCTACTTTTTATTCCACATTATTGGACCTTTTCAACTGCTGTATACTTTGTGCTAGAAAAACCATTCAAATGTCAAACTGTGCAGCTCATTCAGCAGATGTGTAGCACACTAACACTAACATTAGTATAGTCCAGCGATTTTATATTAATTTTTAAACATGACGGTCTATCGGACAAATGATCAAACCGAGTTGGAAACTTTGTCTCTATTAAACTCAACTGCTCGGACATCTTTTATCATACAGACCCCATTCTAACTTTAAAAAGTTGTATTCCGTGTTGTGATAACTTTTGTACTTTTGGGACAATTTATGATTTATGATGTTTTATGACTAAGTATCAATTTAAATCTCCTAACTATTAAAATTTTTGTCACTCTTATTCTGGATGCAAGATGCTCATGCCATAAGACTTCCTTCATGTGCACAGATTTTCAAATTTTTCCCTTCGTTTTATATCCTTTGACCCTTTAGGTCTTCCATACATGCTGATTTAAGAATGTATCTAAAGAGGGAGAAGAATGTATCTAAATGTCAAACTTTAACACATATCTATAATATCAGTATGCATGTGCACATGTTGGTATACATTTACAAACCCCAGTATAAATTCAGTGTAAAATGATTTGATATTTTCAATATTAAAGTCATGAAAAGTTCATTTCTGTAGCAAAACACGACAAGATATACAACAAATTATTTTCTAGTGTGCTTTATTTATTTGCTTATTTATATTCTACATTTATTTATTCATCATTACACAAGAAAACTTGAAAAAAGTAGTCATTAATTCAAATAAACAAGTATTCAAAATCACAAAGCTTTTCCATTTTCAAATGGAACAGTCAACAACTGAGTGACGAATATTCATCCAACTTTCCATTACTTAATGAAAAATGGGACAATACTGCACAGACTGACGTCTTCTTTGCTCCGTCGTTGGCACCCCATCAAGCTGAACTGTGCATTTACACATAAAGGATGTTAAATAACTAAATGAAATCCTGTTTGTCTCCCCTGAAAAGAAAAATCCCATCTTGAGTAAAAGCTTTGCACTTCAAGTACAGTCTGGTATTGAACCAGTAAATAAATGAACATAAGAATCCACTCCAGTCATAAACATGAATCATTCATAGGTAGTATTCTGTTGTTCGTTATGCCTTCACGGAAGGTGAGAGGGCTACTCCAAACTGCCGAAGCAAAGGCAAGCTAGCGGCATGAATGCATACAGAAGGCAATCCGGGCTACAGTGAAAATGTACCAGTTATGTGGGCTGAATATGGCACAAACCAGAAAGTTTACAGTCATTGAGATATTCTTACTTTCAGGGGAATAAGGTTATGCAGAACTGTGTTATATAAAAAATAAATTAACAGGTTGTGACTTTAAAATCAAGCAAATTCTAAATGTATTTTTTTATGTCATGTTCAAGAAAGAATAAAATTTTCATAAGACTTGTAAATTAAAAGAAAGAAAACAATCTGTATTCACAAAAATATATTATTTAAATAGTAACATTCAGTCTATATTTCGTGTGTTGTTTGCTGAATCTTGGAGAAATAGGCCAAAAAGTGCAAAGCATGCAACAAACCAGAACAACATGACAAAGTCAGAGGGAGAACAACAGTGTTTGTTTGATGCAAAACTGCAGATTTTCATTTTGAGATGTGGCAATTGTAGAAGTGACAAGTAATACAGGCCTTTTGTCTCTAATATCTTGGATTTCAATACAGGTCTTTTTTTATTTTTTTACCTTGGCAGCTACAAAAAAAACACTAAATACCACAGAACTACGGAGCCTCAGTCTGAAGTATTGTGCTCTACCGGACAGTAACCATGCTAGCAGGCAGTTTCTACTTCAAAGGCAGGGATAAAAAGGTCAGGTTTCTTCCTGCTGACCTCACAATATTCTGCTACAGGTCAGAACTACAAGCTGTGGAGGTAATGTGAGGATGCGAGGCAGAGAGTAGTTATCCAGTAGCCATACAGGTAAAGCAGCATTGGTCCAGTGTTGGGCACCAGGGCCCTACATTGTCAAGAGGCATGCTGAGGGCCTCACAGTGTTTCCTGAAGGGAAACAAACAAAAAAAAAAGGCAGGTTTCAGGATTAAAGATGGTGAAGAACAGCTTTAAAACAGATAGTTTTAAAGCACTGTATGTTGGCAAAACGGAAAAAAAAAAAAAAAATCTTACCTGTCTAGCTCTCTGGAGAAGGAGCATGTGTGGAGTGGCACTTGTTTTTCTGCAGTTGGAAAGGATACACTGAGTTAACGAAGTGTAGCACATAAATAAACACTGGTTTGTTTATCCATCTATTCGTGTCGTGCCTTTTTTCAGCTGTTTATAATAATCCTAACACATCTCCAACACACACACACAGTTTCACAGTAGACTTCTTGCAGCAGAAAAAGCACAGGTGTTGATCATAACCTTAATAAAGACTTCACTCTATTTAGTTTAGTTCCAGTTCTAGGTGAAGTGTACAGTGCGTGCTGGCTCAGTGACACGGCTTACTGGGATACTGGAATTTAACGGGGCCATAATTTCTGTTTTAGTTACACTTGTGTTTTTCTTCCTTCCAAATTCCATTCACAAATACTAGTTGCTAACATGCAGCAGAAGAAAAGTTTTTGAGAGTTTACAGTATGCCACCGCAATAATTGTAGACTTTTTCAATGTCTAATTATACATAATTAATACATACAGTTAAAAAAAACAATTACTGTATAAAATGACAAATTAAATTGACACTTAAAGGAATAGTTCTATATTTTGGGAAATGTTGAGTAAGATGAGAAAGTTAATATCAATCTCATGGATGGAGTCAGGACATGATTAGCCTAGCTTAGCATAAACACTGAGGGCAGGGAGAAACAGCTTGCCTGGCTCTCACCCAAATTATCTTCCCAATTATTTAATTGAAAATTAAATGACAAAATCAATTTTAATTTGACAAATGTGTCATATTCCCCCAAAGCTTGTCTCTTGTCTAACATTTACAACTTTTCCATTTTGTGACCACTTTATTTTAAAGAATTAAACCCACAGAGCAGCAGCAGAAGCTCTGATTGGCTAGCTCTCATGTGTTGCATGGTGTTTCCTTCTGCTGTATGTAGGAGCAGCTGGAAGGAGTCATGTGTGTTCAGACCACAACAGCTCTGTTTTTCTTTGCCTTAAATAAACAAAACCAGATCTTGATTTTACCTTCAGATTTAGTCGATAGTGCAGACTCCGGTCTGACAGCCAGGGGTGTCTGAGGGACTCCGCAGCGCTCATCCTCCAGCTCTTGCTCTTCACCAGCAGACGGGTGATGAAGTCTTTGGCCTCATCAGAGATGTCCGAAAACTCCTCCTCCTCAAAGTTCCACTGACAGGCCAGAATGTTATTTAGTGTCTCGTTGTCATCGTCCCCCAGAAACGGAGACAAGCCACTGAGTCTGAACAGAGAGGAAATACAAGTCAGGGATGCTGCTGTCTGTGTCTGTATATGTCTATGTGTGTGTGTGTGTGTGTGTGTGTGTGTGTGTGTGTGTGTGTGTGTGTGTGTGTATGTTTGAATTAGTATGCATAACTCACAGCATGTAAGTAATGACGCCAAGGCTCCACATGTCTGTGGGGAATGAAACAAACTCATAGTTGATGACTTCAGGAGCTAAAAATTCAGGTGTTCCAAAGTTGACCCTCAGCTTCTCTCGGGGTTTATACCTGTCAGAGACACAACAGACCAATGATAAGAGACACACACACAGGGCTCAAAAAAAACACTTATGAAAGAGAAGATAACTAAAGATTTTACCTCCTGGCCAGACCGAAATCAATTATTTTTATCTTGTTTGTAGCTCTGCTGACACAAAGAATGTTCTCTGGCTGAAAAAGGACAAAAAGTTAAGAATTACAACCTTTTTTTATTGGTAAAATATATATATCAGACACATATCAGATTATACTGTGAGTTTCCTGACATTCCAAAAGTAGATTTATACTTTTATACTTGTTTAATTTGATTGTTTTAGCCCAGTGAGAGGCTGCAAAAATGATGCTGTTTACTCTAAAACTTAACAGTGAGACAAAGCTTTACATAAATAAGTATTGAAATACAACATTTTAATAAGGTTTGGGTTAAAATACAGTAAAAAATAAAGATAGGAAAGTGCAGTAAAATAAGGAAATGGGTACAAAAACTGATGAGACAGTAAAACTTTTTTTTAAAAATGAGACAGAAATTGGTGACAGCAAGAATAAGAAAGGTTAAGTTTTTAGCAGGTTTACCTTGAGGTCAAGGTGTAGGATGTACATCTTATGCATGTACTGCAGCCCTTCACAGATCTGGCGTATAAACAGCACCGTGTCCAGCTCCGTCAGGTTGTAGTTCTCATCAATGATGCGATCAAACAGCTCGCCTCCCTCGACACTGAAGCACAAAGGGAAGCATTCACATATTTTAACAGCCAGAAAGAGCTTTTAATTCTGCTTTATTAATACATGACAACAGAAACCACACACACACACACACACAAAGAGAAAGATGACCCGAGATAGACTTACTACTCCATGACTAGGATGATGTCATGGCGAGACTCGAAGGCGGCGTACAGCTGGATGAGGTTGGAGTGGTTCAGCTGGTTCATCACCTGGATCTCATTCCTCACCACATCCTGTAAAACACAGTCAGTACAAGTCAATAAACACACACACATTATAATTTGGATAATTGAATAATTGTTTAAACACTTTTTAAAGCAAAAATGGCATAAATTCACTGGTTCTTGTACTCTTTTACAATAATAAACAAATTATTTTGGGGTTTTGGGCTGTTTGTCGGGCAATTTTGAAGCGTAACCATGAGTTCTGGCTTCTTGTATTTGACATTTTTCACAATTTGCTGACATTTCACAGACAACACAAATAATCTATTAATCAGGGAAATAATAGCCAGATTAATCAATGATGAAAACAATTGTTAGTTGCCACCAAAGCTGGCTGCAGCATCAATTGTTGTTAATTTTGGTGACTTTTGGTTTTTTAAGACTTTTAGACTGAATTTACGGAAGTTTATTAATGACAAAAACATTAACCAAACACAAAACTGTAATCAGTCTGCAAGTCAAGATTCAACAACATCCAAGGACAGAGTTGTAAGAACAAGTTTGGAGAGCGACCAGAGATGAGTAAAGGGGCTTCTCTTGCTCTGTATTGTCCAAGTTAAACTCAGTTTTGGCTGTGTACCGATACAAACTTGTTAATTTGACATGGCAACATCCTCGTCTCATCTTCTAAGTAACACCAGGGCTGCTTCTGAATGTGGTTTATTAGCTTTTTAATTTGCGATTACGATATGACTTTAGCAGCCACACGCTGTGTATGATTATGTCCTGTTAAAACATGTTAGCCAAAAACTATTAGCAACACCTGTTCCTGCTTGGGAGCAGGGACAAAATGTAATGATCGCCACTCTGAATTTAGCTGTGTCGTAATCCTGCGTCAGTCCTGTGTTGCTGCTATGCAACGTAGGAGTTTTTGTTGTTTGGAATTTCGTTTAACTACTGAACACGTATTCTTATTATTGTGAGGAAGCTTCACTATTTTCTGATTCGTGCTACAGTTATTGGAAACACATCACATTAAATTTCAACTGACAAGCTACTGAAAGGGATTTAATTGTGCAGCAGCTACAGAAAGTGTTGATTTGGTCAACAAGGTCTGCTAAAGATTAGATTCAGACAGCAGCTGTGATGTTGTATCAGGTACTTATTGAAGTTCTGGCAAATAACACATCATTAGGTGTTATGGATGACGGATAGATGTAATGGATGATATAGTGCATCTATATTGCAACATTATCACGTGCAAATTTGACTAAACACAGACAGACAGACAGATAGGCGGGAGGCGGCAACATTGTCGGTTTTGCACGGATGATCAGTGACGCCGAGCTGAGCCAGCCGAGGATTTGGCCGTGCATTTGGTGGGCTTTTGGTTGGCTCCGAGCTTTTTGAATATCTCAGATAATAAAGTAACCACAGAGCTATGCTCGGACATGTGACCTCTCTCACATCACTTTGACTGAGAGCGAGAAAGACACAATGAGACCGACAAATTGTCACATACCCACTGTTGAGCTGTGTCTATTTTTAAAAAAGTAATCCTTTATGGTGCTTAGCAATGATAAAAGTTACCATCCAATAGCTGTCTAGAGAATCTGGCATCCCAGTGCCGTTATTGAACATGTATTCTGTTTCGTATTCATCACTGACTGGTTGATTATTATTGCACCTTCTCTTTCTGGCTCCTGGCTTTGATGATCTTGGCAGCCAACGTCAGACCAGATGAGTTCTCTATGCACTTGTGGACTTGTCCAAAACGCCCCCTAATCAAAGAAAAACAAAAACACATAAATCAGTCAAACACATTGATAACAGAGAAAATAATAAACTTATGAGGTGGATTTTGGATTTATTAAACATTACGAATTCTGGTGCTTAAATGATCGCAATGAATTTTGATAACTAATTTATTATTTCTCGAGCAAACATCCAAAACATTTACTGGTTTCAGCTTCTCAAATATGAACATTATTAGTTTTGCTCTATTTTATATCATTTTTAACTGAATATCTTTGGGTTTTCAACCGTTGGTTGATCTAAAATCCAAAGTTATATACGTTGGACGGACAAAACAAGCAATTTCAAGATGATGACGATGACTTATGATGGTCATTTTTCACTATTTTCTGACATTTTATAAACGATTAACAAATATTATCACAGAAATTGACATATTTTAATCCAAAATGCAAATAATCATTAGATGGAGCCCTTAGTCATTCATATACATACATCATTATAATAAGCTCCTTCAGTCATACAGCAATAAGGGCTATGTACTGTGCCATTATGGCAGTAATCTGAGAAATGTGCTTGCGTGCTGAGGGGTAATCTCCAATTTGAGAGCCAGGATTTAGCACTGGTCTATTACATCAGAGAGGCCCGCAATTTCGCAAGTGCCTCCCTCTTAGGCGCACAATCATCTGCCCTTTAGGGTGCAATAAAAAAGTCTTGGAAAAAACTATTAGCTGTCCCTTCACAGGGCGTGAGATCCTCTTTTATTCCATTAGAGAAGACTGATGTGTTAAAGTGTCTGTGGTTGTATCTGTAATGAAAATAAACTCAGCCTTATTATTATGAGAGCTGAGTATTCTGCGGTTTTCTTCTCACTCACCCTCCCAGGACCTCGTCTCTGTTTATAGTGTAATAGGTGGCTATCTGATGGGGTTTGGGAGTCACGATGCGGTGGTCAAAAGGTGCCGATGGTGGAGGGCTGGAGTCTGAAGAAAACAGGAGAGCAGACGAAAAAAGAAATTAAGATGAAGCTAGGGAGAAAAGAAGCTTTTGTTTAAAACATAATTAAGCAGAGAGTGAGGAAGAGGGACCACCACAGGCCCCCCAGAAACCAAGTGGATCAAAATAGCAGCATGCCAACGTCTCATTATCTGCTCTGCTGGCTCTGCCTGCTGACATGTTAGTGACGCTTGAACAGGCATGGTGTTATGACATTGGATCTGCTTCAAAGTGTGAGGAACAAAAAGTCAAATGTCACCAACTAAAGACTGAGCTGAGTCTGCATTGAGAGCCCGATACACATGAATCTGGGATAAAGGGAAGATTTATGCCAAACAGAGCCAGGATTTTAGAAGTGTAGAAGTCCTACGTGCAGCTTTTATGGATAAAAACAGACTAATCTTAAAGTTATACTACTTGATGATTTCCAGACATATTTCTTAAATGGTGACCAAAATTTTAATGTGAATGTGGAAGCAAAGAAAGGAAGTCTCTTAAAGGCAATGGAAACCTACTTTCTAAATCAGCCTCTTATTATGATCGATGGGCTCCAACATGAACATTAAGTTGGAACAATTTTGGATATTTCACATGAGAGATTTCTTTATTTGTGTTTTTGACGTGTGTTTTCTCACTGGTTTGAAGTGGGCTCAGTTGGGACAAAAGGCTCGTAAAATAAAATCAAGTTTTAGCAGCATTTGAATCAAAATGTGTTGATAGTTGGAAGGTTTTTTTGTGCCTATGTTTCCAGCACTATAAATCAAATCTGACTAAACCACATCTGCACAGTCCTGATAAAGCAGATTAGAGTTTTTGAGTGTTAAACTCTTAATGAATAAGTAATGCTGATTTCTCTGAACTTAAACTTTAATTGTTGCTTATTTAATCATAAATATTTAATGATTTAGAAAAATACTTATTGAAATTGATGGTGAAGTGTATTACAGCCCGCTATTTTAATTTAATTTAATTAGAGCTGCAACTAACAATTATTTTCATTATCAGTTAATCTGTGGTTATTCTCCAAACTAATCATTTTGTTTATAATATGTCAGAAAATAGTGAAAAAGACCCATGATGATTTCTCAGAGCTCATGGCAACATCCTCAAATGTCTTTTTTTGTGTGATTAATAGTCTAAAATCCAAAGATATTCAATTTACTATTATGTATGACACAGAAAAGCTGCAACCACTAATTTTTGTTTTTTGCATTTTTGCTTTAAAAATGACTAAAATGATTATTCAAATGTCAAAATAGAATTTTCTTCTTTAAATTTTTTGTCGCAGCTCTAAATTTAACTGAGCAATTTTGGCATCATTTTATTTCAACCACACCAAAAAATGTTTATAGGGTTACAGAAGGCCAAATACACCACAGGATACTGGAGCCAAGGCTTCAATTTATAAATAAAAGTTAATGTAGTCACTAATCCTGGCAAAAGATATCCACCTAAATTTAAAGTTACACATATTAACTGACCTCAACACTGAGGACATGACCTCAGTGGTAACTATGATCCCGATGCCACAAGTTCACTTTTGCTTTTCATGCATCATAAAAATTTCACGTCTCACCTATGATAAATTCCATCCCTGCTAACTCTCCCTCCTTCACTTCCTCTTCCGCCTTCTTCGTCTTTACGTCATCGGATTTGGAGGCTTGCGGCTCGGCCCCTTCCGCCGACTTTCCGTCAGCGCTTTCCACCTTACTGTCTTCCACTCTGCTTTTTTTCAGGTCGTCCTTCACCACGTCTTCTTCCGCGACGCGACGTTTGCTGCAAGTGGCCACGTCGCCGACCTCGTCAGAGCTACCCGCACACACAAATGGAATTGAAATGAATAATTAAATATATGTTTTTTATTTTATTTGTGCCACAGAGAAAAATTAGATGATGATGATGATGAAGAAAATACCTTTCCGGTGTTAGGAGAGAAGTCTTGCAGATCTCAGTGGGAATGTCGGCGATGACACTCTTTGATGCTTTAGACGACACTTCTGCCTCTCCTTTACGCCTCTTCTTCCCATCATCCTCCCCTCCTCCAGTCTGCTCTGGAATAACATCTGTTGTCTTTTTCTCTAATTTCTTCCCCTCTTCCTCTGGCTTTGATTCCTCAAAGCGACCCCCTTCCTCTGCCTCCTCTCTCTCCTTAGGTGTCTTCTTCCTGTCCTCGTCTGGCTGGCTGGCAGAGGCGTGTGGTCCGTCCAGGATCAGCTCTGCCGTCTCCTGTCTTCGTCCTCCACTTCCCCTATCCTCTCCTCTTTGGACTTCGGCCTCCGTGTTTCCATGCGAATGCTCCGTATTCTGCCTGTTGAGTTTTTCCACTTGTTCCTGCAGCACAGGTTCATTCAGGGAGTCTGAAGTGGGAAAAACAAAAATAGAGCTGTAAATCTTTATCAGCGTTATTTATGCTAACACGTTTTAAATGTATTCTGATAATTGATGACCCTGTGCGGGGATGGATAAAATTCACTCATGACATGTTTTACACTAAGCTGGTTGGTTTATCAGTTGTTCCACCACTATCTGGACAACTACTGGATATATTGCCATGAAATCTGGTGCAGACATTCACGGATAAAACCTAATGATTTACTGATCCTCTGTGGCACCACCAATGGGTCAAAATTTCCACATCAGTTGAATAATGGAGTTCTAAAATAGTTCATAATGGATTACTTCTTAATATAATGCCTAAATTCCTATCAATATTTGCTGTATTTTGGATTAATGCTAACATGCAAGACTAGTTTATCACATTGGCAAGCAATAACTAGCAATTAAAGATATGTATAGTACAACTAAGTTATATGCTACAGTTAGAATTGAGCTGAATCTACACTGAAGCTGACAAAGTGAAGTTTAGACTGATGAAAGTTTAGCTAAGTTGGCCGATGCGTGGCTTAGTTAGTCTGAGATGTCCTGAAATAGCCACCAGATCCATTTTTCTTTCATCCAATGAACTGTTTTAGAGATTGAATGTCCATATCTATTCTATTCCAGCAGATCATTAAACACAAAGATGCTGTGCAGGTGATTGTTTTAGGCTACCTGACGTGTCCGGGGGCTTCCTCTTCTTCTGGGCCTTCAAGCCCTTCTGGCTCAGTTTGGATTTATCCTTGTCATCCTTTGCCTTGTTGTAGAAAGAAAAAAAACAAAGATCAAGCATTAGACTTTCTACTATACGCCTTAATGCAATGTGCGACTTCAATGTAAAATAATACACTGGATCCACAAAGTGAGAGACCTGGACAAATCTTCAACCAGACACGAAAGTCTCATATTTACAGCAATTTTTCCTCACTTGTCAAAAGAGTCTTGGAAAGTCATTTTGTGCAGTTATGGAGCCAGGAGTCCTATTTCTGATGGCAACAGCGTGGTCATATATACGCTCCCATTTGCACAATTGTCAAACAGAAAGCCAAAGTGTTTGTTGCTGTTGCCATGGTTGCCACCGTAACTCAAGTATGATCTGCGAGACGCATGCCTCTTCGACAAAGAGGAAAGGTCATGTCATCACATATCATCTGTAGCAGACGACATACCACGCAACACAGGACACTAATTTATGCATGCACACTTTCCCACATAGAGTATCCTATACAGTGAATAAAGAACATTATATGAGGGTAATATCAATGAAATACGTTATTTTCAATGCATGACACTGATATATTTACAGGATGATAGGGACAACTTTTAGGTGAACCCTGTCATTTAACATGTCTTAAAACAGCCACCTGGAGTAATAAATCTGTTTCCTTAACCATACTCCAACTCCTAAAAACAGCCTCTGAATCAGCAGAATTCAAGTATGTAAGATATTCCATCTCGCACACAAACATATGCACACATATTCTGCATAGACAGGGTAGTAAACGCTATGAAACAGTCCACCCAGAATAACAAGCATGCACAATTTAATGCAGACTATGTGTGGCTGCATACAAGGACACCAGCCCATCTCATTAATCACTGCAGTAATGTCACTTATTCAGAACAAGCCAGACTGCAAGTGCTAAACTGACTCTGTGCAGCTGTAGTCCGACCCACTGCTGATAAAGACATGGTTTAGATAAGATAACCAGTCTGACTGGTTATCATACAACAACAGGGAAAACTACTTAACATAACAAACGATCTGAGAACGACATGTTCAGGAACAACAGAACTAATAATAGATTTACAAGAGACATTTTGGATAGCAGTTTTACACACAGATAAGGAATCCAGAAACCTGTAGAAGCCATTTCAAGATGTGTTCAACTACGAATCTAAAACTACCAGATATTAATAATATCACTGCAAATATTTCACATATACAATCCAGAGGATGCCATTTATGACCTTTCAGACAACACTTAATGCATCTGCTGCAATGATCACAATGCAATCAGACTTCTCACTATGTTGACATGCACAACTCACAGTAACAGAACCAGTAGGGAAAACATTGCACTGGCCCTTACTCAAAGCAAGTGATGAAACTCAGATAACAACTGTAAGGCAATATAATCTATTATTTAGTTGATGTTTGTTGCCTTTTGAGGTTGTTTTTGGCCTTTTCTTGCAGGAAAACCTTGGCGATAACATTATTAAACCTCTCACCTTCCTGTTCTGTTTGTTTCCAGGCTGTTTGAAGAGCAGCTCCACCAGCCTGGAGCTCTTCACCACCTCCCCGATGAAGCTGATCACCTGCTGGGTGCCTTCCACCAGCTTCTCCACCCCGTCCAGCCTTCGCCCCTGACTCTCCATCCGCTCACTGGCCCTCTCCACCACCATCTGCAGCTCCTTGCACGCCGCCGCCACCACCTCTGAACCACCACGACCCCCACCACCACCACGGCCCTCCTCACGCATGGAGGCCAGATCACGTCCCATGCCCCTCACGTCCTGGGACAGGCCGTCCAGCCTGGTCAGGACGGTCTGCTGCATGTTGAGCAAACACTCCATTTGAGAGCTCAGGGAGTCCATACGGCTCTCCACGCTGCGCAGGGCGGCATCATGGTGAGAGAACGAAGAAGATGAAGAAGCTTGGGACTTGTCTGATCCATTGAGAGAAAGCTTCCTTCCACCAGGCTTCTGACCGTGGAGAGGGTTGGGATCATAGACCTTGGCTAAAGAGTTCACCAGGCTGGAGCTCATGACAGATTTGCAGTAGACCTCCTCTCAAAAATCAAAAACTTCTTGCTCACTAATAAAGCCTCATGCAGACTTGACAGAAACTACAACAAAAACCATATTACCAGACAAAGCTACAGGCAGAAGAAAAAGAAGTGGAGGGAGAACAGAGATCACTCCCTCAATGCAGCAGTTGAGTTTTAAGAATAGCAAGTGGCTGTCCTCCAAATTAAAGAGCAGCCCCCTGCGGACGTCAGGCACTGAGTGGCCAGTGATAAAAGCTGAGGGCTCGGGTGTGCAGTTGGGGATTGATGGGGGTTTAGGGGGAGATGCTTGAGTGTATCGCTATGTGACATTTGAGACACTTCAAAAGCCCTTCAGTCAGGTGTCACAATCCCAAGAATCTGGGACTGAAATATGACGCCGTAAAAAGTAAGACAAACAAATAAAATGTATAGCCAACAAGAAAGAACAGAAGAACGCCAAGTCTGCTTAGTAAGAGTGACTTAAGCTCATGACAAGTATCAGAAGATGTAGAAGAATAACTAAAGAGTATGCACTACACTTTTCAACACTGGTTCTAGTTTGAAAATTTCTATGTGGAAGTTAAATGGCTTTCCCATTGTTCTACAACAGGAAGAGGGGTGACAGGTGCAAGCGCATGCAAGGCTGAAAAAACTTTATTAACCACTCAGACCTCTGTTAAAGCATTGTGAATATTTCTGAACCTCGTCAAATGCCACTCTGTTCTCACAACTGACTTGTTTTTCACCCAGCGGATGTGTCAGCAGAACATTGCATAATTGCCTCTGACTCTGAATTTAACTTTGTTCATTGTGCTTGTGAGTATTATCACAACCTTGCCAACATTTTTTTATATGAGGCTGCATTTTTGAATTACAAGAAAGTGTAAAAAACCAAATTACCCCCTATGCTGAGTATTGAAAACTGTATTTTTTGATCATTTTAACATTTTGCAAAGAGTAAAAATGTTTGGATGCAGTATGGATTCTGAGAAATAGACAGGTCTCATTTACAGTTTAAAAAGAGACAGCAAAGTTCTATTAAAGGCTCTCTGTCCGTGCAACTTGAGGACAACGGAAGAAAGCAGGAAACAGGTGATACTACTGACACCTAAGACCGACTGACCAACTGTTGACACAGAGAAAAAGAGATTTAGGGGGAGAGGAAACTTAGTGCACATGTGTTGTGACACAGAATAAAGAGATTGAACTGACACACATATACCAGCACGTAAGTTCATACGTCTCAGTTAGGGTCTTATTGAGACGTGTCTGACTCTGCACACTGACCAGAGACTTTTCCACGTCTCAGTACACTGGTATCTGGAGTGGGCAGGGTGACAAAGCGCCGGCGCCTATATACTGGCACCCATCTGTCAGCACCGGAAAAACCTGACCTATACTTTGTTTGTCCCTCGCACTGTTCCCGGTACAGACAACTCGTCAGCTGTCAGGTTTAACACTCGTATCCCCAGTGCCTATTAACCAGCTAAGGTGAGAATGAAAGAGGACACTGTGCAAGTGCAGACAGAGTTCAGTTCATACGGTGGAAATACACGTTTATTCACTGAACGGACAAAGATGATCACTGAGAGAGAGTTCTTACACTAAGCTGCTTTGTAAACATGAATACACCTGCATTAACCACTGCTTGACATAAAATACTGCAACTCAGATATACTACAGTAGCACCCTGATTGATAGTGTAGGCTCCCTGGAAGTTAAAGGGCCATTTCACTCAAAATCAACCCAGTACTGTGCATTTAATGACTTCAGCTCAGCATGATGCTCCCAGAGCAAGAAGATGATACTGTAACAGCTGAACAGAGTTAATAACTATAATCAATGCATTCAAGGCCAAATTAAAAAATCAACTAAAGACGAATCAGCTGTGTGACCACTGAGCCTAGTTTACATTATTCATTATTAATTGACATTGTGGGTGTATGTGATGTGCTGTTGTGTGTAGCTTTGTATTTTGTATAGGGTGTTTTTTGTGTGTGTGTGTTTTTTTTGTTTGTTTTTTGTTTGTTTGTTTGTTTTTGTTTTTTCTGCTTTGTACTGTTTGTTGTTGTGCTGTTGTATATTATGATTATAATGGACGGATGCAAATTAGCTTCAAGCTAACTCCAGTGCAGTGCATCATTTATGCTTAATACTGCACACTATCCTTCAATAAATCAAATCAAATCCATAATCCATGACTGACAACTACTTTTAAGTAAACTTTGTTTGTCAACAGCTTAGATAACAGTTATAGTAAATACACATATTTATTCTACTTGGAAAGATGGGTTGCTTTGATATTTTTTTTTTTTTTTTGCACTTTGAGCATCAAAAGTCTAACTGCTGGTATCACCAGTTAACTCACCGGTGAAACCAAGCTAACCAGTTCATCTGGCTACAAATACACTTAAAGAAGCTTTAACAATTAATTTGAAATTGTGTTTCTTTACCACCCAGTGACTGAAAGTCCAACGTTCACTCTCCTTTTAGTGTTTTTTTTTTTGTCTCCATCAACTTCTGAGGAAAATTTCTGGCTCTTTTGTCGCTAAATACTCCACTTAGTTAGTCGCTAACGTTGTGTGTCATTTGGTGCTGGGCAAGAAGTGTACAGTAAGTTGATGAGAGCTTTAAACAGCTGCCTGCTGCGGCTAGAAATGAGGTTGATGAGAACGATGAGACTGAACCATAAAACAAAAAGTTACAGGCTGTAAAACCAAATCAATAAGCTGAAAGATTCTTTAATATTAGCTCCATAAAGTTGGGAGGAACTGCAGCGTTGGATCAAAATTTGTGACCCCTTTCACATTACACATAGTCGTATGATCAATTGTCAATATAAGAAAGTGCAGCTTTAAACACATTGTTCCTTTATCCCTGCAGTCAGTGGCCATAATGCACTCAATGAAGGAAAATACATTCTAGGTTGTCAGAGTCTTTGTTTCCACTTCATTGATTATTTTCTTATTGTACATTCAGGATTCAGGATTCTGATTACGCCACAAACACTGGATTAGGTGTCTGACAATGTGTGATGAATGGCTGATAAAACTTTAGACGTGTATATATTTAAAAGATGAAAAGAATCTAGCAAAATAGACGCTACAAAGAACGATGGAGGATATTAGCAGGGTGGTGGTTGATTGGTCTGGAACTGGTGTTGAGTGCAGTGGGAGGTTTAACTGTACCCTGTAGGACAATCTCTGAAATCCCCAGTCAGAAAAGGTTACATGGTAAGATGAGAGCCGGTGCGGTATAGGAGCACTGTTTAGGAATGAGACTGACGCTGACGCTCACCACTCTCTCCACATATAGAGTTACTCAGCAGGAAGACACAGACAATACATAATGCTTATTCTAGTGCCACAGACGGTCCGGTAATCCAATATCACTCCGACACAAAGGCCCGAACAACGTGGCTGCATCGAGCTTTAGCCTAGAGACACAATAATAGAGCGTGTGACATGCAACAAGCGTGTGCCTCGGGCTAATGGTGGCTGTTATGGTAAACTGAGTCCTCATTTAACAATAGCTTGGCAACAGAGAGCTGAAAGAAGGACAGAAATACAGATACTCAAGTACTGTACTTCTGTACTGTCTTTTATAGGAACTAAACATTGTGTGTTGGCTTCATTTTTATTTTAACAAAATATTTGAAAACTGCAAAATATTGAGAAAATATACAGATGGTGAATTTGATTCTTTATTTGTAGATTTAGTCGGAGTATTTATACACAGCCCTAAATTGGATCCATTTAAGGGGGCTGAATACTTTGAAGGACTCTGGAGACTGAAAGTTCATGAGCTGCACCTGCAAATTCTTCCCAATGAGACAATGGACAAATAGTGTTGTCACCCCCCCCCCCCCCCCCCTAGACAAGAGCTCAATTACAGTTCCCTGATCTTGAGCATGTTCCAGGGCCTTGGTCCAGCTGTGGGACCCCTGAATCATCCAGGATCCCCCATATGGCATCCCTGCCCACAAAGGATTCACCATACCATCATCATGACTCATCCCACACAGCTTCCCTGAGACCAAAAATAATGTAATCACAGGGTGGTTACAGACTCGCAATGCTGCATCTCTCCAAGTTCACCACCAGGAAGTTTTCTATCACCTTCCATCTCTGTATCATGATTTTATGAGGTTATGTGTGTTTAAGCTTCAAAGTTTTTGCACAGTATTTACCTGTGAATGATGACTGACTAAACGGGCATGGGCAAGTTGAAATTTATCTAACTTTATATGTTGACATGGACGGACTGATTTCAACATTTTCTGGCAAAATTTGGCAAGTGAAAGTTATAGGGTGCATTTAGACATATTCAGTCTTGAAATGTAGAATTTGAAGGGAAGGGAAATGTTGTCCTGTGTTCACGCATACAATTGTACAGTGAAATTCAATCTCTTTATCTATCTTAATAACCTATCCTAAGTACTAGGAGCAGTGGGCAGCAACTCCAGTTCTATGCCAGAGCCTTTGGTCAGGAGCACTGACAGGAGAATTAAACTAACCTACATGTTTTTGATGGTGGGAGGAAACCCACTCAAACATGTAAACTCAACACAGAAACACCTCAACCCAGCCGGGAATTGAACCCAAGACCTTCTTGCTGTGAGGCAACAGTGCTAGCCACATAGCCACCACACTGCTTGGAGTTCCTTATAACTTGCTGAGCTTCCTCATTTTTTCAGTCCCTCTGGCCTAATATTAGGTTTGAACCATTGCCATTCCTCAAAACAAACACTTTTACATTTGGTACTTTACAACATTTATTTTATCTGTATTTATTTATCACTTTCTTTATATATGTTATCAATCTATCTATACTTTTGTCATCCTGTTTTTCCATGTTATATTTATGTTGCTATCTGGTTTATTCTGTACACACAACATCTACTGCATGTCTGTCTGTCCTGAAAGAGGGATCCTTCTTCTGTTGCTCTTCCTGAGGTTTCTTCCATGTTTGGGGGAGTTTTTATTCAAATGGACGGTCTAAGCACAGAGGATTTTGTATGCTGTAAAACCTCCTGAGGCAAATTTATGATTTGTGATTTTCGGCTATACAAATAAAACTGACTTGACTTGACTATTTCACTGCAAATGCCTGCATACTTTTACATTTTGAACCCTTTATTACCACCTCAAGTAAGTTAGAAAACACATTTTTCTACTCTACAACAATATCATCCAGCATTTAACTGAAGCTAAATTATGCTTACGCTGACTGAAATATTCAAACCCAAGAGATCCTGTTTTTATAGCTGCACTATAACAAGAAATCAAAATATTCCACATGTGTTGCACATCGTTTTATGCAAATTTTCCCTAAATCCACCCTTGGTATCTTTGCAAACCACAGACTAGAATTTAAAATAAACATCTGAGGGTTTAAACAACACTCAGCATTGCAACATGCGTGTTTTTCAAGGGTGAAGAGATTAAGTCAAATTTTCCTTTTAATGGTGTTTAATTTTCAAGTGTTTTTCCAGGACTGCTGGAGAATGGATGTCTGGCGAGTACATAACAATGGAAAGAAGGCTGCACATTATCTCTGCTGCTCCACCTGCTGCTTTTCTATCTGTATAAACCTACTTGTGTCACCACCGGCTGATGACAGTCTGTACTTTCACAGTTCAGCTGCCGTGATAACGTTCGTGCAACTCTCTCTGTTGTGACCACGGACAGACGCTAAGAAAATTCCTTTAATGGAATTGAGGTGCTGTGTGACGTCAAAGAAAGTGTGTTTATATATGTGTGTGAATTTGTGAGGGTTACGTTACATAAGTTACATACTTATACATGCACAGACTCTTATGTAAATAGATGCACACAAAACAACTTCCCTCAGTTGCCTCTGAAATCTTTTCATAAATAGCTCAGCTCAGGTCGAGAGACGCTCTAAAAGCCTATTTACTATTTTCATGAAACTGTATAAGCAGTTGATCATCATCGGGGCCTTCGCTGCAAACATCTATCGTGAGTTTGCTGCTGGCTGTCAGTGTTACATAACATGAAGACAACTGGGCGTGTTTGAAAGAGGATTCTGGATAAATGGTGACCTCTGACCCCGGGGAATGACTGCGAATCCTACTGCTTCAAAACATACACACACATACACAGACACACAAAAAACCAGCACAGCTTAGCGGAGAATTCGAGCAGAGGATCCCGTATCTCACTCCGTCTATTAGTGTCACAGTGTCAGCACAAAGTGATGGTCTAATCTGATAAAAAAAAAAATAAAAAAAACTTTTGCCTCTTTTATCACAACCATAATGATTTGGTGGTTAGAGATGATGGTTCAAGTCGAGCCCTGCTGCAGTGCCCTTGAGCAAAGCCCTGACTCTGACCTTTCAGTCTGACTTCAGGGAAGCATTCAGACGTTCATACTGTCTGAATTATTACTATGTTAAAGGATAAATAAACTCTAAATTAAGAGTTCAGTTAGTCTTAAAAACAGGAATGTAAATTTGTCTTCTGTAATGGATTGTATTAATCTGTGAACCTGGTTGCTTCATTTCTCTACCAATTTGAACTCTGACATCACCGTGGCAACAAATCAGTATGAGGGCAATTAACAGAAAAATGCATAAATACATAAAAGTTTGAGAACCAAAATAAAAGCCAATTAATACAGAATGTTTAAATAAAATCAAAAGGGATTAATGTTTACTTCCTTCTCAATGTTTGACTTTACAAATGTATGTATTTGAACATTTATAATTTACTGTATTTACATTTGCATGTATGAACATATAGTAGCAGTCAAAAATTTGGACACACCTTCCCATTCACTTTTGACTGGTACTGTATTTTTTAAAATTTCCTATGTGTACATATCTGTTAGATATCTGCTGTTGTTGCAGGTTTTGATTTATTGAGTATTTAGAAAATGTGCAAAATAAATTGGTCAGTATGAAGTCTGTACTGCACTAATTTATTGTGATATAATTCTGACAATGATAAGGCTGACATAAAAATAAAGAGAACTCAAGATCTCTGGTACATTTTGTAAATTTAAGGTCTATATATGAAAATTAAAACATGTTAAATCATCAGTAAAGTATGTTTATGGTCTATTAAGTGTAAGGAAGATGTTGTTCTGTGTTTCTGCCACTAGATGGCAGAGCAGGACCATAGACCCCTGTTCTGCTCTTCTCAAGGCCATAAAATGTACTAGTGACCATCTGGAAATTCAGGAGCAACAGGAGAACTTTGGTTATTTATCTGGGTACCTTGAACCCTGACCTACTAGCCCCCCCGACCCCCCACAAAACACACACACACATGCACCCCACCATCCAGTGTATCAATGTTTGCCATTTCAGATCTACTGTACATGGTGACAGATCATAAACACCACCTGGCCTGCAGTTAAATACCATTTTGACAGTCAGCTGTGACTTCATGTTGGCTATAAGTTCGATTCAGCTTTATTCCATCCTGTGTTCGTTCACTATTGCAGCCTTTTGTGATTACATTCTGTCCTCGTGAAACCTGAAAAAATTATACTTTGTGCATGTTTGTGCCCATTTTATTTCCCATTATTGCTTATGATTAATGACTGATATGTGTGTTTTAGATGTTCAAATGGGCTTTTCATTTCATTCAGGCAATTATCTGAAGACATCTAGTAAAGAAAACGTCAAATCTGGGTTAAAATGTTGCTTTTTTAAAATGTACACAATATTATGTACAATTAGGTAAAACTAATGAAGTCTACAGTCCTACAATAATGTTCAGATTTTGTTTAAACTATTTTAGAGAGGTGTTGATTCAACTTTCTGTTCATTTTAGAGGCTCTCTTATACTGAGAGGTGTATGTAGCTAAATTAAATGTTACAGTATATCTAACCCTATCTTATGTAATGCCCTACCTTTTCCTTGAAATCCACACATGAGCATCTATTTTACAGTGTTTGGTTTACTCTTATTACACATGTGCATCTGACAGCTGACACTACTGAACCTGTTTAAAAGGGGTTAGACTTTAACCATCACTACTGAGGAAGGCATTTTATTGCATAATTGATTGTTTTATTCTACTGGAGGGGGCTACAACTGAATTTAATTGTTCCATTCTGAATTGTATAATGTCAGTTAAAATGAACCTTGAATTTTGAATCAGCCAAAACATTTGTGCTGTGCTTGTTAACCTTCTGCATTATAAACAAAAAAACATACAAGGGACTTTAACTTCAGAAGACTCCATGTTCATCTGAGTATGATTCAGTGTACCAGAGTGTATTCATTTTTTCAGTATAATCTAAATAGTTATACAATGTGTAGCATGTTTGATTAAGCTAAACAACATTTGAAAGATTATGAAACAACCATAACATGTAACATGTAGCGACAAACCCTAACTCAACCAAATTTAGTTTAAAGCAGTGTTAGGCAAACAATGACCCGTGGGCCAAATCTGGCCCTCTTGCAAAAATATTGGCCCCTTGAAGAAAGTTGAAGTTTTGATTTTTATAGTGTACATTAAAACTTTCACATATTTTCACACAAATCTATTGTAGATTTAAATAAAGACAAGGGTCGTGAAAACCTCAATGAATATAAGCTTGTCCAAAGACAAAGAGAGGAATTAATTGTTATAATGATGCTATTTGAACAGAGCATGATGCTGAAATTAAGTCTAATTAACATACCAAACTGGATGTTTAAGTGTGAATTCCAAAACTGTTTTAATTCCAAAACTTCAGCCAACTTGACCATAACAAACGTGTTCTTCACAAACACATATAGGTGGCAGTATAACTTTCTTCTAACAAGGCAACAACAATAGACGTTCAATCAACCATAAATGAAGCAGCAGCAGGATATATTGGTGGATATAAATTAAACATAAAGTAAACAAGACAACTGGCGGGCTCAACTCAAATGTCTTCAAAGTATAATGGGTGCCGACCCAAAAGTTGCAAATGAAGTCGTCAGCACTCTCAAATAAGTATATAACATTTTTAATCATGCACAGCATGCACACCAGGAAACGGACGCGTTTCAGGCTTTCCTCAGTGTTTCTGAGACATACTGTATGTTGGTGTGACCTCTATTAAACAACAGCCTGGGACCTGCTGGTGATTAACAACCAGCTGTTATAAATCATCAAAACAACATCATCAAAAGACAAATAAGTAGTAAGAAAACTTAAGTCATAACAAGAAATATATCCTATTCTGTTATTACAACAACCAGATAAGTGACCCATTAATTTACACACTAACAACTGGTATGTAAACTCATCATGTGCAGAACATCCATAGAAAATACAAATACATATACTGTACTGTAAGACAAAAACAATTCATTTGAGCCCTCTCTAAGCTTCCTCCTCCTATCTCCTCCCCTCAACAGCTTCAACACCCATTAACCGTAGCGTATAAACTCCATGGCTTGCAGAATGAAAGTGTCTGGCTCTACAGGAGACGTCTCATCACTGTTTCTGATGCTCAGAGGTCCTGATTCTCAGTTTCCTTGTTGTTTAGCGCACATAACAAAACCCACAAAGACATTTCAATAGATGCACTACATGTGATTCTACTCTGACTGTCATTTTTCTGCCTGTTTGGGGATGTATGACGCCTGTGTCTATAATGCAATATAAACATGCTTATAATGTGTTATAATCTGCTTATAGAACTATATAATTATAGTTATAAGCACTCAGTATTCATAATGCTTTATGACAATAACCATAACACATTATTAAGCATTTATAATGGCTTATAAGGTTAAGTATCATGATACTTCATAATTGCTGGTCACTCACTGAAATTTTTTTGCAAAGATCATAGTGTATTTAAGAAATTTATCACATTTTGCAGGAGAGGATTTGATCTCATGGCTGGCAGGGGAGCTCTGGAGTTACGGCGGTTCTGAGAGATGAGATCTGAGAAATAGGATGATCTTGCTTCCTTACCTGCTGTCTGATATGTGCACATGTATTCACTCAACATTTCTAAGTTAACTTGTAGTTTATTTGCCCTCCATGATTGTTCAGCCTTCCTACAGATGTACTTCAGGGCCTGAGTGTGTTCATTAAACCAGATTTCTTGTCTCTCAACTGGCTCTCTCAGAGGAGCCAGTTGGTGATTTCAACAGAAGTACTGTTGAAATCACCAACTGGCTCTTTAGTGGTAGGAAGAGACGTAAGAAGGGTGCTGGAGTTAGTGGTGGTGAGAGTGAGTGAATGAGGAGAAGAGTTGACAGTAGTTGTATTGGATGTCAAGCTGACTGACAGTTGTCATGAGCAAGCAGAAATGTTAATAGCATAGAGAATGTTGACTGACAGTGCACGAGCACCATGGATGTTCGGATGGATGTCATCTTTACGGAAAAAGGGACAGTCTGACAGTCTGTAATCTGTTAAAAGTGTATACAAGCTGAGGATGCCACCTGATGTTTTATTGACCAAATTATGATTAGATTAATTGAGAAATAATGTGCCTATTAATCAGTAATGAAAATAATCGTTATTTGCAGTTTGAAACCTAACACAGTCTCTAGGTAGAGGATAATAGAGGATTATACTGGCATTACAGATGTAAATATGTTTATGTTTTGGCTCAAAAGTATTGAGAATTTGTTCTTTAGATTACACACCTGCTACTGTACAGCTGCTGATTATAAAGTGGATTACTGGGTTTAGATTCATTCATCTCAGTTTAGTAGACAGATCTAAACTTTGGATCATCGGGTGACCCATGGAAGTAGTAATATAAATAAATCATCATAATCACTTCAATTGCTGGTTTTAAACATGACATTTTGCCACACAAAGAAAGCCAACTTGTGTATTGAGACTCTCTGTGTTTTTGTTTGTGCGTATGTAATGGGCTCCACCACTATGTACCAGCGCTGTGCTGGTAAGGAGTTATGCAAACCATTGAAAGTGGACACCAGCCAAGACCCCAGAGGAGTCCAGGCGAAAACAACACATTCCCTGGAGTCCTCATACCAGAGAGAGCCAGAGAGAGACACAAGGAGAATCAAGGATTAGAGTAAAAACGCAGGTTCCACTTCAACTTTTTTATAAAGTACTTAAAATTGCAGCTCCGCTTTCTTTAACTTCACACATAATGCAGGTAGCACACGAGACACTGTGTGTAACTGATCAATGTCAAGATTATAGAGGCCAGTCACAAAAATGACCCGACATCACTCAACTGTGCTTCCAAATATGCAGCAGAGATAAAAAAAAAATACAACACATGCATTTAATAATAAATAAATAATAATTATACATTTAAATTGTTAAATGCACTGTTCATTCATAGTGAAACTCAAAGTGCAGAAATGTTGGAAAACTGTCCTATACTGAGGACTAAGATGCATCCATTAACGTTCTCATCAACAACTGAGTCCAGTAATGTTTCTTTAAGGCTCTGACTTTAAAGTAAAAGCTTTTTATTTCCCAAATTTTTATCTAATTATACCATCAAATATATTTGATTCATCCCAAAGTGGTTTGTTATTTTATTACATGCATATGCTAGTGTGTGAACAAACATTTTTCAAGTATCTACATTAACAACAGTTGAAGAAATACAACATATTCCTAAATATAGTAAAAATAAAAAAAACATTGCAAGTTCTTTGTTTGCAAATAGCAAATCATTTAGAATTTTATTTTTGTCTAAAGCATCAATAATAAATTGCTTTGTGCAAAAAAGGAACTGTCTGTCTTTCTATATCTGATCGCTTGTTACTAAATTCTTTAATCCATCACATGAAACCATCAGCAGCTCTCTGCTTCTATCTCTCCTCTATTTGTCTATGTGCTAATTCTGTCTGAGCTATGTGAGTGTGAGAATCTGAGGCAGGAGAAGCCATTCTCACATTAGTCATGCTCACACGCATTAGCACAGGCTACAGTTTACTCTGTGCTTGCCTCATACAAAACTGTTTGTCTGTACTTGTCCTAATGTCTAAGACACACATTCGCAAGACTTCACAATTATTTTATTTGTCAGTGAATTAACTCCAACTTCTCATCAGTTGAAGTTGACACATAACATTGCCCAAGAGAAAATGCCCCCTCACATCGACATTCAGACGGCAGTTTGAACAGTTTTTAATGGTTAAATGCAAATGAAGTGATGCAGGAATACATTCACAACTCCCTTAACTATTTACTTATCAAATAGGAAAACATAAATTGGCAAACTAGTTTACCCAGTTGCTTAGTTTTCTCCACCAAGTGCACAATGTAACCTTGAAGCAGTAAACAACTCTTTAAAAGTACAAATAAGGCAATAACATTAACCTTTTATAGTCTCTGTCGCTAGAAATTGATCTTACTGTTACAGTGCAGTTTTCTTAAAACAATGCAGTTTCAAAACTAGAAGAGTGCACTCAGCAGAGTGCAGATCTCCACCAGGTATGTACAGTCAAGATGGCAGCATTTATTCATTTCATATCATGCCTAATTTTAGTAGATCAGAACATATCAGTTATGGAATTAATCTGCAGATGCTTCAGTTCAAGATGAGACCAAACTTTTCTATGGATGTTGGTTTTTGAGCAACGACAAAGACCAAAATTTGGCCTTCAACAGACTAAGTGAGCCTTGTTTTTAGCCAGCCGATTGCCAGAAAGGCCTTTTGCTATGTCATAACGCATATCGTAAAATGTCGAGGACTACTGAAAAGACAAAAGTCTAAGCTTTACAATTGGTTCATAAGGAATCTCATCAATATTTATTTGAATTCACAACACAACCTGCTCTCAGGGTACCAAACTTTGGACTGATTGATCTAACTTGTGGTTATGAGAGGTTATGAGAGGTCCTTGAGTTACAGTTGTACATACAGTACACAAAAAATATTAGGCTGATGGGTCCAGTAGTATGCAACATGATCTCCTCCAAGCTTATTTTTCACTCATTATATCGTCTTGTTTTGTCCAACTGGAAGGAAAATAAAGAAAAACAAACCATAGTAACTATTATATTCATGATGTGGTTTTGAGAAAATACAGATCAGGATAAATATGATGCAGTATAGGTGCAGGAGCACTGAACCTGTTTGACCATTGAAAGCCTATCAAATTAATCAGATTTTGCATTTGATTGAAATTGTTGCTTTAATTGCACTAAAATGGCTGCAGTAAAATCATTATTTTAAAGAAATAGAATTCAAAAATTTGTGAAGAGACAAACACCTGTCAGATTTAGATTCTACCTTCTGTTTTCTACCATTTTGAACCTGCGATTCTTCCCGACAACATCTTGGCTTTTCTGCTTTTACATGTACTTTCACTATATTAATATCCAAGATGCTGGCAAATCTTGCTCTTGGACTGAAAATGCCGCCATGTCTTTACGGTTGTGTTTTCTGATATGAAAGGAACACGGCTACAGACGTAAAGTGTAAATTAGCAAAGTTAACTAGAGGTCACTTGAAAGTCTTTCAGCACCTTGGACAGATCTCACTTAAACATGATTACACCATACAGCTCCTAAACTTTCAATCCAGTCTTTAAACTCAACCATCCCATATCTAATATTTTATCTCAATTTATGGCATCTAAAGCCCGAGCTGACAAGAACATGTTGACACATTTGGTCTAAACTATCAGGCTAGTAGAAATGATAAGCATAGAGTTATAAATCTGGCAGCAACAAGTCAACTGTCAGCAGAGACAAGAAGACTAATAAAATTATTGAGCTGACACTGACAGGCTTTAACTGCTGAAAAGGACCACAGCTCTCACACTTTTATGAGGAGTCAATTACATTTGCTTCCTGTGGGATTATGTTAGCATAATAAACTGGTTTATACCGGACATGGTATGCGTAACGTAGATGGCACAGGCTCGTCTTGATGGAGTGGTGGAGTTAAGGGCAGAATTTAGATGTCACTGCTGATGACAAGCGTGTGACGCATATAAGATGACGTTACCTTTTCCACTGAGCTCACATACACCGGCTATAGATGAAACACTGCTTCACTTGCCAAACGCTATTGTTGTTTCATTGTTTTGTTGCAGCAACATGTTCGGTACAGTCCAGAAGTTAAACCCAACAGTGAAAATGTTACAGATGCCAGAGATACTTCCGCTGATTAGTTTTCGAGCCAGTTGTCACGTCTACACACAGACCTGATTAGTCAATAATGCTTTACTTGATCCGAGAGCAGATCAGTCTTCACATCACTAGAAACACAACTCCTCTCCTCTGAGGGAAAGCAAAAGGCCATCCACAGATAACATCACCATAGCTCAGCTCAAATATTTCAGGGTCTGATTTCCAAACTCAGAGATATGAATAATGAAATCATCTACATGCGGTGTAACGTTTCAGCTCTGCTCTGCCAGCGAGAGCTTTTTCATGAAGGGTCGAGGCCTAAATGTTATTTCATTAATAATAATAATAGTTAAAAGTTTTCAATTTGGCTCTTACTCTTACGCCTTCACTAAAAGTCCAGAAAAATGATATTATCTGACAAGAACTTGTTGACACATTTAGTCTAAATGATTCATCGTGATTCAATTATGCGTCACTATACACAGTGTATATATTTCATGAGAAAACAGTGAAAATATTTAAAAATGCCCATGACTTCAATGTTATGTAATCTTTGAAATTCATCGTAAACAAAACTAAGTGCTTGTTCTTCATGCAATGACCTCATCTAATCTAGTTTTAAACAGATTAATTAAAAACATTGCCAACTTGCTAACAGACACACAAAAAGAAAATAACCTCCTAGCAGAGCTAACAAATGCTTATAACAGCAGTGGTCACATCTGTCAAAATAATCAGTATGCAGAACACAGACACACCTTTCATATCCAGGTGCTCAGTCAAAGACATTTCAGATACTTTCTGTTTCTTAAAGACTCACAACACTTTAAGATGCCCCCTTAAAAAAAAGACAAGGGACAGAAACTATCTAGATTGCGTCACAGCATCGGAAGAGGTGATAATGTGATAACACAATTCATTTCCGGTTCATGGAGGCCTGCAGCCTGTCGGCCTCTGTCATAATCCACAACATGACAGTTCAGTCCAATAAATGAATATTTGTTGATTTCTTAGGTTATATGCAACGATTCTGCTGTTCATTCCTACTGAATGAACTTTTGGCATGTTCTGGTATGTCACCAGGGAAGATTCACCTGTTCACACGTAGCGCAGGTGCACAGACCCAAACTCCTCTGTCTCAGTATTACCTGTACATCTGGAGATGGTGCGGTCCTCCCCCTCTTCTTGACGGAGAATGCTTTCCACAGTCTTCGCCACAGAAAAGTGGCCACCAGACACATACTCCCTAATATCCAAATTTCTTTATCCTTTAGGAAGTTCTCCATGATGGAAACCTCTTCCTGTCCCTGTTGTCCGCCTGCACAGGCTGTCTGTCTTATCTCAGCCTCTCTGTTGTCTCTGGTGAAGGAGTCTTGGGTGGTGGGCAACAAGTTGTTGACATGGGGCGAAACGACAGGCCTTGATTACCAAATAGACGGACTTCTGTAGCTGTGCATCGATTGTAAGTGTCTTGCTCTCTACAGACTTGGACAAGAACAAGGATCTGTGCTTTGCTGCTACCCGCCCACCAAGTCACTCATTCACCCTCTACCCGGCTTCCTCCCTGCCTCCCACCCCTGGACCTAAAAGGAGAGAACATGCCGTCTCTGAGACGAGAACAGGACAGGTGGTGTTGGGTTCACGGTGTCGTTGCAGTACGCAGAATCAGATGCCTGCTGCTGGCATGTTAGTGAGACCCCTGCGATATCCTTTAACTTCAGACACAGCACTTCACGCATGCATGCATACTCCTAAGTATATCTGTCAGGCAGTCGCCTTGGCCCTGTACCACAGGGCCATAATTACAGTATGTGCATGCATCACTGCACATGCATACAATGGCGAACAAATAGACAAGCATGCACACATGTAAACAAACACTTGCATCTGTGTGCTGTGGGTGAGTTTATCTTTTTTTGTGGCCACGTGCTGCACGAGTGAAAACAAAACAAGTGCTGAAGTGGTCGTCTCGCTCAGTGGACTACTATGTCCGCGCTGTGTGTGTAAGAAAAAGGAAAGGTGACTTTTACTGTCCATTCATTGTATAAATCACAGAGTAAATCAAGACAAAGGTTAAGCTTTAGGTGTGTGTAGTGTTAAACAATTTTCTGAAAACTAAAAATTCCTATTAATCCTGCGTATGTTTGGCACACACCGCTGCTTACTAGACAAACATGTACAGATCCTCTTGGCGTCGTCACTAGAGGACTGCAGAGTGCCCTTTTTGGACTTTGTGTTCCTCTGTATATGCGACAGCTATCTGTCTGGATGGAGCCCATGATTTATACTGGATAGTGGAATGTGACCACTGCAGTAAGGCAGATCAGATCCCTCCCTGTGCCCTGCTAAACTTGTCAGTGTACAGTATTAAGGACATTTAACCTTGGTGCCTTTACACGTTTCTTTAAGATATCATGAGACATTTCTGTGTTCTTTGAAGGGATTTCTATCAATTAACAACATCAGGGAATGACACAGAAATATGTACGCCTCCTGTTTTTGGTTAAGTTTAAGATTTGCCCCAAAATTAATATAAATGGCGACATGAAATTGTGTTATTATCATTCAATATCTCTCTGCATAAAGTGGTAACTGACATTTTTATCAAGTTAATTGACAAAACAGCATGATTCTACTAAATTTGGTGTTTTTCATCATTTCAAAGGTAATAAATAAATACAAAGACATTTTTAGCAGGTTGTCTGTTATAATTTTTAAGATTTCCGAGATTCTTTAAAGTAGAGTTTTTTAGAAGCAGCACTCCAAAACAAGCTTTATATAACAGGCAGCAACAGCTGGGGGGGTTCAAGGGTTACAAGGGTTATAGAGCAGGACCTCAGGGAGGAAAAATATTCCCCAGTGGGAATCTGAGGAGAACCTTTGCACAGAGCAGGAGTGGAGTGACAGCTTAGGTAATGAAGCTGGTGGATCTGGTGATTTGCTGACATAATTCTGGTCTGAACAGTTTGGAGCAGTTAAACTGAGGAGAGTGCAAGTTGCAGGCAGGTGGCTAGATAGAGGAAAGACTGAAAAGATGAGAGAATTGAAAGAGAGAGATAGTAGAGCAGAGGTGCAGCTGAGATCAGCTGACTTTAGGGAGAGCAAGGAGGAGGAGGAATGAGAGAGAGGGAAGTGAGAAGGGTGTTCACTGAGCACTATGACACACTGAGGATCTTAAATTACACATGGAGCCTCCCGTGTAATTGGAACATTTCCTTCAGCCTGGTGTTCACTACAAAACCACCACAGATTTACAGCTCAACCAGGCAAAAAATAAATACAGCAAAATACGCAACATAAAATTCAAATGCCCACAATGCAAACATGGTCCCTGACTCCTCTTCGTCTGGTTAAGATGTAGCTACTCTGACATCAGACAGCTGCTGGACTCACTAAAGGGACGATACAGGTGACGTGTTCAGCTCCCAGTGCCAGTTAAAGATCTCATTTTCACAGGTTACATGACAGGCAACTATTTTGATAATCAAATGATTGTTTGTAGTCATTTCTTAAGAAAAAAAAAGCTAAAATTCTCAGAATGTGTCTCTGAGGATGTGTCTCTTTGGGCTTTGGGAAACAGTGATCGACATTTTTCACCATTGTTGGACATTTTTTAGACCAAATGACTCATTGATTTATCGAGAAATTAATTGGCAGATCAATAATTAATGTAAATAATCAGTTGCAGCCCTAAATTTATATATTTTATGTTTATTTTACAATCCTGTAAACTGGCAACACTTTATATCTGTTCATTTTTTTACTTATTCATTAAAAATAAAAACCCACTATAAACAATGACGTCCATATAAAGTAGATTTCCCAATGTCAATCACACACAAGCAATTCCTTACAGACATTCACACAACGTTACACACATATTTCACAACTATCCCACACTTACTAAAACACTACATATGAAAGTATGACAATCAGCATCAAGGAACCTCTTAAACAACAAAAATTAATAGAAATAAAAAATAGATTTATTCTAGCCACATAATCCATCTCCCCTGTTTTCTCATTTAAAGAACAAAAAACACTGCTTTTTCCTACTTTCAGCAGAAGAAATGGCAACAAGTCATTTAAGGTTATTTTTTGGATTTTAACTTTTATTGGATAGTTTATTGTATAGATGCAGACAGGCAACAAGAGGAGAAAGAGGGGGGATGACATGTAATACAGGCCTTGTGCACCTTAATCATTTGGCTATTGCACCACACTAGGTCATTATTTTGAAAGTCATGAGCACGTTTAAAGTCTTGACTCCCAGTCAGTCAAAAGTTAAGTCCAAAGTTCAGAATCCTAAACAATCCATAATGCCATTTTCAAATGTTAACAACAGCAGAGAAACAGTTAGCAGTATCAAATTCATTTATCATGACTCCTGTATAGAATTTGCTAACATATTCCTACTGTAATATACGTTTAGCCTTGACAGACACACTTTAACGTAAAATAAACCAAGTAATGAAATGCAGTAACATGAAGAAATCAAGTAGTGCTCTCTAGCTGGAATTTCTCTCTGTCATCTTATCACTGCTTTCACAGTTGTATTAAAGGACCAGTGTGTAGGATTTAGTGGCATCTAGTGGTGAGGTTGTAGATAGCAACCAACTAAGTACCCCTCCCCTCCCCTTATATACACAATAAAGTGTGCAGAAGAACCTGCGGTGGCCATGAAAAACATGAAAGGCCGTTTCTCTAGAACCAGTGTTTGGTTTGTCCATTCTGGGCTACTGTAGAAACATGGCGGTGCAACATGGCGGGCTCTGTGGAAGGGGACCTGCTCCCTATGTAGATATAAAGGGCTCATTCTAAGGTAATAAAAACACAATGATTCTTATTTTCATTGGATTATACACTAATTAAAACATGCTTATGAATATTATATTCCATTTCTGCCAAGTCTGTTCCACTAGATGCCACTAAATTCTACACACTGCACCTTTAAGCTGTCATGCAGTAACTCATCCTCTTTTTCTCTCTGACCCAGTGTCCTTACACTTAGACCCTAGAGGTCACATGACTCCAGTTCATGTCTTGTCATCAGTGTCAAATCCACACTGAAAAGACTAATCTTTCATTCTAGCAGGTGACATAGAACCAAAGACGCTAGGACCTTGGATCCTCTGTTGCCTGATATTTCATTATTAGTAATTAGTATTACTGGAATAGTATTTACTGAAATTTAAATGTTGCATATAGTCTCTTCAAGTTTCATTACCTGAGCTACAGTATTGTAGAAGCACTTATGATAATAACTAGATGCAGACTATATGCAGATTAATTACAACAATAAAGATTATAAAACAAGATCACCTGTGTATAGTTGGTGTTCTGAATTACTTTACTGTTGTTTAATTGTAGATTGCAGCTGATGTCACTCACTGATATTAACAGTAACAGTCAATAACAAAAGTCAAAACATCTCAATAAAATGAAAAGAATTGTGGTTTTCAGTCATATCAGAGTGCAGGTTCTCTGTATTCATTTTCTGAATCAGAAAACTGGCTCAGGTTCGCCATCTGGTGGCAACTAGATCTGTATGCGTCCTTGACTCAGCGCCAGATATTTGGTTCAGTCTGCGGTTTTGTGTGTGTGTGTGTGTGGGACAGTCTGTGAGTTGAGGAGGTTCAAACAGGCAATAAACACTAAAAGGTCTGCAGCTCCCTCTAGTGAGCTTGTTGCATTTCACCTGTCAGGGCATGTCGTTCCTGCCAACAGGTGCCGAGAACTGGAATAGACTCTGCTGTGGCCTTTTTTTGGTTTCTTTATTCCTCCCGCTGCTGATTGAGGTTCAGGTCAATCATGGTGACAAAAACAGAGTCGTTCTCTTTCAACCTAACACTCCCATAAATACCTTATTTAAGAACCGACACCTGTAGGGCAAATGGTGCGACTGGAAAAGAACGTTTTCTCTCTCCAGAGGTCAATGATTTGTCTGGTTAACTCCAGCTCTCAAGAAGCGAGTGTGTGTGTGTGTTTTCTGTGCGGACAATCAGAGTGAAAAGAGCAAAGGTAGAGTGTGTTACCTGTTGATTGCCTCCCTCCAGCTCCACATGTTTGAGCTCCCAGAAGCAGCGCATCGTCTCCACCTTCTCCAGGTGTCGGTAGAAGGCCAGTCGGCCCAGACGAAGGCTGTTGCTGCGGTTGCGGATGGCCTTCAGCCCCTCCATCTTCTCAACGATGGGAGACATGGGTATCGGTGGCGGTACCGCTGATGGTTGGAGTTTTCCATTCTTCTTACCAGAAACAGACTCATTACATGGAGTTTTCTTGTCTGACCTGCAATTACAACAAGCTTTTCATTAACCTTTATCCTTCAAAATGTATCATTACTGTGAACAACATGAGTCAGTACCACCATGTATTAATTTATAATAGATGTTGGCGCTTGAAGCAATTAGTTGATTGACAAACTTTTCAACAACTGATTAATTATTTATCAGTCAAACATTTACTGTTTCCAGCTTCTCAATTGTGAGGGTTTCTGCTTTTCTGTTTAAAGTAATTGTAAATTGAATATCTTTGGATTTTGAATAGTTGGTCAGACAAAATATGTATTATATAGGCTTCTGGGAAAATTTGACGGGCATTTTTCATTACTTTCTGAAAGCTTATAAAGTCATGTATTAAGGAAAACTATTATTTGATGAATGTAAAGTTCTGACTGAAGTTAATCATTAGTTGCATCACTGCTAAAATCTTCTATCAGGTAATTACACAGTATATCGTAATATCAATATAATGTGATACCTTAATATGTACGTTTTTGCCTAATCCAGTTAATTAATATTTGAAAAATCAAAGTACTGCATCACATTGATAAAAATATCCTGTTAATCTAACACTACCATGTTCACTGATTTGCAACATTGCTTATACTTGTTTAATGCAACCATTTATATTAAAGGGGTCGCTATCTTGGTATAAACGGTATAGTTATTTTTATTCCCTAATCTATTGCCCGACTCTAATCTATGCTGTTGAAATGACAGTGTACTGCATATGCTTTGATCCAGCCTTCCAGCAGGACATCAATATCTCCGATCCAAATGGGATGACTGATGATGTGGTGGAGAAATCCTCTCTGACGCCTGTAGGCGACAGCTGGCTTTCTGCTGCGCTCTACCTGTTGAGCCTCTGGGGGAGTCATGGAAGATCACTGGGGATATTTATACCTCCAGAGTGTAAATGTCCTGCCGTTGCTTGACAATTACAGAGGTCAGAGAGTGGCTGTAGTTTCAGCACAGTGCCTAAGCCTCTGATATAGACTGTATAGCAGCCAGAGCTGCTCTTCAGCATCAGGGGCTTTCTCGGGGTAGGATTTCAGTTTCAGTGCTAAAACCAAAAGACTGGCCAAGGATGCACCTGTCTTTGCTCCTTACGTTGGTCCTTTTACATGTGGTGATTTATTCACACATTTCAAATGCAGCTGGTGATTTATTTGCACTATTTCAAATTCTATAAATGTTTTTTTTTTTTAACTTTTATTTTAATTTCTTTCTTTTCCTGCTGGATAGGAAGGAATGGGTGTCTAGATACATTTTCTCAACTCATTAATTTATATTGCTAATTAAAAGGTTTAACAAAATACATAGAGCAAGGTAATTTATCACAGGAATGATTTTTCACAATTTTCAAATTCTTGCAGTAAAAACAGTGAAAAGTGTCTGAAAAATGTAGAATGAAGCTGTGAAGTCATAACATCTTTATGGGTTTGTGCCCTAATTGAACAATTCCACAACACATATTAGAGGTTTTCATGAGAGCATTTTTTCATAGTATATCAGGAAAATCTATGTAAACTGATCTTTGGACAGACATTATCATGAATGGCCAAATGTAGCCTAAAATTAAAAGCAAACTTAAAACACAAACAATAAATTAAATTCCACATTTGTCATAATTTATTGAGATTTACAAAAAAAGGTATTTTATAACCTGGCTCCCTATAAAACTGATGCATGTTTATGATTAGTTCAACAAGTAGTCATTTCATACACAGAATATAACAATATAATGTATAATTGTATAATTATATAATTACTGTATATACTGTATAATTGTTTGCATTGACATTTTGCCAATACCCTTATCTAAACTAACATGGCAGTAAGTGCAATTATTCACAAATTGTGCGTCTGTACGTGCCATAAGTTCAGTCAGTTTTATAAAGAAGTGCAATAGACAACTGCAAGTAGAGCTACAAACTTAGTATACTTTACTTATCTCATGCTACTTAAGTACAGTTTTGAGCAGCAGGTACTACATTTGAGTATTTATGCTTTGGAAGACTTTATAGCAGTGATTATAGTACTGTCCATTACACTTATATATCCGAAGACTGAAGTAAGGTCATTTTATATTAAACATAAGATAAAAATGAGCTCTCCAAATATTGCTGTTGTTTAGTAAAAATCTTATATCTCTAAAATGTCAATTGTTTACATACTATAAAAAAATGCATCTTTGTTTAAGTGTGATTCCAATGTATTTGTCATTAATTTTCTCAACCTGATGAAGAGCCTATAACTAATCCAACTACTCTAAATGCATACAAATTTTCATACTTGCATATAGAATTTCAAATGCAGGGCGTTTATTTGTAATTGAGTTTTTTTACATTTATGTCTTTCTACTTTTAAGGAGTTGACTACTTCCTCCACCACTCACTGTGAGACACAACAGTTGTCCGACCTGACCACCACCCAGCGTGTTCCTTTAAATTTGGTGTTTTGAAGAGGTCCTTTCAAGAACTCTCATGCCTGTTTTGACGGTGTCGGCTGGCACTGAGATAGGGCTCACAGCCCTGGAGAGCCCAGATGCTCCTGGGAGTCTGGCTGACCTCGGGTCACTCACTTTAAAGGGCTTTATTTTGGGTGTACTGTAGTACACACTGAGGTCAAGGGGCACGCTATCACCAGAAATGGAAAACCTCCATTGGTGAAAAACCATTATGAGGCAGGAGCCGTCACAGTGCTTGTTTCCAGGCAGATGGCCGTTTAAGATGAATAGATTGCTTTCCATTGTGGTCTCTTTGACTCATTGCAGTTGTTGCTTTAACCACCTGTTACATAAGAGTATTGTGTATGGTATGTGGCTGTGCTTTATGTGTGCATGCGTGCTGGCAGCGAGTGTGTCACTGTCCAAGTAATGCTGTAGTTTGTGTAGGTTTACTTTGTTTGGCGGCCCTCGGTAATCCCCTCTATAAAACAGCAGGGGGGGTTCCTATCTGTCTTCTCTATCATAATCCTTTGTATGTAACTGATAGGAAGAACTGCATGTGTCTCATAACTCTTAAAGTAGCAATGAATCATGAAGACTCCAAGGACTGTGTGCGTCCACGAGTGTATGTTTAGATGAGTAAAGAGCAGGAGCAAAAAAAAGAGGGAGGGTTGGCATCGTTCAAATCCCTCCCTAAAATGCCAAATGTGCCACGAGAGCGCAGTGATGAGAGGAAACATCACTGTCAAAACCAGTCCTTGCAAACCTACCCACCGGCGTTAAATATCTCCAAATCTATTTATAATGGCTCTCAATGGGGGTTCAAAACTATATGCACGATGCTTTAGGAGGAGATACCATCAGGATGTTTTGAGTATTGTAAAATTATTTCTCCATGTTCAGGGCTGTGGCCAAATGCTGTATCAAAGTCTATACATAGCTGAGGGTTTATTGTAACAGGCTAATTGCACAAGGCACAAGCTGGGGGGCAATGAGAGAGACACAAAGTTGGTAGCAACAGGTGACAACACAACACACTTCAGTGTCACTCTTCTTTATGTCTTCTTGAGTGACTACAAGGACAAGAAATGGATTTTGATAATAAAAAGTTATTATAGGAAGACTACAGCAGAGCAAATATATTGGTACTAATTAGGGCTGAGTGATATGGACAAAATCAAATATCATGATATTTTTGAACAAATACCTTGATATCGATATTGCGACAGTATTGTAGGGATGACTATTGGTGCTTTCACAAAATATTTACACAATGAGATTTTGGATAAATAATCATCAGTAATGTGGATATAATGACTAGGTGATTGAAGGCAAATAATAGAACAGCTTGAACAGTCTGGTAAGTTCAGAAAATTACATCATTTTACTGTAATGCAGCATTTAAAACCAGGAAAAGACAAAATTTATACCCTATTACGATATTACGATATCCAAAATCTAAGATGATATCTAGTCTCATATCATAATATCAATATAACATTGATATATTGCCCAGTCCTAGTATTAATCATGCCTGCAAGAAAAATCTGTATTACCTTTTTAACCTTCCTCACAGTTTAAAAAAACACAATCTGTGTTATAAAATGAGCTTTATCTGACCAGAAATTCACACTTTTTGAACAATTGACACCTTTTCTTCATTATGTGTACAATAATGGTGGACTTGAACTCTTTTTTTATATTTAGTGAGGTGAAATACAAACAAAATTATTTAGCCTAACCAATGCCAAAGTTTGAGTAATACTTAATTGTCTTACATAACAAGAGGCAAATCGGTTTGATCTCGGTGTGTCCAATAGAGAGATAACGCTGGGTTCAGGACTTGATTTGCCAAGCTTAGCATAAAGACTGGAAGCAAGGGGGAATCTGCTATCCTAGCTCCATGAAAGCTGCCTTGAAACAACTCGTAAGCTAGTTTATTTACACATTGTATCTTGTGTATTTAACACATGTAGAAATAGAAAATGAGACACTGTGATTTAACAAGCAATTAGATTACGTACTGGAGCTATTTCTTGATTAGCAACAGCTGCGCACAGTGACAGATTAGCACTCTTTTAATCAAAACCCAACTGACTCTTGTTTGTGTTGGTGACTGGCTTTGTAGCTAACAAGGTACAAGATGTAAATAAGACAGTTCTGTCATAGGAAAGGTTTTTATTATTATTATTATTATTTTGACAGGGACTAGAAATTTCCTTCCGTTTCCAGTCCTCTGCTATGCTAGGCTAAACAAGTCTTGGACCTACAGTGGTGAACCCACAAAGAAAAAAACATCAGTATTCTCAAGGGATTGTGGGTAAAATGGCAAAACAAGCACATTTCTCATTAAAAACTTGTTATTTGATGGTAACAGATGCATAGAAAGGTAACAAAAATAAGATATGTCACTTTAATGTGTCTAATGACTCATGGTTTTTGTACAAATCAGAGTTAATGACTGCTTTGATATTATCAATGAGGAAGACGAGGAAGTGTATTTCCACATCTGAAAAAGTCTATTAATTATATATTTTTATCTGACACAGCAGAGGTCTGTCTTTATTTGACCTGGTGTACAATGATAGGCCAAATTTAAATATTGCACGATGAGTAAAGGTGAATTTGTTCTCCCCAATCAACATTTTATTCAGCACATTCTGAAATTAAAATCCTGAAATAATCTCATGTTGCGCTTTGTGTATCTGCTGCTAAGTAAACAGACATCGCAGTCACTCTCAGCTAAGATAACATTAAGTGGCTCGGAGAGACACAGAGTCTGCTGCATGCGTGTCCGCTTGTGTTCTGTGCATGTGTGCATGCATCCATCTATATGGTACATACTTATGTAAAACCGTGCAAGTAATCCAAGGCCTAACTCTGCTAGGCTGTGTTTGTTACATGTGATGATGGTACAGAAACAGCAACAGGGCAGATTAGGGGCCTTTTTTTAAGTATCAGGACAGGACAGGGGGTCTAGTCGTAGATGGCCTGAGTGGGAGTGGCAGCCCCAAATGGACCATCTTCACCCAAGGGAGCTATCTCTCTTAGGGGCCTCTGCTGTCCTGGTTTAGTAGTCGCGTGGAAAAAGCCATCAAAGCCTATAAACCCTAGGAATGTGGGGGAGGTGTCTGAGTGCGTGTGTACAGAGAATAGATTGGAGCGCAGCGTGATCATTCAACCACGTTTTTCTTTGGTGTCATCTCAAGTAAGAAAAACTTTCAAATATTAAAAACACACAAAGACAAAGGCAGAAGATTTCTCTCGGAGCCTCAAGCGTAGATCTCCAAACTGCCTCTGCTAAAGGACACTCTCTGGTTAACTGCAAAGAGTCCCACCGGAGAAAAAAAAGAAAAAGAAGGAAAAATGCCGAACATATCTCCCTGCCCACACTCCTTCATTAGTGAGGATACTCAAGTGACCAAAGCCACTTTTCAAATTAATAGGCATCAAATGAAACGTGTTGACTGCCCGACACCGTAATATCAAGTGATCAACAGGTTTATTTTTCTCCATCTAAAGTCGGCATTCCCTCCTTTCTAGCCTGCCAACTCGACGCAGCTCTCATCGCAACTAAAGCCAAGTCATGATCAACATATCATCGCCGTTGCTCTCCGGAGTGTCTAATGCAAATACTTTGACCCGGGGGTGTTCTCTTTAAACGTGGCCAGATTGTTACCGAACCCGGGCAACCCTGAAATTCTGCTGTAATTGCCATATACAATACGCAAACACAAATAAACACATACATATGAGTACAGTAGCTCCCTACAGGCTTCTAAGAAAAGGCACAAACTCTGCACACTAGACCCAGAACACTACTATTACACACATAAACACGCAAACATCTCACAGTATACTCAGATATACCCTTGCAGACACCCATTCGTGCCCTGACAGACATATGCGGTGCCCACAGCCCCTCCAATCCTTCACACTGACAACAACTCAGCAACCTCTGCAGAAGAGTGTAACTGTAGAACCTCCACTCAATGTACTTTTCCATTTCGCCAAGAACAAAGCAGAGTCCTTATTTTAGTCCACAAGCAGATAGAGTTGCATTCTGCTTTGCACCAAAATTATGCATGAATCAGCACTGGACTCAGTAACCTATAATCAATTAGATTTAATCTACGTTTTATTTATTTTGTGGGGAAAGAGGCTATAAATTGTGTGCAATTTGTAGAGGTATGACGGATAAACCAGTATAACGTCACGACCCTGACTGTGTGATATAGAGGTCTTTTTGGAGAGTTTGATAATCACAGTACCAAAAATAATGTTTCAGTTTTTGTTTTTTTTGTTGTCTTTAAACTAATTATATCCTAAGTAGATGATAAGAAAAGTGTTTTTGTAAAATTTTATCTCAAAAACCGAGTCCATTTAAAGAGTAAACGTGTGATAAGTGTGCCAAGTAACTTGACAAGTGGCACCTTGCACTGGACGTAACTGACACCACTGGAAAAGGGGTGTTAGAATTCAAAACACGGTCATTATGCAAGTTTAAGATTGCTTTGCACTTCTGAACAATAACACGAATAGTTGGTATAAGCAGGTCAAAACTATAACAATTAGGCAACAAATTTTTATACGTACTAGACTTTTCTGCAGAACCATACAGGACTCACCCTTGATAGTTGGGCACATTTGCAATCACCAAAATCTTCTTCTCCTTTCCTCCCATGTCTCTCATGGGTTTGATGGAGTCCGTCTCTCCAGTTTTCCCCTCTTTCTCCACTGGTTTTTTTTTTTTGTGTTTGTTTTTGTTTTTAGGTCCCGGCGCTGGGTGCTCTCTCGCTCCCTTCACGGACCAGGCAGCTGTAGGACGGATTGATCCAGTGTGACTGACAGACAGACAGATCAGGAGAGACAGCTCAATGGGAAGCTCTGGCTGCTTGTGAGTCTGCAGTGGGAGCCACAGATGTCCAGGGATAAGCACCAGGAGGGGGCGGGTGAAGGAGAGAGAGGGGTGGGTGTGTGGTGGATGAGAGGACAGGGGAGGTGGGGGGGGGGGGGGTGTGGCAGGAGAGGGAGGGGAAGGGGGGGAGTCTGCTCTGGGACCCAGGGACCACAAGCAGGGACAGAGCGGAGGAAGTGTTCCAGGGAATGTGGCTTGTTATAATGGAACGTGCGGTATGCCTGAGTGCCATGTGTGTCTGAAAGAGGAGGGATGATAGACAGAGAGAGGGGGAGAGATACAGAGGGGAGGAGGGGAGGGGGGGGGGGGGCGGCAGGGGACTGAAATGAAGGAAGAGACTGTGGTTTTAAGGTATCCGTATCTTGTTTCTTGTTTACTTTTTCAGCCTTCGCTTAACGAGGATGGTCTCTCGAGACTGAAATCTCTGTGTTACGAGTGTTTCCCAATAATAGCAGCATAATCCACGGACAAGCGTTGTAAATTATCTTAAACTATAAATGCTATGATAAAATGCATCAGTCTATGTAGTGAGTATTCAATGTCCATACATCTGTTTGTATGAAATAAACATAAATAAATCAATAAAATAATAACAAATAAATACATTAAACCAATTCACAGAAAAAATAAAGCAAGGCATTAAAACACACAATTAAACAATTTCCTAACAAAAAACTATACAATAAAACAATTGTGTTTGTCTGTGTCAGTTGTTCAAATGTTACAAACATTCGTATATTATTGAGTTATGATGAGGGACCAAATATCCAAGGCAATGAAAAGTTTGCAAACCCCTGTGCACAATTTGTTGTGCCACTAAATGATTTATTTATTATTTCTCCCAATAAATCTAGGTAATAAAAATATGTAATTTTTGGTGACATTCATAAAATGAAAATACATTTAAATAAACAGAAGTTATTGCATGCTAATATGTGTAAGTCCTTTGCGTAGTGTAGAAAAAATAACAGTAAATCAAAAAGATATAGAGAGAGGAATGAGCTGTGAGATTCCCATGTCATGTGAAAGAACCCCAAGGGTCATCTCAAGTGGCGCACACACACACACACACACACACACACACACACACACACACACACATACTCAACTATACTAAGACATTAGATAGATTAAGGGTGTTAAACCTATAGCTCATTTGCTGTAATCCAAATGAGAAGATGAGTTGGTAAACCTGGTGCAATTCCCCCTGGTTCGGTCTTGTTTTCATACAGAGAAAAGTCCAAGCGAACCAAAATGCATCACTACAAGCCACATGAGTTCACTCCACTTATTGGTCAGATGTGTCTGGGGCTGGAGCTGAAGAACCAGAGTGGATTTTATACAGCAATAACATAAATACATGAAGGAAGTCCTGCCTGCCAAACATCAAAACTGCAACACCTTTCATTGCGATAGTTCAGATTGGACCCAGTTGGAAATAAACATGGCTGACGCTTTGGTCCAGACAGAAATATTTCAACAACTACTGAATGGATTGCCATGAAATGTTGTACAGAGATTCATTGTCCCTGTCAGGTGGTCAGAGGATGAATCTCACTGACTTAGTATTGCCATGTTACCAAAGTCCATGGTGAACTGTCTCATAGTGAACTGTAATAACTTTTGATCCCCTAACATTTCATTTGCACAGGTCCAAATGTCAATTTGTCCAATATTTTGGTTAATAAAATATCTTCAAAACTAATAAAATTCCCATCAGCCTCAGTTGTACTTTGTGTTTAGTCTTACCGATTAATGGATTAGTAGCCAACAACAACAAACATTTTGGAATGAGACTTTTCAAAACATAAGTTTCTCCTGCATCACGTATCAGACTCTCACTGGATATTCTCATTATCGTCTCTCATATTTATCACCATCATCTGTTGTTCTCCTGACCTTCCCATTAGTTAGCTCAGTCTTTAGTCTTCCAGCCGTGACAATGAATCTTCCTTCGCTCCTCTGTCGCCCTCCTGTCCCCTCTATCTTCTTCCTCTGTGCTAATTGGCTACATTGGTGTCTGTTGCTTTAGGGTTTAACAGTGCTTTACATCAGTCCCAAGTGTCGCCCTTGGCTAAATGTTTGTGTTCTACCTCTGCTATATTTAGCTTGTCCTCAATAAGATTATCTTGGGACAATAGTAGTGTTTACCACAGGAAATACGACAACACAGACTGCTGTCACACCCTGTGTATGCCCTGTGTGACTGTGCACATTCCACAGCAATCAATATCAACACTTTTTTTGTATGTAAAAAAGCCCACATGACAGGTCTGCAGCGACCAGAACACTCAAACCTACAGCGTCCTTGAACAGTCTCATAACTTCTTATGAGATAAGATAAATTGTTCCAGACACTAAATTGTTCAGTGACTGCAACAGTAGGGAAATCTGTATCAGTAAATGCTATGAAGTCAGTCAGACTACTATAAAAAAAAAATGCGTGCAAATGTCTACACAGAGAAACAGACAGCAGCTGGTCGACTCAACCACCACCACCACCACGCACCTGTGCCCTAGTCTGTTTTAAACTGGGTCTTTCAAGAACCAACATGTCTGCTTTTACCACACAGCCACAAAACATTTGTTATTCATTTATACATACAGTAAAATACCCTCCATGATATAACATTTTGGCAATAGACCATGAGTTAAAACAAGAACAAAGCACTAAAAATCAAATTTCCCCCTTAATAAAACTGACACATGACATAGAAGTCTGTGTTTTTTAATGTTAATGTAACAGTAGTTCATTGCATTTAAATTTGCATCCGTTAATGTGGATTCAGGTAAGTTAAAATGAAACCTAATTAGCAAATATTAGCATGCTAACATGCTAACCTGAAACATTATTGCTTACGTGCTAAACATCAGCATGTTAGCATTACCATTTTGATTTTGATGTTAACTTACTGATATTAGCATTTAGCTCAAAGCGCTGCTGTGCCAAAGTAAAGCCTCACAGAGCTGCTAGCATGACTGTAGACTCTTAGTCTTGTTTTTCTGTTCTGTTCAGAGTTAATATATTTTGGCCAAAGAACATTTTGGATTTATTTTACATATCCAAAGTTATCCAAAAATAATTTGTTGATTGCATTTTCAAAAAACGAATATATAAACATATGAAAAAATACCTGATCTTCTATTGCTGGAAAATAAAATTATCTAAACAAAAAAGTATAACTTAATAAAATAACACTAAAAAAAAACACACACAATCTTGTGAAAAAAAAAATCCATCATGAAAATGAAAACTAATACCACCACAATCACAAAAAGTCCCTAAATGGTCCCTTTTAGGATCATACATAGCTCGCACAGCCATGCAACGAAGTTTCCGAGACAGGAAGTCATGTTGCAGACACACTGAGTGACCTGTGGCGTACAGTCAGGGCAATTTTAAGAGCAGCGTTTACTGCGAGGTATTTTCAGCCTAATATGCTACATAAACCGTGTGGTATGGTTGCGGTAGAGTTTTAAAGATATATCATATCACAATTTCTGCGAGGGCCACTGACATCACATGAAGTGTAAATCTTTCAGGCGCTGAATGCACGCGAGCTGCAAAACAAAAGACGCACACTTTGGGGGCCGATAGGTGACACACTGTACACTTGACACAGATTTCCAGGGGCCTCGTTTAATCTTACCTGGAATCTCAATCAGGAGGGCAGATTCCTTGGTGATCCCTGAGAAGGTCACAGCTGTGTGGGCACACAATGAGACTGGTATGCCAGCTGACCATCGCGGTCGGCTGCAGAGGCTACTTCCCTCAATGGACAGAATTGAGGGCACCGATGTTTGCCTTGACCTGAAATTCACGGAGGATGGTGATGGTCAGTAAATTACAGCCGCATGCTGTCATGTCTAGAAAGCTTTAGGCCTTTTACAGCTATGCTGCCTGGTTACTGCCAGGAACTCAACAGGAGTTTTCACAGAGTTTTCTGAAGTGACAGTTGAGTGACAGTTATTCCTCCATGTTGGAAAAACACAGGAGATGAGACTGGCTGTGTGCAATGGTTGCTGGAAGTGGAGTGCAACTCAAGGTTTACTTTCAGGAGCTTTCTGACGCTCCATCCAATGAGGAAGACTGGTTAAGATTGGTTACATGGTTAAGAATGAACCTTCACATTTAAATAAAGGAAAAAGTTGTTTATTTTTGGTTATTGTGAACAAAATGAAAAACAGGGACGGTTGCTACACTGTCAGAACGACCCCTGACATGTAGCTCCCGGCGTTCAACGTCCATTATATTATATATCATAATGACCAGGCACATTTTCTACTTTTTGCAAAGCCATTTATTTTTTCCTAATATATTTTTGCTTAATATGCACTGTTTTTTTTTTCTTAGCCAAAAAGACTAAAAAAGGAGGGAATTTCCTCAATCTGAACAGTATATATATATATATATAGTATAATGAAATTCTAATATTATTTTCACACTGCAAAGAAACTTGGTGTGTTCATTTGAAATTGATAACCAGCTGTCACAAGATGCACTCCACAAACACTCTGTGCAGGGCTTTCTCATTAAAAAATAAAGTTTCGTAGATATTGTAATACAGAGTTTCTCAACCTATGGGTCAGGACTCTGCGTTTGGTTACTTTATGAGTAGACAGGGTCACAGTAGACTGTAGTGATTGAATATATTTTAATTATGAAATAACATAGATTTAATGAAAAGAGTTTGAAATATAAATAACATAATAAACTGTTTCAGAAAACACTCAATACTAACTATGCAAAGCATTACATTTACAGTCCGCAATTTTATATTTGTGTCCAAATATTGAGTGTAAAATGTAAAACAATATAAGTATTATTGATAGCATGTACACTACTCCCTGATTACAGTCATGTGACATTACACCAGTGATGACACAAAATAACGATGATCCTTAAGTGTCTGAAATCTCAATTTACTGCTCATGATACATCAAACAATTGAGTGTCTATCATACATGGAGAAGTTAATGAGGGAGTAATTTTGGACACAGCCGTAGTTTTAATGTAACATATTAGAGGCTCCCCTCCATGCTCTAGAAAATACAATACAAAAAAATCACACTATGGCAAAATACACATATTAGATTGGTGTTCATGAAAATCTCAGTGGTGAAAGTAACCTAACCACACAAACTTTTAAAAAACAACTTACTCACTTCTTTTGCTATGTGGCCATGATAAAGCCATAATAATGCTCTTTAAGGTGTCCTGATATAGAAAATAATGAGCTCAACAGTGGAGACACTACTCAATTTTGTTTCATGGAGCTCTTCACCTCAGCCTTGTTTATTACTTTCTTATAGCGTTGTTGTTTTCTTTACTTGACTTCACATGACAACCTGATAACTTTCTAATTGCTGAAGATAGATAGATAGATAGATAGATAGATAGATAGATAGATAGATAGATAAATAGATAGATAGATAGATAGATAGATAAATAGATAGATAGAATAAAATGATTCAATGGTGTAGCTTTTCGAGATTTTCCAAATGTTATTGGATCGAATCGATCAAATTCTGATAGTAAAACAAGTCATTTTGCAGGGGTTGTGATGCTCAAAAAAATGTATCTGCCATTTTACAGTCACTACTTTGACCACTAGTCAAAACCCGGTGCACATCCTTGGGGTTTGAGTAAATGAGAAGGGGTCTAACTGCAGTCTTGCAGACTTACCCTAACCCTACATGACACACCCACTTTACCACACAACACACCCCCTTGACCCCTAACCCTAACCCTAACCATCCCCGTACTCATGCCTAAACCTAACCAAGTGGGTGTGTCATGTAGCAAAGCGGGTGTATCATGTAGATGCTTCAGCTGTAGCTGGATATACTTGGAGTTAACAGCACTAAAGAGGGCGCTGCTTTTAAATATCACCGACTCAAGGTAAGCGCATCATCAGTTAAAGACACACCCTCAAGCCGGTAGCCCTGCTGTAATGGAGATTCAAATGCCACGCTGTGCTGACACGCCAAGTGAAACTGAGTCAAGCCAAGCCCGCACATGTGTGTGGAAAACCCCTGTAGCATGTTGGCATCAGTTGCTCATGGCAGAAGTTATAATCTAAGGTATAAAGTCTGCAGGAGCAGCATCAGATGTAACTCTGCAAAGATGAGGTTGTAATTAAAAACAAACTCTGACAAATGTGTGAATGCTTAGTTAGAAGGGCCAAGAAATCTGAGAAAACACAGTGAGAGCTGTTTCACAGTGTTAACGTTCTTTTGGTTCAAACAAGCAGCTGAGTCCCTCCTGAATCTGTGACAAATACTAACACCTTATTTAATTACGTCTAAAGGGAGCGTTAAGTCTAGAGTCATGCATTAAATGGAGGTCAGTATTGTGAACATGCAGCTAAAAGTGGTATCCAGTGATATGTCATGAACTATTCACCATGATTCTGTGTGTTCAGCATGTAATTAGTCAGAGCACTAAAACGAAATGTGGAGATTGATCCGGTTGTGCAAGACTAGATATAGACCCACTCACACACATTCTGTACATGCAGATACAGACTTAAAGGACCACTGTGTGAGATTTAGTGGCATCTAGTGGTGAGGTTGCAGATTGCAACTGACTGGATAGCCCTCCCCTCACCCTCACCTTCAAAGCCTGTAGGAGAATCTATGGTGGCTGCGAAAAACGCAAAAGGCCCCTCTCTAGAGCCAGTGTTTGGTTTGTCAGTTCTGGGCTACTGTAGAAACATGATGGTGCAACATGGCGGGCTCTGTGTAGATATAAAGGGTTCATTCTAAGGTAACGAAAACACAATGATTCTTATTTTCAGGTGATTATACACTAATTAAAACATGCTTATCAATATTATACTACGTTTCTGCCAAGTCTGTTCCGCTAGATGCCACTAAATTCTACACCTTTAAGGCCAAAATGCATGGCCACCAAACTGCGGACGTCAAAACAGCCGCCCCTATTATTTTCTATGCACGACCCCACACTGGTGGTCGGTTCGTCACCCAGTAACAGTTCACGCCACTGTCCTATTTCCAGCCTAGCAGCCCTTTAAAAAACACATTTTTTCCAGAGAAAAAGCTGTTTTGTACTTCAATACAATGTTGTCCCAACTACAGACGTTATTTCCTAGTTTGTTGTTTGCTTTTCACTGTAGTTTTTTTTCACTTGTGCCTCTATCTACAAGGCAAAAATTAATCAATTTTTGGTTTGATCTGCTGCTTTAAAACATGATGTCACTGCTCAGATTATTATTTTTTCAAGTTATTAATCAAAAATAGACAATTATAATAGGCAACTCACCCATGACATTTTGTTGTCCCGTGCTGTAGACAACCTTTTTTCTCTTTTTCTTTATTGTGCACGTGTTCATATATAGAGGCACAAATAGATACATAGATAATAGAATAATAATAGAAGAATAGCGTCATTTAAGTCTGGATGGAGGGTGGAAAAGCTTAGTGTGGACATGCTCTCTGGATTTCTTCTGCCTCCATGTGGCCGAAAGCAATAAATTAACGCAGCTTTAAAAGGAAGTGTAAAGCAGTGATCAGCCAAACTCTGTAACCTTCGTCCAAGAACTCAGGACGAACTTACTGAGGACAGTTCAGGGTTGGCATCAAGTTTTATTTGATTTCCCATAAACTGATGTTCGGCACAGGTCAGCTGTTAGACCTTCACATCACACCGACACCCAACGTTGTTGTGGAACAAACAGCTCATCACGTTGCATCTGTTTACTTTCTCTCTTACATTTTTTCCACAACACCACCTTATTCAGACTAATGTTTTCCCCCCTGTGGCCTCCTCATGCGTCATGGCTGCCACCACCCAGCGGGCTTTAGGGGATACAGGCCTTTATTTGTTTTGTAATTTAGGCTCCAGGAGAACCAGATCATTTAAGCTATGGTCCCTCAGAGTTTATAACTGTTTAACAGAGAGTCTGGAGCATTAGGGTGTCCTCCATGTGACTGCTGAAGGACAAAAGAAAAGTAAGTTAAACAATGTGTAATACCCCTTCACACACACACACACACATATACATCCCTCAAAGCTGGTACGCTTTCATCGCTTTCATCTCACACTCGTAATAACACTCGTAAATAAGTCAGAATAACAATGATGAGATTTATGAAAGGCCTGCCAGTAGCGCCGCTCTCTTCCTTTCAAGTGTAACATATTGAACAGGGAAGTGTGCCACCATCAAAATATAGGTCAGCAAAAGGCACCATGATCCAAATGAAAACAAAAGGATTCACCACACAACCTACATTGAAGACTAGAACTCAAGTTTTTTTTAATTTCCTGATGCTCTAAAAGGTCAGTTTACAGTAACACTAGCAAATAATTTGGATTAGGATTAGTTGAGAAACACACAAAATGCTGATTTTGATTGGTCTCACATAGGAGACTAGTCAAAAGGATTATTACAAAGCTTATAAAAAACAGCTAACTCTGACATCACTTAACACGTTACAAATGGAGGGAAATTGACATTTGAAAGACGAGAGTTTTTACCAGTCAGTGAGAGTCTAAGAAATAGATGCTATCAAGTTATATTATGGGAATTAAAAGTCATATAGTAGAAGAAAAAATATTGTTTGGGTCTTTAAAGTTCTGGTTGATTTGGCTACAGCTGTTGTTACTGGTGGTAACGCTTGGTCCCAGAATTCAGTTCAAAATGTAATTTATCAATCGCTGGGGGCAGAAAAAGCGCTTTCAGACAACAGAGGAAGACGAGCAACTTGTCAAACTATTAATATCATACTTATGGCATGTTGAAAACTTGACGTCTTCCTTTTAAATTGCTGTAGCTATACTTGTACTGACACATTGTTCCCTCTTCAAAATACCCGGGACTGGCTGTTCTCTTCCAAATGACGTCATTATGTGACACATGCAATGTGCGCCTCTTGTCTGGCGAATTTCGTCCACTATGTGCATCTGTTGTTTTCCTCTGAATACTGTGTGCATGCACATGTCATTGGGTGGGTGGGTGGGGGGTGGCGGACTCTGCCACTGACAATGCAAACTACTTTATAAAGAGATAACTAACGAGTGTAAATACATTTTAATGGCTACAGCAGAATAAATGTCAGCCATAAGTAGTATCAGAAATTTGGTTTGATGTGATGAAAATCTTATGGATTATAACTTTACATGATCTTTAGTGAACATTAAAAAAAATATGTCAAAGCAGTAATTACAGTCCCAAACCCTCCAGGGAGTCCATCATATACTATACATATATACATACTATATGTTGTGTGGACAAAAACCATTCCAGCTCTCCGAACTTGAATTTAACTTCTTACAAAGTAAAACAAGTTTCTAAAGAAACCAAGTAGGCCAGGCTGAATTATATAGAAATGTATATATAAACTATATTTAGTATAAACAATATTTCCCTCTGAAAATTGCATTTTGTCTTTTAATACACCTCTAAGCAACAATGAAGTGTTGGCATCAGCAGATACAGAATATACAGTACTTGTATACAGTCAAATGGTTTGGAAAATTTGATTTTATAGCTTATTACTTGAAGGGAAGTTAGTTATAGTAAGTTAATTACTATAATTACCATGGTAAGTTACTATACTGTATACTGAGTAATGTTAGTATCACTGCACATGCACTTTTTCACGTGAGGCTTGACATTGCCTTCAACTGCCTCAAGGTTGTCCCCTTTTTTTTCTGGTTCACTTTCCCCTCATAAATGACATGGCTGATGAGTATGTGAAGGGATCAGGGCCGTGTGATGATGGGCCAATGTGTTGACAGGACACAAAGATGCTGCTGCTAATGGAAATGCCAGCGTCAACTGCAAGAACAGAACACCTCACAGCGGGAGGCACCGAGGCTGGCATGTGAGTTCCCCACTCGCTCAGAGGGGTGTTACTGGGAGGACAAGCTGGGGAGGACTGAAATGTACACAGTTTAAGACAGTTTATTCTTAAGCGGTAGACATGTTTTGCCTTTCTTGAAATCATGCAAACAAAATGGCGAAACAAGTGGCGAGCTTCATTATTATAGAGATAAGTCCTAAAGGTGGACTCCCAAAAGAAGACAATGGAGCAAATCTGCTGCAAAAAAAGAGAAAAAAACATATAGATAAAAGAAGTTAATTGTTTTTCTTTAAGTTATTCCATGATTCCTGTGGACGTGTGACTTTGTACACTTGCAGTTTAATAATAATGATGCGCAGATCCATCAAGTTCAAACTTGAAAACGAGATCACAGCACTTCTCTCTGGCTCCCTCTAGTGGAAGATAGATGTTAAATCCACTCTGTTTGCATGTGCAGTCACATCCTGCAGGGTTTGTTCATTGTTCATGCAGATTTTTGGGCCTCTACAGCCATCTGTTTCTCCTAAAATCAGCATTAAAGAAGAATCATGCAATGTATTTTGCAATTCCTTCTTTAACTATTTCAAACATTTTGCTCATCTCTGCAAGATGATTCTATTTTAACTTTGCATTCTTGTCTTGTGCAATTTTTAGGTATATAAAGACCTTTTTTGTACTAATTAAAAAGATGAGATGTCTGAGTTTTTCTAGTTCTTCTGTCTTTGTCATTATTTAAGATTTTTTTGTATTATCCTGTGTGCATTTTCTTTGGAAAATATAAAATACTGAACAAAGCAATAAAATTCTGTTTAGGGTGCAAATAAATACACATAAATAAATGTCTGTTTTTGTATTTTTAACCGGTAGGTCTGTATCAAACCTCAATACTGTTTAGATGCAGCTGAAATATGTGAGTATAGAGTAATGTATAAGAAGTTGGCATCATAAGCTTGGTCAGATTTTAAGTTTGTTTACTTATTCTTTTATTCAATCCAGTCTAATGTAATTTAAATCAAGAACTTTAGACTGTATTTTATTTAAGAAAATTTGATTTAAAGGGGACCTATTATGCTGTTCCTTATGGTCTTCTGCTCCACGCACAGGACGCCAGTTCACTGCTCCGCTCCGCTAACATTATGGCATTTCTCCATTGCTGAGACATGACTCGAGTCGAGCTGGCACGCCTTGAGTGTTTTCCCATTACACAGCAGTGCAAAGTAAAATAAGTTGTTTACCTGTTGGAGGTGTGCTGGTCGTCAGCTCTTCATCAAACATCATCATCACTGTGACTGTTTCTGCTTGTACTATTCCTCCCTGTATTATTTCTAACTGATCCGCTGAAAAAATAGCTCCAAATATCTCCATATCTTGTTGTTTCGACCGGTTTGACGAAGCTCCGCTAATTTGGTGAGGAACACCTTTCATTTCCTGTAAATTCTTCACAATAAAAGTATCGATTTAAAAGCTTTCAATATGAAGCAGTATAGCAGGAAATGTTGGGTTTTCATCAGCAGTAACTTAACACGACTCTGACAAGGCTGCCCCTTGTCAGGCTTCCGGAAAGCTGGCCAATAAGAGCAGAGTGGGCTCATGGGAGGGGGGCCTTAAAGAGACAGACTACCTGTTTAGAGACAGAGGCTGGACTGAGGGGCTGCATAAAGGGCCAGTATAAGATGAATAAGGAACTATGAATAGAGCAAAGCTACTCTAGTGGAGTCACGGAATAAAAATATAGACATGGAAAAGAGCATAATAGGTCCCCTTTAAAAAAAAACGGATTTAAAGCCGTATTAAGACAAAATCAGTCCTCCCAGTCCTCCCATTCATTTGAGTAGGGTATGGCAGTGGCCAATCACAGCCTGACATCAGACTGATCAGAGCTGTGAACTCTGCCATGATGGAGTACAAAGACATACTAGGAGGAAGGGAGTATATTTCTCTTTATTTGATAATGTTAAAAGTAAATTGGACTTTTCTGTCGGCTTCCTGACTCATTTTAAAAAAGATGAGAGAAACACAGAGAGAGAGAGAGCGGCTGTGGTCGAGTGAGCTAGGGAGTGAATGATGACAGGGAGGGCTGGTAACAAGACAGTTGGTGAATCAGACCAATAAAACGTCATTTTCTGATAATTTCGCAGTTTACATTCTAGAGCACAAATAAACACGCCCACACCCCCACATGTCTCCGCTCAACCCTGCAGCTGCGGGCCACATCGCCTGATTTGGTCTGAATACAGCCTAACACTGAAACAATGAGCAGTTTGCCATTTTCTGTTGATGGAAAAAGGTTAAAATGAAGTGAATTGTTTATATTCCCCAAAGTAAGGTTTTTTTTAAAAAAGCATTGACTTGAAGAATGGTACTGAAACTCAATTTTCATATTATCACATAATAAATGTTAAAAACTCGGGTGTAAGAAGGAGAGAGGGAGGGAAGGAGTACTTCTATAGTAGTACAGGATATAGGATGGCAGTTATGTAAGAGAGAGTCTGGAGTCCAAAGGTTGTCATGAATCACAAGTGTTTATCGTATTTCAGTGGTTGCCAAGGCTATACTGTAAGCTTCTGTGACGGGTGGAGACAAGATATAATCTCTGCAATAAATCATGCAGACACACCTTTCTACACATGAAATGTTTCAAAAGAGTAACCTCTGCTCACTGTTAGCTGAGGCAGGCTAACTTAGCTGACACACCTACAGAAAAATGCTGCGTGCAAAAAAAAAAAAAAAAAAATTCTACTTTGAACCAGAATAAACTGTACTGTAGAGAGAGATCTGCAACACAACATGAAATATATAAATAGTGAAACAAAAAAGTGGTGTTCAATAATATTTCTATTTAATATTTTATTTTGATATATCCCAGTTTGATTACCTGTAGTGTCACATTCATCATAAAAATAATGTTATGTTTACAGCATTGTTAGGACATTTGTTCACTCTTTGAGCATTTCCATTAAAAATGTTTTTAGTAAGGCAAGAGTTAAAATGTTTTTTGTCTCAGTTTCTCTCATTTTTCCTAAACTCTGAGTTGATCAAAATCTGATATCAGCAAAATCTGAGCAGTGTAAAATTTGAAATTTTGACAAAATATTCTGACTGACATAATTGTCATAATGACACCAGAGGTTTATCATAACTATTATTTATTTATCACTATTTTATTAAATTAAGTAGAAAAAAGATTTTTATTAGTTTAGTGCAACAGGAGGTTAAACTGCAATGCTTTCTGGACATTTCTGGGTTTTAATGACACGAGGAGTTAACATCATGGGAATAAACAATTCTAAATATAAAATTTGGCTGTTTTTAGGCAAATAAATAAAAAACATAAAGGCAATTTCAATATTTAGATTTTTTCCACCTGGTTTAACACCTGGAAATGAAGAGAAGGCTATAAAAGAACATATAGACCATAATTTAGGGAGATAAAATTAATTTAAAAAAGTGAAATGAATAAATAACGTGCGCGTGAAATTGTATGATTTATAAAATACCATGAAAATTGTAGAAGTTTTGGTTGTTGGCCAACCAAAAGGGTGGGGTTGTGCTGGCGAGTTTGAACTCTTGCGCTTCCTAAAATCTCTCCACCCATGTGAAGTATAGAAACAATGGAAATCTATTTATTTCACCATTAAAATTTACAACACTCCAGTTGTGCTACAGGTTGAGCAAACCTTTTCATAGCGCTGCCTTTGTGAACATTTGTGGTCTTCCTCAATATAATAGCACGTATCGTCACAGGCGACTGATTTATCGCCCAATCATGCGTCACACCCACAAACAGCCCCGGTCCACAAACAGTGTTCCGTATAAATGAGCTGCGGTGCACTTCTGTATTTTACAATCACTGCTCCTGGACTTCACTGTTTCTCTCTCTCTAAGGGATTTTTGGGGACATTTGCCTGTTTACGTTTCGATTTCCCTTTTGGGTGCGTGCGAGCAGAGCGTGCTTCAGTCGCTGCGGGACGACAATCAGGTAATGTCGCTGACAGGCCTGTAATGCACGTACATACACACACAACCCACGCACCGTGTCGTATAGCATGTGTATACATGCAGAATACTTTACATGTTTCATACCAGCCAGGATATTAAATGTTACGTACATGATTTAAAGTCAGACGCGTGTGGGTTTATTTCCGGGTTATCAGAAACCATGCTACGCTGAAAACTGTGATCAGAGAAGATGTGGAAGAAATATTCAGATCATTCACTTAGGTAAAAGTACTAATACAGCAATGTATAAATACTCCATTGCAAGTAAAACTCCTGCAGGAATACTCCTACTTGAGTAAAAATACATATGTATTATCAGCTGGGTGGAGTTAAAGTATTGTAGTAAAAGTACATAAGTATTATGAGATTGAGGTAGTTAAAGTATTGCAGTAAAAGTAGTGGTTTTGTCCCTCTGACTGATATATTATTATATATGACATCATTGGATTATTAATAGTGAAGCATCAGTGTTAGAGCAGCATGTTACTGTTGTAGCTGCTGGAGGTGGAGCTAGTTTCCACTACTTTATATACAGTTAGCTAGTCCAGTGGTTTCAAACCTAGGGGTCGGGCCCCTCCAGAGGGTCACCAGGTAAATCTGAGGGGTCGTGAGATGATTAATGGGAGAGGAAAGAAGAAAAAACACACACACAAACAACACCCGACTACACACTGCTTTTTGTAAGACGTCAAAAGCCAAAAAGGTTGGAAACCACTGGTTTCATCTTTAACAATGTGTTGTATTTTAAAAGCTTGTTATATCATCCATTGTGTCAAATATTCATCTAAAAAGTAACTAAAGCTGTCAAATAAATGTAGTGGAGTAGAAAATACAATATTCCCCTCTGAAATGTAGTAGAGTGGAAGTATAAAGTAGCATCAAATGCTGGAAATACCCAAGTTAAGTAAACATACCTCAAATTGTTCTTAAGTACAGTAATTGAGTAAATGTACTTAGTTACTTTCCACCACTGGATCAGAGACATATAGGAAAATACATTCACTAAATCTTACACACTGGTCCTTTAGAGATAATTTTTTGGCATTATGTCTTCAACTGACAGTGGACAGTAGAGATAAACGGGAAAAACACGGGGAGTCAACATCAAACATCACGAGGACACTTCCAGCCCGTGACGATCTTAAAGGAATAGTTACACACTTTTGGCAAATACACTTTTAAATTTATTGTGCAGTTAGATGAGTTAATCAATGCCACTCTCTTGTCTCAGCATGTAACAAAACCTACCTACCAGAACCTCTGAAGCTCACTAATTAACATGTTATATATTGTTTGTTTAATCTGTACAAAAGTTGAAGTGTTAAAATGACAGGTTGTAGTTTTACCAGGAGTTATATGTCAAACTATTTTTGAGTGGGCGCAGTGACTTTCTGAGGTCTCTGCTGGTTGCCTGGCAACCTCTTTGTGACCGCGACTGGTTAGTGTGGCACAAACACCCCCCCCCCCCCCCCCCTGTATAACCACAATCTGTTATTTTTACACTTTGGTGTTTGTACAGAATAAACAAACAAGATATAATGTATTATTTAGTGAAGTTTAGAGGTGTTGGTAGGGGGATTCTGTTACCTTTGGCCCAGTACAATAAAATGTATGTAAAATCTGAGGAGGCAGATATAAATTGCTAAGACCTCAACAGGTAGAAAACTAAAAAAGGGGGGGTGGGGGGTGTTAGGAGGCAAGAGCAAAAGGGGCAAGGCTGGGGAGTATGTGCATAGTGTGATTATAAAGTATGGATGATGTATTTTGACGTTTAAGGGTGTTTAAGATGTGAAATGTAGAGGTTCTCTTTCCTAGTCGGTGTTTCGTATAAATACAGTTTGCATTTCTGTGAGTTTTGAAATTTGTCTGAAATGCATTTTGCTGAATTAAATACCAATCTTGCTCATTACAGGAAATCTGTAAATCACCAACCATGGCCACCATCAGTAACTCAAACACATGTTTCGCCTTGGAGCTGTTTCGCACTCTGAGCCAAGCGAACCCCGCCGGGAACATCTTCATCTCCCCGCTGAGCATCAGCTCAGCCCTGGCGATGGTCTACCTGGGAGCTAGAGGAGACACTGCTACTCAGATGGCACAGGTAAAACCACTTCCATCAGGTGATGTTCTCTGTATGACATCTAACCCACTAATAAAAAGTCATAGATATTGTGAAATGCAGTCATCCTGCCCTGTTTCCATAAAACCGCTTGTGAATTCTCAAGTTCAGTGCACTTGTCTTTTACATTAGGTGGCTATAGACTATTGGCCCAGGTGTGTATCTAGGTACAGACTGAAAGGTGTGCCTTTACAGAGGTGAGGAGGGGATTGTAAGTGTAATGTCACCTGTACTTTGACCTCAATAAATGCTTCTGAAACAAGTGATAAAATGCAGAAGTGTATAAAAACCTGCAGTTGGAAACTGAGCAGTGATTTCAGTTCATTAAACCTGACAGTTCTTCCCTCTTCTTTTTTTAAAATTTAGATTATTGACACTTTATTATAATAATATGCTAGCTTTAGCCAAATGAGAAGTCTCAGTCTCTTGATGAGTTTATGATGAAAATACACTATATGGCCAAAAGTATGTGGACAAACTTTACAACCATGTGTGATGTGTTGAACATTTCATTTCAAAACCATGGGCATTAATCGTCTGCTGTAACAGCACCTGCTCTTCTGGGAAGGCTTTCTACCAGATTTTAGAGCCTGGCTGCAGGGATTTGCTAAAAATCCAGACTGATGTTGGGTGATAAGGGCTGGCTCGCTGTTGGCATTCCAGTTCATCCCAATGGTGTTGGATTGGGTTGAGGTCAGAGCTCTTTGCAGGCCAGTCAAGTTCTTCCTCACCAGGCTAGGGAAACCACCATTTCTTTATGGATCTGGTTTTGTGCAAGAGAGAAGTGAAGAACAGTTGCTCAACTGTGGCCACAAAGTATTTTGCAACATTCATTGGAACTAGAGACCAAGTCCAGATGTGAAAAATAGCTCCAGACCAGAAGTAAACAAGAGTTAGTAGACAGGCGTGTGCACATAGCTCTGGCCATATATTGTATAATATGTAGAGCAGGCACATACATTAACAACATGGAAACAACTGACAAGACACATAAAACATTAAACAAACAAACTGAAGCCACGTGGTATATGCAAATATATACGATATGTAAAACACATACAGGATTTCAATAATATACAGCATAGAGGCTTGACAACATAACACATCACATATAATCTGCTCGTAAACAAGCTTTACAGAGCAAGTTGAAGGGTATTTTAAAATATATTTCCACTGTTTGTTTGTCCAATAACCAGATTTTTAAATGTCTAAAAATTCTTGCTTTGAGCTTTCACCATCTGGAACACTTCTATTATTTATTTTAGAGTGAATGTTTTGATCCCAGAATAAACTCTGTTGTTCCAAAATTCCACTCAGGCCCTCTCGTTGAGTTCGGGCGAAGTCGTCCACGCCGACTTCCAGACACTAAACGCTGACATCAACTCGCCATCTGCGTCATACATCCTGAAACTAGCCAACCGCCTTTATGGAGAAAACACCAGCAACTTCCTGACAGTGAGTTTTCACACATAATTTTACACTTTTATAAGACATTTTTATAAGACAGACTTGATAAGATGTTATCTGCTTCCTGCAGCAATTCCTCGACGCCACACAGAAGTACTACCAGGCGGACCTGAGGACTGTTGATTTCATCGGGGCTCCGGAGGCGTGCAGAGCAGAGATCAACAGCTGGGTTGAGGAGCAGACAGAGAGTGAGAATTTGTTTCACTAAAAAAACAACCTATAACCTACAACTTGTACAGCAATAAATGATCGACTGCGTGTTTCCTTTCAGATAAGATTAAAGATCTGCTGAAGCCAGGAACAGTCAGTGCTATGACGAGATTGGTTCTGGTCAATGCCATCTACTTCAAGGGAAACTGGATGAACCGCTTTGATGCAGCAAACACCAAAGAGATGCCCTTTAAAGTCAACAAGGTGAAAACTAAGCAGATGTAGATGCATTCATTCAAGTTTTAATACAGGAAACACACTTTGACCCAACCGGATGTGGAGTTAAACTTTTAAAACCCCAATGGTCTGTGCTTCTTGTGTGTCAGAATGAAACCAAGCCGGTCCAGATGATGTACCAGATGAAGAAGTTTCCCTTCAACTACATCCCTGAGCATGGTCTGCAGATCCTGGAGCTGCCGTACAAGGATGATGAGCTCAGCATGTTCATCCTGCTGCCACAGGAGTCCACTGACGGCTCTGACCCTCTGCTGAAGGTACGCAACCCTTAGAACGTCTACCTCCATGAAGAAAGGATTTGGTTCTGGTTTGCTTTGGTTCATGTGGAAGGTTGTAATGGAAGCTGTACCATAGCAACTCTGAATCTTGACCCATTGGAACAGCAAATAACTCTGGATTAGTACTGAGACAAATATTTGATTAGTTGATCAACAATAAATTTGATAATTAATCGTTTAAGCCGTTCATCCAGCAAACAATTTACTTTTTCCATCTTCTTAAATGTGAAGATTTGATGCTTTTATCTGTTTGATAACATGGTAAATTGAATGTATTTGCATTTTGGACTATACAACAAAAAAATTAATCTTGAACTCTGACTTGTGTAGACTGAGCAATCAATCAAACAAGTAATTGACAGACAATAGACAATGAAATCATCAGTAGTTGTATCTTTACTCTGGATTTATAAATGTAAAGGACTTCACTTTATGTTTTTTACTATTTTCTGATTATTTGTCTAACAGAGACCTAACAACCACATGTATTAAAAACATAATTAATGCACAACAAATGATACAACAGCAAGTGAATCAGTGATTGCAGGATTCAATAGGAACCTCTTAAACTGATGTTTATTTCCTTTTGTTTTCTGGTAAATATGAGCTAGAAATGCAGTGAAATGTTTGTGTTTTGTTCCAGCTGGAGAAAGAGTTAACACAGGAGAAGCTGGACGAATGGACCAACAGGGAAAACATGGACATCCACTCAGAAGTCTTCGTTCACCTCCCCAAGTTCAAGCTGGAGGAGGACTACGAGCTGAACGAGCCTTTGGCTAGAATGGGTATGAAAGATGTGTTTTGTGCAGGAAAGGCCGACCTGTCCGGCATGAACGGCCAAGGAGGACTCTATCTGTCTACGGTGGCCCACAAGGCCTTTGTGGAGGTGAACGAGGAAGGCACAGAGGCGGCTGCAGCCACCGCTGGCTTGATAGCGTTATGTATGTTGAGTGAGGAACACTTCACAGCGGACCACCCCTTCCTCTTCTTTATCAGGCACAACAAGACCAAGTCCATCCTCTTCTTTGGCAGGTTCTCCTCTCCTCAGTAGAACCAGCTAAAGAAGATTTTGGGCCAATTCAAATAAAATCTGCAAAATTCTTTAAATGACGGCTTTATTAATTACCAATGACTGTGGCTTGCTAATTAAAGAACTGTATTTTTGTCTGCTTTTGCACTGAAATCATAGATGTAGCTATTCATACATTTATTGAAGAGTATTCTTGATTGCATGCAATGGGTTACTAGCTTGGTATTAATAATCAAATGACCTTATGTAATCAGCCATTAATATCATGTTGATGTACTGTAAGTAAAAGAGAAATAAAGCAAATGGGTTATACAGTGAATGTGATGTTAAACTGGAAACAATCAGCTGGAATATAAGTTTTTATCCATAGACTGTTTCTTCATTAGTTCAAATATTCACATTTAGTTCTGTGGAGTATTAAGATGCACCAGGACGGGATAAGTTGCTGTTGAGCTTTTGAAATGCATTTTCTGTATTGCAAACAAAATTCAATTCACCTCCATTGTATTGGAGTGGCAGAAAAAACCTTTGAGACAGATATCTCATTATCTCCTAGCAGATGAAACGGTACCCACCCACAAGGTTGCACAGCACATGGTGGAATAGGGAAATAAGACAAATAATATCGTCATTGTGGCATATTTCTTTAATTTCATTGCATAACTCCTCCAGGCTGTATAAAAACAATTTTGCAACAGGAACATTTTCTGAAATCAACACCCTGTGGAGCTCGAAACCAGCCGAAACCAACACAGATAAATTTCTGACTCATCATCCATCTGAAATAAATGATAGATCAGCAGCAGGAAACACATGCTTCACTAATGGCAACCGGGTGAGCAAAACATAAACTGAGGCGGTTTTATACATCCTGTTAACCTTAAATGATCCTTGTGATATCTACTCAAAATTGGTGGAAAGTGAAAAGAGCAGCTTCAGTGGCTGCAGCTTTCCTTTTGTCCAGTGGAGGGCACTAGAGAGACTAGCAATAATGTGTTTCTGAGACATACTATAGTACAGAAGAATGGTCAGAATCTGTTTAAATGTACATATTGGATCACTTCATATTGGAATTTGGACCAAAATTAAAAACATCAAATCCTTCTTCAAGCAAAAAATAAAAATTAAAGTACAGTTTCACAGCAATTCTTAAAGTTCCCCTTCACTCACTTCTTGTTTCTACAGCTGGATGTTTGGGCTTCGCTGTGCAGAATGATGTATGAGCAGAGTTTGACACTAGAAGGCTGTTTTCACATTCGTCTGCTGAAAGAGGAAAGTTTCTCTGATCTCATTGAAAATACAATTTGAAAGGACAGGCCTACGCGCAAAAACAATGAGTTTTGGAAGCCATTCCTGGTCCAATATTCAATTCACACAAGTGTGATGTGAAAACTTGAAGCCTCCAGTGCACAAACACAGAGAATGGACTTGTGTTCAGCAGTTAAATTTCTGAAATTAACATATTTGCATATTTATAGTTTCTGGAGGGAGAAGGAGGAGATGTCATTTTAAGGATTTAAACAAGATAATTGAACTTTTTTGTGGAAAAACTATATCAGACACATTATTATTCAAAGTAGAGTATTTTATATAAATTTTAAAAAATGTGTGGAAGGGATCTTAAAGTTTCAGTTGTATGATCTCAGTGTTCTGCCCCAGTGAGTAAAACACTAAACAACTAAATCCATATATACATACCATATTAAGAATTGTAAAATAAAATTTAAATTAAAAGAAGAATAAAAAAATAAACAACAAAGACAAAACATCAGATGTGCTTTACAGTGTTTTACATGAAAATTACAGTTTTTGTGGCTTTTCTGGTATTTTCACAACAAGTGAAAAAATCTGAAGTATGGACAGTGTTGCTGCTCTTCATTTACGAAGATGTGTCCCTTATAGACAAAAAAAAACTGCAGTCACCAGCAGTTCTGTTGTCAGTATGAGCAGATTAAAACAAAAAACATGCATTCAGAAAAAATTGTGCAGTGTTACCTTTTCAGAAAATGTAAACCAGAAAACTCATTTTTATAGTAGTAAAAGTAAGAGTTAGAAATCATATCACAGCAAGTACATTTACTCTAGTACTGTGCATAAGTACAGTTTTGAGGTACTTTACCTGAGTATTTCCATTTGATGCTACTTTATACTTCCACTCCACTACATTTCAGAGGGAAATATTGTAATTTCTACTCCACTACATGTATTTAACAGCTTTAGTTACTTTTCAGATGAGGATTTGACACAATGGATAATATAACAAGCTTTTAAAATACAACACATTGTTAAAGATGAAACCAGTGGTTTCCAACCTTTTTGGCTTTTGACTTCTTACAAAAAGCGGTGTGTAGTCGAGGTCACATTTCAGATGTCTATGAGTTGTTAACCAAAGTTGTCACCAAATAGTGATTTTTCTCTCCAAACTTCTCACATGCTTTCAATTCAATAAATGTTCAAATGATCCAATATTTCACCAAAAATCAAAGATTAGAGAAGAAGTCCACACACTGAAAACAGATTTGTGTATCAGAACTTTGTTCTATCTTCTTTCCTCCCCCATTAATCATCTCACAACCCCTCTGCTGACCCTTTGGAGGGACCCGACCCCTAGGTTGGGAACCACTGGACTAAACTAGCTAACTGTATATAAAGTAGTTGAAACTAGCTCCACCTCCAGCAGCTACAACAGTAACATGCTGCTCTAACACTGATACTTCAGTATTAATAATCTAATGATGTCATATATAATAATATATCAGTCAGAGGGACAAAACCATTACTTTTACTGCAATACTTTAACTACCTCAAGCTCATAATACTCATGTGCTTTTACTTTGGTAGAAGTGTTCCTGCAGGACTTTTACTTGGAATGGAGTATTTGTACATTGCTGTATTAGTACTTTTATATTAGTAAAGGCCCTGAATACTTATTCCACCGCTGCTTGAGACTAACTTGAATATGTTTAGTTTTCGTAGGAAGCAGTTCGTCAATAAAGCTGTATTTTGAAGGTATAAAACGGAAATGCAGTGCTATATATTATCTAGCTTGACGACAGGTCGGTAAAACCCTTTCCTGCCGTGTTTGGTTACAACTAACCGGTAAGACTACTTTATATATTTTGTTAGCTCAGAGTTTTTTGACTGTAGCAGAGTAATGTCGGCAGAAATAGAGCAAGATTCATATACCTGATGTATTATTTACGCAAAGCTATTCATGCTTTGCCACATCACTAAACAGTCGTTGAAACGGATGAATGTAACAGCGAGCAGCTGCTAGCTAACATCAACTTCAGCTAAAGTAACGTTAGCTGGTCGAGCTGACAAGCCGGTAATAACTAACAAGTTGGCTTTGGGATGTTGTCATACATTTGTCTGAAAATATAAGTTAGCTTATTGGCTACAAGTTAGTTAGATGGCGTTATAGCGTGTTTATGGTAGGTCGCTTGACACTTTTGATATGTGTCGCTCAGCAGAAATTAAAGAGCCACGCGATGCTTTCAATTATGCTTCGGCGAAGGGTTTCAGTCGTCTCCATGGTAACCAGAGGCTGTCCTCCAGCCGGCTTGTTTAGTTTCTGTATGTCATCCTGACCGGGACTAATTAAACAAGGATGTTACACGTTATTTAAAGTTACAGACCCAAATATTAACCAGGAAATTCAGTGAAAACTACAATCTCAATGGCGACGTTAATAACACTAACCAATGACATTGCGCGACAAAATATTACGGTGTCCGCGACATAACAAAACTCTCCAGGTGCGCGACATGAAAGAAAAGTCTCGAGCGACACTATCGAAATACGTTTTCTGTCGCTCGACCCTTTGACAAGAGTCGCTTTTTCGACAGTAAAAAGTGTCGCTCGACACGTAAAAAGTACTGTAGGTTATAAACTACAAAATAAACCGATGAATGACGTGGCAGTCATTCATCAATTCATTTCGCGGACAGTGTTTCCCTGTTGACTTTGACTTGTTTGGACGGATGAAGCTTCATATTAGCTTCAAATAAACTTTAAATACATTTTTGTACAGAAGGAGGCTTGTGCATTTTGGTCTCCATCACTTACATTGTAAGTGCATTATGAAGGGATCCTCTAATGGCCAGTATGAACAGGAGGAATGATTAAGAAAAACCTATTTCAGTGTTCATTTAGGCATCTTACTATTGTTTTAAGACAGACTAAAAGAATGTGAACCCATCCTTTAACTGCTCTTTTGTGTAATGATATTAGCCTTACTATCATATTTAATCACGTGTGCTGTACAATGGATCCATGGTGTAACCTCTGTCTTTCTCTTTCTTTGTCCAGATGAACTGTCAGGGGGATCACACCGGCCCAATGAGGGTGCTGGTGACAGGAGGGTCTGGCCTGGTTGGAAGGGCCATACAGCATATAGTCAAAGAGGAAGGAGGAGGCAAGGAGGGGGAAGAATGGGTATTCCTCTCCTCCAAAGATGCCAACCTCATGTGAGAATGAATGTCAACGAGCTGCTACTAATATGCAAATAGACTTTTTGGCACTGAATAACTCTCTGCACTTTCTTCAGTCGTATGTGTTTGTGTGGCCTCTCTTCAGGAACATGGAGGAGACACGGGCGGTGTTTAAGAAACATCGACCCACTCATGTCATCCACCTGGCTGCTATGGTGGGAGGGCTTTTCAAGAACATGAAGTATAACCTGGACTTTTGGGTATAAAGGAAGTTTCACTTCCACTGTTATTGTCATAAAGATATTTGCAAAAGTTGCATTTACTGGAAAGTAGAGCTGCAACAACTGGTTGATTAATCAATTAATTGATTGACAGAAAATTAATTGTCAACTATTCTATAATTGTCATCTTTTAAGGGTAAATTCCAAACATTTGCTGGTTTCAGCCTCTCAAATGTGAGGATTTGATGCTTTTATGTGTTATACATGACAGTAAACTGAAATCTTTGGATTTTGGACTGTTGATCGGACAAAAAGAGACATTTAATGACATCGTCTTGGGCTTTAAGAAATTATAATGAGCCCTTTTCCCTATTTTCTGACATTTTATAGACATCGATTAATCAAGAAAATAGTCTTCAGATAAATTGATAATGAAAACAAACGTTAGTTGCAGTCCTACTGAAAAGTCGACTTTGTTTGATAACAGAATATTATCTTTATCAATTTTTTGACGATTATTTTCAGATTTGTGACTGTGGGCTACTGATGTGTCTCTCCCCTTCAGAGGAACAACGTCTACATCAATGACAACGTGCTGCAGGCGGCACATGAAGTGGGCGCCGTCAAGGTCGTTTCCTGCCTATCTACCTGCATCTTTCCAGATAAGACCACCTATCCCATCGATGAGACGATGGTAAGAGGCCTTTCTGTTTGTGCCGTATGTGTTTGTCTGTATCATTTTTAAAAATGGCGACTAAGTTTCCTTTACCTCTCTGCACCAGATCCATAACGGTCCACCCCACGAGTCAAACTTTGGCTATGCCTATGCAAAGAGAATGATTGACGTTCACAACAGGTTAGTTAATCTTTAGTGTTTTTTCCTGTGTCATGCTTCAATTTTTGCATAACACTTAGTTTAATTTAGTTTATTTAGTGTTTCTGCATGTCCATCTTATATGTTTATAGTTTGAATCTTTGTGCTTTTGTTAGTTTTCCTGGTGAATATGCAGAAAAGTGTGTTATGTGTAGGTTGTTTCATGTCAGAATAAAACCAAACCAAACTCACTCAGTTGCTGGTGTTGTATAGTATGTAACACAGTGTGCTGTGTGTGCACAGTCTTATGATTTTAGAATTGTCTGGTAAAGTGTGTTGATGTTGCACAGGGCATATTTCCAGCAGCACAGCCGCTGCTATACAGCTGTAATCCCCACTAATGTGTTCGGTCCTCATGACAACTTCAGCATTGAGGATGGTCATGTGCTGCCAGGCCTCATCCACAAAGCTTACACCGCTCAAAGTAAGTCACATTTTTAACACATAAGCACTTTCTCTTCCACTATGATACCTAAATTAAAGGTTTCGGTTGATACTGAACACTGATCCGACTCCTTTTTAATTTAAAATCTGTCTGCTTTGTTTACATGAGGCTGTAAACACACATAACTTTATATCTACAAGAAATCACTTTCATACACCAATATTCTTTTAAGGCTTGTGCAAATTTCAGTTATATTCTAGATGGTATTTTATCTGGATCATATCTGTTTTGTTGGTCAGAGGAGGGGAAGCCCTTGGTAGTCTGGGGCTCCGGCACTCCCAGAAGGCAGTTCATCTACTCGTTGGACTTGGCTCGTCTCTTCCTGTGGGTTCTGAGGGAATATCCGGAGGTTGATCCGATCATCCTCTCTGGTGAGTCCCTCATACATGTCGTATATTGATGGTGAAAGCTGAATTTTTTTTTGCAGCTCAAAGTAAAATGTAATTTCTATGTCATGTCTGTTGGTTCCAGTCGGTGAGGAAGATGAAGTGTCGATCAAAGAAGCAGCAGATGCAGTTGTGCAAGCGCTGGGCTTTAAAGGCGAAGTGGTGGTATCCTTAAATGAATGTTGAAGTGAACTGATGTCGTCACAGCTGATGTTTAGAGCTGTTAACTCTGGAGCATGTATATTTTGTTGTGTTAAAATTCTGTCTCAGGGGGTAAGTTACATGAAGGATGAAACTAAAAGTTAAGTAACACAACTAACTGCCACTGAAGGTTGATAGTTGTTGTAATCCTATCTGAGGCAACTGTCTGTTGGTAATCTGGGTAATTTGGTATTATGTTCTCTAAGGAAATAAGGGAACTTGGGCAAAAAAGCTAAAAGCTGTGAATTGTTCACTCGGATGGAAAACCTTTTATCTCTCCAAGTCTGCAAGTTTATTCTCATTAAGTATCAAAAATAACTCAAATTGAAGGCTATTTAAGATCTAGAGACTTGGAATTCTTGTCGGAAAAACAGCCAGCACTGTCATAAAATACACTTAAAGTGATTTTTACAAAACCATGATCATGATAAGTCTAGTGGTTACTAAAAATATTGCCAATGGTCTGATCAGTTGTGTGTGGTTTCCTTGACCTTCACCCTGTAGTATGATACCAGTAAAGCAGACGGCCAGTTCAAAAAGACGGCCAGTAATGCAAAGCTGCACCAGTATCTGCCAGACTTCACCTTCACACCGTTTAAACAAGGTGGGACTGACTTACTGAATTATATGTGTGTGTGTGTGTGTAGTTATGGGGTTCAGTTACGTTTTATCTCATTGAAATCCAGTATAGAATCCACTTATGGGATGTTATTAGGTTTATCTTTCAACATTTGCATGTAACTAAAACTAAAACCTGAAGAATCAGCTCATTCATTTCTTTAGAGAACAGTCTGAGAAACTACAGAAACACACAGTCCATATGATGACTGCATCAGTTGTCTGTCTTCACTCATTCTTCTTCTTCTTCTCTCTCACAGCTTTGAAGGAAACCTGTGATTGGTTCGTTGCCAACTATGACACAGCTCGCAAGTGAAAACTCTCCCGAAACAAGTGGGCACAAAGTCTGTAGATCCACGACCCGTTCTGTTGACAGGGAAGGAGAATAGAGATGATGGTGATGTCGGCGGAAACGGAAACAACTGGTGGAAAACAACATCTGCACGGGCAGAAGGCTTGTAGTGAAGAAGATCCTGTCTGTCACTCCCGTCTGTGCACTTAGTGAGCTGGACTGAATGTCTCACTTTGAATTCACGTCTGCAACATTATACTGTATCAGGTTCTGAATTATGTTGTAGACTTTTCTCTTTAGGAACAATACTTGTGTAACTGTTAACATTATTTTCTACCACCTGTATGTAGGTTTTTCAAATTTTTATTCACTATGCTAGTGTTGATCAGTTTGGTTGCTTCAATCTTGGAATCCAGGTGCTGGCACATTTTTTATAATTTCAGTAATTTTCTGTGTATTAATCATTTTCAGCTGTTCAAAGTTACATTAGTGAATTCCCTTCATTGTTGAAGGCTTTAGAGACACAGAGGAGAGAAACTAGCATGAACAGAAATAACAGCAGTAGAGACTCACACTGAGCTGAAATGAAATGATGTGCACATAAATTAGGTAAATAACAAATAAACATTTTGTTTTTGTTCCCGCCCCTCCGAGGCAAACCCTGAGCGTATAGTTGTGACATCACAACCTCACGGAAGTCCAAACGGCTCGTTTAAAGGCAGTTTCAGAATAAGAGCATTTTGATACTTTCACAGTATTTATATAGCACTTGATAGACCTGCTTTATGTGGGACCTTTAAATAATCTGCTATAGATTCACTTTATTTAATAAACAAATTCAAATTTATGGTCCCTGAGCAAATAAATGTTTCATACCTGTAATATGTTAAACGTCTGAATCTTTTCAGGCTTTGAGACAGGCTGAGATTTCTGATCATGTTTCATGATTATAAAAGGGATATTTGTAGGTTTTCATAATTCTCAAATGTAATAAAGTTTATTCATATAGCACTTATCAAAACAAGCAATTACAAAGTGCTTTGCAAAGCAGACATAAAAACAACAAAGGATAGAATATAGATACACACATTCCCACATATACATCATTAAAGACAAATATAAAGAGTATAAGAAAGCCTTATGATAAAAGTGAGTTTTATGAAGTGACTTAAAAGAAGATAATGAATTTGCAAGTCTGAGATTCTCAGGCAGGTCATTCCAAAATAGTGGTGCTGTGACAGAAAAAGCTCCGTCTCCTTCCTCCTGAGGACCTCAAACTGTATGCAGGTTGATAAGGGAGATTAACTCAGAGATGTCGTCTGGGACCAGGCCATGAAGTGCATTAAATATAATGAGTAGGATCATAAAATCAATTCTGAAACCAACTGGCAGTCAGTGTAGGACATTAAAAGAGGAGTAATATGGCTGCTGTGTTTTGTACAGTACAGTACAGTGGAGTCTGAATTGATTTCTGATTGCACTAATCTAATGATGTGCTATAAAAACAACCTGAATACAGAAACAGAGAGGTTTATGGGTAAAGAAATAATTTATTAACAGTTAAAAATGAACAGTTAAAATGTCAATAAAAATCTTTAAAACACATATATATAAATCCTGCCAGTGTAGCGTCTGTTTTAGCAAACTTCAAGCAAAGCAAGCAGAACTTAAAGTGACGACACGACAACAATTCACTGTTTTTTTTGCAGAGGAAGACCTCTACCAAAGAAAACTAATGCTAAGAGGGGAAGTTGTGCATTTCAGGAGTGAAGGTAGGAGCTGTGGCCCCCTTCATGGACTCGGCAGTATTCTTGTCCTGGTACGGCTCTCTTCTTACAAGCCTTCCCTGTTTTTGTGACGCCGTTGCACAGCTGACGACCTGACAGAGAGCTGTAAAAATTCCAATTTAAAAAAAAAAAAAGTCATGACATACTTCACATGAGTTTATATGTTGCTAAAGTGTAAAACACTGACCTGTTGCTGACTAGTGACGGAGTAGGACTCGCACTTCGTGAGTCATTCACAAAATCATGCGAGTCGTTCACAGCATCAAAAACACATCCGTGGTTCCTCAGGGGGATATCATCAATCAGAGCCTAAAAAATAAGAATGAAACATCCTTATTAATCATTAAGTGCCAAAAAAAACCCAACAAAAAAACAGCTTCAGTTGTATCTCCAGTGACATTCACTCAGTGTGCTCACCGCTGACAGAACTGCTTGTGGTATCAGTCTGGGAGTGGAGTGACTCGGTGTGCCGATTATCGGCATAAATCTGGACTCTGGTATCGGTTTCCTGTGAGAGGGAGACACGACTGACGTGCCAAGATCACCTGTATACAAGACATGAATGAGAACAAGCATGAATGACTGAGGTTAGTAAAACACAAGGTATCATTTGACTATTTCTGAAATATTTCACTGTAACGGTTTATAATTCACACCTGATATGAAGCTGTCCTGATTCAGCAGGTCGTCTTGGATGAAGCCGTTCCTCTCATCTCTGAGGACAAACACAATAAAGACAAGTTATATTAAATTAAAGAGAAAGCATTTAGAATGCATACATCCCTGCATGGTTGTACAATTCTTTTAATAGCAAGTTTTTAATTTTGATCCGATCTGCATTAAAATACACAAACAATCGTTAAGAAATAAAAATCTCTGGATCCAAAGCTTCAACCAAATTAATCTCGTCTCTTGGCACCTGTGTTAATTTAAATTACTATTGAAATTCTTCGACCCGGTTTAGGTGTCTGCAGTATAGTCTGTGTATGACGAGGTCTGAAGACTCACCTCTGCGGTGTAGAGGATGGTGGATATGAATGGCCGGATGAAACCGGCTTCTGTTGCTCCACTATTTCACAGGAGGCCAGTGACAGCGGGACAGCCGGCTTTCCTCTGAGCTGGAAACACGCCCACAGCTGATTCACACACCAGTGAGCTGTGGACATCATGAGAAAAAAACAAACATGAGAGAGCTGATCATATGAGACGTTTTATTTGTGTGGTAAGCAGCTTTAGGTCTGTACCCAGAGAGAGAGTGAGGAGCAGCAGGCTGAGGCTGGTGAGATCCAGCGCTGGCTGCTGGTTGATCTCAGCTAGTGCGTTCATGGGCACGGTGAACAGCAGCATCGCACGAGAGAAACCCGGACATCGCAGAAACGTCAGCATGACAGCACACAGGACGAGATAGCCTGTATGTGCGATACATGTCCACAAGGCTGTCAGGCTCAAACCTGTAATCACAAGAAGCACAAGGGAACCTTGTTAAGCCAGACTGAAAAGTAAATCTTTCATATTTAGAGGTTTATGGTTTTCTCACTGAGGGGGAAGGAAGATATTGACCTAATCATCAGAACAACTCTGACTGATTGAGTCAATCACCACAACACAACGAGCTCTGGAGGGTTTAAGTGCAATTAAACATTTTCTTTCTAAATACATTTTTTAAAAGTTGAGTTCCTACATTTTTCAAAACTTCTCAAAAACTGTCTTAAATCTATACAATTGTTGCTATTATACTAAAAGTAAACATGTTTTTATGAATAATATTTTTTTAATTCTTTTGAGGGAGAAAAGTAAAAAAAAGGTATATAATGGTTGTACAAACTTTGTGCTAGTCTCACCTGCCCAGCCAAGGTAGCCCTGGATCATGTGCAGCCTTTCCTCTATGCGGCTCTGCATGTTATCCAGGTAGTGCAGCATGACTCCCAGCGTGCTGTTCATACGCTCCAGTTTGTTCATCAGGTCAGTGTAGTACTGGGAGGTCTGGTCCTGGTACTGCAGAAACTCTAACATACTGTGGTCTGATCAGCCACAGAGGAAAGAAAAAAAAATTAACATGATAGCACTGATGTGAACTATAGATTCAATAATTCTGTGATGAATTTTGATTCATGACACTATCAATCATTTACCAATTTTTTGGTAGATGTCCTGAGCTTGATGTCTGACATCTGCCAGGTCTTTAACGATCGCCTTGTGACTGTCCTGCACCTCCAAGCCTTGAACCTGCAAATTCTCACTGACATTCTCTAAAAAGAAGACAGACAGGAAGACACAAATATTTCACACTCAATGACTGTAGTAACATTTACATGAAGCCTTTCCAATAATTCATCAGAATACACCTCAGTCAGAACTTACACATGTAAACATCTCCATAATATACTAACCCAGATGTTCTAGAGAATATTTTACTCTAATCTGAAAGTCGTATGAAGAACATTTCAAGATTCATTTAGTAGATGAAACTGTCTTGTTAAGACTCTTTGCAATCATTTATTTGTGAAATAGGAATCAAAACAGAATCATCCTTTAACTTAACTAATAACTGCTGGAGCACAAACGTTGTCAAAAAAGAGCTGGATTTGGTCTTTGCACATAATCAGAGCTCTTATTTGTGTTTACTGGCTGTAGAACATGTAAACAAGAAGACTCATCATGTTGAAATGTAACAAAAAAATGCTGCACCAGCAGGGCCACCAACAGCGTTAAAGAGTCCTCTCAACCCTCCAACAGACTGTTCAACCCACTTCCATCTGACTGAAGTTTCAGCAACATCTGGGCCAGAAACACAAGCCTGTCCAAAAGCGCCCCCTGCAGGCCATCAGGCTACTTAACTCTTTACTCCATCATGCTAACCACTGGTTGATAATCAGATAATACTTGTCAAGACATAAAGTTGTAAAACAGGTCTAATTACTTCAGTCTCTCAATTGAAAGTTTGGACAATGGAAAGTTCATCCATGGCAGCTTGGGCATCTTTGAACATGTTTTCTCATGAACTACTGCATTTACTTGAATGAAAAACATCTGGCACATGTTTTCTCTCTCTCATGTATCAATGTGCATATTTTGATGCACATGAATAATTTAGAAATGCTGTCTATTATTTAAGTAAGCTTTGTTCATCCTTGTTGGTGGTACATGCTCTCTGTTGGCTTTACAATGCACAAATGTTGGCACATGTTTTGTTATGTCAAATAACGCCAAAATGGAGCAAAACATGCAAAAGGCTGAATATTTCACAATGTGATGTTTTAACAAAATACATGAAAGTCTCACCCATTCTCCTTGTAATGCCGTGAATGAGCTGGGCCACCAGCTCCTGTCCAGAGGCGATGAGGGCCTTCTCCTGGCTCAGACGCATCAGGTTGTCCTTCAGTGAACTCTCCATTTGCTCCTGGCCCTCATGCAGCTTCCCCTGTTGGGCCTGCAGGGCACTGTGGCCCTCGAGCACCTTGTCCAGCGAGGCTGCAGTCAGTTCCCTCAGCTCCAACTGGCCTTCCTGTAATGCAATCAAAAGAGGATCTGAGCCTGATCTAAATCACATGCTGTGCACATGGAGATAAGAAGGCGAAAGAAAACTCAACTCTACCTTCAGGTCTTTCATTGCATCTAGCTGGCTGGTGGCTGTGGAGATGAGAGCGTTGACGGTGTGCTCTGCTCTGCGACGGAAGAGCTGCTGGCGAGTCGCATAGCACACAGAGCGCGCTCTGTTGCTCACTATGTGGTATGCGTTCCATGTGTCTGAATCCATGTCTGCCGTACACTCTTTTAAACTCTGAAACATCAAAATGAGGTAAACAAAAGCTCCATGAAGGCCAAAATCCCATATCATTTGATTGCAATCTTTTTTTCTTATCAGTCTCCTTTTATTGTTCTCTTTTTATCACTCTGAAATATTAAGTTTACCATTTCCTCCATGCAGGGGTAGGTCCGGCGCCCTTCAATCTCTGCCTGGCAGTTAAACAGAACGACTCCGAGCTTCGCAAGCTGCTCCTCTGAGAGGCTTTCACAGCTCGCCTTCAGTCTGGCAACCACCTACAACGGAGCACAATGCTTTATTCAAAAGTGATTGACAAGCTAGTGAAAGTGTACCACTGCTACTGTGACCCTACAGTGAGGACAACTACTTTAGACAAATTTGTGAGGAATGCTACCAGATCCAATTTGATAGCAAAGATGGTTTACAGCAGCATTCCTCAAGCTGTCTGGGACTGTAACTGCATTTTTTAGTCCTAAAAAAACTCAAAGATCTCAGGTTGTACTGTGATTTGAGGCTGCTGCAAATGGTTTATGTAAAAAAATATGTCAAACTATTGTTTTTAGATGGAGTCAATGCACAAATATCAACATAGACAGTACCACTTGAAAGAGAAAGTGCATCCAAACTTTTGACTGGTACTGTACATCTACATCCTGTGGCTGTGTCTGCATAGGTGACCCAAAGTGAAGCCTGAGTTCAAGGGTGAGCAACCTTAAATTTAAAGCTCAGAGATCCATTTACCCTGTGATGACAGCTGTCCAAAGGGCTGAGCTCCAGTTGTTTTGCCTCAGCCAAAAACTTCTCATCAGCAGTGGTAATTTCAAACTGAGCATCCTTAGCAAGAAGTGCCGGAGCTGCTGCAGGTGAAGGAGGTGCTGCTGCTGCTGGGGGATTGTCTGTCTGCCTCAGCCACTCAAACAGCCCGCTGACTGTAGGACACTGGCAGGCCAGCATGCTGATCAGCAGGAAATACAGGTGGTGGAGCAGGAGATGGCCCATGTCTGGAGAAGAGCACAATAAGAGTGCATATAGAAGCAAAAATTCAAGTTTTACTGGCTATTAATAGTAATAACCAAATACGTAACTTCCTGTTAGAGACACCACAACTTATCAGTTCAAATAGTCAAAGTTAATCTGCAACTATTTTGATAATTGATGAATCGTTTGTCATTTTTCATGCAAAAATGCAACACATTTTTCTTTGTCCCTGTTCCATTTAGTTCATTTTATATCTTTGGGTTTTGGACTGTAGGACGGATCAAACAAGACATCTGATAACACATTTTTCATTGTTTTCTGACATTTTATAGACCAGACAATGAATCAAACATGTAAATGTCACATTAATCAACAATAAAAATGATTGCTTGAGAGCAATAAAAGAGGCAAAATACGATACAACTTATCCTAGTACTTGTAGCACTTCATCTACCATTTTCTAAAACCCTTATTTTCTAACATTTCCAAAAAATAAGTGATCTATATCAAATGATCCAAACTCGCCACAACATATGGGTAAGGCTTACTTTTCATTTTGGGTGTGTTGTAAAAATAAATAAATAATAAAAGAAAAATAGATGAATTAAGATTTTCAGAAACCTATAGATGTCTCGCCAACCACTATCTGAGATCTCAATATCAAGTTCCACTACCAAAATTCAGCGTTAACTTGCAGGATTTAAATGAAATTAATGAATAAAAAAACGACTTTAAGTTGCAGGAGAAAGTGTTTTATTTGAAGGATGTCACGACATAAACTGAGCCAATATGTTTGAATGGGGTCCAGAGGCATGTGGCTTTGCCCAGGCATGTCTGCTATCTGCTGCACCAGCGCTGCAGTGAGGACCGTGAACGCACCGTTTACGCACTATTGAAAACACACACTTTAAATGACATTAAAATAGAAAAAACGCATTAGTAACATTAATGGGACTCAAGAACATTCAAATCAGTAAGAATTTTATGAAGATTGTTTTTTTCTAGTTTATTCTTAAGCACAAGCGGCTGCTGAAAGTTTTGATTGTGACCTCTTCACTGCGTGTAAAAACGTAGGAAACACAGAAACCTAATTAAAAGTTAAATTTAGCTAATTTCAAGATATTTAAAACACTCAGCGACAACTTGTGCAGCAATATATGAGTAAAAGATTTAACTCACCAATCTCTGTACGTCTGGTTAAATGCAGAAGTTTAATATCTTTTTTTAAAACATGTACCTGTTGTTTAAATTTGCAGGATGCAGAAAACGCTCATCTCGGTCTCTCCTCACACAGCTGATTGGAATGACAGCCGATTTTTTTGTCCACCACCTCTCCGCACTATATGACGAGGTCGCAGCCAATGGAAGTCCTCGCATTTTTAAGGGGCGGACGTAAGGTGTGTTCGCTTCTTTATCCGGGCTGACACGGAGCGGTACGGCGTCTAAAAACGTGCGGAATGCGTCCGTGTAGTATGCTGCAGTTGCCGCCCCACCCGACTGCAGCGGTGAAGCGGTCAAAAACGAACCAACCGATAGTTCACGCATTGCACAGCTGGTTAGTTTCGTGGATGCTCCGGGGGTGTAGTTGACCTGACAAGACAGTTGAAATTAAACTGCAGTTTGAGATTTACAACTTTACGATGGACACCAGCAAATCTGAAACACACCAGGTGAATAAATCTCCTAGAACCAACGTTAGCCGGTGTTATTCACAGCGTCGCTCGGCATCGTGTGTGTGTCACTCCGCGGTACTTTATGGTTGTCCCGTCAACAAGAAGCATGTGCGTTGTGTTTCTAATCTAATCTGTCCTGGATTATTTTCTAGCTAGACGCAGCAGAAGCAGCAGCTACATTTCTGCTACCGTTTGCTTTTAAATAGCAGGGATTTATTATTTAATTGGCGCCGTTTTCACGAGCTGTAGGTTAAATACGGGTACGGTTCAAGCTGCCGTTATAACCGTTGCAACCGTTAAGCTAACGTTTACTAGCCGCCGCCGAGCTAGCCGGGCTAGGTTGCCACAACAATGGACGACTCCGGCATCAAGAAGCAGAACTGGGACGTGAAGGAGACTGAGTTATTTCTCGAAATCCTCAAAGAGCTGGACATGAAGAAATGTCTGGACGGGAGGAAAGTGAGGAATAACAAACTCTTCAAGGTGGCACACAGGAGGATGACAGCGGCCGGTTATCACAGATCGGTGGACCAGTTAAAGTTTCGCTGGAAACTTCTCAAAAGTGCGTATTATAAGTGCAAACGGGAGCCCGACTCCCCGGCCCCGATCAAAATACAGGGCTGGTGGCGGTACGAAAACACAATGATCGCTATCATGGAGTCCAGACATCCCCTGGTCGGTGCTGGGGTCAACTCTGACAGGAACGATGAAGTGACAGAAGACTCGGATGGAGACGCATCGATGCTGCACTGGCCCCAGCCCTGCCCGGACAATACCACCCAGAACCTGGATTTAATTGTAGGGGTGATGAGCGTGGATACAGCGTAGTTTGTCATAAGTAGATCATAAGTGTGGTTTCATTTCGTCCATGTGTTGTGTAGATGCATGCATTCATTGGCCGACTGTGTGCCTGTTGTGAATATCCCTCCAACACCCAATTGCCAGTTTGTTTGGTGCACCTGGCTGAAATTAAAGGATAGGTTCACCATTTTTGCAAATCTGATTTAAAGGACCAGTGTGTAGGATTTAGTGGCATCTAGTGGTGAAGTTGCAAATTGCAACCAACCAACTGTGTAAGAGAACCTATGGTGGCTGCAAAACTAACGGGAAACATAAGCAGCTATTGTCAAAACGTGGCGTTGCAACATGGCGGCCTCCGTGGAAGAGGACCCGCTTCGTATCTAGATATAAAGGGCTCATTCTAAGGTAGCGAAAAGACAACAGTTCTTATTTTCAGATGATTATACACTAATTAAAACATACTTATGAATATTAGCCTATATTCCATTTCTGCTAAATCCGTTCCGCTGGATGCCACTAAATTCTACACACTGGTCCTTTAAAACAACAACCAGGTGTCCACATGAACAGTGAAAGAGGTTTTCCTCGCTGTAATCATTCCTCCTGTTCATACTGGCTATTAAAAGATCTCCTTCAAATGTGCTTTCAATGTAAGTGATTGAGGCCAAAATCCACAGTGTGTCCACACAGTTATTTTGTGCAAAAATGCATTTAAAAGTTGATGTGAAGCTTATATGAGTCTTCAGCAGTCTGAGTTAGTCATATCAAGTGGATATCTGACACATTTACGGCCTTTTTTAGCATCAAATTCCCTCTTTGTGTTTCCTCGGACAATGTTTCCCTGTTGAGCTGTGATGGAAGTATAGAAACAAAAAGAGGAACTTTGGCACTAAAAAGACTGTAACGTTGAAAGATATCTACTTTATTTAAATCATTTGGACGCTGAAGTTTCATATTAGCTTCAGATAAACTTTTAAATACATTTTTGCACAGAAGGAGGACTGTGGATCTTGACTTGCATTATGAAGGGAACATCTAATTGTTAGTATGAACAGGAGGAATTCTGGCAAGAAAAACCTATTTCAGTGCTCATTTGGGCTCCTGACTGTTGTTTTAAGACAGACTTGAAAAATTGTGAACCCGTCCTTTAATGCAGTCAAATACAGCCGTGCAATAGGTGCTGCAACCAACAGTTATTTTATTATCGATTAATCTGTCGATCATTTTCTCGATTCATCGATTAGTTGTTTGGTCTGTAAAATGTCAGAAAATGGTGTCAATCACCGTTTCCCAAAACCCTCAGATGTCTTGTTCTGTCTCGATCAACAGTCCACAACCCAAACAGTTTACTATCATAGACGACTAAAGAAACCAGGAAATATTCACGTTTAAGAAGCTGTCGATTGACTAATCGTTGCACCTGCAATAAATCCCTCATGGAGGTTATAATGTTCAGTTTTGGTTGACACTGATTTAGAGAGATGTTTATTCAAGGAGGCTGTAGTGTTTGGTGCTGTTAAATTGTATGGTGGTTAATATTCTGTGTACACCACAGAGGGTCGACTGAATATTACAATCACTAAGCAATCAATCACTTCATTTGTCCCCAAAGGGCAGTTGGTTGTACAGCAGTGAAACAAAAACAAACTATAAAGACACAAAGAATGTAAAGGCCTGATATGAAAACAATGTAGAAATGAGTATTAAAATCATAACCCATACAAAATTTAGATCCTGGATGATGGGTATTTATCAGTATTTGTCTCTTTTGCTTGCTGAGTCCAGTTGAGAGGTGAACAGACGGTATCAAAGGGTTTTTCTGTCCTTTTTGTTTTGGCCAACAGGACAAAATACATTTAACTCAATACAGATCCAAAACAGCAGCTTCCAAAATTACAGTGAAATTGAATCAGCACCGCTCCAAATCAGTTTAAAAAAACCAAACTGGTCATTATAAACAGAGAAAAGTAGGATTTATTGGTCTGGAGAAGGGTTGGCACTGGTGACAAATAATCACTTCATCAACTCACTTCATTCATTCCACTTGTACAAAAATCTAAATAGATTTTCTCGCGTGACGTCTTCAAATTGCTTGATTTGTCCATCCGACAGTCCACAACGTATGATATTCATTTGCAGCGATCTAAAGGAAAGCTTGAGCCGGCAAATTCATTGGAATTTAGCATGAGAAATTCTTAGATTATCATCAAAACGGTTTGTGATTTATTTCCTGCCCATCAACTGGCAGAGATATCATGATACGTTCTTTTTCTACAGATTAAATGCATATCAGTGATCTGATTATCCCTTGTTGTAGGCGTTAACTGCTTTCAGACATCATCAGGTCAAAGGAGCGAAGGAGGAATCTGATTTACAGGCATCTCAGAAACCTGCTCTCTTGGCCTTTACAAGGTTAAGGATGCAGATACGTGACAAAATCTCAGGAAAGCATAACTGGGCTGTAGCAGCAGCAGTTATGGGGGGAGGGGAAGAAATCTGATTACCAGCCAACCGTCACCCGGGGTTTAACATGTTATCTGATTTCTCTCAGTAATCAGGTTTCTTCTGTCGATATCACAATACCTTCTTCTGTTGCCATGCGCTGTTGATTGGTTGGGTTGCATTGGCGCCAATATTCCTACATGGTCTCTTGTCATTTTTTTACTAAAATTATACACTATTAAAGCATTACCATCTCTGTGGGATGCTTTCATCTTCAGTTACAGAAGTATCGTGATCATAAATGATTTATTTTCTATTGTATATCATGAATTGTGATATACGATAACACTGTAATAATGTGTGACCATTGTTACTGTCGGAAACGTGTCATGATAGTACTGTGTGGTAGATTGTCTTGTGATTCACACCCCTAGTTTTTAGGTAAATGTCAAACGCTGACGTTGTATATTGTCGATGTTGATCTGGACTCTTCCTCGCTTTCAGATCAAAATGGACCCCGAGATGGACTCGCAGCTGAAGATCGGTTTCATCGGCGCGGGGAACATGGCGTTCGGCATCGCAAAGGGCATCTTGTCCGGTGAGTCGGTAAAGACGTGAAACAGAGCAGGGAGGGTTTAAGTGAAGGAGTTAATGATCTTATTGTGTGTCGTCATTATAGGAAATGTTCTGCCGCTAAACGTCAAAGTGAGCGCACCGTCCTCCAGGAACCTGGGACGCTTTCAGGTACTTTGTTTTAATACCTTTACTTCTCTGTCAATCATCAATAAGAATGATTGGTTTGCAGGGTAGTGAGCAGGTACAGTATGATCAGGATCATGGTTACACTGTGTCAGATCAGCTTCATTGTGATTGGATGTCTGTACTGCAAACCGATCCAATGTCATGCTGACCTCGCTCTGTTGCAAAAGAGACCTGCGGGTGTCAAGTTCAAAAAAAAAAGTGAGCACATAATATAGCAGTTTAGTCATTCCTGTTTTAGGGGGTTAGAAAGTAAAAAGCTGTGTGTATGAGTTAATAGAACATAATATTAAACAATAAAATATTTAAGGGATGTCAAAGTTAATACAACATTGTTCTTAACTGGCTAAAAGTATAACCAGATATCTCAAAGTCAAACTGTTCTTTATTAACCCACATTAGGACTATCAATCATCTCCCTCATATATCTGAGTATATATCTTTACATCAGTGCAGCATGTATCTATAAAATGTCAGAAAACAGTAAAACATGCCCATTACAATTTCCTGAAGCCCAAAGACGTCTTCTAATAGCTTCAAATAACCAGATCAACAGTCAAAAATACAAATATATTTAGTTTACAATGACATAAAACAAAGAAAAGTTGCAAATTTTCACAATACTGAAGCTGGAACTAGAGTATCATTTTTTTTTAAAAAGTACTTAGCTAATCTAAATCTATTATCAAAATAGTTGCTGATTATGTTTTTGTTATTTCAGCTCTAAACTAAATGCCACTGAGACTAAATTGTCCACAGCCTGACAGCTCTCACTGTTTGTTTTGCACTGAATTACACAAGATATGTTCCCCTAACTGCAGCCAAGCTGCAAGCAGTCAAATCTGACTAGTATTTTAGTTGTAAGCATTTCAACACCACAACACAGCTGCTAGCTTACTGTTAGCAGACTGAGTGTTTTTCTTTGACTGACCGGAAAAGCCACAACAACCCTTTAGATTTTTAATGCTAATTTGAGAGCATAAATTACCAAAAATGTACCCCTAGTTGTCCCCTTTGTAACGTTTGTGTGGATTCATTGTGTGTGAGTGTTTCTAATGGGAGTGTATGTGACGGTCAGTAATATCTCCTCCACCTGCCTTCAGGAACTGGGGATTTCCGTCACTCACTCCAACGTAGAGGTGGTCTGTGGTTCAGATGTGGTCTTTGTGGCAGTCAAACCTCACCTGGTTCCACTTGTTCTCAACGAGGTCTCGCAACACGTCACTGACAGACACATAATGGTGTCTGTTGCAGCAGGAGTAACGCTGGCAACATTAGAAGAGGTGAGTGTCCCCGCCCACATCTAACGACCTTTAAAACCAAGCGCTGATTCGCTGATGTTGAGTTTTAATCTTGTGTATTTTGAATTCAAAGCTCCTGCCAGAGAATTCGGTCGTCATCCGGCTGATGCCGAACCTCCCGTGTTTAGTTCAGGAAGGTGCTCTACTGTTTGCACGAGGATCTCATGCAAAACAGGAGGACGGAGCTCTGCTGCGCTCCTTGTTGCATCGCTGTGGTTTGGTAGAAGAAGGACCTGAGGCCTGGATTGACATCCACACTGGACTGAGCGGGAGCGGAGTTGCTTTTGTGAGTGTCTCAGGAACCAGAGAACTGGTTCATTAAGTAGGATGTTTTTGTCAGTGCTTGTAGATTATTATAACTCCTCAAAACAAAAATGACACACAATTGATGATGAGATTCAAGCCTTGAGATTTAAATTCTCATGATTAAATTGGTGAAACTATTAATTTATATAAACTAATCTTTAATTGATTGTAACAGTTTTTAGGCATGCTTTAGGCATTTACCACAAACCACACAATATATAACATTTCTGTCTACGTGTTCTTCAAAGTATTTTCCTCTCTTCCATACAGTCTGCGGTTTCAATTAATTTCACTTCAGTATGAAAATCAGCTTGCAGAGACATGAAACTTTCTCACATTTCATAAACTCATAACAAGGAACATCACATCTGCTCTTGAAGTTAAAGTGACAGTACTGTTGAGTGGTACCACATAAAAAAGTTGGCAAATCATGACTTTACCACATGATATTAATGCAGCTTTCTATCAAACATGCATTAAGCTTTTGAATCCATTCATATAGTTGACATTTTCTTCAATAAATCCCTGTAGATAAAGTTATTTGTTTTTACTGAGACTTGTACAGAATACAAATAAAAACTTGATAAACATTATAAACGTACAAGCACATAACATACTTCTTCTACATACTAACAATCAAAAGCAAGAAGTCATTGCTTTGGCTGTTGCTTCATAATGGAAATTCACAGCCAGTCGACATCAGGTTACCAGAAAATACAAAATATTGACTCTTAGAAGAAACTGTAATGTCTGTTTTTATGTTTTTGGGCATTTGTGCCTTTATGAGATGAGCAGGTAGTAGAGAGATGACAGTAAATGAGAGGAGTGAGAGGTTGGGAAGGCAACAAAAGTTCCGGGCTGGACGCAAATCACCTGAAAATCAAATCTTCAGGGATATTTCTCCTTTGTATGAACGGCTCTAACAATTATATTCCCTGTGATTCATTTTTGTCCAGAGTAAGGTTCTAGTCTCTGAAATAAAAATAAAAGAAAACCGTCTCTCTCTCTCTGCTACAGTACGATAAACACTGATCATTTAGAAATTGTTCACTCTTCTTCTACTGCAAGAAATGGACTTTATTCACCTTTGATTGTGTCTCTGCAGGTGTATCTGTTTGCGGAGGCGCTGGCAGAAGGAGCTGTTAAAATGGGCATGCCGAGCGCTTTGGCCCACAGCATTGCGTCTCAGACTGTTCTGGTCAGTTCTTCTGTTTGTGCTTTTATTTAACTGCAGCAAAATCAGCAATTTTAGTGTTGCTAAAAATATACTTGCTGTTTTTTCATTCACGTTTTATGTACGTAAGCACAATGTTTGAACTCACCATCTGTTACAGGGCGCCGGCCGATTGTTACGTGACTCTGGGAAGCATCCAGCTCAGCTGCGCTCTGAGGTCTGCACCCCGGGCGGAACAACCATCTACGGGCTTCACACCCTGGAACAAGGAGGCGTGAGGGCTTCGACCATGAGCGCTGTAGAATCTGCCACCGAGAGAGCCAGAGAGCTCGGCCGAAAGTCAGCGGCGGCGGGAAGCAAGAAATGACGGCCGCTTAGTTGCCTTTTAATAACTGCTCACTGGACTTTAATTTAAGAAAAGCCGACAGCAAATAGACTTTTTTTTTTTCGCTCAACGTCATCATGGAACACAAAGATACAACAGGACTAATCGCTCTTTTTATTTCTCCCTTTTTTTTCCCCCCACAAACAAACAAGTGCAGTTTATACTTCTTCTGTTTCACACGTCTGACCAGAAGAATTTGATGTGAGCAAAAAAGCTGATATCAGCTTAAACTTATTGAGACTGACAAGTAAATTATTTGATCCTGACTGTGATTTACATTTTTTTGAGAGAATGACTACATTTATATTCACACCAGTGCGTGTGAATGTATTATACATGCAAACTAGTATTCCAGTTGTTTTGGATTAAGGCAGTAATGCAAACCATATAAACATCTTAATGGAAGCAAAGCCTTACTGGCTGTGATTGAGTTATTATGATGGAGCTTAAAGTAACAATCTCGAAGATCTCTTTCATTGTCTTTGGCGACACCTTTGGTGATAAGCGGTAATTGCAGGTGTGTCTTTGGACCTCATTTCCCAGAGATCCAAAGAGTGTCGCATGTGTGACGCCAGTCTGTAGGAATCAATCTTCTCTTTGTTAGGCCACAGTAACTGTTTACTTGCAACGCTAGCAGAGACACTAGCATTAGCTCCGCCTCCCCTCTCTGGCGCACCAACCACTGCTGGGTGATGGAAAACGCGTCAGTATGCACTGATTTAGCCAAAATATAACATGTAGTATGCAGAATCCAAACAGAAGCAAGATCTGCTGTATGCCAAAAATACCCAGATGTCCTACTGATTTGGCAAAAATCTCCAGTATGCATATGACCAGTCTACCTCGTCTACTGTGTCCCACTACAACCAGTCATTTCTGAAATGACAGACAGCAGCACGGTGGGGATTGTGAGCCTGGCTAAAAGCTGTTGTAATTCTAGGACTGTTAATATGTCTGCAAGGGCTTCATCAGCGGGTCATAGGCTCGATCACCACTGTGTTACCTCATTCGGCGATAGATATTTATTTAAATGAAAATCTTCGAGATTATTACTTTAAATATGCTGATGTATTTAATTGTATTAATATATAATATTTAATATTGGCCAAATGAAAACTTTAATTTGGAATGATGAATGATCACGGTTGTACAGCTCCATTCTAATGATAGTTTCTGTCGCAGGTGTAGTTTCCATCTAGTTGCTGCCTTTGTGTTTTAACACAAGTTTTCAAAAAAAATATTTATGATCTACGATGCCAAGTGTGTAGAATTGGTTTTCATAAAGTCTAATGTGAACTGGCTCTCTGTGCGTCGCCTTATTTCTGTTTGAGCTCAAGTTCATTTCATTCGAGGACTTGAATCAGGCATGAACTGGCTTTTGGAAGCTTGAATCTCAGCGAGTCCAGTACGAGCAATATTAAGGCATGCAGATCAAATGTGGAGATGATGTAAAATCCACAATAAATGACAGCAGAAGACTGCAGAGGTGTGTGATCGCATTTGTGTCGGTAGAATGTGCAACCTACATATCTGAATTAATGATTCTTGATTTAGGATAAAGCAGCTGAGAAAACGATCTCACCTAATCATATGATTGAAAGCTCCAGGAAAACTACAAAATCCACAGTCCTCCTCCTGTGCTAAAATGTGTTTAAAGGTTTATCTGAAGCTAATATGAAGCTTCAAATGAGTCAAATCAAGTGTCTTTTTAGTGCCAAAGTCTCTCTTTTTGTTACTATACTTCACCACAGCTCAACAGCTGTGTAAAGTATTACAACATACTGACTAGTGTAATATGTCATAAACAGTAAATGCTCGTCATGCTTTGGAACAAAGGTTGAAAATGCTGGAAGTGAAGCTATTTAGACCGTTTTATGTACATATATATATATTTAAAAAGCGCTGCTATAAATGACCCTGGGAGGCCACAGTTTACTGATTTGTCAGCATTTTATTTGATATTTAACGTGGCGTCCGGCAGCATTATTCATTCATAACTCCCCCTCCCCCACCCTCAAAGATCACACAGTCACCGCTGCTCCTTCCTCCTCCCTCTTCTTCCTCCTTCCCGTTGTCACTCCCGGCTGCTGAAACACGCGTTGTATCCACCGGCCTGAACCAGATCCGACAAGACAAAAATCACAGCAGTAAGTAACGCTAACGCTGACTGACAGTCTGAGCTTTCAGTCCGGGGATTATCGTTTATGAGACATTTTGGGAAATGAATGAATATTTAGAGGTTTACGGCTTGTGTTAGCCGAGGCTAGCAAGCGGCTAGCTGAGAGCGGCAGCTTGCTAGTGCTAACTGCCCGGAGCGGCAGTCGGCAGCCCGGCCAGACACCGGCATCAATGGCCGGCTGTCTTACGGTGACATTTCATATTAATGACAGAATTAAAAACGACTGCTTTACTGTCACGTTTGAAAGCAACCACAGTTACTTCAGTATCTCCTTTTAAATGCTAAACGAGACATTATTTCATCCGCTTCTACATTATGAAAGATGGCTAACGTTAATGTTAAGGTTAACCGGGCGCACCTTTGATTAAGGTGATGACAGCTTTTATTTGCTTTTCCTTTTCCTGTATTATATCTTGTATTAACAGGCTTATTCTTCATGACATTACACACGTGTCACCACACTGGTGAAAGTGTGTGTTGCTCTCTAGTGTGAAGTCCTTTAAACATGACGTGTTATCTCAGTGAATCTGGGCTTTTGATCTTTGGTGGTGTGATGCTGTTAAGAGGCGTTTTATGTGATATTAGAAAATGGGAATATACAACTATAAGTTAAAATAACTAGTGTATCAGTGGTATATTCCTTGCTGAAGTGCCCTTGAGCAAATCACTGCACCCCACCCTTCCTGTACTGCAGGGGTCAGTAATTACATTCAACTATGGGACAGGTTTTTTTAGCACTGTTTGTTGGGGGGCAACGTTGTACAAGCAACATGTTTGTTTATTTCTTTTAATTTATTAGATAATAAAATTGGTTTATAGAGCAGTTTTACAGTTGTATCTGAAGTAGGGCTTGGCACTATATCGATATGATATCTATCATGATATGAGACTAGGTATTGTCTTAGATTTTGGGTATCGTAATATGGTGATGTGGCATAATTGTCTTTTTTCCTGGTTTTAAAGGCTGCATTACAGTAAAATGATGTCATTTTCTGTACTTACCAGACTGCCTTTACCCACTTAATCATTACATCCACATTACTGATGATTATTTATCAAAAATCTCATTGTGTACTATTTTGTGAACGCACCAATCGTCATTCTTACGATATCGTCACAATATCGATATTGACGTATTTGGTCAAAAATATCGTGACATTTGATTTTGTCCGTATCGCCCAGCCCTCATCTGCAGGTAACTGTCATAATTCCCAAACGGAGTGAAAGCAGCACGTTAAGACTCATAAACATGAACGTATCTTCTGTGTTACACTTCAAGATATCTTTTCCACACACAATAAACAGCAGCCTGCTTCATTTATGGTTGAAGCAAAGTGCTGTCATTGACACAGATCTGTTCTGGTTAGATCAGCAGAATAGATCGATCGATCGATCGATGGATAGAGCAGTTTATTAGCCCCAAAGGGAAATTAAAGTGTTGCAGCAGCAGGTAGGTGAAAGAAACAAATACAATTAAAGGCTAAATTATATACAATAACTAAATAGACCAACTCAAATATAAAAAATAAATACAATAACTAAAAGTAGAACAGACTAGAGATATAAACACTGCAGCAAATTATGCCACGTGCCTGTTTTATTCATCTCATACGTTTTATAAGACGTTACCAGTTCATATCTAGTGGAATGTACATGACCCTTATGTTAACATTGTTATAAAGCATCATGTAAAAGATTTACTGTAATGTTTAAAAGGGAAAGTTGCCATTAAGGGGCCAGATGTTTTTGTTAGAGGGCCGGATTTGGCCCACAAGCCACTGCTTTCCTGCCAATGCTGCACTTTATCTGACCCTTTAGATAATTTCCTTGTGAAGCAGGAAAACTGTCACACAGGCATCAGTGCGATTAAACGTTATTAGTAAAGTAAATGGTATTTGATTGCATCAGCCAGCAAATACGCTAAATAAGATTGTGGACGCTTTATTGTAGGTTATATACAACAAGCTGATGATGATGATATGGAGATAATCTCTGATCAGCACAAGGAGAAAGTTGGTGATATTTTTTTTTATTTCATTAGGAAATTGATTCTACTAATATTGCCTGTGTAGCCAAAGTCTAATCTAATTTCTTCCTCTGTCCCGTAGAGCTCCGTTTTTTGTCCAAAAACTATTAAAAACATGTCAGTTAGACAAACCACCACACTTGGCAACGACTCCTGAACTCTCTCATGGTGAGACGAGAAGAAATTGATAAAATGTGGCAGAGTAATTCAGCACATAAACACGTCTATAACTGCCAGCACGGCGGGACTATTTGCTACCGTTGTAACATTTGCTCGACTGGCTAATTGGATTGAAGTTTTTGAGGGGGCTACTGTAACAGAAAATGTCAAATAAACTCTCCCCAGCGTCTTCCGTTTGAGGAGGAGAGCAAAGCAGATGGAGGGGGAAAAAAAAGCTTTCAGATGCATCCAAGTCGTGGCTTCATCTTCTTACGTAATCTTACAGCCTTTAGCAAATAATAGTGAAATTATTTTCTCTATTCATCATCATCCAAAAACTACTAGAAGGTATTTTTAACACTCTTTCCTCTCGTCTCGCATTCAGAATTTGGCAAGTGAGTATCGCTGATGACAGTGAACATGTACTTTGGGTTTGAGCTGCTTTTTTGTACATATTTGTTTTGGTTTATTTTTTTGCAAGGTGGTGATTGTTCAATTTCTTTTTTTCAATGGCTTGCGGTTAACTGGATGAAAAGAAACGCGCTGAGAATTTGGCTTTTACGCTGCTTTTTGAGTTTTACACCTTTAACAAAGGAAGGTGAGTTAAGAGCTTGAAATATGAGTTTCTCCTTGACAGCAGGAAATGACTTCCCAAAAAAAAAAAGAGTCTCTGAGATCCGTTTCGGTGGTGTGTTAGCGTTTGATCAATATGACTAACCTCCACACGGTGAAACATGAAGGGAATGCATTTCCTGTACTGAAATAAAATACTAAAATGTCAGCATGGCTTGCTTGATGTGTGATTGATTTGTTAACGGAGCGAAACCTCGATATCTGTTTTATCAATTAGTTTGCTTGCATGAGCTTGTCAGCGTGTCATTGTCTCTTCATATTAGAAGACTTAGATTCTTCACACCCTTTTCTTTCTTTGCATGCTCATGTTGTTCACATTTGTCAAGTTATTATGAGTCATTTTTCAGGTTTGAAATGGAAAGTTTTTACTAAGAACCCTTTACAACACTGTAATCTGTCCGTAATCTGACTGCTGCAGTATGTTGTAAATAATCCAGGCTAAAAAAAAAAAAAGGTATCTTGATTGTCAAAACTACGCATGCTGTTTTGACTTTAAAGGCTGTGTCACATAAAAAAAACAAAAATGCAAGATGGTTTTCTGGTTCATAAATATTACAGTAGAATTTAATGATAGCTTGCTAAAAAAATGTGGTTACAGGCAATTATAGAAATGATAGAGCAGGGAAGTGAACTGGTGTTTTATATTTTGGCTTCACTCGGGGGGCCGACTGGCATCATTACGTAGAATTAAAGTGCATCATGTGAGTTCAGCAGTGGATACTCCTCATTCAGGACTTATTAAATGCTTACTGTGACTTGACAAATAACCATTGACTGTTTTTATAAAGATGGACGTCACGACAGCTCCCCAAAAGTGAAGGCAAAACATCTGGATTGCCCCCTGGTGGCTGGCTGTAGTATAGCTCATAAGTCCCGCCCCCTTCCTGTTAGCTGATTGGACATAAGCCAAACTGAAAAAATAAAAGCACACGTCAAAAATACATTTTTTTTTCTCCAAAGAAAGTTTGTCTTTTGCTGATGTTTGTCCAAGTGTTCTGATAAGGTTTTTAATTAGTTATTTGACGATATAAAGAAGGGGGTGTGATGTCATGATTGACAGCTGTGACAGCCACTCTCAAACCTCTGTCAGGAGGCGGGACACCTGAGAGGGTGCGTCCCGTGGGCCGACATCCTGCTGCCTGACTGTACTGCGTAGACTCTGGCTCCAAATGACATCGCACAAGTAGGGTGGCTGCTCCCGGAAAGGAGACATTTTGGCTTCACTTTTGTTTAGCGGCAGGAAGTGGAAATGTGTCGTCCATATTTATCTACAGTCACTGCCAATAACAAACAAGCAGATTCCATTCACTTAACATTTCCCTGCATGGGCGTCTTCCAGTTTCCTGCATGCTACTTGTGTTGCTCTGGGACTGATTTGTAGACTGTATTCTGCATACATGAAGTTGTCTACAAAGCCAAAGTCTAATAGATCAATCCTTCTGTGTCTCTAAACCTTCGTACCTCTCTCTAACTAATCCAAAAGCCTGTACCTGTTATTCTCTTTTTTTTTTTTTTTTTCCTGCAACGGATCAAAGATGATGTCTGCTGCGGATCAATCAGAACATGATCAGCCGTCCAACCACTGTCAGGTGGATTGTTCAACCAACGTAGCGGCGGGGTGTAGAAACAAGGCCAACTCGGACCAGAGAAACGGAGAGACCGCCTCGTCCTCCCCGGAGAGCGGAAGCTTGAACGGAGACGGAAAGCCTACCGGGAAAAGCCGCCGCCGCCGCAGGAAACGTTCATCCAATCCCGAGAGTCGCCCCGAGGGGAAGGTCGATAATAAGTCCAAGAACGAAGAGAAACCCAACAAAACGACGAGCCAACCGCCTGACCCCCGAGCCGCGCTGATCGGCCTGCAGTCCGAGTGCGCTAATGTGTGGTTCGAGCGCAACGTCTACGAGCGAGCGGAGAGCCTCTACCAGCGCTGGTTGGCAAACTCCTCCAACGGGACCGCCAAGCTGAACGGGTCACCTCCAGCCCCGGGGAAACACTCAAACTCTCCATCCGCCGCGGCCCCGTCTTCTTCAGGACTGACATGTCACCACGGCAATCAGGTGGCTTGCCATCATATCGTACAAGACGTGTGGGTGAACAAGATGACCTTTGACCAAGCAGAACACCGCTTCGTCGAAGAATCCATGCATTTGTCCATTCCGAACTCTTTGGACCTCCCATCCCCGTCCAACCGCTCCAACGCACCCACGACACCCGACGAAGGATACCAGTCTCTCACCCCGACCCCCGTGACTCCCGTCATCCAGCAAGCAGCCGCCACGCCGACCAATCGGCAGTCGATTAACGGGCTGCCCCGCATCCCGGTGGAGCTGCTAAGAGACGTGTGGTTGGAGAAACCGCTGTACGATCGCGCCGAAGCGGCCTTCTACCAAAACCTGTACGGCAACAATTCCTCCAAGCGATCCAGCAGCGCCTCCACCTCCAGAGGTAGCGACCACCACCCTCAAAGCCTTGTAGAAGAAGAGGAGGAGGAGGAGGCCGAGGAGGAGGAGGAAGAAGAGGAAGCGGCGGCGGAGGAAAAAAAAGCAGCCCCGCAGGGTAAAGGAGAAGCCTTCCATGCTCTGCACCCGATCCAGGAGGAGGAGGAACCGGCCGAGATCCCCGAGAAAGAAGACGCGTCGGGGCCGGGATTCAGCTACTTCCTGCATCCGGACAGCGAGCGGGTGTGGCTGAACAAGTGGCGATACGATGCTGCGGAGAGCCGTTTCCATGGTCACAGTGGGGGTGAAGCTGTGGTGGCGAAGAAGGGTCGGAGGCCGGAAGCGGACGCCTCACTGGTCGCCTCACCGGTTGCCTCACCGGTCGCCTCCACCGCCCCACTGAGGGACAAGTATGACCAAACCCGGAGAACGGAGCCGCTTCAGTTTCAGTTCCTCTTTCATTGTTTGTCTTTTATTACATCATCATGTTTTTTTATCCTTTTTTGATTTGAAGGTGTGAACGTTTCCCCTCCCTTCTTCATCTCGTTTTTCTTTTCATTTATCTCGGTTCATTTCTTATTTCTTGTGGTCTGATTTTAATTTTCCTGAATGACTGTTTGTATGGACCATCGTTGCGTTTTGCCAAATTTCATTTAAGTTTTCTTTTGTATAGTTGTGTTGGGATGGTCTGTTTGTGGGAAGAGTAGATAAGATTTTACAGCTAATATATGGAACATTGTGAGATTAACTGTTGGTCGACTTTAAGTATCATTATTATAAATAGTATTAGTAATACAGATTGTTTTTTTTTTCTTTCTCCCTGACCTCCCGTGTCCTGTTCATACATCCCTCTCTTGTCCTTCCTTGCTTCTCTCTTCTGTAGAACCATGAGCGCCGTCGACTTCCTGGCCCAGGAGAAGATCTGGTTTGAGAAACCTCGCTACGACGAGGCGGAGAGACGCTTCTACGAGCGCGTGAACGGCCCCTCACAAACGACGCAGGTACCGCACGCTGGCCCGGAGGGGTTCGGTTTAGCTTTTCCACATTGTTAATAATAGTCTGTAAAGTTCTACTGTATGTGAATAACCTCTGAAAGTACCAAACGTATTCTCCAAAGCAGACGGCCTCCCACCAAGAGCCCGGTTCTGCTTGAGGTTTCTACCCGTTAAAGGGGAGTTTTTCCTCACCGCTGTCGCCAAGTTCTTGCTCATGGGGGGAATTACTGGGTCTCTGTAAATTAAAGAGTACACTCTAGACCTGCTCTATGTGAAAAGTGCCCTGAGACTCAAAGGCAACAGGCTTTAGATTCTTGAAACGAAATCTGAGCCTGCCCAGTCCCCTTGGACGTGGTTCGTTCTAGATATACTATCCTCAAACATTCACCTCCGTTCATCTTCTCTAAGGATGTCGGAGCCAACACCATTCTGCAAGACATCGCTCGAGCCAGGGAGAACATCCAGAAGTCCCTAGCAGGAGTGAGTATCATTGAATGTGTTGTATCTGCATTTTTTTATCTCACATTTTCCGCCTCCACTCAAGAACACGAAGCCTGAGCCATCAAGGTCACGTTTCACCAAGCACACTGCTTTAAAAAGTCCGTACAGGGTTTAGTCCGCTTCATGATTGGGGATTATAATCTCAGTCTCTGCTGCCAAAATGAGGGTAACACTAACTGTACATGTGGTGATGTTAATGTGAATCTCCACACTATAGAAACAATTATTAGTGTTTGTACCGTTGTAAAAAGCCACTTACAAACATCCCTGCTGCTGCATATATTTGTCTTGCTGGTGTTTTCGTACCTTTTGTACGGCCTTGAAATCTGAAACCTGCAATGAGAGGCGAACTGTCCTGATTGGCTAACGTTACTTGTGCTTTGCTGATGTGTATAACGTCCTGCTCAGTTAAATCCTGGAAGTAAACCACACTTGACGTGCAGACTCCTCTTGGCACTCTGAGGCCAATAAATGGCTTTTATTGCAGCGGGTCATTGGGACATCCTGTTGAGACCTTTCATAGCCGTTGCAGATAAGAACATTTGTGCTACAGCGTATTGAGCAGGTGATCTGTTGGTGCTTGAAGGTTAAAGCTGGAGTGATTCTATGTTTTTCACACATTTACACTCAATTACGTTCATTCATTCGGCAGACACTTTTTGTCCAAAGAGATGTACAAATGAGAAGCCGTTGAGAATAAGTGCCTCAACACTCTGTTCCACCTGACAAGTGGCACAAAGCTTGCAGGTGCTTAGTGGCCTAACAGAGAGAGAACGAACGTATGAAGTGAGTAAGTACTGTACTGTGTGTGTTTGTGTTGCGTTGAGCACATAATGTACGATGTCGGCAATGTTGCGTCAGAGAGAAACTGGAGACCATGATGATCAGCTTTTCCTCCACTTTGGTTTAAAGTTATTTTGCAGAGTTTACTAGTAAACAACTTTTATTCTTCAGTAATCAAAATGACTGTGATTGACTTGCTCACACATGCAGTTTATCCCTGAAATGTTCAGGAACGTTTCCTACATGGAGTCATGTATGAACGAGAGCAGGGATCCATATTCAGGGAAATCTATATCGCCAGTTTCCCACCTCAAGACTTGGTAACATTTCAGGGAAAATGCCGGTACGGCTGTTGTGAATGAAAGCTGTTTTGTCTGCCTGATGACATATTTGAATCCGTGACTTGATTACGGTTGCTGTGCCAATACTTTTGTGTTTTGTCTCACAAACTTGTAGAATATCAAAAACATTAGCAGAGCATTGGCACAGGACAAAAACAGCTCCTTGCCCGCCATGTTCCTAAAAATAATCAGAGACGTCTTCCGCCGTGTACACGTACAGTCTTCTTCTTCTGTTGAGTTTTGTGGTGGTTGGCATCCATAAGTGTTGCATGACCTCCATCTATTCCAGCATCGCCATGGCATGTGTGAAAAGGCGCGAGACAGAAATGTTCCTGAATGTAGCTGCATGTGTGAATAGTGAGAATAGTTTACCAGGAAGTATGTGTGAAAGATGCGTCTAGTTCAGTTGGGGTCACTGGGCTGGAAAGTCAGGTCTCATTCATAATGAACAGCAGCCGTCGCTGTCCCAGTTTTTCAGCCCATATGTGTCGTCACTGTCCATAAATCCCACGTGAAGACCTTCCTAACACACTTTACATCCATCAGCTGCTACTACAGATATAAATGTTTAAAACAGGCTTACAAATACAGAGTGATCTCACAGTGCAACAGTGTGACTCCCTGGTGTGTTTTTATTACTGTGTGGACTCAGAGGAATAAGATATCTATGACTACAAGCACAAATTCATTGTTGGTTTTGGTCTTTTCATGGGATTTGACAGACTGAACCTTTTAAAAGTTGTTTGACAGATTTGTTATATGAATGCCGTTTTGTTGCTGATATGTTAAAATAATTAGCTTTAAATACAGATTTTCTTTAAATTGAAGTAGAAGTTGGATGCTCAGCACCATAAAAACCTTCCTGTATGGAGACATGAATGTGATTTTTAGTGTGCAAACATCTGCTTTCAGTGATCTCTTCCATCAGCTCTACAGTGTTTCCTCGCCTGCTCTGTTTGCTTTCTTTTCTACTCTCCTCAGTAGCACTTCTTTCATTCCTCCTTCCCTCCCTTTTCCCCCCTGGTTTTCCTTTTTTTCCATGCCTGAAATCCCCTCCTCCCCCTCCTCCTCCTCCTCCTCCTCCCAGCTGAAGACCACACTGTGTAACAGAGGGTCTGGTCAACCTTCCCTGAGCCAACAGTCGCAGCTCGTAAGTGCCGTCCTGCCTCGTGTGAAGCAACTCTGCAGCCAAAACGCTCCGTCAGTGACATCCACGCTCAGCTGATATGAACCCTACCTCGGGTTATAGATGTGTGCAGTGTTTTTAGATGCAGACTCCACCTTAATAGCTGCTTGTCACCCTTTTTTGTTTTAATATTTGCATTCCGGGTCCGTTTACAGCTTCAGTCTGGCTGTAGAGGCTGTGGAGATGGACACTGGCTGTGTGCTGTGTGTTCACATATGAGCTTTTTGCTTTTTTTTTAACAGGCCTGGGTTTGATGAAGGAACTAACGGTCTGTTGTTCTCTCTGCACTGTGTTGACTTGTTTCCTCTGTGTGTGTGTGTGTGTTCACTGTGCAGAGCAGCAGCAGCAGCAGCCCAGCTGATCAGGGAGAAATCATCTGTCGCATCAAGAGCCTGGAGCTGGAGAACCACAGCTTACACAAAGGTGGGTTTGTTGGAGGCTTCTTTGGTATTTCTGGTCACTTTGTGGATATTATTAGAGCTGCAGAAGGATGATGTTTACATGATTAGCTTGACTAAAAGAAAAAAACTCAAAATGACACATTTGTTGATTACAGCTTCTGCAATTTGTTTCATGGTTATAAATAGAAAACATTTTGTTTGTCTTAACTTGTTTAGACAGAATAAGCAGATGTAAGATGCCATATGTGTCTGCATTAATCCTCAGTTTCTGTTATGTTACAGATTAGGTACACTTAATGGAAACTTCTGTTACATAATTAGAGCCCTTATTAAATAATTTCTTTTTTTCAGGGAATCAATTAACACATTTTCAAGACATATAAAGAATAACAAATGATCAGAAGGTAGCAGAGCTCAACCTCTAGAAATTACTGATTTTATATGACCTTAAGAATAACCAACATATTTGATTTTACATTTTATGAAAAGGAAAAAAGCAAGTGAATCGTCCCATTTGAGAGGTTTTAACCAGGAAACATTTTTTTATCTCGGTGTCTCCTGTTATCTAGAATACTTGATGATTTATGTATTTACCATATTGGCCTGAATATAAGACCCCACCAACAGCTGTTTTTAGAAAAATACTTTCTGAAGTTTCACTAAGATCCTGTTTATCCCAGGAGAAGAGAGTCCTCATCCTGGAAGTCTTCTCTCTCTCATAAAAGTGAAATAATAAACATTAAAACAGAAACAGTAAATTTCATGTCTCTGACAGCTGGAACCGTCCAGATGATTTTCTCTAGCAGATAACAATTTTCCAGCCTGTATATTTAATCTCCTCATCATCTGTGACTGCAGTAATTCTCGGCCGCTCAACAGACGAGTCGGCAGTAAAGACGTTTAAAGACGTAAACACTATAAACTCGTTTTCACTCGTCATGAATTTATATCCTCCACGGCGGGAAAAACACATTAAACGAGCCGTCAGAAGCTCCTTCAGCTAACAAAACACTCGACTGAATCTAATGGACTTATAAACAGACGTGAAGACGCTCGCTAGCTTAGCAACATTAAAGCTACAAACGACCCATAATGCATATCTCTCTGTAGGAGCTGGTGTTTTTTAGTACACACCGTTCAAAAAGGATCTCTTTGTTCTTTCTTCTTCAGTGGTGGAGGACTTGAGGGCTGCGTTATCTAAACTGGAATGTCGGGTAGCGGTTCTGGAGAAATCCCCCGCAGCTGTAACTCTGGCTCCCGCTCCTTCAGTCCCCTACACAAACGTAAGATTCTTCACACGACTTTTATCACATCACTCTTCTTCTCTTTTAGCTTTAACTGCAGAAAATAGCAAAAAAATACCTGTCTATAAGGAGTGATTTATGTTCATTCTGTTCAGGGCACTACCGTCCAGCAGAAGACCAGTAACCCGGCTGAAGAGGAAGAGGACGACGACGACGATATCGACCTGTTCGGCAGCGATGAAGACGAAGAGGCAGAGAAACTCAAAGAGCAGAGGTTGAAAGAGTACGCGGAGAAGAAGGCCAAGAAGCCCGGTGTCATCGCCAAGTCCTCGATCTTACTGGATGTGAAACCTGTAAGTCGGTGCTGGATCATCATCATCATCATCACGCTCACAGGAGCTGAAAACTGCAGATAAAAACACTTTTTTCATCTTGTGTTTTATCGCCTCTCTCTCTCCTTTTTTCAGTGGGATGATGAAACAGACATGGTGAAGCTGGAGGAGTGCGTGCGCTCGGTGCAGGCTGACGGACTGTTATGGGGGACGTCCAAACTGGTTCCCGTTGGTTACGGCATCAAGAAGCTCCAGATCGCGTGCGTGGTGGAAGACGACAAGGTGGGAACAGACATGCTGGAGGAGGAGATCACCAAGTTTGAAGACTATGTGAGTACAGTTTAATACACTAAGTGGGCGCACACACACACACACACGCACGCACGCACGCACGCACACACGCACGCACGCACGCGCACGCACACACACACACACACACACACACACACACACACACACACAGCTGAGCCGCAGACACTTCCTGAACATCTGGAATTACTGTAATCTAGATCTGTTTATGATTTAAGTAGAAACACATCAATTCAGGTGAAAATGCAGTTTGAGTTCATGCAGATCACAGAGTTTTCTAATGGTAATGTACTACAGTTATTGCAGCAACTGAATCATTCAATTTTAAACTTCAGTTTAAAGAAAAAAACTTACCTTTAACAGTTTTTCAGTAGCCTACAATTTGTTTTACACATAAATAAACAAAACCATTATTCCTCCTCTGCAGCTTAATGCATGATGTGGTTGATGTTTTCATTTATTTTTTTACTCTTTAAACATATTGTCTTTGAATATGAAAAAAGTTGCATCTTTAAAATTTTGCCTAAAGCAGAGACTGTGCACATTCTTGTAGGGTTTAACTCATAAATGCAATATTGACAGACACAGTTGTTAGTTTATTAGGTACATCTAGTTCAAATTAACGCTTTCTAATTCAACATCCATGCAGTAAATCCTTCCTTCATGATGGTTATAATGTTCATTTTTTTGTTTGAAAACTGTTTGCAAAGTGTTGATTCAGCTGTACAGTCATTAGTCTGTCCTCAATGATATAAATTAGATGGACAAACTCAATCTTCCATCAGTATAATGTAATAAAAATCAACAGCACTGCAAACTAAAGCCTCCAAAATTACCGTTAAATTGAATCAAGATAACTGAACATTATAACAATCATTAATTAGAGGGCTGTTGTATCAGATTCTACCCAGTTAAAGGTAAAAGCACCTCGCTGCCATCATGTGGCCTAAATAAGAAGATTACAGTACATACAGTAACTTAAAAGTTCATTTTGCAAGAGAAATTTCCTTTTTAGCGAGTACACTTGAGTTTTTCAGGTGTGACACTCTTATATTTGAAAGTTAGGTTTCTGTAACTCATTAAATTTTCTCCTTTTTGTTTCTGTTTCAGATTCAGAGTGTTGACGTAGCGGCTTTCAATAAGATCTGATTCCAGTACGTCTGTTCCTGTCTGTCGTCACGCCTTGTTTCTCTGCTGATTGTGTCAACGGTTAATAATGATAATAATAATAATAAAAAGAAACTCTTGCACTGAAGCTTCTGTCTCATGAATATCGGTGGTTGAGGGAAACAGATGGGCGGATTTAGTGATCTAGCCTCAGGCTCTGTGAGCTAAGTTCATCCAAATGACAAAACAGTTTCTTATTCACCTCCTTGTGATATGAAATCACACACATATTTTGGTTTTATTTGTCTGGATTTGAAGATACTTTCAATTTGTTTGCAGCACAACAGAGATAAAAAGGAATTTTGTTTGTGCTGCTCACAAAATTTAAACTATATTTAAAGAAATTCAACAGCAACATCTTTCCAAAAACACTGACGGGTACGGTTGACTCAGTTTGGACTCTAGTCAGTACCTGAGCTGTTTTAACAACATTAAGTTACACATTTACTGACCTAATAAAGTCTGGATGATTTGATGGCCGTTAGCTTCACCCTGTGCAGGAGGTGGACTCCTCTGGGTGTCACTGTGTAGAAGCAGAGCAGTCCTGCATTGCGGTCCAGGAAACACCCTGATCCTGCAGGACAGCGAGCAGGAGGAAATCATCACTGCATCGTTTCTGTGGATGAACGTGAGGACGAGGTGCAGCAGTGAAGTCTCTGACAGAGAGTTGTCTCCCAGCCTGCACTTACCGGATGACCTCTGAAAATATTATTGAATCGTAGATTAATAATTTGATCCGTGGAGAAAAATACAAACATCCAGGGAGTCGTTTAAAGTTGCAGCGTATAGAATTTAGTGGCGTTTAGTGGAACGGAGTTAAGTGTGTTTTGATTAGTGTATAATCACTTGAAAATAAGAATTGTGTTTTCATTACCTTATTATATCTACCTAGAGGGCCTTTCACCTTTTTTACAAGTTTCACGGCCACTGTAGGGAGGAGGAGAGGAGGGTTATTCAGTTGGTTGCAATCTGCAACTTCACCACTAGATGCCACTAAATTCTACACACTGGTCCTTTAATTTTCCAACATCTGCATTTGAGACAACAGTAAAACACTAAACTGTATATTTGAGTGTCTCATAAACACAACCACATATTCAGAAGAGTTCAAGCTCTGGAGGAGAATTATGGTTGTTTTTCTCCTGTTCACAGTTTACAGAGAAGAAGCTTTTCTCTTCCTGATAACAGAAACATTTGATTATAATAAAGTGAGTCAAAGTGAGGTTTTAATCCCAATCAAACACCTTATTTCTCAGATTGACCAGTAAATCGTTGTAGAACACCACCTTTCCTCTGACGCCTTCCCACTCAGCCACCCAGTAACTGTTCCTGTTGACCCTCGTGGCACAGCGCCTGGTCCCAGCTGTCAGACCAATCAGAGTGGTTTGATTAAGACTGTAGTTGTCTCCACATGGTTCCCCTTCAATCAGCAAAAAGCTCCCCGTCTACAGAAGAAAATAACACACAGGTGGATTCATGTGTCAGAGGAAGAACTGGTATAGCTGCTGTTTTCAGTTTCAGATTGGTTGCTGTTGTCGGGAACATATGCAGCATCACAAAGCTCTGACTTTATAGAAGAGAAAGAAAACAAATGGAGAAATGATGGTTCACCAAAAGAACTTTGGAAATTTGTTAAAAAATAAGAATCAGAAACATACAAAATCAAAGTTGACCAGAGAAACAAACTGATTCTCTGCAGAAGAAGAAGAGTCCTCATTCAACATTGTATCCTTGATTAACCTTCACAGTCTCAGTCAGCAGTTACAGCCGCAGACAGACAGTTGGAGCTCAGGGTTTCAAATCCGTTATTAAGCTTTAACAAAGACGACATTTTCTTTCATTCAGTTTCCAGAGAGGAAAGTGTGAAAGGAGGAGTGATGTTTGGGTTTGACTGTAGAAAACACTTTGTAGCAAACAGCAGTGTGCTGCATGTCTGATGTTATTATACACTGAATTACCAGAGAAATAACCCGTACATTGTAATGCAATCTAAAAATAAATATATGCTGTTTTTTGTGAAGCTTATAATATTAAATTTTTGAGACTGTGTTTAAAAGATGTTGTTGACAAAAGCAACAACAAGAAAGGTCTCTTTAAGCTGTTTTGGAGTTTTTAATCATCATTTTGTCCATAAAATGTTTGAAAATAATGAAAATGTCTGTAATCATTTGCCAGAGTCCAAGTTTACATCTTTAAAAGTCTTCAGAACAAAAGTCCAAAACCAAAAGATATTGTATAAAACGATTACTGGATTATCAATATAGTTGCTGATTAATTGTTGATTAGTCATTGCAACTCTACACATGATCTTCATCGACTGATCAAGTTTGCTTAGTTGTCATAATTGTAGACAATCAATTTTTAATTTTTTATGAGGACTTTGAAGATTTTTCATCCATATTGGCTTAAAAATTAAGATTCAAAGTTCACTCTTGAGTTTGGAAACAGCAGCTGACAAAACACTTTCTCACCTCGAGGTCCATTCAGTAGCTGACTCAACTCTGTGGTCATTTGTGAGGCTACGAGCTCCAGTAATGATGATTAACGCCTGGCTTGTAAAGCTCTGATTGACTTTTGCATGAGAGGGAATTATAGAACACACTTATTGATTATTTATCACACAAATGTTGATGATTAGTGCTCATTTTAAATTTTATTCTGGTTTAGTGTGCATGATGTGCAAGATGTATTGATTTCAATTGTCCACTAGATGGAACTGTTACTGTTTACCTGCTCAGATGAACCAGGCTGAGCAGCAAAGTTTTTCCATAAAGTTACTCTGGTGAAATGTGCTTCTTATGAACAATTGCAGAGTTAGATCAACAAGCAAAAAGTACCAAACCAATCAACCATCTCATAACTTCCCTTTATTTTACATCACGCTAGGAAGCAGTGTTCATTGTAATAGAGGGCTGACAGTGATGGCTGTACACAAGGAAGAACCGAACACACCTGTTTCCCTAGAAAAACATTAACTACATTAGCTGTGTCTCAACTGTCTGATCAAGATAAACAGGTTCACTATACTGCATCATCGATCATGTTCAGGATTTCATTGTGGCCTCAGAGCAGCAGTTCACTCTACTGTGACCATATGGAAGTTACATTTAGACCACAGTTTGATTGTTCCGTCTAGCATAAAATGTTTTTCTTTCAGATATACTTACAACTATATATTCTGAGCTACACATGTAGATATTTAAGTGAGTGAGTAACTTTATATGGTAGTTGCAAAGGAAAACAGACCATAAAAGAGATAAATAGAGACAGAGATGGATAGAGGAAACAGTGGTCCTTTGAGCTAAATGCTAACGCCAGCATGCTAACAAGCTAACATTTATAATGCTAACACGCAGGTGGTTAGCAGGTATAGTATTTGCCATGTGCAGTATTTTAGTTTAGCACATTAGAATGCAAAATTCTGCTAATGCTAATTATCACTAAACATAAAGTACGACTGAGGCTGATGGGAACATCAGTAGTTTTTGATCTGATGATGGTGTGAGATGAAAGGTCAGGGGATCAACAAACTTATTTCAGTTCATGCTAAAGGGGGAACATGAATGTCTGTAACAAATTTCATGGCAATCTATCCAATAGTTGTTGAAATATTTCACTCAAAACCACAAATGGTGGGGCTTAATAAAGAATTAATAAGAACACCAAAGTCAGGAGGATACATCATCTGGGAACTGTGAACATCTGTATCAAACTTTGTGTCAATCCATCTTGTAAACATTGAGATATTTCACTGGATAAGTGTTTATTCTCTGGAGATCATAAACAGATGTACAAACTTTAATGGCTATCGATAAAATAGTTGTAGAGATACTTTAGTCTGTAGAAATGTATTGGACTGACCCAAGAGGCACAGTGCAAAGTGTACACACCACAAAATATAAATATATAAAATCAACAAAAAGCCAAAGAAAATAAGTGAACTTTAACATCCAAAAAGTTGCTCCAGAGTTGAGCAGAGAGAGCAACATATTCAGTAAACTAGTTAATGTTTCAACTGCATCTAAAGGATACGTTCACAGTTTTTCAAGTGTGTCTTAAAACAATAGTCAGGTACCCAAATGAACAATGACACATGTTGTTTCAAACTGATATCGATCTTCCTGTTCATACTGACCATCAGAAGATCCCTTCATAATGTATTTACAATGTAAGTGATGGGGGACAATGATAGGATCCACAATCTTCCTTCTGTGCAAAAATGTATTTAAGAGTTTATTTCAAGCGAATATGAAGCTTCAGCGTCCAAATGAGTAAAATTAAGTCATTATCTTTCAATGTTACAGTCTTTTTAGTGCCAAATTCCTTCTTATTGTTATGATATTTCCACTGCAGCTGAACAGGAAAACACTGTCTGTCAGGACACAAAGAGAGAGTTTTATTCTAAAATGACTGTAACTGTGAACGAGTAGAAGAAGATGGAAGATAACTCAGCCTGCTGAAGCCTCGTATTATCTTCAGATAAACTTTTAAACACATTTTTGCTCAAAGTGAGGATTTCGTCCCCATCGCAGCACATTTAAAATGAATCTCCTGATGTTCAGTATGAACAGGAGGAACGATCGCAGCAAGCAAAACGTGTTTCACTGTTAATTTGTGCACCTATTGTTTTAAGAACGTGTCCTTTAAGAATGTGGGTAGTTTGGTTGAAGGTTAAAGGTTGTCGGGTAAGTTTGGATGGTTGTTGAACATCTGTGGGATCATAAAGATCAGAGAAATGTTTGTTGCTGTATGTTGACTTTCGCAGCGAAGGGCAGACAAGTTAAACAGGTCCTGCTGTGTTTAACATCTGATTTCCTCCACGTACAAAATAAAAAAGTGCACTCTGCTCTGTGAAAGCTGCTCCAGAGGTGTGTGAATTTATTAACTGACTGTTGTTGTTGTTGTTTTGTGTGTGTATGCACTTGATTATTTTTACTCTCTTCCTGAGGGAACCCCGGTATACTGGAGATGAAAAAAAAAAGAACATTTTAAGTCTAATTCAGTCTTCATATTTTGCCTTTTTTTTTTTTCAAAACAAGTCACAAAAAAATCATTTTTCCCTCCAGTGGGAACTTCAACTCCAAACAAAAGTTGATTTGCATTAGAAACAAATGAAACTATTATACCTCACTGACAAATTTCTGCTTCCCTGAAGAAAAATAAGCTTTAAAGACTCAATACTGCATTTAATGGCTTGTTAAAATAGCAGTTTTTTGGAAGCTCCCTGTTATCTGAATGGTTTCTTTGCATGCCACATTATTGCAAAGTCAATTCCAGCAGGGACCCTTGTCACATGTCATCTCTCTCTCTCCCCTCGTTTCAAGTCTGGCTCTTCACTGCCCAACAAAGCTAAAAACGCCTAAAAACATAACAACAGTTTTTGCAGTAAAGCCCTCGTGGCCTGTTTCACTGCTCAGACACACTTTTGTTGCCTCAGTTAACAGCTTGTCTGTCTGTCTGTTCGTCCCACCACTCCCATCATTTTTACAGGGTTTCCTTTGACAGCTTCCTCCCATAAAGGAGGCTCTGTCTGGGCTTTGAGGCGCTGCAGTAGCCTCTCGGATGACACAGATGGATGTTTGGATGATGTACAGAAGGAGCAGTAGCAGTGAAGTGGATGTGTATGGCGTGCTCCTGTCTTTTAGTCAGTCATGAGTGAACAAAAAAACAAAAGTCAAAGTTTGAGGGGAGGGCAGGCAGGAACAGACACTTGAGCTGTGAGAGACGGGAGCAATTACTGTCTGAGACGTCATCCCCCCCCCCCCCCCCGAGAGAGAGAGAGAGAGAGAGAGAGAGAGAGAGAGAGGAGCAGGAAGAAGAAGAATAAAGGAAAGGAAGGAAAACAAAAGGGACTCCTGCACTTCCTTTGGATCCGAGCAGAGGGAGATGAAAGGCAGCAACACGAAAATAAAAATATAACAATAAAAAAAAAGTCTGTAACTTTCTTTCTCTAGCTCTTTGTCTTTAAGGGGACGCGTGTAAGAAGCTGATACCTTAAATAATAAAGAAATAAGAGCCTCTACCCCATGTCACTGTTAGTCATAATTGTAAATTTGCTTTAAACTAAAACAAGTTCTTTGTCCAATTTGCACCTCCTCAAACAAAACATCTACAGATGAAATGTCTCACTGCAGGATTCAAAGACGCTATTGAAAAGCCTGTCAGCAGGTGTCTTAATGATGATGTCATTCAATGTCTCTCCAAACCTGCCAATTACATCAACTAACTGTTACAGAAATAACTGTATAACCTGTTTCTTGCCTCAAATTCTGATTTTATTGATATTTATTTAAAGGTATATAAAAAAAACAACAAAATAATGGTAAAAGTTTGACTTCAGTTTGTCTTAATATATATAAGTGAAGGATAACATGCAGAGAGGCGTCCTGATATAAGAAAATAAACAAGACGGATACATTAAACATATTCTAGTTTCTTATTTTATACATCTGGACACCTCGGAGTTAGTATCTGTCAAATGCAGCATCAAAAAAGTATTGTTGCTATGGTTACCCTCACTTTACATTACATACCTTGCGCACTGATTTAGCACCTCGGCTGATGTGTTGACCTGATCCTCTGAGGTTGTTTTTTTCTTCCTGTTTTATGTTGATTTTAATGAACATCTGCCGACCAAACTGTGCAGTTGATGTTTGTCCTCCGGCGTTTGTGAAACTGCGGGGCAGGCGGGTCCCGCACGCACGCACGCACGAAGGGCATCGCAGAAGGTCGCATGCACAACTGAGGGGAAAAATGTGGAGTTTAGCTTATGTTAAATTAATGTTTTTCATGTTGAAACAATAAACATATTGTGTGTGTTTTTCATGGTGCAGCACAGAGGCAACCCGGGATTCAGTTTCAAACAGCAAAAATAAATGTTTAGTACAAGAAGACAGAATTTTTACAGGATGAAAAGGGAAAAAAAAGTGATGCTCATCAAGCAGACATGACATTTTGATATTCATTTCCCCAATATTGTTAGTTTGTTGATAGAAATAAAATGTTAAAGGATGTGTTTCTGCTTTCAAAGCGTGCAGAGACAGTAAAAAAAGAAAAACCACTGACTTACAATCTGAAGTGGAGTCCAGGGTCATGGAAATAACACATTTCAATAAATCAAATAACTTATTTCACTAAGAGGATAAAGCTCCTGCAGGTTTGATTTGCTGAATGTGTTGACAGATTATTCCATCCATCCATCCTTCCATAACCTTCCATCACTAGAAACTCTTGAAAGCTTTGCTACAACACTGTAGTTGTTGTTGTTGTCGACTTGCAGCAGCTTTAATGATCAGATTTGAGTTTTGCTGTGTGGGTGATGCGGTTTTGGAGCTTTGTGAGTCTAGATTGGGTCAGAACTGAGAACAGAGTCCTCTCAGGCTGTCTCTCTTTCACACACACACACACACACACACACACAAACACAGAGCTGTAATCATTCCCCATGCTGATCAATAAACCTGATAAGAACTCCATCCTGGCAGCTGGCAGTGACTAATGCTCCGGCAGACAGACGGCTTCTCCTGAGGGTCAGGCTGTGATCTGAGAGAGAGAGAGAGAGAGAGAGAGAGAGAGAGAGAGAGAGAGAGAGAGAGAGAGAGAGAGAGAGAGAGAGAGAGAGGAACACCACAAACCATGGATCTGTGTGTGTGTGTGTTGTTCTGGGTGATGATGGTACTGTTATAATGCAGAAATTATAAAACAAAAGAGCAATGTGTCAGGTGGACTCTACCCTTTCAGTCTTATGCATGCTGTGCATAATCATTTGACTTGTTCAACCTACAAGTATCAATACTGAAATTAAAACTATACAATAAGAGTTATTATTATCAAACTCTCAAAAGAGTTTGAGACTTCATGTTCAGGTTACACAGACAGGATGAGTCCACTGTCCATACGAAGTCTTTGTGTTTTTATTTTGAGGTTTATTTATCTATTGCAAGCAAGCAAACAAAAGAAAACAATCATGGCTCCTGCTGCCTCTCTTGCTCTGTTATACCCATACTACCATATTATTTAGTAAGCCAGAAAGAGATTTAGTATGTCCCGATACATAGTATGACAAATACTGTATTCCAAACGCACCAGGATGTTCTACTACATCTGGTTGTATTTTGCAGTATGCAGACCAGCCTGCTTTTCTGGCTATTATGACCCACAATCCTCTGCACAGCAGAAGATATGAAAAATCGACTGAGTCGCCGAGAGAGCACAGACCGATGACAGAGTGATGACAGCGTGATGACAGAAGCAGCAAAAACAGATGAAGTACTATGTCTCAACTGTATGCATACTGCATGCAACAGTATGTACTTTGTAATGGCAGCTGCAGTACGGACTAAAAGTAAAAAGTAGAAGGATGTGATGCGGAACAAAGCAATAGACTAGCAAAACTAGCAAAAGAAAATATGTTCAAAATCCAATTAACAAAGCAAATATCTACAGAAATCAAACATTCAAAACAAATATTAATAATTATTAACAAAACAAAACGACTGTAATAGCTCCTAAACTAATAAACAGCTCCTACACAGAAGGAGGACTGTGGATTTTGTCCCCCATCACTTACATTGTAAATGCATAATGAAGGGATCTTCTAATGGTCAGTATGAACAGGAGGGATGATTACAGCAAGAAAAACATGTTTCAATGTTCATTTGGACTCCTGACTGTTGTTTTAAGACATTAAAATAAATAGTGAACTCGTCCTTTAAATTTCTCAACAACTATTGGATTGATTGCTGTGAAATTTTCTACCAAGAGGATGAATTTAATGACTCCTTCAACCAGCTGGTCAATACTGAACTTTCTGACCAAATACCTGCAGAAGTAACAATCTTCCCATCAGCCTCAGCTGTACTTTGTTGTTTAGTGATGATTAGCAAATGTTAGCATGAAAACAGGCTAAACTAAGATGGTGAAAATGACCAACAAAACATCATCATGTTAGCTGGAGCTGTCAGGAGCTGCAGCCTCTTAGTCTCGGCAAACGGAGGATTAAAAGAAGGACCTTATTATAAAAATATACAGACAGAAAGGTGATCTGCACAACGAGAAGGTCACAGTTGGTTTATCTATCCAACATCTTTTTTGTCTGATGGCATTTAAAAAAATCAATCATTACTCTGCTATTCAAATCTTTTCTGTTTGACATTCACCTTCTCATCTGGTGAATCACCGCGTTCCACCTCAGAGAGCAAACTACTTTACTAATCCTCTGCTCTGTCGGGGCTGCAAGGAGCTCCAGTGTGTGCAGGGAGGAGGGTTGACGCTACAATACAGGCCTGCCTCCTCAAATAATAGAATGTATTAAATATACATTGCATAGATATTACCATCTCAGCAAAGACCTTGTACTCAGTATGGGGCCTTTTCCTTCCACAATCACTAAGAACATCTAATTATTCATTTTCACAAAGCTCTGAGGAGCTCATCTGCAGCGGCTTCCTTCACTCTGAAGGCTGATTGCTCTCTCTGCTCGGTGCACATACTAATAACACTGTTACACAAGTAACAACGTATTGTGGAGCGTAAATAAGAATGAACATCTGTTCTGCACCGCGTTCAAACACTATGATTCAGTAAGAAAACCCTGAAAAACAATTATATAACTTTATAGCAGTAATTAACTTGACGCAGTGTGTTTGTGTTGTATTCTTCTTCATCACTTCCTGTCACAACCCCCAATGACGATGATATGCTGTTTTTTAAAAACTGAAAATAGACATTTAAATGCAATGAAATATGTTCAAATAAAGTTAAGATTAGTAACACAGATGAAAACTATGCAAGTTTAAAGATCCCCTCCAGACATAAAAAATCCTCTGCTTTAAATAATAAATTGTGTTGGACGTGTTTTTTTTTTTTCCATCCAAAAAAAGTTCATTTACCTCATTAAGAACTCTCTTAAAATTACATCTTCTCCTTCTTCTTCCTCATTGAAAAAAACAGAATCTATGAACATGCAAATATTTTTTCCTTTCAAAAGTTTAACTACTGGTCACAAGATCTTCACTGAAAAGTCCAAACTTTACCACATTAAATTAGTATAAGTTGCACGCTGCACCACGATTGGCTCCGAACTAGCTGTGATGTCACAAATCCTGCTCGTAGGCGCCTTTAACTTGGACTTTTGATGAACTTAATGTGAAAACTAACTCTGCACATACATTCATTCTGCACAGTGAAGCTCAAACATCAAACAGAAAAATGTTTTAAGAGGAAGGAAGTGCTTTCAACACATTTGTTAGACCTCAAGAAAAAAGGCGTAATGCTTTCTGATGAGAACTGTTTGTTTACACGAAAACGCCACAGGGTATCCCACTGATATCCCACTTCAGTTTTATGCCAAAGCTTCGTCAGATACAGAACATCTCATATGAGATTTGCTGAATTTGAGTAACTTGTTGAAAGTTAGAAACTTACTCTGACTTACTTACTGTTATTACTGACATGAGCATATTGATCAAGACTTTCTCTTTTCATGTTGTTTGGCTGTATAGACATGCATGCAGCCTGCTAACTGTCCCCCACACTCGCTGATTCATTATGCATGGAGTCCTAGATTTCCAATGTAGAGAATGAATAAATGCATCGTGTTTAAATAATTAAACTGTGACAAGACCTGTATATCTGAGCTGATTGGTTGTTTACACCAACAGTGTGGAAGTTAGGTAAATAAACCAGCTCATCATACAATCTTAGGAGTCCTCCTCAGACGGGGGTTTTGACTCATCTCGACGCAGTAACGAACACGAGGTCGGCGACACATGGAGACGCCGAGAGGAAGAGCGAGATTTCCCTGAATTAGGACAAACACGGATGAATTAAACATCAGAGCAGATTCTGGCTCCTGAGTTTCTGCCACCGCCGTCTCTCCCTGTTTGGTTCTCTAAAAAAGAGACGATCTATCAAACGGAGGGAAGGACACACAAGAACCCGTCTATGCTGAAGATTGACACAGATTCAGAGGAAAAAAAAAAAAAAATCACTGGTAAAACTGACAAGGACATCAGCTTCATCAAAACAGGAAGTTTTCTGGCAGGGCTGAGTGGGAGGCTGAATGAAGACATGAAAGACAGGATATGCTTGGAAGAAATGAAGAGAGGAGAGGAAGAGGCTCATGTTAAGTCTTTTAAAAAGTCACAACACAACACAAGATGGTCATGATTAGCTCTATTTCCAGATTTTTTTTTTTTATATAGATTACAGTCATTACAGGAGTTATCACATCTCCACTTAAAAAAAAAGACATCAAAATCATCAATCATTTTGATTTTTGTAGCATATTTTCATTACATAGAAAAGAATTAAAGAATTCATTTAATTGGCAATAGCTTGAAGATAAAATCGATAAAAAAAAAACCAAAACAGTCCCAGGTTTGCTTCCAGCAGTCCGTTTGTGCCTCAAAAAAATCCTTCATGCGCAGCATTTATCTTCCTTCAGTCATCATAATTACTGAAATTATGTCGACCGGCTTTACAAAAACAAAATTCAACAACAAGAAAAATAGAAAGCAAGATCATTTTTTCCTCATCAGACGCAGCTAAATAAAACAGATTGCAGAACTAGATTCTATGTCTAAATATCAAAATAAATCACTTTCCTTCATTTCTTACAGCAAGAACCAATTTGCATATTCACAGATATTGTAAAAAAAAAAAATGTACACCACCGTTCCTTCATCAGAAAATACAAAAGATATCTACGTTAGTGGTTTTTATAAAGTAAAAGTTATGAGTCTTGAATATTCTATTAGCTTTCTTCTCTTCAGTGGTGATTCCGCTGTAAGAAATAAAACATTTCTTACAGTCTAACAGCGTCTTATTGCATTTACCTTTTCATTAAATACAAGCAGCTGCTGACTGATTGTGTGTTTTGTGTTTGGTTTTGTTCAGTCAGGTCAAAACCTCTCATACCCGGTTCATCCAGGTGTTGGAGTTACTTCTGTGCTGAGTGACAAGCACCTAAAAAAAAGTCAGTGTCACCTAAAATATATTTCACAATTTGAGGACAGATTGATGTCGACGTCAGCGCTCTCCTCAGTGAAATAAATCAAAATAAAGTTCAAACATTTAAAACATAAAGAATATGAGATTTTGTGATGGATTGATAAAAGTTTTAAACATCCAAACTGTTAAAGTCATTGAAAGTCATATTTCTACCTCTGGTTGTTTTAGCACATTCGTTTTCATAACAGCTTTTTCACTCTTGCTACCTGATATTCTGCATTTTAAAGGGTCAGTTCACCTGAATGCTGACGTATCGAACCACGCAGACATTTGATAAAGTATTTCATGCTAAAAGCCTTCACAGTAAAGGTATGCTTGATGAGAACTAGCTTGTATGACCTCGTTGGGGGGGGGGGGGGGGGGGGGGGAGTGTTTATATCTGTTCTGATCAGCCACGCTCTGAGGCGGGGTGAAACGCCGGCCTCCATAGAGAGGAGGAGATACTAGAGAGAGATAATAATTTTAATAAGAGGATAACAGCATACAATTTCCAGACAATCTCTCCTCTTGACATTCAGGTTGTTGCACTTGTTGAATGAACAAAAGGAGCCTGAGAGAGACGTTCAAACGCTGCTTACTGTCTCACGTTCACACAGTCGGATAATCTAAATGTTAACCCACCAGAAATGATTGGATGGAGCGGTGTTGTGTGCCATAGACACTGTTTGATTTAAGTATACTGGCACCTTAATGTCTGTGGAGTAACTGAGAGATCCACACATGCAAAAAATAATCTCAAATCTTCAGTGTACAAACCTTTAGCTCTCTCTGGGGTTCCATACGATTATGGTGAAATTGATTTTTGTACTTTGCGTGAACTGACCCTTTAATGGTTTGGCTCTTGGGGGACATCTGCTGTACGGCTTTAAAATAAAAAAAGGGGGATGTTTGGAGACATTTGTACTCTAGTGTGTGAGACAAAGACAGAGAGAGACACACGGGAGAGACAGAGACAGACTGAGACAAAGCTTCTTTTCTCTAACAGCTCCACAATCCCTCTCATTCTGCCGGACACGACCTGATCACAACAACAACTACAGCTGGCTCTATGTCCGTCCCGTCTGTCTGTCTGTCTGTCCCTGCAAGGACGCAACGGTCACTTCTAGAGGCCAATGAAGGACCTCACAGGAAAAAAAAGGGTCATTTTAGGGTTGAGGGGGATCTGTGTCTAAAGATCTTGTGCTAAAACAACCGTCTCCTTCTACTGGTGATACATCAATATGGATGCTTTCCATTAACGTCAGCTCACCAACACTCCTGACTCTCTGGTGAATTGCTACTAAATTTTCAATGTTTTAAATGCTTTTACTTTGATTTACGCCTCTTCATTAGCAGATTAAGTTAAAATAAAGGAGAAAAAAAGTCTCTTCTGCATGAATTATTGCTTCTCTTTTCACTCAAACAGCTTGCTAAGAACAATATGACAAAAGCAACCTGTCTGACTGAGACGCTAATTAATGTCTTTGGTCTGTCACTTAATAATCTGCTTGAATAAAATACATCTCTTTCATCTCTTTCTGTTGACAGCTCATTATCTTGCCTCTGTTTCTCTCAAAAAAACAACTTTTCACAAGCCTGCCCTCCACATGCCGCAAATAAATCCATCTATCCATCTATCCATCCATCCATCCATCCATCCATCCATCCCAGCTCTCTATCAGGTTTCATAAGAATTCACTTTCAGCTCAGCCAGTTCAGGAAAAATGATTTTTGTCAGCAGCAAACACCTGGAAGTGATTATCTAACGTGAGATACAGTCATGTAAATAACCTGAATACTGTCCCACATATTAAATTGCTAAATTGTGCTTTTACTTGTATTTGCTAATTAAAGACATTTTTTTTTATAGTGCACAGTAAGGTTGTCACGATACCAGAATTTTAAACTTCAACACTGAATATCTCTTTCGATACCACGACAAATAGAGAATAAAGTCTCATAGCTAACTCTACGTCACCCACCAGTCACATGGAGGGTTCGTTACTGGAGAAAATGCCACAAGTTGAGGACAATTTGAAATTCTTCCTCGTTGTTTCATGTGTGCAGCCTTTGGTTGAAAATCTGACTGTAGATCTGTTTTTTTTTATAGCTTTGGTACTTTCTATACTAACAAATGTATAATTAACGGAGATCGTATCGTTTTAAACATGTGGTATCGAAAAGTATCTAAGTATCGGTACTTTTGACGACCTCAGTGCACAGGGCTAGAAAATTCATTTGATGTGTGTCTAAAAGGTAAAGCTTTGTTGTTTTTGATGATGACATTTTTTGACATTTACCAAAAAATACCGACATTTTCTATGATGAGCAGAGCAAAATATCTGCTTTTCACATGGATTTTATGGCTTTGCACTCTGCTTCTTGCTGCCATCGTTTTACACTAAAAAGTGGTGGATTCAGGCGAAAACGCTAAACAGCTGCTGTTCATGCTGGACTCCCACAAAGTACCAAAAAACAACTTTATAATCCGGTTTACACCTGAATTTTGCACCATTTACATTTCATCATTTATCATCACAGATTATTATGTTTTCTAGTATTTAAAATAAATCACCATGATCACCCCAGTTTTCTTTTTTAGTCTAAAAAGACACCTATTGATCGGGGTAAATGATCAATATTCTTCCTTGCTGAGATTCAATCACGATCCACGCCAAAGTCCGCTGCAGTAGTGGCGACTTCTACAACTCCTACTGGACCAAAAAAGGGTTTTAATATGGATGAAGTCAGGGGTTAAAAGGCTTCCGGTTATGATCAAACTCTTAAGCCTGTCATCTCTGTAAAGAAACTGCCTGGCAGCTACTTGACATTTTGTAGCGGCTGAACTGAAAGTGAACTTCCTCCAAACCCTCGCCGTCTATATAACACATCCACATTCGTTCAGCTTCTCTCACTCGTTTCCTTCTTCTTCTTCTTCTTCTGAGTCTGCATTCAGTTTTCAAGAAATCTACACTGGAAATGTGACTACACTGATGAAAACTAACTATCCTCATATTAGCTGCGGTTTCTAATTGGCTTTATTGCAGCAGCTTTTGTAGAATATGAATTTATGATCAACATGTAACAAAAATATCTCTTTAAATGGATCATACATGTCATTAATTGATCACAATTATTATAATAAGTTCATATTGATATTGAATTGATATAACATATATGTTTTTTTTTAGATGTTAAGTAATAATAATTTGTATTTTCAGGAGAAAATTACATCAGCATGAAGTTGTTTTTACTCCCCAGTGATTCATTAACAGGATTTTACATTATTTCATTACACTTGTTACATTCAGTGTTGCATTATCTGGTAGTTATCGCGTTACTAAAGCAGACAAGACGTTTCATAAAGCTGTCGTAAAAACTAAAACATGTTAAGTACATTCTGATAAAATTATGATTCTCGATAGCTGTGTGTTCTCTGCTTAAAATGTTAAAATTCAGATTCTCTCTGTGCAGTAATGTTCCCTCCTTTTCAACCCATTTTACCTTCTTGAAAACTCATTTATCATCCAGTGCCGGTCAGCTTTGTTGTCATATCATTAGGAAGGAGCTGGTAGCGTCCGACTGACCCTTGATCAGCCATGTTTGAAGGGGTCATATTTTAACATCATGACCTTTTAAACTCATCCGCACATCTAAGAAGCTGCTAAAAAGTTTAAAAAGCAACAGATCTGGCCTCTGCCCTGGTTTCTGAAAGCACTTATTCCCTTTTCCTAAAGTAAAGCCTAGAGCAGGGCGAGTTATATATTTAAAAGTGGCAGTGAATATTTGATCCGCAGTGCTTACTGCAGTCTGTTTGAATTACCCCCCGCTTGATTTTTGCAGCCTTTTGAGTGGAAATTAAAAGAAAAAGTTCCAAACTTTTTTCGAATCATACTGAAGTGGTATCTGCTCGTTACTCGAACGACAGCAGGTCCGGGTGGGGCTCCGCGTCTTCAACGCTCACTCCGTTGCCTTTAGGGGCGCCGTTCCCCAGCAGGGCCTCCTCACCCAGGCTGATGCGACAGGGAGTTTTCCCCGAGCAGGGGGTGGAGGCCAGCCTGGAGTCCGGCCCCGAAGCCTTCTGCCAGACGTCGCAGGGTTTGGCTCTGGGCTCCACCTGTGGGGGATCTTTGTTGATGAGGTCTGGCACGGAGAGCTGGAGCTGATGCTGATGTTCCTCCGCGCCTCCTTCTATGCATTTATCTTTCACATCGTCTTCCTCTCCTCCGCCGATCACGCCGTCCACCTTGCCGTTGCTCCCCGTCGTCTCCGAATCGGCGGCGACTTCCTTCTCCGCCGGGCCCAGATGTGCGGTGATATCCGTCAACCTGTTGTCCAGATCATCTTCCTCCCTCTCGCCGCCCGGCTGCTGCTGCTGCTGCTCCTCGTCGTTCCTCGGCTCCTCCTTGACGATGAGGGGTGTCTTGTCCGGGGAGGAGAGGAAGGAGGAAGAGTCTGCGGCTTCCGGAGAGGAGACCACCGGGTCAGAGGAGATCATCATGTCCTGGGTGGTCTTCAACGCCCGAGGGAGGCGCTTCTTTCCCGACGGGGGTGGCGGGTCCAGCCGAGGGAAGGAGTCGAAGGAGGAGATGTGACTGGAGGAGAGGAGGAGAAAGGAGGTGGAAACAAGAGACAGATAAAGAAAACTTTAGTCCCTTTCCAAAAACGATGAATAATTTTGTGTGTTTTCTGCATTTCACACAACACAACAAATCAATAAAAAAAAACATCCGACAGTTAACTTTCATGCACTCTGACTTTTTGAAAACATCAGCTGTGTCACAGCTCCGAGTGAAGTCACAAACATGACCTCGTTTGAAGGCACTAGTGTGTTTCACAGGAAAACTATGAAGTATTTTGGGGTGAGTTGACTTTTCTGGCTTCATCTATACAAACAGTATGCTGATGTGTCTATAGATATCGTCATTTATACTCAAAATACAAGAATAAAACTTTATTAGATGTCTGATCAATGAGGTCATGCTCCTTGTGTCTGCTAGACGCCTCATCTCTGCATCCAGGTCTCAACAGAAGTGAGAATCAGTCAGTTATTACACGAAAGACCTTCAGCTCCGTCCATCCGAATCGGTCGGTGGTCCGGCAAAAATCTTTACAGATCATAGCTGGTAAATTAAAATAAATTTATCCACAGTCCAGTAAATGGAGACAAATGAGAAGCAGAGCTGCTGAAAAATGACTTTTGCTTGACTGATCTTCAAGCAAAGAGAGACAACAGATCAATGCTTCTGGAACAAATCCTCAAATACAGACACACACATACACAACCCGTAAAGAGTATGAGTGTGTCTTTATCTGTGTACGTGTTTGTAAGCAAGCGATGAACAGACACTTAAAAAGGCATTTCCATTTTGACTTGGATAAGAAGCAACAAAATCTGTCTTATTCAATTTCAGGTGTCTCACGAGTGGGTCTCTGATGTGTCGTTATTAATTTAAAACCACATTTCACTGGAAAAATCTTAAATTATTCAACTTTTCTGAACCAGTGGATAATTTACAGTGATCTTTCAGCTCAGGTGATTCTATATTTTATGTCTTTCAGTGGATTTATCATTAAGTTGAATTAAGTTGGAGATGGATTCAGTCAGTTAGAGAGGTCAAATGAAAACCGAACGCACCGAGCCAGAGTGCAGAGACAAACCAGCAACCGTTGAGTCTGCTAATTAATTTGGTAAATGAGGCTAAGTTTAAACTGTGTATATGGAAGTCATTTCCACACGGATACAGAAGAAATACAGTCCCCCTCAAAAATTATTGGAACAGCAAGGCAAATTCCCTTGTTCAGAGCTTTTATTTCCTGGTATCTAGATGTGTTAAACAACTCACAACATACCACCCTTTGTTTGAACCCGCCCACTTTTCAAGTGAGCAAAACTATTGGGACATGTGACTGACAGGTGTTTCTTGTTGACCAGGTGTTGCCTTTAAGGTTTAATAGTTCTGCATGACTGGTCTACTTTTTGGCCTGGGTTTAAACCTATAAAGACTGCATTTCTTGTTAAAGAGGATAAACCAACATGAAGACCAGAGAGCTGTCTATGGGAGAAAAGCAAGCTGAGAAAAGAAGGAAAATCAATCAGAGCCATTGGACAAACATCGGGAATAGCAAGCACAACAATTTGGAACGTCCTGAAAAAGAAGGAAACTACTGGTGTACTGAGCAACAGACGTCGAACAGGTCGGCCAAGGAAAACAACAGTAGTTGATGACAGAAATATTGTGAGAGCTGCCAAGAAAAAACCCCAAAACATCAGTAAGTCACATCACCAACGACCTCCACAGTGCAGGGGTGAAGGTATCACAATCCACTGTTCGAGGAAGACTCAGAGAGCAGAGATATAGATGCAAACCACTCATCAGCAGTAAGAATCGGAAGGCCAGATTGAAATTTGCAAAGAAGTACAGACACAATCTTATGGACTGATGAGACCAAGATTAATCTCGACCAAAGTGATGGAAAGGCCAAAGTGTGGAGAAAGAAAGGAACTGCTTATGATCCGAAGCATACAAGCTCATCTGTGAAGCACGGTGGAGGTAATGTCACGGCTTGGGGGCGTGCATAGCCGCTTCTGGAACAGGCTCATTAACATTTATTGATGATGTAACTGATGATGGTAGCAGCAGAATTAATTCTGAAGTGTTCAGAAACATTTTGTCTACCAATTTACAGACCCAAAGCACACTGCCAACAAAACAAAAGGACTTCATCAAGGGAAAAAAGAAACAGTTTTAGACCGGCAAAGTCAATCACCTGACCTTAACCCAATAGAGCATGCATTTCACCTCCTAAAGAGGAGACTGAAGGGAGAAACGCCCCCGAAACAAACAAGAACTGAAAGAAGCTGCAGTAAAAGCCTGGAATAGCATCACAAATGAAGAATGCAATAGTTTGGTGATGCCGATGGGTCGACCAAATATTAATTGTTATTTACTTTAAGATTATTTGTTCCTTTACTTTTGCTCACCTAAAAATGCTGTGGTGTAATACAAACGGTGATATATCCTAAGTTGTTTAACACATCTAAATGTAAATACCAGGAAATAAAAGCTGACATTCTGAACTCTTGTCTCATACTCATCTTTTGCCTTGCTGTTCCAATACGTTTGGAGGGGACTGGACGTGTGTGTGTGTGTGTGTGTGTACCTGTTTGCAGTGGTCTGGTTGATTTGGTCCATGCAACTCCACACAGCGCCGACGTTCTTGTTGACCTCAGTGACCCCGATGTCCCCGTGGTGGCTGGGCTCCTTTCTTCTCAGCAGGTCATTGACCTAAACAGGAAGGAAGGAAGACAGACGGATAGAAACACTTTCAAGTCCACTGATGTGACAGTTAACTCAGTCCTGCTTCTGCCCACACAGTCATACTCTATCACCGTATATCAAAGGTTAACAGAATACATTTTATACTATGTTTCTGCTCCGGTAATGCTAACCTTCGCCCCGACGGCCTTGCCGAGGTTAATGGCGTTTTTCAGCCTCTGCTGGCCTCCGGAGGATGGAGAGTCGACGGAGTTTGAGCCCAGGTTGGGGTTAGATGATGTTTGGGATCGTCTGGTTGAGGACTGACCCAACCTGGAGGTCTGGGGACTCTGCTGCTGGGCGACGGAGTTCTCAAACATACTTTGATCAACTGGGAGAAAAAAGAGAGAGGAGAGGAGAACGAGAGAAAAAGGTGAATACGCTGAGGGATTTAACTGAGGATGTGGACAAAAAGCTGCTTTTAACAGCACATGTTGCAAAGCTGCAGACTTTGCTTCGAGCATAAGACAATACAAATGGGATGTTTACTCCGGGGATTAGATGCACAACCTCCATTTTTGAGGGGAAATGAAGGGAATACTCCACTGAAATGAGGGAACACTGTAGACTGTTATATTCAGCACGTTGCTAAATAAACTACTTCTGTGATTTCTTATCACCTCATTATTACGCTGAAGCTTTTCTGGAAGAAGCGTATTCAGCGTTTTTTGGTGAAGAAAACGATTATTTGGAGCATACTAAGCATATTGAATAACGGCGGAGAAGAGGATAATGCTGCAGAAGTGGGTTTTAAAGGTGTCTTTGAACTTTTAAATAGTAATACAATCCTAACTGCTGCGAATCCGAGCTGATTACAGCTGTCGTTCTCCACAAAGAAGCGAGCGACTAACTTTTCAGAGCCTGAAGGGTGAACATCTGTGTCCCTCTGCAGCTTTGCATCATCAGGGTAATATAAATGGATTTAATGAGAATTCATACAGTACAACAAAGCAAAACACTGTATGTAATAATCAAGCAATAATATATAAAACAAAATTTAAAGCAATGGTCATGATACATGCACAGAAATCGTAATAAAACCAATGAAAATGAAAGAGAAATGGACCAAAACGCAGGATCAGAAACGACAAAAAAGGAGAGAACAAAGACGGCAGATCTTACCTCGTGGAGAGAAATGTTTCTCGGAAAGCATTTAATGAGACACAAGGTATCAGATTTCAGATCATTTTTACCACTAAAGAAGCAGATCATTGAGCTGAATTTGCTCTGTCATAAAAATACTGCTGAATCATGATCTATGAGGGGGACGAGTCAGGGAAGAGTGAAGCCTGGAGCTGCATATCTGAGAGATACATTGTCTTGGTCAGATAAATCGCCATTTGGAATCAGATGGAGCGTCAAAATCAGGAAGAACAGGTAACCTTGACTTCACTTGGCAGGAAAGAGCATTTTATTAACCGTCCCAATCAAGAGATCTACAAAAGCACATCAGCCAGAGGAAATGTGATCCGATATTATGAATCAACACGATACAGAGGAGGTTTAGAGTGAGTTCAAGGAGACGGAGAGAGAGAAACAAAAGAAGAACAGAGAGAAAGATGGAGAGACATTAACTTTACAGCATGCAGGAACTTATTTATAGAAGTCATCAAAGGAGAGACACGTAATAAATGTAATTACTTAGTAGAAATGTGTTCAGAAGTAAAGGCTAGACCCTAACATACCTCATGTTGTCTTTGTAAGTAGAAGACAGAAACTAACTGGTAAAGTAGTTTCTTAGGTCAAACATTTGATGGTTTCAGCTTCTCAAATGTGAGGATTTGCTGCTTTTCCTTGTTTCTTGTGTCGTATTGTACTTAAGTGAATTTCTTTGGGTTTTAGCCTGTTGGTCAAAAACTAGCAAACAGAAGATGTTGGACTGTGGGAGATTGAAATTGGCATTTTTCACACATTTTCTGGTGTTTTATAGACCGAACTGATCAATCTAATAATTGTTAACTGAAGTCTTCATTTTTATTTTGCTGCAAATTCTCTTACTGGTTCGCTAGCATAACTTTTAGCTAGCTTTTGTGAGCATTTCTTTACACATGACTCAGCAGTTTGTAGGTAAGCTTACATGTCTTACATGTGTGTCACTGTGATGTTTGATTCTGATTTGTGTTTGCAGTTTTAAAGAGGAGGAACTTCATTAAATATTCAGAATTAGCTTGTTTTCATTTGGGAACAACAAGGCTCATCACAAGGACAGCATAAGGCCTTTGTAAATATCTACTTGCCACTTACTATGATAAAAATGCACTTCATTTACATGCTTTAAGTCTCTGTTTAATGTTCTGTCTGTCTACCAAGGTCGTCCATGTGTGTGCTGACTGTACATCAAGGTCATCGAGTGATCTCGGGATCGATCGTGTCACATTGCACGGTCTATAAAACATCCTTATTGATCCGACCAGGCAACTGGGCCACATATTCCTATCACTTTAACTCCTAATGGGGAGGTAATGGATGGACTTTGTAATGCGGTAAGCCCCTTGGAGGGGTTTGTGAAGGGCACTAGAAAGGAGAGAAGTTTATAATGCTAACATGTGCTCTGTAAAATATATGTGTAAGTTTGAAACATTTAATGTTTTGCTGCTTTTCTCTACACATGTCTTCTAGAAACCCACAGTGCTGTCTGGAAATGAGCCCAGGTGCCTGTGTACAGTCATTGTCTATGTCTCTGAAACTCATCACTATTACGGCTCTGGTATATTCTAAACAAATGCTAATTTTGTGTTTCTTGAAAGGCTGTGGAATAAAGGGGCTACACACAAAAGAAAACAGTGGTATTTATCCTTTCTCGGAAAAGAAGACGGGTAAGAACCCAACAATCAGGATCTGGGTGGATAAATGTCACCCTGCAATCAAAAGCTTTTTGTCTGTCGTGTTCCTCTGTCAGATTACATGGACGACCGGCTTCTTTATTGGTGCACTTCAAGGTTACCGAGATACAAGGTTAACTTTGAAAACTGACTGAACTTCAAATGAAACGGCAAGTGTCTTTGCTCTCTCTATGAGAAAACTATGTCTCACGCTGCAGCAATGAGGTCACAGATCATGTGTGGGGAGTCTTAACCGTGTGTTCAGACAGCAAAAGCGATGCAGTTACATACAAAGTCAATGCAAAGACGCCATTAGATGCTAATTCGCCTGGATGGCGCAAGTGACACGAGGATGCATCTCACAGACACGGTCGGTACATCTGTTGTTAGCTAGCTTATAGCTAATGTACAGTTGTTATTTAAGGAAAGCGCCTCTCCCTTCATCTTCCTGACATCAGATTGGGGGAGGGGGGGTGTGTGTCTGACAACTTTTTGAAACCGACAACCCGACATTCACACCCACCTCACATTGTGATGTGCAGAGATGAGACAGTAAGCAGGGTTTGAACTTCTTTCTCAAGCTCCTTTTTTTTCATTCTTTACACAACTATTGATGTCGCCAAGTGCGATGCTGCAACTATAAACACTTTAGATTCCTGACGAGCTCTGACAGCACATTGTATGAACTACTTCTCTTCTAGCGTATATCATAGGATGGATCGACGAAAATAAAGAACAGATAAACAATCCCACATGTAAAAAGCTTGAACAATCAGGTAATATTACTAACAAACTGATAACAGTAAATCAGACAGAGGTGAATGAAACTGTGTTATAAGTTCTGACTGCAGGCCTTTGCAAACTGTGGCGATCCTGGGTGCAATTACATTTGCATTATCAGCTTTACTCTCTCTCTCTCTCCCTCATGTGCTGACCAGTAAGACCAGCAGACTCAGGGAAGTGTTCCAGTTTGCAGCCACTGTGTGCAAAGCTCCTCAGTCTATCACGCCGCCTCTCTCTCTTTCTCAGCGGGTTGAATCATAAACGATGGCTCTGCCACTTCTCTCTAGAGATAACGCCATTTCAATATCCACAAATTGAGAGATCTAATGTTAGCGAGTCCTGTTTCCTCCTGACAGGACGCTCGTTCATCGCAGTTTAAGAGACGGTCTGTTCAATTTGTCACTTCCTCTGCTGAGATTTCCCATCAGCATCTGCACCTCTCGACTGAGAATTTCATTTGGGCAAACAGCAAATCTATGTCCTTCCAATTAGTGGAGACGTGCAGCCGCCGCGCTGTGATCTAGGCTGATGAAACAGGTGGATTTTTTTTTTTTTTTTTTGACACATCTTGTCTAGTGAAGCAGTAAAATTAGAGTAATTGTCAAATCGCTGCACACTGCAACTTCAGCAGCAGCAAGTAGTTCAGTGAAGACTGTTTGACATCATCATCATCATCATCACACATTAAGTTTTTAACTAAGATATCAATGTGAATGAAAGAATCGATCTAATGAAGCACTGTGTCCCAGTTGCATACTAGATATTAATCTTCCTAAGGCTGCGACTAATGATTATTTTCATTATCAATTAATCTGCTGATTATTTTCTCAATTAATTGATGATGTTATAATTTCTCAGAGTCATAGTTGACCTCTTCAGATGTCCCGATTTATCCAAAGATATTCAGCTTACTGTCACGTACGACATAGAAAGCATTAAATCCTCACATTTTTTTGCAAATTTTTTTGGCATTTTTGCCTCAAAAAAATGACTTAAAAGATGATTTGATTATCAAAATAGTTGCTGATTCATTTTCTGTGGATTGACTGATGTATTAATAGATTTCTTGTTGCAGCTCTAAATATCTAAACTTCAGAGATTTTAGGGTGATCAGCTTCAACGGCAGCTCCCAAAATGAGGAATAAAACAACATGTTAATCATGAAAGTGGATACAGCTTTACGAAGTCAGAAGTCAGATGTCAGAGGGTCCAACTTCATCTCTCATGTGTACAACACAATAAGTTTGAGTATAATAACTGCCAACATAGTATTTGTAGTATTAAATACACTGCAGTAGTCAGACAGAGGTGAAGAGTTTAGTTATTGGGGGAATAATCATCTGAAAAAAGTTGTAATCTGAAGAGAGTTTCACTCTGGAGAACTCCTGCAGCCTGTTTGTTTAGTTGTGGAGGAAGTGTGTACCGCTGGCAGATTACTGTGTGTGTGTGTGTGTTATTTCTATGTTTAATTACGAACATGCCTGAAGGATTTCATCTGTAATAATTATCTCTCATTAACACTGAAATAAGGATTTCTTTCTTTCATCCTTCAGGAGCAGCTGCGGATTAACGGCATTATTCAAACAACAACAGCCAGATTAGAAACAGATACAGAGACACGATCTTCACGCTGCGTCGCTGTGTACAGTAAAAACCCCCCAAAACCTCCTAATATGTTATCAAACTTCACTGATTTCATCTCCTGTAATCAGTCACTCGTACACCCTGCAAAATAATCAGTTAAGACAGCAGGAAGAGACACAGAGCAGTGAGAAGAGACATTTATCGAGCACAAAACAGAAACGGTCAACAAAACTGAACCGGAGAGTTTTAACTCCCACTTATGTACCAGCATCAGGCGGCTGGAGACTGAATCAACTGAAATGATAATGCAATCTTCTGCAACACTAACGAAGTCGGAAAAATCTGCCCCGGTCTGTGTTTGAAGGAGTCTCGTCTCAGGAGAACAAAAAGTCCAGAGAATCTCCAGCAACAGTCTCGACACTCTGACTGAACCTGGGAGGATTATTTTGGCCTCAGAAGTGTAAAGAATTAAAACTAGTTTGGGTGTAAATGAGATTTCAGAGTAATATCTACTGAACTGTATACATTAAAAGTAGAATAACATGGAACATGGTCTGTACTGGTAAATCTGTGTTTCCTGTTGCATTTCTTACTGTTTTATCTTCAACATAATTGAAGCTAAATCCAATTTTAAGTGATATATCAGTCCAAACACTGTCTTGTTTCAGCTTTGTTAAATTCAAGGACTTTCTTTCTGTTCTTCCATTTGAGGGGCGAGCGGAGAGATCACAGAAAGCAAGTCAATCCTAACAAGAACATACTCCAGCAGTACTACCTGTGCTGTGACACCTGCTGTGCTTCAGAGCTTTAATTTAAGTGTTTTAACGGCAGCTCAAAATCAAGCCGAGTCTTTGTGATCGAACTGCAGATCAAACCGTAAGCGTCTCAGGTGTCTGAACGCTGACCGTTACCCTGACACCGTGTGAACATTTTCCTTTCAGAGATGTATTAATAGCGTTTTTATATTCAGATGCAGAATACATCAATATTCAGGTTTTGTGGCTTTGTCTGTTCATGTCTTCTCAAGGATTTTACTGGGTCTTAACGTGAGAGGCTACATAAATAAATCATTATTCTTATTATTTATTATACATGAGAGGCTTTTATCATTACTTAAGTTTTTTTTTATATGAAGAAATTCAAACATTCATTGAACTTGTATTTGATTTGTTCATCTATGTAACTTCCAACACTTTTTCCCTTTTTACAGCAGTTTGTTGAATAAGCTAAGCTAAGCTAAGCTAATTTATATCAATACATGCTTTTGACTGGAAACACATAACTAACTATGCACTATGCACAACTTTTTCAACATCTTGTATAAAATAACTGCCTTAAATAACAAATCAACTGTTTTTTTTTTTTTTTTTTACATTTTAACATTTTCAGGAATAACAACTAATTACAGTGACACTACAGGGTTGTGTGAGCCACTGCTGAACTTTAGATGAGCAAAGGTTGTGTATGTCTCAGTTTCAGGAGGGGAAACGTGTTATTTTTGGTGGTAAACCGGCCAGTAGCCACTGCTTTAATAACCCCACAACAGATTATAGTTTCATTATGTGGAACTGGTAATTGGCCAGATCAGCTCCCACCGCCCTTCAAGGGAGCGTGTGTGTGACTCCGACACCAGCGTGAGGTTGTAATTAGCTCGGCTCCGCTTTGGCATCGCCGATCAAAGCGCCGAACCCTTAACTTTGTTCTTAGCTGAGGGTAACCCACTTCTGTCACCGAGACGGGGGAACACACACTGAGCACACACACACACACACTGAGCACACACACACACACACACACACACACACACACAGAGACCTTCTTCTTCTCTTCACTGAACCGTAGCGTATAGATAAGTCTATTTTTTAAACAGTTTTGAAGATTTTTTATACATTTGTTGAATTTCTCCTGACTTTCAGATGGATTTTGGGTTTTTGACTTTCCTCTATAATGTTCTTATTGTCAACAAATCTCATGTGCAGCTCCAAACCAACAATGAATTGATGTACTAACAAGTATTATGAGTGTATCCAAAGATCACGGCATTTGTAGTTTGCTTAGAAACGGCTCCAAAGACTAACAACAGCGATCACGTTTTCAGTCTCTGGAGAGCAGTTCAGTGTAAAGCAGACGCCACTGAGCATACACGCTTCCCTCTACAGAGCTTCTCTAGCTACATAACACAACCTCTTGACTTTGTACTAAACTGTAAATAACTTCAGTACACAATACTTGTAAGTAGATCAATTCTTTGTTAGTTCGGCTCTGCTCGTGAGATTTGTTGAAAATCCTCAGACTGACTGGTTTAAAGTAAATAACCCATGAAGGACGTCGACATCAAGCTAATGTCTTATTTAATCTGATTCTATTCATTATGTTCAGTATAATCATATCTCATTTAATACACTGCAGACCACAGATACAAGCCTCTAGTTTAATTTTGTAAGAAATAATCACAATTTAAGTTGTAATGTTGTTCAGAAAAATCATATTAGATGTTTACTTCTTCAACTCCCACTAGTAGGACTTTAACTTGTTTTATGATGAACGAGTCTTAAGGACTCATCAGAAGATTAACACAGATGCTGAGACCATAAAATGCTGCTCTGTTTCCTTTTTCGGGAGGACAACGTGCTTCCACATCCAGAAAGCGAAGAGAAAAAAAAATCAGATTCTGCTGCTGATCTACCGTTATTTAAGTTTCACATGTTCCTTAAAGAAATCTCCTGCATGTTGATCAGAAAAGCAGAGAGAGAGTGCGATGATGCTCTGGTGCAACAGATCGAGGCGGAGCTGCATCAGCGCGAGACTGAGCCGTGAGGAGATGTGGGAGACGAGCGGCGGGGCTGAGAGGATGACCTGAATCACACTCACTCCCAACACACAAACACACTAATCCTCTGGCCAGACAGGGTCATTATCACTCATGTATTAAATTAGAACTCCTCACTTGGCGACATTAAAGATATGCATGTGTGCCTTGATGTGTGTGTGTGTGTGTGTGTGTGTGTAAGAGAGGCCAATCAGAGAGGTTTGAAAGCAGGGAGGAAAAATACCTCTCTCTCTCTTTTTCTTGAATTTATTCTCTCTAACAGACACAGATGATAGGTAGAGCCGCTCATCAATTTTTTACCTGCGTTCATTATAACATGAATGATTCAAGTGGGCGGGTACTGGTGGGAGTCTGGCTCACGCTGACAAATTTTATTTTACATCTTTATGGGGGGTGGGGGGGGGGGGACTGTACGGGATTAATGGTAGAAGTTTCTGATTTATTTTCAGACTGAACTCTGATTGACACGTTACCTTTCCCATCATCACTGTCTGCTTTCAGTCGTTTTCTACTTGAAATATGGTCCCTGTCTGGATTTCACTTCCAGTTTTATGGAAGATCAAAAGTAACATTCCTGACTTTCAGTTTACAGCAGGAAACATCAAAATCCTCATACTGAGAATATTCATAAAAATACTTTCTTTGGTATGTAGGACATTGAGGTAAGATAATATACATTATATTTTAAGACACTTATTTTAGGGATAATTGCCCTGAAACTTGAGTCTTACATCCCCCTTGGAAATTTTAAAGCTTTATTATCTGATGTTTTTTATGATTCTGATATGAAAAGAAAAGAAATCTTAATCCTAATGAGACTGCCTGAATAAATAAAGACTAAATAAAAACATTCAAAGACTTTATAAGGAAAGATAACAGTACATATGCATAAGTTATCTATGTATATATTTAGTAGTATGTGCATGTATGTAAGTTTATGGGTATTTAAATATTTCAGAAGAGTCGATATGGGAGAAAGAACTGAAAACACACATGAATTATAATATTCTCTCTTATCCAGAGGATACTGTATTCTTTTTTAAGTCTATGTTTTTAACAAGTTGTCATACTTAAATTATTTACATTAGCATTTCATCATCTGTCACCTTTATGGTGAAAGTTATAATCCAAGATTTTCATCATATCGAACCCATTTTAACACTAATTATGGGTGCCATTTATTCTGCTAAAGCTATTAAATGTGTTACTACCAGTCACACGTTTGGACACACTTTCCCTTGAATGAAGTGTGTCCAAACGTGTGACTGGTACTGTATATGTAGTGGTTTAGATTATACTGGTGGTCTGCCATTCCTGCACTGAGCGCACTGATGACCTGCAGGTAGGATGGAGTTAATTATGTGTTAATCTGGTGCAGTGTTGTATGTCTGGACATTGTTACTGGGGGTTTTTTCAGTGTTGTTTTTATGGCTGATGTCACCTGGCTGGAAATGCCATGCACAAGAGATTCACAGAAAACGACGCACGCATGTACAGGACGAAATTTAGAAGACAAAAAGACAGCAAATGCGCACATTGCAAGTAATGTCCTTTATGCATACATACATATGTGTGGAAATGAAAATAAGACTGAACCTGAATGTAATGACAAAATCCGGAAAGGCAGAACATTTTGAAGAAGAATCATATTTGCTCCGATATAAATATATTCATAAAAAAGGCATGAAGCAATGTATTTATTGTTTAGTTTTATGTTGTATGTCTTGTGTTTTTTATCATGGGACCATGTTGGAAATAAGTGTTTTCAATTAAACATGTTACCCCTTGGATTTTTTAAAATGTAATCCATAAATAAAACTTATAATAACAGATCAATGTGAACAGAAACATGAATTGTTTCTCTTTTGTTGTATTTTTAACAGAGTAGCTGCTCAAAGTGTATTTACTGCTCCCAGTGATCGATAAGCATGTTATTTCCAGTGTAACTTTGGGACTTTTGATAGCAAAAACAACAGTAAAAAAATCGTACACACTGCAGGGCAGCAAACTTTGAATTCCATCCCCAGAACATCAGTCTACCAGCATCTATCTTGTCATGACAGCTTGAGCCTCCCAGCCTGACCTTCAGTCCCAGGAGAAAACAGAAGCCCCATTAAGAAAACTGACCTGTCTCCTCCTTCTCCTCTTCTCCTACCTGAAGTAACCTCCTCACACAAAACCGTTTACCCCTGGGGATATTTGTATTATTGGGAGAAGCAGCATTTAGGCTAAATGGTACCAAAACTGTAAAGTGAAATTCATACTAATGAAACTCTGACTGTGCAAATACTTCAATTCCTAACTAGTGGTGTAACAGAACATAGTTGATTCGTGATCCATACGGATCGCCCCCTATGGTTCTGCACGCATGTGAACCGCAGATTAATTGCAAAATTTAATGTCTCATTGGAGACAAAGTAAACAAACTGCTGTAGCTACAAATCATGGACAGACAGCGTGTTACTAACAGGGATTTTGAAGAGTAAGAACCAAACCGGCATCTAACGGGTCTGAAGTGACATTTACAGGTATGTTTACCTGCTGTTTAATGTGCTGCAGCTGAGCAGCTAATTAGCTACTAGCTGCTAGCTTACATTAGCGGTGCACTTTTCCCTGGTAAATCTTTGTTTGATGGCTGCAGGACAAGATATTTGTTCATGTTTGTAAGTTATCATCAAGTTTTGATGATGTGGACACAGTTTCATTCACTACCATGTTTAAAGGAAGACAGTATCATGCCTCATATTGCATTTTAACAACTGAGTATTGAATATTTTATATATTTTAATCATCTTGAATGTTGTTTTTATTAAAGACGATGGGCAAATGTTCCTTGTTTTAAGTGTTTTACAGAATTTGTCTCCTTTTTTTAATTTTTGCTGATCCAAAAAATGATACGATCTGTGACTCAAAACCGTGATACGATCCAAACTGTGAGTTTTATGATCCATATGCCCATATTTCTAACTCTAACTCTTAACATGCTCATCTGCTGCTGTGCTTCCTCCAATCGGCCCACATAGAGCACTTGTTTGTTACCTGATCCAGCTCCCAAACGGATCGGAAAACCTGATTAAAATCTTAAAATGTCCACTGCCTGGTTCACTTTAGCAGTCTAATGTTATGGTTAAATGTAGTATTTTCTTATCTTCTCATGACCCCGTTAGATACCTAAGATGCCCTCCCCGTGTTTATAAATATGTGATTTAATTATAATGCTGTTCTCTACAAACTGCAGCTAGACTATTACTGTGGATGACTAAAACGTCCCTCAGTGACATTAACATGGACGCTTGTACTATTGTGTCATGTCTGATGGAAAAGCCGGAGGACGAGTCAGATAAGGACGGAGCAGAACGTGGACGACATTGGCAGGAAAGGACACAGGAAGAGAAGACCGAGATGAGAAAGAAAATCAATGGGAGCGGTGATTGCGGGTGGAAATCTATGCTAATCTAATCAAGAAAGACTAATGTGTGAACGTATTCTACAGACTCATCGTCATCAAGTTAGTTAATTATTTGGTGAAGACATGCAGGTAGGATGCTTTTTTTTTACCGGAAACATGAAACTTCTGGGACTCTGAGGGGTTCAATTAAACTAAAGTCAACAGTCGCAGGCCAACGAGTAACAGCTGCTGACTGTTGAATGTGGTTTTTCCTTTAAAAAGCTGACTATTACAAAAATGCTTGAAAAGTTAGTTATAAATTAATAAGACTAAGGGTCAACAGGCATGCTAACAGTTGTACTTTGTACTTTGGCACATGCTAACACATTAAGTCATGTTAGTTTAACATGTTAGCATGCTAATATTAGCTAATTAGCACTAAACACAAAGTGCAGCAGTGGCTGATGGGAATGTGATTAGTTTCGCAGGTATTTCGTTGTAAACTGAAGTCAAAGTTTGATCAGATGATGCCTCTAGATGGATCAACAAAGTTATTATAACTCATTCTGAAGGGAACATGGATGTCTGTACCACATTTAATGGCAATCCATCCGATAGTTGATGAGAGATTTCACTTAAAACCACAACTTCATGGTGAAGCGAGATGAAAAGCCAGGTGGCCGATGCATCTGGGAGATTTTGAGATATTAGTGAAAACTTTGACCTGCTACTGGAAGTCAGGGGATCACCACAGTCAGTAGGGTTCATCCTTTGGCCACCATGGACATCTGTAACAAATTTCAAGGTAATCCATCCAAAAGGTGTCTAGATATTTCAGTCTGGACCAAAGTGACGGACAGATCAACTGCCTGTCATCGCCATCCCTGGAGCTACGCTGCTAGCATGGCTAAATGTCAAACTACTTCAAGAGAAAAATCCTCCCTATAAAAATAATGATGTATTTTGCATTTTTGAATCTATTTTCTATGTAGTTTTACATTTTCTGCCCGCAATATGGTATTATATCTACACGTTTCCTGTGCAGATACAATAAAGAGTCTTAGAGCAAAAAAAAAGCATCAACAGTAAATGTTAGTTTTGTTGACATTCTTTTCAGACTTTCTGTGTTTCTACTGACAGCTGCCTCAATGCAGCCACATCACAAGTTATGTTTTAATTAAAGGGAGCAAATTAAAGTTTTTTTTTCTCAGCTGGGAAAGGAAAGCCTGCTGTCTGTTACTTACTTTACTACACTATTCCAGTAATATCATGTTTACTCTCTCACACATGCATGTCAAACCCACAGCCGCATGGAAAGAGTTCACTCCACTTGCTGGCACTTGTTCACAAAGATTCTGGGAAATTACTGACCGAACTAGGAGCAGTCGAGGCTGTAAATCACTAAACTAGTACTATCACAAAACAAATTCTTGAAATACATTAAACATTACAAGTGAGCGGAAACACTGTAGGGTACTCCTCAGTTACAGATTGTTACAACATAAAACTAACATTAAAATAATGTAAAATCTAAAATTTAAGTTGCATTTTCCACTCTAACAAGTAGAGGAAAAGACTGGGAAGAGAAATAGCGTGGTATAAAGAGAGCAGACTACAGGACTGCAAGTTGTAGCCAGACATGTTTGGGAGCCTTCAGTCTCCTCTGTATCAAAGTCATCAGATCAATAATTCATTCACCTATTTGCCACATCACTGTCTGTCTGACACCACCCCCCCCCACTCCCCCCGCTTCCTCCGCTCCCTTGGGAGTATGTGAGCGTGTGAGAGACAAAAGTAAAGTGTAGCCATGAATGAAGGAGCAAGGGAAATGAGGCAGCAGGAAAAAAAAAAAAAAAAGCATCTGTTTGTTCTGAGCATTTGGTTACTTTCGCACTTCTTTCTCTCTTACTGAGTCTATTTGTGTGTCTGTTTGGACTTGAATTTCCATCCCTGGACGGCGCACACATCATTGCACGCTGTAGGATTAAGATTCGCCTGAGCCGAAACCATGAAAAACAGCAACAGACCAAACATGAGTATACAAAAGTATGTGTCCACACACTTTTGGCCATATAGTAGTGAGACTGAAGGCATGACGAGCCTCATAAGCAAGACAAACTGTGTTTTTTTTGTTTGTTCAACACTATTTGGCAATCTGAGTTCATTCTTCATAATAAAAAGTGAACGCAGAGACACCTTTACATGTCTCAGAATGTCTTGACTTTTAATATGACACATCAAACACTAAAAAAAGTTTCAGTATTACTGACTAAAAGCAAAAAAAAAAAAAAAAAAAAACGATCAAAAGGTGTCTCCCGGCGTTCGCCTTCAGTTTCCGTTCGCCTCACTGGGAGATGTTTTCTTTGAGGTTGATGCTGACTTTCACCTCCATTTTATATTTAGCATGTGTGCGTGTTACATTTGACAGCTTGCTTTTGTCAGCCGCTCTGTGAAGAAACACAAAAGGATGCTGCAGAAAAAAAGGGAAGAAACGGGACAAGACGGACGGGCTGACAGACAGATGTGTGGCGGAGATGGGCCTTCAAGCTTCACTGTGATTCAAGATCCTTTTGCTCTTTTAGCCGTTTACATCTGGAGTTCCACATGTTCCAGATTATGTACCAGGCCGAGCCGCTGCTCAGCATGGCCTCTAGCTTTTCAACACGGGTACATCAAAGCAGATTGCCACCAAATCCAGATGTCAAGGCGCAACAGAAATTTAGTCAGAACATGAGAGGGGCTTTGCTAAAGTCCCTGCTGCCTCCAAATGTGTATGCATATTTGTGTGAATGGTGAGGCAAATGCAAGAAAAAAAAAAAAAACGCCTCCAAAAGCAAGTCTAATCTGACCGTGCACTTGGCTGCCAGGAGGTTAGAGAAGCGAGTGGAAGGTCGCCAGTTCCAATCCATGAACCCAGTGGGTAACATGCGACCAGAGATTGTGATTGTAATGCTGAAGAGGGCAGCAGCCAGCAGTATAAACAGTAGCAGACTACGACTACGGGTGCACAGACACAAAACTTAAGTAAAGTAGAGATTCTAAGAGACAATTTATTTTACACTTTTCTAAAAGATCACTTCTTTTGTCCCGACCAACAGTCAAAAGCTCAACGATATGCAATTTATGATGATATAAAACAGAGAAAAGCAGCAAATTGTCATATTTGGGAAGCTGCAACCATTAAATGTTTGTTGTATATTATATATTTGTTTGATACACAGTAAGATGCTACTCACATAGACAAATATAAAGACACATGTGCACAAATATAATCCAGCGTCACAGTTGGACAGTCTACCAGTCTCCAATCTAAAGAGATAAAGTTTGTTAGATTCTTAGTGTGAATCTTGTCTGTTTGGTGGAGTCATTAACGCTGAGGTCAGTGGATTAATTGCTGGGCTTTTAAAGTCTTTCATCCCCCCCCCTCTGCTCTTCTGCTCTAGATGTGGTCATTAATTTGAACACTGTGCTGGTTTTGTGGTGTGTTTGTTTAAAAGTGACCCACTAACTGTACGTGTGTCTGTCAGCACTACTTCACACGAAGAAAACAACCTCAGTTCACTCCTTGCAAGCGCAGGATGCACTTAATTAATACTATGAGTTTGTTTATTACACTCCAGTTTATTTTTTGTACAATGTTTTGTTGGTTTTTCATTTCAGCTGTACTTACAGGTACAACCTTGGGTAACCTAAGATGTACAGTGCAGTCAGAATGTACACCACAAAAGTCTGTTAGCACTTGAACATAACACTCATACTGTATGGGCTGTATGGGTGTTATGTTCAAACTTCTCTTTCCAAGATCACGGACAAATGATCCACTGCTATAACAACCTCCACTTCTTCTGCTTTCAGACTTTCCACAAGACTTTGAAACCCAGCAGCAAAGTTTTGCTTCCATTCAGTCTCAAGAGCGAGAGTGAGGTCATGCACTGCTGTTGATCAATAAGGCCTTGCAGCTTGCAGTTAGAGGCAAGAAGGTCCAGAAGACTTTTGTCCACATAATAAATGTTTTGTTCTAACGGCTGTACTCCAGTACTGCAGAGGAGATTAAAGTTATGACTGTTGGTTTTACTTGCATGATGTTTACACCCACATCAGCTGAACAGCAGAAGAGTTGTAACCCTTTTACATTTTGTCCTGAGGGCAAAATGCATTGGAAAACTTAAATATTATCAATATATTTAGTATTTTCTGTCAAATTCTCTCAAGTTGACTGTCTAAAATCAACCTGCAGCCAGCTTAACTTGCTTATTTTGGGTGATTTTTGCCTTTAGTGTTGTCTTCAGTGTGGTCCTTGGTTGCTTTGTCTGTATGTGTAGGGGCACTGTGTATAAAAAGGACGACAAGTCCTGAAGTGTTAACCATTATGGACATAAAAACCTCAATAAATGTACAGAGTCTAAATAATGAGAAATGTGTCCCTGTGCTGCTTCTTACAGACTGAACAGTAAGTTGGTGTGTGTTATGCTTGAGTCTAAGCTGGGTATCCATGAATCTATGTATGTATTTAAGTGTGTCCCTGAAGGTGACAGACTGAGCTTGTAAAGAAGCGTATTGATCCTCGTTGCTCCTTCGCTGTCCCAGTAGTTAACCCCAGTTTCAAACAACACATGCCTGTGACGGAGAAATCGATAGAAGCCACCAAACCTCGCTCTGCTTCTTCGTCGGACTGGTTGGCGACGTGGCCTTCAGACGGCGACGTCAAACCCTCACCGAACAATTAATTAATGCTGAGAGGAGGGAGGGAGGAAACTTCAGGGAGTGTGGGAGAGACAAACTGAGACAAAGATAAAGATTTAAGATCAGTGTAGACTCAGCAAGCTGAATATCAACACTTCAGCAGTTTAAAGCATAATGTCTGCAGATACCACTGAGTTCAATTTAATTATTTATAATTCATCTTGAAGCTCATTTATAAGATCACTTTATGAACAAATCATACAGGTTTCAGTCGACAGGTGCCGCAAGTAGGGACACTTCCAGGATCATTTGTTAAAGTGATGCTGTCTGGAGAGGCTTTAATTTGTTGATGGGAGACAATTTAAGGTTTAAGTGCGCACACACACACACACACACACACACACACACACACACACACACACACACACACACACACACACACACACACACACACACACACACACAAACCAGCTGCGCTACAAAGCGTCATGTTGTCTAAAGTCATTAAACATGATCCAATGATGCTCGTAGCATAAACCAAACACTTCATACAAGTACTTAAGATGTAGTCAACAGAATGTGCTGATCTGAGGAGCAAATATGATAAAACTGCTGCTTTAAGTATCAAGTCGACATCATGGCACTTTTTGCTTTTATTATTATTTTGGGGGGCATTTTATACCTTTATTAGAGAGATGACAGTGAGAGAAAGACGCAACAAAAGGTATTTGGATGGTTCAAACCAGCCTCTTAAACCCTGAGTCATGGGGGTACAGGGATTTGTTTTTGATTTCTCACAGCAAGTAAGCTACATAAGAAATTGGATTTATTTACAGGAGGGATCAATTCAGACAAACAGGGCACAAAACGACTGTAAGTTCATGTTGAAACAATATCTCACTTTTACAATGATTTGATGAGTTTTAAGGTCTTATATTTGCAAAAATGAACATTCTGAAAAATATTGATGATTTCTTTTTTATATTTTGCCTTTATTCAACAGCTAAAACCTGTCGGAGAAAGACGTGGTCCCTGGCTGGGATCTAAACTGTAGACTGTCTTTACCACGAGGCCAACAGGAAGCCCACATTTTGAAACTTTTTATGGACCCTCAGGCAGACTGTCAGTCCAAGTCCTCTGAGAGAAAAGTTGTGCTAACAGAAGCTTTGTAAATTCGTGTCTTTACAGTTACATCATAAATGACATAGAAAGTGTTCATGTTTTACTATCTGGTACAGAAGTAGATAGACATTTGTCTTGCCGTATGGACAAACAACTTCGGAAATATGCTAATGAACCAACTTTGAGGAAACTCATTTAGTTTCCAAGGTTACAGTAGCTATCTTGCTTGCTTGCTATTACAACTACGTCTACTTAAGTGTCTGTCTTGGATGCTGAAAGCCCATTACGGCGTCGGCCAATTATACCAGCTGTCAGCTGACACCGGAATATGGTGGATGACCATGATTGACCTCATCCTCAAACATTTGCACACTCAGACATCAGCAACCGTACACACACACACACACACTTTCTTTTTGCCAGAATTCGACTGTATCCCATAAATTCATTAGAGACCGAATCAATAACTAGTTAAGAACGTGGGAATGAGTTCAAACTTTCAAACTTTACTGAAGCTGCCACACAAATAACTCACAAAAAGAAAGTAATCTCTTCTCTGCTCCTGCGTTTGATTCACGACAAACCCCAGAGTGGGCAGATAATATTAGTCAACATTTTCTATAAAGCTGCTTCTCCTTCGCGTGGGGATTACTGACCTACATCATCTCTGTCAAGGTAAAAAGGCTGAGGGCTGTACTTATTTTTGTGACCACATGAATCACTAATAGATAAATCAACAACAAGAGACTGTAGCAGACGTACAGTATTTCTGGCATTTTGGAGAGGTTGGAAGGAGAGCTGGGTTCAGGAGATGACAGGAGAATAAGGTTAAGGCCAAGCACATGTGAGAGAAATATATATGATATGAAAGAAAAGGAGAAGAGAGAACTATTTATCCCAGAGGCGAGAAAAGTGTCAAGACAGGCTGTTAGAAACACAGAAGAATGAGGAATAAACGTGGAGAATAGAGGAATGCAAATAAGGACACAGCAATAGAGACAACACAGTTTCATGCCTGTGTGTGTACTTTTTGTTGCTCTATATTTATGATAATGTCTTCACTGGAACAGAAAAAATTTGGTAAATTCTATGAAGTGAGAAAAATTTAACTGGTCTTCACATCTTTAGAGGACTACTGCAGGGTAAGAACTCAAATCCATTGCAAACACAGGTCTGAAATGAAATGTGGGAGCAGAAATTTTGCACTGGAATAATGGACACAAGTCTAAGATGATACTGGATAAGTCTTCTAGTTTGTTTTCCTTTTTGCACAGCTGGCTAGCAAGCGTCCGAGCTCTCGCAGCACTGATGATATTTTGCTTCTCAAACTTCTTAACAAAGGAAAGTTTTGGTTCATCCGATATTGGCAAAGCTACGAGAGGACGGTGAGTTCATCCACTGGCAACATGTTAGAGGTAAGATCATGGTATTTGTATTTGTTAACAAGGCCACTAAATCTAAATAATGCCTGTTTGTCGTTAAGCTTCATCTGGTGGCTTTTGTTGTTTGAGGTGAGATAATTCACTAAATACAATGTGGATAATGCAGGCCTCCATCTTGTGATCTTGCCCCAAATCTCAATCTTGTAATGTCATTCATACTGACACACCTTTAATTGGTCAAACACATTTCTGATGGTAAAACCAAGCGGCAACCTCTGGGGCTGTAAAATGAAGCCAATGCGGTGCAAGTGCCAAAAACTGCAGTTCCTTGAATGGCCAATTGAGGCTCCAAAAGCGAGTCAATCCCCATAGACCCCCATGTTAAAATGCCCAACTTTACAGCAGAAATGAACATGTTTACAGCCTGGTACAAAAAACGGTTTTGGTCTCTAAAGCTAATTTCCCCTTTCATGACAACCCGTTTAAGTTTTATTAAGCCGTAAAATTATCTATAATGAAGGACATGGCTGCTTTGAGTGACAGGTCCGCCAGCCGCTAAGTGGCTTGTTTCAGCCATTCGGCCCCGCCTCTTTGCCCATTTTTATTTGGCTGGGAGTTAGGCAGAGTCATCCACTGCCAAGATGGCGACGGCCGGAGCGGCTCGCTTTGAGCTTTAAAACCGCTCCTCAGAAACCAACGGGTGACGTCACGGTAACTACGTCCATATTTTTATACAGTCTATGGGTAAAACTTATGAAGGAATAGTTGGAAGACGCTGTCGTCTGTGTGCAAGAAGCAACAGAAACACAAAGTTTCACACCATAACTATTAGACAGCAAGTGCAAACAGTTAAAAGATGTAATAAATATCTTTCTGACGTTTCTGAAACATCTGAGACATATTTCCAGCAGTGTTTTGTGATGTGTGCCTTGAAAGGCTTCTTTACATCAACCACCTCAGCTTTAGGCAAGATGACAAATCATCAAGATGAACGAGTGTTTTGTAGGACCAATGACATTTAACCACTGGTCTGTCAGACACCACAAAACTTTCTCTGTCAAGGTCACAAGAAGGAGTGAAGGTATAAATAACTAAAATTACAATATTTCAGTGATATTGTCTTCACATTCACACTCTCATAACGCCTGCTCTCCACACACACACTCATGTCTCCTAGCTTGCAGGTAACCTCTCGCCACATCAGTCAAAAATGTGATCGAGCTTGATACCAAAGTAATTTCTTTCATGACAATGTAATAAATTCTTTGATTAAACGCAGTTATTGAATCATGAGATGGGGTCACCTTTTTGAATTATTACAACATCAGTGTGGAGATGTGTTCGACTGGCGATTTATTGCAACTGAATATATTTTTTGGCTAATTTCAAGGGCTCTTTCATTACATTTTTTTTTTTATCATCACATTATCTGACGCTGATTGCATCAGCTTCTGAAACACAATTTTTAAGTTTCATTTTGTAGTTATTAATATTTTAAAGTTGTGAGCTCCTTTCTTATCTTCTGCCTTGATGGTAGGCTGTCCATCACACATGTCCCTTGAAATTTTGAGAGTGCTGAAATAGTGTTGATCTCATTTTTAAAAAGTAATAGAAGAAACTAGGAGACGGCAGAAGGGAGGCGATAATGGGAAGATAAGACTTGTGTGGTGTAATGGACATCCTTCATACTGTTATTGGTTTGACACACTCATGTCTGATCTGTCTATTTCCTGCTGTCTGGGTCAAACTGATTAAAAGAAAAGCCAGCACTTCAGAGAAACTAAAAAAAATGCTTACTGAGGGCCAGAGAAAGAATGAAAGCTAAAAGCAAAGTGGCTCTAAATGTGGGGTCGGGAACTTTTGAGTATCTTTGATGTTTAGTTAAGTGGTACACAACACTATTTCCACTTACTGTGCCTGAATAGGCCTCTTCTCTGGACTGTGTGCAGACTGTTTGATTGATAGCTCACTCACTCTTCTGTTAGTTTTTGCTGCATTTGTTAAAATTTATTCCGTACTTAGGCCTCCCTTCAACCTTAGCAGAAGGCCCTGCATGTGGTTGTGCAGAGCCTTTATAAAAAAACCACACATCTCAAGTGGAAAATGTGATAACTATCATGAATTTGAGGATTCACTCTTATTACAACCATGTAAAATGTGGAAATATATTCAATTTAATCCTAAATCAACAAGTAAAATCTTCCAGTAAAGGTAGCTGGGATTAGGGGTCTTTGCAGCTCTGTTCCTAATAAGTAAGACTCAGTCCAGGACCTGAGCCAGGTTGGACCCAAAGTGAATCTATTGTGTTTTAAAGAAAGATGGAGGGTATGAAGTGTTAAATGACATGTATTTCTATTCTTTTCAACCACGGCTGCTTCTTAATTGGTGGTGCATTATATTTCTGTCGGTGTTCTGTCTGTCTGTGTCTGTTCCGAGTCCACCACATCGCGGATCGGGTCAATTATCAAACTATTTCAAACTACTTCAAACTATGTCTGGCCTCTCGGGTCCCTTTAGAATTGGGTCTGTACATTTCCTCACGATGGGTTCAGACAGATTTTCCATGAATCTATTTGAGCCCACGTCAGATTGTGCAGACCTTTTTCTGCAACTAAAAGTTGATCCATGGCACTTGTTTGTGCTGAAATAATTCTGAAAACTGCTGACATGGACAAACTTTACAGAGTAACACTAAAACACACACACACAGACCAATCCATCTATTTGACTGATATATTTTGTTGCAATTTCTTAAAAATAACTGATTTTTCCCAGTACAACCGTGTGTGTCTCCCTTCTTGAGCTGGGTCACAACATACCGGGGGCTCGTCCGTTCCAGTTTTTGATGAGTAATAAAAGGATTGATTCAGGAGCATTGTGCTTATTTCAATGCGTGGCTGTCTTGTTGTTTCATTGTTTCCCGCACAGGTACGCAAGAAAGACAAATTTGTGAATGGAACTGCTTCATAGATGATGTTTGATTGACAAGAGGTCAATTTGAGGTATCAGAAGTATATTTGTTTAGTGCACACACACATTAGTTCGGCACAAGTTTCTAAACTAACTTTCTAGAAATAACATCTCAGTTAGAATCTCTGTTATCCTTTAATACAAACACCTTCTGAAAGCCAATGGTTGACTGGGAGTTAGTTTACTGGACACTCCCTAGATTGGTTTGATCCTATCAGGCTAAAGCTCTTTGCAAAAAGATAGTGAACACATTGAAAATTGGCCCGACTTTCCTTTAAATCTCTGCAGCATCTATCTTTGCCAAATATCAGACTGCGTGCATTGATTGTTCCGATTAACTGAGGCAACAATACGTAGAAAGAAAACTCTGTGGCTTTCCTCGTGAAACAAAATGAATACTTTAATACTGCATTGTGCCCGGAGGCCATACACAGAGCTGGGTTTTGACAAACGAAACCACTATTTGGCTGTCATCTGCGAGCCGCTGTTCTGGCACGAGGGAAGAGTTTTTGTTTACCAGATGAATAAAAAGAAACAAACAGTGTTCCTCGAGGTCCAACTAATCCCGGATTTACATAAATTAAAAAGCGGAGAAATGTGCGGACAAGTGAGAAGAGTGCAAACATGCTCTGACTACCAAGTCAACAAATTGTGAGGAGACAAAAAAGAGGGCTGCCTGCAGAAGTCAAGGACGGAGCAGTTCCGACAGTTCTGTGGAATGACGTAGAAAAACCAGGTTCATACATACAGATATTGGTCTAAAAATAGTCTTTGATTAAATATGAGCTCTCCAAACATAGGGACAGTAACAAAGTTCCTTTGACTCAAGAGTCACTCCTTACTCCCACTTGCGACGTCACAGGAATCATTCACTCCAGCAAGGACAAGAGCTCATCAGTCTGTCCAGTCCAAAACTCAAAATCATTTTGTTCCTGCCAGGATGACTGACAGCTACGCTCCCAATCCTGACAAATTGAAAGCTCGCCCCTGAACTAACCTTAAGGAGATACTGTGTTGTATTTGTACATCTTTTTTTTTTTTAACCAGAACACTTTGTTAGCTTTTGGTTTGATTTCATGTTGAAGACGAGGGCTCGCACAGACTGACGTTTGGAAGTTCACTCTGCTGAAACAAGGAAAGGAGGACTCCCTGATTGTGTTACAGAGCTGCTCCTGAATCCTGTTTGAAATTCAGCAACTGTGAGCTTAGAGGAGATTTCAAGAGTGTGTAAGTGAGAGTGTGTGATATATACGAATAAGAGGTCTGTGTGTGTAATTGAGAAAAAAGGCGGAAAAGGGAGGAAACAAGAGCAACAGATTTAAAGGAGTATATGCATGAATAGGCATATAGATTTCTCATTAGATTCAAATATTTGTCTCTTGAGACTCGTATTAGAAGTGTGACCAATAGGGGATACTTAAGGTGATACTAATATTCTTAAAGCAACTACAAGGAATTTTTTTACTGGTTATGAAACAGTCTCAGTTTAATACTGATGGCTCTATATGATCTACATAAGCAAACAAGATCATCAGCGAGAAGACCGGCTATTTCTATACAGTTATTCTAAATGTCTGCCACCGGGTCGGATTCCCTGTGAAATCAGACGAAACAATTTACTGGCATGCAGACCGGAAGAGCCTATCTTTACATTACATGTAGCGTTGTAGCATGAGGGAGTACAAAGGCGTTACTAGGACAACGGGAGGACATTTGTCTTTATTTGATAACGGTAAAGTTAGACTTGTTGTCGGGTGAGCTAGAGACTGAATGAATAGAGGGAGCGACGGTAGCAAGAACAAAGCCGTGAAAGCGTAATTTTCTGATCGTTTCACAGCTGTTACGTTCTAAAGCTCAAATAAACACACCCACACCTCTGCACAACCCTGTGGGAAGGTGTCCCATTGACGGATTTGGTGTGAATGCAGCCTTACATGTAACGTAGGTGTTTACTTTGTTTCATCATCGTCATACTGCAATTATTAATCTTACATAGCCACACATAGGTACATTACCTCATCTCTATGCATCCTGCAAACAGCTGTGTTTGCAGGATGCATAGCGTTTTTCTTTCACTCGCTTCCAAAACAAACGCGCGCTAGACAGATCAAGATCTTTACGATCTTTCGGGAAAACACTACCGCTTTTGTCCACAGGGGCCACTAAAATCAATACAATATGAAAGTTCCTTGTAGTAACTTTAAGGTGTGCTCAGACTGAATGTGAAACTAATTTTCATCTTGCTGTATTCACATGCATTTGGCTGCATGTGTTCATGACCATACAGACATCTTCTGTAGTATTAAAATGAGTATAATGAGTATAAAACTCATGTTTGCCTCTTTCATCTCTCTGCACTCAAGAATCCTTCTGATTCAAGGTGAATTTTTAGCTCAAGTTGAGATATACATGTAACTTAATTGAAGCTGTGATTATGATAAATAAACAATAAATCATTTGAAAAATAATAAAAAAATTGTAACTGGAAGAATGTTAAAATTACATTACAAGTGGCATCAAGGCACTCCAGTCGGTGAGCGAAGAAGAAATTGTGAGCCGTCTTCGATTTAACGTGGTTTGTATTGACTTTTACAGAAATCATCCCTCTTCCATCGGGGTAAGTCATGTTTTTTTTTGTAATTTTATATCCACTTGATATTGATATTTTTCCATCTGAATAGTCACTAAGAAAACTGTCTTGCCTGCAGTGAGCTCATATTTCCAACAATCTTCTTGGATTTAATCCAGGACTGTGATACTGTACATACACAGCTGGGAATCACTAAGTGGTTGCATCTTAACCTCAGTTATTGCCGCCTACACTGAACTGAGCTTTTTTTTTTTTTTTTTATGTCTCTTCTCTTTAGAGCCTCTAAAATTCACTCTGAACAATTCAGTCTGAACACACCTCCAGAGTAACAATCCTGATAAAAAGCTGATACTTTGTGCCAGTAAGGAAAGCTGCTTTTAAATTAAAAGAAAAAATTAAAAGATGTCCATCACACTGTATGAGGTGGACAGCGCTGACTGGATGTTATTTAATAATAAGGGTTCAATATCTATCTGGTATACTGGCGAACTGATATACTGATGTAAGCCTTGTACATATCACTGTGCATGTTAGACGGAGGTTAGTGTGCTACATGTTGTTCCTACAGAGTACTCTGAAGTGAATGGACGGGTAAAGGCTATTGTGTTTAATCTCCGCAGTAGTGTTCTTCAGGGGAGCAGGTTAGTGTGTTACACCGCTATTTCGTCTCCCAGACAGTCGGGAGTTCCCTGTTTGTTGAGAACATTTAGTAGCCTCAGCGTCTCCTCGTCTGTCCCCCAGCCAAAGATTTCCATCTCCTCCTCGTCCTCCTCGTCCTCCCCCTCGTCCTCGTCCTCCCTGTCATCGCTGTCGTCTGTGTTCGACTCGTACTCCGAGGCGATACCCGACTCGCGAAACCTGGCAAAGTCCAGGCAGCTCAGAGATTTGACGTCGTGGGCCGAAAACTTTGTTTTGTTTGTGCTCTCGGACACCTCTTGACCTTTGCTCTCTGGGCTGTTGGCCTTGAGCGGCGGGGGAGGCGAGGGGAGTCGAGGCGGTGGAGGCCCCGGAGGTCCTGGGAGGAAACGGAAACACTCCAGTTTGAGAAGACACTGGTCCCTACCTAGGGGGCTTCCCAGAGTCCCGTTGGATGATGAGAAGATGTTGCTGGTCCCGTCACTGGCGCCCAGCTGGGGAAGGTTCAGGGTGGACACCTCGGGTTTAGGCGTTGTGGGGTCGCAGATCACCGGGGGAACCGTGGACCGGAAGGTGATCTCCAACAAACTGTCCTGGGATCCCACTGGAGAAAAAAAGAGGTAAAGAGGTTTAAAAGAAGGAAAAGAAGCAAACAAGTGAGAGAGAAAGAGAGAGACAGTGAAAAATGGAGAAATTGAAAGAAAGAGAATTATATTTTCTAACTTTTATTTATTTGCTTCCACTTCTACTGGATCACAACCTGACAGTGCCTTGATTTAAATTCCTCTGCTATCACCTCTCTGCTGTTGGACCGAGCAGAAGAATAATGTACAGTATGTGATATAGGTATCTGTGAATTGTGGGGGGGAGCAGATTACTGCTCCTTGAAAAATTCTTACAAAATCAATCACTCGGTTAGCAATAAATCAATGCATTTTTGTATCGGGTAAGCAAAAAGAAAAAAAAAAAAAAAAAAACATATTTCAAAGCATTTCATCATCATCGGGGCTGCTCAGTGAAGCGTGTTTTGCTTCTTTCTTTATGGGAACAGAGTGCAGACCTGCAGCTCAAATACTGAGAGAAAGATACATTAAAGGAATACCTCATCTTTTCAGTATTAAATACTTACCCACAGTAAACAAGAAATGTGGCTCTGAAAAGTTTGTTGCTTCATATTTTGCAGAGGAGAGCAGCTGTAGTCAAGCTTCACAGCAGTTACAACTGATTTGAATAACATCCAACCTCTCAAATCACTCCTACAAACTTTTCAGAGCCACCTTTCAAGCCAACAGGAGGTGATACGCGATACTGAAAAGACAAATTTTCAGTGGAGTATTCCTTTAAGAGCTTTTCTAGTGATTTTGAAGTGAACTGGACCGATAGCCTCTGCATGGAGTCCACACTTCTTCTCATCTATAGCCAGACAATAATGTTTCACGCTCTAAAATGCTGTAAAAAAACAGCTGTGAAATAGGCCTTTCTCATGAGGGTCATTGTGACTTGTGATTGCAGGAAAAGAACAGGTGTAACTGATAACATTAGCGACGGCTTTGCTCCATTTAGGCACGAATCTGACACGCTAAAAAATATTGGATACGGCCATTATTAATGTTATTAGTTCTACTTCTGTTTGACAAATGTGTCAGGTCTATTGTTGTAGAGTTATACTTTGTATCCAAGTATTTCCACAGAAAAGTTTGACTGACTTTGCGCGCGAACGAGGTGCATATTAAAATTTAAAATGTCCAACATTGCAGAGGCGGCGATGAGAAAAATATGAATTTCAGAAATGTTGGCTGATAAGATAAGATTGTTTCCCGCGGGGTGACAATCGGAGGGCAGGCTGGACTTGCGATAGCGCCGAGAAGATTGCTTGTCTGAATAGTGATGAACAGTCTTAAAAATAAACGAGGCTGCGAGGAGAGAAGAAGAGGACACACGGGGGGAGGAGGAGGGCGGGAGTCGTGGATGAAAGAACAGCGACGGAGCATGTGTGGAGCATGATAAACAGAACGACAACGTAAAGTCATACTGATACTCAGACGTTTTTAATGTAGGGATTTCCATTTAGAAGCCCGTCTAGGTCTGTCTGCTGTCTGTACTGAGCTGAATGTCTGCTCTCTCTCTCTCTCGGTGTGTAGGTCATGTTTTGTATGGCTGTGTGTGTGTGTGTGTGTGTGTGTGTGTGTGTGTGTGTGTGTGTGTGTGTGTCTGCCTCTGTTCAACTTTCTTTCCCTCTCTCATCTCATCTCATTGTCATTGTCCTTCTTTTTATTGTTTTCTTTCCTGGCACCTTATTGGATATCCTCTTACTGCCAACTCAATCAAGGTTTCTTCAAAATTGTTTCTCCAGAGTTTGTCTTCTGTGAGCGTCTAAAGGTTGATGGTGCCAGATAAACTAAACACGTTATACGGGACACGTCTGATACATTATGTCTCTCTAACTCTGCACGACTCTTATGTGTCTTGTCCTTTTGTTTTTCTCTTTAATCATTTTTTATTTGATGCATAAAAGTCTGTGGAACTTGAGAATTGGTCTTACGTAACAAGTGCATTGTGTTTTATGTTGTGTATGATTAAAAAAGCCTTTTTAAGTATCACATACTGTAATATAGTTTTTGTTTGTTTCATTGTTAGTAAAATATCTGCAGTACAAAAGATTTTCACTAATTATCCACTGGGACAAGAGAGAAGTGATTGCTTCATGTGTATCCAGTAGCTGAATGACTCTGTAACATTATGAGCAGCTTTTTTGTCGACTAACTACTAAATTTTATCTTTTAAAAAAAGATTTGAAACATACATCCTGTGATTGTCTATCAGGGAGTTCTTGACCACATTTTCAATAGTTGTAATTACATAATTAGATGATTCTTTATAGCCTCAATTTTTCTGCATTAAGTTAAGATTTTCCGTCTATTTATGGTATAAAATAAATAACCAGGTGGGAGGTGGAAGAGATGAGCAGGTTGTGGAGCTCTGATAGATTCCTGTTGATGTTGTTAAATGTCCTAATAGCTACCAGTAAAGGCTGATATACTGTTGGTCACAAACTACAAAATTTACATATTAAAAAGAGTTTTCCACAGCTTTGTGTTATGCCCATAAATGTGTGTGTCAAGTGTGCGTTCATGCATATGAAGCCACTCACTGGAGTTTGGTCCAGACATCCTGGTCTCCAGCTCCTGGATCTGTTTAACCAGCAGGGAGATGTGCTGCAGCAGGTCTTTGTTCTGCAGGAGCAGCTGGTGGACTCGAGCCTGGGCCTCCAGCCGAGCCGTGGCCTCCGCACTCAGCTGGTCCTTCAACAGGTGAACCTACACAGGAAGAAGGGAGGGTTAAGAGATAGATAGACGGCCAGAGAAGAAGAAAACAGAGAGGGAGAGAGACAGATGCTCAGTTTTGTTTGGTCTGTGTCTGAAATAACTCTCTTATTCATTCACTGCATGATACATGGATATTTCTTATGATTCAACATTTTGAACCAACACTAACTGTGTTGTGTTCTACTGTTGCATATCTTTTAATATGAAGACCTAGTGTGAAGCCTTGCAGGAAAGGATTTTGAGTAAAAAACATTTTTCGTTTCAATATGGGATCTTTCTGAGGACGCTACATCAGGGTTCCCTGCAGAGCTTTTTACTGGAGTTGGACTGCTTCGCCTTCACTAATTAAAAATCAGTACACTAATTTTTGGTATAATTATGTTTTTATTGAGCTGTTTGGTTCATACACAGATAACAATGAATCAGATGTTGCTCCGTTTAACAATTACAAAGCCAACAAATGTGTTTTTTTTCAAGTATCTACTTGACATTCAGTCAGTAAGTGAACAGATCAGAATCAGTAATAACAAAACAAACTGAGAAGAAAAGAATAAAGAAAAAGCAAAAGAACTCAACAATCCCACTCTGTCAACCTCCCCCACATTTCCAGTATACTGCATCTTTGCTCATTCATATTCTTTTACATTTGTATGATGGTGTAAATATTACAAAGGCTGTTATAACTTCAAGATACAAGGTAAATAATTTGGTTGGTTGGTTTCAGTTTCAGACAGTTTGTTTTTTAAGGCAAATAAAATCCAAATGTAAGGTGTTACAGTGAATCCAGACACCTTTTACTGGTTGGGGCAGTAGATTTTGTCACATTTTTTACTGTAATGAGGGAAAAGGAAAGAAAGAGTTTCTGAGCTGAAGGTGGATTCATTACCATTGAGTCAAAGTTGCTTCTGAGAATTGGCGTCAACAGCGTCACAAACGGGAGAAACATCTGGAAAGTTTTCTCGTAGTAAACGACTGTTGTGTATTACAAAAGTGTAATTGCACACATCAAAAGCCATATCTTTAATGAGTGTAGCTATTGTTTAAGCCTTTACCTACTAATTAAATTGATCACGAGATGAGATGCTTCAGGATCTGGCTGACACAGCAGCAACAGATGGCAGTGATTGATCAATCACGATGTGCGGTAATTCATCAAAGGAAAAAACAAAAAAACCTTCTGAGTGTTTTTCCAGTCGGAGACAAAACGGATCAATTAGAAACAATCCGGCAGGGACGTGTGAGGAAAACACAGGCTGAAGATAGTATGAAGGAAATTACACATACTACATGTTTAAACACAGTTAATCATGTTTAATTTCCATTATGTTTGATCATTCTGAATGTAACAATGTAACCTTTAACTGAGAGAACAAAGTACCCTCAGAAAGGGTTCATGGAATGTGTGTGACATATCTTTGGTCTTTGGGAGTGTGAGCAAAGAATTTGCTAAGTGTTGACTGTTTAGATAAAGGCCGAGGCTAAAACGACACATCAGGAGGTAGCGAGACTGCCATAGTACCTTAGACGGGAACAAAACCAGATAAGAATGTTTACTGGAAGAAGCAGCCTTGACACAACAGAAGAGTTACAAGGTATAAAAGGTGTGATGGTATGCTGTGTACAATGCTCTGATATACTATATACTGTAAGAGATTTTTGTCTCGTTCAGCGATAGTTTGAAGGAGAAACATTTTATGTAAAGCATGAAATGAAGTTAGTTATAATGTTAGATATCGACAGACTGACTCTATGAAACTCATTCATTGAATGAGTACAAGTGATTTACAGTGATCCATTTATTCTGTGTAGACGTCGGATATCATGGATATCGAGAGACGTATTTGTACATTGATTGATAATTTAATTAAATAATTTGATTTAACTGAGAGAGAGAGATTTTGTTTTGTTTGTGAGTTGAATGTGAGACCATTTATTGCTTCATGTGTGAGATCATTGAAACTAAATATGTCAGTCAAAAAACATATTTTGGGGTCTTGCTTGTAGCTGCAACGTCCAGGGATCAATACCAGTTAGGTATGATAGGGTTGTCTGTCAATCCCCTCTCTTGCTTCCTATGTGTCTATCCTGTGAGATGTCTAATAAAAATGCAAGAAAAGATATATTTATAAAGAAAAACATATTTTAACTCTATATTCTCTTCAATATGTATACTCACAAATATGCAAACACACCCGTCCGGTAAAAACAAATAATATTCCTCTATTATATTTTTATTAGAGGACCAGCTGAGCTCCATTGGCAGCTCTGATCCTCATGTAAACTTAATGCCACAGTCTGCTGTGGTCTGCAAGATTACAGCAGAGACTCTATTTCAATTTAAGACTGAAAGGCTAAAACGTCTATAACACTTTGAATCATTTATATGAGAGAAGAAGGAAGGGAACAGTAGACACACCGTTCGCTCAGTGCACACATGTACACATACATACACACACACACATCCGCAGCTTTGTAGCAGCAATGACTCTCCGTTTTAACTTCAAAGTACTCTCCATATCAAATGTTAGTGGCCCCACCTCCCACCCCTTTTTCAGCCATCTCCCCTACTGAGAGCATAATTGCTTTCAACTATTTCAAAAGGAGAAATTCTCAAGGTTTCAAATCACAAGAATGGTTCAGAGGAAGTCCGGTGTGTCGACGGAGCCCACTTACAAATGATTTTCTGACAGGAGAGGTGGCGTGGCTCTCGATAATTTGATGAAGCTTAACCCTGGAGCTTGATCATGGTCCAGCAGGGACTTCAAATGTCAGCTGTATGATAGATAAAGAGCTACTGCCGCACATAGTGGACACAGTTCTGCATATTAGTAACTATCAAGAAGAGCTTCCTGCTGCTTTTTCTGACAACTTCTTGTCAGTTAACCATGTTGTACCTGTTTCTTAAAGCGCTGTTCATATAAATTGCTTAATAAATACTAGAGTACATCTGAACAGAGGCTAATAAAATTTCTAAGAAAGCAGTGAGTGTGATAAAGGCAGCGGCGTATTTTAACAGCGCTGTGAATCACGGTACCTCATGTGGAGGTAAAAGTCATTGAAACTCGTAATGACTCTCTGGTTTCTCGTTTCAGCTTGATGTGGTAACACAGAACTCGTTACCGTGGTAGCATGAAGGCTCTTGGCTCTTTGGGCTGTTGACGTCAATGGTGACACAAAAGAGAAAATAAAGGAAGAAGGAAAAACTACCAAACAAGTTGTAATTGGTGGTGGAAGAATATGCCAAGGACACTTAAACTTACTAAAATACTGCTATACACTGCAGAAAACCCTCTACAAAGTCCTCGAAGTTTTTGTTTCCCTGTTTCTCTTTCAAAATGACTCGGCGTTACATGATGGGGGTGAAGGACAGCAGCATGACGCAGAGTGACTGTGTTTCCTGCTCCGAGCTCTGACGCCCTCAGCTCTGGTGTTAAATGCAGTTAAGTCGGCTAAACTCCTGTTTACATACCAGCATCTCTACGTCTTCTCCTCTACTGCCCAGTCTGATCCCACTCTTCAGCTGACAGCGCTGTCAGGAGAAGCGCTCCACGGTGCGTTTTCACATAACAAATGATGAACAACAGCATTAAAACACAAGTCTTGCAGGTAAAACATGCGACTTTAGTGTGGGGCGGCTGCTCTGCATGTGCACTTGATTTGACTGTAACTGCGGTAACCGGGCGGAGTTAAACCTCCTGAATTTGCACCCAAAATGTCGTCAGAACTTTCATTCACAATTTCCACCGCAGCCTCCGTGATCATCGAAAGAGGCAGAAAAAAAAAGGCAGACAGAAGAATGAGGGAGAGTGCACGGCTAAAGAACAAAAACACTGAGTACAGAGTGAAAAACGAGAGACATCCGCAGAGTGAAACAGATGAAAGAGCGGAGGGAGTTAACGGATAATTAGAACAGTTATAATTAGAATTAAAGTAAGTTCTTTTTCAAATCATCATCCCAAGACATGAATAGAAAGTATTGTTCTTACAAGTGCATTTATACCCTTTTTTTTTTTTTTGACTCAAATGTTACTTAACCGTGTCATGTGATGCTACTTCAGTACACTTTACCAGCAAATATTACTGGGACCACTACAGAAAAATTGCAGATGAACATTTAATAACCAGGAATTCACATTACAAACACTATAACTGTAACAAACTGGCCACAATTTTACTCAGACCATACGTGGTCTAGTGTTGTATTATTATATTTTAGTCATTGCCTAGACAACAGTAATAAATATAAATAACAAAATAATGTCCTTATATTGACAGACTTCTCTACTCTATTTTAAATAGAAGTTTTTAATAAAAGTATCTTTTTTTTAAATCTTTTTTATACTTTCCAAATGACTTAATCGATTATCAAATACATTTTCTGTTGACAGACTAATTAATTGACTAATTGTTTCAGCTAAGATTGCTCTCTAAACCTCTAAATCTAAATCTCGATATCCTCATGGCTAAGAACTGAAAATACTCTTCATGTGTTTTCTATTTTTTTAAATTAAAAGCAACTGTTCCACAAGCTGTCGACAATCTACAGTCTCTCTTTTCTAATCTCAGCTTCTTCCATCTCTCTTTCTCCTCCCTTCCTCTTGTCAGCGTTTTCTATGATGAAACCTCATCACTCCCTCTCTACTCTCAACAAGGAGCCAGCGGGACGGAGGGACACAAGATGGAGTCACAATTCACATCCTGTGTCCCAAGGCCTCAATAACCCCTCCTCCTCCTCCTCCTCCTCCTCCTCCTCCACCTCTCCCCAGAGTGTCGAAGAAGACAGGAAGGAAGAAGTCATCTACTTCCATTATCCTCGCGCTTAGCAACAAATAGAGGTGATTCCGCGGCGTGTTTGGGCCGAGCTGCCTCTTCAGACCTCATTTGTAAAGACTGACACCTGATGATGACTTTGGTGGTGTAATTTACAGCTGACAGAACCGGGTCTTAAGCTATGAAAAGAGTGGAGCTGGACTCTGACATATGCTGCCCTGCTGACAACTCTAATAGTGCATCAGCCACTCCTGCCTGGTTTATACTGAGGCCTTGGGAGCAAGTGCCACATTTGTCCCGGAGATGTCCGTGTTAAATGTCTCACTGAGCTGCTGCAGCGGCTGATAAAAGAACACTGAATAATTCTGTGCAGAGACGGTGAACAAAGCAATACAGGCAGGGTAAGATTGAAAACTTTTTATTTATTTATTTTTTTTATAAATAAAAGTCAGACCTCAGCTTTGTCGTGTGCATATCTGATAAAAAAAAAAAAAACAGCACGTCTTGTTCTGATGCAGCCACAAAAGGTTAAATTTGGTTTTTATTCTGCAAATGACCAAACCCGGTTTCTGTGGAAACAGAGCCCGGTCCTACAGATAAAATGTTAAAAAACGGGATGAAAAATTGATAAGATGAGAAATGATAAGCTCTAAATTATTACAGCGAGATCTCGCCGGCTATTTCCATTCACCCACTAATATGTATGTTTGTCTGGCGGCCTGATCTCATTTTATTCCTGTCGTCCAATCTTGAACTGGAAAATCACTTAATACACAAATAAACACAACATTCAATTGTTCTTTTTGTTTTGATTAATTACTGGTTGTGTGTGGGAAGCCCTTACCTGAAATGATTATGATTCAACATTTTGATCCATAATTACTGTTAGCGATATTATTGTCACTGTCTTTTAGGTCAGTGAATATTATACTGAACCAGTTGACCATCTGTAGATTCCCTTTGTGAGGTAGTATTTACACGCAGAAAGCAACATTTAATATCTCCTGATCCGGCTCATCTGACATATAATTGGACCTGTGTTTGCAGAGTAACAAGGAAACTGAAGATATAATATCATAAAGACACACTGTCTATGATAATGATGATACCACAATCCAGGAGAATCTGTGGTACTTGATATTTAACAAGACAACCGTCTATTATGCATCAGAATATCTGTAACTGAACAGGGTGGGGAAATAATCTAACTACTACTAACTAACTTTAAACTATATTTGTTCACTGTATTATGAAGTATTATCAGTCCTGCAAAAAGTATGCATAACAATTTAATAAAGTGAACATATGTCTGAGCCATAAACTGCCATAAACTGTCTGGTAAATGATTACTATACATCTGAAATAATGTATTGCAGTATTTTGATTTCAACAGGGTATTGAGAACATATTGCAATACATAATATATTAATGAAAGTATTATTTCTCCCATTGCTCGATTTCTGTGGTAGTTAATTCTGATGTAAAAATGTCGCTCAATGCCCTGAAGACCCCCTTTGATGCTGATTCATTACAAATTCCATTCGTCACGTTGTCTGGTTCATTTTCTATGGAGTTGTAAATCAGCGCCGACAGATTTGTATTGAGATGAACATCATTTCTTTCCTCTATAGCACAGATTTTTAGACCTAATAAACAGATTTATGCAGTTGCAACGTAATCCAGTAGACAAAAACTTGGCTTTATAATAATACACATGCTGACAAAAAAATGGGTTCTTGTCCAATCAGCAGCATCTTTCTCAAAGACTGGTTGTAGCACAGGTCTAATGACAGGTCTCAGCTGAAATGGATCAATAGATGAACTAATAACTCTTCAAAATGTGTCAGATTACAGCCTAAATGCAGGCAAAGGAAGAAAGTCCAGAATAATAATCCCCGACTGCCAGACAGTCCACTTTCAGGTCACAGTTTGGAAACAATGACTTCGATATTCCTTAAAGTGAGAAACTATAGCCTCTTCCTTAAAAGCGGAACCGAGACAATGAGCCAATTAAAAGGTGCACGACTTGTGTTTTACTGTGTTGGTCCCTTGGTAGAAAACCTGCTGTTTCTTCTCCTTATCACAGCGTCACAATATTGAAGGAGCTTCAAGCGACTGAAATGACTCCTTAAAGCTCTAATTAGGCTGCAGCATTTCTCTGCCTTTTTTATTGCTTTCTTTGTTCAAAACTCTTCCCCTGGAACAGAGCGGTGCCTAGGGACACTTTTCATTTTCCAAACTACTTCTCTCAAAACAGTTTGACATTTCGCCACCTAGTTTCCTTCCATCTTTCAGTTCTTTACAATGCGAATCCGATATCTTATTACCTTTCCTTGGATACGAGCGCTGTATGCGATGAATGACGGTAGTCTTACGAAACACGAGCACCAGCAGCATCGTAAATGATGCAATAAAAAACATATTTCACACAGTTTGTAGTGGCTGAATCAAAATAGTATTTAGTGCTTTTCTGTGTACATGCCGTAAAACGATGAAATTAAAGTTTACAACAGCATCTCCACCACTTGTTGCTGCTATATAACAAGTCGTGGCCAAATGAACGATCAGCCAATCATTACAAGGTGCCTGCTATTGATTGATTCAGTTTAGTTTAATGTTTATTTTACAATACTTACAAGTCACTGCAGTCTGCACCAAAGAATCACACTTTGCTAAACATTACTTTTAGCTTCTTTATGCAAAGCTTTAAATCCTACTTTTTACTAAGAATTTTTTTGACTCATACATAAGTCAAAGTTTCAGACGGAGGCTGAAGAACTGAGAGGCTGCATAAAGAGTCAGTATAAGATAAATATGTGAGGTTTTTTGAACTGTAAATCATGCAAAGATATTCCAGTAGAATCCCAGAATAAAAATACAGGCCAGGAAACGACCCCTTAATGACCATTTCTTTTAAGTTTTACACATTTCAGCCCTATATTTAGTAAGGTTTCGCTGTCAAAATCTAGGTTTGTATGTTCAGTTTGCAAAGCAGCAAAACTAAAAAGGGAACTATGTAGTTAGAATGAACGATGAAAGCCAGCACTTACAGAATCCAGAAAAAGGATGACACTGTAACCTGTTATCACTGAATAGTACTCTGCAAAACCACTACAGCAAAAAGCAATTGGAAGTGCCAAACATAAAAAAAAAACACCAAGACCTTGTGGATTACCTCCTAATCTTATAAAAATGTAGAACTGTAGAAACTGGAAGATAAGACTGTTTGAATGATACCTCTTTTTCCTTTTCAGACAAGATTGAAAAACAGTGACTCTCCCATCGGTGGTGTAAGGGGATTATGTCTGTTGGTTGTTCGCTGTGACTCCACAGGGTTGGTTGTTGAGGATGTACTCTTCACACAGGATTACTATGCAGCCTGCCCACGCCACGTCCCTTTGATGTGGAAGTATTTGAAACCCCTCTGACACTGGTTCGTCTCTGTTTTTATCTCGTTTTTCGTGAGGGAAAGAGACGAAAAGGGGAAGTGATGATTTTGCTGGCGCAATGATAAGGAAACCATTAGAAATGTACTTAACACATGTAACGTGGGTGAGACGGCGAGAGAGCGCTTGATGAAATGAGAGGGAACCACAAAAAAGGGAGAGTGAAGGGAGCAATGAAGTGTGAAAACTGAGAGGGGAATGGACAAACTGATGAATCAAAAAGGGGGGAAAAAAAAAGAAGTAGGAAAGCGTAGGTGGTAGGAGGAAGGGAATAAAGAAAGGAGGGTTGAAGAGAGGAAACTGTGAGGAACAAAAACAGGATGAAAGGAGGAAGGGAGAAAGGAAAAGAAGGAAGTTCGGGCTAAACAAAAGCAGGAGACGTAAGGAGGGGAAAGCAGGAAAACCGAGCGAGGAACGCGGAGGACGTAGAGAGAGGTCAAATTTCATTAAGCGGCGACGGAGCGGCATCTGCAGATTGAGCTCCGTCTCGAAACAGATCAGTCGATGTGTGCTCCCTCACTTCCCCGACTTCATTAAACATCTCCACTTCCACTCATCCCTAAGTGAGCAGTGATTAGCTCTGGCCAGCTCACTAATTTCCCCTCCATTTACTGTGACCTCTGCTCAGGCTATGTAAGAATAAAGAATATTTTTACAGTTGCCTGATTTGACTGAACAACAAGTGAAAATAATCTTTACCTCATATCTTTTAAATAAGTCCTTCTTCCATAATACGTTGGAACGACAAAAATGCTACCATATTACTTCTGTCATCGCTTTGCAAAAGCAGCTGCTGAAGAAAAACACGGCTGTAACTGACGATTATTTTCATTGCAGATTAATAGTAGTAGTTGCAAAACAAAAACCTATTTTCTTACAGATAAATATCTCCAAACCCCGGCCGAGGAAAACCTGCATAAACAGATACCACTAAGGTTACTACAAAAAAAAGTGTTTTCTTTCTAAAAAGCTCTTCGCTGTGTGTAGTCCCATTAAATAAAAGCACGTTTCAGAGCCTCCTGTTCAACAGTAGATTTGATTTATTTATTTATTTATTTGTAATTTATGTGAACCGACGTTTTAAGTCAAGACAGATGAATATTACTGCTGCTGAGCCAGAATTTATATTCCTTAAAAAACATCCCTGGTTTTATGTTTTGTTAATCACAGTTGTTCACAGTTTTGTTGTTGTTTTGTTATTGTCTGACCACATTATCATGGGGGAGATGCACCGAAGCCTGACGACTAAAATCTTTTGGGGACTGTTGTTTAAGATAATCAAATCACAAAACAAGAAGTATCTCTACCTTCAACATGACTAAGTAGGTTATACTTTGTGCTCCTGAAATCTTTTCAACCAGCAAAAAGAAAACAAATCACTGCTACTTCATCTTCTGGTGTGAAACTGAGGCGAAAGCACCAGGGGGAAGCCTTTTTGTTTTGAATGGGGAAACAAGTTGTGGAATTCTTCATAACATAAAAAAACACACATAAATAAAGATGTTCACACACACGCGTTTTTGCACATTATACCGGTATGTGAGCCGAGTAATCCCTCTCTTCTTTTGTGTGTTATCTGGGCAGAACTACTCAGCTTATTACTTTCTACTGTTTGACCTTCAGTGGTGGATTTATCTCTCCCTCATTAATGCTGGTTAGAAGTAGCCTCGGGCAGGTTTAGTCTTACCTGTAGAGGGAGTTTGTCTGACCGTAGATATTTTATGTGCACAAACGGCCAAAAACGTTTGAATGAACAATCGGTCTATTAAGATGGGAGATACTATTGAGATTCAGTACATGTGATGTGGGTGCGGTGCTGAAAATACCCTGCAGCGTAAAAAATGTTCAACTTTGGATGCCTGTGTGTGTGTGTGTGTGTGTGTGTGTGTGTGTGTGTGTGTGTGTGTGTGTGTGTGAACGGTGAAGAGAAGGGTCTCAGTTCAAACTGCAGCTGCTGTAAATTAAATAAAGTGCCTTAAATTCATTCTAGTTTGATTCAATTCCAATGTGACTTGATTTGGAAAATAAAAACATAAAAGCAACACAAAAATATCATTCATTATTATTTATGCTTACTGTTATTATTATTTTTGTTATTGATTTTGTCAATTAAATTGTGGAAAAAGCACATCAGAAGTTCTCAGAGCCTCAAGTGACATCTTCAAATATTTTGTTTTGTCAGATCAGCACCCAAAGACGTTTCAGTTACAATGATACACGACAAAGAAGTGCAGCAACTCCACATTTTTAAAGGCAAGAACCAATGAACTTTTGTATTTTTGCTTGATAAACTAGACTTAAACCTGCAGTGTGGAACTTTTACATATAAATGAATGTCTGTTACATTCAAGCTCTTGCCAAATAATGAATGAATGTATACTGCACATGCTCTATAGGCTGAACATGCACACTAGAGACTTCTGCTGGCCGAGCAGCTAACTTCCTGTTAGCTCTCTGCTAACTTGAATTTAATCGTGCATCTCTTCTAGACTTTCCAAGTATTATCGGACCGAATGGATCAAATTATGATAGCGAAACGAGTCATTTCATGGTTGTCTGACGCTCAAAACAATGTATCCACGGTTTTCCAACCGCAACAGTAGTGACAGAGCAGGCTACAGTGGAGCTTATGGTGTAAGCACATGTAAACAGTGTTTTTGTAATTACTCTCACTGCCAGAAGGGGGAGACAAATGTCCTGCACACCAGCTTTAAACCACTGCTTTAAGTTTGAGCTCTAAACTTCTCATTTGAATAACTGTCAGAGGCCTGCAGAGGTAGAGCTATGCAGCATTTCACATAAAAAAAGTAAAGATTAAAGTGATATCTCTACTTTAAATATTAACTTTAAGTAAAAGTAAGATTTAAGTGATTTTCTTTTTTCCATTTACATTATTCTATTATTCTTTTAAAGCTTTAGATTTATCTTGTGGCCTCGGTGGTTGGGAGCCACAGACAGATTTACTTTAAATAATAATCTACTATTACGGACCAAGATGGAAGACGACAATAACAGCCATACACACAGTCAGACTCACTGTAGACAAATAAGCCTGAAAAGAAAACAAACTGAAGCTTCAGTGGGAACTAATTTAGATGCTGTGTGGCGGGTAACTGTTACAGCAGCTCAGAGATGACCACTGGGAAAACCTTGCAACAGTAAATGGCATCAGAGCCAAGGTCAAACAAAACCACTTCACGGTAGCTCGTACTCATTTGAAATATCACATATTAGGTGGAAAAAACTGCTTTCATGTGGCAAAGCAGTTCTGACTCATTTAAAAATCTACACCAGAGTCTGCGCCAGCGGGCACTGACCTCTGGCTTCATCGAGGTATAATTAATAGCGTTTATTTCTGGGCACGCTCAGTCTGAATGTGTGAGCTGTCAAGTTGTAGCAGCAGTCTGTCTGACGTCGCTCAGGTCAAGAAAGGGGAAGGGCTGAGTTCAGTGAGAACAGGCGGTTTAATCAGGACCCCTGTGTCCGTCTCAGGAAGCCATGAAACATCAGTATGTAACCGTCTGGGACACTTCTGGGTCAGGAGTGTGTGTGTGAGTGTGCAAGAGAAAGAGGGCGTGTTTGGATGTGAAATTGCAGTTTTGAGTCTCTAGGCCTTTTGCAAATAGGCTGACAAAGCGCATGCGTGTGTGTGTGTGTGTGTGTTGATCATAAACTGGAAGCCACTGCTGTTGCTTGTCATTTCTCACATTGCAGCCACTCAAGCTGGATGATTGACGTCTGATTCTGGGTTCACTCGGTACTAACTGCTTTTTTTCCAAATCCAGATTGGATTGCAGGTGGGCGATGATCTCCTTATCCACTATGTTGATGATCCACAATTGTTTTTTTCCTGGAAAGTGTGGTCATCAATGGCTAATTATGTCATTTAATAAAGATAACAATGTTTGTTTGTTTGGTTTTTTTGTTGGGGTAGGCTCCAGCCACCAATGTACCTTGTATAAATGGGTACAGATGACAGATGGATGGATTATTAAAATAAAACTGGAAGGTTAATATTCAGTAAATATGTGTTTGCATGTACTGTGTTCACTTTAACATATTTGTGTGGAATTAGACTGATTGTTGATTTCAAGACATCCTGAGAGAGGCAAATGTGCTAATCAGTGTTGTGTATTTTCATAACGTATCTGCAAATATTTATTTTTATTCTTAACCATCTACTTGAGAGCATGGATTTGGATTTTTTTATGCCACACACTGTTCAAGGGATTTCAATTTTTTGTGTTTACAAGAGCAAATTCATGCTACAGATCACACTGAGGAGGCCAGAGCCTGAAATGTCTGTATATTTTCAATGGACTGTTTCTATATGTAATTTTTAAAAGACACAAAAGGAAAATCTATAAGTGATCACCCACTTATATTATAGTTTTCTGAGTTGCTGCAACAGCTTGTGCAAGTTCACAGGGATGATCACACATCTGGTATCAGTGGAATATTTGGGATGAGCCAAGAGCGTCATTTGTTTTTCTGCTTTGTCTTTGAATCTCATGTTGTAATTTTTAAAGTTGGAGTAGAAAACATCTCAATGACAGCTAGTATAATTTATAAAGTCAGAGTCTAGAGTCTGTTACTGACAGTGTTTGCTCCCTGTATGTAGCTCATTTTCAGTTCTAATTAAGATGAGATTGATTTCTTTATTACATATTACATATTGAATATGTTACCATCAGTGTATAGATTATTCAGTTAAAGTAAGGGTAAATCAGATGGGGATAAATCAAATTAATACTTTTCTGTATTGATTCATTGATGGAGCTTCGGTCTGTGATTATCCCTGAGTTCGCCAGCTTTCTGTCTTTTTATACATTTTTAAAGATGCCTGCAAATATTGCCAAAAACGGTTGCCATAACGGACTTCAGGACGTTTTGTCTGCTGAACATACAGGACAACCATGTAATTACAGCCACTGCAACAGTTCCACATAGGGCTGCAACTAACAATTATTTTCGTCATCAATTAGATGATGTCTTCAAATGTCTTGTTTTGTTCGACCAACAGTCCAAAACCCAAAGATCCTCTGTTTACAGTGACAAAATAGTTGAGGGATTCATTTTCTGTTTCTTGATTAATCAACAAATTGTTGCAGCTCGAATTCCAAAGATGATAAATACTTAAGGTTAAAGCATTGCTTGTTACAGTAATGACTATCACGCTGAATGAAAGTATCGGATTGCGGTCTCATTAAAAAGATGGAATGTGCAAAGTATGTAATACACGCAGGCAGTTTTATCACTACAGAACATGTTCCATTACTCACACAATAGTGGATCTCAGTCATGTAAGAGAGAATCCATGACAAGCCTTGATGTTAATGGAAAATAATGCAGATGGGGTTTGCCTCTGTAGAGTGTGCTGTATTTTGAAACTGCATGGTTCAGAGTGGAATACCCTGCTTGTATTATGGCCAAAGGCCAGCAATCGAAGGACTGTTCATATATAATTAAGGGCAATGCATTTTAAATGGACAGTTTGTGTTTATCGATTATTGAGTTACTTACTCCCAACATCTAGGAGCAGCTGTGGCCGAGCAACACCTACAGCAACATTACATTCTAGCTATTAAATTACACAATCATGAGATCACTAACTGAGAGCTGTGCGTTAATCTGAACAATGTATTCTCTGCCGCCAGGGTACTATAATTAATGGTTTAAACTTAAATCTATACCCTTAGCCATTTTTTGGTTAATACACTTAAGACAGCGGACATATCCGGTATCACGTAGCGTTCCCTAATCCTCAAGTGTTTTCTAACCGGCTGTCTTTGGATGAAAAGTTTCAAATAAAGTTATATTTGTGCGTGTTAGTTAAACTCACCTGTGCCACAGCTACTTGTGTCTGCTGCTGTTGCTGCTGAAGCTGCTGCTGGAGCAGTTGGATCTGATGGTGGACAGACAGCGGGGCGCCTGGAGGGAGCGCGCCCGATGCAGGGAGCAGCATCTTGGGGCTGGACATCAGCAGGGAGGCCTCCTCTGAAGCCTGATACCAGAAAGATAGAGAGAGAGAGAGAGAGAGATGAAGTTGATATTTATGTGGTCTAAAACAATTAAGACATATGCTTGCCAAGTAGCCAGAAAATGTCTCCAACAGGATAGAGAAATAAAGAAGATTTGACTGTTAATTATCAATTCATATCAGGGTGTTAAAGCCTGCAAATCAATATTTTAGACCATTATGTAAAACATTACAAGGTTTGGCAACAGTTTATCACTGCCTTGAATTAAATACTTAAGCACAATAAAATATAGTCTATCATATTAAAGGAAGTTGAAATTGATCAACCGTACATCTGAGTTTAAGTAAAACTTATAAAAACAACTACTGGAAACTACTATATCAATTTGCAAAAGTTCAAATGCAAATACATAGAAAACAACCCCAAAAGAAATTACATGTTGAATGAATAAATATAATCAGGACAAGCAATAGCATCAATAAAATGCCTTAGAGAACAAGTCATCGTCAAAACAAGAATCTGAATTTGAAATGTGGATTTGTTGATTAGTCGCAGCAGCGTGGAATAAGCATGTGCTATGAATGCAGATCAACACTGCATTGCAATGCTCCGATCCAACAATAATGAGGTTTGGGACTCATCTCTCCTCTATCTAACGCCATCAAGCATCCTAATTGTTTCAAGGCTTTGGCAGCCAGTCACACATCGTGCACTCTCCGCCGTTCAACCAGTCAAGAATATTTCATTGTTACGCAGATATAGCACCTTACTCACAATTAGGCTATGACGCATCAGCACCGCTTGGTATTTGATGGTAATGAGGAGATCCAATCTGGCAACATCTGAAGAAGAAAAACTAGTTCCAAAGCGGACAATCAAATGTTTTTATCTTCTTCTTCCTGCCATTGTTCTGTGGCTACAAGACTACAGTGAGTGCACTTTAACTGGCCTATAAAACAAGACTAGACTAGCATGGATCGTTGTGGCAGAAAGGCGATGAGGAAAAAAGAGCAACATAGCCCTTTACGTCCTGGAAGGAAAGGGAGGGGAGTAGTGGTGTAGGAGCGGAGATAAATGATACACACACCTGTGAGCCGGGGAGGGAAAGGGAAAAACTGACAAAAGCAGCATGGCGGAGAGCAGAGAGGAGTGACAGTGAAAAGGAGGTAGTAATTAAACTTAATCCAGTTTCTGGACAAACTACCTAACCTAAAGAGATTAGCAGTAGTAAAAAAGAATTGGCTGGATTTTCCTGGATCACCCTGAACAGTCCTGGGCTGAGGAAGTGTGCTTGATCCCCGGAGCATGTTTGGAAGGAAAGTTTGCCTGTTTTCCCTAGGATATGCTCGAAAGCTGTTCCCAGCATGCGTTAGATCTCAAGAAAGAGAAGCTGAGTGTCTTCCTGCCTGTAACTCTTCAGGTTTCTCCTCTTCTATCCCCCTTTAACCATCATCCCCCCGCCTCAACCAAACTGAACCTACTGCCTCTTTCTGCAAGGTGCACAGCTGGTGTAGAGAACAAAAAAACACTCTGCTAGCAGCACTGAGACCTAAATTCAATACCTGCCAGCAGTGCATCCCTTTGTCAAGAATCCTATGAAATACATTTGGCAGTGTTCAATGTTGAGAAGCCAGTGAGGGATCATGCTTGTTTACTGTCAGGGCGCTAGAAAGGAAAGGGGTGGGACTTGGGGGGATAGTGTGAATCTCTAAAACATGTTTTGCCCAAATGCCGTCTAGCAAGTGACTGACGCAAGTTGAGATCATCTCTCGGGTCATGTTGCACCTGCCCACATTTAGAAGAGGCGCTCGGGTAAGACTTCACAGATTACAGAATCCTTTCATTCCTAAATCTATCATATTGTTGAATCCGAGAATGCATTATCTGGAGCAACATGCTGCATGTAAGATCTGTGCAGCTCTGTATGCAGTGTATGTCAGACACTGAATGTGGATGGAATAAAGTTGAATAAAATAATGTGTTGTTTTTTTTTTTGTTTGTTATTCTATCATGCATGTGAAACAGAGTTTACCTTGTGATGCAAGATTAATATCAAAGCAATCTGACAAGCGCCGTCTCAGTTGATGCAACAACAGGAAAGACAGAGAGCTAGCTGGTTATTAATATAGATTGTATACAGCTAATTAATTTAACAAGTCATGATATACATCATTGCCTATGCAGTCTGAGCTTCTCGGTTTCTGCTGTCATCTCTGCTTTTCTGTTTCCTCTATCTTACATCAGTCAGATCCACGGCGACCGGTTGCTGGATATCAAGCACGCCTGAAAACCGTCGCATGGCTGCCAAGTGAACAATTAAGTCGCTGACTGAATCCAAACTATGTTACATAAATAACAGGGGAAGGCGCTTCAAAGTGACTGTAGCTGCGATGCAGGAAGGGGTCGGCAAACAAGTCGACACCTGATTAAATTGAACCTGAACCCGCCTTAAGGAATCCACGCCAGCACACTTCACCATCTGTCTCTCCTTAAGCGCCTTCTGGTGACACGCAGACAGTGATGTGTGCACACAGGCAGACCCAGCGACACTCTCCATGAGAGGGACGTATGATTGATGGCCTGTCTGAGCGGGATCTTTTAGGTTAATGAGAGGAAATTATCCGAGTTGACAGGTTGTTTGGTGCCTTCACGTAATGAATGGCAAGGCAGAAGTCTCTAGTAGCTGTGTGTTTGTCTGTGTGAGAGGGAAAGAGCATGTGTGAGTGTGTGTGTGTGAATATAAAAGAGCGAGAGAGAATTTGTTGGCAGATACTCCTGAAAAACATGTAAGACCTCATACAACAGGCTCACTTTCTCTTGAAGTGCATGTTTAAAATAGACACATTATTCAACATTTTTTTCCATTGGAGCAACTCACAAACACCTGAAATGACACTCAGCCTGCTAAGTAGGATGCTAAACAGGACTGCTGAGGCAGCTTTGAAACTGCGAGCCTTGTCAGGCAAACAGTGTAGGTTCGGTAACTAGAAATGTGAATAAGATGATTCAGCACTCAAACCGAGAGGAGAAAGGATGGCGTGCTTTTCATTCAAGCACTGTCGACACAGGAAATATTCTCAATTATAGAGAAATGGAAAAAGAAGACAGACATAAATAGACTGTCAGCAGCAGCAGAGTGAGATACAACACAGATGGAAAAGAAATCCATCCCACCATAAAATACATTTGAGTAGTAATATCCAACATTGTTCCATAAAAAACACGTCTGCTTCACTATTTAATACAACCGATTACTGATTTAACCTAAACCATTCAATAAAAGTACAACTGCTATTGTAAACATAACATCCAGCATCACTATCACTAGAATATCCAGGTAGAAAGGCATTAGTACCTTTAACAAGGTGGCTCTTTGATTTCTGGGTTGTACAGTTAGCATTTAGCACCAAAGATGAAGGAGAAAAATAACTCCATTAAGCAATATTTGAAGGAAACACTGAAAACATTAAAGCAAATGGCTGCTTGTAATATAAAAGGGTCACCCACAGTACCAAAGCCACTGAGAGTCAACACCGAACCTGGCAGCTCTACACTGCTTTTTGCCCCTTTTAGCCTACTAGTGTAGTGCCTGTTCAAAATGGGTTCATGCAGAGGTCTCCTTGGTAGATGCTACAATTTACCAATGCTCCCTAAACGCCTCACACATTGAATATCTGAAGACTACAATTCTGAGCTGCAGTTGATCAGATGAACTGTAGTGCCCGTTCAAAACTTGCATGAGACATCCTGCACTATATCTTGAACATAGATACAAAGTTCCTGCGCGTGAGGAACAGGAATAGAGCTTCAACTCTCTGAACCTTTTCAATTCAATCTGTATGCTAGTTCTTATCATTACGGATGTAATCCCATCTCTGACCACAATGTGGGTTGCAACGGCAGAGTGGCGCTGTCAATATTTCTGCTCGGTGACTCCACAGGAAGAAGAAGAAGCAAAACATTGTTGTTTATGAGGTATTTTTATATATTTCTCAAGAGCTCCTCATCCAAACAACTTCACACTCGACACTGCACTTTCTTGGGTCCCCAGCAATACATCAGCCAGGTATGAAGTAGATCGGATGAACAGTTTTCAAGATATGTGAAGGACATACATGCATACATACAGACAGAGATTCTTTGCTTTATATAGAGATTACTTTGGCACATTGACTGTATTGATGAGTCTCAAAAGCTCATCTCCACCTATGTACAGCTCTTTTAAGTTTAAAACTAAAGCAAAAAAAGTATATACTACTTGCCCAGCATCAAACCGCAAAGAGCCAAAGGGAAAAAAGGCCTGAATCTTAGCAGTGGTGTAAAACTTAGCCTGATAATCAGACTGCCAGAATTATCATTTTGTTTCGCTTTACTCATTTTGATCCCTTAACAAACCAGACGTGTGGGCGGCAATACAGAGTCCTGGGACCATAAACCAGAAGCCAGAGCTAAAAGGAAAGTGAATATTTGACTTAGATTTGTCAGGTGTTAAACAACCAGTCAGCAGTGAACATTTTCTCCTTCAGGGCTAAACACATTTTTCACTGAAATATGTCACCTTGCTTTGTCCCTATAATTTTAAAAATGCCATAGCAAAGCGGGCCTAAACAGCAAGGAAGATTGGATGGCAAATTATTCTCAGGGACTGGATGATGCCTGGAGTGCCTCTTCAAAAACGAATGACCGAGCAAGGAAGGGTTGCGGCGGATGAAAAAAAAAAATGCCATAAAGAATGTTTAATAGGGCAGGAAAATATGGGTGTTTGAGGCGTTCACTGGATGAAGTTTACCACATTTGTAAACCTTCTGTTTATGGGTACTGGGCAATAAAAAATCTATTGATAGAAAATGTTAGTGTAATGATGAGATCCATCATTTTTCAAAGTTAGTTATCTTTGAGATTTCATGTGGGTCGGTTGACTGAGTAAATTAACTTGGATGATGGATGGGTGGATGAAAATTATACTCAATGATCAATTTTAATTTTGAGAGACAAAAGCTGAGGACATGCATTGAATCCAATATGAATGCTAATGTACAGCACACAAGCAGTCCCCTCTAAGTTTGTTGAACAAAGACCTGCATATTCAAACACTGTTTTAGCCTCTCTGTGCTGTGTTTACTGTACAGAATGAGAAACGATCCTTGCCTGCACACTGGATCCAGAACTTGTTTACCATAATCACAGCCAATTACAGAAGACAGCAGAGCAGAATATTCAAACTGAGCGAGGGAGTTGAATGAAGGGGGGGAGAAAAACGGCCTACCAATGAAATTCCTCATGATAACTGCTTGAGTCTGGTCTGCCAGAGGGGAACTCTGCTATTAACATCTAATTCCCACACATACACATGCTAATACAGGTTCTTAGCAGGCAGCTGGAGTCTTCCTTTATCTTTTTGTCTCTTCGTTATACTCTTTGAGGGATGGAAAATGGTGCGGGAGAAACCAGGGAGGCAGAAAAAGAAAGGAGAATGTGAGACAGAAAGGAAACTAAAGATAGATGACATAGGATAAAGGAAGTCTTTATTTCTCCTCCTCCAGCTGTGATTACACTAGCTGCTCTCTGTCTGTCAAACAGTCTGTCCCCTCCCACACACACCCACACACACACACACACACACACACACACACACACACACACACACACACAGACTCACATACACTCAGGCAATAAAACACCAAGAGGTTAGACATGGTCTGGCTTCCTTCACAGCTGACAGCCTCAACTCCAGATTTACATCTTTATCAAGAGCTCTTGAGAAAAGCCTTGGGGGATAACTCTACTGTGGCTTTGCCTGTGATATCAGATCATACCATCAGCTCTAACAGTCATTATTCAGTAGCACGAGTAGTAGAGAGAGTCTTATTCAGGTGAAGGGTGTTCACATGAAGCTTTGGTTAATTTTTCCTGTATCTATGAATAAATCATTTCACAGAATATTTTTTTTACAATGAATCAAATGATTACTTCTATGTGAAAGGGGTTGTTAGTAGTGATGAACCCACAGACTCTGTTGTTCCTATTGCATGGTTGTATGGAGCTTTACAGCGTCTTTCAGCTTATTGTTTTGGTTGTGCTGCCCACAGCTTCACTGTTGTAGTTCATAGCGTTGTTTTCGGCTGCAGCTTGGAGCTGGTTTCAGCAAAAAAGCTCTAAAAATCTGCCAGTACCAAATGGCAGACAGATAAAGTTAGTGACTAGGCTTTAAACATAATGGAGCATTTTGCATTTAAAGAGGCAAATATTTCCCTGAGCAGTTAGTGGACACCAAACCAGAGCGAGAAGGAGAGAAAGTACTGGATGTTCATTTGGCAGGTAAGCAGACACATGACTCCAAATTAATGCTGATGTTGATCTGTATCTTCTGAATGTGTTAGGAGGCAACATCCTCTAACAAGTGTGCCATATTAACTCAAAAGATGATAAAATATGTGATGTATTCAAAGCTTGTTTCTGCTGTCCCCCAAAGAGGCCTGCGGGTTCATATAATTAGATTAAGAAGGGAATTATCAGAAGATAAATGTAGTTTTATCTTCATGAGGATTGGTCTCTGATCAAATGTGTCCAAACGATTTCAACTGACCAATAAACCTTTTAACTGTTTTCCTTCCAGCTAACAGCACTGTGCTTTGAAAAGTGCCAACTAAGTTAACCAGTCAGGGAGCTAAAGTAATAGATTACAATAATGTATTTTTTCAGTCCAACTTTAGTAAGTGAACTCTTACACTTTTCAGATCTTCTTTTGAAAAACCCCAGACCACAGCGTTGACACAAGGACAAAGATTTTCCGCTTGAGAAAACTTGAAGAGCTGTGCCCTTCATGTGTAGAACGCAAAATGTCTTCTCTCTCTTAACAATACTTTTAGTGGTAACCTAGCCCTCAGGTTACATTTAAGCATTTTCAGATATTAAAAAGCATTGCCATCACTTTCAGAAATCTTGGCAAGGTCTTACGGACAAAAAAAGTTATGTTCACAGAAAAATAAAGCATCTTATTGGCCTTGAACTTCCCAGCGTGAACAGGCTTGCTGGTCAAACTAAGTAATATTTTCAACACACCAGGCCACAGTGACTAAGAAGCTGTGAAATGGATGGGTCACCTTTTAGATTAGGCTTTCCATTTCTTCTACCATTTCATTGTTATTTTCCATCTTAACAATAACATCAGGTGGTTGCTTTTTTTGAAAATGCATCATCTGGAGAGCAGACTCACAGAGATTGTTAGAGAATATCTGCACAAATAACATTTTTTATTTTTTTTTGTCCTCATATTACCTTATCCGCTTTGCTGCTCTTTCACAACAGGCGTTGTTGTTGTTGTTCAAGTTGTTCTAAATGCCATTTCTTGTTTCCATAACTAATGGTTTCCTCATTAATTTTTAATGATGACATACAGTCACACAGTTGCTGACATTCATCTGCATGTCCTCATAATTAAGGCAGTGGTTCTCAGTGGATTTCCTCAGTTCCCTGAGTCCTGTTGATTTTGATTCTAGCTGTCTAATCAGGAATTGATTAGGACCAGGGAAGCCAGGTGAATGCAATTAACTATCTGCTAGAATATAAAAACAGCAGGGCTTTGTCTCCTGTGGAGAGGGACTGTGATACATCAAGCTTGAGCTTGGTCTGGGGATGAGTGGAAATACTCAGGCTTGTGTCAAGCTTTGATTTGGGGGTTTAATCAAACCTCTAGTTTAGACATAGGTAAACGCAACTATCAACTTTAAGGAGTAATGAGGAACAATTCAGATCCATAACTGAATTGATTGGTTTTATTATAGTAGTTAATGATAAAGAAAACCTGCTGACTCTTGGCATTCAGCAGCATGTAGTTGCCAAATCTGTTAGGAATGGAGAAGCTGGGCCAGAGTACCCACCCTACTATAACTGCAACTACACACTACTGTGTGTTCATAGTGTATTAACTTATGTGTGTTTGTTATGGAACCTAGAAAAAAATTAAGTGTGTTTTCCCAAGTCTTTATTTTAATTCTGCATTAACTTGATTTTTTGGCCATGTGGGAGAAGCAGAAGCAGGTTATGAGCACAACACTGACATATTATCAACCTTTAAGTTGATGTGTTGAACTTGTTAGCAAACAGTAGCATATTTATATATGCAGCATGATAAAAATATCAATTGAAGTCAGTTTAAAGACACAATGACATCACATTTGAAATTTTACTTCCTTAACACGGTGTAATTACTGTGGTAACTGTATTCAAAACAAGCGGGTAGTTCCAGGTCTGAAACGGTGATGCCAATGTGGAAGTGACTTAAACCTGCAATCTCTCTAATGGCCAGCAGGGGGCGACTCCACTGGCTCCAAAAAGAAGTCCGATTGTATGGAAGTCCATGAGAAAAGGACCCTGCTTCTCACTTGATTTATTACCTCAATAAACACTTTCCTAATGAGTTTATGCTCTCAATCACTAGTTTCAAGTCTTCTTCAATACATCATGATATACATTTTGTAAATTAAAAATAATAAAATAGATGATAAAGCAGGGTATGCTTTAGGGTGTGGATAGTCGCTACCACAGCAACAATGTTGGTTAGGTAACGTAACCATGGCATAACCCCAGATTCACAGAGTAGGCGTAGTAATAGCTGTCGCTATTTCAGTGTTTTTTCAGTTAATGAAAATTAATTCTTACATTTTGGTCGCCTAAAAAAATCTTGTTCAGCGTTTAGTTGTACTAAAAAACCCTGGAATATCAGTTAAGAAAGGAGACACTGCCTGATTGGTTAGGTTTTAGATTCACAATTGGTGATCATTAAGTTACCATAAAAGATTCATGGTTTTCCAGGAAGTGTCCATTTCATGGCATCTTTAAAGGCTGCTATGTATGACCAGATTTTTTTGGGGTCAAATCTCAAAAGATTTTCATAACTCTTGATTTCATTGGAAAGATGAGCACATGGCAGCGGCTTATACTGCTCTACATCTTAAGTGAGAGACTTCTGCAGTGAATACTTTTACATTTCTGGCATGAACACAATCCAGTCTGGAAAAAAAGATATTGAATGTCAGCACAAAATACAGCCTAATGATGTGGAAAGTCTAGTGATAGATGCACAGAGAGAGAAAGAGAGAGGAAAGACACAAAGCCATTGTGTGGAAGTTAAAGTCTGTCTGCTCATTTGGGCCGGTGGATAACTCAAATAAGGCAGCCCAAGAAATATTTGGGTTTACTTTCATGAAAACAGTCATCCGGCTGCAAACAGCAAAAATCCTGAATCCAGTCCTGGACTGACTCAACTCTGTCGGATCAAAAGGTTACTGCTTTACACTTCTGATTGGGTAACATTTCTTGTGGTTTGTTATCAGCTAATAACTCAAACTTAAATTTCCATGTGCAAGGCTCAGGGTGAACTACCTCCTACACGGGATGAAACCAGGTCACAACATTCCTAGATATGTATGATATATATGTATGTATACATGTATGCATGTATGAAAGCAGATATGGATAGAAACACAGGAGGTAAGTATGAGTAAGGCTAAAATGCTAAGATCTGTGTAAAGACAGGATCTGCTGCTGGCTTTGTGACTCCTTGCCGGTGGGCAGCTTGAAGTTGTATCACAACTTCACAAGTCAACACACACACACACACACACACACATGCAGATACACTTTTTAAGAAACCAAATCACAAATCATTCAATCAGACTGCAAGGCTATCAAGAAAAACAACCCCCGCAGGGAAAAACTTGAGCCCCATCTGCCCAATATAGATGGGTTGAGTGATACTCTCACACAAACCCACTGAGTTTACAATCAGTGTAAAGTCAAGAGGCTGCATTTTCATTACCTGCTTGTGTGTGAAGAGTAGTGAAAACTTAAGTCTCAGTCCTGTAAGGCTGCTGAGGAGTCAGGAGACAGGAAGAAGGGTCATGGGGATGTTTATGTGTATGCGCCACAAAGATCGTGAGTTTAAAACTTGCAGAAATATTGTGCTTTTCATGAAGTAGCCTAATCAGCTGAATTTGGATGAATCCTATTTATTGCATGCAACTTCCTACATTAAGTAATTAGAGTGCTGATATTCTGTGTTTATGAAGTAAATGTTATGAAACCGTATGCTTTACTTTGGTTTCTCTGAAGAAAAAAAATGCACTGATTTCAATATTCTGATTTCTATAATATAATGAGGATAAAGCACATGAAAGACAGCAAAACAGCCAAAAGTCTTATAGACAGTTTAAACAGCATTACCAAGAAAGTTAAAGTTAAAACTGCTTTGGAAAAAAAACAAAAAAAAAAGTTTGTATTTCATCGTGATGTATAAAATAATAGCCAACATTTTGACATTTCATATTTTTACATTTAAGTGTCCAAATAATCATCATTAAGTTTCATTATATGCAGATGACACTTATTGTTATTCATATGATGTAAGGTATTCAATTTAATTTTTGCAATTAATTTTAGAGATGTTTGATTGCTTTCGGGACTTGATACTGATTAATAGCAGAAATAATACACATTAACAAACCTGAAGATAGAAAAAAATGTATATAAATTTGAGTTACATAATATGTTGTTTTTCTATTGAGTAATTCTGAAGATACTTATAACATTAACTATCTGCCTTTTATAATACAGGACATAAAATCATTTTAAAATGATGTCTATTTTTTTATCTCTTTAATGGGCAAAGTCAATATTATAAAAATGTCAATACTCTTGCTTCAAACCCTCCGAATTTGTCTGCCATTGTGTTTTTTCAAGAATATCCTGAGTCATCATCATGTATTTGGAATGATGACAAAGTAATAAGTGGACAGTTTTCTGCATTTATTTTGGGCCCTGTAACCAGAATTTATTATTGATATTGTATCCCTGTAAATTCATTATTGATACCTTTTTTACAGAGTAAACTCAGTGATATCCTTTTGCAGGCAAGAATCATGCTTTTAGGCATAGAACTTATTCCTTCCTTGACCTCATTTCCTCAACCCACAGTCACATTCAGGTTGTCTGTTTTGTGTGAGCTAACTGCAAAAACATATTGATTGCATATTAGGAAGTTGTCCCATGCCTAATTCCTTAATCTTCCTGGCACTGCAGCATCTTTTCTAGATCAATGGCTGCATGATGTGCATAAATTTCCAACTCACACAGGCAGGAATATTGTGATTTCTACCATTTCACAACTAACCAAGCACCCTCCTTACACTGAAGTCTTCATTGTTCTATACTGTACTGAAGCCAGGTGAGTAATCGTACTTGTGAAAATGGCACTGATGGTGTTATTGTGGTTTTCACAGTCTCACTGGATAAATGAAATGGCTACCTAGGCTTTAAAACAGAGGAATACACATTCATATTTTTGTTATGTACACCCTGGATTACAGTGTGCTCATGTTTCGGGGGTGTTTTGCAGTGATGCAGTGCATCCCTAGAGTTTCATGTGGAAATGTCATGTTTACTGTTTGCATATAAATAGTTCAAATATTAGTACCATTCATGTTAATGAGATACACTGTTTACTTAAAAAAAAACAACAACTGACAATTGATTGAATGTATTACAATCAATAAAAACATCCACAGTAGCAACATTTGCGAAACCTGGTAAAAAGTAATTTAGATAATGATGGTATAATTAATGTTCATACCATCATGTCAAGATTAATACATAGAATTCCTACTTGTTTTCAGCAGTTATTGACGATTAAAAACATGAAATGTACGAGTACTTTCATTATAAATTTTAAGAAATTAATATAAAAATTCGTAGGGAGTTGTGACGTCACCCATTGTTTTGCATTGAAGCCAGTTTGAAGCCCAGAGTTGCAGCTCATGGTCAGCGCCATCTTTTACATTTGGAGCCAGGACCTTCCATATAAGAAGTGTGTGGTGTTGCCTTTCACGCTCTGGAAACATGCCCCACTACCTCTGACCAAAGCGACACTAGGTTACTGGGAACACTGAGCGGTGCACGCTTGGGCTGACGTTAGCTTCTTTAGCAGGTATTGCAATCAAGTAACATTAAACTTACTGAAATATTGAGACAATAGTACGACTCAGTGTGAGTCCCGGAGCCGGGGAGAACAGCAGGTGAGCTGAACGGTCAATTAACGCCCATATGGCAGACATCAAAGCTATAAGTCTTCAAATCTTATTAATGGAGCACTATTTTCCAAAATGTCCACCAGTATACTTATTAGAGGGCCTGAATTTAAAGATTCAGACCATAATGACGTGTTGAAAAAAATGATTGACTTAGTGTTTCTAGAGAGAAGTTGATGCTTTTTGAATGGCAGTCTGTTGGAGACAGAATTTTTTGGAGTCAGTGTCTAGCGGCTGTCGGTGGCATTGTATTTTAAAGGTACTTCTGTATTGGCTTTAGTCTCAAGAAGTGGAAGTTACCACTTGGTTTGGACAGACCAAACAACAGACTAATGAATTTACTATGGATCGAGCTGTTGGAAGGACTGAATTATCGACCAGCGAATGAGCCCCATATGCATGCTGTACTATTAATTTGAGGTCCAGAACAACTGAGACACACTAGTGATGGGACAAGAGATGCAAAGAGAGAGATAAAGAACCTTGTCTGTGGAGTGCTGCCTGTAGCGCTACACTCCTAGATCAGAGTGTTTACACCTGGATGACAGCATATGAAAGTGGACCAGAGGCAAAACCTGTATAAAAGTGTTTGTTGTACAGCCTCACTTTAAAACTGCCATACTCATGTGAACACACACACTCCTCTTCTCTCTCTGTATAATTCACATAAAAAGAAAACAAAAGCTCTTAAACTCTTGCACTGATCTATTTTTAAGAGAGAGCTCAAACATCCGAAAGATGCAAAAAGAAAGGAGGTTCTGTTTTAAGGCTATACACAATGGAGATCATGTTGACATTGTTTTTATGTTCAGTTTGATCTTGTGGTCTTTTCTGTACTTCTGCACAGCACTCACTTTTTAGGAGGCCATCCCTCTCTTGCCAAAAAAGCAATGCAGCCTCTTCAAATATGTAAAATGCTGTCGTTTTTAATCTGTGACTTTTGTCTTTCCAGTTTGTCTTGTAGTAATACTCTTTCTGATCCCGGAGGCAAGCCTTTTAAAAGTAAATGTCCTGACTCAACACAATGGACACAAAGCCCCAGGTAGGATTGATGTGTGCTCTCTGAGTCCTACGGGATCGTTTGAACGTAGGGCGCTGAGGGATTTGTCAGTCTAACGGGAGCTGACAGGAGGAGAATGAACTTTTAACATTCACAGGCTGCTTTTTCTTTAATGAGCTTCCAGAGAAACCCTGTAGTGAATCAAATCCCTCTGCTCAGGGACATATACACACAGTTATGTGAAAAAAATGCATGCACATGGGGACAAACATAAGACACATAGACACATACACACACACATACAGAGATCTCATTCAATGCTACCTTTCCCCACTTGTCCCTGCACATTCCCATCTAATCTGTCAAGCTGTTAAGAGTGACAAATGTGTTGAAGACAAAAATCGAAAAGAATACATACATGTATGTGCAAGAGCGGCTACACAAAATCACACACACTTTCTCCAATGACCTGAGAATAGAGGTCGTTGCTGAGAGCTCATTGTTTCAGTGATTTCACGCTGTGTTGCTTTCAATCAGATGCTGTAATGAAAGGTCTCATAACTCTAACGTTAATGAGACCCAAGGACTGTTCAACAGCTGAATAGTTTGGTTTTGTAACTAAGGTTTAGGATCCAGGATGGGTCTCAAAGTCTTGCTCTGGTGAGTCTCCATGTGGTGAGTTAACAGGTATGTTTCAGCGAGCCTGGAACCTAAGGTGACATATTGTTCTCATTTGGGGTGCTGATGAAAAGTTTAATAAAATTTGACCTGGAGTGTTGCCCAACAGCTTGTCTCCTTAATTATTTACCATTAATTGAGACTGCTGGAGCAAACACGTAATTACCCAGCGCTAACTATAGATCAGGGCTTTTCCTGCAAAGGGGAATTTTTGACACATTTAGCAGCAAGGTGAAAAACATTAAGAACTGAAAATGAGTGCATGTGACCATCTGACCAGCAGAAAGCACAAATAATACAACTCTTAAATGGGTTTAGTAAAAGAAACAGCTTAAGACATTTTATTGGTTGCATTGGCAGATTTGCCCTTTGAGATGATTGCTTGGCTAAACCAAGTTTGGCAAATTATGCAACTTTTCTCCAGGCCAAAATTTGATCCTCAAAAGTAAATAAATAAGAATAATGTAAATTTAGAGAGTACAGTATATAGCTACAATATATGAAATAGAATGACATTATGAATACCAGCTTGCAGAAGACTAGAAACTGCCACAAATGGCCATATTCACATTGAAGGACCAACTTCTCAACTGATGTCCTCTGTGTAAGCGGAAGTACGTACTCATTTGTGTGCCAACGGCGTCATATTAAAGTATGAAACAAGAAGAAGAAGCCATAATAACAGGCGAAATGGATTCTCTAGCAGACTAATCACAGGAAGTGCAACTGGTGCCTCCCACCTGCATTTGGTCTTTGCAAATGGAAATGATTTACGTGTTTATTTGCATATAGAGCGAGGAAGTGAGATTCGATCACAAGTGGCCACTCCAGACGCATGTGGAGACACATTCGAATGCCAAGTGTGAGCTGACATTAGTAGGGTTGGGCCGATGTAAGAAATTTCAAACCGGTTTGATATTAAGCCAAATACTGGACTGGACCGGTAATACCAAATTTTACCACTAGGTGTCACATGTGACTCAGCTGCTCCTGAGTGGATAATGTAATGAGAACCCATGAATGAGAGTGTAGCGACACTGCAGTCAGGACAGTGACACACTGTTTTTATTTCTCACAACAACCATTCAACTTAACTTTTCTTCTTGTGCTAGGGTGCACAGCATGGCACAGCTATGCTAACGATGCTAGCCATGCTAATCAGCTGCTAGCTGCCGTGCAGGCTGGCAAAATGATCTGTCCCATCGATTTGAATCCATGGATTTTCTTCACACAAAACACAAGCTGCTCTCAGACTGATGGAAGCTGTAAGCAGCCCGGCTAGGCTTATCCTGGTTATCGGTGAGATCTGCGCCGTTAAACCGGGTCAGCCTACCTCCTCCAGCTTGTCTTTGGCGTCCGGCTGAGTGGACGACAGCAGCCGGAGCCTCCATGTGAGACGCTTATAATAATCTCATCTCATAATGACAAATGCTGGTTCAGTCAGACTGCATAAAACCAAACCAGTTTAAACTCTTACACTGGACCAGACTGACAAAACCAGAAACCAACCCAACTCTAGTACTTAGAGCTGTCCACTTGTGATCAGATCACCCAACATGCATGTTACTGCCAGGTGTTAATTGGGCCTATGAAAAGCAATCATCACATGGATTGTGAATGGAAGGAACACTGCAATTAAATAAACACATTAAAAAAAAAATCTTAACAAAACGCTAACGATGGCTTTATAGGGCACAAAACAACACATGGAGACAGTCCAGGCCATTCCTCTATTTCTGTCCACTACAGTTCTATCTCACTCAGCAAAGCCAGGCAGCTGAAATAATAAAAAATAAAAACATAATAAAATGATTATGATACACCACTGTTGCCAACTCGATGCAGAGCCGAAGGTCTCAAGCCGCAGACTAGTTTAATAAACACCCTATACCCCCTCTCTGCCCTCATCATGCAGCGCCGTCCTCCCACCGCTGCTTCCATCAAAAACACAATTACACCCCTGCATACTGTTGTAAATCCCAGTAAACAACAACTACTATGCTACTCTGACAGCTGAACCCGACAGCCATGCTCACACACCTCCAGACAGGCCAGAGAGCATGTCTCTGGTTATAGATAGACCACTGGTGGCGGGTTTCCACAGGCCAGAGAGCAGACGACCCGACTGAGAGACTGTATCAAATCTCTAACACTATGAGGCCGCACAAATACAAAAACAAACACAAACACTGCATGACTGGCATGGTAGTCTTAGAGCTCAGCTGCCAACATATTTCTGACGGTTTCTGAATAGAAACAGTACAGTGGCAGGCAGAGAGTTATTACACTTAATCACGCCATTCCATACTGTGAACACAGACTTGATGTTGACTTGATTTTTTTTACTGGTGGTTAATACAGGTACAAATATCCAAATCAAAGAAAACATAAAGCAGACTTTGCTCCAAGCCTCAAGGAAATATTGTACAAAGTAAAGCCTCAAGGAAATAAAAATAGGAAATGTGAAAGCTTGTGTAAACTCTGGAAATCCACCGTTACACTCAGGGGTCAGCTTGACCTGGAGCGACTCAACAGACATTTGATTTCCTGCCAGCTTCCCAAACCTTAACCAGACCTGACTCTAGATTTTGATACACAGGCACATTTTTATAGCTGTCCTTTGGTGGCCTCTCGTTCCTTTTTTTTTTTGTACCCTGACTGCCTATTCTAATATTAATCAATAAAGACATTTTTTGTTTGCTTTAACTAAGCCCATAATCCAATCATTTCTGACATTCGGGTAATTTTTGGTCACATTCTTCTTTGTCTTTTGTTTCATTTTTTTGGCCATTTTATGGCTTTATTAGAGAGCTGACAGTAGAGAGACTACAGGAAATAAGAGGGGAGCAAGAGATGGGGAATGACAACAAAGCTGCTGGACATGAACCAGGCACCATGCATGATGTTTAATACAAGATGTTCTGTCAACCGCAACCCATTAAAACAACACTTTAAAAGCAGTCCTATAGTAAGCCCTATATTCATGAATAAAGTCAAGTGCCTGGTTGAAGCACACGGAAGCTTAGTAAGCCTAATATATTTCATAAAAATATTTAAAATCTTTTGACGTTAGTGGAGGTGTTCTTTATTTAAAGCGAGACATCCGCTAAATCATTGCGGCTGACCTTGACGTTGAACCAAGTACTGCATGTTTTGCAATTTATCCCAATTACTGCGATGGTCCAAATAATTAATAGACACATTCAAAAGAGGCTTGCAAATCAGAACCAGTGCAAGGAAATGAAATCCAAACAAAACCAACTTTCTGTCAACTTTCTTTAACACAAACTCGTCTACTCAAGGTCTGTCTGCTTTGAAAGCACGACAAACCATTTCTAACCTAAACTAAACTCTGTCTTAAATCTCTTTGAAATCATTTCTGTCTATTTTACATGTCTATTAAGTTTTACCTCATTTTTCTCTCTTTCTCTCTCTATTTTTTCATTTACAGTGTATCTCCTTCTAACCCTGATGATATTATCTGGGAATAGCCATCTGTCCGCTGCACTGCCGTAGGGGCACCACACAGTCAAAAGATCTCTACAGTAGGAGATTTGACATAAGCCTCCGTTGGTCAGAGGGACAAAACCCCCTCACATATACACATACGGGATGATTTACCTTGTTGTCTGAGTGGTTTAGGTCAGGTGTCTTGGCCGTGGCGTCCAGATCGGTGACCCCTCGGTTGAGGTTTAACTCCTCCGCTGCCGGTAACTGGCTCACCTCGTCGGCATCGATGTCTGTCTCCTCGGCGACAATCGGCGTCTTCTCAGCGCCCGTTAGCTCTCGAGCTGAGCCGAGGAAAGTACACACACATACAGGTGGATAAGCACGCACGCCTGCATACACACATGTAGGCATGAGCATGTACACACGCACACATGGGCGGACACACATACATTCAGTTTAGTAAAGAACATTATCCATAAAGACATAGTATACAAAATATGCTGGAATAAAAGTGTAGACTGTACATTTCAGCTGTTAAACAGAACAACTCCTGGCAAAGAAACAGTCAAGTTAGTCTTTAAATTACCACAAAAAGAGCTGTAATACTCTGCAAAGCTGCCAGCTTCCTGTCTCTTCTGTTTCCTAGAGTTTGTGTTTTGTGTTTTCAAAGAGCATTCTCAATGCTGTTAATACATTCTTAATAGGACAAATTGGTGCAAATGGGATACAGTCCATGTTTTCACTGAAACAGATATCATTAACAATGGAGAACAACAACATTGTCTAAATATGAGACAAATCAATGCAGAGTGTAAAAAAAAACAGTTTATGATGAGCATCGTCTGGCTTCCACACTTGTTTACTTATATTTCAACCTCGGAAGTGAGTTTTATTTGACTTCTTTGTCAAAACTGTGTTAAGACATTCCCTCTGTTTTATTTGGTAAAGAATGATTATTGACTCAATGCAACTTTTTGAAAATACCCGTGGCGAAGGAAAACAACACATTCGATTCGGTAAGACCTGTTAGATGTCAGAAGCTGCTAAAACTTATATCAGATCAATACATTTGAATAAGTTCAAATAAAATTGTCCGATATTTGAAAACATTCCAGTAAAGTCAACAACCTGCAGTTTCACCTTCATGAATGCCAAAAACGAAAAATAACAGGATTCTCTTTGTCTTCAGGAGTCAAATATTTGTTGAATATTTTACCATTTCAAGTGCTTTCGATTTCCTTCATCAGGCGATTCAGCGAAACAAAACTATAACACAGTTTGTCAAAGTTATTGGCAAACGAGGTACCTTGACTACATTTCCTCAAGCTGCTATCAGAGTATCACGACCTCTGAAGTTATCCACAACTTCCCACCACACAGAACTACACTCCCTTTCTGATAACTAAAAATAAATACAGATAGACAGTCTCTCTCATATTGTCCCAAGGAGGTTTGTTTTCACAGCGCAGCACAGTGCATATTCCACATAAACACATAACATTCATACCCCTTCCTGTATCACAACCAATACACATGTATTATATACACATACACACACACACAGATGAGTCTGGATCTATACACCATGTGCTGCTAAGGGACAAAACTTCTTCCAAACCGAACTCTTCTCCATTCTTAAGTCACGTATCTACGACCAGACAGCAACAGTGTGAAGTGTGGCTCGAGGGGAGGATCATGATCGTTTGCTATCATGAGCGCGAGATGTGTGATGGCTCTGTGGGTCACGTCTGAGAGATTGGGGAGACAGGGAGGCAGACGATTTTGGAGGCAATATGTGTAATCCCGGTAAGATTGTTTTTGTTGGGGATAGTTAACATAGTAAAGAAGCAGGTCGAACAGCATGACAGGATGGGTTGAATTATGCTTTTGTAAAGCAACATCAGGAGGTGGGGGGGCAACAGACAGTGCTCTGCAGAGATCATCTATGGATAAAACTGGTGTGTTGATCAAAACTGAGTTTATTGTCTATAATGAATTCAAGATATTTGAAGTTGTTAACCCTGTTCTACTGACATGACTGCATTTACAGCTACTGGGACCGTTCACATAAGTGTCAAGGCATCTACACATCCTCAAATAATAAGTTAGTATTACACATGCCATTTATCATTATTAAACTGAGATACATTTGAAATAAAATACTAAGCAATTAACAATAGGTAACTCTTTAAATGTTATTTGTTCTTATTTGCAGATCCTGCTGTCTCAGAGATACACAGTCTATCTTGTTTTGATGGTAGGTTAGGCTAAAGATGAACTCTGACCAGGACATGTTATGGTTTTACGGGGGAGTTATGTGCATCTTCATTTCTTCATCTGTCAGATCAGCACTTCTGTGCAGCGTCTCCTCTGTTCGCCTGTCGAGTTCGTGATGAAGAAAAGACTCTGGGAGGTCAAGGCCGTGCTTAATCGTGAGCTTAAAAACTTGTACAGCGCATTACTCCCCTTCAAAACTACAAACTGCAGCTTTTACATTTCTATTTGTATACAAAATAAACTAACAAGATACGACATTAACTAGAGAGCTTAGAGGTGTTGCATCTTTTTGAACTAGCTGGCTGCTTCCCTGATGATTCAAATGTTTCTTCTAAACTACAGTAATCACCTCTTGGCTCTCGTTTCATATTTGATGCATGAGAGTGGTATCAATTTTCACTTAGCTCTCAGCAAGAAAGCGAATAAGCGTGTTTATAAAAAAAAAAATGTCGAAAAATTACTTTAACCTCAAATGTGAATTATCAGTTCACAGCAGGATCGGTGTTTCGGGTGAGGTGTCTTCAATAAAAAAAAGATGGTGGGAGGAAGAAGTAGCTGTTTAAATGAGGCGGGTAAAAGGTGATAAAGAGCAGTGACAAGCCCGGCTGTAAAGAAAAGCTTGAGGCGCTCACACTATTCCCTCATCACCACAGTACTCCTCTTCCTCTTCCTCCAGTCCTGGTAATACTCTGTATAAAGCTGCCACGTCATTATTGGAAATCATCTCATCTTTCTTTAAACTGAAACCTGACTGTAGCTCCTCACTCGGAGGCAAAAATGGAAATTAGTTCCAATGTTTAAACTGCTTTGTGTGTTTGATTTGCGTCGCCGCAGATTAACAGACATCATTTCAGATTAACTCACACACTTGACATCTAATCAGGGATTCAAAGTGTATTTCAGGCCCATATTTACTGTTGTTTTCTTCTTGTTTACTTTTCTTTTTGCTTTCACTTTTATCGCTTCTCCTGCTGCATTTTCTTCTTCCTCTCAACATTTTTACCTTCATCCTCATCTGCCTGTTGTTCCATTAATACTTCACTTCTCACTCCCAGTACACCCAGCTATTAGTGCTTTACTCCCCCTTCCACTTAAAACCACATATCCAACAATCTGGCATCGGCACGCTGCTTCCTTTCATCACCCCGGAAAACATCCCTGATAACGTGCTGCCAGCGCTACCCTCACCTCTTCCTCCATTACTACTCATAACATCCCTGATGTTTTTCCTTCCTCTTCCTCTCCGACATCACTTCTTCCCAGACCTCACATGCATTTCTGCATATCATCAGTGTTCCTTTTCTCTCTCTCTCTCTCCCTTTTCTGTTTCTTTTAGGTCTCTGTGCTGTTGGTCTCTAGCTGATAATTTTGCACTTTTTATAGGACAAACAGAAGCACCTCTTTAGTGTTTTCCAATACTTGATGACAGCCTACAAGCCCGATGGTGGTTAAGGACACCCTATTAAGTTCTTCCTCTTAATATATTTTTGTACATACTGTATATGATTTGTTTTATTGAGTGTTACACTATTGAATTCTGAACTTTATGAAGGCAGAGCTATGTACACTATCATGTCTGTGTGTATGTATATATACAGGCATGTAATATACAGTATGTGTGTGCGTTTGCATTTATGGATATACGTATATAGGTGTTTTGTCTATGTATTTTATGCTATTTCTATTTGACATTAGAGACTTGGTTCATGTGACTATATCATATGTATTTAAGATGGTGTCGTGCATTGTTGCTTTAGTCTGTTGAAGAGCAGCAGTGCTCGAAACATCACCTTGGTACAATAAATAGGTTATAACATTGGAGACCTGCAGTATGCGAGCTGTTTATTTGTTTATTTCATGATTTGCTCACTTTCATCTCAGCACCTGCCCTCTTTGGTTTGGATGTGCGTGTACTCTTATACTGTACAAACAGTACCAGTCAAAAGTTTGGACACACTTTATCATTCAAGTGAATTACAAGATGACTGATACTGTACTCGATACGAGTATTAGTACAACTTACTATGTGGTTCATTGTGAGATGTTTTTCTAATAAAGTCAAGTGTCTTTATGAATCTAAAGTTATGCAATCTGCCTTATTCTACCATATATGAGTTACTGACATTTTGAAAATTAATCAAACAAGTGAAGTTGTGTTGGAAACTAGAGCAATTATTTCATCTTTTGGCAGCATATTTCTTTTGTAAAGAAAAAATCAAACTGAACGAGTCTTAAAGGGAAACTTTGCTGATTTTAAACCAGCATTGTATCATTACAATGTGGATATTATATGCAAATGAACAATGTTTAACTTCCCTCCATATTGCCTGCACCCAGAGCTGCTCATATGCTGACAAAAGTCTGCTGGGTGACACAAAATGCATCATCCGGTGGACTTTAGAGATCCGCCTTAGACTACAAACTACATTTCCTCATTTCTGTAGTGGTGCCTTCAAGGACGGTAAAACGTGGGTCTCCCAAAACACTCCCGTCTACCATGTTACGCCAGAGATAGGAAAAAGCAGACACTAACATATGATACTACTAAATACTTAAAAATCGAATGGAAGAATACTAGTTTTATGATACGAGGCTGAATATCATGCTGCTGAACCACACTCTGTGTGGAGGAGGACCAGAGTGATGTTACAGCCTCAGCTCAGCTGAGCTAAGCTGCTAAAATTGTCTGTGATTCTTCCAGAAGAACTGAATCTAACAAAAAACAACTAACTTTACAATGTAATGTTGGAGCAGAGATGCGGCGCCACTATTACAATTTATGAGGCCGAATATATTGCCGTGTAATCAGTCAAAACAGTACGGAGGAGACGACCACTGGACCAGAGTGACGTTACAGTCTGACTTTGGCTGTATTCAGACCAAACAGGTGTTGCACCTCTGCAGTGTTGTTTCTCCTTTAAGAGCGGTATGATGAATCTACAGCCTTTCTCTCAGTAGTCATAGGGCACCGATTTCAAAAACAATTGCACATTTCTACTACATAGGTGACCTAGTTTTAATCATCAAATGCGGTGAATTTTTCCTTTAAGAGTTTGTTTTGATAAACATTTTTTTGTTCTGTATTTTTATTCCACAGACGCCACTGAGATTTAGCTTACAAGTTAAAAAGGAAGTGGGAAATATGAATTTTTATACCCTGAAGGCTTTAATTCTGTGTTGTACTCAGTGATCACTGAAGTGCTGAATGGAACTTCATGCCTGCGGCACTTTTATGTCTTATGATAATGTGACCTTACTGCTCCAATTAAACATTATTTTCCACTGAACGGGCTTTATTAGTTTCAGATGTGTAAGCTATTGTTTACATTGCTGTTTGTTTGTTAATGAGATGATATTGTTTCATGTTGTGGCCATATGTGCGCGATTGTTCGGAAATGCTGTGCAAACATTCTTCTGAGAACAAAACTTGCTCCCAACTTTGTCCTCTTTGCTTTGACTCCCTGCTGCTTCAACCCAGATCTCCGTCCTCTCTCCTTCTCTCTAATCCGTTTCTACATTTCATCTTTTTCTTGCTCCTCTTGTCCCTCCGTGATCCCGAGGTTCCTTTTTCCTCTAATATCCGTCTACTTCTTCCTCCTCCCCTCCGCTATCCACGCCGTCTTGCGGCTTTCTGTTTCTCTAATCCGCTATCTCCCACTCTTCTACTCCTTCTCCTTCTTTCATCGCCGTGATAATTACCGTAGTTCTCCAGATAAGCTTATTGCCTGTGCGTGACGGCTCATGTTGCTTAACACGCCGTGACAGTGAGTGCGTGTGTGTATAGGCCTGAGTTTGTATGCATGTGGGGTCCTATCACAGTGTGTGGATGTACAGTTACAGAGCGTGGGTGATCTCTGGGCTCATCAGCATGTGAAAGGGAGCTCGTTTCTGGAAGGCTGGAGGGGTTTCGGTAGATAATGCGGCTCTCAGACCGGGTTGGGGAGGGTGACGGACGCCGGCCGCTATAATGACTGGAACGGTGGTGTGAAAGGACTCTGTTCGTGGTGTCTTCCAACTGCTGAATCTCCATGTCTGGACTCTCAGACCTCACTCGGAGCCAAGCGTCCCCGGGCTGCAGCGAAGTCCATCCTGTCCAGGCACGAGGCAGCAGATAAAAGTAGCTCACAGCCCACCAGTGTTGTTGTGTGGTGCCTTCTTTCTCTAGGTTGACTCATCCATGACATTCACTCCAGCATCACCCTCTCCTGCTTGCCAACTTGGGCACAATGCAGACATGGTGCAGGAGTGAGCACGACTTTCTGTGTGTGTGTGTGTGCATGTATGTGCATGTGGATGTGCAGTACAATCTGTTTCTGCTATCTGAGGACTTATGAATTTGTGAGAAGTGTGTAGGTGTTTGTGCGCGCTAGGATATGTGTTGACAAGACTTCAGATTTTTTTGTATTATTTTTAGACTTTATATACAGTTCCCACCATGGACTTGATGATACAGTTGCATGACTTTTTAGTTTTATTCCATGCCTTTCCCTCTGGCTTTGTTTATAATGTCTTTCTAAAGGGGGGAGGGCATGATCTGCACTACTGCTGTGCACACGGGGGTGGTTGGATCTTCCTGCTTCTTCCTGGAACTCAATCTCCCTTCCTGTCCTGTTTTCATTTAACCCCCGGGTCAAATCTTTAACAGAAAACTACTGTTTATTACAACTTTATAACAATGTACTCACCAAGTTGAGCTCTTGTAATGCTGTGACATGACTAAAAATCCAACAAACATGAGCGGCTAGACGATCAAACGGGTCGTATAAGAACCCCCAGGTTAACCAAACTTCCACATGAGAGTAATTTCAAAGGCTCAAGTCAGAGAATGTCCTCTTCATCCTCTGTACAGAGAGTCTGAGTTGCTCCCTTTGGGATGGGAATTCAGACTAACAAAGCCCAGGTCTAACAGGGTGACGAATTCTTTTATCTCTCATGCCATCAAACTGCTCAGGATGAGTCAGCTGATGATCAGTCTTCCATATCGGTGGGTGAGGATCCTTTTTTTTAACATTAATGAATTGGTTGGATGATTAGTGCTGGATGTTCTCCACGTTTTTATGTTCAAGTCTGTGTGTGTTGTGTGTTTGTTCCTCCTCGGCAACATGAAGTTCAAGTTCAAGTTCCAACTAGTTAGAGAATATGTAGGCGAACTGTAAAATCATTACCCAAACTATCTGCTGACCATCACAGTTTACAGGCCAACTTCCTGTCTCGACATTTATCTACTGTATTTATTGTAGTTGAGAGTTCTCACGGTTTTACTGTGCAATGAGGGACTATTAGCAACATTACAGGTGAGCTCACTTTTGATTTTACATCCAAATTAAGTAGTAATCATTGCTCAGACCATTTCACTCTGCGCCCTGCTAGCTAAACACCTCATTCAACAACAATGGAAATCTGCGTCTAGCCGCACATTCCACCAACGGCTGAGTGAACTTGGGAATGTGATTCATATGGAAAGCCTTTGATATAAACCAGTAAGGAAAATGTCTTCCTGAAAATCTGGAAACCGTTTCTCGACAAGTGGTCGACATCCCGGCAGAAGTGAACTGACTCATAAACCTCATATGCTTGACAGGAAGTGATAAGGTCCTATTCAGGGTGTACTGCATTCACATATCTTTGGGATCAATGTTGTTGCTAATGCTTGTGCTTTGTTTTAACTGGACCTTACTTTACCTTGAGTGCTGCCATTGTAATGTAATGTATACACTACTTGTCCTTACAGCCTCTGGAAATTCGGCTTGAAATAGTTAAAATGCATATATGATATCAAAGTTGAGTCTCTCATTAAGCATCCACAAACATCTATTAGAAAACCTGATTCAAACAACAAGTTCAACAGCTCATTTTGCTGTTCAGACCATTTCTCAAGACTGTGTAGGTGTGGCAGATCCTGTTTTGATTGACATCTCGCCAGCTACAGGCAAGTACTGTGAGTCGGGCGGTGCTTGGTTTTGACTCATCTGTTTTCAACATAACGGCCGGGTCACAAACTTCCTCATATTCCAGCTTAACAGTTTGGGTTTTGTGAGCCGTGTGTTCAGGGGCAGCTGCTTTCTCTCTGTTTCACAACACATCGCTGAGAACACGAAGGGAGGAGGGAGCATAATCACGCTCAGTTCAAACCCAATATCAGGAAAGTTTACAAAAACTTAAATGACAATGTTTCAAATCTGTGTTGAAACTAATTTCTTATACTTTTTAGATGCTTACTATTATGGACATGAGACCCTTAAATTACATAGTTAGAAGGCTATGGACGAGGCTGTGGATCTGGGGTTCCAGTGGCTTTAAAAAATCCAATAAACAGACTTAAAAAGAAAAAGATAACACTATGAAAAGAGCTCACACAGCCAACGATGGTCAACTGGTAGTAAACATGCTAGCAGATTCACACACTAGCAGACGGGCTCGGTTACGCTTTGCAACCAGCAAACTGTTTTTAATCTGTTTAGTTATGTAATTTCAGATATATTGCCACAACCAAACAGAGCATACACCTCCTCCATCATCAGCACACAGACCCAAGTACCTTTACATCAACCCGACTGACACATCAAGTATTTCCTGTATCGTTCCGCTTGTTCCAAAGTAAACATGTACGTTCCTCTTTGTACTTCTGTTGAATCACCTGATGTGTTTTGCGTCAGAAAGGAAAATGTGCTGTACACAAAATAAACAATTTCTGGTCTTTTCCCACAGAAATACTCCTTGACCTTTTCCCCTTCTATGAAATCTATCAGTGTCCTGTGAAAATCCAGGACTTTGGATACATGAAGACAAATCTCTTTTCAAAGCAAAACCTTCATTCTTTAAATCTGTCACTGCCTTCAAAGAGCTGCGACAAGGTTGCGACATGTATTGTTCCCATTTCAACAACCTTTATTAAAAATGCAGGACTGTCACACCCAACGTTCATCCCTGCGCTCTCTCTTCTGTCTGATGTCACCCTCTGATTCTTCAAAGTTAAAATATAGACGTGAACAAGCGATAAGCACAGATCGCTACATGTGCTGGTGATAAATAAGTGAACAAATATTGGGATTTTCAACAAAACCTTGAGGGCAAAGCAGCAGGACTAAACATTTACACACAAAGCAGGACAAACAGAGTGATGCTGACTGTGTAGCGGGTGCGTTGCGCTGCGTGTGTGTGTGTGTATGTTTGTGTGAGAGCTTCTGTACCGTTGATGGAGGAATCGTTGCTGTTCTTCTCGCTGTGGCAGTCCTCCTGTCCGTCTGCGTTCTGCTGCGTGTGCTGCAGACTCAGTTTGTGACAAACCTCGAACGCCTGGCCGACTGTCCGGACGATACGCATGGCCTGACTCTAGGAGAGAAGAAGACAAAGAAATACACACGGTTTTAACACTCAGAACGCTACTGTGTTGTTGCTGTAGTCATTTTGGTTCTGGTCCGTCTTTGGGTTTTCTCTTGATTAGGTCTGAGTTTCTGTAAGTGGAGCTCTGTCTTTGTCTGGCAGGTAAAGCATTTCATTTCTCTTCTGCCAGAGGAAAGACTGAAGCCAGATGTACTGACCTTTTTTTTTTATTAGTGTGAGCTGCAGACTGGACACAGATTTGTACCAGAAATGTGCATTTTGTACCAAACAGACACAACAGGCAGGAAGAGCAGTTTGCAGCATCAGGGGTGAATTTATAAAGAACGGATTGCGGCCACTGACAGCACGTTGCACATCATTTGCAACCGCTATCTTCACCATCTCGAGGTCCGATTCACAAAAGATACCGCACTATGTGTTATGACTGAGCAAACACGCCCATAAAGTTTTGCACCTGAGTGCATAAGTCCTTGTTTTGTCCCTAATTTACATACATGCAAATAGCAAAGGAGCACCGAGACGCTATTTGCTTGGCGGCACAATTTGCTTTCTGAATTACAAGGTTTCTTTTTATCTCATTAGGTTTTGCGGCTGGAAAAGCTTTGCAATCCTTTTGTAAATTCGCCCCTCAGTGTCACGTGGACCAACAGTCACCTGTTGATATTACACAATTAGATCTCAGGTAGAGGCTTTTATGTGTTTACTATCAAAACTCAGTGGAATATCCAAATCTAATTTCTACTTTTGGCTGGATTACACCTTTGTCTTCAGGTGTGTGAAGCTAGATGTGTCTGCTTTTCTGCCCTCTTACTCTGTCCTCCCTGCTCTGAAAAGGCAGGTCAAGTGAAAACAACTTCTTTGACTTCTGTCTGCTATCTGCCCTCTCTTGTCTGGCGTTTCATTGTAGGGAGGTGCAGAGGCAGAAAAGATTTCATTTTAAAGCACTGAGGCCTAGCCTCCACTCATCCTCAGCTGGAGGAGCAGAACAGATGCGGTGCGGCCTAAAGCAAAATCAAGACTCAGCCAAAGGACAAAATCCTTTCTTGCTCTGGTTAACGACTCTGAAGTCTCGTCCCACTAAGAACATTATGTCAAATCAGGCTGAATACTTTCAATTGGGTGTTTTATTGCATTGAAGACTGAGGTTAGCTTTGGCAGTGTCAGAGGTGCTGGGCTTTGGCCTCGGCTCAGAGAAGTTTTTTGATTCTGTAGTCAGAAAAACTTGACATCATTCATTTTCTGTTTAGAACTGAGGTTTGGCTGCCTTCTTGGTGTTCTCACAGTGTAATTAATTATGATGATTATTTTATTTTTTAATTAAAACATGCTGCTTCAGCTTCATTTAGTGCTGATGTTGTTTGCACAGCGTCTAGCCAGCAGCTGCCAATATCAGCAGAAAGAATTTATATCCAGATCTGATATAAGAGCCAATGTGCTCCATAGTGCCACGCGATATGAAGTTAGAAAAACTTCTATCATTTCATATTATGCTCTTGTTTATTTCATCGTGACGCAAATCACACTCTTTTTCGTCATTTAGAGTCTGTCCATCTTTTTCATGGATTACATATTAATACATTTCACTTCTTGGCTTTTTACGAAACTTTTATTGCTCAAGTTGACGACAACTATACTTGTTACATTAATGTAAGTGTCTTTAGTCATCTCAGCATGTCGTCACATCTTAAATGTTAAAACTTTACATGGTGGTCTGACAGGATTTACCAGCAATCTCCCAAAACACTGAAAATAACTACATATTTCTGAGTCGACTCAAGCAGCGGATGACAACTGAGAAGGTTATACATATACAGTATATAGAAACTTGTGCAGGGTAGTTAATTAATACATATGGATAGCTTTACAACTACCTTAGAGGGAAAATTAATCAGAATCCACTAATCCACTAATGTATTTCAGAGGAGTTTTACTCAATCCCAGAAAATCACTGTGCCTGTCACATCACTTGTGATGGCAGTTTTCACTACTTTTTGACATTTTTTAAGACTAAATAATTCTAGATTTATGAACAACTCTAATGGAAACAGTGAAGCTACTGGAATCATTTCACAGCTTATAACTTCTCAGGTATTATGTTCATATTGGATGTTTCTGCACCTCATGTTCAATGCCAGCGCAGGAAGTTGTGTGTCCTTTATGTAGCAAGGTGGAAAGTAAGTAAGTAAAGTTTATTTAGTATAGCACCTTCCACAGACCAAGGTGCTTCACAAGAGTAAAACAGTTAAAAATACGACTATAAGTACAGAAAGTGTGGAGGTTGAAGTTTATTACCGTAACTATCTTTCCCAAACCATAACCAGGTGTCTTAGTTACCTGATCCAAACCAAACCCTTTCCCTAACCTTAACCATACCATAGTTGCCATGCATGATATAGAAAGTATTGTAATGTTTATATTAGTATTAAAAATGTTGACATATGGCATGAACATCTAATATAGCTGTTCTTGTGTTGTGATAGTGTTGTAACCTCCATCTACAGCAAACCTGCGCAGCCACTTCAAGATAACCTGCACACATTCAAACTACAGCACCTTCACCTTTCGCCTTGTTATTGCTTTGATGTGAAAATGTCCTCAACAAACAAGTTACATGAACACAGAAATCTGAGTACGGAAGGTGTCTCCAAAAAACTTGACCCCTTTTTCACATTTCTCCACACTCCACACATACAGACAGACAGTGCATTTCTGATTTTGTATAAACAAGTATTCATATCATGGACCAGATGCGGCAGATCGCTCTACCGGCACCGAGAAAAGATAAAATAAACTTTTGTCACTTGAGGAGAAATTTGCCTCGGGGCAGACTGGTGTTAAAAGAAACATCAAAACAATCTTCAGCCGACAGAAAAAAAATGTTAGAATAAGACATCAAACTGACAGAGTATAAAAAATAGATAAAGTAATATATTACCCAGGTGTTTAAGACCCTGGAGAGCTACAAGTCCATAGTCTCCCATAGTTAACAGGTGACTGTTTGATCAACAGTATTCAGTTTACTACCTTATATGACAAAGAAAAGCATTAAAGTCACATTTGAGAAGCTGAAACCAGGACATTTTTGGCATTTTTGCTTGTAAAAAAGATTTAAATGATTATCAAAATAGTTAAATTTTTGATCTCTAATCGATTAAGATATAGAATCAATATAGAATCAAGACATGTTCGCCCCAGTGGTACATTTTTCAGCTTTATTTATTAAAGAAAGACTGAAAAAGTCAATAGAAAATGTAAGAATGGGATGTTTTCCAATGCATATGTATCCCCATGTGAATATACAATACGTTTTCTACTTATGCAGGTATCATCATTGTTTTCTGCACAACACGTCCCTCACTGCAGCCTCTCCCTCATGCTCTCACTCTTCAGACCTGCTGTTCAGTGTTTCCACGCGCCGTGCAGTTCTCTTCACCCCCATCTCCTCCATTCATCCATCAATCGCCCCGACTCTCCTCCTCCTCCTCGTCTGTGGACCCCCCTATTCATGTTTTTTTACCCCACGCTGGTCTTCAGCCTGACAGTAAACACGTGTTTTCCTTTGAAGATGTTTCTAGAGGCGGTTGATACAGGGGATGAGAGCAGATGCTGGTGTTATTGTACACATAGCGAAGGCACCGAAGGCTCGAGTTCCCCTGACTCATACGCTGACTGATTGGAAAACACATAATCAAACACAATGATGTGCCATTCTTTCCCTCAGCCCCCGTCATTTGTACACGACTCTCTTCCTCAGTTTGGTCCCTTAAAGACTTAAAATAAAAGTACATTTTCCCAGTTTTAATCCTGTTCCCTTGTGTTAAATGTCCATTTATCTCATCTATCTGCCAAATATATGACAAATCCTGCACTCAGAGGCGTTTACAATAGTTCATCCAATTGTTTGTAGTTTGATTTTGTGTCTATGTCTTGTTTTGTCCGACCAACAGTCCAAAGACATCCAGTTTAAAATATGGAAACAGAGAAAAGGCAGCAAATCCTCACGTTGGAGACGCTGGCTTCTATTTAAAACATGACTTCAACTGACTAATCATCGCAGAAAACGTTTTGGCAGAGCGCTAACAACGGGTTCTATATGTAAAATTTTATTTGACACTTCGGATCCAAACAAAACAGCAGGAAGCTTGACTCCAGTCTTTAATCTTCGCTACAGTGAGCAGCGGGGCGTCTGTGAATCTGAGAGCTCTCCACGGGTCATTGACATGTCTTTATAGAATATCAACTACACAGTCAAGTACAAGTTTCTGACTATATTTAAATCATTAGGATCTTAATAATCTATCCTAAAAATAGCCAGAGCATGGATGTAAGAACAGCAGCGATGTTAGCTGCACTCGTTTTATAGACTTTTTAGGGAGACTGGAGAACTGTAGTTAATCCAAACTGTAATAAAAGCACTAACAGGTTTCTTTATATCACTGGGAGAAAGAAAAGCTTTGACCTTTGCAATGGTCTTTAATTTACAGAATGCCTTTTTGGTTGTGTTCCATATTTAAGTGGAACACTAGATCAGAGTCAATGATAAAACCCCCAATTTTTTGTGTATATTCCTGTTTTTGACCTTTTGGAACAATAACTAAGACCTCTGCATAGCCCTGACTGAACTTGACTGCATTTTTGGCGATTTTCAAGACAGTAACGGATGCTGTGGTCATCAGGGATGCTGCGGTCATCAGAGATGCTGTGGTCATCAGAGATGCTGCGGTCATCAGAGATGCTGTGGTCATCAGAGATGCTGCGGTCATCAGAGATGCTGTGGTCATCCACTGTGAGAAAGTTCCCACCCCGAAAAACGACAGCATGTGTCTAAACATTTAAAAACACCTGTGTTCATGCTTTCCCGACCTCTTGAAGCAACCCCCTGCAGCATTGACAGTAATTAATTTGCTATTCTATTGTGAAACCTCTTAAGAAGGAGGTCGAGGTTGGAGGTTGGGTCAAGAAAGCGTGCTGTTCCATCCCAAGTCAACATTGGTTCTTTGTAACCATGATGGCAATCCTTCCCTTCACCCTAACAAAATAGTTTTAATTGCCTGAACCTAACCATGGAGGTGGTAGTCAACGTATGTACTTAGTCAGTGTTCAACGTTATTTATAACTTTGTTGAACGGACATTCACTTTTAATACATGCATCTTTTTCAGTTAACTCACTTTTTATCAGACTAGTTGTCCTGTATCTAAACATGTTTTGCCCTGAGAAAATTCTCAAATGAATCCCTGATTGTGGCAGCTGACAACACCACTAAGAGATTTGTCACTCAAATGCAAAAGGCTCTGTATCCTGCTGTAAAGACATGAAATAGTTCTTAAGTTGGACATCTGTCACCATCTCTGTCTAGCTCTCTTTCTCCGTCTCTATCTCACTCATCGATTTTCCTCTCTGTCAGTTCAACTGAATAAATGCACCCTCTATGTATCTCTCTGTGTCTTTCTATCTCTGTCTTCTCTATATATCAAGCTGTCAAGAGAGGCTAGGTCCCTGCAGCAAAGTATTCTCTCTCTCGGCGGCTAAAAGGATAGGGTCTAGTCAAAAGAATGATGCATTATTTATCCCGGATTAGCCACAGAGGTTCAGTAGTGCTTTTTTTCTGCCTGGGAATCTTGGCACAGGCAAAGAGAAGGGACAAAAGGGAATATAATGTAATCTAGGAAAAAAAAGTAAACAATGAAAGGATGGCAGGGGAGCTGCTTCTGCTTTTTTCTGTGTTGATGAGTTCATTCATTCGTCTTCTGTCTTCTAACTATGTTTACATATTCACCCATCTTTACGCATCCGTCATTCAGTAAACACAGGGTAATTGTAATTTAGAAGAGAAGAGATTATAGAAAAGACTACTGCTGATCCATTCTGCTCCCCTCTTATTAACTGAGTTTTATTTAAAGAGTTGCACCGCTGACTCCCTGACCTAACTACTGATCATTAGGGCAAAGCCTGCTCTGATAATTGCCTCAAGGAGATCCGTGGGACAGCAGGGAGAGATAACACTAGGCGGGGAGTATGAGTGTGTGACAGCACTGAAGCGAATTTTATTAGACCGAAATAAGTACTAATCAATGGACAGGTTTGTTTGTGTGTGTGTGTGTGTGTGTGCATGTGTATGTGTGTGTGTTAGCGTATTTATGTGTGAGAGCAAGTGGAGTGTGATGAAATAAACTCATGACGCATCAGTGACTCTTCTGAACCATTAGCTCACTTTCCAGCCTGTGCACAAAGCAAGGGTATATCATACAAACACACACATTCACACATTTAAACTCTATATCGGCGCTGGGTATGGAAGCCTCTTATGACTTCTTGTAAAACAAGATTAAAGGGCAACTTGTAGGTTGAATGTCTAACTGGAATTACACTTAAACCTACATTAACTGTTATTTCTACATCCAGCAGTTATGGAGCAACATTATCATTCATTTAGAGTCGTGTTTCATGTCCACCTGGTGAATGTAAATCCAATATTCACTCTCTTTTAGCTCCGTTTTTGCTCTCTACCAACTCCTGAGGGAAATATGTCTGGCTCTTTAGCTGCTAAATGCTCCACCATGTTCACCAGCTAGTTCCTAACTGTGTCTGTTTGCCGTTTGGTGCTGAGCGGGTAGTGTACAGTTGGGTTTTTAGAGCTTTTTTTTGTCTGAAAACAGCTGCCTGCTTCGGCCCATAACGACACTAAGAGATTGCTGAGAGTGAACCGAAACAGTAAAGTAGCTCAGTAATGAGATAAAACTCGCTATAAAGCTCCGTAAAGCTCAGGAGAGCTGCAGAATCACTGATGACTCTCTGTAACTTCATCACTAAGAGCCGACGCATTACACGCTGTCGTCTGATACATCGCTGCATGAAAAATACTGATTATTGCTGCTTTCATGAAATGTTTTGTAGTTAACAGAGAAGGTCCTGGTGAAAGGTTAAATCCACCAGCTGGTTTTGGGCCTATCTCATGTGGAGTTTTTATCTTCTCCAGACCAGTCCAGAGTCTTCCCTGTACCAGTAAAGCAGGTATAGAAAATGATGGTTATTGTTTAACGTTATCAGGCTCAGGTGTAGCTGTGACTTCACAGACAACTGAGCAGAGAGAAGGCAAACCGTCTCCCAGTTCAGGTGCCAGATAACGACACAGACGAAGGCGTGTCCTTCAGAGGACCTGAACGCCAGACTGAACATCCTCCTCCTCTCCGGACCAGACGGTCCAGACTCATAGAAAGCAAAACCGATGGTGCATTCGGGCAGAGATCCTCCAAACAGAGTGTGTGTGAACGAATAAGATAAAGTGTAAATATAAAGAGTAGATTCAGTCGAGTTTCATGACAGAGGCGGATCAGTCAGCTAGTTACAAACACATTTTAACTAGAGACTCAACAAGAGACATTGAAGATTAAGACGGGGAGGCTGGTGATGTACTTTTCATAACAAGTACACATAGACCAATAAAACAGAGCAGCTTATTAGCTTCTGTCTGAAGCAAGTACACACAGTATGAATCTGACTTATTTAACTCTGCTGCAAGTGCACTGCAGCCTGGACAGAGAGGTAAAAATAAATTAGATTAAGAGTAAGAAAGAGAGAGTGAGAGGAGACATGGATATTCAATAAAACCCGCCGAAAGGCTGTTAAATCCAATTATATTAACCGACGCTGTGTCAGAAACGATGCGAGTCCTTATCATCGATAAGTCTGGAAATAGATTTATGTCGTTTTATATCAGCGCTCTTCAATGTCAATGATGAAACCGCCGATCCTCTTCTGAAATCTGGAGTTTTCACCAGACTGACTATATTTAAACACTGATTAAGATATAAATTAACCACATTTATACTTAAAATATAAACTTGACATTAATTTAGGCTTTAATATACAACTTGAAACAGGTTTTCTTTGGTGCTATAGCTCACTTAGTGCTTTCCAATGTAATTACCTGTGAGCACAGTAAGAAATCAGAACACATTTCATGATTATTTGGGTTTTGCAATCATCCTCAAATGTAGAAGATTCGACTCATCGTCTGCGTCTGAGGCTGAACAATTTAAAGCCATTATCTGTCTGTGAATGTCAGCATATGGTTGGAGGGTTTCCATCCGCAGAGCGACAACTCAATTAACACTTGACACAATAACCCTAACTCGCTCTCCGTCTCACCAAGCATATCAGTCTGCATCCATCATAACCATTAGATAAATAAATAATCAAACAAGTAAGTAAATAAAAACCAAAAAAAACTGTTTTTAACCCCTCGCCCCATAATTTGATGTTGTTAATGGTTTTAATCGAGCGGGTGAGAGAAGTGCATTTGCATAACTTCCCTTACTGGGGGAAAAAAAAAAAAAGTAATCATGTGGCCTATCAGTGTAATTATAACAATAACAACATCAAAGAGCACAGCTGCCAGGTGCGAGGTTTCCATTTAGCAGCAGTGATGATGGGATGTTTTGTGTTGTTGTTCATTATCAGGTTTAAAAGACTGTAACGGCATTGATGTAACGTCTTTATCTTCATGCATGTGTCTCTCACCATGTTTGGCTTATTAAATGTGTTGTTGCCTCATTGTTGAAGATATGGGATAAAGATTGGACGGAGGGTGTAATGTATGAACAAATGTTGCGGTCTAGAGCTGGGCTGGCTTTAGTATGTACCCTGCCTGACGGTGGCACTCTAGGATAAGTAAGGGCGTCACTAAAATCACCATAATTAATCCCCTGGGGACCATGACGACCTGCAGTACAGTTAGTCTGACTGGTGGTTTTCAAGAAGACTGAAAAGAAGCTTGTGTTTGTGTGGTACGGCTGAAAGCTCCAGAACAGCTACTAAACGGACCTTGGGATGAGATTGATTCTCAACTGTTTTTAAAGATTGCTGGATCTCAATCAAAGTGTTTCTCAGACAGACCGACCGATGTATTGATTTCAAAATGTGGAGTCATTTTCAGGCAGCTGTGGATACTGTGGATAAAAAAAAGATATAAATATAAAATGTGCACAGTTAAATCATCAATATCTGTCATTTATTAATCATCTGGCTTAGTTTCACACACAAACTCAAGTGTTTTTCAACTTTTTCTGGCTGGTATCCCGATTTTAGGTCCTAAACTTTTCTTGACCCAGCAGTTTTCGAGTTTTATCGGACTTGCATCCATCCATCCTTTTTCTGCAGTTATCCGGGACCTGGTTTCAGTAGCATCAGACTGAGTCAGGAAATCCAGACATCCTTCACCCCGGCAACGCCCTCCAGCTACTCCTGGGGGATCCGAAGGTGTTCCCAGGCCAGATATGTAGTCCCTCCAGCGTGTGCTGGGTCTGCCCCGGGGTCTCCTGCTAGTTGGATGTGCCTAGAACATCTCCATAGGGAGGCATCCTAACCAGGGGTCTCATTTATAAGCACTGCATATGCACAAAAGCACCTTTTACTTTGAAGATATAAGCCAACTCAAATCTCAAGTCAAAATCTGCTCAATATTTCATCAGCGCTGTTTCATACGGAGTGTGGAGGAGAGGGTCAGCTGAGGAGCAGCGTAGCAGCTGCTCAAATGAATGATGTCAGGATGATGTCAGGATGTAGCAGGTGGCAGGATTCAGGAAAGTCTAGTTTACCTTTCCACGATATTAAGCGTGAATAAACTGATTCGTTTTCACCTCAACCGCGTTAACGAACTGATGAACTCCGAGATGACATCAAATAACTTCACAGAACAGAGCGCTGATAGATTCTTAATAATATCTTCTAACACTTCTAACACATATCACCAGGTATGATTGTAGTTTCTATATAGTTTATGGGTGTAAAATAGCTGCAGTAAACTTTGCTGTCAGGCGCACAGAGCATGCTGGAGACTCCGCAGTGGCCGCCACACACACTCTGCCTTCTCCAGTCACCTCATAGTGCGGTAAGAATTTAACCAGAGATGTCTGACTTTATGATCCGCAGGAATGTTTATTGATGTTGTATATGGTTGTTTCGGGTTACACACATAACTTCAGGAAAGTCCAAAAACAGGGAAATAAAACAGTAAAAGTTCATTCACGGCTGTTTTGGTCCTTCCTCTGCAGCTGCTGAGCACAAGTGATGAGCTAAAGGACACATACGCCAACTCTCCACACTGATCGGTTGGGCGTCTAAAGGCTGAGGGACTGACTGGTGCAGCGAAAGAAACACATGTGCATCAATATTCATGAATACTGTTGCACTGACTATTTATGGTTGAATGTGGGCATGTAAAGAGCTGGAGATGATGGCTGATCCACATGTGCACATTCCCAGGTCTACTGTGATTTATAAAGGGAAAAATACATTTTTTGGCGCACATCATTTTCAGCTTTTGTGCACACATACACTTTTACTGTGCACTGTTTTATAAATGAGATCCCAGGTGTCCAAACCACCTCAGCTGGCTCCTTTAGACGCGAAGGAGCAGTGGCTCTACTCCGAGCTCCCCCCGGATGGACTTTATGGATCAAATTCTGATTATATAAAACGTATTCACAGTTTTGGAACCACTCTTTATTTTTTTTGGGCCAGTGTGCGTCACATGACACTATACCACACAGTGCGGCCAGTACTCCTCACATCCCAGCACTAATCTCGGGAGCTTGGTTTCAGCCGTTTTCCACTGTTTTAACGCCATCTGATGATCATCCAGAATTCATAAAAACTTCAGTTACATAATATTACTTTCCTTTTGACTTTTTACCCGCTGGTAGCGGCTCATATTTCACTTGCATGACCCCAGGAACAACCCCAGAAACCTTTAGTGACGGCCAACATAGCAGCGGTTCAAAGCCCTTTGAACTGCTAGCCTAGCTTAGCAAGGCTTCAGCAGAGGCAGAAGAGGCAATAGAGAGATAGATTAGGGGATGTGAATGAGTGGAAGGAAGGGTGTAAACTTGCTGCAAACACTGATCAACACTTTAAACTACCAGCTTATAGTAGTAATAGTAGAAATAGTATTTTTATGTTGCCTCATGGCTCTGGGGCATGGTGCATCAAGGAATGTTGTTGTTGTTTGACAGATTTTTGGGGGGACAGAATTACTGGATTTTCTCAGAATAATAAAAAATAACTAATTATCACTATAGAATGGGACAAGGATCAACTGATAGTGTAATAAAGTTACTTTATACATACAGTAACTTATTAACTAAAGTAGTTGTATTGAGTTTTCAGTTTTCTGCTATCATCTTAACTTGAGTGGATTCATTAAAGTACAGTTTATTGCTCAATAAACATTTCATATCAGTAGATATCTATGTTATAACACTTGTTACAATAACCAAGAGTTCCTTGCCAGAAATGTTTGTTTATTCTATGTGTTTATATATAAAAAAACAAACAAATATCAGCTGGTAAATTTTCAAATGTCAGCCTAAAGAATCCACTAGTAGGGCTCTAGATCTGACATTAGTCACTATTCTGCCCTCATCCTTCACTGACTGTAACAAGCAGATAAAATGTCACATGAAAAAACTAAATACTAAAATAAATACAATAATTTTACAGGGATACTCACAACACAAACATGTGCACACACACACACACACACACACCCTGTGAACTCTCCGATGAGGCAGCATCATGTATTCTGATGAAGACTCCCTGGTCCCTGCTCTATCACTCTCACTTCAATTTTACATAATTGAGGCCAGGTCATTCATTAGCCTTCCTTAAAGTGTCGATGGGAGGAAGAAAGGAGAGGGATGAGAGAGCAGAAGTCAGAATAAGAAAGAGAGAGAGAGACACACAGCCTGTCTCTGTGTTAGAACTGATAGGCTGTTAAAGCCTTTTTATGCCGGTGTGATTTAAAGCCGAGCGATTCTTTCTCTACTGGTAGTTAAGAGGGAAATAAAATCTGCTTAATCTTCTATTTAATCTCACACTCACAACCTTCCGCACGTCAAAACACACTCACACAGAACCACACGCTGCTTTGGATGACATTTTTATTACATGTTTGATATGTGTATCCTCGTTCATTTTTCATTATACCGAGAGTGTTTCATCCTCTTTTTGTCTTGCTCAGTGTTCTGTAACTTTGCCCTCTTTCATCATGAAGCCTTTTTACTGGGTTTTTTTTTAACTTCCTCTTGTCTCACTTAGTCTTAGTCTGTAGTCTGATGTATGAATTTTAGAGCCGTTTAAATGATGATACTTTTTTTTCTATTTCTTCCTACTGGTGTATGCACAAACTGCTTTAGTGAACTAAACTATGAATTTATGGCTCATCCTTTATATACAAACAGCAGACTCTATATTTTAGGTAATATGAGATTTACAATTACTGCAGAAGGCTCCACCCATCATCATATGTTGTGCCCATCTGGCTCTGGACTTATGATCTTAGTTCATTTGTTTATTGGTTACATACTTGCCTGAAAATGTAAGAGCATGAGCATAGTAATTGTATTTATCTGCTGACGGTGGTTTGTTGTGGTATGACAGTTGGTTATGAACTGAATATTGTTATTTCATCATGTCAATGTATCTTTTTTTTGGTTATTTTTTGGGATTTCTGGGATTCTGGCACCATGACTACATGGCTTGTGTCCCAACTAGTAGGCCACCAGGGCACCCAGGGCACCAAATGCCCACGAGTAATGTGTAAGGGGTCACTCGTAGCAACAAACCAAACAATTAATGCAAATTTAAATAAATAAATTAACTTGTTTGAAAAATCAGAGTTTACTGTTCTCCATTAAGAAGAAGCCACCAGCAATAATATCAAGTTTTCATAGTCATATTTTTCAGTGAGCTCTTCCCTCTGACACTCACACCAAAAAAAAACATTCCCACCTAGAAATAATCTCTTAAAAACATACTGTCTTATAAACTTTACTGTCAAATCCATGTGCTTATAAAATTGTTGTTGGTAACCATAGCAGTTACTTTAAAGCTTGGTTTGCTACTGTACTGAACTGCATTTTTAACAACTATAAGAAACTTGTAAATGTTCAGACACATTATCAAGACCTAGACAGTAATAAATGAGTTGTAACTGTAAAACATAATAATATCGTCATTAAAAAAAACACAATCTTGCCCACAGAGCTGCTGTGGTTACTGATCACTTTTTCACCGCTGAGTGAGCAGCTCAAGTGATGGGACTCTAGTTTTTCTCTCAGGCTTGTCATAAAGAATGACGTTCCCGCCAAACGCCAATATTCCTGCTGCAAACTCGGCCGCTAATGACAACACTGGAATAAAGATAGACATTTAGACAATAGAGGCTATAAAGAATAGACTATTCAAAAAGTTAACCATATTGGGCCGAATATAAGACTTTCTTTTTTTTGTGGAAATACATCTGAAAAAGTAGGACCGTCTTTTATTTGGGGTTTAGACAATTACGTGTTCACAACATCTGATATTCTTCTTCTTGAATGGATAAAGTAGCGGTGTAAATCCGACTCCTACATGGAGTGTTGCATTACGGGTATTCTTAGCCTTTATGTTGCTAGGCTAGCAAGTGTCTTAAAGTCTGTTTATAGTCAGTGTGTTAGAGTCAGTCAGAACTAGAAGTGTTTCTCGTGTAACGTGTTTTTCTGCCATGGGGGAAATAAATTCATGACGAGTGAAAACGAGTCCAAAGTGTCTTCTGATGTCTCTACTGCAGAGACGGAATATGTCAAGCTGACAAATACTGCTGTGACAGATGATAAGGAGCTGAGAAAGACAAACAGACTTTCTTATAAATGCTAACTGCCGTAGAAAATAACTTTTGACCACTTTCAAGAGTGAAGCAATTATTACCGGTTACCACAACACTTGTAAGGAAAAAAATCAATACCATGCCAGCTCTGCCTGCTGTAAAGCGCACACACACACACACACACACCCACACACACACACACACACACACACACAGTGTTTTCCAGCTTAATGGCCTCGGGGCCATAGCTGCCCCGGAGAATTTTGGTATGCGTCACTTTCCATTTTGTCTTCCAAACAGAATGTGTGTGTCAGGTTGTGTGTGCGCTCATGTGTCAAAGTCGGTCTGTCTGTAAGAGATAATAAGGCAGTGTGTGCTTCACCCAGCTGACCCCTGGAGTCAACCAGCAAGTCCTGCGAATTGGCAGCTAAAGTGGAAAACTGGGAGCACATTTTCTAATGAACTATGTCACACAGCTAGACTCTGCTGTGACTCTGCGTCCGCTCTGCTCTGCAGCAACACTTCCTCCCCGAATGGGCTTCGAACTTGTTCCTCAAACCTCCACAATAACAAGCCGACAGTGCCAGGAGGAGTTAGGCTCAGTTCACACTAAATCAGGCGTTGCAGCTAAAACGCCATTTCTGCCATTCATTTGAATGGGAGTGGTGCATTGAGGCTGCGGGGGGTGGAGGCCGCTGGGTCGCAGCTGTGTCCTGCAGTGAGAAAGTTGTACTAGAATCAATTTTTGGAGAAATGAAACCGGACATCACTGATCAAACTGATCAGAGCTGTACAACCCTGCCATGAGGGAGGACACAGACGTTAGGGGAGGACATTTCTCTTCGTTTGATCATGTTAAAAGTAAAGTTAAGCTTTACTGACGGCTTCCTGAAAAAAATGAGAGAAAAGAGAGAAAGAGAGAGCGCAAACGAGCTGAAAGAACCGGCGTGATAGAGTGACAGAGAGAGAGAGCAAGAAAGCAGGTGAATGAGAGAAATAAAACGTTATTTTCTGATTGTTTCACAGCGTTTACGAATAAACCCACCCACACCCTCGCACACCTCCGCACGGCCCTGCAGAAGTGCACCTTAACGCCCGATTTGGTCCGAATACCACCTTACTGCTGCTGGACAGCTGTGTGTCTTTATTGGAGGTTGTCAGGATGGGAGTCAGATAATGATATGATTTAAGAGAAGAGGAGGATTTACTTTTAACACTATGAGACTAACAGACTGTGAAATCATTGGAAATGACCCACATATTGTAGTGGCAGGCTTTTTTTCCCACTCTTGCCATCATACAGAAACAAAGTTTGATGAGTTGGCTTTTGCAACTCGTGCGAAAATACAAACTATGTCACTAATAACAAGAAATGTGTTTCCTTATGTATCGTGACCGTCGTCATGTCAACAAAGAGCTCATGTCTGATGAAGCCACACAGTGGCAGCTCAAAATCCATATATGTGCTGGAATATTACATTATATATCAGATTTTTTGTCTCCACACTTATTTACTGTATGTTGGGTTGCACCTGTCCTGATCGACACTGGCTATAAACTGGCGTGACTGTTCCAAGTTCAGCCCAAACGTCAGAATGTACAAACTGTATTGTTTCAAGCACTAATTTGTAACAATCAAATACATTAACACTTTATGGGAAATCCAGCAGGAGTTTCCTGTTTCAGACAAAGTTTCGGGAGTTTGGCCTTAGCGCCTACATCCAAAAACAACACGAGTTCAGGCCAAGTCTCTAACTTGATAACTCAGTATGAGCTACAGCCCCTGGGTTTGATTCAGGTTCTGCATTTGTGCAACATTTCTGACGTATTTCATCGCTTTCATGCACAGCTTTAAAACAGGACGGCACTCTCTCTCTCACCTTCTTTTTGGACTTGAAGACATTGCAACGGAAGACGTTGCTCTGTCCGTCTCTGGCGATGTAGCTGAAGATTTTCAGATCCTGGGAGTCATGAGACACATAGAATATCCTGAAAGAGAGAATAAAATAGGTCAAAAATGTTATAAAAATGAAGCAAAACCGAATTAGAGCCTGGCAGTGTTTCTAAATGTATCCTAAGACGCAAAATAGGCACTGAGCCCGTTTCTCTGGGGTTTCAATGTGACAGAAATGAACACTATTTAATGTTTGTTTTAATCCGAAGGCAAGAGACCAAATTTTAGGTCTCAAGCTGTAAAAAAGAAGGAAAGTTGTGATTGGATTAGGAGGGAAAAATATTATTTAAATAAAATAAACTGGCAAGAAGACACTTCCTCTTAAATTTTTCCATTTCTTTGGGACAGGAAGCTCAGTGACACACATTTAAAGCAAAGTAAACTTTAATTCCAAGTAGGAAAAAAACTTCAAGTGACAACAGTGATAGATAAATTTCAGTCTGAGGACACAGAGGAGGTAATACTATTACAACAAAAAAAAGATCCGGTGTGAAAGAGGATGCAGGGGGGAACTAAGTTTGAGACAAAAAGAGAATACTCCTGGTATGGAGGGATTGTGTGCAACCAACAGTGAAGAGATATACAATATCCTGCAGAGCAGGTAAACAGGAAGAAATAAGTTTGGGAGCAAAGGAGAGAGCAAAAGAGATCAGAAACAATAACCTGCAGGAGGGAGAGAGCACTGTATGAGTTCAGCTCTATGTTAAATCTAGTTTACAATGACAAAAAAGACACCGCTGGAGCACTGCAGACGATGCTATGACGACAACTCTGAGACCAAGAAGCTGAAAAAGTTCTGACAGATGCTCAGAGCAGACAGACGGATGCTCAGAGCAGAGAGACGGATGCTCAGAGCAGACAGACAGACGCTAAGAGCAGACAGACGGATGCACAGAGCAGATAGACAGATGTTCAGAGCAGACAGACAGATGTTCAGAGCAGACAGACAGATGTTCAGAACAGACAGACAGATGTTCAGAGCAGACAGACAGTACTGTATTCCACAAAGACTGACATGAACTGTTTGAATATCAGAACTTTAGCAAAGTCTCAGCTACAAATAATCTCCACATCAACTAAAACTAACTTGCATCAGTTATGTTTTGTAAGAAATTTAAATGCCACCTGTATTATGTTCATTGAACTTTTGTTCATGTGATCTGATGTGAGGATTTACTGCTTTTCACCCTTTTATATCATTTTAAAATTCATATCTTTGGGTTTTCAGAGTGTCGGTTGGACACCTTATGCTCTGGTTGGTTGTTACTATTCTGACATTTTGTCAACAATTAATTGATTGATCATAAAACTATCAATACATAGATCAATAATAAACACAATTTTTACATCTCTAGCAAACTGGACAGACAAAAGCAGTCTTTGGTCTGTCTGTAATGAACTTTAATCAGTCTGACATTGATTAAAATAGCCTCGTCTAAGCTAAGCTAAGCCTACATGTTTTGGCAGTAACCTGAAAGCCTTCATTAGAGCAAAATAAGTCACCTCATTACCATGACGACCGGCCACCTTTGTGCTTTTTTTTTCAAAATTGCTCAAAAAGAAAGTGCTGCAATCTACGGCTGGATTTTGAAGGTTAATGAGTAGATGACATCGGTTGTTGGTTTTACTTAACACGGTGAACTTGAAAACTGGCTGAAAGAAGGACCAGAAACTCTGAGCAAAACAGTTTCCTAATTGGGCAATTAGTGCCATATTAGGGAGCTCGGAAGGATATTTGGAGTAATTTATCACAATGAGACAACGGACATCCAGACAAAAGCGAGAAATTAGGTGAAGATTATGCAAATGTTCCTACTGTCTCTGTCCATATGAGTGTGTTTTCGTTTATGTGCGGATTTGTGTGTGTGTGTGTGTGTGTGTGTGTGTATGTTGGTGCGCTTGAAATCCGGGGTCGCATCTATACACTCTGTGACATTTCTGTGGTATTTGTTTTGGCCTTTTCTCTGGTAGCCAGTTCAACTGAGGTCCTGTGGTATGGATGGTGTCTTTGTCAACCCTGCTTAGCAGACTGTCAAAATACCAGACGCAGCTATCTGCAGTGACTCATACTCTCTCTCTCTCTCTCTCTCTCTCTCTCTCTCTCATGCACACACACAACACACAACTCATATACCTGCTGTTTCATGAACCAAGAAATGTAGCAATGCACCAACAAAGGCAGTGAAGAAGAAGACTGCAGGCAAGAAAATATAAATGTAAACAATGCACAATTGAAGGTATTTTTAAAAATGGCTCTGCTAATATTTTATGAGGAAAGAAATGCACTCGACATGTTTGAAAACTCAAGAAAAATCCACATTTAATCATGCAAAATAAAAACTGTACTGAGTCTTGTTTTGGTAAAGTTAGCTAACCTGTCAATATGTCAAAATGCATTCATTGTGAAGCACATGCAGGAGTTTGAGTTAGCATCACAATTAGCTTACAGCAGCAAAAAAGAGCTCCTGCTGTGATGAACTGGAAAATATCCATCCCAGCGGATTGCAGAGGCATTAAAACATTCAGGCGTGGCTTAATGAAGTTAGTGGAAACACTTCTGTTCATATCCATGTCAACAAACAGAGAGCTAGCAGGGTTTCTATTATCAAGCCGTGTCATCTAACTGACCGCTCCCATCCGCCTGCTCTTTAGCTGTTTCAACTTTGTTTTTGCCTTCTGTTCACCCAAACGCCCCGTCGCTATGATATGAATCAATGTCCCAACAGATTTCTTCCTTCAAAATCTAAAGCATGGGAAAAGGACCAGTGCTCTGTTAAACTGTTGCTTACAGGCAACAGAATCTTATTCCTAAATTGAAGGCAATGATAAAAAGAAACGTTACATGTCGCCAGACGAGTGAGGAGCTTAGCCGAGAGTGAATAAAATTGAGCTTAGTTGACTGGCTTAGCTGACAAATCCCCAAACAGTGCAGAGACGACGGCTCCAATACATCTCTATCAAGTGACTCTAACAGAAATAGCTGCCAAACATCCAGGTGAAGATGCGTCAGATATATCAGATCTTAGAGTAAAGAGAGCCGAGCTCGACATGAAAGACGCCGAAGATGGTTAACGGCAAAATAAATCAAACGCTGCCAACGGGAAAAAGAAAAAGATTTGTATTGTATTTCAAGTGGGTTGCAATTCCTGTTTAATTACAATACATTAGTTAGAATATTTTCACATGAATGAATGTCATTTTTCTGCTCTCTGTCACTGAAACTACACAGTAACAATGCAACCAAGCGGTGAGTGACTGTAGAAATATGCTTTGCTTTCTTCAGAGCACAGTTTACTTTATAATGCTTTTCATTTTTGAATCACTCAAAGCCTGAGATGTGAATGTTGTATCTGCTGGCAGAAATTAAGCTGTAAGCATCGACATAGCAGATACACTGATCCTTATATACAGTAGACACTGTAAATAAACAGCACAGTCAAAGGGAAAAGATGGATTTTTAAGGAAGGAGTCAAACATGAGCCAAAAGCAGTTTAAGAGATTATATTTACCGATATTTACCCATCCACTGTAACCGCGGTGATCAATATTAATCAATTTTAATTTTAGATGATCTAAATAACCTCAGACAAGGTTAAACCTCAGACAAATCTAAACATGACATTTAATTAAATCAAAATCTAGCTTTACATCTCTTCAGTGAGTGTGAATGATTTTACATCAGACTCATCATGTTGCAGCAACTTTCAACAGTCATACAGAGAGAAGCTTCAGTAGAAGAGATGCAGGTCAAGTCTCAAATCTGTCAAACCTGAGTGTCCTGAATGATGCATCTCTTCACCAGCAGACAGATGAGAGGAGCAGCAACAACATTTATGATACTAGTTAGCAAAACTTACTATGTATTGCTGCCTATTTCCTCTATTTGATACCACAACCCGCTCTGTTTAGCAGCATGATGAGATTATAGTAGGTGGATAGCAGCAGTCTCAGGCTGGTAGGATCAGAGGTAGCCGGGAGCAGAAGCAAATGCAGAACATCGACGTTGCCAGGCAGCAGCGACGGCAACCACTCACTGCCTGAAAGCACATTTGTTCCTCTCTGCCATAGGGCTCCATTGTTGTCCAAAAAAAAATATTAAAAACATATATGAGGCACATTGCCACTATATCTAGACAGGAACAGTAGGTCATTTAAATCCCACACACACCTCAGTGCTGCTGGAAAGACTCACCAGAGTGCCAAATGTGTATAAATCCACAGCTGAAATAAACAAATGCACTACAGTGGCCAGCTGTTTGAGTCCTTTTTTTGGTCTTTTTGTAGAATTTATTGACAGTAACAGTAGTACAGTATCCTTACTACTCTATCACTACTCTTTAGAGACTAAATTTGAGGGATCATTGCCAAAAACGTCCACTTCCTAACTTTTTGTTGCACTTTCAGGGGCATGTTAGTCATCCTCAGCAGATGGATCCTGCTCAGCTGTCATAACATACTGATGAACACTGCCTGATGCAGTTGAAAGAAGCAGAGAAAGTTAGCAAGTTGACCTTTAAACGTTCTCGTTGAACTTGCAACACATATTTTTTAGGTGTTTGAGTTTAAATAAAATATCAGCTACTATACATCTTTATATTTGCCTCAAGCATCACAGTCAGACTCCTGTTATTACAGACAGAAGTCCTTTGTTTCACTGCTACATAGATCTAACTGGATTTTTTATCATTTTATCTTGCAAAATCCATTTTAGAGTCAAGGTCATTTTTGAGATTTTACTGAGAGGTGACCATAAGTGGTGCTGAAAGCATTTAAATATCCTTCCATCAGATTATTAAACTCTAAAAGAAGTCATCAGAACGATTGAGACATCGAGACTGGCGTGTGGCGATCAGATTCACTTTACCGTTAATGACGGGAGATGATCTAGAAGAGACGGCAGAGTTTAACGGATGAGACAAAGAGAAGAGTGTGTGTATGTGTGTGTGTGAGAAATGGAGAGACGGGAACTCCAAATAAACGCGGGGAACGGAGACGGAGAGGCAGGAAGCGAGTGTGTGACGGATTGTGAGTGAATAGTTAGATGGAGAGAGAGAGAGAGAGAGAGAGAGAGGGAAAAAGACAGAGATTGTGCATGAATAAGGAGCTGAAAAAGCTCGTGAGACGGCGGAGCGACGGAGATGATTCACGACTCGTGTGTTGAGTTTAAAGTTCAGCGGTGCGTTAAAGAGTTTGATGAAAACACTCCCGTTCCCTCACGTTTAACGCATTTAACCTGCCGCGGTCTCGTCTCCGTCGGCGAAACAAAACCAGGGAAACTGTCAGGTTCTTTGAGTTACATGCACACAAATAAAAAGCATTTATTAACTTTGGACAGGCGCTATGATGCTGCGGCTCTCGAAGGCCTCACACACTCTCACAGCTAACCTTGTTAATAAGCCCTTCTTGTTAACAGGCTGAGTCTATCACGCAGGGGCTGTGATGTGATTTTTGAGTAATGAAGTGGGCTTGTTTCTGAGAGCCATGGTCATTTTTTTTCCCTTTGATAAATCGCTGCCTTTGAAACACAGCCGCTATAAATCAAAGGGTAAGAGGCAATGCACCACACACACACACACACACACACACACACACACACACATACACAGCATCAACAATCACACAGTTAGTGAAGATCAATATGACGCACCTGTGCCAGCTCAGGCTCTAGATATGTATGTGTGTGTGTGTATGTGTGTGTGTGTGCCTATTTTAGCAAGAGATTTTAGTATGAGCGTCATGTTCAGGAATGAAAGCCAAACATGTCTGCATTAATATCATCTTTCAGCATTTAACATCCCGTTATTGGACATCTATAAAAGCTCCGGTAACAGCTTCAGTAATCTGACACACACACACACACACACACACACACACACATGGGATGCTGCACCTCACAAACATTGATCGGGTGGATCGTGGTGTAGATCCATGAGAATGTGCAGTTGGCTGGTGGAGTAGACTGCTGACTGTGTGCTTTTAATCTCTGATGTATACTGTCCCTTATATACCAACACAAAACCAAGCAGAAAAGCCTCCAAACGCACCACGTACCACATATTTTGTTGAAGTGAATTATATTCTACACCACGAATAAATCATTTCTATGTAGATTAGGTTTATGGAGACGTCATATTTAATGACAGCATCATGCTGGATTGAACAATACAGGCAGTGAGGAGAGACGGATTCCCAGTCTGATTTACCGGGTGTTAAAAATCTGATCTTTAATTAGACTGACCTAATAAAGCTAATTAGCACCATTAGTAAAAAAAAAAAAAAAAAAAAAATGGCTGAATTTGGGTGTCAATGAGCTGCTGCACAATGTGAAAGTTACAGCCTATAAAACACAGAGCGCCTGACCGCTAATTACATCTTGACCATTAGGCTAATTTGTGAGAAGTGTTTAAACCCTTAAATACAGAGCTGAGATGAGTCAGGATTCCACAAGTAGTGGTGCTTTATTTATTTATTTATTTCTGCATGGAACTGCATAAAGGTCACAATTGTCTCAACTTCTTAATAGGAGCCAAAATAGTTTTAATACATGAATTTCTAATTTATGAATGTGCACTACTCTATCCTTATGTTTTACAACCTGAAGACTCTTCTATATTTCTGAGTTTTTATTGAATTCCTATGTATGGATGTAATGTTGAGGATGAACTCAACGACATTAAGCTGATTATCAATATATTTTGGATATAACAAATGATCGGACCGAGTTAGAACTTGATATATAAATATATTTCTAACAGATGTCAGTGTCTGTTCTCGCTCACTAACATACAAGAATGTTGCGGTCACACGGTCTACCTATCACCCATGTCTCTGTATTTATTGTGTGGTTAAGTATGTAATCCTTTCTAGCTGCCAAGACTAAAAAGTGGAGAAAATCAATCGTTTTATGTGGTTTGTTCAGTCTTTGTAGGTTTCAGCTGGTCTTCACATCTGTTAGATTAAATAACAGAAAGTTACTGAGAGTCATTTAAATGTAGTGTCTATTATGTTTATTTTAGCAGCTTATGCATATATTTGTTTTATGGTTTCAATTTCGTGGAGTAGTTCTAAAGTCTACTGTCTTTTAATTTCACAGTTTTTCATTGTTTGGATGGTTTTTACAGTCAGTGTATGAATGATTATTGAGCTTCTGACAGTTAATTCTTGGCTTCTCTTCTTCTCTCTTGGCTTATAACTGCAACAGATGACTTTGAATTCAGCTGTGGTATCCTTTTAAACACAAAAACACTAAAGTAAGTTATGAACAGCCTTTTGACATGTCAATTATATTATTTTATTTAGATAGAGTAACAAACACTTAACAGTTGAGTAGGAGGAACGCTGCTCTGCTTCATAATAACAAGACCTGTTCATTTTTCAGATGTTTTTTTTATTTTATTTTTTAAAACCTAGGCATGTATTTCCGATATCCGCCACCTAAAATCTTTACCAGAACATCGTAGATTTGACAACGCCCTGATAAACCAGACTTAATCACACAGCACACTGACCAGGCATTACGCTGATTAAATATGACTATAAAACGCAGGGTGAGAAAGATAAAGAGCTTCATTATCAGAAAAGCTGTCGTGTAAGCTCAAACTCCACACGACCGCATAAAGAAAACCCCTGAAGTTTTACAGCATGAACTCTGCAACTCTGAAAGTAACACAACAAAACAGTCATTCAGCCAGACAGATAATTTCCTTCTGCACTTGTTAAAGTCAAGGTGAGAACTCAGTAATTCTGTCTCATTTTTATTCTATGATGCATGATTTACTGAAAAAGACAAGCGGCCCCGGTTTGTGCATGTATATGAACGTATTTTTGGGGTCTTGTATGAGAGAAATGAGGCCACTAAGTCAATATCTCTCACACCTCGGCAATAAAGTGAGTTCAGCTGAGACAAACTGAATAAAACTCTCACTGAAGCTGCAGGATGCTGAGACAAAACTGTTGCAGAACAAGCATGTGGCAGTTACAAAATGAGCCTTAATGGTTTTAAAACTGAGAGAATAAAATATGAGCAACAAAAATATATTAGAACTTAAAGCTCTTACTTCATAGTTATTTCTCATGTTGGCTCAAAGCAATATTACCGGTAGCAAACCCTTAAAACTTAAACTACCTGCTGGGTTTTGATTTATAGTTCAGCATCACATTTCACCTGTTGATCTCACGACACAATCATACGTGATTGAGCTGTATTGTGCTTTAATTACATTTCCCACAGTAACTGTGTTTACAGTCTTTCATTGACTTTATGATACCAGCGATGGCGGGAAGTCCGCCTTGTTTCATGAGCGAATAAGTGATTATTCCATGAACGTCGATTCATTCACTGTAAAGAGCTGTGATTACGGTGAGCTGAAGGTTTGCAGTAGAAATTATTTTGGTGGATGTTTGCAACTGAAGATAACTGAGCCTTTTTTGAACTCGCTGCATGTTTTGTTTTTGTTTTTTGCTCTCTAATATCTCTACTGGCATCAGAAAACAGCTCACGCTACATAGACTACAGCTTCGAAGGCTACCCATGTGGCCGTCTGTCCTGGTGTTCACGACGGTGGACAGTTTTAGATTCATCGTAATTCAAAACAAATGTTCGACACCCTGCTGTTAAGTTAAAATTCTTAGGGGACTGTCGTTCCACGGCTTTGTTTGTTTAGCTTCAACCATATTCCTACTGTTTTTCACTCTGTGCTTATTTTTTTACTTGTTTTTTTTTTACTATTCACTTGTTAAAAATGTTGTTTACTCCGGTCGTCTCTGTAGAGGCCGAAGCCATTTATTGCACTATTTTAACAAAACCATAAACATGACCATCGAGGGAAAACAAAAACACAGAGGGAGAGAAAAACACAGCTCGTACATTTACACACATAAATATAATCTGCAACATGGAAACAAGAATATGACTTTATGCAGTGATGGCATCTTGCAAGGAGAATGATTGGATCAGATGTGTTTATGTTTGTGTGAGTGATGACAGCTTTCATTGACACAGCAACAGATGAACCAGCAAACTGTTTTTATTTCTTTTCTGAGTGTCCAGAGAACAAGAAAGAAAAAAGAACCAAGTTAAGAATGAGAGACAGAAAGCTCACACACGAGATCAGAGACAGAGAGAGAAATGAAAAGACATAAAGATCTGTTGACACTGATGCTTGAATGTCCCAATTCTCACTTTTTATACTTCATACAGTCTGACTAAGATCACGTATAAACAGCAGAAAGCTTGATCAGGAGTCAATAAAGAATCAGACATGGCATTGGTATCAATAAAATCTCTTCAATTCCCATCTCTAGATCCTACATCTAATTGGTGTTTGAGTGTACAAATTGGAATTTATCTAACGTTTATAATTAATTACCGAGACGAGCAGCCACTCTCTCGTACACCTGAGACATCCGTCAGCCTTTTGCTACTACTAACTACTGCAGCGCCTGTTCAACACGTGTCTGTTAACGAGCCGACTGCTCGACCTCCGGTGTTGCTGCTTCAACAAAAAAATCAATACTGTAACTAACATTCTATTATACACGGATGATATGAATATATAGAGTACTCTAATAGTAAATAAATGTTCTTTTCTCATTCCAAGTAAAATAAGAGCTGCGTTTAAAAATAAAGTGGATCTATCATATCGGGCTTATAGCTGTGCTTCACAATCACTACAGTCTCTGAAGATATGAGACATACTGGTTTTTAACTGCCTGTGGGAGGAATGAACATGAACATTCTTGATTAAAAGCTGTTTTCTTTTCTGTGATTCGCTTATTTCTCCAACTGACAGTCTCTCATCTCGTCTCAGAGATTTCATTGGCTGAGTAGCATCACGTGAGATGATTTACAACATATGAAATCGGTCAGAGTTTCCTGGGCTGCTGAACCAGTACCGTACCAGTACTACAGTTATAATGAGTACCAAGAGCTCTCACTTGACACTGCACTTCCTCGGGTCCTCAGCAATACACCTGCCAAGTGTGAAGTAGATCGGTTGTTGAGAAAAGCGAAGAGCATAGAGACATACATACATACAGACAGACAGACAGAGACTCCTTCCTCTATATTTAGATGACAACTCACTTCAGTCAATCAAGGATGAGACACAACAAATGTCTTCAAAAGTGAGAAATACTGCCAGACTCTGTTCAGAAAGTATTTGTCAGCTTTTATTAGAATTCAACATCTGAAAGCTAAAAACTCATAGTGTAGTTATAAAGCTGCACTTGGAGGTTTTCTCATTAACTTTGTCTCCTTATCCTCCCTTCTTCACCACACCTTACGCCAAAACTAATCACACTTCGGCTCAAACACTCCTCCATCTCCTTTTCTCCACACCTCCTCCACCCAAACATCCCTCCCTCTCCGTTCGATGGTGCTTTCCACTTCTCTCTCTCCCACTCTCTTTTAAATCAATGTTATTATCTATCATGCGTTGCACCGAGGATGCCAGCGGGAACAACTGGGGGAGGGCCTGATCTTTGTTTTAAAAAAAAATATAAGAACAGGAGCACCGAAATATGTCAAATTAGTGTGTTGTATGCACTAACTGTGTTGATACATGAGCAGAAAGTGGTTATAATTAACTTTTTATATCAATTTTAAGTGATATATTAACAGCCTTTATATTCAACACTCCAAATGCTATTTTCCTATTTCAAGCTCCTCACTGCTGCTCTGTTCTACTCCCTTCCTTCATGCTTGTGCACCCAAAAACTACCCTTTGTGACGGGGGGGGGGGGGGGGGTAGACCAATAAAAACCACTATAAATACAGAGCATCTGTGGTCACAATAAACCAGCAGAGCAATCTGTTTCTAGTAAATGTGCACAAACATAATAGAAGGCTCTTATACATATTTACCAATACACTTAAGCCAATACTGACCTTGTGAAGTGGATTGGGTATCGACCATGATGGGACCAATCCACATTAAATACAGATTCTTCATCAATGTCATTATAAATGTAAGTGTATCTGCTGTGGGTTAAACTAATTCAGTCACAGTAGGCCTCATATTACTTTACATACAAATAATTCTAATATATTCCACACTTTGAGATGTGCAGATTTATTTATTTTCATTTAGATTTTAAAGGTTGCTGATGTTCTTAATTTTTCTTATTGTCAACAAATCTCACGTGCAGAGTCAAACCAACATGAATTCATCCTACTTACAAATATTGCGTGCACATCCAAAGTCTGATATGTCTTATTCCTCTGTGCTGTCGACCTCCATTGTTATAAAACACTATTAAAAACACAGTGATGACACAATCAATGAGCCACATCGCTGCACTGGGTAACATGTTCCTTCATCCCTGAGGCAAAGGTTTGTTAGTTCACTAGTTTTTTTTTTTTAGAAACGGTTCCAAAGACTTTGTGCTACATTATAAATCTCTCAAAAAAAATATCAGTACAAAGTCAAGATGTGTTATGTAGCACAGCGAGCGAGGGAAGCGTAGTAAACTGAACTATGTATCCACACATGGGCAGCAGCGTCTGCTGTACAAGGCGAGGTGAGGTAAGACAACTTTATTTATACAGCACATTTCATTCAAAGGGTAATTCAAAGTGCTTTACATGAAATAAAAAGAAAGCAGGAACAACCATTACCTTTGGGATGGAGGAACATGTCGCGCACTGCAGCCGTGTGGCTCACTGACATGTTTTTAGTGGTTTTTGGACAACAATGGAGGTTTACAGCACAGAGGAATAAGATATATCAGACTTTGGATACACAACCAGAGTTTTCCATAAGCGCCGGCTGTCGGCTGGACATGAAAACATTTCCAGCCGACTACTTTCTTACTGTTTTTTTTCCATATCAAGTTGCTTCTTACCCTACTGTTGTAAGGTGCCTTGCATCAAATTAAGCTGAGCTGGACAAGGTATGCACTCATGGAAAACCCTGAACAACACTTGGAAGTAAGATGAGTTCAATGCTGGTTTGTTGACAATAAGAAAAATATAGAAAATCACCAGCTTCATAAATATTTTTACCCTCATTGGATTCACTGATAAAAACAGAAAAAAATACAGCTTCAGTTTTAGTTAACACTCGGTCAACACTCATCGATGAATATGCATGACGGCTTTAATGCAGTGAATCCGCATTCTCTCATTTAATATGAATGAACCGCAGGGAGTAACATTTTAAATATGTCAAGTCAGATCTCAATTACGTTTTACCATGTATCCCACTGAGTCCATGCAAGTGTAAATATGACTGTGTGTGTGTGTGTGTGTGTGTGTGTGTGTGTGTGTGTGTGTTTGGCTTTTAAAGTTGTCATGACTGGTTATGATAAGACTAAACATTCAGCGGAGAGGGAGGGTGATTCCTTTACAACTTTAGTCCGGCCTTCGGAGCCTCAAGCTGAGGTAGCACACACGCCTTGAGTAAGCATACGGTACAAATATGTGAAAATACACACACACACACACACACACACACACACACACACACACACACACACACAGTATGACTAACAGACTGCAGTAATTGGTCTCACTACAACCTACAGCAGTATGTTTCATAATGTTAAAATGTTTTGGGTGTATTATGTGGACACAAAGCTTTGGTACAACAGGTCAACAAAAGAATATCCCAACGCTGTACGGCAATACTGAAAGGTACAATAAAGACAGGTTATATTGGACAAAAGAAATCAATAATTAAGTGCAAGAAATCTTGCAGCAGGCACTGGAACAACTTCTGGCACCTGGGAACATAAAATCTGCGAAAAAAACTGCTCAAACTGACCCACCATTTTTAAAAATCTCTCTCTCTAAAGGTGCAGAAAAACTGTGTAAAGAGGCAGAATTGACTCAGCAACAGAGCAATCCCTTACTTCCCCAAAGACAAATCACCATTTCCTGTTTTGTATACTGATCAGTGTCCATGTGTGTGTGTGTTTGCACGCATATATGTGTGTGAGCATGTACATCATATCCACCCACCACACCCAGATCTACCCAGGAGAATGTCTTCTAATACAGACCCACAAACCAAGGTCATGGTTGCACACCTAACATATAATACACCGACAGGTACACACACACACACACACACACACAAACAGACACAACGCCCAGAGGCTGTGGAAAGCAATGAGCGGGCAAAAAGAAGGAAAACAACAAGCCTCTTCATCTTCATTTACATTCAATTGAGAGAAGGTTTATAGCCGCACCTACAGCAGAAGGATGTCGGAGCTGCGTGGAAGAAATAAATAAATTTAGGCACACGAACTGAAGCACTTATGTTCTCAGCAAATACAATCTCTTTAAGAGTCAGTAATGGTAATAACACACTGCTATACCCGTTGAGTCCTTTAAATCCAGCTGAGGACTGAGCTGATCAATATTCTATATGAATCCAAAATATACTCAGATTGCTTCTTTGCATGAGCTTTAAACCATGAAAAACAACAGGAAGTTAAAATTGAAATCCGCCTATTAGGTGTACAATAAGATAGTAGGAAATGATGGGAAAACCTGCGACACCTCTCTCTAGATATTTATTTGGAATAGAGAGGAAAGTAAATCCAATAAACACGGCAGCTGTGCGGCAATTTTCTCCAGTTGGTGTCGTTTTCACTGAGCTGCACAGCCACATATTTACAGTTAAAGGTAATTTTAGACACAATAACGGCCCTGTAGAACTAATGTCCTGCACTCCTGCTGCCTCGTTCTTCTTTGCCAAACCACTAATTTAGTGTTACAGTTACACGTCTTGGTGATTGCCAGTTAAACTGGTGAGCAGGTGGATTGATTTGTGTCTAAAAACGTCACTTTTGTTACTTTTTTTTGCACTTATAAAGCTAAGGCATGTGTAGCGATAGAGGAAAAAATGTCAAAACAGCCGCCTGACTAAACATAACTTATAAAAAGTTCTGAAACTATAACGTAGAGCATATAAAAACGCACGGGACAGCACAACAACGACATCTGTATGCAGCTTCTGTTTAGCTTCGTCGGTAGGATTTAGGACACAGATTGAATTGAGGAGGTGTCGTGTACCTTGAATTACAAGATCGTAGATATCAGACATCCAAAGACCTTCATTATTATGGAAATTAAAGCGACGGGTTTCCAGTCGTTTAAGCAGGTGACATTCGTTTGCTCATGACAGGAATGATAAAGTTGGCCTCACTGTGTAGATGTTTCACTAGTTTGTTTAACAAACTTTAAAAAAAAATGTATCAGGAGTTAGAGGAATAATGCATGATGTCAAAATGGCTACGGAGCCATAATCTGGTGCATTACCCGTGTTTGATTTGAGGTGGGGGGGTGGGGGCTTCTTTTTTTAACTTCTCATTTATGAATCACTCCGGGAGGAGAGAGAGGCTGGCAGAGCTGTGGGGGATACGGTTATATGTTGGGACTATCAATGATTATGTCTGGCTCATGTTGTTTTTCTCAGTGTTTGTACGGCGCCCGGCACTGTAATAATGCAAAGAACCACAGGCTCCCTCTGATCTGAGTGTGGGAAGAGACTCGAGTGGCTGTGCAAAACTATTTTTCCTGAACATCACAGTAACTATTAAGAGCCTACAGCTGGTTTCATGACTCCAGTCGGAGGAGCCAGATTACAAAGACTTCATTAACTAATGAAATCCTGCTTTCACTGGGAACTAAATGCTAGATCATGAAAGGCGGGGTATTTTACTGTTGTTATAACAAATCTCTATGACTCCTGTATGTCTATCAAGCACATTAGTGACTTTTTCTTTTACAGAAGGTTGTTTGGTTTCACCAATAGTCGAATTCACTTCCTATTTATAATACAGTGAGCTACATTTACCCTTCGCCATTTTGCTGGCCTAGAGACATTATTTCATTGCTACTCTCTCCCTCATTGCGCAACTCATATAAATTTAGAGCTTTTATCCAATCAGATTTTCCCCTGTGCTGTGTGCGGGTGAATCCCTCTGCTGTTGAAGCAAATGGGGATGATGTTGTTGTCATATTCTTTAACCAATCAGAGTTCGAGTTCGCCATGTTGGGCGTATTCTTTGACACGCCGGAGTCTAAGTCAGCATCCTGCAGCCAACACTTCTGCAGTCTGAGCCCAGCTTAACTGAAGTAAAACTAGCTAGCATGTAGCGTAGCTTTATCTGATTTATTTCTTTCTTTAGTGACGTTCAGATTTTTAGATGTAGTACTTTAGATATGGTGGCATGGCTGTGCCTCTGAGTGTGCGTGGTGGTATGTGCGTTTAGGCCCAGCAGCTTGGCTGTTATTTGTGTTTTTCGGCATTTTTGCATGCTTGGTGGTCATAAATGTGACTGGTTGTTGTGAGCTTTTGTTCTTGTTTCTTTGGTAGTGACATTGATTTGGGCTATGCAGTGTCTATTTGTGACGCAGCATCTTGTCATAATGTGTAATAGTTGCACATCCTTGATAGTTTCAGTCATGTATTCGTGTCTCTGCAGTTAGTGTATTTGTACTCTCATAGGTGTTGAGTGTCGTGTTAAATAACTTTATTCCACTTGATAAAGGTTAATGTCACTGTGAATATGGGGGTGGTTACGTCGAATGACTATAGCCTGGGTGTCAGGTGTCATGGTGAAGTTATTCAAAGGCGGGTTAATAGCGGGAGAAGATCACTGGAGGCCTAGGTGTAAAATATACAGCCTGCCACTGTAATGATGTTTGTATTTTTCATGGTAAGAATAATAAAGTAAGGATATACTAATATGTTTATCTATAGATTATTATTACTGTTTTGGAGGGGACAAACAAAATTTCTGTCACCTTTATAGTGAACTTATGGCACAAGTGCACTGATATCTCAGAGCCTGGTCACATAAAAACAAAATGCCATGATCACTTCTTTTGTAATTTGAGTGAACTGACCCTTTAAATGCTATCAGCTATATTTTGAGCTTCTGCACAGGAGAAATTGTTTCCATTTCTTTTTTTTTTTTTTCTCCAATGAGTTTTTCCCCCTTCAGGGAAGTGAGCACACTATCAAATGTGACTGGACAGTCCATTAGCTCAGAGCGTGGAGGAAGAGGATGCTGCTGAGACAGAGATTGTGCAGGACTGAATGAGGTTGTGAAAAACTTTATGGGATCAAGCGTGGGTGTGTATGCGTTTGTCTTTGTGTGTGTAGGATGAGTGTGCATTGTAATCAGCATGGCATAAGTACAATGAAATATCAAAGTATAAACGTGGAGAATATGTGTGTATACGTTCCATATCAAAGCTTGTTTTTCCAGATGACATAATGAGGGTGTTTCTAGAACACACAAACATAAGATTGACTTTAATTGGTTGGGTGTGAACTTCTCACTAGAGGGCTTTAAAGTGGAAACGAAGGCGCAGAGCCAAGCGCTGCTAACACAAGCAGTTAGGTGGAGGTCAGTGAGGGCGGGCTGCTTCTCAGAGGATGACAGCAATTACCACACATGAAGGCCGGAGGAGTTATAACCCCAGACAGATATATATATATACACACTTGACTGATGCTGGATTTCTGAGGCCGATACAGTGATTGATATTCGAGGGTTAAAAAAAAAAAAATCTGATGTGTTCAATATGGATCCATTGAATTTGTTTTATTAAAGAGTTATGACTAAGATAATGAGCATTTTTTCACCTAAAAAATAAACTTATCAGTGCATTTAAGTGACAATTTATGTTTCTGAATTATCACCATATTGCTTTTCTATAATTCTGTTATTAGCCAACATATACACCTATACGATACATGTGCAATAACTTAATATCGGCCGATATGCAAACTCTCATTCCTTTCCAATTTCTCTCGGATATACACCCAAGAAGAAATCCTGCAAGACTCTTGCAGATACGGTTCCCAAGCGGAAAAATGTGAGGTGCTCAGCGATGCCAAAGCAGCGGGAAAAAATCTTCATTGAAAACAATTACAAAAAGCCGCCACAGGCTGCTAAAAAGCGCTTGGTCTGATGGGGACGTAGCCTTCTATGCTGATAAACCTGGCAACACTGGGAGATTGTGGACATTTCTAGTAATATTTGTCCATTAAGAAATGTTCATCCTCATCTCTTATGATGACTGGCATAAAGAAAACTCTTAGGATGTGTTTAAAATTATTAATCGGTCCATTTATAACCTTAAACCTGCAGCAGAGTTTTACATAGAAATGAACGTCTGTTACATTCAAGCTCTTGCCAAACAAGTTCACACAATGCTGATTAAGCCTATCACCGCCTGTCTATATTTCACAGTATACCTGAGTTTTTAATCTGGTGTCTGGTTTGACATTCCCGTGCTGGCTGGATGAATTCATACTACACATGCTCTACAGGCAGAGCGTGCACACCAGAGACATCCGCCGGCTGAGCTAGCTAATACCCGGTTAGCTCTCTGCTAACTTGAACGGAGATAAAATAATTCAATCGTGCATCTCTTCTAGACTTTCCAAATGTTATCGGACTGAATGGATCAAATTCTAATAGTGAAACAAGTCATTTCTCAGGGGTTGCGTGACGCTCAAAACAATTTATCCACTGTTTTACAGCTGCAAAAGTGGCAACAGAGCAGGCTACGGTGGAGGCTATGACGTACGCATGTGTTGACAGTGTTTTTATAATTACTCTCACTGCCAAAAGGGAGAAACAAAAGTCCCACACGCCAGCTTTAAGGAAGGACATTCCTAAGTTTATTACCTATGAATTTGGCAAACGGGTGTTAAGTAGGATCTGGAGTGTGTTTACTACAAAGCAAAGAGATCAGACGAAAGTAGTTTTGCACATTTGGTGTCCACATGTAGACTTTTTCTTGGAATAAAAACCAAGCTGCCCAGATTCATCACCTGAGCTACTTTAAACCCCCCCCCTTCTGCTCTCTTCAAAGCAAAAATACACACTGATACAGCTGCTTTGTAGCCCATCCTTCTTTGTGGATGAAATAACTCTTTTCTAAGATCTTTTTTCTTTTCAACACCGTATTATCATTTTATATAAACAAGTTCAACAGCTTGAGACGAGGCTGAATAATAAGGAAGATCAATTCTCAACGAAGTAACATTTGAGTCCAGGAATAAAAAAAATTGTCTTGGCAGCTCCGGCTTTCTTGTACTTACTTTAAGGAATAAGCGAGTTTCCAAATGAACCAGTCAGTGAGGATTATAAATTATGTAGTATTAGGTTATTTAGCATCCTGGACATGGCTGTAGTGTTGTTTTACCCCTGCAAGGTCTTTAACTCCCAGCCCTGCAGCTCCAGCTCTGAATTGGTTGGTGGCCTGAAGTCATATACTTGTGTGTGTGTGTGCTTCAGAAAAAAGATAAAAGCTTTAGTGTGCGATTTGTCAAACTGGTTGAGTGTGTATATATGCATTTTTTTGCAGATTGTGTTTGCCTACAAGTCTGTGAACATAAAATAAAAAAAGAAAAAAAAAAAAAAGACGTTGAGTCTGCCAGTTTGATGTGTGTGGGTGGGTATATGTGCTTGATCCAGGGGATTCTGATACTCTCCTGACTGAGTTGGTCTGCCGGTTTTGCCCTGAGGCGGCAGCTCTCTGGCAGGTGGAATGTAAAACACACACACACACACACACACTTTGTATGTGTGTTAGAAGTCAGAGCAGAGAGACACACACCTCTAGAGTGTAAATTAACAACATCAACAGTGACTAAAAGTAAAGCCTCATCACTTCTCCTCCACAGTTGAAACTTTCCACCTATCATGGATGATGTCCTCTGCTGTTGTTGTAATGTATGTATAGTAACCAGTGTTTACAGCGACAATATTATAATCATTTTTATGAGACGGGGTTGTTTCTGTATGACAACAAAGAAGTCGGCTCTACTATAATTACTGCTCTGCCGCCTGACTAAAGTAAAATCCCACTCGCTTTCTTCCCTCGGCGATACAGCAAAGTCCCGTTCAGCAAGGGCATGAGAGTTTCAGGAAAATGTTCGTGTTCCGTCGGAGAGCATTGTACTTGGATGACATTGTGGCTCAGTTAATTGAACGTGTACCTCATTTAGCACAACAGTCGTCCTCTCTCTGTGGTTATTCCCGCGTCGGGCCTTTTTCAATGACTCCTGCTTGCTCAGATGTCCTCAAACGCCGCCTCACCAGTTCAGTAACTACTTCTATTTATATCCAAATAATAAAACATTTCACTGCTTAAGTCGTTTTAAAAAACGAACGAGGTTTTATAGTATGTTTCACCTGGATGCGCAAACTACTGCGCGTTATATCATTGTGCGTAATGAAAGAAAAAAACAAATAGATGTCAAAGCTTGATTTAAACGTCCACTTCAAAGTATCTCATGACTTGCATTTTCTGTAGATGTATGGCTGAATAATAAGAAACAGATGGTGCGTGTGCAGCCGAGGAGTCAAGTAGACATTTCCTGTGATGTTTAATTGAATCTCATCCCTGATGACCTTCTCTATGGTGGATTTGGTCTTTAATTGTTCAGAGATCATTTTGCTCGGTCTAATGGAAAATATACAAAGAGAACACTTCAGGTTTGCTTTACTCCATCGTCTAGGGCGGCATGACGCTCACAGAGTGTGAGTCAGGCTTTTTCAAAAGATAATTTTCCAGGACATTTCCAATGCAGTGTTTCCCATACATTGATTTACTCGTGGCGGCTCGCCACAATATCAACACTGACCGCAACGTATTGATTTTCTTTTTACTATTTAAAATGGGTAAAATCTTATTTCATGGTAGAGCTGTGCAATGAGCATTGATTCTCTCAGCCCTCCTTGCTCCTCTCTCACTCTATCTATCTATCTATCTCTATCTCACTCTCTCTCTCACATCGTCTGTGAGTAGCCCCTCCTCTTCGTGCACACACTGAATCAAAACACGATCATGCGTGGGAGAGGAAGGATTGTTGATGGCTTTTCCCCGCAGAGAAGAATACAGTCACATGATCTATACTTCGGAGAGGCGCGGTCACGCTATCTCAACTTAAAAATCGATTGCGTGTCTTCATTGCTTTGTACGGTAAAGCGTGCAGGCGCCAATAGGGACTGGTGCATGGTGCGTTCAGGTGCACCTTGTAAACTCAGAAATCTATATTGGAATGGCCACGAAGGTTGTTCCAAACCTTAACATTTCTATTTTTTTTTCTTATTTGCCTTTGTTGAAATACATACATCTGTCAGTACTTTCTTGCTCTTTTACTACAGCAAAACCTATTGCCTACACAATGCTATAGATTGCAAAATTCCATATAATAATCAAACCCCAGCATATTCTTGCACAATATCTCTGTGATGATTTTCCATAATAGGTAATAATATCGGTCAGCTAGCACCACAAATAGAATCTGATTCTGTGGGAAACAAGTGTAATGACAACTAAATATGTTTAATTTGTGGCAGTTCAATTATAAAAAGTAGGAGACCTGCTGAGTTTTAGACATTATGGCTGATTACTAACAGCAGTCACAGACTCCCAGAGACAGGTGACTCATACTGTATAAAACTCTTTACATGTGCATACGTTCACATCTACGTGCTTTATGAATCTAATCAGCATAGAGTCCAATTCTCGATTCTTTTAACTTTACTGTTTTCTGTTTATCTCTTGCACTCTCTTTTATCCTTCATCCATTCTTAGACAAAAATTACACTAAAAAGTATCTCGGACCAAACTGGATGCGGAAAATAAAACTCAGATGCTCAGCCTCCAGTCTCAAATCATCTCTTGAATAATTTCTGTAATTTGAGACCGACTGCTACATTAGTAGAGACTTGTCAAGCCTAATTTAGAGCTTAAAATAGTTCTGTACATGGTGGTCAAACAAATGATCCTTTGAAATTATGACTAATATTCAAAATTACAGTTGTTTGAGGACACCCGCATTTGTTGTAGCTGTAGCAGGATGCTGTAATTATGTACCGCTGGCTAGATCATGTCTTTCTTACCATTATATGTCTACAAATGACCTTAATTACCTGTTCATTCAGACAAAGCCATGATCAGAAGGACACATGATTAAAGGGAAAGAGCAGAACTGAGCGTCACTGAAGACAACAAGAGTGCAAGAGCTCAAAGAGCGTTACGTCCTTCTCATTGCTATGCTACATAAAGTTGACAAAAGTTCTCATTGGTGGAACTATTTAAGTATTGACATAACACAGGTTCGACAACACATTTCAGACCTGGAGAACACAATCTTTCAGTTTGAGATGATCGCCTCTCACTGTGTGAAAAACTGACAAATCATCACAGGACCCATTTCAACACCATAATCTACACTTCACAAATGTCATAATATGAGTAGTCCATTTGATTATACAATAGCTGGATGTCACTGACCGCTGAAAGCAGCTGTGAATCAAACACTCATGTGAGCTGAAGCACCATGTGGGTGAAGAGAGGACAATAGACCAACACGGTAACAAAGACACTCAATTCAGAATGTATGCAGGATGAATAGTGAAGCCTGCTAGTCCAAAAAGAGAGTCTCACCTATGTGGAGGCAACAGCCTTTTGTCACTTTTGGAGGAGGAACACACAAGTTTGCAACGTGACTTCAAGGCCAGTTGAGAGCGTTAAAGAGTCATCAGTATCTTTTAAATTTCTTCTTGAAGTATACTTTTATCTGACAGATTATGCTGATTTTACTCGAGTCGCCTTTTTATTTCTGTTAATTCATTGGATGGTTTATCATAAACTGCACAGACACTGTATGGATTAAGCTCAATTTTAACCCTAAATTGGTCATCCCCAACTCATTTTAGAATCAGGCCAAATTTCCAGTCAGTTTGAAGGGAGTTGTAACGCCTGATTAATTTGACTGCTGGATGACCAGATAAATTTTGGTCGGCCGTCTTGCAGTTTGAAGAGTTCTGGGATCAGATTTCCCATATGGCTGCTGTCAAAGATTCACTGTAAATTATGGTTAGCTTGTTTTAATATTATACTCCGTTGTGATAGAAATAAAATTAATCTTTTCTGCAGAACAGATGGATGCGTGGGTCCGTATTCCTTTTTCTTCTTCTTTTACGTTCAAAGTAGAATTCACAAAGTTACACGGCATCTCTTCTCTTTTTGTCAACATTTGAGGATCTTGTTTGATTAAATCTGAACTGAAGCGATCGATAGACAAAAACCAACTGAGGGTTTTGTGTTGGGATGTTGGGATCAGTAATCAAACAGCGTGAGCAAAGAAGCTGAATGTTTTGTCCGTGCAGAAAGGTTTTATGCAGACGAAACAAACAAAACTGAATTCAACTTTGGAGTGACCACCAAGCTTTATTATTTATTTTAAATTTAGTGTCTTTTGTAATGTTAGTTTTCGATTTTTTATCTTGATTTTGATCATTATTACTAGTGGTAGTGGTGGTTTTCATATGGGAGGAGTGGTGAAAGACCTACATAGGTGACAGTGTTCATTTTTACTGCTCTAGTGCGTCATGGGACTGCACTGTGCTGTCAAGAACTTGTTAACCGGCTTCTAGCATATGTAGCTTGTCTGTGTCCCTGCGGCTTGCTTGATAGGATGGTGCATAAATCATTCAAGTCTGTGTGCATGCTTGTGATTGTCTGAATAAATATGTATGAGTGCGAAGTTGTGTGTGTCTCCATGTGTGCAAGTTTATGAAAATAACTTTTGACCATACAGTATATGTTTGTGCATCTTTTTGAGTTTTAGATGCTCAGTGGAGGCATTCTGCAGGTTGTAAAAGGGGAAGAATTGCATTTAAGATTTGGGAAATTAATGTAGTCAGTGTAAGGTCATCACAAGTATCCTTAGACGTGTTTACAAGTAAATGTGTTTAAATGTGATTGAGTGCGATCACTGCCAGGCCACTACTGCCAGCGCTGATGTTGCATACATGGTGCTGGACAGCCTCAGTGGCACAGAGCCAGCAGCTCCAGCTAGAAAGCAGTGGAAGATGAAAAGGAATCCACAGAAGAAATGCAAAGTGCTCAGCTAAATCCTCCCAAATGATTTAGACACACGGCGTCCAGTCACCGTGAATGTGAAAAACCCCCACATAGGAGCGTTTATAACAGTCGAGGGGTCTTTGATGTGCATTTTTCTCTCTGCATTTGAAAAAAAAATAGATGTGAAGATGTATCAAATTAGCTTATAAAGCACATTCATTCAAACTTAAAACCAAGAGGTTATATACGCACCATGTTTACTCACATGGGGATTTCAACTGATCGAGGGAAGCCTTCTGATTTACATGTGGATGACACGAGGCTCGTGCAAATGCTAAATCTTTCTCACATTTACAGACTAATCTCCCTTCTCCTCTACAACTTGACAGCACTCTGCATGGGGTTGCTTTTCAAATAAAATTCTGATACACCACGCTCAAGCTGAGAGATAAAAAAAACTGCACTGCTTGCATATTGATGGCAAAAAAAACTTAACATAACTTTGAAGTAATCCAAGGACAAAGATATCACGGTACTGTCCGAATTGTTTCGAAGTCGGAAGAACAGAAACATAACATGCATTCATATGAGGAGAATGTGGCAAAAAATGAATTTCATTTTATCAGTCAAAGCCACCAGACTGATGACGGAACAAGGTCAAGAGACAGACTGCTACTCTCATCTGGTGACTCAGGGTTTCACACAGCTGTTCACGACATTAACACCTGCTTCAGGAAGGGTTGGGTATTAAGAACACATCCTGCATTGGAATCGATTCACAGATGTATGAAAACAAGGTATTTGTAAAAGTATAAGTCCAGATTTTTCGAGTCGAGTATTGAAAAAGTGGGTATTTTTTTGTGTTTCCTTGCTGAACCACAAGAGAGGGAGATACGTACGTTAGCTTCAGCTGATCGTGGGGAATGCATGTTTAAACAGAAGGGTTGTGAAGGTTGTCCATCTTGTATTACAGTGTTGTAACTCCGCTAAGGTACCACATGTAACCATTGTAATCTTCTGCACAAAACCTCTCAACAAAACAACAAGCATTACATAAGTGATTGCTTTTCAAAGTACCAAATATCACTTCAGTGCAACAGTACATTTTGTACAAAAATACAAATTAGCTACTGAGCTAACTAGCTCCCAAACTAAACTGCCAAAGATGTTTAAGCTGCTGGGTGAAAGTCTCTTTTTCTTCTCACTGGTATTTCTGGTTCAAGAGGCCTGCAAAGTGTGGCAGGCTGGCCTTCACCAAAACACTGTTGACAGAAAATATGTAAAGTGATTCACAGTCGACGAGCAACTTTTCTACATGGTAAAGGCTGTTCCCTTGGTGCGCTCGGGGGCAGGCTTTGTGGACTGAAAGTTAATAAGATGGAGGATAGTCTGCTACTTCTCTAAATGTTGCCTGATCCTTGAAGGAAATATGTGGGTACTTTGTGGCGATATGGTAGGGGAGAAATTACAGAATAAAAATGAATATTTTCAACATTTTCTTCATTTTGTTGCTCAAATTATATACAAAGATTTGTAACCAGGAATTGATAAGAACCAGAATTGTTCAAATCTAAGTGATACCCAACCGTAGCCTCTAGTGAGGTCATAACACAACACAGCATGACATTTAAACCTTCAGGTAAAAAGAGCACTAGTGCCATTTTACACAGAGAAGAGCATACTTTTCACGACTGAGGCTACTGTTTGGACCATCATCCAGTAACTAAGTTGAACATAAAAGATGAGACGTCGTCAGTATCTGTCAGACTCAGTTCAGCAGATGACAGCAACTGATCGATGATGCTTACCCATCGTACTTTGCTTTACGTCCCCCCCCACCCGTGCTACTCAGCTTCCTGCGGGGAAACTTTGTGACTGCAATATTAAAGGCTCAGATGTGCGAGACAAGCTAGGGCATCTCCAATGAAAGAAAATCTTTCTGCATTTCTGAGCTCAAAGATGCTTACACAAACAGCCGGGGCAAAATCCATCTTTCTGACAGAATCATTTCCAAAAACCCAAACCCCCCAACCGGGCTCCTGGATGCACTTCTGAGCTGTGCCCGCCTGGGAATGTGTGTGTGTGTCTACATGTGTGTGAAGGGTAAAGAGAGAGAGAGACAGAGAGAGAAAGAAAGAGAGAGAGAGAATAAAATATGAGCCATTTAAGAATATGAACTCTATGAGTCTGTGGTGAAATCAGTCTTCAGTTTGCTTTCTATTCCTCTATAGAATATGAAGTTTCTGTACTATTTTAGTCAAAACACCCCTCACTGGTTGGACCAAACTTGTGTGTGAATGCATGTATGAGAGTGTGTATGTCTGAGAAGGAGATTAATGCTGCAGGCATCTCAAACTATTCCTCTCACTTCTCAACAAATCCGTCTGAGCCACCAAATTCACATGAACTACCTCACCACATTGTGTGTGTGTGTGTGTGTGTGTGTGTGTTGCATGGTAAGAGTACAAATCAGAGGATTATACCCCTGCAGCAAATGGACTGAATGAATGGTTGCAGTCCTATGAGATGGAGCAGAGTGTAGACATGTCACTCTCACTCTCACTAACACATACATGAATCCTTGGTTTTTGATTCATATCTTGCACTACACTCTAGCTGCAGTGTACTTTTTGTTCTCCTGTTTTATCTCTTATCCCAGTTTAGCTTGTTTGTTTTTTCTATTCAACTCTTTTTAATTATATTTAAATGTGTCTTTTTATAATGTATTGTGTTTCTGTTACATTTCATCTTGATATCTTTTATGCATGTATGCACTTTGAATCGCCTTGTTGTTGAAATGTGCTATACAAATAAACTCGCCTTGCCTTGTAATTCTATTCTTACGAGGACTCTCTATTGATTTAATTCATTCTGTTTTTCCTGAAACTACCCCAAGCCCTGTCACTCCTAAACCACAGTTTATCAACCTTTTGCAGCTGAATATTTACACTGAATGGTAATTTTGTTAGCATTCCATTATTCAGTCTGACATTGCTATCTTGTTAGCTTTTTTAGCCAGCCTACAGCAACATTTGCTCAACAAGATCACAGGGAATGACATTCAATATTGCAAACATGCAACACAGTATCTAGATATAAAAATAATAGATGTGACAGAATCAAAAAGTTACACAATGCAAAATAAGATAATGAAAGCCTCACTACAGAAACACAGGAAGATATTTATTGAAAACTTCCTCTGTCCTGTACTGTGTTATTCTTTTAGCAGGCAGACGGGTACATGCTGGCTAACTTTTGCAAGCTAGCTTAGCTAAGTTAGCTCACGTACTAACAACTAAAATCTCATTGTATTTTATTTTAAATCTATCAAAATTGGTTTTATTACATTTTTATCTTTCTTTTTCTTGCGTGCATTAGTCTCAGATTGTTTGAGCTATTTACATTTGTTCTGTCTTATTATTGCTATTATTAGCTTGTCAGTCATCTGTAAAACACTTAGAATTGCACTAACCTGTATGAAAGGTGCAATACAAATAAAGTTTGATTTTGATTGATTACAGTCTTGCTTCTTTGTGACTCAACTGTTTTCTTATAACTAGTGTTTTCTCTTAGGAAAAATGCATTTCACTAAATATTAGTTGTGGGTTCGGAGAATAGAAGGATTGCTAATACAAGTTAGCTAACACATTAGCTAATGCAGCTAGCAAGCAAATGTTATTCATATAGACAGGCTGTATTGCTGTACTGCATAATAAACTCACCTCTCTAGGACACAATTTAAAGGAATAGTTCAACATTTCATCAAACATGTCTGTGCATTAAGTTACATTACAGAGCAGGATGTGATTAGCTTAGCTTAGCAAAGAGACGGAAGATCAAAATGACTGAAGGTAACTAATTGACTGTATATTACAATTTAACAGACCTTCAAATAAATCGACAAAATGGTAGATTTAGGGAGAGTTTCAAAGGTTTCAAACCAAGCTAAGGCTTTTGTGTCCTTAATCCCAGTTTTATGAATATTAATAACATGAATCCTCTAATATCCTGCAAACCTGCTTAAGGCCTCAAACCAAAGATTGAGAAACCTTGCCCTAAACCAAAGTCTTGATCTAAAATTGCCATGACAGAGGCAGATCCTAAACTATTCAAAGGACTGATTTCTCTGTGGTGACGACAGATTGTGTATGAAAATGAAGCTTACCCCCCCCTCAAACAAATCACAGAGCATTCAGAGATCCCCTACACATACCTATCTACCTTCCCGACCACAGAATTCAAAAACCATCTGGAGTAAATGAGGTGCCTCAATTCAAGCTGCCACCATGAAACTACTCAGGCTGTTGTAAGATGTGGATAAAACACCACACTGTGATCCTGTATTGTTATGAACAAAAGTAAACTACAACTGCAGAAAAAGTGACACATTGTGTGAAAACAGTAGTGGTTTATTGTCAGAGATACGTGGTTAACTAGTTCTCAGGTTCAAAGAATAATGAGAAGATATCAAATGATGAACATAAACGGTGAATGTTTAGTTCAACAGTAAACACTGCAAGTGATGATATAGCAAAATAGATGCAGAATGTAATAAAACTGAAAATTGGGTGTCAATATTGTGATATTTACTTCATCAATTTCACATTTCTGGATTTGTTTTCATTGTCACTGCTTCACTTATTCATTACATGCATTATTAACATCCTTTTTCCCCCCAAATGTCCATTTTGTTGCGTCTGCTAAATAACTGTTTCCTTTTCTCAAAAGGCAGTAATGAAATGAACTGAATGCCAGTCAAAGTTCCATCTCTGCCTCCCCACATTTCGCTGTCACATTTATATATCCCATGTTATCAGTGGTCCTCTACTCCTCTATATACAACATTTATGTATCAACACATCCTAATAACTCATCTATCTTTCTGAAATCTTTGTGCTGCTCTATTCTGGAGTCAATAAAAGTTATTATCAATGAGCTACAATATCCTTCTCTCTCCAAAATGTCAACAGTTGCGTGACAGAGATAAAAAGATTCTCATTTCCTGAGTCACCGCAGTGTATTTAATCATGTTTGGATTAAAATTAATTTGGAAAAGGCCCAATGAGCCATGAGGACTGAAGTCAATACAATAGGATTTAAAAACGATACAATAGGAAACAATGGGAAATTAGCATTTCAAGTTGAGCTGAAACATGTTATGTAAAAACATACAAACAAACAAAACATATATATATGTATATATATAAAAACAGGGAACTTTGTGGCCAGCTTACCTGTAAATGGGATCCTGCATCACCATCATTTTGCTTTCATCCCATGTCCACTCCTTCTTCTATGGAAACAAACCAAATCAAAACTGTTAGTTCGCACCAAAAGTGTTTTAATACATAAAGCCAGTTGTAAAAAACAGTTAAATAAATAATAAAATCTCAATGAGCCAAAATACAAACTGTACCAGCATGAATTTCTACTCTTTCTTCTATCATGCCAGCTAGGTTTCTACATAGATTTCTGTATCATAATCATGAAAGTACTGCATCAAATTCTGTCTTTTCTTATAAATGTTATTATAACCTCCCCGTCTTCAGGACATTTATTTAAATTTTTCCTTTTTCCTTTCACCCGTCTGCCCATTTGATTACATTTGCCTTCCACTTTAATGTCACAATCAAAATGTCAGCACGTGGGCACAAAGGAATTATTCCTATTGATTTCTATCTCCACTGAGCTTTGTTGACTCGATCATTCAATCACTCCTATCTCTGGGTCTTTCAATGCCTCTTCCATTCTCAGAGATGTAAATAGATTGCTGACCATCACACTTGACATTTCAGCTATCCAAAAAAACATCTTTCTATCGACCGGCCTCTTGTTCCAGTCTATCAATTAATTGGACATTGAGCCTTAGATGATGGTTTTAATATTTACTCCATCGGCTAGCACGAGACATATGAGACATTCATTCAAATCGCTTCCATCATATCTTCTCTCTTTCCAGACATGCAAAGCAGAGGACGTCACAACTTCTAAATTTTGTCTCCAATTCGAAATGGACCAACGGAAAAACCTTTCCTGAGTAGCTGCTGGTTGTAGAAGTAGAGTTGACTCGGATTCACAACGGGTGACTACATAATTTGAAATATTCAATCGATACTTATCTTTTAATTAATATCAGTTATCAGCATGTTAATATCAACCCATTCTGATAAGAAACAGGTTTCTCTTTGACAACATCTTTAATTAAACAGCTTATAAAATTCATGAAATCTTTGCAAGCGTTGGTTGAATAACTGTGGTGAGTCAAGCGTCCCTGAGGAGCAACTAACCCTAAAAGAGTTTCATTTGTCTGAGATTTAGTGAAGAGATTTATAGTCTAGATGTTATTTCCAAAATGTTTCTACCCAAATAAAATCACTATAATGCTATGTGATCATTACAATAATATTCCACATAATCTCCAAATGTTACACTATCCTCACCGACGTGCAGACAGGCTTTCAGGTCCACACACGCTTAGAAAATTGAGTATTTATATTGGTGTAATGAATAGACCGCTCCATAGAGGACCATTTAGACAACTCAATTAAGCCCCATCATTTTAATGAGATGCTAATGTTTATCTGCGATGTACTGTGTACATCTAGTCAAGTCAAGGTCAAGACATCTGCTTTTGTGGCATCCGTTCAACAGAGCTGCGATGATTAGTTGATTCATCTATTAGTCAATCAACAGAAAATTAATTGCCAACGATTATAATAACCAATTCATCAGTTTGAGTAATTTTTTAAAGAAAAAATGCACCAATTATCTTGTTTGAGTGTCTGAAATATGAATATTTTCAGCTTTTTTTTGGCCTCTATGATAGTAAACTCTTGTTGATTGTTGGTTGGGACGAAACAAAACATTTGAGGATGTATCCTTGGGCTTTGGGAAACAGTTATCAACATGTTGTTCATCATTTTCTGACATTTTATAGACCAAACGACATATCTACTAATCGAGAAAATAATGGACAGATTATTTGATAATGAAAATAATCGTTAGTTGCCGCTCTAGTCTTTAGTTCATGCAAATTAGCTGATAGTCATGAAAGACTGTACTCACTGTTTGATGAGCACAAACCTTTCAATACATGTTATCATTTAAATCGGATCACTATAATTAGATTTAGATAAAAATATATTTCAAGTATTTGAAGTAAATCTGACACTTTCATTAGAATTTGATCAAATTTTCTTGCTGTGCTGTGTAGCTTTGTACAGTAAATTCAAAAAGGGATTAATGTCTGCATCCTAATCCCACACAAGATCAACAAGTCATAGGACGTCCATTCATACCTTATCGCCCTGAGCAACCGGGGAAATTTGATTTCTGAGCAGATGGCAAACCAGCTGAGAAAATCTGGCCGTTGTGACCTTTTCACAGCCATCAGGTGTCAGTCAGTCAGATTTGTGAGCAACCATATCTCCCTTCCAACGTCCAATAATAATAATAAGAGCCTCAGGTCTGGCACATATACTCCGTCTGAATATAGCAACACCCATGTAGTTTAAACAGGAGATGAAGGTCTCTACTTTCATACTGAATATTAAATACGTTTTAGAGGGCTCTGTCCAGCTGAGCAGCTTGGATTAATGAATTGAGATGAAGAATTAAATGCCAGTAAAAGAGAACGGACAGGACCATGAAGTGAACTTTCCATCCACTGGGTTTTCCTCCTTTTCAGATTCTCTGTGATTCTCGGTCGACTCCGCTCTGTCTCTGCGGATTAGAGCCTGTCAGCCTCACCACACCTGGAAACACACATCCACCTGTCTCCAGACTCAGCACATCACCCCCCTCTCCCCCCTTCCTCCCCCTCCACCACCATCTATTTCTTCATGTCTTCTCTGCTCTCTTCTCATCTTTTTAACACCCTCTGTCTGTTCCCCTCTTCTCCTTGCTCTTCAACATGTCTCTCTTTTTTTTTTTCTACATCTCCCCTCACTCTTTTCCATCCCACTAAAGGCTCTCCATTTTCACCTGTCTGCAGTCTAATTAAGACAAGGATCGATCATGACCCCCCTGACGCATACAGGATACAGGAAATAATTCTTTTTCCTCTTGTAAGCAAGAGTGTTTGGTTGTCTGATAAGAATATAACATAAACTATGTCGTATACCAAATGTTTTTGGGTAGAAATGACAATACCACAACACATTAAATGCAGCTAGGGAGAAGAACAGTTCAAAGGAAAGGTCACTCACTTTTTTCTTTTTCCTCAGGGTGACTTTCACGCCGTCTACAGATACCACGATGTTGACCTTTTTCTTTTTGATGTTTTTCACCTTGAACTCATACTGCAGAGAGAAGACAAACAGAGATGTATTAATATTTTGAGGGATAAAAGGTAGACAGAGACATTGTTACATCCTCTCAAAAATATTTGTCAGAGCTTGAAGTCAGTCTGATGAGTCATGTCTGGAGGCAGAAAATAGCATTCTGCACCAAAGGGCAGGATCAGAATATGAAGAAACACAGTTACAAGGCAACAGACGTGTCTTCTACATCCATGATAACTTGGGTTTAAAGCCATGACATTCAAGGGGGATTTCTTAAACTAACAGATGAACCAGAGACAATGTGATCTTTGATTTTTTGTTCCCGTGAGAAGCTGCAGAAATCAGAACATTAGGTTTGATTGTGTCAGAAATTCAGAACTGCTCTAGCCTGAGATTGAAAATGTCAAAGGACGGATGACCTTCCAGACCACCAAAGGAGAAAAATGACTTCTGAATGAATTTTGAAAAGGGTTTCTATGTGTCTGTGTGCTGTTACATCACAGTAGTTCTCAAATATGTGACGCATCGCATACAGAGCCGTCTGAAAATTTGCAGTTTTTATAAATTTGCTGCCAAACTGTTGAGCCATGTCCACCACCGATGCTTTGAAAAAATACTGTAACTGTTTCAGCCACAGTCGTCTGTCTCACGCACGTCTGACGGAGTAGTACGCCTCTATGTTCATCAACACAGCCCGCATAACAGCTCATGTGTCATGAAACCCGAAGCGTATTTTTAGGCTTCAAGTCTATTCTCTCTCAGCACTTTCAAAGCGCACGTGTGACTTATGCTAAACACTGTACCTGAACACCTCCAGTATAAACACACAGATGGAGCACTGCTCTGCTAAACATGCTGCTCTAGCTACACATTCTGTGTAGATACGGTGTTACAGCGCGGTATTAGAGCTGCAACGATAAGATGATTACATGATTACCCGATTGAGCGATAAGCTAATTGACAGAAAATTATTCGACAACTATTTTGATAATTGATTAATCATTTTGACTCATTTTTTAAAGAAAAAATCTCTAACACCAGCTTCTCATATGTGAATATTTTCTGGTTTATATACAGTAGTAGTTGATGATGAAAATAATTGTTAGTTGCAGCCCAACTTAGTAAATTTAAAGCATCAGTGCTGGTGCCAATAAAAGAGCAGTATTACAAAACATTTCCCTGTTGACAAAATAGACTAAACTTCTCAGATGCATCAATATTTAACATTCTCTTAATGCAAACAGCCATATAAGAACTTTACCTAACTATAATACAGACAGTGCAAGATACAAGATGGACACAGCTGTATGCATGACACAACTCTTCCCATAGCATTTAACGCTATGACCATCATACAAGATGTTGTAGTATAACTAATGCCAAGAATTATAGGCCAGCTTTCATACTTTCTGTTTTCGATAATCAGTACTAAGATACAATTGAGTCACTTTTCAGAAAGTAGTGAGTTTCAGTATTCAGCTGTAGACGGACTGATGAAAGATCATTCAAAGCTTGCAGGAGAAACTGAATGACCATTAAATTCTGTTGAATGAGGCACTTAACCCTGACTGAGAGCTTGAGTGAAACTACTTTGTGGTCAACTGTAGACAACTGTGACAGTGAACTCAGGTCCAGGTGTGACTGCAGTCCAGGTTCACCATTCAAGTACATGTTCAGAAACATTTAGAAACTGAACTGTATATATGGAGCAGGCATTCCCATCTGCTCCAATCCAACGTTTCACACTAATGATGAACAGATTTGTTACAGAAAATGACAAACAGCCCTGCTGTATGAACATACTAGCATGGTCTCCAGACCTCTGTCACAGTCAATTTAAACACCATAGATCAGGCTGAGACAGCTTCCATAGACTCCACTGCCTGCAAGCGCTGTCAAACAACAGCACTGCTGCAGGCAACCACAGTAAATACTGTATAGAAACACACTGCAAAGTGTTGGCATATGAAATTCAGAGCAGGCATAAAATGTGTCTTTTGCCTGGTTTTTATATTAATGTAGCAACCCTGTGTTTGTGTTCCTGTGCAAGGAGGGACATATGCAAACACACGTGCCTACCTGGCTCTGAACGCCATACCCTGCATGTTAATAATATCCTTTGAGTGTGAGATGTAATTGAATTGTGTGGAACCACCAGTCACGGTAGCCTGGAGAAATATTTGCTCAAAGTACTGTCTGTCTATTTCTGTCTATCAGCGCTCTGCACCCAGTTGGCTAATTGGAGTTTCTCGCTGGGTGATACATTATTGTGCTTTTTGAACCTGGATGCTCATTGATGCCGTGCTGGAGATGTTATGTAGAAAAGCAACCGTGTTGTAAGCTTGTGTGTTCCGACGCCTCCCGTACTAAAACGTTGAAAGATTCATCCTGTTTGCTCAAATTGAATTCACGTCTCAGGTATTGATACTCGTGGGAAATCAGCTCAGTGCGAGGAAGTGAGAAATCGAAACCGAAGACGGCGAGAAAACAGCAGCGAGACAGAACTCTGTGTAGACAGACTGAACTCTCAGATGATGGCTGAACTCCACCAAACACTAAACAGAAAACATTTAGTTGACCTGCAGTTTTAATGAAGTCCTTCAAACTTTCAAAAGTGACCTTCTGCTGTCGCTCGGGGTTTCCTGCAGCACTTTAAAAATCTGCAATGTCATACACTGTCGGTATAAAAGAAACGTCTGATTGTGTTTATTACTTGCAGTGATTGAATTCACCTCTAAATCAAATCCGAAGTTGGATACTTTGTTGAACCTTATGTCATGTTTCCCACCTGCTTTCTGGCAACTCCTGTCAATCAATATTCCTGCAATTGTAGCTGTCAGTCAACCCTCTCTGTCAATAGACTGCCCTTTGTTCTCTTCTCTATAATGTCGCGCTGGACTTACTTGATATTGACTCAATTTTCTCTAATTTAGCTGCCTCTAACTTGTAGAAAAGAGAGAAAGTAGTGGAGAAACATTCACCTTATGTATAAACAGCTCTGAAAAATTCTCAAATGCTTCAGTTGTTGAGATTCAGAGCGAGTAATGAGATGAGAGGAAGAACAGGAATACATTTACATACAGAACATATTCTTTGTTTATGTAAAGGGGACATGAAGAATACAAACCCAACGGGAGAAACCTGAAATGAAAACCCAGGACTCTCCCGAATAATGTAACGATCCTAAAGGTTTATGCTGACAGACCGCGCCAGTTTCAATTATTTCATCTTCATTTCTGAGAAATCACGTTTCGTCTGTGATTTTGACACGGTGGACGGCTGAGAATACTATAATACCCATGAGCCTCAGCCGCCGTTGCTATGGAAAAGAGGCCATGGGCTTGAATCAGAGCAGTAGTGAATTCAAGACACTTCATCGTTGAAGTTGTAAACAAAAACACGTCGCCGTAGTTACTGAATCCACTTAAAAATGGCCCAGAAATTAAAAGTAAACTGATTCATTCTGCAGATTGTAAAGTCAAGTTTTCTCAACACTGTAATCTTCAGCTTCCGCCTGCCGTTAGCAGTACAAATGACTAGATTTTAAGCTCAGAGATGGGATGTTTCTTGCTAAAATGCACCCTGGGAGTCGTATTCAACTTCTACCCTGAACTTTTTATGTACACAGTCTTGCATCTTGTATCTTGTATATTTTCTAACACAGCTGTTCATCTTTTGTACTGATGATGTAACCTGAAGACTGTCATGCTGATCCGAGCAGCGGTAACGCTCAAACTGTGAGTCAAATGACATCTGTGGGAAAAATGAATGAGATTTTTACCTCTGGAACAACAGGCGCCTGAAAGAGCTCTTATCACTTCACAACTCTATAAGGTCTGGTGGACATTAGATCAAAAACTCCCCCCAAAAAAACCAGGAAACAAAAGTAACGTTGACCCAAATGATATGAATAAAAGACATCGACTGTGTGTGGGATTTTTTGGCCTCTCCACAATTACAGCGAGCACAAATTTTGCCCGTTACGGTAAGAACATGAAAACACATTGGGATTTGTTTCATTGTACTGCACCCACACAGCAATGAAAATAAAGGTAATTTCATCAGCATGTATTCACAACCTGCAATGATTCACATTTTCGGTATAAAACATCTACAATAACTGTTTGATGTGGCCTTGACTCATGTCAGCCCTCAGAGTGAAATAAAAAAACTAGAGCATTTGAAATATTCAGCTGTGTGTCATCAGGTACATACATACTTCTGCTTGTGTTGACAGTATGTGGATGAGTTGGCTGCAGTAGAACTCAGGGCCTTGTCAGCATCGCTCTGTGAAAAAGCAACTTAACAAAGCCAGCCAGGAACCCGATCAGCTGCTTAACATCGGGGTAAAAACTAAACTGACTGTGATGTGATTGTTCATTGACTGACAGAGAAAGTGTGTGTATATCTCAGATCAGATTTGAGATTTTGGATCAGCACCTCACTACAACCCTTGGTGTGTGTGTTACCTTTCCATAATATAGTTCATCTGCAGATGTCTGTGTGTGCTTTCATTGTCTTCCCTTTTTGTGACCATAACACAAATTCCATTGCAAACATTGAGACAGAGCATTCATGAAAATGGAAGTAGGAAATGTATTGAACCTTAAGGACACACCAGCCATATTTCTGATTTGTTGAGAGATTTAGAAAAAGCCCACTGATGGTTATTTCTCCCAGTTGGAGAAACAATAAACCAATCAGAGCTTTTTAGCTAGCATTAAGAATAGGATCATTATCTTAGTAGCTAGCTATATAGCTACATCCATGAAAAATAGCAAAAGAAAAGAAAAAAAAAACCCAAAAATCAACAAACATAATGAGAAGCATGGATGAGATCAATGCAGCTGTACATGTTGTTGAAGGTAGATTGTCAGAAACATTTTTCAGTCATCCTGAAGTTCTGCTAACAACCCTTACTGGCTTCAGTGTGGACTCAAAACGACCTTGGAGAGACAAAAACATAAGTTGCTACTGATGGGTAAGGCATAACAAAACAAAATAACCCTTCCTTTCAACAAGAAATAGGCTAAAATGATCGCAATGACAGGCTGGATGGATGACATGAAAGGAAACCTGATGAATGTAAAGAATATCATGTTTGTTTGCTATGAAAACTCCTTTAGAAGCACAATCTCCAGAGAAGAAAATGTAGCCGTCTTTCTCTGACTAATCACTGCACTCAACAACCTGTTGATACCCTCAACAAAAGGACAATTCAAACATATACACACTCCAGCTCTTACAGGATAAAGCTGGCGATTTTCTATATTTTTCTTATTTTCAACAAATCTCATGTGGAGAGCCAAACCGACAATGTATCAAGTATCCAAAGTCTGATACATCTTATTCCTCTGTGCTGTTGACCTTGGTTGTTGTACAAAAAAACGATTAAAAACACATCAATGAGCCCCACAGCTGCACTGGGTGACATGTTCCTTCGTCCCTGAAGAGAAGAAGAAGAAGCTCCTTGTGAAGCAGATGCCAGAAGACGTAAGAGGAACATGTGACACTGCAGGCTCGTTGACGTGTTCTTTAATAGTTTTTGAGATAAGATATATCCGGCTTTGGCACACAGTAACTGTAGGTAGGATGAGTTCATGTTGGTTTGGCTGCACTTGAGATTGTTGACAAGAAGAAGAATATAGAAAATCTGCAGCCTTATCCTTTAAAACATATTTTCATACATACACAGAGAAAGCTGAAGCGCTAAGCGGTCGTAATTCTCAACGCTTATGCGTCAGAGTTTTATGGTTGGTTTTATGGATGTGTTGTAATCTGTTGTGATGTTGACTGTGCCACACATGCAATATTTAGGCTAAACGTCGGAACGCCTGATGGATTGCATGATTGACCTCCGTAGAGATGATTACAGCAGCAATTTAACAGATTTTATGCAGGATTTGACTTGCTAAGTATATACAGCATAATATGACAGAGAGCACTTATCTCTAATAAGCCTGTCTATTCCTGTCTGATACGGCCCCATCATTGGATCCACATCAACCGCCGCTCGGCTCTCACACTCCCTGGTGCTTTCGTCTTCCGAGATACGGCAGCGGCGATATGATTTATAATATCACCGCCGCATCTATCTGTATAATATGAGAATATGAATGCATGTAATTAAAACACTTGTACCAGAGAAACCCGCTGCACTTGAGGAACCGCACAAGTATTCCTTTTACACCGCTGGCAATTTATTCAGTCTGACTTTTTCCCCCCTGAATGCAGCAACCCACCCCCCCCGCACCAGTCGAGGGTGTTTTAATGAGAACAGATGACAGCTCACAACATAGTTTAGGTCATTGAGGATAATCCCAAATGTCTCCGCTAGATCAGCCTCGTGAACGCACACACAATATTAAACTGCTCGTTTCAACTGCAGCCTCAATAATTCTCAACACAAAAGAAATTCTTGAGATGCTGATTCACACTGAAGGGTTTTGCACATCAGGTCTTTTGTTTTCATCTAAAAAAAAAAAAAGTAACTATGACCTAATGTCTATCACCTCATGTTTACAGACCAACTCTGAAACTGTCTTGTCCAAAACAATCTTGATTATTTTTAGCTACACCCACTCGAGCAGCCATTGTTCTCCAGGAATAAATAGTTTCCGGGGACGGTCCGAGGGGAATCTACAGTGCTGGACACCTGACATGAGCTGAAACTTTTTAGCCACATTATTATACACAGAGTAACACATGGTAGCATCATGTCAGGCTGTAAACTTTAACAGATTCTTGTCTCTAAATGGCCTAAATACATAAGTGTGATGGAAACGGAGGACTGACTGCTCCTTGCTCCGGCTCTGACGCTCTCAGCTACCATGTTAAATGCAGCAACGTCGGCTAAACTACTGTTAAAAAACGTGTGTTGAGTCTCTACCTTCTCCTCCTCTACCGTCCAGTGTGATCGACTCTTCGGCTGACGGCGCTATCAGCGGCCGGGCAGGGAAGCCGCTCCGTGCTGCGCTTGGTTTTTATAACTGAACAACTACTAAGATGCACACTTTTTATTTAACAAATGACATTAACACGAGTCTTACAGGTAACATATGGGACTCATGTAAACTGTAATAATATTGTAGTGTGGGGCAGCTGCTTTAACTGTACTGTAACTGCAGTAACTGGACGGAGACATGAATAATATTTCTCATAGGAGGCTGAAAAAGAAGAAGAAAGAATATGAGAGAGATATTGATAGATTAATTGAAAATAACGAGCTGTGAGTGGCAGCCCTATGGTGCAATTTTCACATTTGATGAACGTACAGTTAGGATCACAATGTACCACTTGTACTTTTTACAAATCACAAGCTGTCTGAGGTAAACCTGGTCTTGTGTGAACAGTGGTGTGCTCCCTGTGTGTCGCTGCTATGTGCTACAGTAAACAGGATTTCCTTACGTGCAGCGGTTCGGAGATGGACCACTTCAGTATGCCCTGCAGCGAACAGGTTATAAGCGTACATGTAAACAAACTGACATGAAATGAATACTTAAGTCAAAGAATAGGCTCATCCATCATGCAAATAAGTCAGTCTAACATTTGCAGCAACTATTTCCTGATAAACAGGTCGTTATTTCCTACAGGTCCTTACCTCCTTCTAAACCGCTATAATCCATCATTTTGGCAACAAAGACACCAACGCGCCGACACAATAGCGTCCCTCGGCAAGCGGTGATATTTTCACTCACAGTAATATCAATCGGGAGCCCGGAGAGCACAATGAAAGCCTGCGTTTCTGTTGGTGACCGCGATTCATTGAGGGGAGCTGAGTGTACGAGGGGCAAAAGTTACAAATAAACATGCAGCCACATGCAAACACACACACACACACACACACACACACACACATACAGTCAGTACAGCACTGAGGTCAACGTGACTGTTCAATAATCTCAGTACGGCAGCTGAGAGAGAGTGTTTGCTGAGCTACCTGGTCTGCTGTTAGACAAGCTGTTTATTTAGCTTATTGACAAAAGCCTTTCAGAGATGATGATGATGGTGTTTTTGTTGTCTATATCTCGTCCATATTTTATACAAGGGGGGGGGGACACCGTTTCTGCTGACGTGGTGTCCAGTCCTGCTAAGTCAGCCAGGCCTTCCCCCCGTCTGGGTGCACACACACACACACACACACACACACACACACACACACACACACACACACACACACACACACACTCACAAAAACACTCGGGCCAAGAAGCTCCACTAAGCCTCATGTCAATTTGTTCCGAACCGCTGCCTTTTGAGCAGCGAGGTTTCTCCCCCCCGACCAATCACGAGTACAGATCCATCTCAATGACATGTCTACTCTAGAGAGGCGCAGAGGATAAAGAGGGCTGTAAAGAATAATAGAGGGAGAAGAAAGGGCGAGAAAAAGGGAGACGAAGAGAGAGAGAGAGACGGGGGGAAGGAGAAGCAGTGATATAGTGAGAATATGAAGTTTAATTAACAGCTCAGATCGTTGAAAGTCAAGGTTTCTTAAATGTGCAAACTTTCCTGTTGTCGTTAGGTGCTTGATGAACTCCAATAACCTTCAAAGAGCACATGAAGTTTACTGCTCACACTCCTGCATTACATTTTACTGCAGGTGCACTGCTAGACTGTGTTCTTTCTCTCCTTTCACTACAATTCAAATTGCATGCTAAGCTAACTCTCCATCCAGTAGAATAATAATGTTAACGTCCACGGTCTGCTGATAGTCATGTGTGTCCATTTACAACATTAGATGTACATGAACTGTGACTAACTTATATCCCATATGGCTTCCTGACGTACAGTACTTCCAGTATTCAGCTGCCTTCATTTTTTCACTGGTCTTTCTGTATTCCTACAACATGATACTTGAATATTCTGTGCCAGGCCCACATATCAGCCTACACAGGCTTATATGACTAAAATATGTGCGCTGGAATTTAAGTTGACCAATCACAAGAAGTTGCAGGACAGTTTCACAGGAAATATTTCATCGGCACTCATCAAATATAACAACCATGAGAGCTGGAGTTCTTGAACACTAACTTCAGCTCTCAGTAATGCTATCAATTATTAAAAATCACCTTTTTTTCAGCAGAATATAACAATATTATGAGTGCAGATTAAATTGAAAGTTATGTTCAGGTAAGGTAAACAGTAGGTAAACCAGGAATGTGTACTTGGCTAAACTTTGTGTCTTGTCAGGTTGTGGAAAAGGTTGAGTAAGGGTTCAGCTTTTTTTGCTGCAAATAAATGAGGCCAGTCGGGCTAAATTCGCTCTGAACGCAGCCTTCAACACTTCCCCCAGGGGACAGCCAGAGGGACATCCTGATGGAGGAGGAGAAAAACCAACAATCATAGCTGTTAGTGGAAGAACCAGACTTCCACAGCTACAATATAAAAGACTCTCTCTGTTCTTCACGGTAGGAAGAAACTAAAGCGCTCCTGCAGAGAGAAACAGACTCTTCTTTAGTTCATTTTTGCCCCCCTGCTTCGATACAACTTTTATAAAAGACACAGTCTGATTTCTTTCTTGTCTGTGTCCTCTGTTTTATTCTGGGTGTTTCTAACAGGTCCCCTGTGCTGTCACAGTATGCACCAATTTTCAAAGTTAAACAAAGATATTAACTGTAAAAAACAACATACATACTGAGAACTCAACATGCATGATCTGTTTATCAGAAAAATGAGCCTGGATCCAGCCCTGAGCTGTGAATATCGCTGGCTCCTGTCAGGTTCAGACCAGGTAACAGGCTGATATCATCATCATCTTTTTCATCCTGTATTCCCACTAAACACAGTAATTAAGCTCAAATTAGATTGAATTTATGACAGAGCAAACAGAAGACCTGCCAAGTATAATTGGGCACTTTAAAAAAAAAAAAAGAAATCATGCTTAAATGAAGAAAAAAAAAACAAAATGTAATTCAATCAGTTTGTTTTGAACACAGCTCCATATATCATGATCGTTTGTAGACTTGACATTTGTCTTCAGGTTCACATTACTGTGAGCTAGTTTCACTTTTACAAACCACAAACATTCAAATAAGCCGGTTATAATTATAGACTGAGAATACTGAACATGAACGGATCATTTTGGACGATAACAGACTGACAGACGTTCAAATTATAGTTCAAACGTCAGATAGAAGCAGCAACGCTACCAGTATGTTTTTATCATCGACAAACACGCTGTAATTTCTTCGAACCGCAGAGATACTGAAACTGGCCGATGCATGTCTGCAGATCAGAGATTCTTGACATTCACGAGACACTTTACACGGTTCCACTTCGAAACAAAAAAAAACAGGTCAAGTGGAATTACAAGGGGTTTTTTCTGTGACTAAAGAAATGTGCCAGTGTTGTACATCCACTCATCTGTGAAGAGCTTCTGCAGTTGATTAGACTACAGTTCCCATGTCAGCTCCCCAGAGACACTGATCTTTCTTTACTCCGAACATCACTACATCTCTTTCTCTTGTCAAACACAAAGTCTTCATCACTTTCTCTCGCCTATATACTGTATCAACCCCCTAAATTTTTTTTTTTTCCCGCCTTTTTAACTATCCATCTTAATCTTATTCTTTTACTGCCGGCCGTTCCGGTGGATCTGTTCATTTTCCCCCTCTCTTACCTCACTGTCATTTTTTATTCCCCATGGTTATATTGATAGAGCACCTAACCCCTTGTGAGACACTCTCTCTCACTTTAACATATTCTTTCTATCATTTACACTCTCTTGCTCCTCTCGGTTTCCCCCCCCCCACCCTTCCCTCCCTTATATTTTCTTTCAACATCACCCGCCGCCACCCCTCCTTCCCTCCCCGTTTCTACACAGACCGGTACATCGCTCAATCTCCAAGCGATGTTGTTTATGAAAAGGCATTTCATTTTCCAAAACCATTTGTGTTAAAGACGCTACAAGGACCGTCCTGTTCCATCAATCTCAGCGATGCAGCGGCGCCTTTAAATCAAAGCCAAAGTTTGCAATTGAATTAATGTTGATATATGTTGTGACATTACGGGCAAACACATACACCCACACATACTGGTCTGTAGATAAAACTTCTAACAAGAAAACTTCTACATTAAACTGATGTACAACAGTTCTCTTTTGAGCATGTCAATCCACACAAAGAGCTGCCCTCTACTCAAAAATAATTTATACTCGTTGTTACTGCACTTGAATGTTTGAGCTTCACTGTGCAGAGTGATGCATGTGCAGAGTTTGACACTAGAAGGACTGTTTTTCTGCTGAAGTTTCTCTGTTTTCACCTTCAATTCAATCCGAGTTGAACACGTGTACATATGAGCAGGATTTCGCGACATCACAATGTGTTTGGAAGCCAATCGTGGTCCAGTATGACCCCATCACACAAGTATGATGGAGGAAACTTGACACTGAGAATGGAAAGGAGTGGATCATCACACGGAGCGATGTGTCCTCGTATTTAAAGTAATTCCATCCAAAGTTCGACTTAAACAGAAACTAACATAAAGTAGCCTGGAGGAGTATAAATAAATCAGTTTCCACTGCTGAACATTTGACTTCTTGTCAAATTCAGACACTTTCGCAGTGTGAGGAAAAGCTCTGGTGTGTCTGTCCGTCCTCTCCTGTCACTGTGCTGTCAGTCACAGATAGACGCTAAAAAAAGTCAGAAAGCAGCGTCTTCTATCACTAATGCAGTTAAAATAAGACAGCCGTGCTTCGAAAAATAAGGTCAGGGGGAGGGAAGAAATATGGTTGCTACATGTATAACAGGTTCCCGATAACCCACGTAACCCGGTTTCTCTGGAACTTATAGGGGTTTTTCCATTAGCCCACTGGAGGAAAAGTCAGAATCAAAGTCAGTAGGATTCATACTCTGGGAAGCAAGAGAGTGTGTATAAAATATTATGACAATCCACCCAGTAGATATTGAGTTATTTGAGTCTGGAACAATGTGGTGGACCAACAGAACAACCTGAATGACTGCATCCATTTACTAAGACATTTGTGAATCCAGTGTGAAAAAAAAAAAAAAAAACCTTCTACAAGTAAGTTTTGTCTTCGGGCTTGATAGATGAGATTTTTAAAGACAGTTGGCACAGTTTCCTGTTGTGTCCTGTAGGAAACAAGAGACATTTACTTTGCTCAATTGTCACAGCATTAATGCATAGTTAAAGACTCTCTCCTCGCTCACTCCGTCACTGTCTCCCCGTCTCGGCTCCTAGTTTCGAAGTCTTCTGCCTCCCACCTGACTGATGTCTTTTCTTTCTTTTCCGCCTGTTCTCTCCGAGGTCATACGTCTGTGCTCGTGTTATAGGGATTCGTACATAGAGACAGATAAGCTTCAAAAAGGCACCGGATGCTTATCATGACATCTGAAGAACCGGGGAGATCTCTCTGTGTGTCTCACTTGAGAGTGAGAGATCCCTGTCAACCCAATCAATACCTGTCTGACCTGCTTGCTGAGGCACCAGATGACGATCGGACTTATTAAAAAGCTCTTCAACCAGTCTTTCTTCTACTTGTTTGTGGGAAACTGAAAATATAACTTCTGATAAGACGACTGATTTCAGAGAACAGTTTTTTACAACCAAAACAATAGATGAAGCAAGGTGCTAAGGTCATACAAGCTCATTTCAGCCTCCACCTTCATCGTGAGAGCAGGAGATGAGTTACAGACGCTTTTCTTTGCTTTTATTGAACCATGTCAGAGGGGAAAATCTCTCTCTTCCCCTAAAGGATAGAGAGACAAACTCAATTTAGAGGCAGTTGGTGTGTATCGACAAATCACTTCCAGCCCACTTTCATTTTCAGGGCCCTGCTGTATAAAAGCTGGAGTGGCTAATGGCCCTCATTGGTTAGAGAGATTACAGCTTTCTTTCATTCATGCCAAATGAAAGTAGAACCAGTGATTATGTCCAAACGAGAGCACCATTTTATTCTACTCATCTCTATGTAATGGTGTGATGGCACAACTATATTTAATTTAATGGAATTATTTATAGAATTGGGCTAAAAATCAACTATGATCAAGGCCAATTGGAGTACAAGTAGCCACATTCAAACCTGAAACAGTAGCGATTAGTAAACTACATGTAACATTTAAAAAGTGTGAGGTAAAGATTACCTTTATTACTGCCTGATTATAGTATAACTGACCATTTGCCAAACCGCTACCGTGAACAGCAATTGTCCAATCATAGCTTAGCAATTGTAACTAACCCGTCCAGCTTTGGATTTCTCCACATTAAAGCGGTGTGCATGAGGCTATAGTAGGACGATGGTGTCTTTTTATAATCGTGTTTCCAAAACTATTAACACTACAGCTAAAGAGTGAGCATGGATTGAGTTGTGTGTTTATCTGCTCAAACGTAAGCATCTCCAGCTAACTAGCTTACTTCCTACAGTCGTAACGTGTCTTTGACGTAATGTTATTTCCAGCGTATCACAAGCCAGTGTTACATTATTTTGTGGGGTTACAGGTTACATATGAAAAAGCCCTGTTCAGGTCTGAAACAGCCACTGTATGGTATTCACCCACCTCATATAGTTGCTCTATCAGATTTTAGGGTAATGTTAGAGGCTCTGCACCGCTCTTTATTGGATTTTGAGAAGTTTACACTCCAGCAACTCCAGCAAATGTTACATGAAATTGCTTTATGTTGGCCAGATTCATTGGTTAGTCATCGTTCTCAAAGTCTTTTCTGTCATAAAAGTGAAAATACAGACAGTAAAATAAAAATCAAACCTCATGTCCAAGTATGTTTTTCTATAGTCGGCTATGTATCCAAACAGGGATTATATCAGAATGAAAAGATTGTCTGATTGTACATTTTTTCTACTCATACCGCACAATAATAATAGAACTAACTAGCTCTACCCTTTAATACAAGAACAATACTGCTCCTTTATTTATGAGGTGAGGAACATTTAGCCTCAGTCTAGCATGATATCATGTAGATAGCCATCAAATTCGTATTTAAGAACCCTTTACACATTTGACAACTCTCAACTCTCATTTATTAGCTAGTTAGCTACAGCTGCTAAAATCTGCTGGTTACAGTTGTCATTTCAGCCGCCAGCTATAAATGAGACGCCTGCTTTGGTCTACCTCTCTGTGAAATCAAGGACTCCTTGTTTCAAAAATTACTAAGAATTTGCTTCATCAAGCTGTGCAAGAATGGAAACTTTGACAGGTGACAGTAACTAAGAGGAGCAGGGCTTAGAGAACTTTCAATTATGGAGAAAAATTACCTGTCAAGGTAACATTATTTTTATGTCAGTGCCATACAAATTTAAATCGGGAGGACGAGGTGGCACATGAATACCCACATTTGTATCAACACAACCTGTTGAGAAAGCACAGCAGGATGAAAACCCTGAAGGGCCTTAAAGTAGGTTATGTAGAAAATCTTTTTTTTCCCCTCCCTCTACTCATTTGAATCATACACAGCATGATATCAAGAGGGATGGAAAACAGCTTCTATATGCATTTCTTTCATTAACTGTGCTATTTCTGTCTGTAAATATGTCACATTTGAAATCAACAGTGTTTCTTTATCTCCTTTGTACCTGTGAAATGGATTAGTCCCAACAAAACAAGGCCTTGACAGCAAAGAGTCTGTTTGGGACCACACATGATAATACACTCCCAACAACAACTTTAAAAAGTTAGGAATTAAGTGAAAGCCAAGAAAAGCTTTCAATTCATTCACTTTATTTCTGCTGAAGAGGCAGTTTGTAATTCCAAATACCAAAACCAATACATATATATATATATATGTGTATATATATATATGTATATATATATATGTGTATATATATATATATATATATATATATATGTATATATATATATATATATGTATATATATATATATATATATATATATATATATACATATATATATAACAACCAGACTGCTGTTTTAAATGGGATTTAATAACATGAATCGTCATGTTCGGTTAAACCATTGGCAATACAGTCAACTCCCAATGAGCGCTGAGCCAAATGTATGAATATAGGCTGCGATTATGTAGACAGTGGTGATTTAAACTGTCGCTTTATCTACACCAACCTTTCCTGAAGAAGTGAACTGGTCCAAAGAGACACTCATTACCATGTCTAAGGCTGCCAGTCAGTCATACCCTAGACTCTTTCTTGACACATCAATGACATTCTTAATGTGTACGTGTGTGTGTGAGTGTTCACATCACATCGGTGGTCCCAGCCCGACTGACAGGCTACAGTTACGTTAATGTGGGGTGGCTGCTCTTCTCTGTAGACGTTCGGGTTTTTTTTTTATTATTATTAAAGTCTGCAGTATGGCAGGGAGGTTTGATCCTTTCACCGTGCAGCTAATAAAAGTCTTTTATTCCAGCATTGGGCCCCTTTATTACTCAAACTCTGATGGACTCAAGGCGCTGTCTGCAGTCTGAATAAATCATACAGGCAGACTAAGTAAAAAAAAAAAAAAAAAGGAGGCGAGCACAATGAGAGTAAAAGGAGATGGAAAGAGCAAAGACAAAAGGATGCAGACTGAGACAGGTCTTAAAGACACTTCTGCACTCTCTTTTATTATTTGTTGCATTTCTGCCAAAAGGTTTAACCTCTAAAGTATTCTGTACAACTCTAGTACCACTGTTTTGTGTACAGGCAAAACAAAGTAAACACAGAGTACACAGTAGAGCTTCAGAAAATAGTCTGCAACTCTTTTGATACTCAAATAATCGTCGTAGTTATTTTTTAAGCGAATATGCCAATAAATGTGCTGCTTTACGCTTCTTAAATGTGATGATTTTATGCTTTTTCTTTGTCACACACGACAGTAAACTGAATATCTTTGGATTCTGGGCTGACTCTGGGAAATTATAATGGGCGTTTTCACTATTTTCAGACATTTTATAGACAAAGTGATAAAATCGGCAGATTAATCAATAATAAACATATTTGTTAGTTGCAGCTTTAGTTAAATTAATACTATAGTATAGTACTATAGTACTACTAATACTATTTGGTTATAGGTAGGCAAAGATTGTCGTCATGGTTAAACAAACTATAGACTGAAAAATAATGGTTAAATAGTTAACTTAAATAGTTCTCCAAAATGCTTTGTGGTTCTAAAAATAACTATTACTGACTGAAGACCTTTCATCCTTTTAGAACCATTTTTTGTTTGAGGCACCTTTGAGGGCTTTTAAAGAACTTCTAAAAAGTTATTTGTGGATCTAAAGAACCATGTTTGATTTCAGTTAGCACCTTTAATCTTTGGTGTGTACTTTGTTAAATTTAGGAAAACATTGTGGTTATGGTTAGGAGAAACTGGTTCCGGGATACCACCAGTAGTCTCCAACCACAAGAGTGTGCTTGTCAGGGAAGCATAAACATCAGACATTGTTCATAGATTGTGTTGTGAGCCAACAACCGATGTTTCGGGTTACTGGTGAGGACGGTGTCCAGGAAAACAAATGTTTTAGAAGTTGGCCAACTCCATTGGGACTTGGGGTTGTTGATTCAGAAAGTCATGGCATCCTGTATTGACACTATTGTGGAGCCACGATGTCAGGCCGCACATCCCCTGCTACTAGCATTCCTCCATATCACAGCACCGCAACGCACATCGGACTGGAAACCTCAACAAAAAGCCAGCCAAAGCGTTGAACCATTTTCACTCCAGAACACAAGAGAACAATGCCCAAAGCACACACAAAACACTCGAAAAATCTTTGTTGTGTTACTAAAGCTCCGCACAGCAACTCTCCTCGCCTCGGTAAGAAACACACATGTACAGACACACAAATGGAAAAGTAACAACGTGAGACGACCAATTACTGGGAGGAATCTCTGCTCTTGACAACCTGGTCTTGACTGGAATTAAATTACAGCGTGGGCCGAGCAGTAACTGGCTGACTGTCATGATAAAGCCCTTCTGAAGACGCTGCAAAGGATTATCAGCTCTCACAGCTTTAATTGCCAGTTTAATGAAGTCGCCCACAATGTACCTGACGGGCACTAAAGGCGGACATCCTATTTGTACACATCAAACGCACCTCAGGGTGAAATATTGCTTCTAGAGGGGACTGCAAAGTGCAGTGCATTTATTAAATCACTCAAAGTAGATCATATAAAATGTGTCATGTATCACTGGTACAACATTATTAATAACGGTAAGCTTGTGTTTTACAAGAGCAATTAGCGTTGGATTAGCAGGATGCAATTGCTTTTGAGGAAGAGTCAGTTTCCCCTTTTGCTGACAAAAAGTACTATTAAGGTAGTATTACAAAGGTAGTTTTTAGTTGGGGAAATGTGGACAGTGGCACCTGCCAACAAGGGAAGCCTGAAGAAGAACAGTCCATTAGGTCTTGGGGTAAATAAAGAAACCAGAGAAGGAATTTCAACACACAATTATTTAATCTGAACTCTTCATCACCTCTTAAAAAAGACACCGTGGCTTAAGTTAGTGGAACACCTTTTCTGCACTGTCAGGAACTGCACCCTGAATTCAAATGAATGTTTTAAATGAGTAGAAATGAAGAGGAAGTGTATGTTTTAATAAGTAATGATAATAATTTAGTCTCCTGAGTGTTTACAGCTCCAAGTTCCGGTTTTGAGATGGCTGCATCAGTTCGGCACGTCCGGATTTGGGTATTTTCAAACATTCCTACTTGAGGATTTTCTCAAAACTGCGAGTGTCTATGAGGTGATATCTTCAAGTCGTTATGCAACGAATGATTCAAGTCAGTCACACACTTACACGTTCTTGAGGGATTTCAACCTTTTGAAGTCATTCCAGTGTTGATGCACGGTTCGGGTCATAATTATCCTGTTGGAACAGACCAAATTACTGCTGCAATTTAAGTTCACTTAGATTTTGAAGTAGGTCTCTACAGGATTTTGACTGTGCCTGGTTTCATTCATTATAGCAGCCGTCTCCTCACATGTCTCCAAGTCACCACTGCTGAAATTAACCCATAAAGAATGACACTTCCACCAGTAGGTTCTGCATTTGAATGTTGAATACCTGCGCTATGAAAGATTCATACTTCCCAACCTCAGAGCCTTTACTGACGCTGCTATTATGTGTCAGGATGTTCCAATCAGGCTTATTTAAGCATAATTTTTGGGGGGTAAAGTAGAATCTAGGTTACATTAGTCTCCTGTCTTGCATTGAAGCAATACAACTAACCAACAGACTTTATTCAAGGGAGATATTTTAAAATTCCCATTTGATAAAAAAGATCTTTTTATGAGATGGGGCTGTTGTTTTTGGCTACAATCTTTTGAAAAGCTCGGTTTCAAGAGCGCAAACCGCCGCTATTCAAGATGTTTTAATATGTCATAGCCAGAAAAAGGCACATGTATAATTAATAACATGAATAATGGCTGCGTGCCATTTACGTGTGCAGGTTTTATGGCTCTCCTATTGTGCACGCTAGCTCACTGGCTCGGCGTACTGGTCACGTAAATGGAACAGAGACATAGTTAATGTATCACTTACACCTGTGCTTTTCCTGCTATGACAAGTAATATAATGTCTGCTATGAAAAATATCCATCCCAGCACCCCACTGAAGGAAACTGGCCTGTTGTTTTTGAGATTTTGAAACTAGAGAAATTCAGTATCAAGGGTTATACTTGTGGTTTGATGGTCAGACCCCCAGCAGCAGTGGAACACAATGATGACTGGGGCAATGGCTATGAATGACAGAATGGATAAAAACTTCACTATATACCAATATTTAACAATAATATATCAATAACAGTAGGTCAACACCAGTATATAGGCTTACAAAACTTATATTTTACAACTGACAGATGCAAACATGAGTATATACAGAAAAATGAATAATGTGAGTGCTCTTCCTCCTGATGCATGTGTGTGACAGAAACAGAAATTATGTGTTATTGTTGTATTTGGGCTTGTATCACAATCCTTGTTACGCCAAACTTACTGAGGAAACAAGACAGGAAGAGAAAATAGAGCAGAACCATCAATCGTTTGTCCTGGCAATGACTAGTTGCTCATTATCGGCCATTAGACTTGTTTGGATGTGACACTGGCTATTATTTACCTCCAGTCTGCTAGTCTGAAAATGTGAAAATGCCTGTTATGTAACTGATTATCATTGTTCCTCATCGCTACCGTGTCGTACAGCTATGCGGTATGATCTGCTATGATTCACCGGGAGTGCTGTTGGATACTGGGTAGACCAAGGCACCGGTGCTTTCAGGGTTCAGAGTTCCTCTCTCCCACTGGAGCTTTTTTTTTTTCAAAACCAGGCTCAATCAGGTTAAAGTAAAGCACTTTGGATGAGAGCCTTAAATAAGTGGCTGTATGTCCAAAATTGCAGAACACCCCTCTACTTACTAACTTTATTCTCTTGAAAAAATGTCTCTCTGTGCACACAAATACTTTTCTTGCAGGGGAAAAAAAAGCTATTTCTTAACCGACTACCAGAGTCAGTACTTCGCCTCCGTCAATAAAAGCTCCTGTTAAAAAGGCGTACAGTAATGTGGGCATCAGACTGATGACCGCAGCGTTCCTGCTCCCTGCAGAGTCAAGGAAATTGTCTTTTTATTGTCTTGGACTGCCACTGCTGCCACTTATCAGACAGAGACACACACCCCCGCAGTAAGCAAAAAAAAAAAAAACCCATACTCATGAATGCTTGCAGGCATCTATATACAAGTACACACACACATATACACAACTAGAAGAAGAACAAGAGGTTGGGATTTCCACAGACATGCCACTGCTCACAGAAAAGACAAACACATGAGAAGGAAGGATGCTCCGGGATACACTTTTTCCCAGCAGTTGTTCCTCTTCCATTGAGATTATTCCGCCCGAAACCCCTAACAAAGCCTGAAAACACCCTGACAAGGGAGGAACCTCACGGAGAGCCAGGGGATCTGTGTTATCTGTTGCACACACACAACACAAAACACACACATACACAGTGTATGTGCTGTACCAACTCTTCAGCATCACTATGGATATTCCAGACAGTAGTGGCAGAAGATTTCCTCTGTTCTGCTGTGCTATCTTATCTCTTGGTATTGCTGTTATAAGAAGCACCAACAGCCTGTACTCGCCTTCATCTAACACAGCAGTTAAGGAGGACCTGTGTGATTACTGGAGCTGTGGTGAGCTATGGCCGGAGGCTTCATGTTCAACAATCTTATCAGCTGCACCACTTGTTTCCCAGCAGGCAAAAACCAGACGAGAGGAGGCCCTTTGGTAGGGGAGCAGAAGAAGGCGTTCTTCAGTTCTTAAAACTGAAATTAGATCAAATTATAAATAAAGGCTGTAATTATGTTCATGATCAACTATCAATCATTATTTCTCAAAGCTCTGACATTTTTAGTGCTTGTTTAGTCTGACTAAGTCCAAAAGTGAAAATATTCATTTACATTCTTTGGGATTTTGACTTGTTGTCGGCGTTGTTTAATTAATTGATTGACTGTGTTTCAGCACTACTCTACAGTAACACTGAAGTGGTAATTGTGGTGATCTGTACTTCCCGTTTGTAAGTCAGTGTTGGTAGTACTGACATTTTTTTTACTTGTATGATCTGTTGATAGCAAACCCAACTAACCAGTTTTTTCTGTACCTCCAACACACTGTAAACACAAAACACGTGTTCTGTGTGAGAGACATTTTTTTACCCCAGCAAAGGTCTGCCTGACACAGTATTTAGTATGGCTGAGTTTGGAGTGGATAAAAAAAAACAGCTGATTATTCATTAAGTAGATATAAAGATAATTAATCAGCAACTACTTTGATTGTTTAAGTCATTTTTCAAGCCAAAATTCTCATTATTTGGTTCCTTCTCTTCTCAGTTTTATATAATTGTGAATTGATTATCTTTGGACCAATACATCTAGCTATAACCCTGAATCTTACTGTGCTCCATTCCTTAATCCAGATTTAGGCTTGACCCAAAGGGTTAACAGTAGTCTGACATGGGATATCGATGGTGTAGGTTTTGATTTATATTTTACCCTTTGATAGCACCACTGCATCACTAAAGGTCCACTTTGTTTTAGTATTGAATATGAAAATGTTCTGTGCAGTCATCGTATTTGCATGGCATTATATGTTTTATTAACTATGATGGAGAGCGGAGGTCTCACAGAGCAGAAGATTTGCAGTTTTCAGTCTTTGCCCCAGAGATTTACATCGTAAGAACCAGTTTGGAGGGAGAAAACTGTATCAGTACTACAGTAAAACTAGTGGTTTGGTCCCTCTGACTGATATATTGTTACACATGACATCATTAGATTATTAATAGTGAAGCATCAGTGTTAGAGCAGCATGTTACTGTTGTAGCTGCTGGAGGTGGAGCTAGTTTCAACCACTTTGTATATAGTTATATATATAAATCAGATTTGCCCCCTCCCAAAAAATGTCTTTTTGTATTTATTTTTCCTACTTTGTGGTAAAGCATCTGAAGTCTCGAGTGGTGCATTCCAGTACAATCAGTTATCTTGTGAATGAACTGCAGCCCACACCTTTCTTGTGGTCTGCTGAATGGCAATCTATATGCCCATCATGATGGATAAACAGCCTTGTTTTTCTGGTTTCAGTCAGAACTGAGATACGACTGACTTACGACTGCAACAAGTATTTCCACTATCAGAGAAGCTTTAGGGTTATTCAGCAGATTCTGAATGACCAATGAATGCGATTAATGTCTGTTAATATCTACTTTTCATCAACTACGGAAATTTTTACCAGTGTTCAGCCTACGATTAAGAGGGCTGGAACATCTCTGCATTCAAAATGCTTTCAAACCTGACCTGTAGTTACACACCAATTTGCTTCCATGCCAATTTCATACTGAGAAGCAGCTATTAATGTACTGAAAGCTTTGGAAAGGTCTGTAAAAATACTGCGAACCTTTTTTCACTTATGTAATATCAAGCTCATTATTCTTTGCCATTCAATTATCTTCTCTTTTCTTATTTTTTATTGGTTTATTTATCCAATTTCTCTTTTTTTCAGAGCAATTTCTGTGAGCGTTTCATTTGCATTCAACTACTCCACCTATTCAACATCCAGATCAGCAAAGCAATCGGGGGAATTCTCGGTCTCATCTACCACACAACACACTATTTCCCCTGCACTCCATGCAAATGCCACTCTTTGTTCTTCCACTCCATTGGTTGATGGCCAAAATTGGATTTCTCTTACATCACTTTGGTGGTGAATTCAAACAGATTTGGGGGAAGAGGGAAATCCTTTGTCTAAAAAAAAAAAATTACAAGATTGCTGGAAAGAGAGCAAAAAGAGGTAGGGCGAACTGTTAAGCACAAGATTGAATGTGAAAAGTCCAACACTCTGCAGTCATATTCCTAAAATAGGTTTGAGTTGTGATGCTGATGGGAAAGCAAGGAGAATTTCTGCTGGCTTAATCAGAGGATTTGGGGTTGGTAATTGGCAGAAAGAGAAACAGAAAAAAAAAGCAGTGAAAACAAACTTCAGAGTGGTTCTTTTTGTGTCTACAATGTAAAGAACGCTTTGATTTTGATGCGGCGGGAGACTGAGACGAGAAAATCAGAAAGATTCGAGCAGGCTAACAGAAAGAAGGCAGCTGTCTCTCTTCTGGTCCGCCTTTCTTCTTCTTCTTCTTCTTCTTCACAGACAGGTAATATTAGATATGGAATGGAGAATATTGCATTGGAGATAGTGATCCTCTGTGATGCCCTCCAATAGAGCAGAATCCAGCTAGATAAGCTTCTCTGCAGGATTCATACAATATAGGAAAATGAAGGTTAAACCCAGTGCAGACAATGAGAAGATGATATCACATCTGTAGGAAAAAAAAAAAAAAAACACATTCTCAAACTTAAAGACCTGATTCAGATTTCATTCAGTCATGCTTTCTTGAGAATATTCCCAATAACCCATTCTGATTATCATTTTCCTCACAAGCAAACATCAAACATTCCATACAGGCTTTTCCATTAGCAAAGGGCATTGTAAATTCCCCACATTGATGCTTCTCCTGATAAAAAAAGGCAATGATTAAGGGAGTAATGTCAAAGCGCCTTTGTGCAAATTAAAAATTCCTTTAATGCTGCAACATTGCTATTCAACTGCTCCGCAGAGAATGAAGTAATCAAATTTTCTCAGCTATTCCAGAGGGTTCCAGGGTTTAAGCACATCTCTCCACATCTCCCATTTCATCAGAGGGATTCAAATAAATTCCCTCACATCTGGTGATGCCAACAAACAACAGTTAGACACTGATGCTGCTTTAAAGCCGAGCCACTGGCTCGTGAATGCAAGTCTGCAGGTTTGAATCCATCCAGCGATTGTGTTTGTCCAATCAAATGGTTGATTGCCCTGCAAACAGAACCTCTGTTTGCATCAAATTAAACAAACCTTTGCACCACCCATTTTTCCACACCTCAAGCTTGGTTTGTATTGCAACGTGTCAGACCTGCAACAGAAGAGCTAAACAACAACAGGGGCCAAATGGTCACATTTGTCAGCTTGAAGAGGGGAAATTGCGAGTGAATCCTCCTATTTGTGCACATGCCAAGGGGGAGGGACTTTTTATAGATAAATGTTTAAAAAGAAAAGGAGGCGGCACCTCCATACCAGCTCCTCCAGTGTTCTGTCCATGTGGACTCAAGCAGTTAAAGATGCTGCCACAGTCTTATAATGTCAGCTGTAGCCACGGTGACTGTTTACTCAGCAGATCACAGAAAAATCATCCGAGGGAAGCTGAGGCCGAGGCCAGCTGGCTGACTGACTGGCAGTTTGCTTTGCTCCTGATATTTGTTTCATCATCAGGGAGTGAGGTGCGGAGAACTGAGAAAACCTGGGCGCCTCAGCAAAGAGGAGCAGGAGAACGCCGCCAGAGAGGAAGTCAGAACGCTGCTAGGGTTAGGGGCTCAATGCAACAACACATGACTTACTGATGCTGCAGCTGCTTGTTCAGTGGTGTCAATAATTTTAGTAGTGAGCAGTTTTAACAGTAGTCTCAAAACGTCTACCAAAACTTCTAAATTCTTCTCTGCAGCATGAGTCACTTCTCCACTGTGCACTGGTTTGAGCATAATATATGCCTCCTCCTCTTTTGCATATTAAGGCACATGGACAAATGCCCATCACAAGTTTCCAAACCCAATATACCATCCAACTGTTTGTTTTGCCTGATCAACAGTTAAAAATCCCCAAAGTATTTATCTCATAACATCAGATTCATAGAAGCCACAAATCCTCACCTCATCATTAAACCTATCGATTAATTGACTAGTTAAAGCACTGATGTTACTATAGCTACATATGCAAACGTTTCAATCAGCCATCCGAAGTAGCAGAGATATTCTAAGATCCAGAAAAACAGCAAGAGATTGTAAGTCACTTCTATTACAGTCACAGAATCAACATCTTTCTTCATCATTTTTGCGTGTCTGTGTGTAGTCCTCTTTTAACCTCTCAAACTCCCCAAGGACGCCGGCGTCCTCGGCTGACATTACTCTCTTTTAGAGGCTGTAGCAGGTTTTAAAGCTAGAGTGATGATTCTGGTATCATATGAAACTAGAAGACCTTGGGCATCCATCGGTATCAACCATCATCATCAACAATCATGATAGCTTGTCGGGAAAGGGGCTAAAGAGCTCTCCAAAGTTGGGTTTATTTTAAACTTGACCTCACTGTATAAAATGGCCTATTATGACCTTAAGGTTAATCACAGCCTCATGAAACTTTACAACCACAAACTAGAGACCGATGGCATTCAGGAGATGTTTGGCTTTCCTATGTATATTGACAATATGGTAGTTTCTGAGCAATTTCCAGAACAGAAGTGCTCAACATCCAATCATCGAAAAATGCAATTCTTACAGAAATCTCCAAATGTCAAAAGTTTTTGATACTGACAGCTTTAATTTTTTTTTGGTGTTCCTCAACGTCTTGGTGTCTTTGTGTGGTATTTTGGAGGGATTTTTGACCATTTTTATCAATTCTTGAGTGGTCAAAAATGGTTAAATTTTGCACCAAATCTGTATAACAGATGGTATCAACACAAAAATTGCTGCAACAACTTATGAGACATAATGGAGCACAGGAATGGCCTTCATATACTTTCATCATGTTCTAAGCCCCTATACACTCTTAACTTTCAAAATATGAATAGGCGCCTAACCAAAACGCAATGTTTGTTACAGATTTATGAGCTACATCTCAAAATAATCTTCAGGTTCCCAGCTTTCAGATGATGTATACCACTTCTATGCTACATATACTGTTGACCTGCTATCACGACTAAAAAAAAGATAAAAATGGATCTATGGTGGGAGGGGAGGAGTGGAAGAGGTTAAGCCATGCTACCTCCCTCCTCTTCCATCCATCCTTTCTGCATGCTGATATGAGTCGGCAGCTCTCAGACCCCCCCCCCCCAGAAGTACTCCCTCCCTGTCAGAAAGCACTCTGACACACAGCCAAAGTCAGAAAGGGGCCTCACTCGTACTGTTGACACACAACGTTTTCATTCATGCATGCACACATGCAGGTAGAACCATGCTTAGACAGCTCTCTCGAAACTCTTCAGACTATAAAAACAGGGCAGACTGGCAGGCTTACTCTAGTGATACAGGCTTTGGCTTTGCGAGGTGAAGTTACTGTAATTGGAGTGCCTTTCAAAGCCTCCGAGCTTCTCCCGAAATAATGGTATCAAAAGTGACAGCGTTTGCTGGATTTCCCTTTGCAGGGCTCACAGGACGATTCTCAGCTCTCAGCTACACAACTACCAACTGAACACTGAAGTCAATTTTTTTTTTTTTACCTCCAGCACCACTTGAAGTTAGTCAGAGCGAGTTGGTAGCTACACTCAGTTTGTCAAAGATACAGTCACTTTCTAGTTAAACAGCTGAAATACTCCAGTGTAAAAGATGTATGTATTTTATATATACATTTACTTAAGTATAAATTTCATATAAACACTCATTGGTCCATTCCTGGTTCGATTCCAGCCAGGGACTCTTGTTGCATGTCATACCAATCTCTCTCTCCCCTTGTTTCTTGTCTGCCTCTTCACTGCCCACTATCAAATTAAGGAAAAAATGCCCCAAAAACCCTGACTCAGTTAAAAAAAAAAAAAAAACTGATTCAGTTAGATGATCCTGCTATGGTATCATATTCTTGTAATGTCTCGCTTTAAGTTTAAGTAAAATGCTTCCTTTAATGGACTTTAAAAGGGAATGTTCTTTTTTCATGTTCATCTCATAAAGAGGTTGTTAGATAAGTGCATTTATGTAAAAAGCTGGACACTTCCCAGCTTGTCAGCTGAATGTAATGGAATAGAAGCATTAAGTTCATCATCATTATATTGAACTATAAAGTAACATAAAACCAGTTTAAGCCCAACTCTTGAGAAGACTGAAAGTAATGCTGCTTCACACCCTCACACATAGATACCTAGATGTTCATTACTAGCCAAATAATACCGTTATTTATAATCTACACCAATGCTCCTGAATCTTCATATTCGGGCCCTTCATGTTAGGGGCAGGAGCCTACTTCTAGGGGGTCACCACATGACAGGACTGTTAATATGTCTTAATGAGTGTGTTTCAGGACAAGAATCACTTTGACCCGGTGGACTAGAAGCATGAACTTGGCACACATGAGTGACTTTATCCTTGTGTCTGACAAGCTTAATCTGGTAATTCTAGACAACCAACCAGTATGATTTATGTCTAAGGCCTTATTCTGTGTCAAAAAAGAGCTTTCATTTGTTTTAATGAAGCCACATTGAAGGTAGAGCGAGGGTCTCAACCAAACATCATGTGGTAATGCAAGCACACATTGGTTTGATTTATTTATAATGTGAACAAAATAATTATATTTACTAGGGATGTGCAGAGGGCCCAGTATTTGTATTTGTATCTGTATTTGTTGAGGCAGCAAAATTATTTGTATTTGTATTCGAATAAAAGTGGAAAGAGGCTTAAAAATCCTGTTTTTGTTTTTATCACACTTTTAATTTTAGAAAATTACAATAAGTGTTACAATAAGTGTTCATGAAGCTTGTTCATGAAGCTTGTTCATGAAGCGCATGTCCGTAGCTTAACTTTATCTCTGGGGAACACCCCGAACTCCGGGAGTGATGTCCAAATTAGGAAATATGCGTCATGTAGCAGGTGGATGTGACCCCCCTCATTAATACCTGCTAATGGGTGTAACAGTGGAGCAGAAGAGAGAGACTGAGATAGCGACGCAACTAACATGCACACTGGTATTCCACATGGTTTATTTTTCTTCCCGAAAACAAATAATTTTTATGAAACAAATATTTGTAAAAAAAAAAAACCCTATTTGTGCTTTGCCGAATGATGTATTTGTATTCAGGTACACCCCTTACATTTACCTTACGACTGTCAAGACAGTACTAAATGATTACTGCCATTAAAACTTTCTAGAGTTGTCTCACAGTATTAGAAACCACTGCAGTGTTTTGGTGTCAAACAATCTCAGTGCAGACTACCTTCCTGGATTGGATTTCATCTTCTCGCCAGTACCTGTAACAACACACCCACACCAATGCAGTCCCTTCAATTATCCGAGCAGTGCTATTTTGGGTCAGAGCACCTGTTTACAGATGCTTCAGAAACAGATGGACTGCATATACAGATTGTTGCAATTAACAGCTACGACTCTAAGTGACGTTGTGTATAATCATAGTTGAAGATTGTTTTTAATCATTTCACAAGAGTGCTTGTTAAAAATTGAAAGCTTTTAAGATATCTGCTTTTCAATAAATGTCTCCACATGATCACGATTTAATCATTTAAGATGCAGCAGGGATTCTGTGTACGCAGGACATTAAGTATTTTTTTCTATGAACTGTAACTTCAGCCCAAAACACTTTACTTAGTGGGTGTTACCATTATTTTGTGTGCATACTTCTCATCATCTGTCTCCATCTTCACCTCAGCCTCTTTCTCTCCATTCCCTCTCTTCAATTACATCTTTCCTATTCTCCTACAGCTCCGGCTGTTACCCTTCAGCGACTTTGCATGGTAACTATGGTAACACACCACCACCACAACCATACTGGACTTTTACTGTCATCACCCTCATTATCATCATTGCCACCATTGTCGTTGCTGAGATTGCGAGACCTCTCCCAATCTTCTGGTCCTATCCTAATTTGCATAATGTGAAGAATGGTGTTGATGCTGAGCGAGAACAAGCTGGCTGAGGTTCATGCTTGACTGAAAAATGATCAGCAGATGTGAGGCTCAGTAATTGAAAAAAATGGAAACGTGGTCACTGGAAAGGTGAGAACGTGTGTGTGTCTCTGCATGTGAGTGTGTCTTGTTTACTCCCAGGAGTTTTTCCTCTCCTCCTGACTACCATCACTGACAGATATACTTTTTTTTCTCCCCCCCTTCTAGGCGTGAGCACCTGCCTGTGTGTGTTTGCCCCAGATGACCTACAGAAGTTTTCCCTCACCACCTCCAGCTTCACGCCTCACTGTATCCCAGGGTTATTGGCAGCCAGAGCCAAGTTAATAGTTTGGCTTATAGGAACAATGTACACCAACTCCTGTGTTTCCAATCTCAAGGCTAAGATTGGAGATGTTAAGACTATACGGGCCCAAGGTGCATGTGTTTTCCTTTTCTCCTTCATTAAGGCAGGCACCTCTCATTGTGATTGATATTCCCTTTATAAGAAAAGGTCTTAGAAAGCTACAGAAAAATTTCCTAGGGGCAACACTGAATGTATGCACACTAATTGTAGCGAGGAAACAATTCAGACCAGAAGAGTCACTCAAATCTCTCCTTGGAGCCAACGATTTATCACATGTGACACCTAGTAGAAGACTGGGATTACATGAGGAAATTCTTGGCATGCTGGTCTATATAGAGCTTATACAAAACAGACGTGACTGTGCCTGAATTAGATCCTACACATACTGTAAATAGACTCTATTCCAATGGTTGCGTATCTATTTACGCCTGTTTACCTTGGTGGAAATTGCTACTGCAATATTTCCCTTTCCCTAGTCCCTTTCCCTTGTATATCCGTTCTGCAGCAATGCACCAACGCTGCAAAATGATGAGAGCCACATCACACTAAGTGGCCATTTCACACGATCGTTGATATAAATGAGGCTGCTAATGATTTTCACCTCATTCTTCAAAGGACACCTACGTGAAAGGTACTGTTATAAGAGTAGCGTAGCTCCTTTAGGGCAGTACGTAATGTGTGTGCGTAGCAAATGTGTAGTTGAGCAAGTGGCAGAAAAGTGACGGTGAATGCGAGCAGAGCAGAAGAAAAAGTTAGCAGTAAGTTGTCAATCTGGCAGTAAATGTACAGTGCAGGCTACAGTGTGTCAAGACCGATAAAAGTCTTGTCTGTTGTTTCCCCAACTGCTGGAAAAGTGAAGGGGGTTAGCCCCTAACTTAGCAACAATGGGTTAGCCTAACCTGACCAGGCTTACTTAAGGTAGACTGACCTTTAAGGTGGAGCCCTGTGCCCCCCACCGCCACCCCAAAGCAGTCAACGTAGGGGAAACACTATACTGTTTTACATTTTAGTGTAATTTTATAGAGAACTGCGTGGCTATAACTGTTCCAGGCTGACTGAAGTACAAAACACATACTTTTATTGGTTCCCTGCTAAACTGAAGACTCGTGGCTTTGATATGAATCTTTGAGAAGATTGTGTCCCTTGTTTCCTTGTTTTCTTTCTTCTTTTCAGTCTTCTACTCAGCCTTCTCTCTTGGTGTATATCTGTGTGCCACTGCTGGTGTGAGGTCAGCCAAAATCCACGAGGTGTTACTGTGTATTAGTGGTACTGTTGGGTAAGAAAAGAAGGATGAAGAACTCAGCAGCAGAGACAATATAGCCTAGTGCTGCTGCAGAGTTCTCTACAGGTATCAGACAGCTAAAAAACAACCTGCTCAGAGCTAACTAAAGCTGGCTTTACAACAATAAACTGACAACACTCGACAATCTCCAAAAGTAAGAACAACTTTCGAAACATAAAAAGTGACAGTATATAACAAAAAGAGCAAGAGAAAAACTTTCTAAAGAAAAAAAAAACTTTCAATACAAAAAAGTTACAGTACCCAGGTTCATAATCGTGCTTGTACTGCTAACAAGTGGTGACCACATATTCTTTCCATTACCTGCTACCAGAGCAATTTACAGTGCACTAAAGTGGAAAACTACAAAGCCGGGTGTGTTATCAAGTACAGAAGACCATGCCTGATCACACCCTTCTTAATGAGGTCAGAAGTTTAACTAACTTTAACAGCACAGTACAGCAATTTATTTACACCATGCAAATTCTAGCATGATCCTTAATGAGATATTTGAAAGGTTGGCATAATAGTTATAATGCAGGAAAGGTCAAGGGTCGTCTCCAAAATCAACAGGTTTCTGGATCTTGGGAGCATGAATGTGTGCCCCCAATGTTTGTCTAAATGAGTAATGAGTCAGGGGAAATTTATGGTGGCACTAGAAGGTTTTATGGTCACAAAAATCAACAAGTTTCTTACTCTTGGGAGGCATGAACATGTCAATCTAGCTATTAGTTTTTAGCCATGCTATGCTAAATAGCAAATGTTTTCATGCTGGTGGTGAACATGATCGACATTACAGCTGCTTAACATGCATGTTAGCAGAATAAAAGGGGATAAAGTTTAAAATGGTGCAGCCAAACATCTAAAGCTCCATTCAGACTAGAGTTATTTCTCTAGGGGAGGTGGCGTGACCTGGGGTACCGCTAGTCAGTGATTTTTATTCAATCTGGAGAGCGTACGTAGGCCATTTTTCATGCCCACCCCAGGAATAATTAAAGCTGCAATTACCTACTATTTTTCAGCGAACTCGCTGGTCCTCCTGTAATTGAAATCCAATCCGGAACAAGGTTCTTCTATCTTAAAATGCATCTCTGAGTTTTGTCCTTAGGAAGAGCTGCTTTTCCCTCTAACTGTATTTTATCAGCTCAGTGTGAAATTTGACTTTTGTATGAAAATGAAGAAAGTCTAAAATGTTTTTGGGTGCAATGAATATTTTATTCCGCACCTTCCCCCCTGTAATCCTGTCCGAATGGAGCTTTAAGATGTTCAGCCCAAGTTTGCCAAATCTTCACAGTAAGAACTCCTCAGTGGAAAGTCCGAACACTTTGAGATGTATTATCTGCCTGAAATCACCCAATCACTGAAGACACCAAGCTCTTTATTTCCCGGCTATCATTTCAGCTGGCTGTGTACTACAGACTCAGGCATCATCTTCCTTTATGCTACGAAGTATCTTGTTTTTTCTAGCTTGGCGATGTGGAAAAAGTACACAGTGCTTACTTGAGATATTGGATATCTTGTTTTTGGAATGAAGCTCCTCAAATGTTGTTTCAGGGGTTTTTCCGACCCAGCAAGGAACACTACTCGGGGCAGTGGGTCTGTTTCCTTTATCCCTGTTTGATACTGACCACTCGTATCCCTCACTTTCTCTTTCCCCTCGATATTTAACCTCATTTACTCAAAACTAAACCTCCTTCCTATTACCATCTCTCACTTAATTCTCCGGGTCTTTCCCCTCATGTATAAACAGCATACTATACATTTTAAGTATCTATGAGAAAAACTTTGAAACAACCTGACCTCTAATTAACACCCATGAGGAAAACCCTACTCACTCACCTTACTTTTCCCATTAGTTCACTGCAGTTATGCTGATCATTAGCTACCTATAGTATGCAGAGTACCTCCCGATCATCCCAGAGGTGCTTCCCTGTCAAACTAGCCCTGCAGTGTGGGTGATGTATGAACTCAGTTAATACCCCAACTTGTGAGGAACATTATGGCCATCCCATTATGAAGAGCACATTATTTCTGATATGACTGCCTGGCTCACCCTGATGAGTCCTGTCCTGATGGATGGACTCAGGCTGACTTGAAATTTTGGCAGTGAGACGGGGGGCGGGAAATTACATTAGCTGTGGACAAGTTTGTCATTAGGTAACAGTTCAAAGTATAGTTCAAAAACAAATGAGCTCTGAGCGATGTGACGGAGAGACTTGTTAGTAATAAACAGGTGTTAATAAGAGTCGGAGTGGTTTTCAATCTGGCTTTGGGGCATTAATTCCTCTCCTGTGGTGAAAGGTGCCATCTGCCATATTAGATTCTGACAGGAAACAAAATCTGTTATAGAGTTATGAATTAGGTACACAGCTTGAAGGCAAATGCCAGGAACCATGGCACCAGTGGAACTAAATGAGGAACTGAGGCTGCAACTAACAATTAATTTCATTATCAATTAATCTGCCGATTATTTTCTCCGTTCATTGATTCATCATTTTGTCTGTGAAATGTCAGAAAATAGTGGAGATGCCTGTTATAATTTCCCAGAGTCAAAGGTGTCGCCTTCATATCATCTTCTTTTGTTCGAACAACATTCCAAAACCCAAATAAAATCAGATTACCGTCATGTTTGACAAAGAAAAGCATCACATTTGAGAAGCTCAAATCAGCAAATGTCAACATAGTTGCTGATTGATTTTCTGTTGATCAACCAATCGATTAATCAACTAATCGTTGCAGCTCTACAAGGAACTAAAAGTCCTTTTTCGTCCATTCATGACTGCATTCCCACCAAATCTGAAGAACTGTAAAGATTAGGCAGATTACACAGTTACATGTGGAAACAACGTAGAGTGACTGTGTTGTTCCATGTATTATTGAATTATTGAGATATATTTCATGAATGATAAGAAGAAATGAAAATAAGTCTCTAAAAGTAACTTGAACTGAGGAAAGATGAAGCAACAAGAACTTTGTTTTCCTTCTAGTACTACACTGTTGGCTCGTTGCCCAACATCAGGTCACCATCCACACAGCGCATCTAGCTACACGTCTACTGTTTGTAATGAGCACAGCTGAATACACACCCAAATGAAGAACTTGTTTTTCAAGTCGTACGAGGTTTCAATTACATTACGCAAATTACACCTTCAATCTGAACAGATAAAAAGTGTCTTACTCAGGATTGCTTTGCTAAGTTTGGATGGCCTCTTTGCAGCAAAACACACTCAGATAAGATCTGGCGTCATATAACAACAGTCTTCTACCGTTGGCCACACAGCAATTAGAGCGATTAGGGTATTTAAGTTTCATTCAAGGGAGCTGTCATGACTCTTTCCATAAACTGAGTGTTGCCTCTTTCCCGTTCCCGCAGAGGTTCGTATTTCCCAAAGATCTGAACCAGGAACCTGCCGTTTCTCAAACCTGTAGGCATCTAATCATTACCGCTCTCACGATCACAGGCTTGACGCTCGACTAAAACTTTCATTCTCACAGTTGGCCTGAGCCTGTGGGGACACTTAACATTTTGCTCTAAAATAATTAGCAATGCAAATACATTTATCTTCAATCTATTACCCGTGGTGTGATAAACCCAAGAGATGAAACAGATTTCATTTTAAAAAAAACCTCTTAATTCTTTCAGCATCGATGGTGATATCTACTTTAATTAGCATGATCAGAAGCTGTATCAAGTAATCAGGGAAGGGGGAGGAAGGTTGCAAATGATGTGTGAAAATTTCTCATTTCTCCTGTCTTATAACTACACATGTATTAGCTTGATTTCTACAATGATGCATGAAAAGAAGAGCTGAAAGAGAAAATGAAACAAAAAGAGAGACAACAGGACACAGTTTAGAGTTAGACTGGACTGAGATGGAGGGATGTAGCTGCCAAGTAATTCCATCGTACAAAGCTTTTACAAGACACTCAACTGGTTTGACTTGACAAATCCATCCTAATAAAGCGCTCAGGTGTTCAAGAGGCTGTTAGTATCCTTGCGGTTTATCAGCTCGACATGACACTTGCCTGGGGAAGCAGACAACCCGGGCGGCACACGTTTCATTTCCACGACTGGATTTCATTTAGTCTCATGCGGAGATAACTTGGAGTTGAAATGGGTAAGGACAGGCGCTGCCAGACATAACAAATCAAATCAGTAATATTTGATTTGAGAGAGGTACATCAAAAACCCAAAGAAAACAAAAAACTCTAATCTCATTAGTATTTTTTGAGCATGTTTTGAGGAAGGTAGAGAATGAAAGTTTACCAAGCTCGTAATAATAATAACACTGTAGTGCATGTTTTTTATCCAATTTTAATTTTAAAACTGAATATGGCTTTCAGGCATGCAGAAACATTCATTAAAGGAATAAAAGGTTTGTTTTTTTTACAGGAATTCACTGGCCAGAAGTAGCTCCTCAGCCGGGAGAATTTAATTGTGGATCTGAATGTGACTGCTGGACTTGCCAGGCCGGTGACAAAAGAACAAAAACACACCAACTTCCTTTCCTGGCTCGAGGTCATAATCAATATTACCTCCCTTGTTGGTCAGGACAGAGGGACACAACACTGACAAATTATTTCTGTGAAAATACAGCTCTCTACGCTAATCCCAGACACAGTGGGAACATGGCTCTGTGACTTGTTCAGTTTTGACATTTAATTTAAAAAGACACCTAAGCTTCAAAAAAATATTGCTACTTTCTACTCACTACTGGGTTTCTGCCAGAGAAGTTGGTAGGCCTGGTGGGTGGTGGTGGGGGGATTTGGTGCTGAGCAAAACGTGTTGCTGTTTCTAAAGGTGTTACTGGTGTTACACGGTGTTCTCGCCAACGAGAACACCTGCCAGGCCAAAAAATATGTTTTTTAAATGACAAAAATAACACCAAATATCCATTCATTCGGAAATCAATAGCGTTTGGGAGCCTCTGAGCAGCTCTGTTTCGAAACGTGAGTCAACGTGTGTGTTGTTGCCTGGGAAACTCCAGGTGGCGTAGCTCCTTTTAAGGAATAGGACAGTGCGTAAGCGAGTGAGAGGTTACGTGAGAGAGCGAGCGGCAGGAAAGTGACGGTGAATGCAAGTGGAGCAGAGGAAAAGGTTAGCAGGAAGTTGTCAATCTGACGTCAAATGTACAGTCCAGACTACAGTGTGTCAGTTAATGAATGTTCCAGCTTGTCAAGACCAAGAAAAGTCATGTCTGTTGTTTCCCCAACTGCTGGAAAAGTGAAGGGAGTTAGCTCCGAAGTTAGCAACAACAGGTTAGCCTAACCTGAAGGCGCTAAACAAAGATGGAAACCCTGCACTACTTCCTCAAAACCCTGCACCAGTGTAAAGCCTACACATGTAATTAAGGCTGTATGACTAGTTGCATATTTAAACTTAGTGATATGCAGTATTGTACGGTTTTAATTACATTTGGGTTTTATTCTCATAGCTCATTGGTATGTGAGGTGGTGGAGTATTACTAAAATGTTTCCACTGGGGCAGAGCCCATTTCTAAAGGTGAATAAAAAGAATCAAATTAACTGATTCAAAATGCTTTTCTGCTGTTAATTGAACTAAACGGAGTTGGAGATTTCAAAGTTTTCAGCAATGACAGCTGAGGAACTGAAAGATGAAAAAAAGCATCCCAGCCAACAGGGTTTAATGGAAATGTGGTAATTAATTAAAAAAAACACCACTAATGATGTTTAGATGTACTGAGGCAAAAATGACTCATCTATTCATGCACAGAAATGTTCAGCCAAATCAAACTTGAGTGAGTATCAGAGCTGCTCGTTCGCAATCCCACCGACAGTTCAGAGGCATTAACAGCTGTAACTATTTGTCTTCTCTTTGGTTTGCTGTTTGCTTTCCTGTGCTGATATTCACTTCATAACCCACTTATTACAAGAGTTAATAATTATTTTGAAAATTCTGATGGAGACCTTGGGAGTGTGTGCACCTTGCATGAGAATCCCACCAGTGAGGCTACCTCACACATGTATGATATGGTTATTATCTAAACAACATTATTCAACACTGGTTTTACACCTCGTGAGAATAATTATAACGTGTTAGAAATTTGTGATTCCATCCTGTCCTCACAAGAAGAACAACAATATAGGTCTAAAATTCAGCCTGACAAAAACGACTTATAGTTATATTTATGCCATCTAGCGGCTGTTGTAATTATGACCCGGGGAAGTGATGCTGTTCAGATGAATATAAGGTGACTTCCTTATTAGGAGGAGGCGGGTAGGGCGGATGGATAGATAGTTAGCAAGATGGCAAACAGGCAAAAAGTGGCTTTTGCTGCAGGAGACCACTGTTCACCTCCGCGACTCAGATGTGTTTTTCCCTGCACGAAGGACTGTATTTCACAGGTGTTTCATCGCGGCTCGGGTGTCTAAACTATGATCTTTCCCTGACCCTAATCTGGTGGTTTTTGTGTCTAACCAGACCTTAACCACAGTGTTATCACACCATAAAACATCACTTCCTGTGGGTTCATCTCGTCCCCATTGAAAACACTCATATAGGTCATTTTTGGAGTCATTGGAAATAGACCTATTCTGTTGTGTGATTCATATTCAGAATTGAGTATTATTGTATTATATCCTATATGAAAAAAAAAAGTCTTGCCGATGTGAAACATTTGAAGCGCGTGCTTAGCATGTTAACTGTGAAAATTATCCAGCTCATCAGCAGGAACCTTAATTACAGGGTCGTTCAAATCAGTACAACACTGGACCAGAACATTAGCCCCATTCGAGCAAATCTACAGCTACATTAACAGCATTGTAATTTGCCAAAGTCCTAATCAAAAGACAGTGATTATACACATTGATGGTGGCTGCAGATTTTTTTTTTTTTTTTGCAGCCATATAATTGCCTATTCTCATTAAGACTTTATTGAAATTTGATTTTTTTTTCCTACTTGCCATTTTGCTTAAATAGGAAAATAAAAAGAGAAAAAATGAATCAAAGATAGTTCGATGTCAAAATATATATATATATATGATGTGTGTGTGGCATGAACTCACACCATCCCCCCTCATAATTAATGCAGTGAGCACCTTGAACCTGCAGCTCCGCATGTGTTGCTCCTCTCGTGTCACACTAGACTTCATCAATCACAGCAACCCTCTGCAATGAAAATCTTGAATTTATTTCACGTTGTTTATCAGCAGCACTGAAAGGCTGAGGAGCCACTGTCTCAAAAGAAACTAAAAACCAAACCAACACCCACTCCAACTACGTTAGCCGACATTTGACCGGCTGCCCTGCATAACGCTGGATGAAAACTCAAGTTGACCCCAATTTATATTTTAAGTCTTTGGTTGTCATTAACGAGGGGAAGGATGCAGGTGAGTGGGGGTGAATAATTATGCGAATAAACTATCGCCGCTCACCGCATGGAGCGATTTATCATCATTGGGGGGGCAGTGGAGGGGAAGCCAATGGACTGCATCCCATCCCCCCTTATTAGCACACGATCAATGTTTCATAGCATGGATAAAGAAGAAGTATAGCATGCAGTAGAAAGGCCTTAACCATGAGCACGGTCCTCCCATACATTAGCTGATATTATAATTCACTACTGTTCAGCTAGAGAGCCACTATTAGCCAACCATGTATGAATAAAAGGATACGATGTCCACTGAAGGACTAAAATGAACTAGTAATGTTTTCTATGGTTTAGAGGGTGTGTCACAATCACACCATTGTTCCAAAAAAACTGACTCAGACCCTTTTTCCTGTTAAGCAGGAGGAGGGAGGGGGTTACGTTGTAAATTTTGCTAGTTAGAGATGTAGATGTGGACAAGAAAGCAGGTTGGTCATGTTGGTTAAACATGCTGTGACATAAAGTCCACTTTTATTATTTAAAAAGCTGCAACTGTGCTCTAAATTGAAGCTACAAACGTAATTTTCAACCTTCTTTATTCATGATCTTTTGGATAAGGTTACATAATCGAAAAGTGTCCCTCAAGAGCGCCGTGACATCAGCCAGGGATATCAGTCCAACCCCCCACCTCCCACCCTCAAAGGTTTTTCAAGGAACATTCGGGGAGTATAAATGCCATTGTTAGGTCTCACATAGGAGCAGCAGGATATGCAGAATGCTTCAAACAGCGGCCTCTTTCTTCACTGAAAATTCTGCCACAGGTGCCGGCGCACTTCAAAGCTCTCTAATAATGGGGGCTTATGAATATTTTAGTAACAGGTTACAATGTTAAGCTCTGAGGATGTTCTATCAAAACTTCAAAACTGTAAAAGCCGTAGGAGCTCTTAATGAATATACTTCAGCCAAATTAACTGAGACGGGGAGGTGTAAGTCTGGCAATTAAATGTGACTAATGCAACTATAAACACCAACTGTAAGATCTTAAAGGTAGAAATGCACAGATATAAAATTTCAGGGCCAATAACAACAACTGATAATAATCTGTTCTGTCTGCGTACGATATCCGATAACATCAGTTTTACAAATGTGAAAGGCCAATGAAGGCTATATCTTTATACTGACAGGTTTATTTTTGTAATATAACACCAGAGCCTTCACCATGTAACTTGTTAGCCTTTTATTGTAAACTTGTAATAACCTTATTCTTTTTAACATGTTGACTAATTAACACTAGACCCTTATTTCTTATTGACAAGCACAGGCTATAAAAACCATGAGTCGATAGTCTACTGTTTAATTGGATAATGTTCACCTAAAGCCTTTGGACTCCACTCTATAGAAAGGGTGCAATCCTTTTACAATAAACTGGCTAAAAGCCCTGTGACATAATTCATCCTCTCCTCTGACAGGTAGCGCTGGCAGAGCGGAGGAGCTGGTTGGTCTCCGCCTCGAAATCTACAAGAATTCAAGTAATTTTAAGATATATAGCTAATTGGGCTCATACAATTAGTGTTTGTTTCTAGCTTGTTCTAACAATTTGCTATTACCATAATAAGCTCTGTATGGAAGTGTAAAACACACAGACTGTGGATTAAAAGGGTTGAATGCAGGCAGAGTGATCAAAGAAGTCACATATCAGTAAGTTTATGTTCTGCTTGTTCAACAAGTGTTTGATAAATTGCTCAAACTGTCTCCTGCAGAATTGGGAAGAACAGAGAAATCCGTGACAAAGCTAACATCAGATGAGGGAGATGGGCTGAGATTGAGACATCTGGCTTTCTAAATGTATTATTAATTTGATGGATTTAACAGTTCCATCACAAAAATACAATTTTGTACACTGGTGTGCACAACTGGGAAGTTCACAAACATTTCAACTTTTCATGTTTAGCTAGCCAGTATATGGATACTGCACCAGTTAAAAGCATATTAGGCTTTTTTTGGTTTGCCAAGCTGCCATTTTGCCTGTGAAAACTTGCCAAAATAGATGTTGTCTGCTGTGTACATACAACACAAACATTCAACAGTGTTTCCCCTATATTCATTGTGGAATAATGAGCGCTGCTCAGTCATTAATATTAATGAGCTACTAATGATTTTCACTCGCACTGTGCGAGCACGATCATACCCAACGTGTCGACTAGTGCATCAAACCCCAGAATCCTCCCTGTCCTCATTTTTCAAAGGCCATCTATGTGAAAGGTACTGTTATAAGAGTAGCGTAGCTCCTTTAGGGCAGTGTGTAATGTGCGTGCATAACGAGTGTGTGGTTGAGCGCGTGTGAGAGAGTGAGCGGCAGAAAAGTGACTGAAAAGATTAGCAGTAAGTTGTCAACCTGGCAGTAAATGTACAGTACAGGCTACAGTGTGTCAGTTAATAAATGCTGCAGCTTCTCAAGACAAAGAAAAGTCTCATCTGTTGTTTCCCCATCTGCTGTTAGCCACAAAGTTAGCAACAATGTGTTAACCTGACCAGGCTCACTTAAGGTGGACTGACCTTTAAGGTGGACCAGCTATTCTCATTTAAGTGTCAATCTCAGCTGCTCCTAAATAGAGAATCCAAACATATTCTATTGTTTTGTCTTCACTTCACTTCCATGTCTTTGGACTGTGGAAGGAAACCGGTGCATCTGCAGGAAACCAACATGAGCATAGAGGAAACAAGAAGACTCCAATCAGACAGGAAAACAGCCAAGATTCAAACTCAGGACAATCAGACTGTGACAGTGGTTAAGTTCAACAATTCATATTCTATTCATCATCAAGTTATTTATCATACTCAATTATTATTGTTTATTTTTACTAAATATTCTGATTAAAAATGTTAAAGGTTTGATGAGAAATTTCCAAATGAGTCCATTTTTCATGTCACACACTTAATGCTGATGTCGTTAATAAAGTACCTGAGGAGAAAGTGCTGTCAGCATGAAACCCGGAAGCCATCGTTCTCCTTACTTGATTAAATTTTTTATGATAAATGTATGCTAAACAATGTAAATATGTCAATAACTCTGCAGTGCCAGCAGTTCTCTGCCGCAGCTGTTTTCTGGACGATATCTCATTAGCTGCTAATTTCCGCTTTGGAAATGTACATTAGTGTATCAAAGCACAATCAGACTCGCGGCTCTTATTTGCATCTGTTTGGATTAAATAAAAAGAACCAAACACATCTGAGATATCAGTCAGTCAGCACTTTCTGTTCCTCTCAGCCCTGCAAGTCTGCCAGCAAACCAACATTCAGCTCTCCGCATCGCCTGTGACATTTAACCAATAAGTAGGGCTGCAACTATTTTCATTATCTGTTAATCAGATGATAATTGTCTCAATTAATCGATTGGTTGTTTGGTCTATGAAATGGTGAACAATTAGTTTCCCAAAGCCCAAGGTGATGTCCTCAAATGTCTTGTTTTGTCCATAACCCAAATATATTTGGTTCACTATCATACAAGACTAAATAAACCAGAAAATATTCACATTTGAGGAGCTGGAATCAGAGAAAAATTATTCAAAACGAGTAATTGGTCATCCAAATAGTTGTTGATTAATTTCCTGTCCATTGACTGCAGCTCTACATGATTTACACAACAGCTTTGTCCATTTTTGAGAAACACTTTCAGCTCAGTGATTGTGATCCCGAGCAAGTCAGTCAACAAGTCTACACTTCAGTTGATTCAAATCGAACGCAGTCAGCCAGAGTCAACCAACCAGCTTCCCTGCCTGCCAGTCAAGAGTTCACTCACAGATCTACGGCATGTAGGGTCACAGGGGGCGGCCATTTTGTCTGGCTGATCTGAAATGGGCAGTGGCCGGAAGGTAATCCCTCATTGGGACTAATTATCTTGAGTCTCTGGTGAGATGGCAAATTAGACCGGCTCCAAGGAGCACCGAGGATCAAGACCGCGACCACTGACAGCATTCCAGTAGCTCATTTCAACGACAGCTCTGCTGCACCGTGAAGCGTTTCAGAGGATTTAAAAGTACAGAAATCGTCCCTGAGGAGGTGTGAAGTACAGAAGTAATAAAAAATTTTAACCTTCAAAACACACTCAAGAAAGTAATGTTACCTAATTGTTCAGAGAGACTACAGCGTTGGCTGTGCTGCTTATCTCTCTCAGTATCTAAACTATGTTTGGTCTCTCAGCTCTTCATCGACTTCCTCCATCGCTTCCTTTCTTTCTTCCTTCAAGGTCCATCAGTTGTTGTGTCGTGTTCCTTAATTTAGAGCAACCGGGCTTGAAGCGCTGCAAAAAATAACAAGCTTTACATCTTGTTACTCTAAATAAAAACTCAAGTCCAAATCTTTTGACTTCTAGAAATGCTCATTTTTGTGACCCTGACTGGAAAACATATTTCTTTGACACATAATGTTTTGTTCTTTTCTAAGTCTGTGATGGGGTTTCTGAAGACGGGGTTGGTGGTTTGATTCACAGCTCCTCCTGTCCACATGTCCAAGTGTCTTTGAGTGAGACACTGAACCTCAAATACCTTTCCTGATGTGTTTAAATGTGAGGAGAATTTGCTTTGTTTGGACAAAAGCATGTTTTGGTGTTTGGTGGTTTGTCCATCTCTGAAATAAGCAGATTCTCCATGAAGTTCATTAATTCTACCCAAAACATGAACCCTTTCCTGTTTGGATACTCCACGACCTTTCTTCAAGCGCTATCTTCAGGTCAAACTTTTCAATTTTCACACAAGAGGTTCCGTAAGGGGATAAACCCTCTCAGTTTTAATGACTACGTGACCTTTTCTCCTGTGCCAGAGTAAAGAAAAACATCACAATTTCAGACCCAGCAAAACTGTCTGTATTCTGTCCATTAGAGCCAAAACCATCAGTCAGTCAGCAGAAAGTTAATCAACAACAATATCGATAATCCATTCATAGTTTATGTATTTTTTCAAGCAAAAACCTCCTTCATATTACATTTTTTACAGCTTCTCAACTGTGATTTGCTGCATTTCTTTGTCTTATTTGATAGATAAATGAATATATTTGGGTTTTGTAATGTTTGACGGACAAAACAAGCAACAGTAAGACATCACCTTGGGCTTTAAGAAATTGTTTTTGACCTGACATTTCATTGACTACGTTATAAATTGATAAATTAAGAAAATAACTGTCAGATTATGAAAATGAAAATTCGTTCCATCTAACACTTTCATATTTTGATGATGTAATGGACATTAAAGCCTCTTGGAGCTTTAAATTTTTTGCTTGTTGCAATAAAAATTATTTTTCAGTGTGCAGCTTTCAGCCTGAACACAACTATTCCCCTCTGCTCAGCGTGTCATTTTTTGCAGTGCAGTGAAGCAACTCACAGCACCAACTGACCAGACCGGGCTAAAGTCAGGAAAGAGGTATTGTTCTCCCATTTCCCCCCTCCATGAAATCTCCTTCCTGGAACCAACATATGCTTCCAGTACACACACACACACACACACACAGTAAGCTACTGGCCAACTATATTAAAGCTATCCCAGAATTTCACAGAGAAGGGAGGGTGATTGGAAATGTTGATATTACACACATCCTGAGCTTTATACAAACAAGTCTACCTGTACCCACAACAGACCCCCCCTCCCCCACCCACCTCAACAATCACACACACACACATTCCCACGGGATCTTGTTATGTGTACAGTATGTCCTGCCATGTGCTGGTATAAGCTCAACGTCCCCGTGCGAGCGCAAAATTTTCAAACGTCTTGTTTTATTCATGCCGCAGAAACCGAACATAGGTCTATTGATCTCTGTTGATTTATGGTAATATTCTGACATGTTGTTATTCTGGCTTTCTTACTTTCAGCGTGTTTTTGTTCTCTCATCTGTTAATATGGGACTTGTCTCGGGGTAAATACGACACAACGCGCGACACAAAACTAAACACAAAAACAATGCGTGTTGTAGTTTAGTTCACCGCCGAATGAGAGAGACACTAATGTTGGGTTCTTAAGAGAGTAAAGTAACAATCACTTACCGCAGTAAACATGAACCTTGTTAACCTCTCCGTGGTTTCGTTCTCCATTAGCGTGGGCACAAAATGCTTTTAAGCTTTAAAAAAGGTGCAAAGGGTTGAAAGTGTGGCCTTCATCTACCAGAGGAGGGCTGATTAAATTATGTTGTTTTTTTCTTTTCTGGTGATGCTCTGCTTCACATTCCAGTGTATAAACACACCTGAGAGACGTCGTGCACATCCAGCTTCGATTAATCATTCAAGTCATTGATTGAGCAGAAATACTGAAACATTCTCAAAAGCAGAGGATTTGCTACTTTGCTTTTGTTTAATATTACTTTTAATTGAATTTCCTTTTGAGTTTTGGATATTAGGAGAGAAAAAAACCCACCACATTTCAAGATAACAGCATGAGCTCTAGGATTTTTTTTTCTATTTTCTGGCATTTTATGAACTAAACTAATGAATTAATCAATTTTTTTTATAGTTTAGTCCAATTCCTGCCCTGTTTATGAATGTGATGATGTTTCAGAGAAGGTGTTACAAACAATAATGCAAAGAAATACAATTTACACTATGTGAGGACGCTGTATACTCGAAGCTGGAACATAAAATCAAGGTAATTATCTATTTAAACCAATCAAAATAGACGTTTTTTTTAAGCGAAAACAAACTGAAAGTCTGACATATGGCAATATGATGGTAACTGCTTCAGTATCATTCCTCTCCAAGACTCCGTTTGTTCTCCCACGAGTATGAATATCTTCAAAGACCGGCCTTCTAGTCGAATCCTCAGAAGCAGCAGAAAATGTTCTTTGGTTTGTCCTCATTTGTTCAATTGTTCCTGTTTTATAAGTTTTTTTTTCCTCCTTTCTCCTTCTCTCCCTCTTCTCACATTTTCTCCTTCTTTGATTTTCTCTTCCTCAGCGGCGGGCGTGAAACCATGATCTGCCCTCTAAACGGCTCTAATTTTGCACAGCCGAGCTAATGAGATAAAAAAAAAAAAAAAAAAACAACCCCACATCACTGAAACAAGCGGCCTTGATCACTGAAAGCGAATCAGACACAGCAACACAGCAGCAATACATCTGTTAAATGATTGATCGCGCGTGTTCCTTGTGTACTCCGATATCTGCTCTCTGATGCTGCCTTATCAACACAGCAGCTGGCCTCTGATGACTCCAAATCCACAGCTCCAACTTGATTCATTAGACTCAGTTTTGGAAACTTTACTGAGGTTAACCGAGTGCAGTCGGGGTCTGAAGCTGGCCCCCGAAGTTATTCTGGTTTTTTTTACGACAGAGAGAGAGAGAAAAACCCTGATGAAATTTCATCATATTGCTTTGCAAAGGCTATTTGTGTGACAAGTCTGAGTTGGGACAGCAGACCCAGAGAATTATTTCCATACAGACTGAGCTCATCTTTCGAAAATACCTGTGGGATGTAAAGGGAGGGGGGGCGGGCTGCTGGATTTGTGTTTACACCTTTCTCAACTTACTGCAGGTTGAAGAGTCTTAAAGTCAATCATAGAAGTTTCTGTTTGCTTTCACTTCTTTTCTCTTCTCAGCATCAGCTCCGGTAGCTCATACGTCTCCAACGTTTTAATTTGAAGTACTTTGGAGACAATTTCCTGCATTGATTGTATTTTGTTTGTTTTGTGCTTAACGATACCCGGTGAGTTATTACTAATGTTTTTGTTTGCAGTGATTTAGGAACACCGGGAGGGCTGGATAGAGATGAAAAGCAGTATTTCCAAATGAAATATTTAAAAATCTGCTGCAAATGAGGCACTGTGAGGAGGTTTGTTATTATCGATCTGGATGACTCGTGAATATCAACGCGAAGCCGGAGAGGAGCTTGTTAAGAGAAAGTGAATCTGACCTCCTGAACTCGTGTAAGAATGAGCGCTCTGCAGTGCAGCATATGAGCAGAAAAGGATATTCAAGTATGAAAGTGGAGACAGAAAAACAAATAAAAATCAGGGAAAGGACAAGAGGAAGGTGATGACCCATTACAATCCTGAATAATCGCTTACAGAATTAATTACAGAATTAGACTGTATCACTTTTATGGCTCTTATTTTGAAAAGGTCAATGCTTCCCAATAACTGTTTTTTTTTTTGTTGTTGTTGTTGTTTTGGGGGTTTTTGCTGGAGGTTCCAATTAAATTATTGCAATGAAAGGATTCATGAGCCCTGTGTTTTCTCTCCAAGGATCCTGACCTATAACTTTATTATCATACCAAAACATCATTTCTTTGAGCTCATAAACAGAACTTTGCTTCCGTTTGGAGCGTTAAGGTGAGATGATGAAAGCTGGCAGCTGGCCGGGAAAGACTGCACTGGCAGAAATGTCAAAGAGCCAAATTGACTCATTTAGAGCGAAACAATATTCAGCAAACTGTGCTGCCATCAAAAGTCACACTGATGAAACTGATCGTCTCTTCTGTGTGGGGTGCAGGGGGATCGGTGGCCGACAGCTGTTCATAAGGGCAACTGTACCAGGAAAATATTGAAGAAACCCTAAGTTAAGTGAAGGTCGCACACACCGTATAGGTATATTGTAGGTACGACTGCAACAATTATTTTCATTATCGGTTGTTTTCTTGATTAATCAATTAGTTATTTGGACTATAAAATGTCATAAAGTGATGAAACATGTGTTTCCCAAAGCCCAAGGTCTTATTTTGTCCCGACCAACAGTCCACAACCCAAAAATATTCAGTTTCCTGTCACAGGGGACTAAAGATATTTCCTCTCCTCTCCTTATCAGCAGAAACAGGAAACATTTTCACATAAATTATAATAATAATTAAGCCACTAATGAAGCTAATTCATGCTAATTCATGCTCAGCTAGTGATAGTAAAGTATTCCTTTGTCAACATACACATGTTCATGCATGACACAGGGTAGTAACATCAATTCTCCATCTAAAAAACGATTAAGGAGTGATTAATGTTTACGGAAAACCCGTTTCCCTCATGAATACACAAGATATGCAGCAAACGCACCAGCACATAATCTTATCATCCTCTCTTTTAGTTACACATGTGGTGCATGTGGGAAGTTTCTGTCGCAGCGTTGAATGTATTCAGCAGCCCACCAGAGAAGTTTTGTCACCACACTTTTTGCGTTAATTAGTTTTGTTTTCAAAGATGTTTAACTTTGATTCAGTAAGTGTGAGGAACTCATTCTGCAGCCCGACTCGAGCAGTTTTAATCAGATCATCTTCTCATCATTTTCTTTGACAGAAATCACAATGTTAACATAATACAACATAGCATAGTGAAAGTGCAGCAAACATTTCATTAACGTAACGCTACCAGCATGCAGTGACAGGTAGGATTCATGCATTATAACTGAGGCTCCAGTCACTGACATCACTCTGTCCCTCTCTGCAGCTCATTTCTATACAACAGAGAATGAAGATGCTGCTGAATACATGTATTCCATTTGGACCTGTGCCCTGAGAGATGTCAATGTTTTTGTAATACATACACATAATAGCATAAGGCTATTATGAGTCCCCGGCTGCTGCTCAGTACATACCCTATGTTCTTTCTGTGTCGCACAACCTATTAATGATGAAGCTACTAATGAGTAATTAACCAAGAAACCAGATTAAACAGCAGAGAAAAAAACATGACCTCAAAAAATGATGAAATAATTCGCAGCATGACAACCAAATGTATTTTTGGGTGGAAAGAGGAAAAACCCAGCAGCCAGGCTGGATGAACAGAAAGCAGACTGACCCAAGCCAAGGTGAGGAGAAAGTTTTAATTGGACTTTCAGGATCTTCCAAACTCTTCACCAACACAGGAAGACATGGAGAGAGAGGGGGAATGTTTGACAGAGGAGAGCGGAGGAATCTGCAGGTGTCTCTGGTGTGCAGACATTTTTCAGTGAACAAATGTGGGCAACCGGGCTCGACACAAATACCGAGAAGCAGCTGAATAAACTCAGCGATGTTAGTTCATCACGTTCTAATTGTGACATACAGCCGAGAGAGAAAAAACAGGCAAAGAGTCAGGGTGTCTGCCCGTTAAAATTCAACTCGAGACCAATTTTGTAACTGACAAAATGTTTGGAGACCGTTGAGAACTTCTTTGCATGTTATAATCCTCCATCCTGTCTTCCCTGTTCGTCCCTTTCCCTTTCCTCAGCATCACTCCCTCAAACCAAGCTGCACAAATTTATGACATCATTCTTTGGATATATGTGACCGTTATAGACTTAGTATCCATTAGTAAGATTTGCATGTTCAATTCAAATGTAATTGAGACTTCTGTAGACTCTTTCAGGAGCTGAGGAGAGAGAAAAAAGCAAGATGTAAGAGGCGGGACATCGAATAAACGTTCCTCGCCTCTTAACTTTGAGCCCGTACCGTTGGGAGTGATGGATGACGATGACAGTGATGGATAGCCTTCGTGCTACTTTAACCCCCACAGACTAAACTAGAATCAATTAAGCGGCGCAAGACAATCAGCGAGATATACATCATCTTTTCCCGCCTCCCACCTCTGACACAGTGTACATTAGAAAATAATGACAGGCATGTCAGCCGGGATGAAAAACCACAGTTAAGAGCAAACAGCCAGACTCACCGTTACAGAGATAAACCAGTGGGACAATATTTGAGGCCGATACCAAGACGGACAATTAACCGTTCAATCACTGCGGGACACCGTTACCATGGAGATAAGGCTGCAATTATATTTATTATCGGTTAATCTGACTTTTTTCTTTTCTTTTTTTTGACTAATTGATTGATTAATAGTTTAGCTGAGAAGATATCAGAGGATAGTACAAAAAGAGATACTCAAGCAAACTAAAGGGAGGTTTACAAATTGCTTGTTTTAAGACATTAAAGACATTTAGGCCTAACTTCCAATGATATAAAACAAAGAAAAGTCATAAATCCTCACATTTTTGCAAATGTTTCACATTTTGGCATTTGATTAATGGCTTATAAATGACCCATAAATGGAAATCAATTATCAAAACTGTTGTCGACTAATAATACGAATCGTTTGAGTACTAGATAGATAAGATACAGTTGTTTAAATGCATTATTTATTACAGAACTGATTACTTGCACACATATGGGAGGATATGCATAGATAGTTTTGCCACAGTGTTGTGTGGTTTTAATGGTATTTTAGAGGCTTCTCCCTTATGAAAAACAGATTTTAACTGCACAATCGCCTCTCAGTGCTGGTATATACATTTTTTGCATTATCATGCATTGGATGTTTTCAAACCATTTAATCATCTCAATATGTTAAATGTAAAAACTCTTGATTTTTAGAAAAAGTGTCTTTTTTCTGCTTGTGTTGTTCCTGATATACTGTCATGACAATTAAACAGCTGTTAGAGGGAGGAAGCACAAAGAAAGTCCAAAGAAAGAAAAAAAAAAAAACAAGCAATAGAGTTTTAGAGAGAGCAGAGAGGAAGTAAGACAGAAAGAATAATAATGGAATGAAGAATGTTTGGGGGGTCCGGGGGGTTTCTGTGGAGGGAGGGGGGGGGGGGGGGAGTTCATCCACATGGTGGCTGTGTGTAAAGCAGCGCTGACAGCAGCAGCCTGCAGCTTTAATGAAAGTGTCTGTGGAGGGGAAAAGGTTTCATTAAAACCATATTGGAGGGCAACATCATTTCATCCCACCTTCACACACAAACACACACACACAAACACACACACACAAACACACACAGTCGCACACAAACTCTGGAGAGCTAACAATCTCTCTATCATCCCGTTTCCTTGACTCTCTTTCATTTGCACTGCATCTAAAAAGGAGAATCATTTGAAGCAACGCTGGGGCAGATGTGCTCTCATACTCCTCTCGGCTAGTCCAATTTTTTTTTTGTGCATTAAAAAGAAAAAAAACGACAGCCTGTGTGGCGATGGTTACAGCCGGAGGAAACTTTCACAGCGACGGAACGAGAAAAGAATACAAGACTGCGGCGTAGCGTTTAATATCATTATTATGCTGCGGATATACGACCGATGACAGTTTCAAACGCTATTAACTTTGCTGTCAAACACCATTTATTTCCTAAACCTCCCGTGGCAAAGAGACGTCTGGCTCATAACCATCTGTTACATTTTAAAAAGGATTAGTGGAAGTGGGGGGGGGGGGTCATTCTTTGGCAGACCTGGATTTGACTTGAGGTTAGCGGGAGCGCTGAGATTTAGCGAAGGACGGAGGGGGAGATCCGAAACGCGACCGAGGTTTGGTGTTTGGATAGGCTGCGGGGAGCGTTAAGATACAGCAGAGGGAAGCAGATAAGGACAGGAGGGCCCCGGCTTCTGGACTGAGACGCAGCCACAGACAGGAGATAGGAGGAGGGATGGTTGCGGTGGCGAGATAATGCCCGAGGCCCGGAGCTGACAGATGAGGGCAGCTCCAAGGTCAGCCTGGGAGCTGCGGATCACTGCATAACATTATCACTGAGTGTGTGCTTTCATTTAGACACGTCTGTGAGGATGAGCAGGTATATGAACAGGTTTATGAATCTGTGCAGTTTTATATGTGAAAACTACTGGTTTTTGTATGTTTCTGAGACATTTTTCCACCAAAGTTTTATAGCAACAAAGCAACAATCAGGCCTCGACTTTAAAGAAACAAATTAAAAAACTCACTCACTGATCTACAGTATATTAGTGAGAGCAGCTCCAAAACAACAAACATAACTGGAAACCAGTTCTAAACAGAACAAAAAGCCTGACAATGAGATGACTCCAGTCCAAACACATCATCCAGTATAATCCAAGTGTTCTAAGGCCAAGCTCAGTGGGTAGAGAAGTCTAATATTTATCTAATTACAGTATGTCCTCCTTTCTCTACTCACAACGCTCAGCTCAGCCTTCAGCAAGTTAATGGAGGAGACTGTTGCCTTCATGTGCTCTCTGCAAGCTTCAACTTTTGGAAATAGATAATGTGATACAGTACATACTCATTTATTCAACTCAAAATGCAGATATTTGGCTTCATAATATTTTGAGCTGTTTGTAGTAGTTTTAAGGTCCTTTTTTAGGTATTTTTAAGTTGTCGGCCTGCTAACTTGCTGTATTGTGTGGTCATTAACATCTCATAGGTGTTTTCATTTACATGTGAATGAGTGGTAGTGAGAGAATGATCACTTTTAGGTGGACTTCATACTTTAAAAATCTGAGATATACTGATGAAGACTGATTTTCTCTTAACAACAGCACAAAAAAGCAGCAACCAGATCGATTAACTTTGCTTAACTCAAGCAAAAATGCAAAAATAAATCAGTCCAGCTGCTTAAATATGAGCTTTTCCTTCCATAATTGCTGAATGAATCTATAACAAAATAATTATTTCATCAGTACTGCTTACTATCCACTAGAAAATATCCATAATTAATGACTATAATTTAATTAAATTATTAAACGTCTACTAGCTAACTGATTAGTGCACCTGAAGTCGACATGGGAATAAACACAGGCCCTGTGTGTACAGAGGGGAACAGCCACTCCTGCTAAGAGCTGAGCTATGAAAACCATGCTAAGTATGCAGGCAGTATGCGAGGAAGGCGAGCTCTCCCAACAATGATCGAAACCGCGTTGGGGGTGGAGGGAGGAGAGGAGCGGAGGAGCTGGCGGAGGAGCATAATGAGGAGAAAGAGAAGGGGCAGGATGAAGATATGAAGGAGGGTGCGGAGAATAAAAGAAGAGAGAGAGAAACAAGGGGCGATGCCGGATGAATGAGAAGGGGTGGAGTAAAGGGGGGATGGTGAAGAAGAGAAAGAGAAGGAGGAGGAGGAGGAGGAGGGCAGAGAGGGATTAGAGTGAGAAGAGGAGGTATGAAAGGTAGTGGAGGAGGAGAAGGGAAGCAAAAAAAGATGTGAATCAGAGGAAGTGAGTCAGAGATGGAGGAAAAGGGAAGATAAATCTCTTACAGGAGGTAAAAAACAACAGATAAGAGGACGGTGGGGAGAAGAAGAGGAAGCAGCCGGCGGGAAAACTTTGTAGCAGTGCATCTCTGGACGTCTGAGATGTCTTGTTTCTTCACCTGTTCCTGAAGGCGTTCTTAAATAGTGCGCTCTCAACTGTAAAGCGGATGCTGTGCAGATAATAAACAGGCCAATGAAAGCAGAGGGGAGCCGGCCTGGGAGGGACGTAGGAGGGGGGGGGGGGGCACTGAGAGCTGGAAGGCCGGTTTGTTAGAGCAGTTATGTGTGTGGTCTGTCTGTGAGAAGTTTGTAATCCTGTAGAACGGTTGCCGGAGGTGCCGAAACCTCGTCGTAATCTCCGTCTGACTGCTTGTTCACCCGAAATCTTAAAACTGAGCCACGACTCAGACGTGACATTAAAGACAGACGAAGAAGAGCGAGTGAGGAGTAGAAGACTGATACCTCTGAACAGACACACACAAGACAACCACACACTCATCCAGACATTCACAGCTGGAGTTACGACATTTAAACACCAGACGCCAAATGCCTGCACCTCCGCACCGCAGCGGGGACGCCTCAGACTCCTCACGCCTGCCCAACACACACACACAGGTATCGATTCACACCGATTCTTCAGACCACCACGGTTACTGACAACACAAAGATTATTTTCATTATCGATAACAATGGGTTTTGGACTGTTGGTTGGAGAAAAACAAGCATTTCGAACATGTCAACTTGTGCAAAGACGTTCAATTTACAATGACATATAGAGAAAAGTAGCAACTTGCAACATTTGGCGAGCTGGAGCCAGCAAAGGCTGGGATTTTTGATTGATGAGTGACCAAAACTTTCCATTATTAAAGATGTCTTCAGGTCATTTTCTGTAAGGCGACCTTGCACGACACTTGCTGCTCATACTACTGGGCCTGCAGCGTACTTTCACTCTAGATAATATACAGGAAACAGCTCAGAGTGAAAACAATGTCTGACAGTGGACGGGAACATCAGCACTTTATTTCAGTTTTCTGGTTCCCTCGTTAATCAAATGCTTTCCACTGATCAGTGGAGAAAGCGGTAACATTTGGCTGTCAGGCTGAATAGTTCACTTCAACAACTGAACCATTCAACAACAAAGCTTGCAGCGAGTTACACACAAATGCAAAGCACTTGTTACACAATGAAAATGACACCCTGTGTAAAGAGCAGCCTCTGGTAGAAAAAGAGCTCTCACTTTTTGAAGGATGAAGCTGCTGAAATATTGTGCTAAAATCTTTAAATGTGAAGTTTTCAATATTTCCTTCAGATTTCTTCTGGGTGACAACAGTCTGCAACAGTATTACGATCCCTATGGGACTCTACAACGCTCCAATAAGAAGTCATACATATGGCATGTTTGGCAGCTGTTTAAGGCAGGCTCAGGCAAGTCTTGGGAAGATGTCATCACATGTTATTTACTGGCTGCGGTCAGGAATGAACCCGCATCACGGCGTTATCTTCATCGTCGTAAAGTGCACCAACTGTTTTAAAAATATTTCTCCTGAGCAGCTTGCAACCCTGTCTCCTAGAAATTACTACTCTGCCACAGCAATGCAATGCACAGCAAATACGTTTTGCTAGAAACGTAATGCTGGCTGAATTACGTTTTCCCTCAACATAATAAGAAAATGTTCATTAACATATTTTGGCAAGTTGCAAAAATGTTGATATTGGAAGGTCCTGGGTCCAAATGGAAAAGATGGCGCCAACTGTAAGCAGCAACTCTGGGCTTCAAACCGGCTCCAATGCAAACCAACAGGTGACATCACACCTCGCTACGTCCATCTTCATATACAGTTTATGGTTTAGGCGTTGGCAGTACTTCAGTCGTGGTTAGGGAAAGATCATAGTCTTGGTTTAACACAGAAAAAAAGTCTGCAGTGACTTGAACATGTTTATTAAAATTCAACCAAAACCACAATCTTTCACCAACTTTAATCAAAGTCCTTTAGTTGCCTAAAACTAAACACTTACAGGACACAAACTTAGGTCTGTGGTGCCAGTCAGCTGTCTTGTACGCTCACAATCCACCCCGACCTCCTCTCTCCTCCCTTCAGTGCGATATATTAATGTGTCACTTACTTCATTTGACAAAACATTGCCTGTGAACATATCAACATCCAGGCAGCGATGACGTTTGCCAACGCAACATGATTGGGAAAGCAGTTTAGTCGTATATGAACCTGATTTCTAGGAGACAGGGTTGGTGTGAAAATGCACAAAAGATTGAAACTTTTTTTATCAAGTGAAACTTTTCACCACAGCCAAATCATCTTTTGACAGCTGATGGACAACACAGATCTCCGTCTACAACTGACCTTTCCTCTACTTCTGAAAGTTCTTTACTTTGCCGGGGCACAGCATCTTCTTTTTCACAGCACCGTTCCATATTGATGCTGCAGGGCATCCATGTCAAAGTTGCAACCCGCTCAGCACTCCAACATCCACCCCCCTCCGACTCACTGCCGTCTCTCCAGCTGGCTCGGGGCGCAAACCAGACAGCGTTTCCCAACCTATCGCTGACTTTAACAGGAGGGGGGTAGAGAGTCAAGTAGTGCGTGGGGCGATGTGTGTGGTAGGGTTTCTAAATGAAACGCTGGGAGGGAATCCTGCAGCATCTGTGTGCTGTTACATTACATTATCTTGTCAGAAAAGAAGAAGATGAGAAAGTAAAGTTTTGGGTCTTGAAATGCAACATTTTTGGACTGTTTGAGAAATACAAGCAAAAAATTAAGAGATGGAGGGATCAAAGGAGGTGCAGATGTAATTGGAGTGCAGTTAATACTGCTGACAACTCAGTTTGAGGCCGTTTGCCTAGTTTGTCATTGCCAGCTTGGATGCTGAGGAGGGTGGTGTGTGTGTGTGTGTGCTCGTTCCTCTCAAACAGGCACATATCTTCATCGTGCACAAACACTAAAAGTCACTGAATCAGGATTAATTCCCCAATTAAACCAGCTGCAAATAAACTGGATATCTTTCACACAGTAATACAAGATTTTCTCTTCTAAACGCTGTTGTAAATGGTGAAACCTCCAAGAAATGTTTGAGATTTACTGTCATTTATCTGTGGCATATCCTCACAAGCTTGAAATAAATGAAAAGAAAATAGAAACTACATCCTTTCTTAATTTATAAAGTGTTTTTCTCACTACAACAACAATATCAGCATCACAATCCTTCCTTCTTCAACCGGGAGCAAATGGGAGGACCTGGTTCTGGGATATTTATCTTCGGGTTATTTAATGTTCCCGGGATTAAAATGTTAATAAAAATTCTGTGGGATGAGATATATTTCTGTAGCATGGCAGACGTTAATTATAAGGAGGGAGGAATCAAATTAAGTCGGTGTCTCCATTAGTTACAGCAGGAGCTGACAAAAGCCCCCATTTCTGAGAAAAGAACCCGTGAATCAGCCAAAGTTTCACTCGGCTTCTGATGAAGGGCAGGACAATGTGACGGTTTTAACAGATTGTTAGAGGGAAAAGGACAGGACAAGGGGGAGGGAGGGGGGGGAGGGGGAGAAAGGGGGGGCCGGTGGCATCGAACGATACCAAGAAGAAAAATGAGAAGGTGAGCGAAAGGGTGAGAAAAGATTAGATTGGAAAGAAGAGAGAAAGAGGCAAAGAAGAGAATTTGCATAGAAGTCAAAAAGGTAAAGCTGGTAGAGATAGGTGGAGGGAGGGGTCCGGAGGGAAATTTATTAGTGGTTTATCTACAGTCCTGAAAACAGCAGTCAATACTGGGAATACTTGTTCTAATGTTTGAGAAAGACCGAAGCCTCAAGGTGAACCTCTCAAAATTTATCAGTCGCTCTACTTTCCAGTCCTCACCTATCATGCAATGAGCTCTGGGTAGCCTTAAGGGCACGGACATGGAGAAGGAGCTCAGAGTAGAACAGATGCTCCTTCATGTTAAAAAGGAGCCAGTTGAGATGATTAGAGCATCTGACTGGGATGACTCTCAGACACTCTGGGAGTATTTGCTAGAAGGATAATATATGCTGGACAACGTGACTGGTAAGGAGGACATCTGGGCTACTGAGTCTAACCTATTGCCACTTGTCCTGTTGCTGCAACCAACGATTATCTTCACTGTCGATTCATCTGAAGATTGTTTTTTTGATCGGTCCATTAAGCGTTTGTTCTATACAATGTCATAAAATAGTGAAAAAGTACCGTTACAATTTCCCTGAGTCAAAGGTTGTTTGACCAATGGTCCAAAACCCAAAAGATATTCAGCTCACTATCACATATGATAAAGAAAAACATTAAATCCTCACATTTGAGAAGTTGATTTCAGCAAATTTTGGGGCATTTTTGCTTAAAAAAACTACTAAAATGATTGCAGATTTCCACAACTCACTTCTTGGTGATTTGCAGCACGAATATGAGAAACACAATATATATTATAAAGACCAAAGAAAAAGGATTATTTGATCATTTTGGTCTTTTACCAGAATGATCAAATAATCTGGTGAAGTTGTTAAAAAGGCCTAAAAATAGCTCATAGCAATAATGTGACTGTTTCTATTCTCCTCTTATAGCAATCTGATTTTCTAATGGATGTGAGATTTATTTAGTACTTGACAAACACCGAATACTCAATAAAAAAATGCATCATAAACATCAGGAGGAAGTGGATTCTGACTTCACTAATGTCACGGTGAAGTTACTTCTCACTGCCGTTCAGATCCGCTGGCATGTTAGGTTGCCTCTGCAGCATCGAGTTAAATAAATCATTATTCTGTTTATAATTGAGTTACTTAATGTTCTTAATTAAGCCTTGCATATTTGTGCCTTTAGCTACAAGCCACTTGCATTATGCATCCTGTAATAGGCAGCGGTTGTATATATATAGCTTATTAATAGACATGAACTCTCAAGGTTCGATATTTCCCACTTTGACTCACCCTATTTCCATCTGTGTCATCAACACTAACCTATTTACTATCTGGTGAATAATAAAGCAAGTTAAGCATTAGCCACTTCTTTTTTTTAAATACACTTGGCTTATATGGGATTTACAGCTTGCCTCTTAAGCTCTTCACCGTCAGCCAGCCAGTACAGGAGAAAGTGAAACGTGACATTGAGCAAGTGCCTGCTGAATAACACATTAACATTATCTATCATGCTAAATCGATCCACCAATCCAATCACCTTCAGTGCAGAAAATCAAGAGTTGAGGAGTAGCAGCAGTAAAGGAAGGGAGGGTAATGAAGCGTGCATGGGTCATTATTTGCCCACTTTTTGACCTTTCAACTGTGACCTTAAGTTGGGAAAAGGCCTCTGAACAATATCTGCGAGCACAGAGAAGAAGAAGAAGAAAGCGCCTGAAGAGCACAAAGAGACGCTTTAAAACGCTCTTCAAAAGATATTCATAAATAAGTGTAGTCATATCATAATCATAGCCTTTGGCAAGTCTTTACCTGCTTAAAAAGCAGTGAGGAGGACAAACAAAATACTCTTCCCCAAGACGAACGCCTCTATCGCCATTTCTCAAATTCAAGCTTCAAGATGGTTTTATTTGACTGAAAAACATTTCCATATCATGCCCAGGTGCCAGACCAGCAGGCCCCTTCATGTGCCGATGTGCCTGAGACTGCAGTATTTTAAATAGGGCCCCGGTGATCATCCACGTCTGAAAAATGTGGTCATAACCTTTGTAGACTACCAGGTGCTCCTGCTCTCTAAGTTCTCCTTTGAACTGCATTGCAAGATTGATATTCTTGTTTGGAATTTGTCTACAAGTGAAATTTCTGAAAGATGGAGCAACGTCTCCTGCTATCAAAAGGACAGAACTACAAATAAAAACCCTGTTTACTAGAGAAATAGTTTAATATGGGCCTGCTGTTCACCATGTTGTTAAAGTTAAGAACCAAAAGACTAGACTACAAACTTTATTTGTGATCAAACTGAACTCTAATAGCCCTTTTTTATATATCTCTTAAAAATTCTTGCAGTTTTTAACAGACAGGATTAATTTCCATTATATTTTCTTTCAAACTCTTTAAGCGGCTCCCTCAAAAACACACTGCATGACAAGGTGACCCTCCCTTCACATTTTTCCACTGTCTGTGCATCAACAGCGTTTGCTTACGGTTTCTGTCACAGTACACACAGATCGCACGTCAAGCTCTCTCACAGATTTTCTCGCTTGTGGAGGCTTCGGCTAAGTCTCTTATGAACTTCTATTTTTTATTAGCTTGTTTGATATAATAAAAAAAATGTGAATTAGGCCATGTCAGGTTTCCTATAGAATATTATTGTTGAGGCTTGAAATAAACCTCACTCCTCCGCTAACATCAAAACCATTAATTACATTTCAATATAACAGTATATCAAGTTTCAGGGAGTAACAGGAAGCTAGTATCAGGGGTCTGTCAAGCATTCAGTTTGTTAGAGAGCAAACAACATGTTCTGTTGACAAACCTTATGCATCTTTCATCAGTATAATATCTAGTTGATGAGAATATTCACCTGAATGATGCTGATCAATGTCAGTTCGAAATAAAAGCGACACCCTCTTATTAAAAGCAACTTTTATCAGCCTATGACAAATGACACACAGCACCACCTCTGGCTGGGGTCAATGAACACGATTTAATACAGGGAATGAATAACCTCTCTGCTACTGTCTGAAGGGCACCTTCATTCAAAATATACCATGCACTTAAAAATAAATTAGAGGGAGCTACATTAGTTGAGGGTAAAAAACAAATGTCAAGCGAGCAATAGAAACATCCTAATCAGCAAACAGTCTAGCGTGTTATAAACTCCTCTTAACTCACGGTTTATAATGTGATATGGTAAACCAGGAGGAGTATATGAGGCTAATGACAGGTACAGATACAACCTGACTCATGGGTGCCTTTTGTTCTGACCTGACTTGACGGTGTCGGGTGTGACGTGGAGTCCTCGGAGGGCGATTCAGTCTCATCTGTTACTCAGATTGCGTTCAACAGATATAGACCTGTTCCTCCGCTGTTGCTGTGGTGAGCGAGGACTTAACAGAGGCATGAATAGAGAATGGCAGCCAAGTTTGCCAAGCTCTTAATATACTAGTATTGACTGAGTTCCCGTTTGGTTTTCTGGCCATATGAGCTGTGGCTACGGGTATATTTCACAGTAAACTCCACATCTGCAAAGACACTTTATCTGCTGTAAAAAGAAACGTTTAAGAGTGAATTATACCGCTAAACTTTCCGTATGTCATCTAATTTTGTAAATATCCCACCGATATTACACCACTAATATTGATTTCCGTTATTTAAAACATACCCATAACACAGATTTCTCTCTATTTTCAATGTCGAGCTGTGGTGAATAATTATAGAGAGGCTGGCGAGTATGACAGAGTTGTGTGCTGATGAAATGCATTTATAAACATGAGGTTAAGAAAAAGAAGCACCGCATTCAGAATCAGCTCAGAGAAGTAATAAATAACAGTGCCTGGGAGTCTTTTCTTTCTTAATGCCAGATATTTCTGCAGAGAAGCACATTTATTAATCCGGGTGGATTAATTGGACAGAGGCCGAGCTTCTGTATCTTGTTAACGTCAATCAAACTGAGACGTGTTAACTGTGACTGCCACTAATTATAAAAGGAAATATGCGAGAAAAATGGTCAGAATAAACAACACAACAGATTCATTTTTCACTTTATGTAACAATCACCATCATCACCACCTCTTTTTATGTGTTAATGCTCATAACCCACTAGTTACTCATAAATGATGATTCCATTTTAAATTTCAGACGAATAACACAAGAAAATGATTCGATACACGCTGAGAGTTACAGAGAATTACAGCCACTGCTACAGTATGAGTGTAAATACTGTATGTGTTTGTTTTCCTGAGTACACAGTAGATCATAATATGCAAAGTCTAAGTCACAGGCACTAACAACCATATAATTACTTCACTGAGTCATCTAGCTAAGCTGCCACAGGTAATGGTAGTGCCTCACCACAATGACTGAAGCTTGTTCATGTTAATGTGATACTATATTGATCCCTGCAGGCTTTGGAAAGATGGATGAATTAGTCACTGTTCACTGACAGCGGGAGGGGGGGGGGGGGGTGGCCTGAGCTCAGCAGAGACTCAGCAGCCAGACATTTCTTCGTTCTCTGTTAAGGAGCAGCTGAGATTGTCACTAAAATGAGAATAGCAAGTCCATTTTCTTTTTTACTTTCTTTTTTAAAGTCAGGGCTAAACCCCTTCACTTTAATGAGCAGATGGCAAGAGCGAGACATGGGAACTTGGCTTTGGGTCTTGAGGAGTTGTAGCATTTATTCACTGACAAGTAACTTAAACTGTACACACACTGCACTGCTACATTCATGGAAGACTAATACTCGCTATTTTGGCCTGAATTTTAGACATTTGGGATTGTTGTCTGTCCATCTTTTGCGCAGATTACATTAATAAATAACTCTTGTTGGCTTTTTATTCTCAAAGCTTTTATTGCACTTAAAGTAACATGTACACATAGGCCTAATTTAGGTAAATAACATAAATGAACATGTTTTGTTTCTTTCAGGAGGGTCAGGAGGTCCTGTTGGAGGGGCAGACCCCTCCAAGACTGACATTCAATCATTTGAAATTTAACAAACTTCTTGCAAAAAGAAAGTTTGTGTGAGAACCTGTATAAGACGATGTCTACACAGGATGCGTTCAGGCACAGTATGGAGTGTAGGTCACCTGCACTTCGGCAGTGGAGAGACAGGTGAAGTGAAGATAATGTTACTTGAGTTGACAACAACTACACTTGTAACGTTACTGTTAAGTGCAAAAGCTTTGCAAGTAAAAAGCCAACAAGAGTGATTTATTACTGTAATCCACCCAAAAGATGGACAGATGACCCCAAACACCTAAAATTCAAACATAACCTGAATCTGGCAACAGTGGTGAGGATGCTAGAAGCTAGCATGACTTTGTTTGTAAAAAAATTGTTCTGAGTGGATCACTGAGAAAATAAAATATATGAAGACTTGTAAAATATGACTCCTCTGACTGTTTGTTTGACCAGGTCCAAATGTTCTGTAATATTGTAATTAAATGGGTTGGCACCATGCCCTCCACCTGAAGCCCGTCCCGCCGCCCCAAAGCAATCAACCTGGGAGGAAACACTGATGCTCAACCGTCTTTCACAAGTGTGAAAAGTCCACGTGTTCCTCAGCTATATGTGTTGTATAGCTGAGATTAAGTCCTGCTGGGGGGTAGAGAAGAATACATCACCAGAGCCATAATTATAAACTAGATGTCAGGGTCACACGGCAATAACGGGAGCACCACAAGACACGATGCTGGTCAAAGCTGTACAGATCATGGTTCTCAACCTGCCACTTCAATTACTCCTGTTCCTGTTATTACTCTCTGGTGATGCATCATTAAACAGCTGATATACTGCCTGATCAGACCGCCTCCTGTCTGTTCCTGCACTTTGTATCAAACTACACCGTACAACACAACACTATGACAATCATGGGACACTTATGCTGATGCACAGACTAATGAACTTCCACTGTGGTTTTTTTTTTACCACCAGTTAATTGGTGTTAAGCAGATGCTTGTTAGCTGCCCAGTGGACACAAAAATGTCCTGATCCAAGCTGTTCAGCCTGTAAGGTAGACGGATGGATGAAGCATATCCGTTTCTCGCTTTTTACAACTCCAGCGACGCACTGCCGCCGTTATGCTCCTTCAGTCTCATCAGAGACATCTAATCTTCTCATCCCATGCTGCTCAATCTTCCTACAGTCAGTTAACCCAGCAAAGGCAGATTAATGAGAAATTTATCCCTCTAATTTACCGTAAAGGTCTCTTCTCCTTTTAACCAGATAAGCCTGCTACCGGACTTTGCCAGATGACAATCACAGTAAATTAAATTTATATGCACAGAGGTTAATTTCAATGTTGACTCCAGTTGACAGGGAGAAAAGTGGCTTCATGGTGGTTGGTTTTCCTTCTCTAAAGCTCCTTCAAGCCACACTAGATGGTCTACATAATTTATCTGCAAATCTTTCATCGGGAAAAACACGGAGAACAGAGCTAGTGCTGAAATGAGTTGCCCATCAATCTACTTTGTCAACCCAAAACTAATCAAATATTCAGGAAATCAAATCACTTTTTAAGTCATCTATCAAAAACAAATCCCACACATCTCTAGTTCCAGTTTCTACAATTCTTCTGAAGATGTGATAGACTAAACAATTAATTGATTATTAGCATAATCAAAAAAGTAAAAGAGAGATTAATCAAAAAGAACATGAACAAAAGGAAAAGTTCCCATACATAAGTTTTTTGAGCAATAGTTTTGCTGTTTCACCATGTAAAACTTAAATTGATTTTCCACCTGTGATAAACTGTTTCCCTATTCTCTTCTGGGAGCAGTAATTAGTCATTCAATCATGCACAACACAAGGTGTGTGTTGTACTGTATGTACTGCATGAGTGAGTGTGTGTGTGTGTGTGTGTGTTCGTACATTGCAACAAATCTCCACCAGCTCCTGCAGCGCTACACGTATTGCTCCGCTGCAGGTAGCTATTTCCTGCTTCACCATGTCATTAGTTCGTTATCAGTTACCGGCTTACAGGTGACTCATGCACACAATGAACAATGACACCATACATCAACTGGTTGCCTGGCGACCGGCATAGCTCCGTCTGACTCTGCAGAAAGAGAGGCTGATAAAAATCTCGGAGAAGACCGAGCACTATGGGGAGCCTCGTTTTACAAAACTTTCTTTCAGAGACTCCGAGAGCCATCAAAAGTTCGCTACATGAAAGCACAAAATAAGAGCTAGACGAGTCTGCCCTTGCTTCATTGTCCCTGAAGTACTATGAAAATGGTAAGCACAGACTGTGCTTGAGGCAGCCAATAGCAGTGTCAGGATTGAGTCTTTTTAAAGCAAAGAAGATTTTTAAAAGCCAAAAGACAAGAATGCTAGACTAAGTGACTGAACATCTATGTAAATTCGGAATTAAATGGTTTTCATCCACCATTTGTATCCGCAGGACATGTGCGCCAGAGTGCATAAAGGGTTTCCAGAATGCTGCAAATCTCTTTTCCATATGGCAACTTAAAACAACTCATCGTATATTTTGGGAAAACAATCATGTTTTCCTGTGTGTAATGATGGAGTCACTGTCTTTCATTGTTTTGATGCACACCTACGAATGTTCCTGTTCATTCAACGGATAGAAGGCTCTAATCTGTGCCTTTGCCATGCTTCGTCAGCAAACACTTCCCCAGCACTTTCTATGGCTGCTTCATAGTATAAAAGCCTCCAGCAGTCCAGGAGAGTAAAATAATGAATTCTCTAACCAAAAGCTCTTTTTGAATTTGCTGTAGAAATCAAGAACATAGTGTTAGACACCCACCTCTGATGGAAACAGGGGTTAAGGAGCGTCTAGGAAAAAGTACTTGAACTCATAATACCCAAGAGAGAGCTTATTTTATTGTGTCCAACCCATATTAAAACTAGTGCAATCAAGATATTCAGCCATTTTTGGATTGTTCTGGTGTTTAAATGTGTGCAGAGGTCTCTACAAACACAACCTGGGTATGCAGGTGCAGACAGAAGTTGTCCTCACACACAAAAAAAAGCCTTTTAAATATTAAATGTCAACATTTAGTTTAGGTTGCCTTGCATAAGCGCTACACAAGTAAAACAAATGCCGTCAGTGCTTCTCCAGTGCTCCCATGCTTTCCAGTGTGACCTCCCTTCCAACTTAGATACCTGTGGTTTCCCTCCATTGTGTTGTCAAGCCAGTGTCAAACCATTTTCACACTAGAGGAGCCAAACCAAAGCCTGTTTTTCTGCCAACAACAACAGCTGCCATGGCAGCACACTGGGAGGTCCACTTTATAGTGGTGGGTCACTTCTCTGAAAAGGGCAACCAGAACATTTTGCACCTTTTTGCTTGGCTGTGCGTACATGCATGTATCTTGAGTGTGGGTGTCCTGCTGAACGAGATGAGGATTACGGACATTTCTCTGCCAGCCACTGGCGAATGTGTGGGGGAAAAAAATGAACTGACAGCTCCTTATAGCCCTCATTTTAGTCTGTTGTTGATCCTTAAGATTACATTTTGCACTCAAAGTCCTTTAAATTCATTAGGTGATAAAAAAGAACATAAAGGTGTACTGGTGTTGCCTGAGCAACTGTGTGTGTGCGTGTGGTTTTGAAGGTGTCATCAATAAATCGCAGCATACCTACCAGTTCATCAACATAATCCTCAAATACCTCTACACCTCTGGCACAACCTATATTAGGTTGCTGAGCCAACTGCTGCCAAGCTGGCAGACACACTCTACTTTCTGGAGCTGAAAAAGCTGTAAATCTCAGGTTTACACAGCAGAAAGCGGGAAGGGGGGGGGGGGGGGGGGGGGGGGGTGCGGTGGGGGGGGTGGTGGGGGGATATCACACTCCAGTGCATTGCTTCAAAGGAAACTTCAGAACAGTGGTGAAGCACATGGGACAGCAAATCACCCGCCAGGCAAGCCGTGGGTCGAGAGTCTGCACATTTTAAACTGCAAGGTGCTTTCATAACCAATATTCATATATCTCAAATGATATCACTGTAGGTCTGAGCGTCAAATCAACAGTTTCACACTGTTCTATGGTTCATTTTGTTGATTTGCCATGCCATTTGCTGTGGCTCGAGCAGAAAAATTTTTTTTTCACTCAGTAATGCACCCATTATCCAAATCATCAGTTGCGTGCATTTAGCATACACTTATATATTTATATTTCCCTTTTATAGCAGTAGCAGTTGTTCTATCAGGGTTAGTGGGCAAAAGGCTACTTTTACACTTACGCAATCTCCTCAACTGTGCATCATAAACAGAAACCGCAACCGGCTCGATAACGTATCAATCCACAGGATCAATTCGGCTCATATTTCCTGAGTCTTCCCGCAAGCACCGCGGTGGACAGAGATCAACCGTAAAAAAGCTGTTTTCTTCATATCGGTTGTTGTTTATTCAATCATACCTATGCCGAATATAACACTGGACTACAATTAATCCTATGACACTTCATATTGTATTCTACCACATCTGTTTAACAGCGAAGTCAGTGTAAACTGTGAGAAAGTGTCAGATTTTGAACGGAGTTTTGTGAGTCTTCCACTTACACGTATTCTCCTCATCGCAGCCACGATCTCCACTCGGCTGCTCGGCCGCGCCACATCCAGACTGCCGATGTACTGTTGTCAACAAGGTAAAATATGACAGGTAGAAGACATTAATGAAACAATATTTAAGCTCAAGTTTTTTTTCCATTCTTACTTTCCAAAGTGTCCAGTAGAGGCAAATTATTAACTCTGCTGAACTTCAACCACTCAACTAGCTTCAACTTACTTTACTAGCTAGCCACATCTCTCAGTTAAACTTTGTAAATAGACGCTTAACATGTTTGTCAGTTAGTGTGGAAACATTTACAGAGTAGCGCAGTAAGTTATTAAGATACAAGTTGACTAAACGTGAACGACCCAAATATTATGGCCGCACAACTGACGAAGACAACTGCAAAAAAACACACTAACGTTAGAAAACATAGTTTGAATTAGACGTTAACGACTAACGTTAGCTTCCTACACTTTTTTCTTCTGAATTTACCTTTGCCTCGAAGTTGATCCCATGCTGGAATGCTTCTTCGTTATGCAACGGGATCCTCAAATCATGCCCATCATCAACGAGGTTGTACTTGGTTTTTGCAGGCATTTTTTATTTTCTCCACCCCCTCAAGTGTTTATTACTCCACACAAGCCGAGAAAACCAAAAGAATATCAACGGAAGATAAACCGTGTTGGTTTATAGCGAGTAATCCCAGCAAAAAAAAAAAAAACAACAATTCCAAATCCGGTCAGTGCATGTTCTCCATCGCAGCCAAACGTCCCAGCATTTGCAACCGCCTCAACAGCGGCCAATGTGGCGGCAAACTTCCTCACCAGCGCTCCGGTGAACTGCTGCCCTGTTAATATTTACCGTAACAGCTTTAAAAAAAACACATTCAAGCCAGCGCAAACAGCGGCATGCAGGGACAGATGTGTTTCCTGTGGCGAGTGTGGAAGTTGGTTGGGTCCTGCCTCCTGTGCTGGACTCCTCCGCCCCCCCCTCTCCACCAAACCACCCACCCACCCACCGTCCGCACCCCCCCCCCCCCCCCCCCCCCCCCCCCCCCGCCTCCTCTCCACCCACCTCCCCAACCCCCGCATGGAGGGAGGGTGTGATTGGAGGAGTCCGGGGATCCCACCTGTTTCCATTGGAACAGAGGCGCACCGTGGTTCTCTGGAGGAGGGACTCAAAGTCTGGTACCTGCCCCCTCCTAACCTCTCCTTCCACACGCAACACACACACACACACACACACACACACACACACAAGCACAACCTGAATGTCACTCATGTAAACAAAGGAGTGGCTACTGTATAATCACATGGCTATTCTGTAAACTTTGGCTTTCCACAGACATAGGTGATTTATTAACTGGCAGTATTTTAGCACAATATGCAAACTTTGAAAAGGAAATTACCTGTTGGCTAATGCAAAATTAATCTCTATTTAAGTGGTTTATTCATCACTTGTGAGAAAATTACTAAAAGAAACTGGCCATTAAATGGTCATTTGCACCCCAAAAAATCGAACTTTAATCTGATCTGCTCCACTAAGAGTAAGAAATCTTAATATAGCGTCACAGGTGATGCATATCAAAATCCTCTGCCTGTGAATAAAATAAAAAGGGAAAGGCTACCAACTAGTGGCCATATCTGCAAGCACTTTTACCTGGACTGCCCTGCTCAGTGCAAAACTTTTAAGAAAGGGAACTTTCATAGTGATATAAAAAAAAAAGACAAAAATATTAGAACATTTATATCTTTCATTTCCTCTTTCTGTGGTATATAAAAAGAACCTACTGACTTCAATAAAAGGCTTGTTCGAAATGTCTATGAAAGACTCAGAGCTCATAACATGTAATGGACAAAACCTGGAGGAGTACAGAATCTCACCTTTTTAAAAGTTATTTTTAAAACAGACCTATTGGCTCATTTCTTAAGATGAAGCAGAGTCCCTTAAATCTCTTAATTTACTACCCTTTTCCATTTTTGCAACATTAGTGGACTGGCCCTATGAATAATAATTAATACAAGGGCAAACTGTGAAACATAAACTACCTATAAGGCTTCACTTTGGCTGTAAGAGTGGCTTTTATGTTGAATGTTTTAGTGTCTTTTATATAAAAATCAATGACTTCTATTCCTCAGTTAATGTAAAGCAAAATAACAAAAAACCCCAATAGATTAAAACAAGCATGCAGATTCATAGAGAAATGTCTGCAAGTCCAGTAACATCAAAACTGGACTAAAATGAAAATACTGATTTATAAATACAGCAGTTGGGAGTCTGAGCAACATTTAAAATGCTGAACAATGCAACAAAAGTGGCTTTAGTGTAAAATTTAAAAAAACCCAGCATAATCCCAAACACATTCTGGTTAAAACATACAGTTTATGTTGCTAGCTTTGCTCAAGCAGCTGGAATTAAAGCATCCTTCCACAAACACTGGTGATGCATGGTCAGTAGACGCAGCAGAGCCATGTTCATGTTTAATACAGTTGTCATGTTGTATAATGCACAGACCATCTGTGTCACCCTGGGAGTAAAGATGCAGATCTCCCCTCAAGGTGGTCCCAGGCGGGGAGTGAAGGGGAAGTGGGGCAGCAGTAATTCACATTCTCACCACCTCTTTTGAAATATATAAAGTACTGCTGCTAATGGTGTCCTGAGGGCTTCGCAGGATGAATGTTGGATATAATTTACTCTGGATGTTGTCAGTTCAAGTCTGGCATCTGGCGACCAAATTTTGTCTCATCCCGTTCAGCCCTCTTGATTAGCAACCTTGCTTGTATACAGTCCATTTAAAACATAAACATCATGAAAATGTATTTCCTTTTGGAACAGACTCGGTGAGACAAGCACAAAGTTTTAAATGACTAAGCCTCAAGTTTGCAAGCACATGTTGACATTGAGGCCCACGCAGCACGCATATTATATCCTGTTTTTACTCTATATGCAGTATTTTGAAGGATATCGCCATAAAAACTGCTATATTATTCTTCTTTTTGGCTTAAAACTCCCTGAGGTCGTGGCCACCTTGCCCTCGTGACAGCAAAACAGCTAGATGGCAGACAAGAACAGCTGCTGTCTGTGCATGAGGAATTATTGTCGAATACAACCAGTTCCCCTCTTAGAGACTCCATGTGCTCTTAAGGCTCTTTAAAAAGGATAAACAGCAACCTAATCCTTGCCAGGTCTTCAAATACATGTTGATCTGTTTATTAGGGCTCTGGCTTTTAGAGCATATGCTCTCAAGATGGAATAAATTTTGGAGATCAGTGCATGAAAACAGCAGGGTTCTACTTGTAAGCCAAAGAGCAACTAGTAAGGCTCCACAGCCACAAAGAAAAGAATGGCTGTAATAATGTAGCCTCTATCTGTAGAGGCCTTTTTACAATTTGGGCCACCTGAGTCTGCTAGCATCCCATGGAGTCAAGGGAAGCCTTTATCTCCACACAATACCACTAATCCTACATAAGACACAGTGTGTCATATGTATTAGACAAGTCTGCCCTCAGGTCAGGATATGGTAAAACTCAAACTGTTTGAAGTGAACTGTGTTAATCTCAATGTTGGTAACCTGCCTTGCGTGTGCACTTCCTATTTCCCAGTGCATGCTGGGATAGGCTACGCCCTCCCAAGAGAGAGACTTCAAAATCTGTAAAGAAATGTAAAATCACTGAGCTGTTTGTTACCATGGAAATATATCATTTCTGTTCATTCTAATATAGAAATGAAGAGATATTTTTCATTTCTCATTTCATTTCACATCAAGACTTGTGTAAGCAGTGTCGCACTTTTAAAGGTAGTTTTAAAAGTTACCATATACTTAAATTAAATTCTCATTTAATATTTATCAGTATTTACCAAGCGTGCAGAACATACTAGCAATGTACTTAACCTATTGATTTAATATAATTAGTGCAATTACAAATATACTGAAATACACTTTTGTACACTTGACTGTATGATTTTGAGACACGATTAAGTTATAATTAAGTCCCCATCCAATTTAAATATTTTTTTCTTCACTTAGATGTTTGAGTTCTACTGTGCACTTTGACCCTCTGGTGTTATAGGATAAAACACGCAGTTGCACTTTAAAGGAAATGAAATGACTCAGACTGTGCAATTAATTACATTAATGCACTTGAAAATTGAGCATTTTTACAATGCAGTGGACTGATTTAGCCTGGGACTGTGCAATCTACTGTGCATGACATTTGAGGTAATTGTATATATGGTGCATTGATTGAGAAAAGACCTTGGTTGAAGCAGTTTATTCTATATACAGCATATAGTACAGTATCTTCTAATCTTTATAGTTTACTGCTTTCATACAAGAAAACAATGTCAACATTGTTTTACGGTATTTATTTCAAAAATTGAATTGTTATTGTTTGTTTTCTTAGATGCTTCTGGAGCTGTCTCACCACCATCCACTATTACTTTTCATTTTGTCCGGTTGTGAGTACTGTAGCTCCCTCAATTTGTTTTGTGCATTGCATTGTGGGAGAATATTAGCAATCAATAGCACACACGAAAATCAAAAGTCAATTTTGTCACTTTTCCATTATGAACACACTAAACGCTTAGAAGAAGAAGAAGACGACAAGAAGAAGAAGACAACAATGACAAGAAGAAGAAGACGAAGAAGAAGAAGAAGACGACGACAAGAAGAAGAGGAAGACGACAAGAAGAAGAAGAAGAAGATGGTGACGACAAGAAGAAGAAAAAGAAGACGTTGACGACGATGATGACGACAAGAACAAGAAGAAGAAGACAACAAGAAGAAGACGACGACGAGAAGAAGAAGAAGAAGAAGACGACAATGACAAGAAGAAGAAGAAGAAGACGGCAACGATGACAACAAGGAGAAGAAGATGATGACGACAAGAAGAAGACGATGACGACAAGAAGAAGAAGAAGACGACGACGAGAAGAGGATGACGACGAGAAGAAGAAGACGACGATGACGATGAGAAGAAGAAGACGATGAGAAGAAGAAAAAGAACAAGACGACGATGACGAGAAGAAGAAGACAATGACGACAAGAAGAAGAAGACGACGAAAAGAAGAAGAAGAAGAAGAAGATGACAAGAAGAAGATGACGACAAGACTTCTATTTCTTCTTCTATTTCTTCTATTTCTTCTTTTTCTTTCTTCTTCCATTTCTTCTTCTTCTGTTTCTTCTTCCATTTCTTCTTCTATTTCTTCTTCTGTTTCTTCTTCTATTTCTTATTCTACCTCTTCTGTTTCTTCTTCTATTTCTTCTTCTTCTATTTCTTCTATTTCTTCTTCTCCTATTTCTTCTTCTATTTCTTCTATTTCTTCTTCTTCTTCTATTTCTTCTTCCTCTTCTATTTCTTCTTCTTGTCGTCATCTTCTTTGTCGTCTTCTTCTTCTTCTTCTTGATGTCGTTGTTGTCATCTTCTTCTTCTGGTCGTCGTCTTCTTCTTCTTCTTGTCGTCATCGCCGTCGTCATCATCTTCCTCTCGCCGACGACAACAACGATGACAACAACAATACCATTTGGTATTGATATGTAGCCCCAACACCAATATGTTGTGCATCAAGACCTAAATACACTAGCTCTCTTTAGCCTCAAATAGCCTACAAGTGGAAGGTTCTGAAGAATGATGGCAGTGTACACACAATATATAAAAAATATCCCTCTGAAGAAGAGTGTCAGACAATGTCAGATATATTGGATAGTTGCTTGTAATTATCGTCAAATACTGTTTATATACAGTAAATCTCATACATTGATGGGAAAAGTCTGTAGATATATTGGATAGTTGCATGTAATTACTTTCAAATAATGTTTATATAAAGTAATGATTATTAAAATTAAGTTTTTGTAAGCCATTTTCTCATGATCCTGTTTTTCTGTACAGTATAAAACCAATATTTACCAGGAATTTACTGTAAATAGATGAGATAATCACATACAATTAAAGCCTAAAGCTCTCAAGATACCTTTAATGGGTGTTAAAGGAGGTCCAGAAATCTGTGCTTTGATTGGGCGGCCTTAAGGATAAATTGGATAATTCTATGAATTTACAAAAGAATACTGTATAAAACAAGCCTTTATTTAAATTAGGTAATTTAAAGGTATTTCTTCAATGTTTTTCATTTTTTGTGCAGATTTATACATTTGTTTAACATTCTAGCAATATTTTATAATGAAGGCTCGAGGGGGGACTGGCCTATTTTACAATGGTTGGACTGTAAAAATGTAGACGATGTCCAAAGTAAATATCCGTATTTTTAAAATAAATATCTGTAGAATAACTAAAGGATTTTTACTGTTATTTGACAGTAAGTGTTTGGCAACTTTTGCTGCCAGACTTTTTACCATTTTTTTTTACAGTGTTGAGGTGACAGAAAAGGGAGGACAAGAAAGAAGAAGACCATTAACTGAAGTAAACAATGCATGTTTTAAAGTACTAAAAAATTCAGTTTTGAAAATGCTTTAATGAGGAAGGAAATGTATTCAGCGCATTTATGAGGCCTCAAGGACACACACAATGGCTTTTAATGAGAATCACTGAATGTGAATACAAAATATTGGTTGTGCCCTTTACATTATGGTGGAAAAAAGGAACACAGGAAACATTTTCAATTTGTTTGAGGTGGCTGAGAGCATATGAGCTTTTGTGTATCAGGGTGGCTCTACTGAGGTTATTACCTAGATATCATATTTATTTTGTTTTTTTCCAGTAGGACCAAAAGTGTCTTTGAGTCCACAGTGGTCCATGTTGGTTCACATGAGTCCAGGCAGAGTTGTGCTCAGCAGAGACTATTGTCACATTTATCCAGCTAAATGCTAGTATTTATTCACAAGCTTTTCAGAAAAACTGACCTGAGTTGATAAATCCAGATACGTTGGCCTCATGTTTTAAAATCTCTTTTATTGCTAATTTCAGTCAGTGTGTCAGCAAAAAGCCCTGAACCTTGGATGCCCTCTCCTTGGCATCTATCTCAGCCTCAAGCAACAATTAGCACACACAAAAATAACTGTGCCTGTGCACACATATGCACACATCAATGCACACACTCACATGCAGAGCCTTACACATATTGAGATCCTCTTAAGCTGAATTAATAATGGCAATTTTCAAAGAATGTGGGGCACACTACGAGGGTAGTATCTGGCTGTCCTCAGAGAATTTCAGAGAAGACAGATAAGAAAGGAAGCAGCGGGACAAACGATGACAACAACACATTTCTAATGTTGCTTGAGGCCGTGTAACAACACAGAATATGAACGCAATTGGGAATTAGCACACATACAATCTGCTTCTGATACAATTACAAAGACTTGTAAAGCCAACAAAATCCATTATCTGTGCACATACGAGACTTGTTCAACCCTTTGTTAATTAAGGAACAGTTAAACAGTTAAATGACTCTTCATTTTGTTTGTTGAAATGGAAAGCTGAGAAAAGGATTCATTTGAATACTTTCATTTGGTAACAAAGTAATGCCGAGCATTTAGAAAGACGGCCTGGATGTTAGGAAGAGAGGATCCCTTTTTAGTGTTTTTTGGTTTAATTAGTCTTAAAATGACTTCACAGGGCTCAGTGATAACTCAGTTGTTGCATCACTTCAACTATTTTTAATGCTTTGCTAATGACGTCTAAGTCAAAAAAAAGCATTAAAAAAGAACCAAGGGTACAACTGACTCATGTGACTTGGACTATAGCACAGTTTAAATGATTAGGTCTATGATCAATCAGAAAATGAACTGGATCACTGAGAGCTACTACACCAACAATATGGATCAACCTGCTGAACAGTTCAAAAGTTACAAGGTGGAACAGTTCACATTGCAAGTCAGACATTACCAACTTATGGAGCAGTTTACAGTCATTTCAAGAAACCAAACAGCCCTCATAAGCTAAAGGAAAATCATAAAGAAGTTGTCTGAATACATGATAAAGTGAAATTTGTATTTTAGTATTGCTTCTTTCCAAATATTCTTAGGTTAAGTATAGGGTTCTGTTGAAAAATGTGACAATCTCTGAGAATACCAGTGCAGTCTATGAAATAAAATTTAAATAATCCAGAGATTCCCAACCACTTTGGCATGGGACACCTTAAAATAAAATTTTCTACATGTGACCTCCCATCATAGGTTATGTGCAGTCCAATCGAAGAGTGATTTATGATTGTTTCTTTTGAAGATTTGAAGAAAACTTTAAAAATATGCATTATTCTGTGTGACAACAGTGTCAGGACCCCTTGTTAGGTCCTGACGTCCTGGTCTCCCAGTTGAGAACCACTGACATTGACTACTAATGATATTAAAAACATATCAGAAACTGAACACAATGTATACAGCCCAATTTACATTTCACACTCAGACACTAATTGCTTTTAAACTTACTGTACTTCAGAAGAAAGTACAAGTTTCTTTAAAAAAATAATGTTGCTTCATGCATTCACAAAAGTACCTTCTCAGGTCCTGACAGCAGCGGGACTCATACAATGGCAAAAAACAAAAACACGCTGTCGCACATTGAGAGGCTTGTGTCTTTTTCATACATTTCTATGTATTTATTCACATGTGCAACTGTGCGAAAAACACATTTCAGCACAGGGTTCATCAGGCTCCCCTTAGAATAAATGTGAATCTCATTATTTTCTGTTGCACATTAATACAGCTGAGTTGTGAATCAGCCTCCGTACATAAAGGGTTTAAGTTTTTCCATTTTCTCACATAAGAAGTCACGTGTTATATGTGTTTCTGGCACCGCTTCATCAGCAGCAAAGCCAAGAAACATTGGTAGAACATATAAATCGTCACAAATGAACAGGCAATACATTTCATGACAAGAGGAAAACAAACATCATTATTTCAATATGCTGTTCAGAGGGAGCTTTAGTTGTGGAGGATGTAAAGTGAAAACAAAAGTAAGGGTGACACCATGTGGACACTTTATGAAGTGCAGAATGAATTATGTGAATTCGCCACAACAGTGTAAAATATGTTTCTCTATCAGTTTCATATTTCGTATGAATTACTTTTTAAAAAGAGATAAATGAGTGAAGACACAGTTTTCTTGACTGTGATATAATAATTGCATAATGTTGATTACATTTGAATGTTATTTGAATCGGTTAAAACACACAGAGCTCAAATTTAATAATATTAGGAAATTCACAATTGCATATGTTTTATTCTTTTTCTTGACCTCTAGGTTATTTATTTTTACAGAGTGAATGTTACAGCTTTTAAATATACATATAATTGCGTCAAAGACAATAAAACATTTACTTGCACATTAGAGACATCTGTCTTAAATTAATTACATACAGTATAGAGTTAGCTACTATATTTTCTTTTCCTTGAAATCCTTCTGTGTTGTGTAACAGTACAAATGAGTTGCTTTGTTGCTTGTCAGCCAGAAGACTCTTTTATAAATGACTAAATTAATTCGTATTCAGCCGGTTTACCATACTGAAGTCCAATAGGTTTGTTCTTCTCCTGAACTGTTTCACATTCTCTCACAGTCTACCGAGCACACTTGGATGCTTCGTTCATAACTTGCCTGTGAAATTGTCACCACAAATCACAGCAATGCTCCTCTGTTGTGGGCCTCTCGACTCCCCTAACAGCCTAACATGCTGCAGTAAACCTGTCAAGGGCAAGAGGTGTGATGAATTTTCAGTCTGATATAATGCAGGTACGATGAGATGAGATATGTCTTCACGCACACACACAATAACTCCAGCTCACTATTTTGTTGGGTCAGAAAATCTGAAATGCATCGCTGTTATTTTCTTTTGTTGTGTATTCACCAGGGGGTGTGACGAAGCAAGTGGAAAACTGGAGATCACTTGTATAAAACTCTTATATTATAATTACAATGATCTATTTATTTTTCCTTTGAGAGCTGTAGACGTCATGACTAACAGACATGTTTTCAACTGGTATTATATGTGGAGGAATTTTCATATATGTGTCATATATGAAAATGCTCCAGTTTTCAAATACGTGCCATGTATGAAATGCTCCAGCAGATAGTGAGGAACAGACAACTGTCTGCCTTCCTCCCTGCCGAGAGAACCTGGCTTTTTTGATTGTTGCCATAGAGACAGTGCTATAAAATAAACATTTTTATAGCGATGTTGTGACTAGGGACAAGGTCGTCTGAGAGTGGTTCAACTCTTTTCCTTCAGATTTGATGTGGCATTTCACTGTGCCAACACCGGCACTTTGATATGTAACTGTTGTCTCCTTGATCGATCAGGTTTGTGTTTGTCAATAAATCTTTTTTTTTGCATAAGATGCATCCATATCTCCTGGAGTTTCTGCATTGATGAGTTCAAAATTTCTGTAACATTGTACACATGACCTTGTCTGCAGATTCCTTTGTGATTGTGATGTACTTCACATGTGGTCTTTCTTGCTTTTAGTCACCACATTCATTCTTTAGTGATGGAAGTATTAGAAGTGGAGAATTGAAATCCTTCACTCAAAAGTAATACAGTGATGTCAGTTCTACATTTCTGAGAACAAAGAAGTAGTCCCTTTCATGTGCATTAATGTGAATGTGCTGCCAAATTTAAAAACGTCTACAGGCCTATAAGGTTTATTGTTAAGTAGTCTGCCTCAGATTTTATGTGCTTATTGTTTAACGTATCTAGATGCATTAAATGTGGTGCAATATAATGTATACACTATTTCCCTATTGGAGCAAAAGTATAAAGTTGCCCAAAATAATCCACTTGGATGCTGCTGCTGCTGCAGGCTATTAAGTCAATTTGTGGCAAGCAGCTCTAATGCTGTGTTGTGATTATCTGTTAGCACCAGTATCTTCAAAGCCTCAAGTGAATCATCTTCTTCAAAGCCTAACCCCGTGTCTAGACAGCAAGCGTGTCACACGCAACAGATAGGCTACAGCTGTCTGCACGCAGGCTCGCGTCTCAGCCGCGTCTCCGCGACCTGAAGCGTTCACTTACGCTTCAAGTCTATTCTCCTCTGTTTTACGCGCGTCACTACAGTCATGTTTATTAGCTACCTACGCTCAACACTGCACCTGAACGCCTCCAGCGTAGACACATAAGGGGGCTTTTCCAAAGTAGCCCCTGCACTCTCTCCCTACCCACCTCCACTCCATCTTCACGTGGAGCCATATTAAGTGTCATCCCAAACCAATTAGTGGGGAGTGGAAGTCGGTTATAAAACCCTCTAACAGCGACCCTGCATCGATGCTGACTCACTGAGCACCGTGCAACAACCTGTACAAATATTTACTCATAAACTGCTCAAACTAACATAGACATTTAATATTTCCACGCAGATATTAAAAACTTAAAAGTTATATTGTATTTGTAGAAAACGGTAGACGTGTTCATTTGATTGTAAAGTCTTGTATATTAACAGAGACTGTTGTTAAAACCAAGCAGCTTATAAACATAAGAATGCAAAATGATAAGATGGTTATAAAGAAAAGAAATGCAAACAAAGACGCTTGGGAGTAATTTCAGTTTTATAATATTAGTATTTATTTTTCTCTATGGGCTTCGGCCTACTGTAGAGTGAATGTAATGAGTCTGTCACCTCACTGCCCACACTGATAGGCTATTATTAGTGCTGTGTATTAGAGATGATGTTTCTTACCTAAACATTTTCTTCACTATCCTCTCTGACATATTGATTAACAGGTTCATTGTCAAGGAATTGGACGTTGAGGATGTTCTGTCACCTAAATAAGCCGCAAAAAAATGGGAGAACCTAAAAAGAAATACAAGGTAAATTTGTTGTCACAGAGTAAACGTCTTGTCTTAAATGCTGCAGTGACATTTCTAACATGCCATTGTTTGCATAAGGAACTAAGAAGACCTTCTACTGGGTCTGGAACAGACCAGGGGGAGGAAACCCCCTCCATATGGCCATTTTATCTTGACATGCATGAGGCAATGGGGTGTAAGCCGTCTGTAACTCCTACTGTACTCATTGCCTCATGTATGTCAAGCCCCACCATACTCCCAGGTCCCTCAGGAACTTCTCATTCCAGCTCCAATGACCCCCCAAACCCCACACAGCCTCAACATCTTCACCTGACCTAATTACCACAGATATATTCTATTAATGCACAACAGGCTCGTAATACTTGAAGTATTACTGTGCCTTTGTATTGTTATTTACATGTGAGATTTAGCAAATGACAATATAACCCGGGATATTTGATGTGAATAGTGACGCCAGAGGGAAAAGCTTTTTGAATTGCAGCAGAACAAGTGGTCTTTAAAAATAGATCTTTTCAATGGCACGACTGAAAAATGTCTCACTTGTACAAAAGGATCACTATGCAAGGAGTGTCCTGATGGGGTCTATACCCACTGGAAGATCTTCTTCTCTCATCTTGCAATAGCTGGCGGATGATGGCAACCCTTGTCGCTCCCGACCACTGACTGTAACTAATTATATACTATATAAGTTTTTAAATATTTATATACAGCTGCTGACAGATGCTGACTGGAAATCATGGTGACGAAAAGTTTTCCTGTTTCCGCCGGAGATTGAGGTTCGTCCCAAAGCCTGCCGCTGTATTTATACCCTCTATCTTAATGAAGGGAACTTCATTCAGCTGTGAGAAGTGCCCTCCGTGACTAAGTGTGAGTGGGGAGGATCTGCTTTGGAAAAGGCCCACAGAAGGAACACTCGCTACGTTTGCTGTCTAAACACGTGGTTTTAAGGTCTTTGCACGCTGTGACAACGTCAAATACTTTACTATAACTGCATTGTGCAGGAGCCGCAGTGATCCTCAAAAGTCTGCCGTGACCCGGATTCGAACCGGGGTTGCTGCGGCCACAACGCAGAGTACTAACCACTATACGATCACGGCGAGCTGTCCTCAGGACTAATCAGTATACTTGGGGACTTGATCCAGTACCTACATCAGTCAGTGAATGAGACGGAATTTGTCAGTGTCATATAATGGCCTTTTATGAAATATGGTCATTCTATTCCAATAGCATGTTAACTATACAAAATAGCCCGTATTAATGATATCAGACCTGATTAATCGCTCGCCGTATTCAACTATATATCAAAAGAAGACTTAAACAGGCCTAATTACATCTTGCTTTCTGTTCGTTTTCAGGAAGGATGTTTTCCGACATATTCAGCAAGGCTGAAGGTGTGATTTCAGAGGGAGAAAGGTTTTTTAATGCTTTGACTAAAGATTAAATTATGGTGTTTATAATGTTCGACTCAACATCTAATTTATCGTTAACCAGCTTTTATTGTTGTTATTTTCTTCCAGCAGTAACGAAGGTGCACCGGGTGCTAAAAGGGAGACAAGAGTGAATTTAATGTTGCAGTTATAAAAGATATAATTGATATTATGACATAACATGATGTTATTAAAGCTAGTTTCATACCGAAGCCAGTATCAGAATATCACTGTGTGTGTGTCACCTGATCTGCATTAACAACCGCAGCTGCTTCACACACTCACGTGCGCTGGCACCAAAATAGAAACCAGTCTTTTAAAGGTTACAGGATAAATATTATCAACACTTGGGGAAAATACCACATGAATGATTTATGTAAAAAAAAATAATGCATTACTCTTTTTGATATGTTTAATCAGTAACATGTGAATCAAATTATAAAAATATGTTTTTGTCTGAGTTTTCTCATCTGTCTGTCCTTTGTTGGATGGGGCCATAACATTGTAAGTGAGAGTGTAAAAATTTGAAAAAGGTCCTGCTCAAGTTTCACTAACTTAATTTCAGATGACTAAGATTGAAACTAAATTATATGACATTTTGTCAGTTATCTGGTGAAGGACCCATTACACCAAAACCTTCAGCTGGCCATTAGAGGGTGCAAGTGCTGCAGCAGACCAAACATTAAGTTTCAAAATGTCAAATTATTGCAAAAAAATTGTTAAATTTGTTTTCAGATTTAAGGTGATTTTTGGCTGTGAAATGAAATGAAATGTAGAAAAAAAACAACAACTATATTGTTATTGCCAAAAGGTATAATAAAGGTAAACATTTTCTGTAAACTCTACACATATTACCTCTGTTATGATATAATATAATAATACTTTACAGCAATTGGTATTATGGCTCACAAATGATTTTGCTGAAACTGTTCCAAATCTTTCATAATAAATCGATAAAACATGAGAAACTTTGACCTAAAATAAAGCAGTTATGAAACACTGAAGCGTTATTTCCTGACAAATGTTAGCTGGTGAACAACAGAATATAGCCTGAACTATACATGTTCATTCATTTTCCTTTAAGAATCACTAAAACATAAACCAGTGGTGTTACTATTGATGTACTGCTCAAAAATGCATAGTGTAAGTTAGCTTTTATTGTTCTATTAATGTGTAGTTAATAATAATAATGAAAGATTCAATCTGCAAAATAATTCCCTCTTAATTCATTCTCTTGAAGGAAATGAAACAACATCCATGTACTGTAAAAGATTTCAAACAATAACTTTAATCTGATTATTTACAAGGATTATTATGGTCATCACACATTTTACTTCTAAATTACAATTTCATGTCTTTCATAACTTATTTGAACATGCAGGAAAGATGTTTTTGAGCACCTAAACAAAGATCAGCTGATTTGGTCTGGCCAATCAGAGCTTGAGTCTGTCTAAACCCAGATTGTGTCTGCGAGGGCCGGGGCAGGAGCTGGCTGCTGGGGCAGATCTGGGAGATGCAGGCTGATCCACCACAGTCCCTAAGGAGACCCTGGGCTTGGATACAGTGTGGTCTGAGCTGGGTGTGGTTGAGTGCACATGTTCATGTGGGTGCAGGTGTGTGTGGTTGTGGTGCTGATGCCCAGTGTGCCCACTGTCTGCCTTTGCATGGGCCTGTTCCTCTGCAGCAGCAGCCTACAGAGGAAGAGAAAACAGAAAAAGACAGTTTGACAAACTATTCCAGCTTCTATTTAAAAGGAAGACATCGATGAGAGCAGTGAGACTGAACCATAAAACCAAAACAATCAGCGTAAAGAGACAAAGAAGCTCTGTAAAGCTGCAGAATTAGGTGATATTTCTCTCTGCGTTCATCACTAAAAGCCTCAGTTTCTCCGTGACACAATGAATAGAATAACAGATGGATTAGAAGGACTAATTTGATGTTTCCACCCATTTAAATTTCAGATTATATTAACTCCTGCGGTGTGGTGCAGCACTGCAGTTGAAGCGGTTACCTGAGGCTCGTAGATCTCACACTTCACCTCCACGGGCTTCCGAAATGAGCTGTCCTTCTTTCCGACAGGGAGTCTGATTTCAAACTGCTCCTCATGAGCCTCGTGTGAGCCCAAACAGAAGCCTCGATGCTGAGAGATGAGAAATCGAGAATAGTTGGATCTGCATTTAACGCTTGGTGGCTTCTTGTTTAGAGCTGTAGAGTTTCTTCAATCGACAATGTGTCAAATTTGATATGATTTTGTTTCAAGTTCCTGAAAAATTTAGACAATCCCACTGGAAATTAGTTTATGTGTTGCCTACAACTCAATCATTCTGTTACCCACTTGCTCAGTCTTAGACTGTAGGATGCCCCACTTGAAGAACTTGTCGCTATTGTAGGTCTTATTCTAAGTATCATACTGTAAATCATGTATGTGCGTTATACTTACAGCAAACTGACAGTCCATAGGTGAGCAGTTGTGCAGTTCACTGGCATCTGTTTTCTTTGAGCAAACAGTCTCCACGATGGTGAACTCCACAAAGTAGGACGGACCCGCGACCCACTGACAGAGCACAAAGAGACACACACATGCACATAGTGAAACACATACACAGGCACGCAAATGCTATAAGAGTTCGACACAGCCGCAAACAATCTACTGAAGTTAAGAATTATAAAATAATTTGGTTAAATAGCCAATTCATAGATGCAATTAAGAGACAAATCATAATCTCTTACCTGACTCACTCACTGCAGGGTCATAGTGCACTGGGGTACAGGGGGATATTAACCAATCAAAGACAAGCTCATTTAGCAAAGTACATATGATTTAAAATTTGAGAATATCATAATTTTGATTATGTTGCAACAAATTCCAGAGCCCTGTTTAAAGGAATATCTCATATCTATGTTTTGAGGATCAAGTAAAGTTTGGGTGAGATAGTCTTAGTCATTTGATGAAGACAACCTCTGTTTACATTTTACTTAAGTGGTCTTTCGCAGTCATTTAAATAATTATTGTCTTCTCTCAGTGGCAAATTCCACAAAACCTTGTGTGTTGGGGTAGATGGTCCCAGTTCATGTTGCCCACAATCATTCAGTGTTGGTTTCTTTTAATCATGAAGGTTACCTAAACATTACCAAATAGTTTTGTGTGTTCAACAAAAATGATAAAATGACATTTGGATTGTAATGACTCTGGATTCCTTGCCCAACAAACATCTATTTACATAGGCAGACACTACTAGCTTGTTGTGCTTCATATCACAGCCTCTCGATTTTGTACTGAAGTTCTTTGAGAAATTTGCAATGTAGCACAAAGTCAAGAGGTTGTGATATGTAGAACAACAAGCTAGAGAAGCAGTGTAAATGGAACGACTGAGGGACAAATCATAACCTCTCACCTGACTCACTCAGCTAAAACTCATCACTCTAGCTTTTAAAAGTTAAAAGACACAGTTCCTCTTGCTTATCAAAATTGAAAGACACAAGATGTGTCCCTTAAGGGGCCAGTCCTTTGAGAACATGGCTATTAAAGGTGTAACCAGTAGGACTCAAGGCTAGTAGGCTGAACCTGATAACAACCAACCAAAGATTCAGACTGGTTGTGCCCTCCAAATTCAGGAAGCTGTATACAGCTTTTTATTTAAAGGGGACATATCATGCTTTTTGTGATTTTCTGTCATTTGTATACTGTTATATGTTGTATGTCTATGTTGAATATGCTCAAACTTGAGGTGAATGTGTGTATAAAATGTCGCCTTCAAGTCAAAAGCCTGGGCTTCAGCGTGCACTGAACGCTCACTTTGCTGAGTTAGCTCCACTACCCCATTAAACTGATGTCAGATTGTTCATGCAATCCAAAATCCGACTACTTTTGTTTGTTTATGCAGCCTCCAGAGCTTCTGGAAGCTGGACAATCAGAAAAAGAGTGGGCTCCTTGGGGAGGAGTTTCAGAAAGAGGCTAAACTGAGGGGCTGCATAAAGAGTCAGTAAAAGATAAATAAGGAGTTTTGAACTGTAAATCATACAAAAATATTCCAGTGGAGCCCCAGAATAAAAATGTAGACCTGGAAATGTGCATGATATGTCCTCTTTAACATTTAATTTGGTCTTGAGATGTGGACTTCAAAAGAAAAGGCTCCTGAAATGGGACACTGCTACAGGCTGCAACTGGAGACTTTTCATATATGTGGAAAAATGAATTTCCTTGGTTTCGAGAAGCAAAATCTTTGCTCAGTCTCCACTGCTCAGGTGGTTATCCATGTCATTGTTTAATTGCTTTATTCATCCATTTATTTACCTGTGAACTTGCTTTTGTAATGTTCTCCAGGGTGAAGTAGTTGGCCAGGCGGCTCTCTTCATTGAACCTCTGCAGGGAGAGGTTTGCTGTCTCCTTGACGACGGGCTCATTCAGGTTATCAGCTGTGGGACAGTCCGGACACACATCCACCACTGCGGTGGCGGGAACTAAACACAAGGATCAGTGGGGTCAAAGGTTAATGGAACATTATCCAGCTAATTAAGACACCTTCTTTGTTTAAGAATGAACTCAGATAGCAGCATGAACCCTCAGATCTCCCCCAGTATCCCCGTCTTCTCTCTGACAACTGACTCCATCCAGATGTCTTTTCCTTCCTTAGATCAAATTCAATAAAATAAAACATAATAATCTATTTTTTCAGTCACATTTTCTGTAAAATCACTCAGGGATGACATTTTGATTTGCTTCAGGGAGGCATTTTAGGACAGAGCACCTGCTGTGTAGAGAAAAAAATTCAATGTTTGGATTTTTAATTTCACACCTCACTAACATTTACAGAATCAAAGCAGTAAAGTGCGATCCAAATGGACTTGCAACACTTCCTATCAGACAGACAGACTGTCTAAATGTGTTTTTGTGATATCAAATAAATGGGAAATACACAAATGATGTTTAAATGACCCATCTTTCTACCTTCACGGAGTGCACAGGAATAGCTTTGAAGTCTGATTTCAGTGTCAGCGTAGACAGATACCTCACACTCTCCATACACCTGAAGGACACAAACACACAGGTATAGGTATAGACACATGCACATATAACCACACTGTTAACCAGGTCAACAAACAAACAAATCACAGGGGTACCCTTGGCTGAAATTTTGACTTGAGAAGATGATTTAATATCTAAAAAAATCTAAATAAATCATATTTTTGGTATCTACCTAAAGCCATATTCAAAATGCATTTAAGTTATATACATTGGCTTTGAGTTGAGTTCACTGAAGCAAAAAAAAAAGTGAAGATACACCAGCATGTGGTACTTACTGGAACATCACCGATATCCCTGACTTCACATTGTTTCCATGGTTTCCTGCTGGTGATGTGGCATTTGGTCTCCATGACATCAATGGTCAGTTTATAGAGCAACCCACCTTTCTCCTACACACACACACACACACACACACACACACACACACACACATTCAGTGTTTCTTCACATTAAAATAACAAATTCTCATTCTAGTTTTCTTCTCATTATTATTTTTTTAAACAAGGCTTGTTTCCTTATCTTTAAAAATGGCAAGAATCCATGTTTTTTTTTTATGTGCATGTGCGTGTGTGTGTGTGTGTGTGTGTGTGTGTGTGTGTGTGTGTGGGTTCGCCCTCACCTTTTCAGAAGCGTGTGAGAGGTCATACAATCTGTTGAGGCTCAGGATGTATCCATGTGTCCGGTCCCGGTTGATCTGCTCCAGGGCCTCTTCTGCCACCCTCACCGCCTCGGGGCTATTGCAGCCTGGAGGGTCTGGCCTGGCTCTGCCCCCCTGCTGCAGCACAGCCAGACACAGGACCAGCAGGTACACACTCATCATCAAACACAAACACACACACAGAGGTCACAATAAAAACCCAAACAAATGACAAAAAAATGACACCCTGGTCACCCTAACCCTGGTCTGTAAATTTCTTGCTGCAAGACCGGCAAGCCCGGTTTTTCTAGACAGATACATGTGAGGCTGATGCTGGACTTTCCCCTCTCTCCCAAAGGATGAACAAACAGCTGCTATCTGCTGCTCTGCAGGCCAATGGCTGGCTCAGACTGACTGCAGGGTCATAGTGCACTGTGGTACAGGAGATATTAACCAATCAAAGACAAGCTCATTCAGCAAAGTACATATGATTTAATTTGTTGAATGTGAGAAGATCATAATTTTGAGAATGTTGCAACAAATTGCAGAGCCCTGTTTAAAGGAATATCTCAGTGTAAACCTCTGTTTTGAGGATCAAGTAAACTGAAAAGTTTGTAGCTTGCTTCTTAGCAGAGGATGAGAGTCAGATTGGATTCGCAGCAGATACAAATGAATTTCAATGAGTCAAAAAAGGAAAAAAAAGATCAAAACACAGAGAAAAACACCAGCTGCTCCAATTCTCTGCTGCCTGTCCATATGTTCAGTATCTTCCAGACACATGTTTTAAAGCAACACACATAACTTTCTTTTTTTTTTTTTTTTGCACTAATGCAGTTAGCTGCCTACCTTTATTGGACAGTCTGATTTTGAATGACAAATGCAGAAAACTAACCTTAGACACGAGTGGGCGAGTGTACTTATAACAGTGCTGATGAAACAGTGCTACTGTTGTTGTGTCTGATATGTGAAATTTAGATTATTTTTGTTCACTCCTGAACGATGCTGCCTTCGTTAGAAAAGTCTTTTAATTAAGACAGCATCTGTTTACATTTTACCTAAGTGGCCTCTCTCAGTCATGCAAATAATTATTGTCTTCTCTCAGACTAAACCTCATGAGTTATGGGTAGATGCTCCCGAGTTCCTGCCGCCAACAATCATTCAATGTTGGTTTCATTTACTCATGAAGGTTACCTAAACATTACCAAACAGTTTGGTGTCTTTATCCAACTACTGGAGGGCACAAAATGTCAATATGACATTTATAATTTAGATTGCAATGCCTCATCCAACACACATCAATGTTATATAAGCCATGCTCTTGCAATCCCATTTCATAATACAGTGACCCCGTTATTCCATAATGTTTTCCTGTGATGGTTGCTAAACTCTTGTAGGCTTTGTCCTATTGATATTATTCTCAAACACATTGTGCAATAGGAACAAGCTGACACATGCACATGCAGAGTTCATCCTCATACAAAAGGCTTATATTTTCCAGGATCGGGATATTCTTAAAAAGCTTCATGTCTCATTTAGTGTACTTTGATGCAGATTTGGTTTCCAGTTTGGATCCAGAAACTTTTCTATTATTCAAATAACAAAGAACAAATCTAAGTGCTTTTTCTAGTTCATCATATTTGCCGGTTTTGTATCAGCTCTATATCCCTCTTGTCTCTTAGCTGTACTTGACAGAAATTCTGTATTTTCAAACAATATATAGTATTTATGACTTGTCTGGAGTATTTGTCACAACACAAAGACGTCAGCTCAGAGTGTAACTTCAGAGCAGACCTAGACCTGCAACAGTGCAAAAACCAACCACTTGATGATCAGAATGATCATTTTAGATCTTCATAAAATATCATTAACAGAGAAAATATTGTCCAATGTGTACTGTAGGTTCACACATAGATGCAGCTTGTCAGGAAAAGCCTGTTAAACCACAGAAATTATACTCTCTCTCCCTCTTTATATATATAGATATGTATATACACACTGCATGTGTGTATTCATGTATATGTAATAATAATAAAACTGTTATCACCTAGTCTACATGCTGGAAATGATATTTTGATTTGTGTTATTTTGGTGCACCGCAGACACTGTCGCCAAATTAATAGCACAGCCGCTCGTCTGAAGATGATGCGTTGTTTGGAAAATCTATCTGCTGCATGTCACGTAACCAAGTGTCCTTTTTAAAAGATTAATTTCATGACGTTTTGAGTTTATTTCACAACAGACAGTAGTGACGGGAAACAACGAGAGACAGAGAGAGAGGATTTGGATTCAACCTCCGGGATGCTGCAGTTACAGTGACATGTGCCCGAGACTGGTGGTCCACTAGGGTGCCTCTAAACAAGTGTCTTGAGTCAACTGAGAATGTTTGATAGGGTTGTAACACAAAAATGATCGCCTTCGTCTTGGTCAATAGAAAAAGACACATGATGGGTATTTGTGGTATCATTTATTAATTTTTTTTTTACAACCAAGCACAGATGACACATAAACATAGAAACCTTTCATGTTTGCCTGGCTTGATTGTACAGAATTAAACAATGTTAAAATCTTTACTGTTGAAATTGATATGACCATATTGTCATGTTTTTTATTGTTGTCTCTGATGATTGTAAGAAGGAGGTTAGTGGTTTTATTATTTTCTGATATATTACCAATTCCTACTGATGTTCGTGTAAGAGTGTTTTTATGTACTTTGTTGGACGGGAAGCAGGTTGAGGTACGTCACTACTAATGTGTTTGGATCAGATGTTATGTGAGTGTGAAAATGTGAAATGTTAAATGGAGTTTTCCTGTCTTCGTTACACTTCAATTTGGAGTTCAGTTCCATGTTCGTGGGCCATCTTACGCAGCTGATTTGAACTCGGGGTCCTCAGCGAAGAGTTTGTCCACCAGGGTGCTGCCCTCCGCTGCGGCCTTGGGGGGGCACTCGGCCGAGACTGAGCTGGGGAAGGGCAGAACGGTGGGTTCGTGCTCTCCGGGGATCTGGGGGTCGGGCTTGAGGGGCAGGGTGACTGCTACCCCCTGGCCACCTGCGGGTGTGTCAGGGAAGGAAGGCAGGGTGGTGGGCTGGCCCAAGGCGGGCAGCACCCTCACAGTGCCCTCTGGGTGGTCGTGGGCTGAGGTCTCATGCTCGTGCTCATGGTGATGGTGGTGGTGCTCATGCTCGTGCAAGTGAGCGTGCTTGTGGTCGTGGTCCAGAGCGAGCTCGTGGTCGTGCTCGTGGGTGTGCACGCCATCTGCGTGCTTGTAGTCGTGGTGATGGTTGGGTGAGTCGCCGCTGTGGTCGTGTGCCTTGGCGTGGTGAGCGTGCACGTGGTCGTGGCCGTGCCCGTGGTCGTGGGAGTGGTCATGAGCGTGCTTGTGGGGGCTGCCTGCGTCGTGGTCGTGAGAGTGGTGGTGGTCGCTGCCCTCAGCGTGCTTGTGGGTTTGATCGTGATGAGAGTGGCTCTTGGTGTGGTCGTGGACATGGTCGTGTGTGTGTGTTGCGTCGGCGGCGTGTGCGCCATCGTGGTCGTGGGTGTGTGACTCTGTGTCGCTGTGGCTGTGGTCAGTCTCTCCACCCAGAAGGTGAAGTTTCTTCTCTCTCTCAGCAGCCTGAAGAACACAAAGATAAAATCAGTGACTGCTAAGAAGTGTGTAACTTCTACTATGGTCCATGGTTATTATTATAACATACATTTATGACATATTATCAACTGCATAAGAAGAATGTGGAGCTTTTTTAAAAATCTTTTGGGTCCAAGTCAAGTCTTACAGGACAAATCTGGTTTATTTACAACTGGAACCTTATTTCTGTAATTTTAGTTTGGTATGGTTATGGACTAAAAAGAAGTCCAACGTGCAAGAAACACAGTCAGATGACCATACAAGTCTCAAACAAACCCCCATCTTAAAGTTTCTTACCCTGTTGGAAGTCACTTTAGCAATGCTGCCATGTTCCGAGATATATTGGCAATAATTTGTCGTCATAATTGATATAAATGACGTTCAAAACTACAAAAAGATCCAAGTTATAATAAAGAATTATTCTTTAGTGTAAAATCCTTAAAGAAAAGTATGAGTCAAATCAAATCAGCATTTTACAAGATCAAAACGTGAGACTTTCATTTTAGAATATATCTTTATCCAAATCAAAAGTCAAATCTTCAGTGATGGAGTCAAGTCTTGTTTTTGTTACCAATTCTTAGGTCTACATCTCTGGAAAAATAACATTTAATTATTGCTATAATTTAATTATAGTATCTTTAAAGAAAGAAATCTTTGTGTTTTTTCATTGTCTCTTTAATACTGAAGGACATTCAGAAATATGAAATGAAAGGTTATTTAGTGTTTTTTTCATGGCTTGGTGAGTCTTACCTCAGGCTCATAGAGCTCACAGTCTACACTGATCTGACTATCACCGGCTGGAGACTCGTAGCTGGAGGCCTTACAGAAGCCCTTGTGCTGAGGAGGGAAGCACAAGAAAAAAACAAGTAAGAGACGAGAGAGGGGAGGAATGGTTATGGCCTGTGGCGGAGTTTAAAAGTTAAATTAACTTTATTTTAGAGTAATAGCTTGCTATAATAAACTTGCTCACTGACATCAATCCAAAACATACTGGATCAGAGCTGCGGGCTAAATAGTAATTGTATTATTTTTCTTGAAAGGTTCTGTAAGAGTAAAAGCCAAACATAGTTAGACATGAGTACATAATGAAAAGGATACAGCCTTGAGAAGTAATAAATGTGATGGAGCGAATTACTGAGATATATTAAGGATTACTTTATCTTAAGATCTAAAAACATCCTGGAAATTAAAAATAAACAATCTATTTGATCAATATAAGATGTTGAATGAACTTTTCCATCAAGACTTACAGCGAACTCGCACTCCATGACGGGACACTTATCAGCTGCAGCTGCATCTGTGCTCTTGGTGCAGGTCGTCTCCTGGATGGTGTACTCTACGTGGTAATACGCCGCTACTCCCCACTGGATACACACAAAGAGAAAGAAAACTGTTAACAAAAGGACTAGGCATAACAATATGGCATATGTTCTTTTCAAAGATTGGCTAATAATTGAGCTAGAGATGGAGATGCTTTGTGGAAGAATGATTGAAAGCATAGGTCAGATGTGCAAAGGAGTTTTTCTGGATGGTTTGATGTGTTTATGATGAAATTTGTCATATGTGGAATCCTTAACTGACATGAATCCATACTGAGTACAGAAACTAATTATTTTTTTTGATACTCAAAAGGTTTTAGGGCAAATTATCTCTTTAATTCAGTCATGTTGGACTTTATGTGTAATGGTTATTCCTGGGAAAGTGGGGGCCTGTTTCTTCTTTTGTGTCCGTGGGAGAGAAATAATGCTTATTATATTATTGTATTTATCCAGAATGTATTAACTCCCAAAGGGTTTAGAATATTTTTATTGGATTTTAGGAAAAAAAAGAATTCTGTATCAGCTGCCATATTCTCTGCACTGGCAGTGTGTACAGAATATATAAAATATATAAGATTTAAGAGAGGATACAGTATGTCACATGATATCTCGGTGTGGGTGTAGAGCTTACCCCTGAAGTAGCACGGGTGACATTTAGCACAGCAAAGTAATTGGCCAGCCCGCTTTCCTTGTTGAACTTCTCCAGGGAGCTAGACACGGTCTTCTGAACCTCTTCGTTGTCCAAGGCGATATGAGACGAACAGTCAGGACAAATCTCAGACACTCTGGCTGCAGGAACTGAGCAGAGAGAAAAGAGTTTTTGAACGTATTATTGTAAACATTGTTCCACACTGCACAAAATACCAACTGGATTTTTAGCAAGTTTTGAAATGTGTCATTTCAAGATAAGACTCAAATAAGTCACAATGTTTTTTTTTTTTTACCTGGTCTGACAGCACAGCTGTACTTGTAGAGACGCACCACTCTGTGCACCCTATTCATGTAGATGGCAGCTTTGCACTGTCCATATACCTGCAAAGACAAATACAATGAATAGGCGAATGCAATATTTTAGTGCTCTGCATACAAACAAACAAAAAAAATTGTACAAGCATGTTTAAGGGTATAGTGTATGTGTATGCACGAGTGTGCGCGTATGTGCTGTTCTAACCGGTGTGTCGGAGTCAGGACGAGCCTCACACTCCTTCCAGGCCTTCTTGCTGAGAACGCTACAGTTTGTCTCCACAACATCCATGGTCAGGTAGAAAACCACGCCAGTCTCTCCCTGTAACACACATCACACACATACAGATATGTTCACACGTTATGTATTTATTGAGCAACTAATCATTTAATAGGGAGAAAAAGACTGTAGCAATCACTGATCATGATGTTTTCAGATAGAAAGCACTGCGAGGTGCCAATGTAACCATGACAACGGTTGCCCTTCCAATAATCCTTCGTATCTCCTGATCTTTCACGTTATTAGATTAGTGATTACACTCATAATTAAGTTGGAATTAAATTTTATCCTGAAACCAAATTCACATATTAATTAATCCTTATTATCTTTTTATCGTGGACAAGAGAACAAGAGGTGAGCAGACTATGGGATGTTAAATCCGTATTTATAATCCCCCCCCCCAAAAGACCACCTTTAGTGGCTTTCTATTAATCATCTCCAATGAGTTATTCTTGTGTTGTTTTACGTTACACGGTTACACAGTCCTTCCTAAAGCTGGAAAAAACCTTTTTACTGTGTAAACTTTTTGCTGTAATATCAAACAAACCCTAGAAACTCACAGTTAAACTGCTGCATTGCATCACTAAATAGGAACTAGTGTGGGTTTCAACAGAGAGTCTATATAGTCCATCAAGATCCTAAAATTCCAGGTTATTTAATCATGACCATTGTATTTTCATCGTTTGGGCCTTAATTTTTACTGGTTTTGATAACATTTTATTTATCATCAGAATTTTAGAAATACATGAACACAGTGGTTCTATAGACACAGAGCATCACATCAGACATTTTTTCATTTTTTCCCATTTGTAAGTGAAAAAAAGGCTGAAAATGACCCTTTAATGTCTATTAGCAGAGCTACTTTATGTTTGAACTTTGTTTGAACCTACTTTTCTTATCGCGTTGCATTAATAAGCTGTGAATAATTAGATTTGACATTTTGGGTATACTGACCTTTAATTTCACTTTCAAATAACTGAGTTGAGGTATACCTATGTATACTTGTGGCCAAAAGAGGCCACAAGTGGTGATGACGGATTACAAATAAATGCTTAAGTGTAGTTTAACTGTAGCACAAAACTATAAAAGAGTCATTAGTCTGTAACTGACACTGTCATGCCATATACACAGCTACCTTAGCCACCTTAATGCTCTACCCAAGAAGAAAAGACACATAAAACATCAAGAAGACCGAGTGAGGTGGTGTGACTCACGTGTTTTGTCGTGTGGACGTTGGACAGGCGGTGCAGGGCGAAGATGTAGCCCTCATGCCTGTCCTGGTTGATCTTGGTCATAGCCTGGCCTGCTGCACCCAATGCTTGGGCATCCGTACACGACCCCTGCTCCATGCCATCCTGCTCCACCGGTGCACCGTAGACATGCACACACCCCAACGCCAACAGCATCGACAACAGCACGCAGCACTTCATGGTAAAGGCCTGCGATGACTCTCCGTCTGTCTCTCTCAAACACACACACACTCCTTCTCACTCACACACACAGACTGGTATGAGAGATGCACAGAGAGGAATAGGATGACCTTTTATATCCTGCTACTGTTTACTGTAAGCCCACCCACCCCCACATACACAGACTCACAAAATCACCCCCCCCCCCTTCCTGTCACCTCAGGTAAATATAACCATTGACCCCCACCCACTCCCAAAACACACCGTCTTATCTAGGAATTTTGCATCTGTTGATCTGTCTGCCAACCAATCAGCTACTGTGCAGACTTGCACAATGGAGCTTATCAGTCAAGAGATAATCAGCCCTGCAGTCATACTTTTCTCCCAGATCAATAGGGACAGTCAGTGAGCTGGAACTCACTTGATCCACTCCTGGTGCTGAATTTAGTTTAATCCAAGACAAAGGTTTAATCCTTGTACAGGGAACCAGTATATTATAATACAGTAGTCATTATCTAAAAGTTGAAGAATGATACAAAATGATCAAACTCAGTGATTGAGTCAATTCAAACAGACTGCTCATTCTGCAATCAGTTACCATGTGACTATCAGCCATTGTTACCATTAAATGCTTTGTCACCTTCAGGCCAAATATGCCTTGATTATATCACAGTAAATCATGAAATGTTATAGTGCTGTAGTGACCTCAGACTATCCGCTGATTGGTGCATTTCTGTAGTCGTTGTAGACATGACATGGAATTCTAATTTTGAGCTTTCAGCTAGATACATAGACTTAAAAGCTACATTTTCTATATTTTCTTATTGTACACAAATCTCATGTGCAGAGCCAAACCAACAATGAATAGATCCAAGTATTGTGTGTGTATCCAAAGCCTGATATATCATATTCCTCTGTGCCGTAGACCTCCGTTGTTGTCCAAAAACTTTTTAAAACATGTCCATGAGCCACACTGTTGCCACTGGGTGATATGCTCCTTTGCCTCGAAGGCAATGGCTGCTGTAGTTTGTTTAGAAACGGCTCCAAAGACTAATACCCACATTTTCAGTCTCAGGAGAGAAGTTTCTTGTAAGATAGACGCCACTGACTGTGAAATATGGTTCTGTTTACAGAGCTTTGCTAGCTTGTTGAGCTACATATCACAACCTCTTGACTCTATACTGAAGTTCTTTGAGAAATTTACAACGTAGCACAAAGTCAAGAGGTTGTGATTTGTAGAATAACAAGCTAGTGAAGTAGTGTAAATGGAAATACACGCGCAGTGGCGTCTGCCTTACACAGAACTACTCTCTGGAGACTAAAAACATGATCACTGTTAGTCTTTGGAGCTGTTTCTAAACAAACTGACAAAATAACTACTCTTTTCGGGGTGAAGGAACATGTCACCCAGTGCAGCGTTGTGGCTCATGATGTGTTTTTAATAGTTTTTGGACAACACAGAGGTCCACGGCACAGAGGAATAAAGTATATCAGGCTTTTGATACACACACAATACTTGTAAGTAGGATCTACTCAATGTTAGTTTGGCACTGCAAGAAAAATATAGAAAATCAGCAGCCTTATACGCTAACCCACAGCTATAAATCAGCCTTTATTTTAGTCCTAAAGGGATTTTGCTGTTTGTTTCTGATTGTCGCAATCAAAAATGCTTGATTTTGCATTGATTTTTCTCAAAAATTTATTTATTTTTGCGGTAATTGCAAGTTGAGGGAAAAAAATGTGATTTCTTTTCAACTACTACCTAATGAAGAAAGAGTAATCACTTCACTATGATAATAAGCATACTGCACAGCTGGATATATTTTAATTCCCATCTTTTTAAAATTATTTTCTGAACTTGAGGAACCATGATAAGACCACATTTCCCATAAACCCTGTCACTTCCTGTTTTTCCGTTTTTTCCAGTCAGTTGGCGTGGGGTATGTTTTGATGATGAGAGGAGAGGCTGAACAGCCTTGCTAACTGTTAATGAGGAGTTCTTTTTGTTGATAGAGCAAGTCCTTTTTGGAAAGGCTTACTTTGTGCTGTAATGCCTTCAGCAGAACCTCAGTGAATCTGACTCGATTGCACAAAATATCTCAACTCGTGGAGAAATAGCGGGAATTTTGCAAAATGGCAAGCCCCTGCAAATACTGTGATTTTGAGATTGGTTGAATTTGCATTAATTATTATGATTGCAAGATTGCGACTTCTTATCACTGTTTTCAAAGACTTAATGAAGATTACAGTAGCATTTTACACAGTAGATATTTCTACATAATATTCTAGACTCAGCATCACATCAGATGGTTTTCAGAAAGACTGTTTCAATCCAACTATCAAAATACCCCATTTTTAAGTGAAGAAAAAGTGAAAATTATCCATTTGCAAAACTACTTCCTGTGTGCACTTTAACCTACTTTTCATATCTTGTTGCCTGCATGTGCAGTTTTACATAGCAATGAATAATTAGAACGGACATTTTGGGGATGCTGAACTTTAATTTCACTTTCAAATAACTGAGTTTGGTTACACCTATGTAACTTTTGCTGAAAGTGACCACAAGCTAACTTTAACCACACCTTAATCATGCTTCAGTAGCCATGTACAGATATTGCAAGAGTAACTCTTAGAAAAATGATATCACTGAATATAAACCAGTGTTTGTAGTATATCAACTATCTGTTCTGCAAGTGAGTTGTTTAAAGCATCATTATCATATCATAAAATTCTTCAGACTGTCTTTAGGAGGCTGCGATGATAAAATGAGTCAGATTTAAGCAGAGGGTATGACCTGAGACAGATAACACTTCAGCACATTCTTAAACTTTGTCCCCAAAACCATTTAGCCTCCTTAAATCTCTGGTCTTCACAGATCAATAGTCGGTTAGGGGATGTTGTTTTTTTTTGCTGTAGGTGCAATAGCAGCGATAGTGAAACATTTGACCTTTGTCATAACAAAATAAACAATCCATGGACTCACCAGGGTAAAATCAATACTTCTTGTGCAGTTGCTGTGTTGCAACGTCTATCAGGCACACTTACATAAGACACAGAATTGGTAGAACATGACTGCTCATACTGCACATACCAATTTGATTTAAGCACTGTAAATTGATGGCAAAGCACAGATCCTCCAGCAGGAAAACGTAGGGGTCGTAACGGTATGTGTGAATGCGTCTAATGCAAATTATATGTTGTGAACATCATATTTCTGCAGCATGAGCTTGATTATAGAGGAATATCACAAACTAAATAAAAACCTGTGTTGTCTTAGCCAATGGTAAAACAAATCTGGTAAAACTTGAAAGTTAAATAAGGTTTCCAGTGATTTTGTGTTGCATAAAGCCACATAAAGTTGGAAGATTTACAACAATCAGATTAAAAAAAAAAAAAAAGAATGGTCAAAATTAAAGCACCAATGGCCAAAATGTCCTAAATGTTTGTCCCTTAGTATGGATCAAGCTCTGAAAACTCTGGATCCTACACTTCTCAAAATACAACTCAATCTCCACATCCATAGTGTGTAAAACAGGCTCTTTGTGGTCTCCAAGCTCAAGCCTGATGACATCACCATGACATCGTCTCGAGTTATTTTCTCAGTTGATAAAAGCTCTTCCAGCCACAGAGGACGTTATCAAACTGTTTTCACAGACTGAGGAGTGCAAACTGTGACTAGTAAAGTGACTTCTATGTGTAAAACAAGAGGTGAAGCAGCTAAAGCAATTTAAAATGACCTTACATGTAAGTGCAGACATTTGTCACTGAAATGCATCACAAAACTCAAAGTGTTGTGTTTGTTATTATTATGATTATTGTTATTATTATTATTGTTATTATTATTATTATTATTATTATTATTATTATTATTATTATATGTTGATTTTATTGATTTGCCAGAGTGTGAAAGGGATGAAAAGGGGTACATTAATAACTTTCAGGGTATTGCCACTGACCATTGCTTGAGCTCAGTGAAAGATGCGAGATGAGGGAATTGTAGGGAACCTGGATCCAAGATCCAACTGAGATTACATTTAGTCCTTTTTGCATAATGTAAACATGTTTTTTTAATTGTTATACTGTTATATCATTGATAATTGTCTACATAGATGGATAAATAACGGTTATTTGTCAAATGAATGCCAAAAAATATAAAATATAGATTTCTCTAAGTATTGTAAATATAGCATGTTAGTCCCCTCTGATAATGCAAACACAGACACAGAGACTCTGAATGGGGCAAGGGTGAAAATGTAAAAGGGGCACCTCTACCCTGCACCAAGTTACATGCAGTGTTAGTTATTTAGTCAATGCTATTTTATACTTCTACTATACTGCATTTGGAGATAAATTGTGTACTTTTTACTCCAATGCATCTATTTGGCAGATTAAGATTCTGAAAATGATTATATATCATTATGAGTGTCATTTTGGGTCACACTCATAGTGAGGGTGACATAACCTGGTCAAATAGGTTTTAAAAAGGGAAAATAGCACATTGGCCCTGCAGAGTAAAAAAAGGCAGGGGGAATTGGAAGTGATACCTTTATTTATTTTTCCAGATAAATAACAAAGAAAGAATAAAGTTGAACTCAGAAAATTTACTGCTTGGTCTGTGACTGTCTCATTAGTTGTGCATAGAATTTTTTATTTATTTATTTAGTGGGACCATGTACAGGGTTAAACCTAAATGAAATAAACATAAATGTTTACCATTTGATGTACTGTACCAGAGTTAGCTTATGGTTCATTTTCATCTGCAGTCCCTTCAGCAGGTCACAATTAAAACATATAACATCATAATAACAAACATTACAAAGCAAAAAAAACACACAGGACACATAATACAAAGCACAAAGCTGCACACAATAGCACATCACATGCACCCACAATGAATGGCAATGAATAGAGTAAACAGATGAATGACAGTGCATACATGTGATCATGACAAACTATGTCAAGTACAGTACCTACTGTTGACATGAGATTGAAAATTAGCCAAATGTTCCTTTCAGTTCCTAGAAATACTGTATCAGTTCTCATGAATTTATTTGTGTCTGACTTATATCAGACACAAGGTGGTGCTACTGTGTTATACAAGGCCAGACCAACGACTGACACCTGGTTTCACACATATGGAGGTAATGAATATGTTGTTTAAACAAGTCCGAGGTACAAGTTGGAAGTTGAGGAGGTCCTTTTGGTTTAAAATGAATCCATCCTGAATTAGTAAATAGATATTTTTTAAGCTCAGAGAGAAAGAGTATAGGATAACATAATGGATAATCCATCTAATACTGCAATTATGTACACTGAAAGTCACAATCTCAAGAGAGAAACAGTACATATACACATACAGACAAAACTATTGCATCATCACCAAATATAACACTGTTCCTCTGCATTTATATCATCAATCACATATAAGGTCATCACCTAACACATCAGAATATCTGCAGCAGAATTGAGACAGTTTTCTGACGTCAACTGGGAGTTGATTTATCAACAGTGATTCATTTTAGAGGTTCTGTAACCAGTTCAGGAGACAGACTGAGGTGAGGGGAAGATGAGGAATGACTGTGGCTTTTACCTCGAGGGTCGTGACTGAGGAAGAGTTTATTTCTTCCGAGTCTCAGGTCTCGCTGCTCTAGGGGGAGATTGTAAAAAACCACCACAGTGTACCTCAAAAACCTGGACAGTTTTCGATTTCTCTTCTTTTTGTTGTTTTATGGTGCTGGGCTTTTGTGGACAACTGATCGGATTTCGTTAAAAGTTTTTTTAAAGAAAGAGAGAAATACAAGAAGAGAGAGGCTACATGAGAAAACAGTGTATTAATATTTTTGGACTGATTTGGAGCTGCCTACCAGCACAAATACATGGGTTGCTGTTTTCAATTACCTAAAAGAGAGAGAAGAATACACAAACATTTCAACTCTGGTCTGGCATCATTGCTTTTCTCAGCACAGTTTGGTTTTACACAATAAGTGTTTTGAACTCAAAATCCCATTGCTCTAACATATGTATTCTTGTTTTCTTGTAAATGAAGATGTGACTTGGATTACGGAGGTTGTTTCTGTACTCAGAAGTAATATTTTAGGACTTTTAAGACACATTATAGCTTCTCAAATGAATCTATTCCTGTTTGCCACCTTCTCCCAATTAAAAAAAACTATAAATATTTTATGTAAGCTTCACTTTTCCCTAAGCAAATAATTATTTGTGATATAATAAATCAAGGCAAACAAGTATTACGAACACAAATATGTTACATAAAACAATATTGCGTTATTTTTCTACAAAAAGGTGATAATATACTTAGTATTCTAGTTAACTGACAGCAGGTTAATACCACCACCACCACTAATATGTAAGTGATAAAGGATGATGAGGTGCTGTTAAAAGACAATAATGACAAAGGTAGAGGTAAAGAACAAGCAAGCACACTTTTTCATCACATTTATGTTATATTATGCTATGGTGATTGCTATGGCAATGGTTTTGCTATGGTTACAGTAATAGCGTTGATGGAAACAGTGCTTGTTACTGGACAGTACACCTGCAGCCAATTGGCACAGAAAGGTGGAAAAATGCTATTTTCAAAATAAAATGATGGTATTGTGGGGTTTAGGTGGGTTTATTCTTGAAAAACTGAGATGTACATTAGATCATAGTTACTGATGTTTCCCATCGCTGCTCTGTGCCGACCCTCTGGGATCAAGTGTTCACTGTGCTGGTGGGCCATGTTCTCCCTCAAGGAGATGCAGCGCAGTTCACTATGTGCTCTATACGATATGTCAAAACCAGCTATGACACACACAAACATCTGTACTGGTGAGGAATGTATTCCCTTGCCCTTATAGCCTTTAACCAGTACAACCGCATGCTTAACCCCAACCTTTACCCTACTTTAACTTAAATCTACTTCAACCAAGCCGAAACCCTCAAACAGCTCATGTGAGGAAGTGACGACAGGCCATAATGTCTTCACTTGACAAAATATATTTAATAAAAACAAACAGACCCTTTTCACTGTAGGCATTTTGACTTGTCATAGCATGTTTAAGAAAACACAGGTGGAACTAATAACATTAATATTGGCTCAGTGACACAACAGTAAGTGTGCCATTCCAGTAAGCTAGTATGCACAATAGCAGGGCCCCGAAACCATTGAACCTATTATAATTGGAATGCAGTTAATATTAATGCTATTAATTGCATCTGTGCTTTTTTCTGCTATGATGTGTTAAAATCCTATGATTAAAATCCATCTGAAATTACATTTAATCATCTCTCTTTGCTGTCAAAAATGATTTTGTATTATTAGAATAAAGAGAAAAGGTCTTTGGGGAAGTATCAGAAATGCTCCTTTTTGTCTCAGCTGGTTGGATGGGACATGTTGAAGGCTTGTTTGATTGACATTAGCCATATAGTAAACAAACAGGGATAACAGCTAACAGGGATTTTGAAGAGCAACGACCATACCAGCATCTAATGAATCCAAAGTGACATTTTCAGGTTTACATGCTGTTTAATGTGCTACAGCTGAGCAGGTAGTAAGCTGGCCTGCTGACTGTTGTTAGTGGTGCACATGTTTGTTTGGCTCATTCAATAAGCTAAGGTGCAGGACAGGATGTGTATTTGTATTTGTACGTTAGATAAGAGGGAGACTTAAGCGGGAAAGCTAATGTGGGTCTTTTGTTGTGTAGCAGGATGCAATCAGGCTCAGTGTGACCGGCCGCTCTGTCTATGATCGAACGCCACATTTTCGCTTTATGCAAAGATTTGATTTGCTGTATCTAAATAAGAACTCCAGCTATGTAAGCAGATGATGGAACTGTTTTTTTTAAAAAATTTAATTCATATAAAACTAGGGAACGCCATCGTGAAACCAAATAATTTAAATAATAATAAATTTCTGCCTTTTTGGTTTTTGATTTTTCTCAGGTTTTTCCACAAAGGAGAACACAGAAAAAATAAATGATTTACAGAGGAGATATGTGCACTGCAGTAGACAAACGAGGCAGTTTAATTTCAATTGGACTTTAAATGGCCCATTTGTCTGCACAGATTGATGTGCAAGAGCAAACATTCATACACAAACAAATCTCCTGTGGGTGTTACATAATAGGTTTTCCTCATTGTTTTGATAAAAATGTAAATTGTGTGTGACAAATGAAACATAAAATATAGAGACACATAATACAGTAGACTATTCAACAATGTCATGCTTATATCTTCCATCAGCTTTCAGTGACACCAGAAGTACAACATGCATGATAGTGTCCAGGTGGGAGACTGACTAAATACCTTTACTCAAGTATTTTACACAAACACGACACAGGCACTAGTACTTGACTTGAGTATTTCCAGTTTTTAGCTTTTCAGTTTGGTTTTACTGCATGGTGCAGTCTCATTAACTCAATTTTCAGTAGCAGCCAACAGCTGTTTAAGACCAACACTTATTAGTTAAAGAGCCTGATATTTTTCACTTAAAATATCTTTTTTACTTGAGTATACCACTAGTGTACTACTAATATTGTTTACTTTTGGTGAAATACATTTGTAAATACAGGACTTTCACTTGGTATAAAGTAGTTTTTCAATTGTTGCATTGATATTTTTAATAAAGAATGGATTTGAGTTCTTCTTCTACCACTGAAAATTTAACCCACAAGAAACTGTGCAGCAACAGGTTTCCGTCATGTGATTCTTTTTTTAAAGGATGTTACTGTTACACCACCAGTCTGATTTTAAATGAACCTTGTAAGGAGAAAACAGTACATCTTGTTATTGACTGCAGACAACGCCCAAATAATTAATGCGGGATGGCAAAATGTAGTAGTTGACTAAGAACATAGAAACCAGTTTTTCCATCCTTAAATCACATAATTGAGTGGATTGATTGAATTGAAATACATTTTGACACTGGAATGCTAGTCATTTTTGTCAATGTGTGTGTAACAACTACACATAGATGTTCAACGATGCATTTTCTGCAGCACAGACTCAGGATCCAAACTCTAATAATAGTAAAAATAATACATTTTATTTATAGAGTGCTTTTCAAGGTCCTCAAAGATGCTTTACATAAGCTAACACTGAATAAACAGAATATAAACTACTTTAGAAATTTATTGTGAGCTTAATTTGGACATTTTGAGTGATGCTGAACAAAATAAAACTATACAAAAGACATTTTGTGTTCAGTTACAAATTTTTTAAATCACGTCAAAAGTGTTTTTCCTCTCAATCCCAAAGGAATTCTACACTTGTCTAAAAATGCTCCTTAAGTGGGAGGTTGAACACCAGTTTAGAGGAAAAATGGCCTGAAATAGCATTTTTCATGACAAAGAGAGACAACATCACTGACTACAGCCTAATGCTCCAAATTACACGCCTCATGGCTGTCGAGGACTTGGTAAGACTATTTTATTGGCAGTAAATGGACGGACAAGACGCGCACACACGTGCAGTTTCAGAGTTAAAATCGATCTTTCTAAGTGGGTCAATCCACTAATAATCAGTCCAACAAGTAAATGTAACCCAAATTTGCCTCAAAAGACCCAGATAACCATGCCACTGAGAACATTCAGTGTAGTAAATTTCCAGGCTGCCACATTGCATTGTTATTTCGCCTGCTCTGCCTAAATCATCACAGTGATGTTCCGCTTGTAGAGCACAGGTTTGCATTTTCATTACTGGTTAATAGATGGCACTTTGCAAGAAATGATGACTTCTCTTTCCTCGGTTGGGGGACAGACCATAACAGGGACCAAATATGTGATAATTACCACACTTCAAGGCCACAGGGCATCACAAGTGCTTACTTGATTTCATGATATTTACTTCTGATATATTGCATTGGAAAGCAGAAATACAAGGGTTGACAGTTTGTTTACTGATATTAAAAACATGTTGGATACATAATAAACCATATGCGCTTTGACATTAGCACAATAAGTAAAGGTTTCCTTTTTCTCCCTGAATTATGGGGCCCTAAGGTTTTGTAATAACACAGACCATCCACCAGCCTGACAGATGTGGCCTGTGGCTATGACATGGCTGTCTGCTGGTCACATTATAGCATCTGCCAACACTTACTGGATGTTGTGGACCTCTTAAAGTTCATCCCTAGAGGGATCCGTGGTCAGTCTATCCATGACTATAAGAGTCAGTGTTTATTTGACATAACCACAGATGTGATATTCATAGAAAGATGGGCAGTGTGTTGATGTCTATATATACTGTATTATACAGCAGTGAATGCTTTACGGACCATTAAATTGTAATTGTTTGGTCAAGTTTACCAGCTGACGGCTGTCAACAGCAGAGCTTGATTTGTCCAATATAGGAGATAAGAGATACTAACACATTAATGAATCATCATTTCAAATCACCTACACAAATTATTAATGTAGAATGTACAGTATGCATGTGTATGTATGTTATACAAAAACTTGCATGGGATCAGCAGTTATTCTATGAATGCTTTTCTAGGTTTAAATTGGAATTCTTGAGTAATAGTGATATTTCAATAATTGATGAAAGAGTTGTGGTGAATGCACTATTCAGGGACAACAAATTTGAGAGGCGTCAAGCACGCAGGAGCCAATTCTGAGCTGAAGTGAAGATTTTAGGTATAAAGAGTAGGCCCAACAAGTTGTCATTATTAAAAAAAACTGTTTTGTCAAAGGCAGAGGAGGTGTTGGTGTCTTTTATTTGGAGGTAGAGCGGGTCATCCACTAATCAGAAGGTCAGTGATTTGATCCCCGGCTCCTCCTGTCCATATGTCGAAGTGTCCTTGTGCAAGATACTGAATCCTAAATTGTTCCCGGTAGTTGCGCCATCACCCTGCGTGGCACAGTAGCTTGCTACCATCGGTTTGTGAGTGTATGTGTGTGTGTGAACAGATGAGTGAGCATCAGAAACATTGTAAAGCACTTTGGATAAAAGTGCTATCTAAGCAGCCATTTACTTCTAGACATGAAGAGAAAACACTCTGAAGAGCACTTAATCTGCATCCACAACCATACAAACACACAAAAATGCTCATACACACCACGTGCAGGCAATCCCATAGCAAACACACTCACATACACAGCGCCAAGTACATAAACATGACATTGATTCAAGCATGCACACAAACACACACTGACTCAGTGACTCATCCATCATCAAGCCGTCCCCACTTTAGATCAAAGCCATGAATGCGGCCACCCAACAGCGGTCCTGATAGGTATCTGAACCTGCATGCTGTTCCACACGTAGCCCCATCATAGCTCATTATGGCTCGCCATGACCGACTTAATGACAAGGCCTACAAACAGTCTCCGCAGTAACCTCCTTGCTTACTCTACACCAGCACCATCGGCTCTGCGCTATGGATCATTTAGGTGAGGCTGGAAAAGTCTACTTCTTTGTTTGTGTTTGATATGCTAATTGTCTCGGCTGAGGACACATAATGAAAGCTGTCTTTACAATAATTGCTGAGCAACCCTTTATTATTGGAGCCAGGTGGTGTTTAAACTGTCATGCCAGACAAAACTCCTCAAAGTTACCAGCTGTGACACTTTCATAAACCAAATGTTCTAGTCCTGTGTCCTCATATGCGGAGCAGTTGTTGAATCTATGTTGACAAGAAAAATTCTACCTTCACTTAAAGCAATTGCACAACTGCAGCCAGTTCAAGAAAAACTTAAACATTTACTGCTAGCGAACAAGAACAGATGAAACAGAAATAGAAACTGTAGTGCTACAGTTTAAAGAAAACAGCGCCACCTGAAAACAACCAAACTTCATCAGTCAAAAATCCAATGACGTCACACAGAACAATAACTGACAAGTAAGCTGTTGGAAACATAGAAACACTATTACTCATTGCTCATTCGCATATATTTGACCGCTGGACTGTTTTATTCACCCCAAACAGCCAAAATACCAACTGTACATTAGCTGTAAGCTAGCTAGCAACCTCTGACTGAGCTCAGAACGTAATAGAAACTCTCCAGTTCTTTCTGTTATGTCCCTACAGTCTTTCTCCCTTAACCTCTCTTTGTACATTTAAAAAGCAGATTCATAAAGCCCAGGGATACGCACACATTTTTCATTTAAGTCGAAATATTTTCAACTTGTGTGGTTGCGTCAATTTGCACCTCCCAACTTTGTATGTAAATGCACAGGGTCTTACTACTACTACTACTACTTTGAAAAATTAATACAATTACGGGCCCTTATATTAGTATTTTATATTCCCAATATGCTAAGTCCAACATATTGTGGCAATGCAGTGCAGGCTAGGTTATTAATTGCAGACAAGGCTAAAATTAGTAGTTAGCAGAAATTAGCATAACAGGCGATACCAGTTTTAGTTTGTATCACAGTCATTTTGAAAAAGAGATTGTAATTAGGCTACTGTTCTGGTTACATTTTTGTGTTTGAGTGAGTAAATGCAACTAACTTACAGTATAACTTATACAGTACACTCAGTTTCTCTACCTTTTGATTTCATACACCTGTACAATATAATCTAACTTTTTTATTTGACTTTATTCATTTCTAAAATTTTGCTCCCCTCTTGTATCTAAATGATTGTCGTGCAGATGCACTTAATTTAGTTAGTGTAGCTGCAGTAGTGGGAGTGAACGTTTTATGTACCTGTTTTTAGAGCTGAAATGATTAGTCGATTAATTTATTACTCGATTGAAAGAAAAATAATTGCCAACAATTTTAATGATTAGACATCTGCTGAAAATGTGGACAAAAAATAGTGCTCAAGGATTAATCAATTAGAAGATTGACAGACAATCAGTAACTATTTTGATAACCAAATAATCATATTTTAAGGAAAAATGACAGAACTTGCTGGTTGCAGCTTCTCAAAGGATGATTTTAAACCTTTTTGTATCATACATGACAATAAACTGAATATATCTGGATTTGGAAAATGTGACATTTGAAGACATCACATTAAATATAACCAACCCCAAGTATTTTCTGACATTGTGTTGTGTTCATTACTTGTCTGTGCTTGTTTCACTGGACAAAACGTCAGTTAATGCAGGTTTAATGTTTTGTGCCACTGTGCTCAGAGGTATCAGTTGGGTTAAAATGAAAAAAAGGGCTGTTTAATTTCATTAAATGAGACTTCCAGGGTGTCACTAGACATGCTGTCAGCTCAGAGGCAGTGAAGCCTGTCAGTCACTCCAGATATTCGGGTAGTGGTCGATGTGAGTGGCTGAACAACCAACCACACCGGGCGGTGGCAGAAGAGGCTGCACCAAAATCCAGTCCAGCTGACTTTGCTGCACTCAGCATCTGTGCACAGAAACAGAAACGAGCCATTTGTTTCCAATACAAGTAGTTTTGCTCTTAGATAGCGTTAAGACAAGACTTCCAACATTTAGAATCGGTCATGCTGTTGTCCTGCGTTGCAAACCGACGCTTGAAAACAAACAATATTGAACTGTTTCCCAGATTAACTGAAATGCACTTGTAATGCCAGCACTGAGATAAACTTGTTGCTCTATCTTTCAGTAACTCCTCTCCTTATCGGTGAAACATGACCGTATTGTATAACTTGGAGCTGTGATGGTTAGCTTAGCATGCCTATAGGTAGTAGCAGCTGCTAATAGCTAAAACTACCCATATTTATCACATCACATAAACAACTCACTTTCAGACAAACTCGACAACAATCGCAATCGCAAGCACCACGAGCTTCAACATTGCTGAAGCAACGGTGCAAAACACAACATTAGATATCTTTTATGTTATTATAGTGTAAAAATATTTTTGGTGCATTATGGAACTGTGGCAGGCGGCCACAGTCTAGGTAATTAATGGGAAACATTGAAGTAGATCAGTGGATAATGAAAAAATGAAAAAAATGAAAAAAATTGGGAGTTGCAGCCCAACTTGTTTTACACCAAGCCAGAACTTTTTATCTGACCATGACAGCTCTTTTCCTCTCTCATGCACACACATCCTCTGTTTCTCATCTTAAGAGGTTAAAGGTGTGGAATGGGAGGATGTATTGACCATGTTGTCATGGTAGAGGTGTCAAAATAGGGGTGAGGAAGTGCATCCTGTTCTGCTGCACCTACCTGGTGACTCATAAATGATCTTACCATCGAATCACTAATTTCACTTCAGGTTAAGGGTACATGTACTCTGGCCATGTGGACTGTAATATACCAGTTTGAAGTATCCTCATCTTATTCAGCTTTAGCTTATTCTAAATGGAAAACAGTAAACAAGCCAATCAAAACGAAATAATGATGTCAGGCTGGGATTGGAGCTGTCCTCCTTTAATTTCCACATCCTGCACACTTGACAGATTTACCTGTCATGTTGAGTGTCTCTCCAGATAACAGATGCAGCTCTTGACCACATGGGAGATGCAATTATCCTTCACTAACTGTCCTCTACCCACCTGATGGGAATGAAGTAAATGGCTTATGCTTGCTCTGCTGTCCCTTCTCTGAGGAGCTGTGGGATCAGTGGGCATGAGGAGAGGTATGAGTGGGATAATTTATTGAAAATAAGCCATTTCACCAAGGCTGTTCCCTGTCACTCGGTGTGGTTTATGAGGGTCCATACTCAGCGCCCCGATGCTGCCTTGCCTTCTCTTCACCTTTGAAGGCATTAAAAGAATTATGAATGTTACATGCTTGGCTCTCCAATGGGACTGATGCTCAAAGCGTCTTATTGCGCCGCAGTCGGGTTGGAGTCGATGAACGGCTGGAGCAGTTGTTATGAAAGTGCAGTGATTACGGGTAAGAAGCGTGCGACACATGATGTTGCCATGGTAATGACTGAATCTTATAAGTAATTATCTTCTTCTGATTCATTTCATATTATTGTTATGAAAGAAAATAAATTTGAAAAAAAAAATGTATATCAGCTTTGCAACAATGTACATGCAGCTGCAAATATTTGTTTAACACATATGATGGTGATGATGATTATATCAAACTGAATTATATGCAATTTCATAATAAAAGCAAAAAGTCATGTTAACGATGGGTGAGCATTTCCATCATAGTTAACAAATTTCAAATTCCTATGTGGGGGAAGTGGTCTTCACAATCATTACCATCATCATTTTTTAAATTATCATTATCATCATCATCATCATGGGGAAAATGATAAAGGGGGGATATAATTGCCGTTTTAATAACGTAAAATAAAGGGAACAATCTATTTGCCACAGCTGAAGCTCTGACATTCCTTGAAACCTACCTCATATCAAAATGACAGTTAAATCACACACAATAAAATGTTTTAGAGAACAAAAATAAACGTTACTCAAGGCACTATAATAAATTCAGTCTAATGATGATAAAACTAGGTAATTCGTGTGTCTACATGCCAAAGGATCCTAATTGACTTTCCACTGGCATTGTTTCTGTGGTATCAGCAAGTAATTTTAACACATTATGTGCCACAACCACAGAAAATGGTGTTAAGTAGTCGTTAGTCGTTTCATGTATTTCTATGAGACCAGGTTGCCTTCGCTAACTGTCCCCTACCTACCTGAATGGATTGGGAATGGAGATGGGAATGGGAATGGGAACGAGGTAGACGGCTTATGGATGCTCTGCTGTCCCTCCTCTGAGGAGCTGTGGGATCAGTGGGGATGAGGAGAGGCATGAGTGGAATAAGTTATTGAAACTATGCCACTTTACCAAGGCTGTCCCGTCACTCGGTGTGGTTTATGATGGTCTATCTTCAGTGCCCTGATGCTGCCTCTTCACCTTTGTGAAATCATTAAAAGAATTGTGAACGTGACATGCCTCACACCCGCATGCATTAAACACTGTTTTTTAATCTCCCATGATTGCTTTCCTAATAACCCTTCGCCCAAAATAACTTGAAAGGCTGCTAATCTCGTTCACTCTTGTTTGGGTCAAAACAAGAGTCATGAGATCAGCTGTAATGTTTTGCTATGGAAACAGAAGTTGCACAAAACCACACAAAATGGAAGAGAAGGATTTCTGTTCTGAATCTGTATAGACACCGTCAACACCGGACGCTAATTCCCATTACGTGACTTACAGACAAGGGTATTCTGAGGTAACTTGGTGGGTACAACAATTTAACAGTTGGTGATTGATGGTTAGGAATAATAGAGATGCATGTTAAATATAGAAGGGGAAATGAGGAGTGAAATTAGTTTTGGTGGCTAACACCGTTGCCTCAGTTACCTTCTTTCATACTGAGCGAGCATCATGAAATCCTCTTGCAGTCAGACTGCAGCTGCCAACTGTGGTTTCTTTAAAGGGGACATATCATGCTTTTTGTGATTTTCTGTTAATTGTATACTGTTATGATGTTGGATGTCTGTTAAACATGGTCAATGGTCCAAAACTTAAGGTGAATATATATAAAAAGTCTCCCTGACAGTCAAAAACCAGGGCTTCAGCCTGCTCTGAATGCTTCGTTTGCATCTATTTCCTCCTCGTGATGACATCAGATTGCTCATGCATGCCCACCAATGGCTGTCCGTTTAGTAGCCTTGTTGCTAAGGTTGTTGCTGAAGTTATTCGCTTCGTCCACTCACAAATTTCAGATCGGATTCAGGCTTGAACATGTATTGGAGAAGTTTCCATTCTGAGTAAAGAACAAGAAAAAGAAGCAAAATCCTATTACTACTGTTTGTTAAACTAGCCTCCCGAGCCAAAGCTAACCAATCAGAACACAGTGGGCTAATCGGCCTTAAAGAGACAGGAGCTACAACAGCCTGTTTCAGACAGATGCTGAACTGAGGCGCTGCATACAGGGCCAGTAAAAGATAAATAATGAGATTTTTGAATTGTAAATCATGCACAGATATTCCACTACAGCCCCAGAATATAAATATAGAACTATGTAAAATGTGCATGATATGTCCCCTTTAACAATTAAGACAACCTTTGCCTAACCTGAGTTTAACTATCTAACTATTATCTATTATCTGAGGTGGCAGATTGGATACATGCTCATGTGAATCCTTTTTTAAACAGTAATATGGATCATTTTGGAAGCAATTGACCTATTTTGTTGTATAGGTATGAGGGTTTATTGGTGGGTCAGTGCATCAAGATTAGTTTACTAGTGGACCTAAGTGCAGAAGACAGACTCAGAGGCAGATGATGTTTCACAGATTTATTGTTCTTCAAAATATGTTGAGATGACTGGAGTTGGCTGACAAGGAGGAACGGAGATGGCGAGGTGGCGCAGCTGACGGAGGTAATGAGGGAGAATAAACACGCAGGCAGGCAAACTGGCGAGGATCCTGAAGCACAAAGGACAAACAGACATTAACCCAGTTGCAAAAACACGAGGAACTTAACAAAAAAAAAAAAAAATCAACTTGCAAAGACAGGTATAGTTACCACACTGGCAGAAACAACAGTCTGGCAAAGAGTAGGAGAATGCCAGGGTAGATATCCTGGAGAGGTGATTAGTTGATGCATGACAGTTGTGTTTTCTGAGGAGGTGATGAGCTGATTGCTGGTAGGTGTGTGGAAAGCAGGCAAGCAGCAAGAACACACACATGCACACACACACACACTCTCTCTCTCTCACACACACACACACATGCACACACAAGCACACACACAAACAGACAAACTGGGGAAACAAAGGAAAACAAAAGGAGAGACAGCGGAGAGGCCATGATGCAGTGGGTACAGTTACATGCAAATAATAATAATAATAATAATAATAATCCTCTATTATTCTGAATATAACAATATTCTGAATTTGATACGGGTCATGTGAACTGCATATTCCGTTTGGATAGTCCAAATCAGACCTTATTCCGAAAGCAGCATTTTCCGATTAAGACATGTGGGATATGCCAGTATTATTCTGGTTTTAGGAGCATTATTTGGACATGTTTACAGCACATTCTGAACTTTAGCGCAGTTTGCGACACACGACCTCTTGTCTGTTTACCCCTTGCACAGGGAAAATGACATATGCTGGAACAGGAAGTCAGACAGAGGAGAGGAACGAGAGGAGAGAGCGGAGAGCTGTTGTGGGTGGGCTGGAAAAAACAGAGCGCGGCTTCTCCATGACGGGGGATGGAGGGGTTTGATTATTATCCTGACTGACGGTGATGATGCACCAAAAACACTCAACAGTGACGTAAACATCATGGGACAACCCACTGGGTACTGGATGTGCCTGTAACTATAAATTTTACAACATCACTCATCCATATCACTTATAAATATCAGACAGCAGCTCACGAATGTTTTTCACCTCGCTGGTTAACTTCAGTGCCTGCAGAGATCTTGTGATTCCTGTTCTCAATGGAGCAGAGAGAAACCCTGAAAACCCTCTGCATATAAACAGGAATATTCGTTTTCATTAGCCATGTAAACAGCTTAGTAGGAATATTGTCTTGCAAAAAATGTAATATTTTGTGCATGCAAACATAGTCAGTGTGTCTTTTCAGCTTGGCCTACAACAGCTCACTCTGTTGCTGGATTAAAAAAATGTGGATTTAGAGCAGCAGAACCATTTCCTCTCAGATTTACTTCCAGCAAAACTAATTAGCTAAATATATTCATACGTAAATGTGATTCTGCCCAGATTATGTTTTTTTAGTAACTAATCAATGAATAAACAAATATGTTTTGGTCAGACCAAGTTGTCCAAGCATGACATATCTTGCTAATAAATCATGAGCTGGTCTTTCATCAAGCAACCCTTTCAACTTAGCACTTCCTGTTTTGCTCTGTATCAATATGTCAACAGTATAATGTGTAAAAAAAAAAAAAAGAAATAGAAAGAGGAGAGGCAGGTGAATGTATTTTAAGTATTTTAGTAAAAATATACAACTTGTATAACGAGTATCTACCTTATCTACATGTCAAAGCTTTCAGTCAGTAATGTAGCAGGATTACTGTAGAAATAAATGTTTTTATCCTGTATCATGCTTCAGTTTCAAGCATAATGCTTAGTTGGTTTTATGTGCTGTTTGTTATATTTAGTTTATTTTATGTTTCTGCCTGCCTGTTTTATGTTTATGGCTTGAATCTGTGTGTTTTTGTTGTTTTTTTGGTGAATATGTGGAAAAGTGTGTTATGTGTAGGTTGCTTTATGACTAGAATAAAACCAAACCGATGTCATAATCTAGTGAATAACGCTCCTCAGAGACAGATAGATCAATACAGTTTCAGTTCCCTCGCTGGAAAGGCTCCAAGAAAAACCTGCAACAGTAAGTTGTTTGCTCTGTACAAATTGTAGTATTGTGGCATGTAGTGACCATACATAGCAGACTTTTTGTATGGCAAGTCATAGAAGAGAAATGGCCTTTTCTTCTTAAGCAAACATTTATACTGATATCAAATTGTTCATGCAGGATTTCATACACACATGAGGTGTGCACAATCCCTTCTGAATACCGTGGGGATTGTGTACATACACTGGTATACCTGCTGTCTCCTTTTAACTTTTTATCTTGATTACATTTTCTCTAAGCTTCATGTTTGTATTTCATCTTTGCAAATTGTCCTTCAGCAGGTCTTACCTAACACCTCGCCTGCACATTCAGTCTGATGCTGCTGCTGCTGCTGCTGCACATGATGAGTTTGAAAAGGCCTGTTGAGAGAAGGGGCTAGCTTCTCAGGTGCAATGTGTGTGTGTGCGTGTGTGTGTGTGTGTGTGTGTGTGTACCAGGAACACACACTGAGCCATCATCACCTTACTGCTGTTAAAGCTGGCCTCTGGTGCTTTAATCATATCCTGCTGTCTGGATAAGTGCCGGTTAGCAACAGGAGATTGCAAGGCAAAATTCATAATCAATCCCTCGTTGACAGGAAACAAATAGACCTCTTTTATCTGACCCACAACCCTTGTTTTAAAAACCATATTGGAAAAACAAAATGTGGTAGTCTTGCATGAAAATAAAAAAAAAATTGCTGTATTAGGCAATTAACATAAATGTTTGTAAAGCTTTATTTATGCCTGGCTTATGCTGATGTTGACAGCTGTTTGTCTGCAAAAAATTTGATGTTACACCTTGTACCTTGGTGACAGTATGCTAATAAAAATGTGTTAATTACTCTAAGTTCTTCCACTCTGTTGTATTTTTTCATCTGTGAATGAAGCATAAAAAGAAATAAAATGTAATGATGTCATTGTTTGGGCACTTGGGGCGGCGGAACAAGCTGCGGAGACATATTATCACCTTATAAATTCGCTCTGGGGAATGTGTTTGCAAATATTTCCAAATATCCACTCTACATTTAGCTTTGTTTTGGTCTCCACTAACACCAGAGTGAAATATCTGGCACTTCTGTTGCTACGTAAACGCTCCACAACGTTCACCAGCTTGTGTTCGGTGCTGGGCAGGTCAGCGGGTTTATCAGAGGTATTCCACTGAAGACAGCTGCCTGCTGCTGCTGCTGCTGCTGCTGGCAAGATGAGACTGAACTGAACAGTAAAACCTCAGGTCATAAAACCGAAACGGTGAGCCAAGAAATGGTTAAACGCTCTGTGCGGCTTAGAGGCACTGCAAAGCTGGCGTTATATGATATCATTTCATCTACTGCAAATATAAAAACATTGATAAGTGCAGCTTTATGTTTATACTGCAATGCTGTGTTGTAAACACATCAATCAGTTTTAAATGTTATGTGTTTTTGGATAAGTCCGGTAAGTGACATCACAGCTACTTCAGTCATGTGCCATACAACGTAGACTTTGTCCTTGTTACTCTAATCAGGTTATGTTAATTGTCTGACGTAAGCCGTATCTGAACCATTTTAGTTTCCACACGCGCACAAGGATATCTAACTGAAAATGTCAGTTATAGCTATTGCTATAATTTGTAGGACATGAGTGTAGCCTATGCTGTTTTCATTTTATATGTTAAGTTGCTTTTTTTTTCTTTTGATGAAAAGTGGTTTGAGAAGAAGATGATGAGGAGCCAACACATTTATTATTCAGAAGGGCATTCACCCAAATGTCCAAACAACCATCATGACCTCCTCTCAAATTGTCGTAATTTAAAAAAAAAAAAAAAAAATTGGCCACACCGTTTGAATTCATTATTCTTTTAAAAGGAAACCTTTGGCAGTCCTCCATGTCTTAAATGTCCACATATGTTAGTTACAAATCAGAAAGGTACTTCAGCTGCTCTTAGATCACTTAGAGAAAAGAATCCAAGCTGCTTTTAGGCATCAGATAAAAGGAAAAATATGTTCATCAAGGCTAAAGATTCAGATATGAGGTCATGTGTAAAAGAGGTGCCAAAAGGGCAGAGAGAGGGAAAGATGGAGGTGATGCTTATTTTCATGCATGCATTTATCAGAAGGTTGTCATTTAGACTTTGACCTTTCATCTGCTCACCTATTGCTTAAACGGAAATATTCCGCCGTGACAGAGTTGGAGAGAGAGGAGTGCCGGTGGAGTACAGAAAGCTTAGCTTAGTGTTACCGAACAGGTTTCAACAACAACTCAACTCTCATGAGATTTCAGAACGAGACTTCTCCTTGAGCGAGACTTGGTTAGATACAATAACAAACAGACCGGATCAGGTGAAAGGTAAAAAAACCCCTTTTATTTCTCTGTATGATCCTTTTCATAATGTTTTCAGCCACTTATAATAACAATCTGAGCCTGTCAGTGACAAAAACAAGCATTTTTAGTGCACGTACATTGATGGGGCTCTATTACCCCAAAGGATTACATTGCAGCCTGTTTTGCGGCTGCTGGCTGAAGCTCTGTCACTCAATACTAGACCAATTTCAAAAACTGTTGTCCCCATAAGTCACTTAAGACACAAAAAGAGGTTGAAAAATACAGAAGTTTCCCTTTAATCTCATTTCTATTACCTGGGAGTGAGGCTGCAGATGTTGAGTCAGTTATATATTATAGGATAATGATCTGAAGATAAAATTCAATTGCCGCCTAATTCAAAACAATGATGAAGCTAAATTGCTTATCAATTGAAAATTTAATTCAAACTGAAAATCAGATAAAAAAACAAAACAAAACAAGATTATTAAATGCGTACTGAAAACTAACACCCAAACATGGAAGATTTTAAACTCTTGGTCTACCTGCCTCTCCCTGCAGGTGATTTGTTTTCCTCACAGTGTTGCCGTGCAGAAACTTTCTGCATGTGTAAACTGTGGAAACTGGGAAGTGAAAACATCCCAGTTAAGCATGTAACTGTATATTACAGACAGTGGCAGTTATGTGATCATTTTTTATCATTTGTGGTGATATTGTTGCATAGTACTTTTGTCATGCAAGAGCTTCATAACAACGTTGTTTAAAGATTGTTTCTCAGTCCTCCAACCTAAAGTTAAAACAAGATTGTCACTGTTTTTTAAAATGAATGCTTTCTGATTTGGCTCCCCTCTCATCAGGACGACATTGTTTGTCAGTGCCTCTTTGGTTTGGTTATCTTAGGAAAGATCACGGTCAGTATCAGACAGGATGTGAACAGACTTTGTGTGCTGAACCAAAGACCCCAACGTTACCCTTTACAGCCTGAATTTAAGGAGTTTCAGCCATGTTTTTAAGACATCCATCTCATGCATGTCTAATGGAGGAGATTGGCTTTGGCTTTAATCAAAACATTGGGCTGTGAGTGCTGAAAATGCTTCTAGAGAGAGTACAAACTAAAAATGTTTTTGACATTTGTGTCACTTTCATCTGAAAGTATTTTTGTGACATATTTTTTTTTGTTTTGTTCCTATTCTGAAACTAAACCTGCATTTTTTTAGTATGGTTGAATTGGACGTCTTTTTAATTGATGGTGAAAGTTCATTCTTCACCTTGGAATCATTTACCAGCTTTTTCTGCAGCTATCAAACACCTCTTCAAGTCTTCAGGGAACGGAAATTAACTCAGTTGTCATGGATGATGACAACTGAGCAAACACTCTGGAAAAAGCTTGTTGGTGGAACTTGAGTTAATATTTTTTGCCAAACAGTGTTTTTCCTTTTCCTCAGGGCATCCTCTATTATTTGTCTTGCATTTTTAGTGTTGCTGGTAAATGGGCAACAGGTGGGCTAAAATATGGCTAAAAACAAAGTCTGTTTCAAAGTGTTTTTTTTTTTAGTTTCGATGAGGGCGCATGTGTACAAAGTTTGAAATGAAACTGCGGTATGAAAACTTCATCGGGCTGATTCTGTTTGTAATGAGATCGCTGCTGCTTGGGCTGGACTGTGCTTCGGTAATTACAGTTTACTCTAAGACTGATGCTTTTATCCTCTGATTGACACGCTGCGCCTCGGGACTGATTTGAGACCTTTTTGTCGGATAAACCATTTCAGTTCATGACAGTCTGATTCCTAAACACAGTCCTGTCTGTGTTAATGCTCTCCATCATCCAACTGGCTGTTTACTTCTAGGTGATAGATGACTCTGGTTCCCCAGCACTGGTTTTTAGCATACAACAGTAGCTCTAAAAACAGAATACTGTGGCTATTAGTATACAATGTTGAACACATTGCAGTATCTAGTATAGAATTGGGACACATTATAAATCTGCTTGATTAGAGTGCTGTTGATTGACATTATTATCCTACAATGCAATGCACATAGAGAATGGATAGACTACTCACAGCTGTAAAACATTAAAACAAATTTGTTGATCATGGTGAGACAGCTCCAGCAACATTTAGGGTAAATAAAATATGAAAAGAATTATATTTTTGATTCTTTCTGAAGTTTAACTGTCGGTTAGCATAACGAAATCGCAGTTTGATTGATGTCTGTCTGCACACATATGACGTGATTTCCTGTCCAGTACAAAGCAGAAAGGTACAACAATTAGTGCACTATGAGAGTTAGTATAGATTATGCTGTATACAGTTAGTATAGAATAGAGTGGTGACCGAGCATCGTTAGGTTTTATCGCTTGCTTGACCGTAAAGTGTCAACTGCTGTATGTCATTATCCACCAGTAAAGACAAATTACAACTCATTAAATTCATCGAAAACACAGACTAGTAACAGTATCCAAGTGTGGGTTTTATCTACGCTCAGTTTGACACAGCTCTCTGTTTTTTTCCCAGAGAGGGATGACTTCAGTAATTCCTCAAATGCTTGACGCGCCTCCCTAAGTGGAAAACACCTTTTGTTTGGGTTAAACACAGTCCCATCTGCTGTACATTTCCCCCCGTTTCCTCACCCTCTCTCTCTCTCTCTCTCTCTCTCTCTCTCTCTATCGTTCTCTCTCCCTGTCTGGTGTGATTGGTCAGTTTTCCCTCCGTGTGCACTGTGGAGGTATAAAACCACTGCTGGGGGTGGAGACATCAGCAGCTTGCTGTCTAATACTGAAGACCACTGCTACATTATAAAGACACTGCTGCTGCTTGCAATCACACTGTTGCCACACATTTACAACAACAACACTGACTTTGGATCTTTTGACATTCCACCATGTGTAAAGGACTTGCAACACTACCGGCAACATGCTTGAAAAGGTAAGACAAATACTTTGAACAACAGGTGGATCAAGCTTTTATTATATTCATGCAAACGTAATAAAATGTTGTTTTTGATATCTGAAACTATCCGTGCTACACGCTGATTCTATCCGCTTCATCTTTTTATTGATACTTGATGTTTCAAACCGGACAGTTAACTGAAATCAGCAGTTAAAATAAAGAAAAAGAGGAACCAGTTGGCAGTTGTTCACATAAAGTAGATCTTCATACAAGTCTTTGCACAAATATTATTAATGCAAACAAACTGAAATCCTCTGACTGCTTTTCACTCACTGTCCTCTCATCTGCCTTCTCCGCAGTGCCAAAGACATCAAGCACAAAATAAGTTTCTTACTTCAAAAGCCTGAACACCAAGCAGCGGATCAGAAGCAGATGAAAGAGAAGACTGCCGCTGCCGCTGCCGCCGCAAAGAGGTCAGAAGAACTAATCTGTTAGTTCATGCGGATGAAATATTTGTTCCGGTTTGTGTTTATTCTATAGATCTGACTTCAAGTTGCTCATCCAGGAGTTAAAAAAAACCCAATTAAAGCACATTCACAAAGATTATGATTAAAGCTTTGAATGAAGCTCTGTTTTTATTTCATTAAAAGGGATTTGTGTATTGTATTTCCAGCTGGAAGTCTAAAGGGAAAAAGTCAGGAAATATGATGGAGGTGAATGTATAAGCAGCCACTGGGAGGATAAAAAGATTTTCTTTGTAATAAAATAAGTACTGCTTTATAATAAACAAATTATTCATTAATCATCATAGGAGGGAACTGTAATATGAGTGTATGAAGCCAGTTTTCATCAATCTAAATGCCTTTTATTCACCCTGATTATGCTTCCAAACCCATTACTTTCATTCTTACTCAGTTTTGGACACAAGTCACATTGTTTGGCCCCGAACTAAAATTTTGACGTTTCTACATGAATTATTTGAAGGGGTGATGACAAATGAGATTAATGGGCTACTGTGGAGAGAGAGAGCTTGAATTGAAGCACTTGTGATAAGTTATTTCATTTATTGGGGAATAGATCATTTCCTGCTTGAGTTTTTGATTTTTTTTTGGTTCAGTGGTGCTTTGTTTTGTTTTGAAAACAGCCTGTATCTCATTTCAGGCGTGTAATTGCACCGCAGCTGTTCGTTTGTGTCACCATAGAGAAGATTTCTAAAGCCTTAATTGATGTTACCTTAATTACTATTACTGTGGATGGTTAAAGGGAAACTTTTTCAACCTGGACCCTATTCTCCCATCTCATTCCAGAACAAGACTTCTCCCTGAGCGAGACTCGGTTAGACACAATAACAAACAGACCGGATCAAGCAAAAGGTAAAGAAAAAAGTTTTATTTCTCTGTATGGTCCCTTCCACAATGTTTTCAGGCACTTATAATAACAATCTGAACCTTTCAGTGACAAAAACAAGCACTTTTAATGGAAATAGATTGACGGTGTGCTTTTTGCCCCGTTGGATTACATTGCAGCCTGTTTTGTAGCTGTCGGCTGCAGCGCTCTCGCTCAATACCGGATCAATTTCACAAGTTATTGAATCTATTAGTCACTTAGACACAAAAAGATGGGAAAATAGGGTTCAGGTTGAAAAATACCTAAGTTTCCCTTTAAATTTAGAGATATAATTACATTTGCTGAAGAACACATTATATCTTATTTTGGACTCAATGACCCGTCCTCAGGCTGTGTTTCCTCAGGATGCCTCTTATTGGTCTTTATGAGCAGGTTAACATCAACAACACTTACCCTGACCTTTCCCTTTCAGCAACATATAACTCATTCAGACACACTTATAGATTATCAATATTCAGCTCTCCTGCAATATCACTCATTCCATTCACAACACAGACATGCTGTAAAACATATGTGACGTGTTTTATTGTAGTGCAATGAATATACAGTACATCCTCTCTCATTGGGATAACAGGTGTTGATTATTGTCATTATTTCAGATGTTTGCGTGGTGATGATGCAATCTTTAAGGAAGGATTATTGCATTTATTGCTATTACTGCTGTGTTAATGTCACATGACGCAGGCTGGTATGATTAGATTTACTGCCATTATTGGTCACTGCAGCAAGCATCTGGATGCTCATCTTAGAACAAAAGGAAAAAACCTCCCTACAAAGCTGTCTTATTATGATGGAAATCAGAAAACAATATTTTAAATACAGATTTTTTAATTTGGGTGGGATGGCAGCAAGACAGCAGCTTGGTATCTGCACCTATTAGGTGGAGGAAGTAAAGCTACAAAAGTTATTATTATTATTATTACTATTATACAACCACATAAACAGTTTTATGCAAAATGATGTATGGAAATACATGCTTCTGATGATTAAAAATAAAAACATTTGCGCATCCCTGTGCAGTGTTATTCATTGGTTACATGCAAATAGTATCATGCATCAAAATTGCATCTTTTCTGTATAATTCTCAATGTGAAGTCTGTGCAACCTCATTAAGAAAAACGTTTTTTTTTGTCTGTGTTTCAGGGTGCCTACTGCAGCTGAGGTAGAGAAATGGAAGGAGTCTTTCAGCCACGTGATGAACAGCGAGAGTGAGTGTCACATTAAAGATTCACACCTGAAACATGTCACCGAAACAGGAACAAAGCTAACGTTCAAATTCAAAGCAAACCCAACGGACCTTGTCTGATACTAATAATACTGATCCTAACTGTCAGGCGGATGCTTGACTCATTAGATCTCCAGCGGAATCTCTCTCAGGGGGTTTATAAAAAAAAAAAAACTAAATATGAATGTTCTCATGTGATATGATGGGGCTGCAATCATGGGAATATTATCAGACAAGGCTTTGACCTTCACATTCTTTGCTATTGGTCGCCGGAAAGGTTTTGGTGATCTCAATAATGAGTGCTCAATCTTTTCCACTCATTGAAAGACACAAGATGAAAACATTAAGTAAATTATTAAATATAAATATGAAATAAAGTCTTAAAAAAGCTGGTTAATGTTAGTAATTCTTTTGTAAAATTGACAAGGTATTTAATTGCAACAATTTAAGACAAATTACATAAAATACAGTCAATTCATGACCTATTGACAGTGTTGGTTTTATACTGGTGCTAATTAAGAAGCATCATCCTGTTCTGATACGCTGTGATCATGATGTATATGGAAAAGTTAAGAGGCTGGAACACACACACACAAACCTACACACATACAACACTTTCTCATGCTCTGGTCTTCTGCTACGTGTCTCGAGGCACCGAACAGCCCCTCAGGGCATGCTGACCAGTGCCGAGTGTGTATGTCTCTGTATGTGTGTGTATAAGCCCCCTGAGAATTGAATTGCAGTGTGTGCTTGTTTGTGCGTGTGTGTGTGTGTGTGTGAGTGTGATTGGACACAAAAGGGGAGCAATGGCCTTGCGGGAACCAGCTGAGTTCTGACCTGCTACGTTCCATGACCCTATCCACTGAACTCCAACATCATCATCATGTCTTCCTTCTGCCTTTCTGACTTCATCTGTCAGCTTTTTTTTATTTCTCCAATCGTTTTTTCCTTTCTTTTTTTTTTTTTAATCTCATCTTGGCTTCAGTTGTCTCCCCCGTATGTTGTTCTGTTCTGTTCTGTTAGTCATGTAGGATAGGATTGGCTGGTTTGCTTAATAGAAAAACACTAATTTGTATTGTGTATCTAAAATCATCAGGATGCAATTATTGCTGCTAGGTTTGACAGTATTATTATCTTTTTGATGAATATAATGGTTCAGAATAATTACAGTGCTTTCATGCTTCCCGGATTCTCTCCATGCTGTGTTTATTTTCTCTTGTAGGAGGATAAATAAATTGGAAGTACTCTTTGCATCAATTGCTCAATATTCTAACAAATTTCTACAGCCAGAAAATCCGGCCAAAGTCCTGTCAAATCTAAAGACACAAAGCATAAAAAGGCATTGTTGAGTCTGAGCTTTCTGGTTATGTTATGATTCTTAACTGTAATTACTCAAAGGTCTATAAGGTGCACAGGATATTAATGTCTCTCTGTTTTCTCTTTGTTTCAGCGGGTCGTACGGTCTTCACCAGCTTCCTGAAATCAGAGTTCAGCGAGGAGAACATTGACTTCTGGCTCGCCTGCGAGGACTACAAGAAGAGCACGACTTCAAAGTTGGCGACCAGAGCCAAGCAGATCTACCAGCAATACGTTGAGGCTGATTCTCCTAATGAGGTAATGAGTCTTGTCTGTACCGAACTGTCAGCGAGCTTGCAAAGTACGAGAAAATGCAAAGATATTAAGGATGGATTTGTAATTAGGGAGATAGAGAGGATTGGATAGCAAAGGTGATGAAAAGGAGAAAAGAATGCCTTTGAAACACACTTCAAAGGCATTGCTGTAAATCTTATTAATGCAAGTGCATATTCTCCTTCAGTGCAGTGAATACTTAATTAAATACTTCACAAAGCTGCGGATACACGCATGAATAACACTGCTATACTGATGACAATTCGGTTAGCTGCCTGATTAAAGACTAAAACTCTAACTCTAAGTTGGATGTGCGTCATGGATGAAAGAAATTTGGATCCCAATTCAGTTTATGTCTTTGGATTTAAAGATTGTAATGTAAAGAATATAAAGATAGACGACATGACAGCTCCCCAGAAGTGAAGCCAAAATGTTTTGATCGCCCCCTAATGGCTGGTTATAGTATAGGTCATAAATCCCGCCCCCTCCATGTTAGCAGATGGTTCATAGGCCAAACTAAAAAATCAAAGTGCACTTCAAATACATTTTCCCTGAAGATGGTTTCTATCAGTTTAGGTAGGTCTTATTATAGCTCTTATTACACTGATGTTTGTTTAAGTACTCATTTTTCATTAGTCATTTGATGATATAAAAAGTGGGGTGTGATGTCATGATTGACAGCCGCTCTCAAACCTCCATCAGATGCTGAAGATGAGTCAAAAGGCCTCAGCAGTCACCGGAGGAAGACGCTAATATAAGTTTCCATTTGTGATTCACAACCAGCTGTAGCTGCTAGTTACAGACTGGTTTTGGCTGGTTTACCGCTCCATCGCGGGGGCGGGACAATCATCCTGCTCCCCCGACTCTATTGCGTAGACTCTGGTTGCAAATGATGTCACACAAGCAAGAAGGCAGCTCCTGGAAATTAGATATTTTGGTTTCACTTTTGTATAGCAGCAGAAAGTGCTGGTGTGCTGTCCATCTTTACAGTCTATGGGATAAAAAAGATGTTTTTTCCCATTTTATATAAAAACTATATCACTTTTTCTTTCAACTGTGGCATTTTCAGTGGTCTCTTAAAGGTTTATCTGTGTTTATCTGCACTATCATTCCCTGCCCTCCCCGTGGTCATGCTCTTGAGATTAGATAGATTTTGTCTTCAGCATCCTAACCCATCATTTCTTCTCCTCCTGTATCACGTTAAGGTAAACCTAGACGCAGCCACCAGAGAAGAAACGAGACAGAACATGGAGAACGCCTGCCCCTCTTGTTTCAACGAGGCTCAGAAGATGATCTACATTTTGATGGAGAAAGACTCCTACAGGCGTTTCCTCAATTCCAAACTGATCCAGGATCTGTCTCAGACACACTCCGACATCGCTCAGATGAAGAAGAAGAAGAGTAACTGTGACTGTACCGAGAACAGGCAGGCGTTAGCAGGTGGCGCCTAAACAGGAAGAAAGAAGGGAAGGCTAGAAGGAAGTGCCAAAGACTGAAAACGTATATGACAGACAGACACTGGTAAAGATCGGTTTGTTTTGTGGAGAGTGTTTAGAGTTTAGGGAAATTCGGTGACTTACAAGGTAACTTAAAGGTGACTTAAAGGTTAATGTGAAATGTTGTTCTTTTTCGATCATTTGACTCCTGCTTCCCAAGGACTCACAAACTATACAAGGCAGGGTTGTTTTTTTCTGTATTAAATTTAGTAAAAGTTAAATGTTTCAGTGTCTCAGTGGTTAATAGTGACAGATTAAACATTTGATAGTTTAATGTACAATATAAATACACAGGACGTGTAAATGTTTGCATTATGAATGCTTAGCTTTTGCTTCTGTTTTCACTGCAAAACATAACCTGCTCATGGCCAGGTTATATTGATAGTCATAACAGAAAACAATCCAGAACTACCTCTGCCCAAAAGACACACCTTCAAACAACATTTTGCATTTGGTCAAGGGAACAGTGTTGACAATTTGTTTTATCTGAGTAATGACAATGTAGACTGTCTGTATATCTTTTAAGTAGTTTATCAAGTTATTTTTAAGATTAGACAGTTACTTATGGCCGTAAGCAATCTAGTATACTCATACTTTTAAACAGTGCCATCATATTGACTCAGACAGTTTAAGGCTTTACATTTGCTAAAATTTTAACTTTCTACTGCGTACTTGATACATATTTGTACAGCATCTCAAAACTTTGTCATGGAAATGACTGCCCATGCTCTACAGACATACTGACATGATCTCTACACTGTGCAAATGTTGCCTCTGTGCATTTCTAGTTGGAATTTGAAGAATGCTTTATATTTTAGTGCAGTATTGATTTCCTATTGCATGCCACAGTGTTACCAAACATAAGGAGAAATAATGAAACTCATGGTGATTCATTTGATTGATCCCCTCTAAGTCTAAACTGTCTTGTTCAGATGTTTATTACTGTTTGTTTCTGCAGGGTACACAATAGTGTATTCACTTTAATATCTTTTGGTGGCCTTGCATACTAAAATGTTTTATTAAAATGTATAATGTGATTGATTGCAGGCTAGATACTGTATGTAGAAATTAATTAAATTATGTCACTGTTTTATTTATATCCTATCTGTGACTATTCATGAATAAATGATATATGTTGGATAATGAGAACTCTGCGTGTGGTTCATCGAACTCTGAGAAAGTGTGCACATCTGAAACTAGACTAAGAGCCAAATCCACAAAAGGATTGCACGGCTTTTGTGGCTGCTAAACCTGTGCAAATGAGCCAAAAAGACAGCATTTAATTCACAAAGCACCCACAGAGGGTGAAATGCACCGCAAACTGTGCTGCTAAGCAAATAGCGTCATGGTGCCTCTGTGCCATTTGCATGGATGTAAATTCCTATGTAACTAAGCCTTGTTGCATGAACAGTCTAAATCACAAACACCAGCACTAATGCCACACACATTTAGGGTGCAGTTATTAGCATCTTCAGATAGTTTTAACTGCGTGACTTTCAGCTACTTAGAAATAGAAATGTCCTGACAGCTCTGATGGAGCTGGAACAATAAGGGGCCGCTTTATTACAAACAATTCCACCGTATAAACCTGGAATCTGTGTGTAACAGCTGACCTGATGTGTAGCAGAATACAGAATATTAATAACCATCAGATACTGACCCATCTGGTGTTAATGAAGTTACCTGCATGCGTAAATGCACACAGCCTCTTTCTCAGTTTGGAGACGCACTTATCAGTTCAGCTGCTGTGTGATGCTGCAGATAGAACATCAGTACTGATGTTTCTGAGAAATCCCGGATACATTCACCTGAACATTGTTGTAACACATTTCAGACCTGCCTGAGTCACATTAATAGCTGTAGCTTATTTTGATGGACATTTCAGTAGATTATGTTATAGATGTGAAATACTACAGAAGTGAAAGTAGCAAAATATGTGAAAATTGTTTTGTTATATCAGAGAGCTCTGTGTGTGTGCACCTCTGCTAATTAAAGATGTGCAATTTGAGGCTTTTGTGTTCTCTGCAGTTTTCATTATAGACTAATCTGTGTGCTGAAATGTGGACAAAAGCCTGAAAAACTGGAAATTGCTTTGCTCACTCAAACAGATGCAAAACAAGGGTAAATTGCTCCCAGTTGCAAAAGTTTACGAGGGTGTTTGCGCCAGCATATCATCGAAATCTTTTGTGAATAGGACCTTAAAACGGGGCAGATTGTGGGGTGCGAATGCTTTGCAACGTGGGCACAGTGGTGCTTTGTGATAAATGCTGAACTCAGCATGCAACATACTCATGACAAAGTCAGAGGGTTTGGATTCTCTATATTTTTCTTAATGTCAACAAATCTCACCACACAACAATGAACTGACTTACTTACAAGTGTGTATCCACAGTCTGATATATCTTATTCCTCTGTGCCATAGACCTCTGTTGTTGTCCAAAAACTATTAAAAACACGTCAGTGAACCACACTGTTAAACTGGGTGACACCTTCCTTCACCAAAAAGAGTTTTGGGCACGTTAGTTTGTTCAGAAACGGCTCCAAAGACTAACAGCGATCACATCATCGGTCTCCATGTGCAGGAACGCAGATCTGTTTGCGTTGCTTGCTTGTTGTGCTACATATCACACCTCAGCAAATAATGTTTATTTATTTTATTTTATTTGTGAGAGATAATGTACAATATTAAACATAAATCTTACCATTTGATGTATTGCCAGATAGCTGTTGAGATATATAAGTCTGGACCAAAGTGGAGGACCAACTAACATTGCTTAAGCTAGTTTTCAATACAAATCCATACGGTATCTATACAACGTTTTTCATTCTCCTCCTTCTTCACTTTCTAGCAGGTCATGAATGTCATTATTTTAACTTTTTTTATGATCTTGACTTCAAACTTCACTTCTCATAATTACAAGAATTACCTCATAATAAAACTTGTTATGTCAAGATTCAAAGACAATAATTGTGTGATTTAAAAAAAGAACAAACTTCTCTTCTGTTCCTGACATAATTCAGACTGTCCTCTTGTAATCACATGGTAATCATCTATAATCAGCAGACATAAAACGGTCTCTGCAAACTCCAGCGGCGATTGCGTAACATCTATAGATTAGAGATGATTATCTCATCAGAATCTATTATCTACTAATCACAAGACACACAAAAAGGAAGCTTTTTATATCCAGACATTTTATGTTCAAGACATGAACAAAAAACAACTACACAGGTTAGTTAGTTCCAGTGTGATCTCATGGGATGGCATATAAATAGCACGCCAATTTCAATTTAAGGACATTTTGCGTGCCATGTCTACGCATTTTAAACTTTTTGTATGTTATATGTTGTTTTGTGTGTGTTTAACGTTGGTTAAGTTTAGGCACAAAAAGCACTTGGTTAGAGCTAGGGAAAGATCATGGTTTGGGTTATAATGATCAGTAAAATGCGGTAAAAATGTGATGGTAAAAATATCAGTTTAGTCTCAAGCAGTGTTCTGCTGCTATCTAGCCATCCAGCCAACCTACCTCCTCCCAATAAGCCAAAATCACCTTATAAAAGAAAATAACGTCACACTATATTGACTTCATCTGAAATATGTCACTTCAAATGTAACTACAGGTCGCTTTTGGCAACTGAATTTATGACCTAAATGTGAAATGACATGTGAAAAGCAACAAATGATGTAGTGATTACACGCAAAATGACTTAAGAAATGCATGTTATCCATACACCATTTGGTGAGACCAGGCTGTTAATTACCAATCAGACTGGTTTGCAATGTCTTGAGCACCTTTTTTTCATTTTTAGATCACAACACTATGTTATTACAGACATGTAAGACTTTGTTATATACTTTACACTAACCCAACATTTTTCCACATTTTAAAGCCACAGCTCAGTTCTCACAGCTTAAGCTTGGCCTTTCAATTTTCAATTCCATCAAATATGGTTGGAATCTGTCCTCATATTTTAGGTCTTGGCTATGTTGAAGACTGATTTACCTCGTGGACTTATTTATTTGGATTTACCTCCATGAAGGCTGTTTACTGCAGCTGTACAGCCACAGCCTGACACCATGCCTATTTAAGGGCAACACATTTGGGAGCATGATGAACTATACGGTAAATAATCTTTCTTAAATCTAATCTTCCGCACATCTAACTCTAACTGCCAAAGAGAGGACAGAAATGCTTAAATATTTACTGTACGTTTAATTCCTTCTGCCTGCTTCTCTTCTGAGTAAAGGCACAGAAATAGATTCAAGGATACCTAGATAGTTTTTAGAGGCAGAATTTGTAAAAAAAAAAGAAAAGAAAAACACCTTGAGTCTAGTTAATAATCCACCTTCAACACAGATTAGTACTTCAGGAGTTTTTCCATGCAGGCCTAAAATAGGCTAGTCTTTGAAAACATCCTGAGCATGCTGAGCTGATGCTGCACTGCTGATTAATGTATTCTTTTTGAGAGGAGGATAGCTTTATCACTGAGGCAAATATTTTGGCATTTTCAAACAAAATGACTCCTTCAGGAAGAGTCATGCATAGATGGAAAGAATGAATACATACAGGCTCACTTCTGTCTGATATAGTACAGCTCGACAGCCTTAGTGTGCTTGAATGTTTGCAGCTAAACCACAGGAGTATTAAAGAAAGTGATAAATCCATTAGAGCTGGCGTGCTTGTGTGAATCCTTATCTGTAATCTAAAATGAATGAGCGTGTAGGAGTAGTTAAGAGGACTCTCTTAGGGAGTCGGCTGCTAGGATTTGGACCACAACCATAAAATTTTGGACTGGAGCTACAAATGGCTGATATTTCTGTGGTGATATTCAAAACTCAAATTTGAACAGGATGAAAAACATTCTAAAGGTGAGAAAAATGTAGTATTACATTTAAGGCTGGGTGCAAAAAATGTTTGTCATAGAGAGATGCAATAATCTCTAGATGGTTGCACTAAACACAAAAAGTAAGAAGACCACATGTGCTTTTTTTATCTGTGTGAATGTTGGATTTGAAAACAATGAGAAAAACTCCTGCACACTGTGTGACTTACAGCTGGACTGACCTTCATCAGGTGTATATGGGCAGTATCAGAACATTTCCATATGAGTTCTTTGAACTAACTCAAAACATCACCCTCCAGGTTAGTCAGTGACAAAAGCAAAGCAAAGACTAGAAAAATAGAAAACAACACAAGGGCAAAAACGCCAATAAATCTTACAATATTATCATACATAACATATTATGTAATCCATACCCTCTATTGCACGGTGTTTCCCTCAGGCAACAAAGCACCTTTTTGACCTCACGCTGCCCCTATACATAAAAAAAAAAATCACAAGACACCTCTGTATCCAATTAAATGAGGGGTTGAAGTGGGTTTGACCTTTTGTCTGGAGGTGGAGCAGGAAGCAAAGTCACATGTGACACAGTGCCAGCAACTGGTAAGAAAAATATCACTTTTTAACATGTTTAAATTCAAATAACTTTATATAAAAATATATGCATGTGCACGAATATGTAAAGAAGTATATTTGATTGTTTAAAGACAAATTTGGTTTTTATTTATATAAAACTGTTTTTTTCATTTGTTGCCTCAGGGCAACATTATGCAGTTAGACCAGTCCTGTTAGACCAATATCATGCATGGAGATGTGCTGGGATGCATAGTTATGCATTGATGCATTGTGCAGTGTGTGTGTGTGTGTGTGTGTGTGTGCTTGTGTGCATGTGTGTTTGTTGATGAAGTATACACTTTATATGGTTATATTTGTCACTACAAATGTATAACATTATATACAAAAAATTGCAAATGTAGGCATAATTACACATAAGGCTAGCATAGGGGTAATCATCTTGGAATACTGCAGTGTTTCTTTCCTTGTGAACTCCTGTGTTGAATGAATTTGCAATATCTCCAATTAATACAAAGCTGAAACTTCAGTATGTAAAAATTTAAGGAAAAAATGGGAGAGCAACAAATGATTTCCTCAATGCTGGCATTCAAAATAACACCATATTGTTCCTTCTCTAAAATTCTGTCCACATTTTGTTCCACAATTATTTCACATCTACAAAGAATTAAACAATTCTACTGTCTGGGCCTCCTGCCGAGTATTATAGTGGACACTTTGCTTGAAAAAAGAGCAACACCTTGCAAACATCACAAGAAGTTATTACATCTATATTAAACATTAAACTTCACGGAGCAAGAGCAAAGGTGCTGTATCACACATCAAAGGTCATATGTTTCATGTTTTCAGACAAATAAAAATACTCTGCTTGCAAAAATAATGTGTGTCTGATATAATTTTAATATAAAAAAGTTCAGTTAACCAGTTAGAAAATCTTAACAGGACATCCATCTCTTCTCCCTCATTGAAAAATCTGAAGAATCTATAAATATGCAAATATTTTTTACATTCCAAAAGTTGACTGCTGGACTCAAGATGTCCCCTCTTTCACTGAAAAGTCCATTCTCAGTGCATGAGGTTTCAAGTTTCCACATCACACTTGTGTAAAGTTGCATACTGGATCACGATTGGCTCCAAACTGATGTCACAAATAATCCACAGGTGCACAGTGAAGCTTAAACATCACAGTGACGTAACAACAAGCAAACACACTGTTGAGCAGAGGGGGACTTAAATGATGCCATGTAGTAACTAAATTGATCAGAAGGTGAGATTAGTCACAATCTGTGTGACTCAGAAAAAGAAAAGTAGATCATTAGCTCCAGGACTGGCGCTTTCTTAGAAAACATGACCTCATGGTGTCCAAGTAGTCGTATAACTAAGAAGTCCAAACAATAAAGCCATTTCCTTCAACCCCACCCTTCTGCCTGTCCTATCAAACCGAAGCGCCTCACTCTTAAAAGCTGATATCCCATTGGTTTACTTTAAATCGTTTCATTACTGTCATGACACACCCTAACATCCTCTTCCAACAGGAAATCCATCACAGCGAGGAAGTAATGACCATTCAAGTTTTGATTCCACAGCCCATGTGTGTGCAGAGGGATTTCCCACTATTGATCACACAGAACACTACAGGACACATTGCATTTTCATTTTAGAGAATAGAAACACAGAATCTCATTTCAGGGTTATGTTATAGGCCTATATATATGTGTGTGTGTGCTGTTTTTCGCCTGCGGCTGTTATACTAACCAGCGTCCGTCCAGGCTCAGACTCTCAGGCCTGAACGGTGCTTCATTCAGCAGCTAACCTGCTTATCGCTGGATGTTCTCTCCTGCCTTCCAAACGCCAAGCAGCTGTGAGGCCTGCTAATTAAAACCTGACAGGAGGATCTGGTGCTCTAATGTGATCATGCGTGCAAGGAAGCACGTACACGCAGACGCATGCAAAACCACTTATCTGTAGAGCACTAACACACACGCGCGTGCACACACACACTACATACAGTCCATACATCCCTGGGGCTGCATGTCTGGATCTCTGGTTTATTGTCTAGAGAAGTTTAGATAATAAACACTACAGGGTTAAAGTGATTCATCTCACTGTGGTGTCAGTCTTTTTGTTGTTACTGTGCTGTATTTATGTTCGTGCTGATGCTAACATCTGTGCAAGGTTTGTGACAGCCTCGAGACGTGTTTTGACACTTGTGAGTGAGCAGTGATAATAACTTCATTAAGCATTTATGGGGCATTTATATAAAGGGGATATTTATATCAGTTTTCCAAGTAAGAGTCCATATCTGTATGTAAAATCTATTTTGTTGTCCCCGCTATGTTGCTTCTAAGTTCCTATAAACATGTTCCACTCTGACTTTGTTTAATGGGTTTTATTTGTCAGTCTTACATGCAACTGCTAGAAGCTTGCCTGATGGTGATATTTTTAGTTTTCCTGGTAAGGTAAACATTCTACTTTGCATATGCATAATGATTTTATGATATTAAACCAAAAGAATCCACACATCAGGGTAACACACACTGAAAAACTACATTTTGAATTATACAATGAAGCAGTGTCTATTGATTGTTTTGTGCATGGATGTGACACTGAAGTCATTGGTCTATGGTAAAAAGACATGGTTTTTAATTGTATGTACCAAGAAATACATTTATACCCAGGCCTGTTCTTGGGAATTTGTACATTTTCCATTAGTCATAGTTAGATATCGATGGCCACAGCACAAAACCTCCTATCTGCAGAATTTTCTGATTGGCGGATTTCACTTTGGATGATGAGAACAAGGAAGGCTGCTCATATTCAGTCTGTCTGCAAGATAATCCCACCCTTCGTTGTGACAGAAAAGTCACACAACTTAGACAATTTAGAGCATCGTTTTGTAGAACCTCTTCCAACTTGCACCAAGTGCAAAAGCTCCTATCTGCACTTTGCGAGGCATTAATATCTAGTCGGTATTGTTAACATGTAATATAATAATATAGTCCAAAAACAGTGTATTATGTGTTGGGTATCCTTAACAAATAGCATTCTGCAAGAAAACAAGTTTTTTTTAGTTTTCTCAAGAAAGTGCATTTTTCAGATAGGAGGTTTTGCTCTTTGGCCATCGATATACTGTAAAGTAGCTGGTCAACAACTTCATGAATTTATATGAACGTTGATACTTCTTTTATAAAGTTTCTTAATCTATGTAATGTTTGTACAACAGAGGCATCATCATACATAGCTACTTTATTTGAGCCTCTTCAGTCATATTTACAAGTAACAGACTGAGGAAGGAAATTTGTACTGTGGCATTCGGGATTCCTGCATCATCAACGTGTGTTCGTTGTCATAAACAAAGAGATATATGCGTGCAGAAAGTAGCTACAGATATCTTTTTTTATGAGAAATATAAAAAAAACGTACAACATTTTATTGCACAGTCATGGCTTGACTTTGGCCTATGAGCCTGCCTTTTTATGAACTCCGCCATATCAGTTCAATCATATTATCCAACCACATGAATATGAGACTTTGGGGAATATTAAGTGCAATCTTGGCAGTGAATACTCATTTTTACAGTTTTCTCTCCCTATTTGAAATAAAGAGAGGACCTCCCATCTCATTTAACCTGCATTATTGAGGTGAAACAGAAATATATGCCAAGAGATAAAAGCCCTGGTTCTGACTAATGAAAACTTGTGCTGCTGTTCCTTAAATAACCTAAAGCCTCAGGCTTCAACTCATTTGTTAGGTAACCTTATTATGTCATATGCTTTACTCTTCCTCTGTCCTTAATTATTTGCTGATTTAGTCATATTTTGACTTTGCAATTGTGTTAAAGAGCAAAGGGCTAAGGCAATCGATAACGCTCAGATTACATAATCTGTGCTATCTCAAATAATAATGGGCTGTTCAATTTAGTGGACAATGACCAGCATTTTCTCCATTAAGAAAAAACTACGAAACATTTTACAGTCTATTTTCAAGGGAGTGTTTGACACTCAAAAGTGCATTTGCATCCTCTTGTTTTGATGTGTATTTTAAATTTGAGTGGCAAAAACCAAACAATATGAAAAGTAGAAATAATGCAAAAAAGTTGGTGTATTGATAAAAACAAAATGTGACGAAGTGCATTGAAGTGCACTAGAAACATCTTATATATCTTTGCATGATTTACAGTTAAAAAACCTCCTTATTTATCTAATACTTGCTCTTTATGCAGCCCCTCAGTTCAGCCTCTGTCTGAAACAGGCCGTTTTAGCTCCTGCCTCTTTAAAGGTGTAGTTTGTAGGATTTAGTTGCATCTAGTGGTGAGATTACATATTGAAACAAACTGAATACCCCCACCCCCTCCCCTTCTAAACACAAAAAGCCCAGAATTTGGTTTGTCTGTTCTGGGCTACTGTAGAAACAATCTGTGACACAACCTAACATGTACACGACCGAAAATAACAAAGCATGATATGTCCACTTCACTTTCCATCACTTGAGGTTTAACTGATGCTCTTTTGTTTTATTTAATGACGCATAAATGTGTTTTCTTTTGCAGGTTTTTCCAGAAATGTGTTTAAACTTTGTGCTACGTTTGTATGGAAACCTAACTAAAGACCACTCCAAAATTAAAGCACTTTAGAGGATCTGACAGTGTGTTGAGTGAATGTTAAACACACAGGAAGCCTGATTATACAACAAGGTGCAGCTGGTTAGGCAGGCAGACGGCAGGTTAGGAGATAATTAGCAGATAAGGAGCATGTGTGAAGGGCAGCCAGACAAACAGAGTGTGGCTGGTGGGCAGTTCACCAGAGTATCACTCAGCAGTACATTTGGTCAGATTAACAGCTGTAGAGTGCACTCCGTTTTAAAGTGTCGGGTAGGAATAAACAGGTACACTGTGGGAAGCACTCTCCATTGTAAACAGGAACTGTCACCATGGATACTACTGCCCGGCCAAAAACAAAACAAACAAAAACAAAAAATACATAAATTGAAATTGAATTTTTATGATGTCTCCTTCATTCTCAAGCACAAGCTTATGTTTTGTGGTAGCAGAACATCATATGTCGGTCAACACAGTGCTGGCTCATTGTCGGAAGGGTTTTGAGTTCAATTCTACTTTCCGCCATCTGGTATGTATTAATATGGTCAACACACAAATTTAGGTCAATTGGAAACGGTAAGGATGTCAGTGATTATCTGTCTAAAATGGTTAATTGAATAATATTCCCTCGTGTCTCTCCCATTATTTGCTATGGTTTATGAGCTGGTCATCACACAGTGTTTGGGATTGCATCACCTTCCTTTGCAGGTTAGAAAGATGATAAATTCTGTTGCATCATTTGTGATACAATATAATGTGACCCAAAACCTGGCCTTTCAAACTTGCGATGTATTGAACGGGACATTTTTACCACATAAATAGTCTTGTGAAAATCTGTTTTTGTATGTGATTCCTCCACACAAATTGGCACACAGAGACTGGTGGGAGGAACTGTGGATGCAGACTCAGGTGCAGAGACCGTGTTGTCGTCAGTGCCGGAGTGGACTACTCCTCTACTGCGTTCACCAGTCTGTCCAGGCTGCTACTTGCAGAAACATGCAGGTGCACTGTGGAGATCCAGCTGTTGTATTTTTTAGGAAGTGGAGATCTGATGATTTGAGGAAAACATCCCGTCTTCCCTCTGCCTGACATCATAAAACTGTTTTTTTTGTTTTGCATAGTGCTCTCAGAAGACCAGGTGAAACTGTGGATGCTTCTCATTTGTCTAATTGCCTCCTCACTTAACTCACTCATGTAATTTCCTCCAATGAAAACACTTTCTAATAAATGAAGAAAGTTGTTTATGGTTCCTTTGTTGATCAGACCTACAATTAACAGACAAATAAAATATAAAACTTGGGAGTGACACACTTGACTTTAATCTGCAATCTGTCTCCACTCAGTTACGATGTGATGTATCAGATCAGTCCGATCAGCCGCAGCATCCAATCGATAACTGATATCCAATAAGGGAGCATGTCAGCCCGTAAAAGACTTCCGTGAAGGCTGCTCTCTTGTATCCTCACTCATGGCTCCTCAGAGATCCCGCCTCAATCCTTGCTTCGTGGAGCAGAAAGCGCTTCAATTGAACAATCAAATAAGGGAACTGAGATGCACCTTTTGGTCTCATGCTGGTACGATACGAGGGAGAGACGCAAGGAAAAGACGTGAGGAAAGAGGAAATGAGATGTCCTCTCCTCTCATCATCTGAAGTGAACAGCTGGATCAGCTGTCATTCTAAAGGTGTAAACAGCTCTTTAGCGTCATTTGATATCTTTGGAGTTTGCATGTCTCATAATTTAGTACCTTACTTATATAAACTTATATGTTTATTGGGAAAGTGGAAATTATGTAAATATATCTCATTTCAAAATATTAATTCTACCAGACGCACAATGATTTTCAACCTCATAGAAACTGATATTTATACAGGTAAAAGTATGAAAATGACCAACTATGAAAAGACTTTCTGATCTATGATGAAAGTTGTTTTTCGCTTCCTTTTATCACAGTTACCATGGAACCACTCATTTTAACCAAATATTGAATCAGATCAGAATCACAAATAAAATAAACTTGGGAGTGATTCTGTTATCTGTTCCGGCAGTAAACAGTGATGTGTCAGCAGTCTGATAGCAGCTGCAGCATCCAATCACTAAAAGATTTCCAATAACGGTATGTGTCAGCATGTGAGCCTCCTAACGGATTCTTCTTCGCTCCTCCGAGCAAATATAAGCAAATGGAGACATCGCTCATTGACTTCTGGGTGACTCGAGGAGTGAGGAGTTCGAGAACTGAAATAAGACAAATGAGAAGCATCCTGCTTACGCACACATTGCCGCATCCCAAGCTCTCCCCATTACAGGAAGCTTGATGATGGTTTCAAATATTTGCTCTTGTTGGGCTCAGAAGGATTCCTTAATCGAATTTGTGATATTGGGCGATATGAATAAAAACTGACTTGAATTGGTTTGTACACTATTCTACCCATCATTTAACCCTGTAAAGCCCACTGTTGCAATATTACAACAATCACTTTTAGCTCTCTTAAAAAGAAATCTGTAAATGTTTTTTTTTAAAGACCACATTTACATAGTCAATGGGTCCTATTGTTTATCCTTGCAATGCTATTGGATAGTAAATGTATTTATAGGTCTGGCAATCTGGCCATGAACTCACACTACCTGAAAACTTTCTGTCAAGCTCATCTTCTTGTTTTATTGGACCGGATTTGTCAAGAAATAAGTAAGTAACATGCCTTGAATATTTTTTTTTTTTGTGACAATTACAATGTCTAGAACATGTAGATACTTAGTTATTGTGGAATACATTCATCAAACTTGATTTTGAGCTTGTTATGTCTATGTTGTACTTCTACAATGCCGGGTTAGAGTGGTAGTCAAAATAGCATGTGCACACACATGACATGGGGACACTGCACTTCTCACATGTTCACATATGGAAAAAATACTAATAGACATATAATTTCTTTGATGATTCACTATAACTAGGTTCTAAATTGGTTTTCTCTGTTAAAATTTTAAGTTTATACAAGAATTGAACAAATGAATAAACTGTTTCTGGTTGCAGTATTTGAAGCTCAATCTGTACCAGAAACTGTATCTTATCAATTAAAAAAATAGATTTAACTGATCCTGGGCTTTTTGTTTGTTTGCTCAAATAGTTGCCTGTTACATTAGTTAGAAACAGGTTCTGACTGTTCTAAATGTTTTGGGGGATGATTGTTGCATTGTTCAGGGACAGGTGTGAATGGTCCTGATGTGGGGATGTAAATGTTCTGGGGGGGATGGAAGTACTCCTTTAGGTATGATAAGTAGAGAGCATAATAGGCTAGTCAGATTATATTGTGTGAATTTAGTGGAATGTGTAAATGAATTAGGATTAATTTGCATTGATATTATTTAGAAAAAATTCAAAAACCCTTTAATTTCTGCATCAGAGGCCTCCTACAACAACATCTGAAAGGTGAAAAACTTTTTTTGCTATTGCTATTTTGCTATTTTCTTCTATATTTGGGCTTTACAGGGTTAAGATGCATCACTTACTTAAGATTTCTTCAGTAGAAAACTTCCTGTAAAAACTTGCTGCTAGATCAGATTAAAATGTAGTTTCACACTAGATACCTTTTGGACTGGCAGAGTTCACAAGTTGAATTTTAAATTTATATTATCAGATATTTTTTGTTTACCCCTTTCTCCTTTCTGAACCTTTTTTTTTTTTTTTTTTTTTTTTTAAAAAAACATTATTAAAATAGAAACAAGTCAAGTCCATCTTTGTTGTCAGGCTCCCTAGCAACAGTGTTCACCATTTAAACCCATCAAGCTTAATCTGATGTCGAAACAACTGGCAGCTTTTGGAGCACTGATGTTGCCCTAATCACTCAACTTCACTCTGAAGCCATTCATGTGTTGCCAGTTATGTTGACAGCACAAAATGCTCAGACTCTGACCAACTTGGGGGCAGACTGCGGATAGAAACCCTGTGGGTGTAGCGTTGTTAGCAGTGAATCTCACAGCCAGCCGCAGATATCACTGGGAAAATGTTCTATTATTTTCTTACACATGAAAACAGATCATTCTTTTTCTCAAAACTGTATAAAAATACCCCCCTGGGGCCATGAGAACCCTTCACAGCAACATTGTCAATGACTTGTAGAGCATTGTCTTCTTTAATATGGAACTAAGTGAGCAATCCGCTTCCTGTGTGCTCACCGATCCAGCAGCACCCACGCCCTTTGCCTTTTTAATGACACTTGAGTAAACATAAACAGCACTGTATAGTTTTATGGTCATAATCCATCAATACAGACTATTTTAGACTCTGGGGAGTAAAAATCTACCAAGTCCTGATGGCAACATGTCTGTAACTTTCAATGTAGATGTCTTCCTCATAATTTAAAACTGAACGCCAAGAAGAGATGACCATATTACACATGTTTTAATATAGAACATGTGTGTGGTTTCCTATCTCAAGTCTGACCACTGTGCTTCAGGAAACAGATGGGAATGTCTACAGGTCTGCTTGTGCTTAGAGGGATTATCATTACTGTTGGCTGAGCAGAAGAGATTAAATCAGTTTTTTTTAAAAACCATATCACACTGTGCTGTCAAAGTGAAATTCTTCTTTTGGCACATTTAGAGGGAAATTAGGTCATGTATCAGGTGAAGTTCAGGAAAAAAGGAAACTTGCATTGTCCTTAAGTAAACTGTTGGGGATCATATCCAGAATCCTAGACTCTTAGTAATGGTATCTTGTTACTGGGGGTTTAATCTGCTTAAGTCTCCATTTGTCATGGTTTTTAATAGTGGCAGCATTTAAAAGGACTTTTCCTGTTTTAGGAAACCTTTTAGGATGATATATTTAGAAAGGTCAGACCCGTGATGCTAAATATCTATCTGCTCAGTTTTCTCAGCCTAGAAGATACTATGAGACTGCTGCTAATGTGACAATGTAGCATACACGTAAAAGCAGCAAGTTAAACTCAACAAAACATTTGTCAGAAATGTCACTAACCTCCTTTGGGGACCAAAGGCATCTGAACTTTTCCATCTATTTCTAGGAACTGCGGTGGTAACGGATGCGTCCATGCAAGCCTCTGACAGTGTTTGTGTTGGCAGCCAGCCTCTCTGCCGCATCTGTTTCCGCTCTGTTTTTCACTCATCGCTGACATTCTCATTGGTGCACCCCTCACAAGCTGCTTTGTTCTTTTCAAACAATTAATTTACTCCGAGGAGGAATTAAAAAAGGGAAGGAACATATCTATGAAAGACATTTTCCTTTGGGAGTCCAGTCAGAGTCTGTTTCTGTTTGTTAGAAACGAAAGCGCTTAACAGATTCTTCACCAGATTTGGTAGAAGATATGTGGATAAGCCTCGATTGGTGGGAAGGCAGTGAGGGATCATCTCCTTGTTGCTCCACTAGTAACTCCTACTAGTTGGTTGTACTGCCTGCATGGATACGGTTAAATCTGAGGAGGATAATGTGAGCCTCCTGTGCATTACACCCTTGCAGAAGCTTCATTCTGGCTGCATAAAAGACCCAGCTGGACCAACCTTGTCTCCTAGAAATTATGTTTATATATAACTAAATTGTTTTGCCAATTACGTTGCTTTGGTAAATGTATTGAAGAAGGGTAGGACCGTGTATACTTTCTCCCTCTCCTTTTCGGACATTTATTTATGTTTATTTATGAGAATTTGTTTATTGAGAGTTTGCAGTATATGTTTAATGTTCATTTTATTTGTTATTCATGTTTTGTTTTTGTTTATTAGTTATTTGTTACATGTTCAAAATAAACATAAACATAACCACCGCCTGGATCATGTTCACAGGCAACATTTTTTCGAATGAATGTAGCGTCACGTTTATATATCGCTCTGAAGTTGAAAGGAGGAAGTCGGGGTGGATGGCGGGCATACGAGCGCAGGACTCTGATATCAGAGAGCAGGTTCATACCCTGAGTCCTGTGTGTGGTCAGGTTTAGACAACAAAAGCACTTTGGTTAAGGTTAGTGAAAGATCATCATTTTGTTTAAATGCTAATAAACATGTTCTGCTTTTTTTCTGTGTTGAACCAAAACAACGGACCTTTCCGTTACTTTAACCAAGCGCTGTCTGGTTTATACATTCAGTATCAACTTTTTGATACGATTTTTGCAACTTGCCGAATACATTAACATTTTCTCATTATGTTGAGATTATGTTAATTCAGCCAGCACTGTATTTCTAGCAAAATGTATATGCTGTTGCAATTTAGTCGTATATTAACGTAATTTCTAGGAAGAAGGACGCAGCATAGAGTTAGCAGTGACAAGGACTGCAGTCACTGGGCAGAACAAAGAAAATGAGGGAGAAACGTAAAAAGGTTCGTACGTTCTTTTCTTTTGTTTCTTGCTTTGCGTGTTAAAAACTTCTGGATATATTCCATGGTTAAAATTATCAATTTAAAATCAGTGTAAGTAGGGAATGGACAAGTTGGGGAACATGTTATCCATTTATGAGTGTTAATGTCATCGGACAACTCAGGATGGTTGTATGATTACAGAGTTGGTTGTGTGAGGATTGATGAAATGGCATTATATATACAGATGGGTGACAAATTAAAGGAAAAACCAGCATAGGCCTGAATGACCCCTACAGTGAGGGGATCTGAATGGATATATGTAATATATACTGAAGATCTCAATCCAATTGAACACATATGGGAGATTCCGGACCGACATGTTAGACAGCGCTCTCCACCACCATCATCAAAACACCAAATGAGGGAATATGTTTTTGAACAATGGTGTTCATGCCTTCAGAAGAGTTCAGAGACTTGTAGAATCAATTCCACAGCTGAGGAACACCATCAAACCATTCAGTGACCCCTAGTGAACCTATGAATTGGGGTATTGTCATCCTGGAGGAGAACATTCCCATCAGGATAGAAATGTTTCATCATAGGATAAAGGCGATGACTCAGAACAACTTTGTATTGATTTGCAGTGACCCTTCCCTCTACGGGGACAAGTGGACCCAAACCATGCCAGCAAAATGACTCCCACAGCATAACAGAGCCACCGGATCTCCTCACTGTAGGGGTCAAGCATTCAGGCTTGTACTAGTTTTTCCTTTGATTTGTCACCCGTCTGTATATGTGGGCTTAAATAAATTGAATGACAGACTTTGACTAACACGAGGCATCCATGTTTGACCACGAGGTTTCATAAAAATCTGAGTTTCACAGTCCTAATCATTACTTTGATGTTGACATGAACAGAAACTGGTAATTATGATACACATACGCAATTTTTTTGAGTAGTTTTCCATTTGCTGCAGTTTTAAAGACTCATTCATGGGGTTTACTCTGTACAGACACATTATAAATAGGCATCCAATGAAGAAAAACAAAGTGACAATTGAAAGTAAGATGTTTCCTCTTTTATAACAGTAATAAGACTTCGGGAAGAGTCCTTGCCAGCTCTCCATTCAATGAATCTTGGATTCCACTGTTGTATTTATGAATAACTTAGACACAATTGTTTGTAAATAGTAGATCTTTACACGTAAAAATAAATACATCTTCAGGAATTGTATGCATATATATTTTTATGTGGTCGACTCCAAAACGTACATGCAAGGCTACATCAGATTATGCATACTCAGCACTGTTAAAGCCCTTATTGATTTTATTGTGATGTTGATTGTCGACTTACGTGACACTTTTATGACATCAGACTGGCCAATCCGTGCCATAGTAAACCCTGGTCAATGCTGTTTAAAATTACACTTTCATATATATTTGAGATGTGTTGGTTTTGTCTTTGCCAAATTGTCCTTTTTTTTTTTTTTTAGGAATAAATTCAATTAATAAGTTGAAAAAATATGTACTCCTTATCCCCTGATCTGCACTCTACTCTCAGTTTGTGGATTATTTGCAATCATGGGAACAATAAGGACTTATAAAATGCTGAATATCTAGATAATAATAATGTTCTTGTGTTGGTTATGACATATGCTTTTGTTAAATAGAAAAAAAACATTAAAAAGTAAGTATAATCACACTTTATGATTGCTACATTCAACTAACTGTGTATATTTAAGACACTTAAACATTGCACACCAACACCGAATCCACCATCATATCCATCTATGTCTTATCTGAGTGTAAAATAGGTGAATACCAGTGGTGTTACAGTTTGTAATAGTGAATAACTTGTGATTGAAAGTGTAAGGTGTTAACCTGGAAAATAACACAGAAAGTACATATAACATTGAGCATGACTATTATGTTTTTGCGTTACGGTCAACGTTAACATAAACTACAGTTCCGACTGCAGTGACCCCATTTCCTCAAATTGTGTATAATGACTTTAAACTTTTGATTTTTTAAATATGATGTGCTCTATGGCTTCACAGACCATACTAAGATTATTCTCCATAACCAGTATTAGCAGTCTACTACTGCTGCAAACCTGCAAGTTCTGTTTCCCATGTTTGTTTGTTTTTACTGGTATATTAGCACTAAAACCAGGTCCGGACCTTTTTAGTGACCCGACAACTTCAGTAATGACACATGGGAAAAATACTTTTTCTTTGTAAAAAATAACACTGCTCTGTTCATTTCTTTTTCTGAGATTCCCTCCTACTTGATTTTCCCATCTTAGCAACTTGCAGTTTAGTGGTAGCCAAGGAGCTCGACCACTGAGCCAACTAACTAGCACTGTTCTCAAGGATGGCTCTCACAGGATGCATCGCAACTGAAAAAAAAAAAGGGGGGGGGGGGGGGTTGGTGAAAATCCAAACTCAGTGTCTTTGTGTATTTGTGAGTGTGAGAGAGTGGAAGAGACAAAAAAAAAAAGAGTTATGTGATCATCATGCATTGATACTAGTAGAGGCTCCACTATACCTTTTTTATTACAATGACAAAATACTTGGTCCTTGCTGGAAATTAGGCAGTTACTATTTATGATCTTAGGGAATTCATCATCAGTTTTCTCCCGTAGACAGAAAATATTAGCTCATATTGTTTCCAGGCAGTGGAAATGGCATTATTATCTTGTGAGTCTTCTTGGGAAAAACCACAAATACAGGACTTTACGATCTTTTTTGGAGCAAAGCCAATGTGTTTCATGCTATTTCAAAATACTATTTATACTGCTTTATTTTTGAGTTGGGCAATTTTTGGATTGCATAAACTGTGACCCCTCATAGAAGTTGCCTTTTCCAATGAAAAGAATCCACCAACTCCATCAATTTTTAGCCTCAAGGCTAATTTATGCTTCTGCGTCAAAATGTAGTGGTGCATACAGTAAGGCTGTCTGTTGTTTCTCCATGCTGTGGTTATGTGAAAGGCTTGGCTTCTGTAGGAGCTAGGTAAGCTGTACAGATACTGCAAAATTGCAACTGGTCTACTTGGTCTGCTTTTCCAGACCAAGTAGTGTCTGTTGATAGTTGAAGACTTAAGGAGTAGGTCACGGAAAGACTACCAACCTTCTTCTTACCTAATGAAGCCGTTTTCAGTGTAAACCTTCTCTTTCATGGCATCGTCTCTGCTCTGTGTCAGAGAGTGAACACAACAGAATGTAAATGTGATTGCAGCTGTGCTGGTGTGTATGGCAGTCAACAGGATCAAGCTTACTCCAAAAGTACTTATATTGCTTCATATGTAGACAGCTACGGAAAAGCTACAACAGCACCTTGACACAATAGTGTAAGTCAGGTATTATTTTTCTGGGATAATTTAAAATTAAAATTATTTTCATATGCGTTCAAATGTTGTCCTAATTTCATCATCTGTTCATCTGTTTTTCATGAAAACAGTTTTTTTTAATGTTAATCCTGACTCTGTCTGATGATGTATGTGTGTGGTCATGTACTTCTACCTTTAGGAGAACCTTACTGGGGGCAATTTTGACAAATGAGTAAATTGTGGGCAGCCCTTATTTCGTTCAGAAGATAGGGAATCATTGCTGTCAATGGAAGGACCTCACTATAGGGTAGAAGTTCAAGAATATGTTTGTGCATTGGGTGGGGAAGGCGGGGCTGTTTCAAAGGCAGTCTTTCCCTTTAGTTACATTTCAAAACATAATTTTCTTACCCTCGGATGTTTTGTATCTTTTATAAAAAATAAAATCGGTTCTCGAGCTGCCATACACAAAAATGATATTTATTTATTTATTAGCAAATATTCAAATGCTAAAAAAAATTATAGATTGTCTCTTAATATTTTCATGTTGACTAACTGCTGTTTGAAACCTCCCCACCCACCCCCACCCCCACCCACAGCTCCTCAGACTCCTGCTCCAGTTTAGTTGACCAGGAGCTCCTGGTACTGCTCAGAACGCAGGAAGCGACCGAAGGAGTCTTTCTCCATCAGGGCGAAGATCCTCTTCTGGGCCAGGTCGAAGGTCGCAGGGGACAGATCCACCAGATTTCTCAGGGTCACATCCTTGGTGAAGTGGTCAATGTTTACCTGTGGTTGAGGAAGTCAGGGAGTACTGTTAGAAACAACTAACATCATCACACAGAAGACAGTAAAGACAAATGGGGAAATGAAGATAGTAGATAAAAATACTGCTACTAGGGATGTGAAGAGAAAGATGATAATCCCCCAACATCATAATTCAATTATTCCATTTTAGGCAAAATAAGATGAGATACATCATGCATTGTACTATTTAATTTGTCACTGCTTATTTCAGCTGCCCAGTTTTCATGTTTATTTAAAATCAAATGTAAACATAAACCACATCAAGTCCCGCACGAATGCCAGAGGAAACTTCCGAGAAGACGAGCTACCAGAAACAGCAGATGTTTACAGCAGCAACTGTAACTGGCTCGAAAACAACTCAGTGACTGATTGTAAATGCAGTTTCTAAAATTTGAGCTGGGTGAAAAAGGGTGAAATACTCAAATCCTCTGTAAAAGTAAATGTATACAATGGAAAAACACTTAAAAATAAAAATAGATGTGAAATTAAACAAATATTAGCAGTGAAACGTGCTCAAGTTTTAGTGTGTTTGAGTGTGTTTATAGGTTAGATGTGTGTTAGCATATACTGTAATGCCAAGTTGTATTTTAACTCAGTTCAGAGCTGTCAGACAAATGTGAGTGCATTAAACATGTTTTATTATTTTTCTATGTAATGTAGAAAAATGGAAATACTTTGGAAAATGTATTAAGCATGTGTGTGTGTGCGTGTGTGTGTTTTCTCATGCTTGTGCTGTTGACTGCGTGCAGAGACTCGGTACATTCTCTGTCTGTTACCTCATCTATTTACTCATCAAGATCGCCTCTATTTCGGCTCCACACATGCGTTCACTGATTTAAAAAAAGAAAGAAAGATGGAAGCAAAATGGAGCAAATCAGTATAAAGGAAGCTAGTTTCTCTCCAACTATTTGTACACATTTAGCTGTTCAGTAGTAAAATGTAAAATTCAGACTACTTGATGTAGCTTTTGTTGACAAAGTCCCTCCTTTCATGCATCGCCAACAGACATGTGGGAACATGGATTATTTTATTTGGAACTTGCATGTTTGGAAGATTTAAAAATATGATGGAACGCCATATCTCTGCATCAGTGTTTGGGTTTGTTTTGGGTTATGATTTGAAATTCAGTAACCCCAGTAACGCTCGGATTCTTTGACAGTTTTTGGGGCCGACGTGTTTGTCTTCGTCTTACTGGTAGTTTGGTATCAGTTTGGTCTCGGTGTGTTCAGTGGACAGACTGGTTCGCTACGTGCAAGTGTGGTAAAGTGGTCAATTGCCTCCAAAAGAGGCAGAGAATTACTGTTTTAAAGATCAGTGGTCTGAATCCGTTATTGGTCTTTAGAGAGTGAGACTTTGATTTTATATTAAAGCGGGAGCCCATGCTTGATTAATTTCACATCTTTTAAACCACACTACATGTGATTAACTTGTAGAAGAACTATTTTTTCCCCCCATATGGAGTTTAACTGATAAAATAGGGGAGGGGGGAGTCACAGGAGACCCTGACCTCTCTGGGTCCCTCAGACTGGATGAAGTCCTCATAGATCTTCTTGGCCTTCATGCTCATCTTCACGGGGTTCTTGGTCTTCTTGAAGTCCTCGCAGGCTGTCCAGAACTCAATGTTCTCATCACTGAACTCAGACTGCAGGAAGCTACGGAAAGCAGCAACACCGTCTGATGAGGAGGGAGAGGCGGTTGTTAAAAAAGAGATAAAATAGATATGTTAAGGAATATAGTATAAGAATATAGCCCCTTTTTCAGTAAGTAAATGTGCAATTTTATGTGCTGTTTCAAGGTTTGAAAAGCTCCAGAGTCACTTTTCTGTAAAAGCTACTAGGTCAGACCTAGAAACATTTCCATAACTCTTAAACACAGGTCGAAAGAAATATTTTGAGATTTTGGGAAATACACTTATTGGCAACACAACTTGTCATTTTTACATTTCAGTTATATCTCATTCAGCAAACACTGCTTCCAGTCATCTAAGGAAAGCTAAATGTCTGCAGACTCTAGCTTCATATTTAGTGAAAAGACATGATAGCGGTATCAATCTTTTCATTTAACTCTCATCAAGAAAGCAAAACAAAGCACATTTCCCTAAATGTAAAACCATCACTTTAAATCTGTTTGGGCGTTGCTGGAAAATAGGCAGCAGAATTAAAAACAATCACCCCTCAGACATTTAAAAAGTGCAAAATAGAAACAAAACCTTTATTTGGACAAATATAAAAGCATAGAAGTTATCCTGAAATAAGGCCCCAAAATAAGGCTAGATAAAACAACAGCTCATTTCAGCAAAGACCATTGTAATTCAACACAATGCCTGCAAAAAGCTCCCATTGTCTGACAGAGCATGTGTTACAGATGATAAGCATTCTGCTATGGCCTCAGGCTTTATCTGCAATCTAAATGGCTGGTTCTCTTCAAAATAGCACTGAGTCGCAATCAAGCTACAGCTCTTTAAAAAAAAAACAAAAAAAAGACCTTCAGTACAAGGGCACACTAAAAAAGAAGCACACACGCACAGGCACTGATGACAAGCTGTTTATGTATCAGCACGGCAACAAGCTGCAGAAAGTGTAGCCTCTTGTACTGTGTAGGTTTAAATTACTGCCCCTCATCAGGTGAATAAGCTGTGTAATCTTTTTAATAATGAAATGCTAAAACGGTTCCTTTAATTAAAAACTGCACAGACATCCACTTGAAAATAGGATTATGTGCAATCTTTTTTATCTGAGTTATACATTATGCATTTAATATTGCATAACATACAATGCATACAGTTTTTAACTTTGAGGTGGAGGAGGAGGGGGAGTAGCTGTATGTCTGAGAGGTAATAACTCACTGAGAATCCCATGGGAATTAACAAGGGAGAAGCCATAAAGAATAATGTTAATGTAAAATCTCATGTAGATAAATAACCACAGCCAAGCAGTTCGCGGCAACCGTGTAATAAATCACCGCCGGTGGAACCATTTAGACTTCTCCCCGGAGATGTTACCATAACACACATAACCTCCATGGACCGACACACATGCAGATACATACAGATGTTCATGCAAACATGCAAACACAGGAGAAACATACATCACTCTGCCCTGGACTGTGCTGAAAGAGCCACTTAGAAAAGGTCTTTTGCCACCCACTGAGCTCCATGGAGAAAATGTTCTTTTTTTACTATCAGCTGGTCAGTAACATCTGTTCGCAGGTCTGTTTTGATGCACAGGGGGAAACTTAAATGACGTATCAGCAGGAGAGTTTACACGTACCGCTAAACACCATTAACCATTAGAGTTAATCATCAGTCTTGATCACTCTCAGGCTTTCCGTGCACTTTGTGAAGTAAACATTAGAGCCAGAGATTGGTTTCTGGCGTGTATGGTGGTTATAAACCTGTTTTTCTCCTCATATGCATTGCTTACATTTTTCTCAGTCTACACATACAGTATAAGCTATCTTAATGTAACATTATTTCCTGCAAATTATATGATTATGCAACCTTTTTTTTTACACCAGCAAAATACATCTGTGAACATCTTAATTGTAATCGGATATTTACTAAAAATCCATGAAATGTAACTTATGTTAGTGAATCTGTGGTAAAGGTCAACTAACACCACTCTAAGAAATAAGTTTGTCTGGTGTGAGGGGTTCCTAGATATGCGATCATTTACAAAGAAGATATTTCAGTTGCACAAATCATAGTTTTTTAATTTAAAAAGCCAAATAACTTAATGAGGTTTGACATAAAGTTTTGGTCATAAAGTTATTTTTGTTTTAATTCTATAAAGACATATTGGAAAGTTAGGTACGCCTGTTCAAACAGTCTAGTAGCCAGACACCAGACCTCAGGGGACGCAAGTTTTCCTGTTTGTGAATGGTCTAAGTTAAGCTGAAGTCCCAGCTGTTACATAATGACGACCTCAGCATGGGACAGTTTGAAATAACGGTGCTTTCTTTGTTTGGTTGTGAGGAGGGCGACAAAGCAGAGACACTGCAGACTTTTTAATAATAGGCTACATTCACAGTTGCTGAAACAGGTATTTTTTAGTTTAGTTTTTTTTTTACAAGGAGGTTTCTCATTGTGGGGAAAGAGTTGATTGTAAAGTCTTTAATATTGTTCTACAGTAACAATGTATTTGATTTTAAATTAAGTCACATGACACAATCAAGATAATGCATTCAATCTGAAGATCTACAACTCCTGGATAGCAGTTCATCCAATTCATCCTTTAAGCCTGTACTTGTATTAATCACATTTTGAGGACAACAATGCTGTCAAACTATGGTGTCCATATAGGGACAAAAAGCCTTTCGCTCAAGTCTAAATTTTAGTGTTAAGTCTCAGTTTTTGGTTGAGGTTGGGGTAAACCTCTAGGGAATTAAAATAAATCAATTTAGTGGTTGCTTTAGTGGGAAAAATTGTGTTTTTGTGTGTGTAAGAGACAGTGTGAATAAAAGAGTAAGAAGGAGTAAGAGAAGTAAACCTACAGCTGTTGTTTAGGACTCGGTCCAGACTCTCACGCCACTGAGCAGCTTCCTCAGGAGTAGGCCTGCGCAAAAAATACCTCAATTCAGTCAACAAGCCTCAATAAAACCAGTCAAAAGCATCTCAGGTACAGAACTTTGCTCAGCCTTTCTGTATTGTGCACCAAAATATCACATTATGGGGAAAAAAAACTTCTATATCTGTTCTTTAGGTGGCATAAAAAATTGTGGTTTGCAAATGATGTTTTCAGCACAATGTGACAAGTGTGATGTGATGAAAATACACTAAAATTTAAAGCCATTCACTGCATACTTGTTCACCATTGTACAATATGTCACAATAAACATTATGCATTCTACATAATAACCACAGAAGATAAACGTGAGCCTCATACTTAGCTTTAATCACTATATATAGCCTACATTTGATGTACTGTATGTCCCTAGTCTCGCTTTGCCAGACTGCATCCTTTGATCTCGTGCAGGTTCTGCTGCAAGATTTCAGTCTGGAAAACATCCACTGAGAATTGATTGCATCTGGTCCTTTATGTGTCAGATATTGACGTGCGAACAATTTAAAGGAGAAGTTATAGCTGTAGTGAAAATGGTGATGATGATTCTGAAACTGCATGGCCTTTCTCTCACCTCTTAAGAGAAAGTTTCCAAAGCAGCTGCAGAGTTTTCAAGTGTGAAAATTAGAAGGAAAGACCAGTGACAGGCCAGCGAGTAGTACTTTCATCCAAACAGGTGTCTGAGTGAAGGACAGGACTGTTATCTATCATGTATCGTGCAGCCTGTTTGATATGATCTCAAGCAAATGCTGAAAATTCATAGAAAATATTTTTACAATCACATTATTCAAGATCAAAATTACTGTTGTAAGGGCTTATGCAAATTACAAATATGTCTAGTAACTGAATATGCTCTCTAAACTGAGCCTCAATGGCTCTAAAGGAAACAAACACGCTGCCAGAATGCTGTCAAACAAAATCAAGTCTCAGCTGAAGCAGCTCTGACCTGCCTCAAAGTTACTTTTTAGGGAAAAACATTTTGCTTTTGTCAAACTAAATCACAAAGACCCATCTCTATTTTAGCAACCCAAGAACATACTATATCATTTTCCATGAAATGCTTAGGTTTGAATGATTTTGTGATGTTGACAGAAAAAAACCCCCCAAAAATTGTACAATTTCTGCTACATAAGAACAAAAAGTAGTTTTCCAATCTCATGCATTTTAATCTCCTCGTCTACTGACGCTGACATCTGAACCCAGTCAGTGTCTGGAGAGGTTGAATGTCCCTTTAATCTCCACATCTTGTACCTGCTCGGGGCTCGACGCTGCCAGTTTAACATGCAGGCAAACGTTTCCCTCCTCCACAAACACTCTCTCTAAGACCGAGGGAGAGAAATGACTCACTTCTGCAGCTTCTCCGGCTTCTTCTCAGTCTTCTCCGGGTAGGGGATGATGAGATCGATGGCATTTTCCGGCTTTTGCAGCAAAACTCCCAATTTTGACTTGATCTCTTTTGCCCTGGGAGACAGAAAGCAGATGTGGAGATGACGGCTTGTGTGTGACAGAAGTCTTTGTTTTTATGTATCTCATACACGAGAGAGATAAGAATCTAGTCATAATGTTTATATAAGCCATCATGATATTTATCATCCTCTCACCGACATGCCTCTGGTATTTATACAAGACACTAAAGTGATATTTATGAGCCTGTCAGTTGGCTGATTAATCAAATTCAAAACTTGTGAATTCTTTACAAAATAGGTTTCATGTTTTAGTGTCTAAGGAGTCAACAGATGGGAAAAATAGCAGAAAAAGCAAAAACAAAACAAAATGTAAATATTGTTACTGCATTTATAGCTTTTTTTACTTTGAATTACAGGAACTTTTTTTGTTTTAGCTGCAAGTTTAGTCTTTAAATTCTCAGTATTCAATGTCACATGTATATCCATTAATCTGGTTAAACTTTGTGAAGTTGCTCCCATAGACATTAACAGCATAAATTAATGCAAAAATGTTGCACTTACTGTATATATATATATTTTTTTAATCAATATAACCCAAAAGGTGAAACACTTTAATCTATTTTAGTTATGCTTTGACAACCTGAAATTGTTTTTTTTTTTTTGATTCTGCAGGTTTAAAAACCTCTCTAACCTTAACATTTTTCTGACTCTCTATCTCTATCTGCATAAAAAAAACATACAAGTAAGCTTAAATACTGGTGTAACACTACTAAAATATGGTTGTTCAGCTCATACTGTGAGGTCTGTTTAATAAAGGATTTCCAGAAAACGAAAGAAATTCATTTTAGGAAGTAAAGGGTTCACAAAGATTAACTTTAAGCCTTTAAGTTCTTCGATAGACTGAGAATGACAACAACATGGACTCACAGTTTATGTTTTAATCTATTCTGACACAACATGATCAGTATGAGTCTCAAGTGTAGTCAAAGGTTTGTGGATTTAAACCGAGTCAGAGGAGTAACACTGTTAAGACATGACAGCAAAAGTAATGTAATGATGAAGTCTCACCTTTCCAGGCAGGTTTGGGGTAAGGCAGCTAATCCCTTACACATTTTCCAACTCTTCCAGTCGCAGTGCTGAAGAGTGAATTCAGTTTTTCCTGTTATAACACGCTGTGAGTTTCAGAGTCCCTTTTGCTTTCTGATTCTGGCTTTCAGCACATGGGGAGTTTTTATACAGACGCTCTTTGGGCTGTGGGCCAACAGCTAAGCCAATCAGACTGGAATGTTTACAGCCCGGGCAGCTGAGGAGCCCGGCTGAGGAAGGGCGGGTTTTCATAGGTTAATGGCTGTTTGCTTTGAGGACTCAATTAACTAATAGACCAGGGACCAGTGTGCAGGATGGAATCAGGAATAAAGGACTGTGATGAAGTAACTGATTTGAGGTGATAACTTTATATATGTAGCACCTTAAAAACAGTTACAAAGTGCTTTGAGATAAAGTTTTGTTTCCTAAAGATTTGCTGTTAACTGCCATTAATTACATTGTGTATAACCTCCACATCCATCCACCCTTTTGTTTTTGTAGATTTTTAATTAATTTTAATTAACATGCCTTGATGAACGCTGGTACTGTAAAATTTTTCTTTCTTTTTATTTGGTTGATCATTTTATGTCTTGCCGCTGGTTTTCCCACAGAGGCTATTAATAGTCCATCGACTCTACACACGTAGGCTCTATATATATCATATCATTGCAGTGTAAAATTTACTTTTATGGCAGCCCATTGACCAATATTTATTGGTACCATTTTTTTCCTTAAACAAAAGAAGCCAAACTTATCAGATGTTAAATGTTGTCTAAACACAAGTAGCTATGAATTTAAAGCGTCTTCACCTGGCAACAAAACAGGAATTTAAAGAGCAGGACATATTTTTCTGTACCAAAAAAATAGTTATACCCTGTTTTACCACATTACTTAAAGTTTGCAAAAGATCTCCTTAATGGTCCAAAGGAAACAACGTCGGCTGTCGGTTGGTGACCTGACACTACCAGCTGTTTCTGGTTTCAAAGTTAAGCTGGGCAGACAGTGTACTGTTTCACTATTCTTGTATGTTTGATTGACTCACACTATATCACAGCGCAGTCTTACACTGTATTCATAACCACCTTCTACATACTACCAACGAACGCATACTGCATACGACGGCTTTTCATAGCAGTATGAAACTGTTAAATTGATTTAATTTGCAGTATGCTAGGCCAGGCTTAGTCGGTTTCCGGGTTTGGAAAGCAGAAGTAAACAACAGCGCAATGATTGTTGAACACTTTGCATTGTGGGACACAGTAAGCGAGGTAGACTGGTCGGATGCATACTGGAGATTTTTTCAGAATCAGTATGATATATCTGGGTATTATTGACATACTGCAGATTTTGCTTTTGTTTGCATACTGCATTCTACATGCTACATTTTGGCCAAATCAGTATGTACTGCTAGCATAGTAAGCAGTTTCAAATGCAGCCAGAGTCAAAACTACAGTAGTTATAATATGTAAAATACTACTTCAATAATATTAAAACAAACAACATTACAATTTATAACTTTTCACTTTTGGTAGCCATGTGGGAAAATTGAACTGTGGAACGACTGTTTGTTTCTTTCTTTCAGTGTGTTTTGAGCAAATTTTTATGTCTGTATTGGATTTTGACAGCAGAGAGATGACAAGAAATGGGGAATGGCATGTAATAGAGGTACCCAGTTAGACTTGAACCAGGGATGTTGTTGGTGGCTTAACCCCTAAGCCACGCAAGTGCCCTCAGACAACCTGAATTTCTAACATGCCAGTCATCATGCTGATAACTCAACAGCCAAATTTTTTGGGTGTTTAATCTGCTTTGCGACCTTACTCAAAGTGAACATCAAGCCACAGTAGATCTGGTGTTAATTCAACCCAATCTAGCTTAAAGAGAAACTTCGGTATTTTCAACCTGGACCCTTTTTTCCCATCATTTTGTGTCTAAGTGACTAATGGGGACAACAGTTTTGTCCTTTCCAACATTACGGAAAGGATCATACCGAGAAATACAATGTTTTTCTTTCCCTTTTGCTTGATCCTGTCTGTTTGTAATTATGTCTAACTAAGTCTCGCTCAAGGAGAAGTCTCTTACTCACAAGAGTTGTTTTCGAAATCAGTTAAATATTCAGCCATGACAGAGTAGGAGACAGGAGTGCCCAGAGGAGGTTGTTGTGTGTTGTACAAAAAGTGTAGCTTACTGAAGTGTAGCTTAGACACAAAAAGATGGGAAAATAGGGTCCAGGTTGAAATATACAGAAGTTTCCCTTTAATCTGTACAGTCTCTCCCAAGCGTGACACGCTTTATGACTATCCACCCTGACCTCCTCCAGTTGAGGTTTGAGGTGGTAAAACATGTCATGCTACTTACAACTTTGACAGAGAGCACAATTATTTGCACAACTACACTTGAGAAAATCATAAACATGTGTTTTTGAGCATTTGAACAACCATACAACCATTGCCATTGTTGTTCATGAGAGAGGATAGTCTCTCATGCAACGTTGTGGGCGCTGTTCTTTTGCATGTGACCACTCAAACAAATCTGTATGCGCTCTCATTAAGTACATTTTCACAGCTTTAGTGTTTTTTGTTTGACATTTTTATTGTATGTTTGGTTGAACTAGATAAACACAGTAGGGCAACCACTCTTTATTACTGCCGAATAAATCTACCTGACCAGCTGGCCGCTTTTCAGGGAGAAGCCTTATACTGAACTTTGAGCCTGTCCTCTCAAGGAAAACAACACAATAGGACAAATGTCAGTCACCAAAAATGACCTATTGTTACATTGGAGTGACAGATGCTATCTAGCGGCAGTAGTGATTATGTCCAGGAGAAGTGACGCAGCTCAGATGACGTCTATAGAAGGTTAAAAACTTCCATAATTGGAGGCGGTGCGTTGGGTGGCTGGTTAGATCCTAACCTGCAAAAAATTGACTTTGCCGCACTTCGCTTCCCGCTTCCAACTGTGAGTGTCACGTTTCCAACTGCGAGTCGGGACAGTCTTTTTTTTACAAAGCATAACTACGACTACCGTGTGTTTACTGTTGCCATGACAACGACGGTTGTCAACTTGAAATCCACACCATGTTTCAAGTGATAATTTGAACCCAAACCATGATCTTTCCCTAAACCTAACCAAGTGTTTTTTGTGCCTAAACCTCACCAGATCTTAACCACAGCATTGTCACACCATAAAATACCATTACTTTTAACAGTGATGAGTAATGGTTTTGGTAAGCACAGGATTAGTAGACGCTCCCATGGGTCAGTCTGGAGCACGTAGTCAAGAAACGTGTGTGGTTATCTAATTTGGAGGGCTTGTTGGGAATTTTACTGTCCAAGGTCCAAAAAAGATTTCCTTCCTATCTTTAATTTTAGAATATTTTTTAAGTTTCATTTTTATTCGCTTCTTATCATCTGAAGGCTTCAACAGAAATGAAAACACGTGTAGTTTAGTGGGAAATTTAGTGAATCACGTTGTTTTCATTCATTCAGACTATTTTCAGAGGTACACGTGGTGTGATAGATTTACTGTAAATTATCTTGCTGAAAACCTTGAAGTATCTGAAAGCAACGAAAGATAAGGGATGTTTTTTTTGTCATTCTGAGCTGGATGTTCTCTTATTTATTTCATAAGTTATACTCGCAGATCTCTGAGAACACACAGCTAAGCTCGCCAACTCTCTTGAAACATGTAAGTCTCTGTATTTAAAATATACGGTATAGCAAATTCTACCTCCAAAAACTGCTTTATTAACATGGATGTTTACTAATGGTAAAGCACATGTCCTTAATGTTATGTTGACTCACTTTATGTGACGGTTTATCAAGGTATACAAGAACGCGAGTGCAGTTACTACTTTTCATTGGGACTGCTCTGTTCTTACGTCCAGCACATTGCTTGGCAGTGTGGATGGATAACTATTTTTATACAACCAAGTCATAACAAAGATAATTCTCCTGGTTTCTATGGTGAGCAAAACTCTTATATGCAGTTATCAGAAAGCAATTCTGAATTATCTTATTTTAAAATCTATTAAGCTTGGTATGAGCTATTGCATCAGCTTCATTAAGCCCTAACCCAGTGAATCGTCTGTGTATGTACTGTATGTAATAAAACATCTTGGACCACTCCAGAGCAGAATTTAATACATTTTTGGACAAAAGAGTCACTGATGTGTCTGTGTGATAACAGACGGCGTATCAGGCTGCAGGTTTGTAATTCTGCCAAAGTTCTGCTGAACAAAAACAACATATGCAATGACCTGCTTCAAGGAGGGAAGTTCAAAGTTAGCTACTAAGACTAAAAAAATGCCAACAATCTGATTTCTCCACAGATGTGATTGGCTGTTTGTTTAAAACTCAACTTCTATAAGTGTTTGGTAAATCCAGGGTTAACAGAGCCAGGCTTTGTGATAATGCAGGATCACAAATATTAGGATTAAATAAACCACATAACCCAAAACGGGTAAAAAGTTTTAAAACAAGTACACCAAAAATATACTTGGTATTCAGTGATTAAAAGAGTTTTTTGTGTGTTAGTTTTTTAAATGAGATATCTAATCGCATTTCATATTATTGCCTGGAAGTTCAAGTGTTATGTTATCTCAGTATCCCCGAGTCAGGACCACTAAATACATCAAACTTTTCAAGTACTGTGGGTTTTTGAGCATCTTATAGGCCACAAGACTGCAGGACACACTTACACACTTATCCTCCCAGAATATCAGGCTGTAGGTCACAGATAGCTAACAGCTTATGAAGTCAAGAAGCATTTTAGTTTACTTATTGTGACAATTGTGTCGATCCAACATGTGCATTATTTTTACAGTAAATAAATAAAAATAGTAGAAATTGTATGCACAATATGTTGTACCATGATAGTGGCAGAAATAAGAAATGAAAAACTAAGAGACGATAAAAATATTTCAATCAAAATGCAAAACATTTATAAACACTAACAGGCACTAAAAGTTGTCTAATGATCAACCAACTTGCAGCAGCGATTCTTGCCAAGCAGTTCGAGATAGTATCCACAGGCTAACAAGCTAACAAGCTATTGTCTCACTCTGGTGAGGTCCGAAGCCCCTGAGAGGTCTCTTTGGTATTCAGTATGCAGTTCGATATGTATGTGAAGTGTTGAGAGCAGAACCGAAAGATTTCAGCAGGGGGTACATACAGCAACGGTGAGTTTCGGCAAACTGCAGCTCCTGAGGACACAATGCCCTGCGGCAGTAGACTGGTGTAGCAGACTACAACGACCCAGAGACAAGAGAAAGCGGTGTGCACAGAAGCACAAGCAGCCTGGTCTGTTAGCCAAGCTAAAAGCTAACACAACCAGGCTACATCACTCTCTCTGGCCAATGTTCGCTCACTGGATAACAAAATGGATCTGATCCTGACGGAAACTTGGCTAAACAGCAATATGCTAGACTATGTTTTTCAATTCGACGGGTTGCTACTCTTCCGTGGACATCAGAATTAGCTGTTGGGGACCTGAGGCGATAGACTCTGCATATAATTATCTTGGATAATAAATGTTTGCTTCCTTAGATTTGTGACATATGTGACTGAATCTGTCAGGAACTTACTACTGTAGATAACTTGGATGTAATTCAACATTTCCTCCAAATTAAATGACCAAATGTGTCATTTGACCAGAATGGGACTCCAGAACGACACATAGGAGTGTTTGGCAGTAATTGCAGAACAACATCATTCGTCTGTGCTTTCCAAAGCCGTCACAAATCACTGTTAAAAAATAATGATATTTTATGATGTGACAATTCTGTGGTTAAGGTCTGGGTAGTTTTAGGCACAAAACCCACTTTTTTAGGTTTAGGGAAAGATCATGGTTTTGGTAAAGAACAGCAGTCTCCTGTGGAAAAATCCAGTGTTGGGTTAACGCCTGCATACACCCCTCCTCCTTCGAATGTGGAAATTTGTTGACATATATAGACGTAATCTTTACTGCGGTTCTGCTTCGCGTCATTATTACTACAGCCGATTGATGGAATCTGTCAGTAAAAAGTCACAGTATGTCGTTTTTGGGGCAACTGACATTCCAACCTACTGTGTCATTTCTCTTGGGAGGACGGTCTCGTGTAATTCGTTGATTTGGGTAATTGATTAATTCTCAGTGTGCACGGGTACAGAACATTGAAAGTAAACAATCACTGAAATCTACTTGTGAGGAACCCCATGAGATGAAATATATGAGCCAGAACAGCACCGGAAAATTCTAATTTCACACAGTTAGCCGGTAAATAAACAGGCTGTGTTCCAAAGAACATTCAGACTACTGAAAAGAGAGACATGAGTTCCTTGAATAAGCCTGATGCATACTTTGGGCCATGATTTGCAGCCACTAGCTATTAAAGGCATCATTTTGTTGGCACGGCAGTGTATTCAGAAAACACAGGTTTCAGTACCATGTTATTAATTCCCTTGTTGCAGCCAGACAATAGACGCCTACCAGTTACATAAGTGCTGCACTTATCGAAATTGTCTGAAACATCAGGCTGTCTTGGTATCAGTGTTTTTATTCCAGGACCAATAACAAAGCCTGGTACAAAGCTGTTTGCTTTAATCTTCTTGTTTTAATTTGCTTTTCTATACCACAGTGAAACTTGTGATTGTCCCCTGCAGCTATATTCTCTCTCAACTTTGAGAGGTCATTTATAAGTCACTGGCTACCTGAAAGATGAGAAACTAGTGGAATAAAATAACTCCATAAAGCACCTCTCATTATATGCTGAGATTACAAGCTTCTATTGAAGTGAAGAGTCATGAATTTTGAAAGCAAACTCAGATGATCTGAAAGAGTCTGTTTTACCTTGTTCTTAAAGAAATAACTTTTGGTGCATGGAGTCATACTTTAACAACAGCAGATAAAACCACTTTATGTCAACATCTCTGCATATTGTTTTTCAGATTTTGCACCAGCAGCAGAGTCCACCATGAGGTGACTTTGTGCTATGTGATGAAAGAGAAAAAAAAAGTTGAGTGGGCCCATCACTTGCAGGATTTAAACAATGCTGTATTTTTGTTTATTGGTGATGGTAGGGCTCCAGTACCGCCCCACGGACAAGGCAAGCACACAAAGCTGCATAGGAGTTGGCTTTCATTACAGAATTTCCTGGAAGCCCAAGTTCAGGAAGGGACAGTCCATTGAGTGGATGTGTACTCAGGCCAACGGCAATAGCTGCACCGCTGTTCAAATAAACTGGCACCAGTTGGCATCCAGGTGCTTTGTTTACCACGCTGACAGAAGCTCCATGCTCAATTTATAGATGTAATGGCCACCTGAAAGCTTAGGCAGCACCATAAAACACCATTTTACAGATGTAACGGTTACTAAATAGCACCCTGATTGCAATTAACAACCTGACAAATACACAATCTAGTCAGTATGAAGTATGCTGTATTCCTAGTAGCTGTATTGTGCTCATTTGCAAGTTTTTTTCAGCTCATGTTTCACAGCAGCTGAACCTGAACGCTGCTATTATTCGACCTGATGAAAGTGAATATGTAAAGAATTCTCTTGATTAAATATAAATGCTCACACAAACTGCTTTAGTATTCAAAGTCATAACAGATGTTATGTTGCCAGAGTTGACTGAAAACACGTGTTAGGAACTCTGGTTGTTGTATTTTATCATCGGCGATGTAAAACTATAAAGCAACACCTGGTTTTATTTCACAGGCATTAAGTATTAATGACAACAATTAACCCTTTTGAACTCACGTGAGTTTTGACTCCGTTTTCAGCAATGGGAATGCATTGTTTGCATGAGCTATCATCATTTTTTCATCTGAGCATGGTATTTGCCATAATTGCTGTCTTTCACGGAAGAAAATGAGTCAACTACTTCTTAGTTGCCAGATGCTTTCTGCTAAATAGGAAGGTGACTGTAATCCGATTCTGCGCTAATCCTGGAGTTTTGTTATGACTTCTTGGCTCAGATTATAGAGATTGCCGACGACTCTCCTGACATTTCACTCACTTCCCACTGGTTAAAGGTCAACAATGGGAGCTCTGGGATAAACACAGCATAGCAAGGGTGATCTAGAAAAGAATGTATGTGTGTGCATGCGTGTGAATCGAAAGAAAAAAAACACCCACTGCGGGTCAGCAGCAGGGGTTCTGTGGTAAATACAGACTGAGACCTTATTGTTACCATTTCCTTTGCTAAACACAGATCAGTCTTCAAACCTGATAATGCCTGATGCTTTAGGCTAGAGGGTTTGGCCAACACGCTATGAAGGTAATTTCTTCCTTAACCCCTTGTCAACAAAACACATTTAGTGTGCAGAACTTGCTGATAATGTATTGCACTCCCCATTGCGCCATGCATGTCTTGCTCCACTGCAAGCTTAATAAACAGTCCCTGTGTGCAGATATTTCATGTTATTTATTACAGGCCGTTTGAAATTATTTTTGTTTGGAGAATATTTAGACCTACCACTTTGTCAGTGCATGAAAACTTTTCCAAAAACATTTGTGACATAATTTTTAGGATATGAAAGGTGTTTTTTTTAAACTTTGCTATTAAGATTTACTTGCAAAACAGGACCAAACATTCAAAATGAGACAACATGGACACTGCATGAATTGCATAATAGTGTACAGATTCTATGGTGTACACTACTATGGTGAAAACACACCTATTATGGTGTGTATTCATGCAATTTTCTGGCCATGTCCCAGTGGCCACCCACACCTCGACCAAATGTTTAACACATCAAGATAGTCTTCCAACTATCTACATATTGCAAAGCAAGATGGTTTGTGCTCCTTCCAGTTCATCATAATATTCTTTGTGCAAAGAGACTTTAAGTGACTGATGTAGCAGGAAAACAACAGGAAAAAAACAGAAAATTAACGTCGAAAATTGCACACATACTCAGTGATTTGGAGGAATAATAGTTTGTCAGGATGGAGTAGAAAATCCCACAGCACCTTACATCAATGCTCTAAGAGGAAGAAGAAGAACAAAATGTAATCTGCTACATTAAAGGTTATGGATGTATTATAAGATCTGGATACAGCGCCACCACTCTGCCTTACAGACAGTTTTTCCTGGTGGCCACTCACGGTATTGCAGCGAAAGAATTAGCAAACTGTCCTAATAAGTGACCAATGTATTCAACACTTTAATCACACATGACAACACAGTTAAAGCTTCATAAGGTCTTTGTTGACATTGTGTCCATCTTGTGAACAGAGAGTTTAATCACCTCCAACTCGTTCATCCCTTTTTTATATTGACAAAGAGAAAACAGATGTTAGGGAGCTGATTAAAAAAAGGACATTGAATATTCCAGTTAATTTCCCAATGCACAGGATATGACATAACTACCCCATGCGCTGAAATAACTATTAAGTCTATGCTAAGTGCTTATACAGCAAACATGCCTGTGTGATGACTGTGAGGGAGGGGAGGAGGTCACAGAAGCTACCACGGAAAAGATTGAACGAAGGCCATGAGACATCTAAGAGATTTAAAGTGATTTTTTTTACATGATGAGGTTTGGATTTGTCATTTTATTGATGCCAGAATGAATCCAAACTGGGAGAAAATTTCACATCCGCTACAAAGACCCCTTCTTGCTCTCTTGTCAAGCTAGCCATGCTGGACCTCAGGCATGATGCTGGGTTATTAAAGAGGTGTCCAGTTTCTCAGCGCTCCTTGCCCACAGGGCCACGAGAGGAAATTAAATTGCTTTTCCCACAGCACCATTAATTGTTTTCGTTAAGTTGTTTGTTTGCAAAGGCTTTTCCCGATGAACCTGGTGCTTACAGGGGGGCAGAGAAGAGCTACAAAGACTGTTTTCTCTTGAATTACGGCGGATTTGTCTGTTACGGAATTGTGGCCTGAGCACGGAGAGAGGAAAAATCTGAGGATAAATAATGATGTATTCATTATCATTCCTGTCTTAGAGAAATAAATTGCATTCTTCATTTAGAGAGAACATGGATTTTCCATTGGAGAGGTCAACACTAAATGCTAACAATGGATGTATTTCTGGGCTGCGTCTTACGTAAGATGGATAACGCCATCTGAACGAATAGAAAACATGATTCACAGAATCATTCCTTTCGCAAAAGTTCAGCTTGTGGTTTCATAAAACTACAGTTTGGATTTCACTCCAGCTGTTGCTGACAGTTTCAATGACAGCAAAGACTCTGTTCAAGAATTACAGCTACATAAAACACATAAAAATATGTGAGCTGGACAGAAACATTGTGTCCACCCGTACAAAGCTATGTCTTTGTATTTTGACAGCTAAGAAATCTCCACAACTATATCAGATCAGATAAACCTCAACTTTAGAAAAACAATGATTATCACACGCCATTTAATTCAACTCTGTAGCCTCAAGTGTGTTTGGTTTTCAGGGATCACAAATCAGACCAAATAGCCATAAAATTGGCAATATAACCACAAGCCAAACCAAACATGACAGTGAAACTGAGGCCAGAATATGGAAAACAGCAACAGTTTGAGGTGCCTGCTTGACTAGTTGGTTTCTTTGTGTGCAGCTAGTGAACGGAAGAGCGTTATGGTCACATGGAGAGAAGCTTTAACAGTCTGTTGCCTATGGAGCTCACGTACGTTATGTTTGTCCTGTTCACATCAGAAGAGGGGTTAATGCACTGAGGAACACTCCAAGAGGAGATATGGTGACTGTCTCAGCTCTTACATGATGTAGGCCTGTGCTGTGTATGTTACTCTGTGTGCTTGTGTGCTGCTAATGACCTCTAAGATTTATCTCTCATTAAAGGAGTGTGTTTCCCGTTCACAGGTGTCAGAGTTCTACCCCTAAATATATGATGATATGAAAGTTTCTGCAAAATACAGAATGTCATGACCCATAGAGCTGAATTTCCGTAAGTCTAAATTCATGATAAAGAGAATGCAACTGGCCAAAAATATATGGACACCCAGTGTTTCACCCAAATGTGATGTTGCAGCATCCTATTCCAAAGCTATAGGCATTAATATTTGCAATAACAACACTGTCTATTCTTGGAAGATGTTGGAACCGGGCCTCACTGATGTTGGGCAATAAGGCTTGGCTTGCGGTCGACATTCCCGTTCACCCCAAAGGTGTCGGATGAGGTCAGGGCTCTGTGCAGGCCAGTACAGTTTTTCCACGCCAAAGTGGGAAAGCTATTTCTTTACGGACCGCACATTATCAGCTCCGAACAGGAAAAGACCTTCCCCCATAATGTCGCCACAAAGTTGGAAGCGTGCACACTGTCATGCAAGGAAAAATGTGTGAACTCTGAGTTTTATGAAATGAAAATGAACAAACCTCCTTTATGACTTCACACACAGTAGCCTATTTGTATTATTGTATTCTGTAACATTAAGATTTCCCTTCAAACTAGGCATTTGGCCCAAATCATGAAAAATAACCCAAGACTAAAAGTGCACAAAAATTGTGTTTATGTCTCCATAAACCATGTTTGCATGTCCATATACTTTTGGCTATATATTATAAAATTAAAGCAAGAATATGTAACTTTTGTTTTTTCAGCTTGTCACTAGATGTAGTTAAAAAAGATCAACAGCTAATGAAAGTGCATGTATTATATTCAGCAGTGATGATATGAGATGCCGTTACTGTTGTGAACAACATAGCAACAATCTGACATATCTGCTCAATACTTAATAGAAGAGTCACTTTGTTTTTTTATTAATCAGAGATGATGCACATAATCTAACATTATCATGATAAAAAAACATGCCAGACATATACAGATGGCTTGTTTTTATCTGCAGCCAATAAACAAGTTGATTTTAAAAGGTTTAAATAAAGAAATACAGACAAAATGAGGACACACACGTACAGCAGGATGCAGGAGTGTACGCACAAAAGAAAACTTTACAGTATAAGAAACATAATGGATGCACAGACAAGTATGCATGACAACACTAACTTCAATTCTAAATGAATGTTAGTTTAGCTGTTCAGCAGCTATTCTGTTAAGTCTATCATCGTCAGAAAGCTTGAACCACTGCTCTTGTTTGCTGATGCAGATTAAAGTATGTTTGATGCTGCCATGATTTTCCAGACTGTTGACCTTTACCACGTTATATAACTTTGCATTTTTCTGATAAATTCATTGCAATTAATGTTTTGGCCTCACTTGAGCTCTGTCAGGAAAAGCGTTGTCTAATTCCTCTTTAAAAACTCACATATGTAAATGGTGGCTGTCTGAACTGGTGAGAATTTTAATTATAATAGTTAACTTTTGACCCGGAGAGAATAAAGCGATGAGGCACACAGCAGTAAATTCTGAAAAGATGACCAAACACTTAAGAGTTCACTGTCAGTCAATTAATCAATGAGCTTTTTTTGCTCTATTTGAAACACCTCTGAATCAAGCGATGGATGTGTTACAAGGCGAGCTTTGTTATTGTGCAAACATCTGGTCCCAATTATTGGAGCATTTACGACAGAAATATGTCAACATTGGCATTCTGTTAAAACGTATGCGATTAGATCTGGCAGATGTGCCTTCAAAATCTTCAAAGAGTTCTAAGCGATCATGAGAAAATCAGACACACACACACACACACACACACACACACACACACACACACACACACACACACACACACACAATAAAACATAGATTCATTCCTTCTGAAATTAGTGTGGAACCTCCTCAGAACAGAATGTACGCTAGGGAAAGGTTTAGACAAAGTGTTTATGTCGTACCGGCTGAAAAATATAAAAATAGCTGACATGTAATAGTCACTTAAACCTGAATGTACTTAGAGTGGATTTATATGTAGCAACATTCCCGTCTAAAGTAAGCTCGATTATCTCATGTTGATATAGTGGATTGCTACATCGGTTGAGTGTGTGACAGAACAGGCGTATTCTTTTGTTCCCCTCATTAAACTTTTCTCTTTCCATTTCTATATTATTATTATCTAAATGTTTGCCCCATTCATTCTTTGTCCTCTGCTCATTTATCTACCTGTTTAGAGTTTTAATTATTTTACTCTTATTTTAAGTGAAGTGTTTAGCAATGTTATGGTGGAAAATGACAGGACTTAGTGGTGGAAGAAGTACTCAGATTCTGAAGAAACAATAGTAGTAGGAATTAAATTCTTTTTCCTGTTGTTTCCTCAAAATATAAAACTTCTGTACATGTTAAAGTCTGAATGTGATCTGAAATATGCGACAACATGAACAACTTTAGCAACAAAGACTATAGAAGGATGGCTGTCTGTGGGAATGAGAAAATAATCTGTCAGTCCGACGAGGAAATGGAGGTAACTTTGCAAATGAAGCCTTCAGAACAGGTTATACCCTGGCTTTTGACTTTCAGGGGGCATTTTTACACATGTTCACCTCAAGTTTCAGAACATTGACTATGTTAAACATAGATATCCAACATTATAACAGTGTGTAAATGAAAAAAAAAAAAAATTCCAAAAAGCATGTTATGTCCACTTTAAGCAAGTGTTATAATACAACAGTGTAAAAGTACATTATTGCAAGTAAAAGTTCTGCATTCAAAACCTTACATAAAAATAAAAGTACTCGTCCTGTAGAATTTTTTTTAGTAGGAAATAATATATCATTATGTAATTTTAGCTGATTTATATATAGATAGTTCTGTCCAATGGGTTTCTCTAACATTTGAACTTTTTAGGCCTCAAACATTTATTGAAGTAAAAAACATGGCTCTCAACCAAAAACAAAAAGAGGCACTGGGGTGCATGCAACCAAAGTCAAGAGTTCAAAGCCCAAAAAGTACGCATAGCTGAACTGTCATTTCCCCCCTGTGCTCAAAAAAAACTACATAAAAACAATCTAACTGATTTGGGTGTGTGAACCCTTCTTTGTGAACAGTAATGGAAACATCTGAGCAGTTTAGAAGGGAAATCACTCTTTCGTGTAAGTGGTAACAACTCAGACAAACATGTGACTCAACCAGACATTGCTTTTATGTAAGAGATCACAAGTCATAAAGAGTTGAAAACCATTGGTTTAGTCATTGGCTTAACGCTGCATTGGGTTCTATATGTTTTTTTATGTAATCTTAATCTGAAACGTAAATATAGCTCTCATATAAATATAAATATATTAATCTCTGAGATGTAGTGGAATAGAAGCAATGTTATGAGTCATATATAAGTCATACTTAAGGCCTAATGGAAAATTTAAAATACAAATAATGCGTAGAAGTGGGATTCTTGATCCTTCTCACAGTGTCATGACACTGGCAAGAATGGCCTTCATGGCAAGAATATATCAATCATACAGCATCTCACTAAAACTGACACTCCTTACTGAAAATGCTCACACTGTAATACTTAATATGAAATAATACTTTCATAAGAAAAATGAAAGATCATATGTGAAGCTTTTTGTTTTCCGGGACTGATCCTGAGAGGATAGAGGATGTGAACCCTGAGGAATTGAGAGTCACTAGATAGCACAGTTTTCCCTTTTCACAAGGGACCCACACCAGGAGATTTCCCACGCTTGGAGTGTAATGTGTTGTTCCCTACTCCCGTCTCTCTCTCTGTTCTCGTGCGCTCATCTTAATATGTTTAGTGTGAATCCTCTCCTCCCGTCTGTCTCCTCTCCTACTGCGCTTCTTCTCCTCCCTCCGCATCACGCTCCTTGATTTCCACTCCGTTACCATAACATTAGAAAACATCAGCTCGCAGTACATATGAAGGGGATGTGAGGGATATACTATGGGAAGAAGAGAAAAGCCCCCCCCCCCTTGGAGGTCTCGGCCACACCGAGGTGCGTCTGCATCGGGGAGATGCACAGCACATGTCCGTTCCAGTGAGAGAGACTAAGGAATGTGCACATTGGGTCATCATCTCCATATCTGCTCTTGTCTTAACGGCCACCAAGAGGGTCGCGCCTCCTCTTTACAGAAACATGCAGAACACTGCGTTTTCTCGGCACCTATTTTAGACTCGAGGTCACCGGGTTCAGTAAAGCCATATGTGATGAAGACGACCATTGCTGTAAACGGTTTTGTCTTACTTATAATGACCATACAGTATGTCCTCTTTAGTACATTGGCCTTGTAAACATCAGGGCAGTAACTGACATTTAGGAGGTGGAGCTCATGTCTGTGGGATTTTTTTGATGTTTTTCCTACAGTATTCTTTTCACACAAACATAATTATGATTAAAGATAATGAATATTTCCTCAAAGTCAAGTTTAATTCAGAGGTATTTGCTTTATTTGACCACTCAAAGTTGAATCTTATATTGTTTAGCTTTTATATTGAAGTCAATAAATTAGCTATATACATCTTAAAATCCATCTTTGATTGTTAAAAGAGAATAAAAAAAGAACATCTTCTGGTTTAACTCCCCTAAACTCACCTCACCCCTGACCTTGGTAAGTATTTTGGTCCATGTTACTGCCATGATAAAAAAATAACCGGTTTTTAATGTGTTTGATGTAAAGTTTGCTAGTAATGTGTTTGTTGTAATGTGTCCTTAAAGATCAGATGTGAGAAACAAGAGGAATCAGACTGGACTATACTGTATATTCAGGTTAATTCGCAGCCTTTCACTGCCCCCCAGTGCTGTGAAAGAAACCTACAGTACATCCAAGCAGTCAATACTAACCCTTAAAAAATGAATTTAAAATCTTCTTTTAGCAAAGTTATTCTTTTGAAAGATATATAGAGGCATGAAGATGTGAAAGTAGAAAAGTACAAAGAAAAAAACAAAAAAATGCAGACAAGTCAATCAATCAATCAATCAATCAATCAATCAATCAATCAATCAGTTTTTATTTATATAGTGCCAAATCACAACAAAAGTCATCTTTTCACATAGAGCAGGTCAAGACTGTACTCTTTAATTTACAGAGACCCAGCAATTCCCCCATGAGCAAGCACTTGGCGACAGCGGTGAGGAAAAACTCCCCTTTATGTGTATGTGTTTTTTTATTTTTTAAAATCACTTTAATCATCTGGTGACCCCTAAGAATTATCCTGGAACCCTTTTAGGGGTCCTGACCCCTAGGTTGGGAAGCACCTGTTCAAAAATGTCCAAAGGTTAATGGTTAAATACAAAATTCATGTACCATTTGAACATTTGAGTTGTCATATCATGCAGTACGGATCCAGTAGAAGTGGACATGTAGTTATTATAAAATACCACCAGATGTCAGTGTAACTTCATGATTATCCTGCACAGTACTGCTGTAGGTAATACATGCACCATGTGGTGCCACTGACATGACATACACAGACATCAATGTATGATGTCTTTGTCTTCTATGTTTTACTGGGAAGTACAAAGTATTTTATTTTATTACATGTAATATACATTGCTATAAAGTCTGTTGACTTTTTAGTAACTAAGAAAATAAAAACATAATTGCCATGTTGGCAGTAAAAAAAAGAAAAACAGTTTTGTTTCAGTTTTGTGCCCCGATGCAACATCTGACCTTTGGAAAATCCTACCCTGTGGAGTGGGGGTCAGCTGAGTGATAGCTTTGAGCACATCCAGTGCTATTTAAGAGCACAAATGTTACTAAAAATGGCACAACTGTGTTATTGTTCTTTGCACTCCTTTTGGCAACAGCAAGTGGAAAAAAAAACTGTTGTGGAGTGGCATAATATCTGCTCTGTTAGAAAACACCACTTTATCACTTGAATACAATAAGAGTTTAAATTACATTTCAATATTAATTACCAACCTCACTGTGAGCAGTTTTCATTGGAACTACTTTCCCCTCATGGAAAAGTCCCAATAGGACTATTTTGGTATAAATGCATTTCCTGTACAAGACCACAAGGTTTCTGCTAGTTTGAACCAGTTCATCCCTGTTTTCTTACGTATTAGTTTGTGGTTTATTGTTTCTGGAAAAAGATTTTATGGAAAACCAGGAATACCACAAATTAAGTAAAATCACTTCCACTGAACTGGGATGGTGACAGAAAGCTCGGAAATTATCATCAGCTGATTAATCTAAATCTGTTTAGGAAACTATCTCTACCAGAGAAACAACACACTTCAGATGAAGTACTTTGGCTTCCTGACACCTTATTTCTTGTGAGGAAATAGTGTGTTGTTATATTGCAATAATCGAGGGAGGAGGTTGGTGTGGATGGTTGACCATACAAAGTGTGACTTTGACACTAAAGACCGCAGTCTGCACACACGTAGGTTTGTCCGTCAATGCTTTGCAGTGCCAGTATCATCATAAAAATGCAGTACCTCTGTCGACACTTATGTTCTGTTTGGGGTCTTTGTGCTATGCTATGTTCAAAAAACACACTTAACATTGTTTTATAACACTCATAACTTTTTTTTCCCAATTAATGAGAATTTCTTATGAGCACAGTTTTGAAGTGATGACATTTTTCAGAAGTCCAAAACAGAAAATGGAAAATGGAAACCACATTAGTTTGTGGTTTCAGAAACCCAAGTAGTAAAACATGATTAAATAAAATATATTTTCATATGCTCTATATCTGTGATTGGTGTTGACAATACTATTTATTCAACCCCACCCATCCCAAATCCATAACAAGTATCTAGTATGTTTGGATATCTGTTATCTGAGATTTTGCTCATAAGAGGTCTAACAGAGAGTTCAACCTTTCTGGGGTCTAACTGACCCCAATCATGAGGTCCCTATGAGGGAAAACGCATTTATTTGACTTTTAATGACTTAAACATATAGAACATTAAATATTTCCTTATTTTTTGTAACAATACCATTTGGTCATGTCTGTGTTTTGTCTCTTTCATCAAATGTGTAAATTCTCTCCATGCCAAAGAGAAAGGTTACCACATGTTGGGCTTTTATAGCATCACTGCTATAGGTTATATATTATACAGTATATTTCTTATAACCATGTTATGTAAGCCACTTATTTAGAAAAAAACAAAACAAAAGTGAACTTTAAAGCTGCCTTATTTCATATGCAGCCACAAGCTGAGAAATACACAGCCAGCACATCAGTTTAGACAGTGGATATGGCTGATGTGTTAACAAATAATTCACATCCAGCAGACACAGAGTAACATTAGCATCAATTTGGAGTTGTGTGTCTGAATATTGGACTTAGACTTTCCTTTTAGCTCTGGTTTGTTCTCCACAAACTCCTGAAAAAATATGTGGCTTTAGATGTTTAGGCTTTCTTTTTTTTGAAAGACTATTTTTTTCAGGCTTTGCCTTTATATGAAAGACAGTATAGAGACAGGAAATGTAGGGAGAGAGAGGGGTATGACATGCAACACAGGTCCCCGGGCCAGGAGTCGAGCTGTCGACATTATGTAGTAGCACTTTAACCATGAGGCCACCATGATGCCCCGATGTTTAGGCTTTCTTCACTATAGTTTCTAACATTGTCTGTGTGCCATTTGGTACTGAACAAGTAGCATATTCAGTACCAAATGAATTTTTAGCTGAGACTGTTTTAAATTTGCTAGCCATGAAACTAAAACAATGAGCCAGAAGAAGCTAAAGCAATCCTTAGAGCTGCGTTTTTTGTGGGTTAATCACCGAGCAACCTCTTTATATTACACAGTCATTTCAGTGTTAAACGCACAATATGTAATTTCTGCCACTAGGGGTCTCTCAATTAAAACAATAACAAAAAACAGAGTGTGATGACGTTGTGAAGTAGAACATAGGTCTAGTTGTTTTTATACATTTTAATGCAGAAAAGTTACATATCATAGCTTTAATATAAAATAAAATCAAAAAGCTTTAAAGTTTCTACCAAAACATCAAATAGACCATTTTGTTATTCCAGCCCAGTATCACGGCACAAAATTTAAGATTAGATTTATGTTCATGAACACGAATTTTCAATTTTTTTTTCGTGACACTCAGCATGACTTTCAAAGAGCCAGAGTCAGGTGGTGCAGTTCAGATGCTTGCATGAAAAATACTTAAATTTGAAATACATTAGTTTGAAAGTCATGCTGAGTGTCACCAAAAAAATGGAAAATTTGTGTCCATGTATACTGATCATTACATTAAATTTCATGCTTATTATTCCGTGCATGAACTGCCATGATACTGGGTTAGTTATTCACTGTTTTGACAACTTTGTCCTAACATACTGAACAGTTGTGCACACACACAGTTTTAGCGATGCAATACATGATAATAACCATATTTCAGTAAGTTCAGTTTCATCTTTACTTCCAAACAAGTTTAGATGATAAATATGGTAAAATATGGGATTTATTTAAAAGTGTTTGTAAAATAAATTACCAGTCTTGAAAACTGAATGTAAGCCTGTTGCATATATGTGCCTGCACATTATGCTAAGACAATAAAAATTGAATTGAATTGGATGTCCCCTGCAACATTGTTCAGAATATGGCCACACTTAAAAAAACAGCTTTACAGATGGTCATTGCTATGCTTAGATTGAGATAAAAATGTCAGGGGGTTACTATAGAGAGGGAAGCAGCATTACAAGATGTTCATATGCAGCAGACCTGTAGGCCAGCTGTTCTCCACCTGACACTGGCTCCACTCTACACTGATGACATCTGAATACACAAAGTAGACATTCAGCCACATTTCGTTCTCTTGCCTGCTGGTGAAATGCACTTTACTGTGCAATCATAATGGCAATAGTTAACATTTTAATGAGAACACATTAGATAACCAGCATTATCACTATCATCAATTTCATTATTACCTAACTATATGCTTTGCAGGGTTTGTATTATCCCTCTGTGTTATAGGGCTAGGGTGTGTTTTCTGACTGCTTGGTTGGTGGAAGACAGCAGTGATCATGCTCCAGCCTGGTAGCGGCTTTGCTGTCATTTATTACCTGAAGTTGATGGCTAATGCAAACAGTTGCTAAGGCAATAATAAAGTTTTATAGCTCTCCCTGTTACGTTAATGCTGTCACATTATCTTGTCGCGCTTCCTGTTTGCTAGAAAGCTCTTTCTCTCATTCACACGATATATGACAAAGGCTCTGAGCGGGCGGATGCTGTCATTGTCTGAGCCCTTTATAACACAGAGCAGAGCAGTTTCCTAGGTGAATAACAGTTCTGCACAACATCAGCTGCAGGATGTCTCATGATAGCAAATATATCAGTGTCATTTTTATATCAGATAATGTAGAAAATTAAACATGCACCCTGCTATTTGCTCAACTATGTGCACATTTCTATTGACCATTCTGTATATTTACAATTGATGTTTTATCTTTGTCAGCAGGGTAACTGAGATGACCCTTGGTGAAGGCTTAAAATGTAAAAAATTTTGTCAAATGTTATTATGCAAGTATGTAGCTCTGCTCAGCGACACTAAATATCTAATACATTTAAAACAAAGATTTAGTTCAAAAAGGACAAAACAGTTGTGCATTTTATCATATTTTTATTTTTCAAATAATTTAGTTTATTTGCTGGTATGTAAAAAAGACAACAGTGAAATAAATATTTTAACATTATATTGCACATTGGTTCAATTTTTATTCTGTAAAAATTCAACAAATATCTTATACAGGCAAATAAATACAAATAAATACAAAATCATAGTAGTAGTACCCCACATGCCTGTTCACAAACAGTGTATACAACTGACAGAGGGACATCGTACGTCACAACCACAGAAGTTTGCCTAATGGCAAAGAAAAGTGCTTTTCCCACTGCTCTCCTGTTTGATTGTCAATCAGTCTGATATACTTTCATTTGACTTTGCTGTCCAGCATCCACCTGTATTCAGTCCACTTAAGGCATCAACCTCCAACTTTTCTTCTATTCCTCTTTCCTCTTGTCTTCTATCTTTACTTAGTAGAGCTTCAACGGATATGCCCATCCACTGTTGCTCTCATGACGGTCTTTGTGTCTGCACCCACGTCCGGCGTCTCGATGCAGCACTTAAAGCCATGCCTCCCTTGCTTTAACCCTTAAGGTGACCGCTAACAATCCTCCATCGGCTCAAGGAGAAGGTCTCACACCTTCTTCTCCTGCCGGGGCTGCTTGGTGGCCTTGGCGCTCGGTTTGGCTTGGCAGACGAGATCCCTGTAGGCTGGAGAGCGCAGGAAGCGAGGGTAGCAGTCTTTGGCCATTAGCATGTAGATCTTGTGTTGGGCCTGGTCAAAGCAAGAAGGTGACAGGGCCAGCATGTTGGCTTTTGTGATGTCACGAGTTTCATGGTCAATGTTAATCTGGAAAAAAGGGACAAGTAGACAGAAGCAGATTAGTCTTAGTGTTGTTTTTTTGGTCAGCGTTGGAGAGGATAGTGACACATTAACAGAAGATATAATCTAAAACAATGTATGCTATCAGGATAGGTAGGATTATGCATGTATATTTTTAAAGAAAGTACATCTTTGGACCTCATCATATAAATTCTAGGATTCAGATTGAAATTCTTTTTTGAGATGGGGTGTTTCTTTACCTCCCGGGGAGCATCACTGCCAATGAATTCATCATAGATCTTCTGGGCTTTGGCAGGTAGTTTGGCAAGAGACTTGGTATTCCTGTAATCTTCACAGGCAAAGTAGAATGCAATGTTCTCCTCGCTGAATTCAGATACCAGGAAGGTTGTGAAGGCACACAGTCCATCTGAGGAAAACAGAGAAATTTTAATTACTAATGGTATGTGATGGAGCTGCAGGGGCTGAACATGTCTGCAACTGTCTCTATATGTATTTTATTTGCTTTTGTGCTCGTGTGAATGAATTAGAAATGCAGAAACTTAAGTCTAAACTTACATTTGCTGGACAGGAGTTTTTCAAAGGACTCTTTCCACCTAAGGCATTCTTCCAGGGTTGGCCTGAAAATAGATGAAACATGATTAGATTAAACCTAGAATTTCAATCAACCACATATTACTAATAAGCGTACATTGTAATGATATTTAGTATGTGTGATGCTTACTTATTTTTGCCGATTTTGCAGCAGGATAGACTCCAATCAGGTTTTTGCAGAATGCTTCCCAGCCTTGCTTTCAACTCCTTGGCCCTGAGAGAAAAAGACAACAGGTTAGATACGTTTTTGACTTTAAATACATACTCTCTGACACTTCGGTAAAATTCAGCACCGCATGAATTCACTATTAATGCAAATTTAGCAAAATCTAAAACTCTTTTAGCTCCTAAAAGTGCTGATGCAAAACAGCAGTGCTGTGTTCCTGTAAATCCAGTAATCCAAATCCCTTAACATCAGCCGAGTTGGTGTTTGCATTAAGCCTCATGTACCTTTCCAGGCAGCAGGCAGGCAGCGATGCTAGTCCTTTACACATAGTAGCAGGTTGGAGCTGGTAGGGGTGGTGTCTCGGTAGTTAAATATCTGTTTAGAGATGCTGAGTAGAGAGCGAGATCGACTGTGTCTGAGTAAAGCCAGAACAGAGATTTTATAGTCCTACCTCCCCTGCCTCTGATGTGTCATCAGACCTCTCAGCCAATCACACAGAGAGAGAGAGAGAGAGAGAAGGAGAGAGAGAGAGCAAGAGAGAAAGATGGTGAAATCAGAAAATGGGGGAAGATATGCAAGGACGGGGCTGGGAAATTACTGTGAAATGATAAAAGCCACTGATATCCTACGCTATATTTTCCTTATATGTCCCTGAAAACATGCTGTAGTGTATCTTTTAGTGTTTCACACTTCTCTTTCAAAACAAGTAGTCACACACATGAAAATAGAAAATAAACCATCCATCCAGTATGCATACAGCACCAGTCAAATGTTTGTACATGCTTTCTCATTCAAATGAATAGGAAGGTGTGTCCAAACTTTTGATTGGGACTGTATATGAGAGTACTGTATATATTTAAAGTGTGCATAAGGATTAGCTTTTAGTTGTTTTGTACCTCTGAAATGGAATAACCTTGAGAATATTCTTATACTGTCAGTGTGCCAAGTTTAAGTTTCTCACAGTTTGCTTCAATCGTTGAAATATAATTAATGTTTAATGTGACTCTTTTTGTCTTTAGTCATCATTTATTTATAATATTTGCTAACTGTTTATCACGTAACTACTTGTTAGAAAACAGTGCTTAAGTAAAAGCTTCAATTGGTCATTCAGTGATATGATAAGATTCAATATGTGTGACAACATCATGTGTTGTTAAATGGCTTCTCAACAGTTCCTTTGCTCCTCTGATAATTGAAGAAAAAGACTGATAAAGCACCTTTCAACTGGTAAACACAACAACCTGCAACCTCTTTATGGGCTTGATAAAGGTGTTCATTCTAGGGAATGATGGGAAGGGGTTCAGTATTAACTCTGTTTAATTATATTACTGTAAGCAGGCTGGCTGTACAGTCCACTGCTTCGCACATGAAGCGGGAACGTTTCCCATATGGCGAGCTACAGGTTACTTATCCGGGATTTGTTTGTCATATAATTCAGATAAAAGGGACATTAGATAATCCAAGACTTTACGTGACACTCTGTTGCTCAGCTTTACAGCGGTCTGTAGCTGGTATATTTCCAAAAATATTCCAGCAGAAATACAACTGAAATCACACACATGTATTTCTTTATTTATTTTTGAATTATTTCAGTGCTTTGGCAAGAACTAGACCCACAGGAACAAATACAGGAATCAGAGCATTAAAAGACTTCCAACTACTACTTCACAAATGACAGTGGAAACATTGTATTGCAACCACCAGGTTGCGTAAGTCTATGCCCATGGGCATTTAGAGGAATTGAGAACAGGACTGTTTGACAGAAGAATCAGCGCTGTTTATGGCAATTCCCCTCATAAAAAAGTAGTAATTTCCTAAGAAGCAGATGAATAATTTTTATACCTGTTTAAATAAAACTGATAAACTAAACAAAGACGGGAGAGATTTCAGTAAACGATTCTAATGTTACCACAGACATTTTTCTTGGTAATTGTAAAATCTGCATGTTTAAACAGGACTGATTTGGATTCAAATATGTGTCTCAACAAGTTAACCAGAAAATTAAACGATAAGGCCAACAATGAGTCTGTTTTTTGATACTTTCTGACTTCCCGAGGCTGTTTGTGTCTCTTAACCCCACATTTATCAATTCATAGAGTAGATGTTACTCTTAAAAACAGGTCCTGAAAGCTGTATCATTTCCCAAAACAGCATTGGAAGTGTAGTTTAAGCTAACAGGACTAAATAGTATTTTTGTTGGGGACTACTTCCAGTAGTGGATTCGGGGCTCTGGTTTAGTATTTACGGCAGCAGGACACTGTATGCAGGATCGACTCAAAATAAAGTACACAGCCCGTGTTCGCTTTAATGAAGGAACATGTCATTCAGTGCTGCTGTGTGACTCATTGATTTGTTTTTTGGACAACAATGGAGCTCTGTGTCACAGAGAAATAAGATATGTCAGGATTTGGATGTAAAGACAACACTTCTTGGGAGGATCAATTCATTGTTGGTTTGAGCTTTTTCATCTGATTTGATGAAGATAAGAAAAATATAGAATATCATCAAACTGATCCTTTAAAGAGGACATGGATGGAAATTTGAGCATCCTCACTTGAAATACAACACTGATGTTTCTTCTCAGTTGCAATAGTGGAAGAAGAGTGATGTTGTTAGATGCTTGGAACATGTTTTGATTTAGGTTTGGGGACTAAGGTGTATCCCCAGGCTAAAAAGAAAGCCGTGCAAAGGGCACTGCCTGTGTTACACAAGCATTTAGCAAGAGCTCACAGTGTACCAAGACCAAGTAGCACTGGTCAGGTTGAGTCAGCTAATGCGAAGTGGATGGCTCCGGCTGGGAAGAGAGACAACTACACAGGGATTACCTAAACTGTGCAGAATCATTGTGCTAGGGAGGATTTAATTGCACCATTTGTTGCCAGGAAAGAACAAAGGTTTGTCTGAGAAGCCTGGGGGAACCCAGCCACCCACTCACCTACTCATACTGTGATGTCAGCAGACATAATTCTGAGCTTCTATCAGTTCCAATGACAAAAGACAGCCGGAAACCAGAGAATAAAAGAGTGAAGGTGAAATAAAAAAAAATCTGTATAATACCGTTAAGAGAAGGGCTTTCCCGGAAGCCGGGGATTCACCGACCTTGGAGCTGGCTGATGCAACACATATATGCGCACGCAGCAACTTTGACAAACAAGCTCTATTTTTTCCTGCACTTTATCATTTATATTATTCGGATGTAACACTAAAAACACCCACAACCAGTATTAAATGTAGCAGTGTCGAAAGATATATATTTTTTGTTTCATTTGACAAAATATGGGCATACCACATCTGTGCTGGCTATGTAATGTCAGTAATAATACAAAAAGTTATCATGAAAATACAGACATAACAAGGTGAGATGAAGCTGGGAGGAAAAGGCTTTAACATCTGATTTCTCAGAAAAATCTCTTCTGGGAAATAGAAATCCCTATCTGAGGTCTAAGCAACACAGACCCTCATTGTATGATCAGCTACCGCTTCACACATGAGAGATGCCCTGTTGAACAAACCTGCTCATTATACATTGGACAGTCATGCATTCCTTTACGCTGATGTACTCTGCCATATTCTCCTGAAAGGAGTGGATCAATTTATCCTAAGGTTAATTACTCATACGCAGACTCCCCCGTCTGATGAGCTGTTTCTCTTTCAGCTTTTCTTAGAAAGCCCTGCAGTGTACTTCAGTTCCTAGAAAGATCCCAAATCTAGACATGATTTAGGAGACTTGTTAAGGTGTGCTCAGACAGAAAGTAAAGCAAATGTTTCGACCGGCATCATTTCCGTGAAGTTGACAGCTGGACTGTTTGTGTTTATTCACCCCAAAAAAGCCAAAGAGAGACGAGTAGCTGCCGGGAATATCTGCCCTTTTAATTACATTACTCAAAGACAAATCTTCATTCACAAACAGAGCTACTCACTGGGTGAGCAATAACAGCAGCATCTTGTGTTCACATTTTTAACCCGATCAATGCTCCTGGGCATCTTTTCTTTCCCTCACAACACACTCTGGATCAAAAGATATGGTGGCCTCATATGTTTTTGAAGGAAGTTGTCAATGAGGGTTTTGTTGTTGAAGATGTGGCTGGCTTTCTTATAAAAAATGTGGAAGGATAAAAAAAACAAAAAAACATCAGTAAATAAGATTCAGGGACTCATATCTGTGTCTCAAAATCATGGGACACAAAGAAGGACAAAGTGCTCAACACAAATTACATTGATGAAATTAAATAAATGGCAAATGAAACAACAGCAAACAATGACAACAGTTTATTTGCTCTGAATTTCAAAATGGTCTTCATGAAAACACTGAAAAAGAACACTATTGATCTCTAATGTATCAACGTATCATCAGGCAACCCTGATAAACCAACTGTGACATTTACCTGTATGAGTGTGTTTCAAATGAAAGGTCACATCTGACTCCTCGCTTGCTTCATCACCTCTGGGACAGAATTGAGGCTGAGGCCAGTCTAGGACACTTATGTCTCAGGGCCTTACTTTACCTCAACCCGCAGTTCTATCCATATCATTTTCATTCGGACTAAGCCCTTTTACCTCACACTACCTGAAATCGGAAGTCCTTTTTCATCTCAGGCTATCCATCTCCAACCTGGTAAAGACCTTTCAGTTTCATTTGGGCTCAGCTGCGATGGAGAGAAAGCTCATCTTCAACTCAGCATGCTCCTTTCACAGTTCACCTCCATCTGGGGTCTGCTGCGAAGATGAAAAGGAGGGATTGAGATTAGCCTTTCCTTCGGGGATGCTTTTATTCCACCCTCCTTAACATATTGTTACCAGAGAGAAAATGCCAAATAAATCGGATGAGGTCCCTGATACCTCACTTGCACCCCAGCCTGGGAAACAGAGCAGCCCGGGACAAAAAGACCACCGACTGGCAATAATAGTAAGCTATTTGATGGTAATTTACACCCTCATGGCAATCTGTTATTAGCCACCTTTCCTTCTGAGGTTGAGAGCTTTCCATTAGCATAGAAAGTAGGCCAATGAGCTGAGAAAATTTCTATTTCCTGTGCTAAATTACCACCCCAGCAGTTTTGGAACCAGTATTATAGAACCAATAATGGGGGTAGATTCTAACATGTCCCATACCAATACCAACCATTTTTTAAAATTTTGGATAAATGAGTTGGACACAATCAGGCTGGACATTGACGTTGCACGTTGTTGCTTTTGCCCCTCTCTGATGAAAGAAACACAGGTGTGGGACAAAAGTAACGGTTACTCTCAAATCAACTGATCATGTTTAATATCACAGTTGCATGAAATTGGTCCAATGCGTCAAACTCACCTTGGTACATAATCATCATTTTCTCCTATGAATAACATTGGGTTGGAATTTAAGATGTTTAAACTGTCACAAATCCTTACCCATCACATGCACTTCATCTCCAAACACACATGTGTTACTCTCTTTTTCATTAACAGCAAGGACAGTTGAAGCACAGATAATCAATTAAATAAACAGACAACTATTTTTTTTTACCATTAACCTATTAATGTCTATTGTATAGAGACAAAGGTAATCAATTAAGTAAAACTGATCAAGGGCATTGTCATTCAGTCACTTGTTTAGAACATCAGCCAAAATTAAAAATGATACAGAGTAGCACTGAACAATACATGGTGCACAAACATTTATTCATTTTTTTGTGTGTGTGAATGTGTGTGTGTGTGTGTGTGTGTGTGTGTGTGTGTGTGTATTTGTTGTTTGTTTTCAAGTCACATCTGGACTGGTGAGACCTCTTTTGGTCTTCCTCACCCTACCCCTAGGCATTTCCTGCAAACATAAAGCGCATAGAAATACATCTTTAATAACAGTGGGACAAAAGTAACAGCATATTACTTTCGTAACATGTTACTTTTGAGGAACTTCACTTTAAGTACATTTTTTTGCACTTTGCATGTAATCACATAGATTCCTCTTGATATTTTGTTAGTACTGGTGATTTTTCCAACAACAGCCTACACGTGCAAAAACTGCTTTTGCTTCTCAAAACTAGCTTGCATTTGTTGAAGGTTAGTCAAGCTGAATTCTGGTCCCTCCTCAACTGTGATAACCAAGACTGAGGTATATTTCATTCTTTGACTCCTCGACAGTGGTTGCAGTTGGTGGACCAAGTATAGACAGCAGAACACTGGCTGAGCCACTCTCTTCCTCTAAGAAAATAATGACAGAACTGAATTGAAAAGGACTGTAATACCAACATAACTTTGGAAGTGAGCTGAAATAAAAATCACTGTAACTGACTGATTAATCTATCATTATCTAAGCTAAGGAGAACCAACACTAGCTTTGTACCATTCATATCATCTGTCCTCTCTTGGACCTCCATGGACTCTGAGTACTCAAGGCCAGCCGCAGACTAAGGTTCAGGAGGTGCTAACCTGGCTGGAGATCCAAACTAGAAAGGTTTAGGACTGCTGTGATCTTCTCATTATCATCGGATGGGGGTGGGGTGGGGAGTGGGGGTCTAAGTACAGTAGGTCCACCTTGTATTATCCATCCATGGAAAAGTGCCATACATGGGTATTGTTGCTATCCATGCTAGCTAAAACCTGATGCAATTGATGGTGAATATGTCAAATGTGTCTCTGTCATTTGTCCCCCCGTACACAGCTTAAATATTCTTTTGTATGTTCCAAACGCTCATGGTTTTGCTTAAATATGGCTAACAGCTTCTGTTTATCGCTAGCCTGGTTAGCTGTTGATGTTTGTCTCATGTGACTGGCAGCTAACAATGCTATGGTACCTACAAATAAAAAATTATACTTTGATATTTAGTGAAAATATGAGCATTTGGAACATATTGAGCATATGGGTGTGTATTATGCCGCAGTAGTGACTTTAACAGCTTCTGTGGATGTGTTTGAAACTCTTTTTATCATGAAATTGGGGCACTGTTGGAATCCATTGTCACTGATGTAGCTGACTGCAGCTGCTATCCTCCCTGAAGGAACAAGCTGCAAACCTTTTATTTTTATTTATTTTTTTTATTAAACCTTTTCAGAGCTACAAGCCTATAGGCCTATAGTCTAGATCCCACAGGTACATTAACTCAGTTGCCAGTTTAATATGTACAGCGTGCTAAATTTTTTTTGCAATATTATTCATAAAAATTAGGATATATTATTAGAAACACCTCTGTAAATGCAATACAGTTCAAAATCACTACAGATTTCAGCCTTAAATTTGACCATACATTTGAATCAACACCTCTCTAAAACATTTCCAACAAAAACTGAACATTATAACCTTGATGAAGGCTGGATTTATTATAGATTGTTGATAGATATAATCAGAATATTGATCCAGAATTGGATACATGATTAGGTTTGCTTTAAAATGGACAATCCAAACAGTATGTACTGCTGGCTTCTTGTGTTTCTATTGGTGATGACCATACAGCTAAAAAAACTCCTGTGCTCCAGAGAACAATTCAGCTCTCCACATGCAACAAGGAGGATGAAACTCTTTGTGTTCCCATGAAGCATTAACCAGCTGTTTAATTAGCTTTGCTTTGTGATCCTAATCACAAATCACTTTCACAATACAGACTGTACAGAAGAACAAGCACATTGAGCAGCTGTTCTGATGACACACAAGTCAACTGAACAAGTTGTCTTACGAGTGAACTTCCAGTATACTGCCAGGCTACTGATGCATGTGTGCAACATCACTGTGCAGTCAATAAAACTAAATGGAGACAAATGTGGACAAGCTTCCCTGCAGTCTTGGTGTGACTTTGTGCCTGAGGAAGTGATGAAAATGCAGTAGAAGCAATCATATTCGGACAACAGCACTGTGTTTGTGTCTTTCTGCCTACCTGTTTGTGTTCATTGAAGAGAAAAAAAAAACAACATTCTAGTCTCATGTCAATGCCACACGATGTGTCTGTAATGTTTCCTGGCATTACATGGGCTTGTTTATTTGTTTGGTTTTTTCTCTGAAGGTCCCTCTGAATGATGACTCAGTAAAGATCGGAAGAGAACGGCTGAGAGCCCAATTAAATGATGGAGTGGATGTTTGAGTTAGTCATATCAACTGGATATCTGCCACATTTACAGGCTTTGTTAGCATAAACTTTTCTCTTTGAGTTTCCTTGGAAAGTGTTTCCCTGTTGAGCTGTGATGGAAGTAAAGTAACAAAAAGAGGGACTTTGGCCTTAAAAGGACTAATTCAGACGGTATATTTCCACATCATCTACGCCAATGAGTACACTCTTAGGGCAGCCAATGGAACAGCAATGTGAAAAAGATATGACAAGATCACAACAAGATAAAAAATAAACAGCAAGATAAAAAAGGCTAATTCGAAGATGGGACTGATATGGAGCGTTTTCTCATTTCTTGACATATCCATATTCAAGAGACTCTAGTTAGGACTCATCTGGAATATGTGCAAGCTGTCCCAGTGGTACAAAACACTAGTCAACAACATTGAGAAGGTGCAAATGAGGGCTTCTGAACTTGTGGATAGTCTTGGTCATCTGGACTATCCATCCAGACTAAGGGCCTTGAAACTTCCAACACTGGCCTTTTGTAGAGCCCTGGGTGACCAAATCGAGATCTGGGAACACTTCAACACATATGACAGAACAGCTGCACTCAAGTCATTTACTCCCAACCAATCGAACATCACTTGTGTGACAGGAAATATGGAGCGCAATCCAACAGCCTCTGCTGGAGGGCATTCAGAATCTGAAATAATCTACCGGAGGAAGTGGTCACAGCTACTTCCATCAACTCCTTAAAAAATAAACTGGATATGCTATAGGATAATCTGGATTACAAATATGATCACGCATTGGAGAATCCCTTTGAGCCCCATAATCCAGCAACGGAGACCGACCCTGACGCTGAGTAAGATCGCCTAGAGGGTGACGAAGGGATTGGTGCACCACATATTGCTAAGTATCGCTAAGTAAGAAGCTTCATATTAGCTTCAGATAAATTTTTAAATACATTTTTGCGCAGGAGGAGGCTTGTGGATTTTGGCGTCCATCACTTACATTGTAAGTGCATTATGAATGTCAGAGTGGTATCGATCTTATCATGTAACTCAAGGCAAGAAAGGAAGTAGGCGTATTTTCCAAAATGTCGATTCCTTTATGCTGAAAAATAGGTCATGCTGTTCCAAAAACATGCTGTTTCTGTAAACACAGAAGATGGATCACATTATTTTAATACTGTCATTCCAGGGAATGTGACATGCTGTAATGCAGCAGCAACTTCAAATGAGGCACAGTCCTTGTTGGCCTGGATTATTATGGACATCCCATTTCAGATATGTGTTTTCAGTACATATATTTGCACCACAAAGGTAAAATAATTTTTCACAGTGTGTTTGTATAATGATGAGTCATGCAGCCTTCACCCAAGTGTAAACAATGCCCACATATTTGCGGAAATCTCATATTAAAATTTAGCTAATAAAATGTAGTCTGGCATTGTGATGCTTTATGGAAGCTCTATGATGATGATGATGGATTACAATTTAAGGTAGTAAACAGTTTCAGCCTCACTTAGTGAGTCTCAGCAACATGATATGCCTTTACAATAATGACCAAGTGTGGTTTAATAGGTTAAAATACAGAAACTTTTGGGGTAAAAAAAAAAAAATTAGTATAATATAAAGATATAAAGGTACCTAACAGTTTTAGTTGTAATGTTAAATTTTAGAATATCTTACATCCACTCTTATGGAAACTTAGAAATCAAAATTTACAACAAAGTGCTGGGATTTGTGCTTGGACAGATGCCACTTTTTGTGGTCCTGTGTGGTCTCTGCGGGAGTGCGTCTGGCAGTGTGCATGTAGGAGCCTCAAGTTGCTCATCTGTCTGATCATCCTCTGGGGAGGAGAGGAGCAGCCTGCTGCAGGCCCAGCCAGATGCTCACTGTGGCTGTTAAACAATAACCACTGGAGTGTGCTCCCCCCTCAGCAACACTATGATCCGTAACTACTCCCAGGGTGCTGTTTAGACAGAGGTCAGCCGAGCCGACAATATGCAAACTGTCTTGAGATTTAAAGTTATAAACACACTGTCAAATTATTCAACTGTATTTTTCATTGCTGGTGTTCATTGATGGTGACTTTTGAACCACTTAAGATCATAATACACTTTATGTTGCACTCTTGTTGTCTTATTCTTTTTGAATTCCTCATTAAGTTTGCACTCCTTTCTTTTTGTCTTTAGTTATGTAAGATGTTTCTGTAACTCCAACTATTTTATCCCCCCTCTGTTTTCTTCAAAGGGTTTGAATTCCGAGGTTTCATGAATTGGAATTGTGAACAAGAGTATAAATGCACCATCGGCGCAGTGTGCAATTATACCTCAGGCAGTATAGCAGAAGTTGCACAAGTATCAGTCAGCTGGACTCTGCACAGACAATACCAGGGGGTTGCTTTGATGTTATAACAAGACTAGTCTAGAGTCTACAGTCATGTGCCAGCGGCTCTTTGAGGCTGTTTGACACAGTGGTGCTTTAAACTGAGTGCTAACATCATGATCATTCACAATGTTTACATGCTGGTGTTTAGTAGGTAAAATTTATCACGTCAATCAACTTAGATTAGCATGTAAGCATTTTAACTATAGCTGTGGGAATATAACTTAAGTAGAGGGTGTGATTGTGCCCCATAAAACACTTTCTTTATGCTTCGGGTCTATTTTATGCGTCGGGAGACCAACTTGCACGCAACAGAAAAAGATAATAAAAATGCAGCACTGACAGCACCCCTACTTCCTGTGGCTAAAATGCTAACATTTGCAAATTAGCACCAATAAGTAACACAAATTAAACTGCTAAAGACTAATGGGAATTTCATTAATTTTGCAGGCATTTGATCAAACATTAGAATTTGGGAAAACTGAAGTTTTGACCTAATGATGGCACTAAATGAAATGCCAGGGGGGTCGGCAAAGTGATTCGGATTCAATGACAAGGAACCATGAATGTCTTCCCCAATTTTTTTTGCAGCAATCTATTCAGTAGATGTTTGATATCTCTAGATAAGTGAAATTTTGGCCTGCTGGTGGCGCTAGATGAAATGTCATCCTGTGGGGAACATGAATGTCTGCACCAAATATAAAAACAGTACATCCAATAGACATTTCATTCAAAACCAAATATATCATCCTCATGGTGGAGGAAAGGTCAGAGGTTGACCAAAGTCTTTACAATTCACCCTTTGATCACCAAAACTATGTCATTCTTTTATTAACCACACACTAATTCTAAGCATGTTTTGTGTGCATATAATAAACATTTAATCATTTAATGATTGAGTGTGCTTTTTAAAAGGTAATAGAGACACTGCTTACTAGGGATGTGCAGAGAGTGGAGTATTTGTGTTTGTATATATACTTGTTGAGGCAGCAAAATTATTATTATTTGTATTCTAATAAAAGTGGAAAGAGGCTGTTTTTGTTTTTATTACACTTTTAATTTTAGAAAATTAAAGTGTTACAATAAGTGTTCATGAATAAACTACCTTACAAAGGAGGTCCCCACACCAGGTCTTGAACTGGAGTCTCCTAGATCATAGACAGCTATGGTGACTACTGAGCTATAACTTTACTCATTGCCTCATTACAGACAGACCGCTACCTATTTATACATCCATAACACAGAGACAGCACACTGTTTAACGTGTAGGGAGGAACTTCAAACGCGATTCTTGCTTTGAACTTTTCATTTATTGCCTATTTTTTACAACCTAACTTTGTGGAAAGTAGAAGTGGAACAACAGGTTATGGAGAGTCTCTTGGGAGCACTTCACGTGTGTCATTAGCTCAGCTTTATCTCTGGGGAACACCCCCAACTCTGGGAGTGATGTCCAAATTAGGAAATGTGTGTCATATAGCAGGTGAATGTGACTCCATTTGTTGAGACCTGCTAATAGACGTAACAGCGGAGCAGAGGAGAGAGACTGAGATAGTGATGTAACTGACCTATGCGCTTTTATTTGACATGTTTTTTTCTTCCTGAAAACAAATAATTTTTAAAATATATGTATGGAGTGGTGGTGAGACATCGCTAGTAATATATTAGAAAACAACAACAACAAAAAAGATTTCATATTTTGAGACATTTTGCCAATTTAATTTAATTTTTAGAATAAAAAGTAACTGCAAAAGGTGTAGGCTATATTACAAAGATTAGCATGCAGTGTGTTCTTGGGACACAAATCTGTACAAACTTTCATGGCCTTCCATTCAATTTGTTGAGATATTTTAGTCTGGACCACAGTGGTGGACCAACTACCTAACCAGCAGAATCTGCTTCTAGCTAGCACTGGCTTGTTTTCAGCCAAAGTAGCTAGTAGCTAGTAGCTAGTGCTACAAGACAGAGACTTTCGTCGGATCGTATCTCTCCAAGACTCCAGAATTCTCTTGCCAGTGCCAGTCGTGGTCTTGAGAGACTGACATCCTTCTCCCTCACAAAAGTCAGATTGTATCTGGATCTGGGTTAATTGGTGGCAACATGACGTCCATTTTCATTATACAGATCACAATATTCTTTCTAAATGAACTGTAGCATCAATGTTGTGTTGCAATATACAATACGCACAATTTGCAAACAAACAAATTGTTTTATTTGTGATCAGGTGTTTCATTTATGTGAAGATAACAAGCTAATGGCTTGTCTTTCTGTCAACAATATGCTACTGTCTCATCTGCTGGATCCCTATAGGCTGGCTATCTCGGTTTCTTCCTTTTAACAGTATGACATATGTGTATTTATCATTTCTTGTGCATATTTACATACAGTTTTGATGGAACCAGCCACCAACAATGTAAACTAGGAGCACTTTATTATAATACCAAGATATTAAATCCACTGCAAGCACACACACCGCCGCATGTGACCTGTCTGTCAATGTTGAATGCTATTTAAGTATTTGTGCTGTATACTAGAAAGAAGGGTGTTTTGGGGGAGCAAAATGTGTCACATTGCATTGAAAAACATTTGTTCTGACTTAATTTGTGTTGTGTGTGTGCTGTCATGTTTGCTCTTTATTTTACACCTCAGACATCCTTGAAACCTTGAGGATTCATTATAACACCAATTCTGACAGAACGCTGCAATAATAAACCTTTTTAAAGTGTGTGTGTGTGTCTTTAGTGTGTATTTGAGCGAGGTGAAATATAATGTGAGAGGACCAGGGTATCTGGCTAAGCTGAAACAGATTTCACAGCCATGAATAAAATACAATCATGATGCTCACTTCAACAAAAGCACCTCCTGCAGTTAAATGATTGCGACTTGTAGGTGGTCCTTTACCAGTAAAGCTGGCGCTGGAGAAATCACTGATAATCATTAACTTGACGCTGAATGGCTTTGTTTTTTCTTCTATACCTCAGTGTTGAGGTTGTGAAACATCACCACTCCCAGACAACAACAGGACTGATATCTGACTCTTGTCAACATCACACACACACACACATACAGTATGAATGTACCTGCTGCCTTGGAGATCATAACAAACATCGGTAATGTCAATATCAGGTAACGGCAGGTACTGTTATTCCCAGAGACTGTTGTTTGTCACCAAAAATAAGAGGTAACACACAAGTGCACAATCAAGTCCTATGAGAACTGGGTTTAATAAGATCCTAAGGGTATAAAGAGAGACATAAAGGGATGTTACATTATAATGATGCTTCTATAGAAATGCTGCTCTTTACAATTTGGCAACATTATACCCCAATTAAAAATAAAGCATGTTGAAATGGCTTGAAATCATACATCAAATGCAATGCAAGAAAAATGTATGACTGCAATTCAGTATGGAGTTGATATCACAAGGCGGTGTGATTGCAAACAATGCCAATGAAAAAAGATGCATATGCACACCACATGAGTCACACCAGTCAGTGTGCACATTGCTAGCTACCTTACAGCTTATGTCTGTGCAGTTGGTACATTCGTATTTTGGGGCGAATCAACATGGACTGCACAAAAAGGTTAGTGGTCAGAGTTATTTACACAAAGTATTTTGTGTGCCAGATTCTGCCTCCGCTTAAACAATGGCTTTGGAATAATAATAGAATGTTTTTTTTTTCAGGCATCAAAATACATCCAGGAATGTGAACTGTTGGAACTTTACTTTTTAGTTATTTAATATCTATTAAATATTTATTTTTTGCTAGGAAGATGGTAATCATCAGGGAGAACAGATTAAAGTAGCACAGCATTGCTGCTTCACTTCATTTGCACATATAGTATATTTCCTAACAGTTCATGATTTCCCATGATGATCACGTTGAAGAGTTACAGTTATTCTTTATAAACTATACTTATTTGCTGATCACAACAAAGTACAGAAGTCAGAAAGAGAAGACAGTAAAATAATGTTGGATGATGTATTTTATTTCATGAAAAAGAGACGAGTTTAGCTACAAGTTAGTAAAGCTATAGACAGTATTTTTAGCATTTCCTGTGAATTCCTTCATAATGATTTATATAATAATTTTAGATACACATAAAGTGGCAGGGATGTTAAAGCTACATGGCCAATGCATTAGCAAATGATATATTTGCACATCAAGAAGACACAGAGGATGTGCGGTAAAATTGATAAAATATTGATTGATTGAACTACATGTACATCATCCAATATCATCGAAATCATGTGGGACTGCCACAACATCTAATAAAATTTGTTTTTTGATTTAGGTTGTTGTTGTTACACGCAGACAATCCAATCAGTTTTTTTTTCTCCTCGCACTGCTGCTGTTGTTTTTCTCTGAGCCAAACATGAGGAGTAATCAGCTGTCCTTCCAATCCTCCCCATGATCCATAGTCATGGCAGTGCTGCACCATGGGTATTGTGTTTACTATTGATCAGGAGATGAGAGAGATACAGAGAGGTGGAGACAGAGATACAGTGAAGAAGAGGCATACGGAGAAAGAGCATTGAGAGAGGGAGAGAAACAAAGGGACAGGATGATTAAGAGATCGAGCAATACTGATAAGATTACCACAGTATTGATATTAGTCAGTGTCAATTAAAAAAAAACTGATAATCCAATCTTTTCTCTTTGTTTAAAGATCCCCTCCAGACATGTATTATACTCTGCTTGGAACAATAATGTCTGTCTGATATGGTTTTTCCACAAAAAAAGTATAATTACCATGTTAGAATCCATAAAACATCATCTCCTCTTTCTCTCTCATTAAAAGTTTCAAAATCTATTAATATGCAAATACGTTTCATACAGACGGGTGACAAATCAAAGGAAAAACTGGTACAGGCCTGAATGCTTGACCCCTACAGTGAGGGGATCTGGTAGCTCTTTTATGCTGTGGGAGGCATTTTGCTGGCATTGTTTGGGTCCACTTTTCCCTTTAGAGGGAAAGGTCACTGCAAATCAATACAAAGTTGCTCTGAGTCATCACCTTTATCCTATGATGAAACATTTCTGTCCTGATGGGAATGGTCTCTTCCACAATGACAATACCCCAATTCACAGCACATGAGGAGTCACTGAATGGTTTGATGAGTATGAAAATGATGTGAATCATATGCTATGACCTTCGCAGTCACCAGATCTCAACCCATTTGAACATCTCTGGGAAATTCTGGACTGACTTGTTAGACAGCGCTCTCCACCACCATCATCAAAACACCAAATGAGGGAATATCTTTTTGAAGAATGGTGTTCATCCCTCCAGAAGAGTTCAGAGACTTGTAGAATCAATGCCGAGGAGCACTGAAGCTGTTCTGGCAGCACATGGTAGTCCAACACCTTACTAAGACACTTTATGTTGGTTTTTCCTTTAATTTGTCACCCGTCTGTTTATATATATATTACTGTTTTCCTGCTGGACACAAGATGTCTCTTACTTCAAAGTCCATTCTTTGTGTATATGCAGTGGAGGCTTTACATTTCCACATCACACTTGTTTAAGTTGCATACTGGAGCACAACTGGCTCTAAACTAGTTGTGATGTCACAAATCATGCTTATAGGCCCCGTCCCTTAAAACAAGATTTTCAATGAGCACAGAAAAACTTTCCACTTTCAGCAGACGAATGTGGAAACAGCCTTCTAGTGCCAAACTCTGTACATACATCATTCTGCACAGTGAAGCTCAAACATCGAACTGTAGGAACAAGAAGAAAAACATATTTTTGAGCGGAGGGGGCGACTTTAAAGCCATTTAAAAGGAAGACAGTTGATTTTCTGAAACATTGTCAAACTCCTGTGGTTAAACTCAAGGTCAGGATAAAAAGGAAGCTTCTTTTACTTCCTAAAAACCTGGACAATGTTTTCACATAAAACCAGGTAGATTCAATGGCCTTGTTTTTTAAGTACCTTGTCTGTAAAACTGTGGATGTGTTGCCTTTCAGCTGCATTAACCCATTTCCTGACAGACAGCCACTGCAGAGCACCAAGGCAGCATTAGCATTGATAACTGATCCCATTAAACAAGCAACAGCCCCCTATACACGGTTTACTCCCTCCCTGCTTTCAATTTGCATCCTAAATTAGACTTTCATAACCTCAGATAAGTTATACTGTGCGTGTCGAGTTGATTTTTGCCTTTTAATCACTTCCACAACGAGACATGCGTGTCCGTCTGCTGTGTTTGCCGTCTACTGGCCCAGATAGGCTTGTGTTGTGTCTACCGAGCACAGTGCTGCCCCACATTCACCCTGCTCTTCATTCCCTAAGTGAGAAACACATTTGCAACAACAGGAAAGTTAATGGATGTGTAATGTCACAGTGGGCTCCATCCCACTTCTGCCCCAGATACAAGAAAAGAACTCGGGTTTCCTTGTGAGTGCTGCTAAGTAGAAATAGTGAATCTTTGATTATGGTTCTATTTTAAGTTTTTCATTCTAAAAGTTGGCGAAGACGTAGAAAAGTACTCCTCTGCAGGCTACAGTCATAAATTTACCATGGGTGAGTCATCACTTATAAACCAGCTGGAACATCTGAACTACAGTATGTGACAAAAAGTTTTAGATGTGAAGTTCTCGGCCATGAGGCAGTAAACTTTGTTGTTCACCAGCTGCTATCATTTCAACTTTAATTCTCACCTGCCAGTTTTTCTAATAGAATAGCGAATGGAAAACAGATATTACAATCCAAAAGCTCTTCTATAAAAATATATTTTTGAAACAGAGTGATAAAACACCACATGTTCAGGGCTGGGGTTTTATTTATTAAGATTTTTTGTTGTTGTCTGGTTTCATTGCTGTCATAAAATGACACTGGAATCAAGGTCAATCCGTCTGTCTGATCGGTGGATGAATGCGTTTTCGTAGCTCTAATACCCTTTTTGTATTATGAGAATGAAGTCACACACTGCACAAAATATAGATACAGATTCATTTTTAATCTCAAAACATAGGGGAGGGAAGTTACATTCATGTGGAACACAGTAACATACCATATATGGCGGTATGTTATTCAGCCAGTTTTGTTGTATTTCAAAGTGTTTGACATATACAGTACAGTTCACATGCACTAAAGAAAATATTTGTGTCCCCTGAAATACTCAGGGAATCTTTTTAGCTTATTTAAAAAGGAGTGCAAATTAGAAGGAGCACAGTTCAAACACGTTTGTCATATTAACGACTAATTGGGTTTTTTTTTTTTGCATTACTTTTCATAACATACAGTACAAGTCAAAGAATATCTAAATAGTTATTCTGAATATTGCATCATGCTAAAAAATAATTTAGGAGATTTTCACAACACGTTTTAAAACTCAGAGCAGACTCTCTTTTGGCTGTCACTTTCAATTCACTGCTGGCAGGACTGGGAGACTTATGTTCAATATTCAGTTTAATGAAGCACCAGTAACTGGTACTTAACATTTTAACAGTTAATTAGTAATACAATCCACTGAAATTTCCATTTTGCCAAAGGTTGTGTCATTACTTTCAATATTTGATTAGCTTTTTTTCCCCCAAACTCTTTTAAATATGCAGTTTTTCTTCGAGAAATGCAATAAAAATATTGATGGATTACATTCAATTCAGTTAGCTTAATAACATATCAACCCTAAATGAAAATGTACAAATTATTATCAATTATTACACAATCCCGGCCACTAATGATTGGTCCAACAGGATGTGAATTGACAGCAAATATTAACCCAACCCTGCTGTATACATACATTTAATATAACATAAAATACCTGCAAGAGTTTACAATACACAGGATAATGTAGTTATATCAATATCTAATAGCCTGTTTACACCTGGCATTAACGTGTGTCTTGGGTGATACGATCACAAGTGGACAGCTCAACTGTAAGTACGTCCGTTCACACCAGGTATTAGAATGCGTCTCCACATGTGTCTTGAGTGACCACTTGTGATTGGATCTCATTTCCCTGCTCTTTATGTAAATAAACATGTAGCACATCATTTCCGTTCACAAAGACCAAATGCATTGTTGTTTTTAACCTGTGGGAGGGCCGGAGGTCTGTGTACCATCCATCCAAAGCTGTGATCAACTTATTTGATAACAGGATAAACAAATATACAAGGCATCGTGTGCCCCCTCATGAAAATCAAATGCCCCCCTATTGATTTGCTCTTGCCAGGTCTGTACAAATATAGCCTATTTACAAATATAGAGTTATATTCGGTGATCTCCCTACAGCTGTGTTTCCCCATTGAGAGAGACGCTGTGTGCATTTACACACGAGGCACAGCAGTGTAACTTCATTGATTATTTAAATCTCCAGACACGCCGACAGGATCAGTCAGGATCTAATGTTAATTAATGTTCTGTGTTCTTCTACACATCCAAAAGGTCAGCTGTTACACACACACACAGTCCAGGTTCGTACAGTGAAATTGTTTGGAGTAAAGCGGCCGTTCTCCTGATTAATCCTGAGTTCCATTATTGTTGAGCAGTGCAGTAAAAATAAAAAACTGCAGTTATCAACTTGACAGGACAGAAGAAACTATCCAAGGGAAACAATTAAACATTTAGCTTCTGAAATATTTTTTTTTATACAGACAAGTTATTCTCTGGTTTTGGATCAATTTCTATGCCAATTGTCGATTTGGAGAATATAACGGGTTAGGGTCAAGGCAACAGGAAAAATGGGAATCTGTTATCAAACGAGTTGAACACAGCTTTGGATGGAGGCTTCCTGGACTGGGAGGCAACGATGCAATTCCCGTGCCTAGTCTGCTGGAAAATAGAGGACATCAGTTGAGTAGGTGGTCATTCAGCGTGGCCCAAGACACATTCGTGCATACACTGCTAGAGGAATGTGGCCACATGCGGCCAAGACCACCTCCAAATATGGTCAGAGCAATCGGATCTCAGTGTGTCCTCAATACGTCTTGGTTGTGTTCACACCTGTACTTAGAGCTGTCCACTTGTGATTGGATCATCCAAAACGCATGTTAACGCCATGTGTAAACAGCGCCTAAGTGCAATCCAGTTTGGCACAGTTTCAGATATTAAGTGTTCACTTACTTCATTGTTCATTGTAAACACAAACTACAGTCGCTATTTCACAAAGAACTAAAGATAAGTGAAGGTAGTGCTGGGCGATAAAGCGATAACGATAATTATGTCAATATATATTTTCTCGATGACAAAACATAATTCATTCAGTACTTTTTTGGTGAAGTGCCCTGTTTTCTACAAGCCTTTCCTCAGCCAACTGTACTTCTATGGAAAGAATGGAGAGTAGAGTATGGAAGGGAGGCAAAGCGAAAAGTGTAGGATGATGGGCAATGGAGAATGGTGGAGAGAGGACTTCAGTTGACTACAAGTTCAATAAAGATGGTGAAAATATTGAAAAAAATGTTCCTGCAGGTCAGTCATTGACATTATTTCAATTTTTATGGCCTGTAATAAATGCATAAGTCATGTCTGAACAAAGAGAGCTAACACCAGCTAAACGGTTAGCATTTCCAAACAATGCCACAACTAGAGGATCCATCGATAAACGCTCCAAAACAGATTTTTTTACATTGAGAAATGTTTATGCTGATTATTATATTCAATCAATTGTCACCTCAAACCTAAAAGTTCATTCTTTATCTTGGAAACAGTTTGACAAAAAACAAATTACCTAAGAAAGCAAGCAACAGACAAAACATTTTCAGTTACAGAGCTGGTTGTTGTATTTTGATCCTTGAGTATAAGTTTTAAAGACAAGGTATAAGACTGATACCTTTGGAAAGAAGTGTAACATAATAACATACAGTATATTGTGATAAATATCGCTATCGATATGGTAATTTTAATTGTGAGGATATTTTCAGATATATCACCCAGCACTAAGTAGAGGTAAAACAATATCCCATCGTCATCCAATCTCCCTATCTGTACAGTGCAGTCCACCAAGACACGTCTTATCTAGAGGGATTGCATGCATGGAGCTGGTGTGGACAAAGGAAACAGTCAAGCATGTCACCCCATCCTTGCAGATTCACAGTATTCATAGATGATGTCAAAGGGTTAATGAATGATTTACAGTTAAAGTCCAGTCTTATGTCCATTGTGGTTGTCATCAGATTTGGTCAAACAGACCTCCGTTGGCCTTGTGCATGCGTCCTGTTGACAATATCCTGGTACATTTTGGACCTGAGGAATCGTGGGTAGGAGTCTTTTTCCATGAGGCTGTAGACTTTAGCCTGGACCTCGTTGAGGCTGGTTGGGGAGGGATCCTCCAGACTCTGCTTGGTCTTCTCCCTGGTGCGGTAGTCAATGTTTACCTGCCAAGATAAAGTATGCAAATATGCATTTCGAAATATGGGGAAGGCCACTCGTTTAAAAGTCATTAAGATGATCACATGCAGCAGCATGGTGTATGAACAATATAAAATCCACACTAACACACCACACAACCATAAACGTAACAAACACTCATTCTTAAAGTGATATTCCACCCAATATTATGCTGTTGGTTTGTGCGTATTTGAGTGCCTGTCTGTTGCTTCTCCACTGGTCAGAGGACTGCTTTGTTCTAGCTCAATCATTGGCTACTTGAACTTGCAGCTTCTACTTTATGAGACAAAAAGTAGCATGGCTGAGTAAAAGTTTAATAATGTCGTACATTTACATTTTGACATTTGGAAAATTGTAAAAATGTACTTTCATCCAAGGGGAATTACAATTGAGGCAAGATAATTAAGCATTAGAGGACAGTGACTCAAAAGAGCCGTGGTAAAAATTGTCAGCCCAGCCTTTTAATGAATTTAATAAAGTGGGGATAACAGTGAAAGACGTTTTCCAGCATCATTAAAGTCAAGGGAAGAATACGTGGCCACTCGAATACCTAACCACCCACACAAACCTCTCTTGGCGCCTGAACATCAATGAACTCCTTGAAGATCTTGTTTGCTTTTGACACAAGCTTGGTTGAGCTCTTGATTTTTTTGTAGTCCTCGCAGGCCATCCAAAACTCAATATTCTCGTCACTGAACTCTGTCTTGAGAAATGTCCGGAAGGCAGCCAGGCCATCTGGAAAGGACAAATGAATCAGATGATAAGGGGGGGTGGGGTGAGTGGGTAAAAACAACAAAAACACTTCAAAACATGATTGATATTGCAGCATAGCACCTATTTCTGGATAGAAGCTGAGAACTCCTTCTTATATGGTTTATCATATGATACACGTGATAATACCCTTCATCCTATGTTGATATTTTTCCAGTGTGTGCACTCTTTTTTCCCAGAAGCGGGAAACGGCTGTCATGATTGGAACACAAACAAATCAGAACAAAATCCTCCCACAAAGAGTTTTTTTTTTTTCCTGTCTTTATCAGTCAAGATAAGTGACCAATTAATGTGTTCCCCATTGATGAAAACGCAGAGGAAGGGCATGTTTTTCTATGGGCCTGTGTCACGTTGACATGTTATTTCAACCATTCTCGTGTCTGCTGTTTACCTAATAAAGCTAGGCAGAGGAGAGGGGATGGTCCATCTGTGCATATGCAACAACACTACTCATACAGATAGATACACACACACACACACACACACACTCATGAGTGTACAATAGGGATGTGCAGAGGGTCCAGTATTTGTATTTGTATCTATATTTGTTGAGGCAGCAAAATTATTTGTATTTGTATTCAAATAAAAGTGGAAAGAGGCTTAAAAATGTAGTTTTTGTTTTTAGAAAATTAAAGTGTTACAATAAGTTTTCATGAGTAAACTACCTTAAGAAGGAGGTCCCCACACCGGGTCTTGAACTGGAATCTCCCAGATCATACACAACTGCGCTGACTACTGAGCTAAAACTTTACTCATTCACCTCATTGCAGACACCCCTCTACCTATTTATACACCCATAACACAGAGACAGCACAGTGTGTAATGTGTAGAGTAATGTGTATAGAGGAACTTCAAAGGCGATTCTTGCTTTGCACTTTTCATTTATTGCCTGTTTTGTACAACCTAATTTTGTGGAAAGGAGAAGGGGAACAACAGGCTATGGAGAGTCCCTTGGGAGCAGACAAAATTTTGTAAAAAAATAAAACAATAAAAAAAAAAGATTAAAAAAATGCCGCAGATCCAGTCAAAAATAAATATTCTTCAATCACATAAGCCAGCAAATCGTTTATCATCAGACATGTTATTTCCCTCTAGCTGTTACATTATTTCCAAGCCATTCTAAGCATTTAATGGTTATTCTGGTTATTCTCTTCTGACATTTGCTGCACTGTTTATTTTTGTTCTTTCAACATTTTGATGGTTGCCTTGTAGTAAGGGGATTTGCAGCTCCTGAACTTTTAAACGGTTAGATTTCACCTGCCATGTATTTAAGCTTTCAACTGAGTTGCAGATGTTCCGTTACAAGAAAATTCTGTTTAAGTACATGCAGCCTTTTCAAATCCCACTGGATTATCTGACTGGATTTAGACAAGACAAGACTGGACTGGTGAGGTCTTAAAGGTAACTTAAACAATGGTTCATCTGGAGAGGAGAGGGGGCTGGGGGTCTGTAGCTTGGTAGGTGTCTGAGGAGGTTAGACTGAGGCAGTTTGGAGGTGCCAGCTGACAGCAAGGAAAGGTTGATTGACACGGAAGTCATCAGGAGGCACGGCATAAATTTCCATAGCTATGCTAATGACACATAGCTTTACATTGCCATGTCATTCCCATGTATTTTAGATATCAAGTTATGGATGGCAGAGAATTTTCTTCAGCTCAATCAGGACAAAACTGAAGACTTGGTTATTGGCACTGAAGCTCAGAGAGACAATCTCAATTCGAAACTCCAAGCATTGGCATTGAACCCCCGTCAACAAGTAAAAAACCTGGGGGTTATCTTTGATTCAGATCTTAGTTTTGAAACTCACATTAGAAACATGACTAAGAATGCATTTTATCATCTCAAGAACATTGCCAGAGGGAGATTGTTTCTCTCTGAAGCCAACACAGAGTCACTAATGCACGCCTTTATTACCTGCAGGATTGACTATTGTAACGCGTTTCTTTCTGTTCCATGTGTGTTAACTAGGATCAGAAAGACAGCACACATTACACCAATTTTAAAGTCTCTGCACTGGATATCCGTTTGCTTCAGAATTGAGTTTAAGATCCTAAAGCTCTTAATGGTCTTGGTCCTACCTATTTATCAGCTGCTTTTAGCCTATGAACCCTCTGGACCTCTCAAGGCCTAAAGGCACTGAAAGTGTCTGACGTGTGCGTTTTGAAGCACACCTATTGTGTTAAAGGCCAAACTCACACCAAAAGCATTATGAAGCACGTCAAACTGCCTTACTCCAACCTTGCTTTGATTTTCGAGTGTCAAATGAGGACCTAACGACCAAAGGTGCGTTTTTGCAGCTGAAAAAGAGAGAGATGGAGCGAGCAAGAGAGAGAGAGAGAGAGAGAGAGAGACAGTGCGGCAGTAAATACAGAGAACAACAGGACAAATCTGTGTTGGTTCTTTGGTGTTGGCATTTCAAATCTGTTGCCTGCAGTGCACCGTAGGAGCATCAAATGACGCACGTCAATTATGGCTTTCAGTGTATTTGGGCCGTCAGGTCTTCTGGTAGTGGCCTTTTAATTATCCCTAAAGTCAGAACAAAAACCCATGGTGAGGCATCCTTTTATTACTATTTTAGTATTTTATTGTTTTATTTTATGCTGTTAACCTTTCATTTACATTTGATCTACTGTTTGGAGTTTTTATTTATTTATTTTCTAATCCTGTCTCCGGAGTTTCCTCATTGCATATCGATGAGATTTATGATAGCATTTACTCAGTTCCTGTTTTTATTGAGTGTTGTTATTATTGAGTGCTTTGTTAATTACAAAGTCATTTACCGCTTTGTGTGTGAATGGGGGGTATGGTGGGGGGTATTGTTTTATTGTGTGAAGCACTTTGTGTTACATTTTACTTGTATGAAAAGTGCTATTCAAATAAAGTCTGATTGATTGATTGATTGACTGATTGATTGACTATTATGCAGCCTCTCAGTTCAGCCTCTGTCTCTGATGGGCAGTCTTAGCTCCTGTCTCTTTAAGGCCCCCCTCCCATGAGCCTATTCTGTTCTGATCAGCCAGCTTTCCTGAAGCCTGCCGAGGGGCAGCCGTATCAGTCGTGTTAAGTTACTGATGATGAAAACCCAACATTTCCTGCTTTACTGCTTCATATTAAAAGCTTTTAAATGACTAAATAACGGGAGACTTTTATTGTGAAGAATTTATTGGAAATTAAATATGTTTCACCGAATTAGCAGAGCTTCATTAGCAGTGCTAAAAACCTGTCAACACAACAAGACCAGCACACCTCCAACAGGTAAACTACTAATTTTATTTTGTCCTGTTGCATAATGGAAAAACACTCACAGCACTCACACCTCATTATTTAACATGTTGGCCATGTTTAATATCAACATCTGACATTATAACATTATATATATGACTGAAAATAAGGAAAAGAATAATAGCTCCCCCTTAAGGCAAGAATCTAGAGCAGGTACTTAGCAGGAGTTCAGTAAATCTAGCTGAGAAATTTAAAGCACAGCAAGGGAAGCTGATGAACTGACAGGAGACTGTACAGAGACTCAAGCCTAAATACATCACAGCAATTAGGAGCAGCTGGGAGTAATAAGGACACTGCAGGGCAGCTGGGGCAAGAGGCAAACATTGGAGACTCTGGAGTGATCACATAGCCATGATATTTAAAAAAATACATTGTTGCCAAGCTCAAAACATGCATGCTATGCTAAATTCCTGAAACGTTGACATTTTGATTTGTTTGCATGCCACTCTGGATAACAGTCTCAGCTAAAATGCAACCCTGATACAATATGCTTGAAAAGCACAGCACTGCTGCTTGTCAACCAATGTTCTTGCACTCATAAGACATGTAACAGCTGACACTGTGCACAGGTCAGGCCCCCAGCAAAAGCACAATCAGCTTAACACACTGCAAAATGACAATAATGATACTCGTATGAAGGCAGGTCTAAGTGTGATATTCAATTCCTCCTTTCAGACGAGCTTATGTGAATACAATATCCTATCAAGGGTACATCCAGTACTGTTTTCCTAGAGCTTTGACATTACTTATGTAATGTATTTGTGTGTGTTTTCATGTACATGTTGTAATTCACCTCTCTAATGCTTGGTCAATTGAAACAGGATACGCAGGTGTATCACGCTCTCTCTGCCTGGGGAAGGCTCTATTCTTGGATCTGTAACAAACTTTATGTTTTCCGTGGGCAACATTAGCTTTCTAATGGTTATGTGTCAAACCAGCATGTTATGTCACAACCTCGAGCTGAAAAGAACACAAAATGTTCAGGATGTTTATAGCTGTCTTTCAGTCAAAGCTGTCTGACCCTAACTGGCACTGTGTTTGATATGATGGAGTTAATCGCTTGAATGACAGACCTGTGTGAAAAATTGTGCAGCCTAGTTTTGCAAGCTCAATCAAAGCTTGGAAAACGTAACTGCTATTAAGGACAAAACAAAAACACTACTGAGGACCCTCTTTTTGTTGTCTTTTCTGCTTAAGCTGGGAACATAACTGAAGATCATCAAAACCTACAAAGAATAATGAAGAAAAAGATAAGATGTCCATATAATATGCACAGGTTTTTGGTTTTGGCAGTCAGATGTGATTAGGGTTGTGTTGTTAATTACTCAAATCCTACAAGAAGACAAATTTGCATGTGACATTACCAAAAATATTTAAAAAAAAAACAGAAATCAAAGAGACAGCCATCAGAAGCAATTTGCATGGAAAGGTGAAGAAAATTGGTTGATGAAGATAACTGGAAAGCAAAGACTGTAAGATTTTCAGTCACATCACTCATATTGTTGGCGATGATTGACTCACTTCCCCATTTAAAAATCAAACATTGTTAACATTATTTTAATAGAAAAGATTGGCAGTGACTGGATCAGTAGGCAAATGATTAAAATCCTTAAAGGATTGGAAAGGACAGGGCAGGAAAGGACCCTGTGGAGTTTTCTTACAGGTGACATAAAATAATTCATCAACTGTTTTGGCAATTAGGTCATCATTTAAAGCATTAATTTAGCAAGGACACCAGACATCTACTGGCTCCAGCTTATCTTATGAGAACATTTGCTGCTCTTCTCTGTTTTATATCATTGTAAATCTAATATTTTTTTCAGTTTTGGGTTGTTGGTTAAATGAAGCAAGACATCTGAAGATGTTACACTGGGCTCTGGGAAATTGATTATGAAATTTCACAAATAAAGTGGACAGACTGAGAACACACTTGTGTTTTCCTTAATCTGTCGGTTAAGTGAGTTTGATGTCAATGGTCGTACGTCACATCACTTGTTAGCCGTTCGAAAATAAATGCATGACCTGTTTGTGCAGATGGATGTGCGTGAATGAGTCTTTCTTTCCCAGTGTGTGTTTGGTCCAAGAGGGGAAGGTCACAGACAAGTATGTGACTTATTATGAGGTAAGGAGTCCTCACAACACAGAAATTAGACCGTTACATAAGATGGGATTGGATTAAGAAAATGGACTTGTGGCCTGTGCAGAGTGAAAAATAGAAACTATTAAAGAAACAGCAAAGGGAATATTTTACATCATCATAGCTTTAATTTTCTTGATGCTTGCTGCACATGATTCGTGTGCAAGGGACCATTGTCACTAAAAATTAGAAAATGTCCACTTACATTTGTGAGAGAGAAGGTGATCAAAGGATTCAGACCATTGAACAACCTCATCCGTTGATAGTCTGATGGAGAGAAAGCCAAAGAAAACTGCCTAAGTAAGATGCTAACCAACCACTGTGCTTTCATGCATTTTTAACACCGCATGTATTATTGAAGGGCAGCTGAGTTTAATGTATGATTTATCCTGTGCTCACAGCGGTTCTTCCGCTCAAGGCTGTAAAGTAATTGTAATATCTGGTTACATTTACAGAAGGATGACAGCAAGAGGAAGAGGAAGAACAACAGCTGACCTTCGTTCACATTTGAATGCTCCCTATCTATTGAGCATTTGTTCAACACATTCGAGTGAATGTAAAAGCTCTATAACAATGTCACAGAATTTATAAACCTTTGCCACATGTTTTTCATGTGTAGTTTACAATCTGACTATGAGTTAGAGCATCTTGTTGAGTTGTAATGGATGAGAAATGTCTGACTTGGAAATATGTGCAAATCGAGGCATTGATAAGTCTAATGACTGACCTCATTTGAACTATTGGTGGTGTTTAATATATCATTGTGGCATTAGGCTGCTAAAGGTTGAAGCATTTAAAATTCAATTCGCTCAGTTCGATTCAATTTGATCACACTGAGAGAAATGTTCCTCTATTGGCTTGCATTTGTAATTGGCTTGTAAGCTGTGAAAGCTGCTTCCAGCTCCAATACAGACATTTTCACTTTGATATAGAGAACAATAATAAGATAAAACTATATCATGTGACCATTTGGTATAAAACAACGAAAAGTTTAACCTGTATAGCTGGTGTATAGGAGTGCAGTAAAATCATACTAAAAATATTGCAAAGCCAGATTTTCTTTCAGTTTGCTTTTTAATTAGTTAAAAATACAGTATGTAGTCCTACAGAGGTAGAAACAGGACTTTTTGGCAGACTCACTTCAGACACCTGGCTGTGGTTTCATGGGCAGGAGGCAGGAACTCGGAGAAGTCACTGTAGGAGTCAGATTTGTTGGACAGACAGCCTAGTCTGGTCTTCATGATGCTGATCCTGCTGAAGAAACACAGAACAGTTATTGTTTTCCTTTGACTGCCCTCACACCTTATGTCAATGAAGGGACACCCTCCATGTATGCAGATTTTGATTTATGTGTATGGATGTCATTAGAGACATAGAGATAGTGGAATGAAGATATTATATTCTGAGCAATGTTTGGATCAGCAGGTTGTCAGTTGAAAACCAACCATAAGCTGTGACAAGATGTGGAAAGCGAAAGAGTAACTTTCTTCTGTACATTAGCAACTATTTAGCTGCATATGAGCCCAAACTGCTTCGAACCGAAGCTTGAAACTGCCAAACTGGGGAGAAATGCCCAGTCAATCTCCCTAGATAATCAAAGAGATGATGCTGAATGCCTGTATTCATCAGTGTTTTGAGTGAAATTCCAGATAAACCAACTTCAAAATGCATTTTAACTGTAAGCTCAGTACCATTAAGAACACTGCTGTCTGCTGGTTTTAGCTGTTGCTTAGGTGGCTAATCGTATGTTTTGGCTTCGTGCAGTCAGGCTGCCCCTTTATATGTTCAGATTATTTATAAGTTCTTCAATGTTGTTGGGAGACCTGCTGAATAAACTGATTGTAAGAAACAAGATGCAGAGAGATAAGGCCAACTGACTGGACAGGACTGGACTGGACATAGACAACAGGTGCAACTCCATATGCAAAAAGCTGATTCGGTGTGGCTCTGCCTCAGTCAGAAGGGAGCTCCAAACATCCCTGATACCCAGCTTCACATCCCGACTGTAGATTGAAGAGTTTGAGAAAACCCTCGCACACAACGTTACATGACTGAGACTGAGTTATATAGCAGCATGCTGGAAACTTTGCATTCTTGTTAAGTATGAAAAACAAGGTATCTTACTTCTGTAGATTTAGTGTTCAGCTAATATGGCAACAGCAAGTATGATAAAACTGAACAAATGAAATAATTAAAAAACTAATTAGCTTCACTTTTTTGTTGGCAATAAACAAATGTAATTTTTTTTAGATCTGATTTTTACATCTCTCAAACTGAGATTCGCTCTCCATCTTCCGCCACAGTCTGTCCCGTCTTATTTGTACACTTCCGCTGTCATGTGCTATTTCATCAGTGTTCTGCCTCAGGGACACATGGGTCACACCAGATGGGGCATGGTCGTAAAGATGCTCCATCAAAGGCCAAACACGTCTGTAAAAGTAGGTCTATTTCACTGAAAAAAAAATATGGAAACCACTGGATGGACAAAAAAACTCAATCTGTCTTAATACATTCTGGAAAAATCTTGAATGTAGAGAGTCATGACAGAGGTAACACAGGTAATCATTATATTCTGTTTCCAGTTCTCCTTTGTGGTGTTATTAAAGGTATCCTGTGAGGTTTTTGACCACCATTAGTGCGATGAAGCAATGTTTTTGAGAATGGGTCCCCGTTTGGTTAGTATACTGTATCTGGCATGTACAGATGCAAACAAACAAACAAACAACAACAACAACAAAAAAAGAAAAAAAGAAAACCCAAAACATAAAAAAACACCCAACTCCTGGGTACCTTTTTAAAATTAAATCTAAGTTTCTTGTCCTCTTACAAGAAAGCAGAAAGTATCTGACTGATTATAACTGTGAAACGTGAGGTATACATAGGTATGAATTGATAATAAAATATTAAAATGTCGTCCCATTCCAACAAGAAAAATAAGTATTCCAAACATTCTGAAAAAGGCCCGTAAAACCTCAAACAAGGTATCTCTTCATGTGGTTTTTCTCTTCATTCTTGGTTTGTAAAAATGCTACATTTACATGATGCTATCTTGGCTTTTGTGACAGATCCATTATGTGAAAGTCTCCACAGTAATTAATGACTACGGCAAGTTTGAGAATAACTAAAACATTTATTTATTCACTCAGCTATCCTTTCATACATGCCATTCACCTTAAAAAGCCGCTATTTCTTTTTTAGTACTTCTTTCTCTTGGATGGTATCTGTGCAGTAGCAGAGTTGGAGCAGTGGATTGTTTTGATGCTTGGACCTTGAATTGGGAACATTGTATGAAATGTACTGTTCATTATCCAAACCGAAAGACATTCGCTGGTATTAATGGGCTTCATCCACCACAAGAATGCCAGGGCTCTTTAAAATTTCACTTTATGTCCTCTACCACTGACAGGTTGTTCTGAGGTATTATATGTGTGTGTGCGTGAGAGACAGCATGTGCATTTATGTTTCGGTTGGAGGAAAATCAGGTGTCTGAAATTGCCTGTAAAAGAACATTGGATGACAGTTTGCTTTTGCTATTAAGAGTTATTATCATAGATGTGAATATATTAGTTTTTTCCAGAGAGGACTACATGAGTTTGCAAAACCATCAACAAAACCTGCCACGCTCTGCCATGAGCAGCGTTTGTTTGGGTTTTAATGGAGAGCTGATGGTCTAAATGCTTTTTCAGAAGCTTTTCTACTCCATCAAAAATAAACGTCAGGGAGCAAAACACTGAAGGCTTTGCAGCTTGTTTTGGCACCACTGTAGATATGACGTGATCTGCCCTAGAAACACCCATGTTATATATCAGACATTATGCGCTGGAGATGCACTGGACTGGAAGAGCAGTTTGCGTGTCATTTATGTGAGTCATAATCTCAAGGTGCACTTCATTTGCTGATGAATAGTTATTTTCAGAAAGGGCTGAAAAAAATAATGGCCAGAGATATTTTAAGTGTAGCAGACTACGTATTGACTATGACTATGATCGAAGTTCACTAGTGAGGGTCAAGTTTTTCATCACATTCCTCCATAAAGTTGTGAAAGGTTACAAAAGATTGTTGTTTGGATGACTTTCTCTCACACAATGACGAAAGTAATGTAATGCCAACACCGCTAATACTTTGTCTAATAATAATAATACAGAACATTGTTCTTAAAGGCTGCAAGGGAGGCAAAAAATGTAAACTTCAGGATGGGCCTTATGAACAAGTAATGGAATTCTTTCTCTAAAGAGCCTGAATGTGTTTAGAAGATTAATTTACAATAGCAAATAATACATTTTTTAACCAACAGAATAAGGAAAATTTTAATTCACCTTCAAAATTGTAAGATGTTCACATTGAACATACCAACAGAAGTATCAATGACAAAGTTTCCTTACTATTTCCAGCAACTGAGCATGACTAATGTTTTCATGGTTATGTTTGAGCAACTCAAAGCACTTGGTTGTCGTCTTGTTTAAATATTATAAAAGTCAACAGTGACACAAGACAGGATGTGTTTACTTTTTCAGTATTCTACAAGTCCTCCAAATTAAATGACCACAAAGGTCGTTTGACCCTAGTGCCTCTATCGGCAGTAATCGGCAGGATAACATCATTTGTCTATGCTTTCCATCATTATGTTTTATGATATGACAACGCTGTGGTTAAGCTCTGGTTAGGTTCGGGCACCAAAACCACTTGGTTAGGGTTAGGGAAAGATCAGGGTTTGGGTTGAAATGATCACTTAAAACTTGGTATGGGTTAAAGTTAGTACTACTTTAAAGTTAGGCAGCCTTCGTCATGGCAACAGTAAACACCCCAACAATCATAGTTACGGTTTTTGAAAATCTGTCCTGACTCGTGGTTGGAAATGTGACACTTGCAGTTGGAAGCGGGAAGTGAGCGGTGGTCTCCTGAAGCAAAGTCCACTAAGTCCACTTTTTGTGCATTATGATCTAACCAGCTACCCGAACCCCCTACTCTGAATATTGAAATTTGTCACCTTGTATAGATGTCATCTTCTACATCATAATTACTACAGCTGCTAGATGGCGTCTGTCACTCAAACGTAACAATAGGTCAATTTTGATGACTGACATTACGACCTATTGTGTCGTTTTTCTTAGGAGGACAAGCTCCAATATTTGACCAATCCTCAATCTTTCCCTGACTTTAATAAAAGTGTTTTTCTGACTGTACTCAATTGTCAAAGTCCTTCACTTTCTGTGCCCACCATACACTTTTACAATCTCTTTGTTTTGTGTGGTATAAGATCATAACACTTCATGGACTGGAAAAAAACATTGCCAGTGAACACAACTCAGGCAGCAGTTACATTTCCTCCAAAATGTATCTGGAAAAACCATTTAGTAGTGTAAAGACCTAATTTTTAGTTGACAGGGTTTCTTGCTCTTGTTGATAGCTCCATCTTAGTCAAATTCCATCACTGCCCTTTAAGCTCCTCTTCCTTCAAACATGGACTGTATAAGATATAGCAGGTGAAAAAAACCAAAAAACCAAAAAATGGATTTCACGCAGGTTGTGTGTGCATCAATATATCCCTGTCAGACTGCAATTAGCGTCTGAGTTCAATGTAAACAAATCTGGGCCTGAATTTATTTTTGGCATGCATATGCAAATTCAGATACTGAGACTTGGCACATAAAACAGAAGCTTTAATCCACAAATATTGGAAGTAGCAACATTCAACAATTTATCATGGTTGAATTTGTATGTGTGTCAGCATGCGCCTTTTTCCAGCAGGAAAAGAGCGTCATGTGAAGCTGATGAGGAGGGACACAGACAAGTTAAATTGGACATAGATAAGTTTGCTGTGTGCCAAACTGTCAGTAACATGTTAACAGACCTCTCTCTCTCCTTCTGTTATGCCCTCTCTCCCTGTCTCCCCTTCTCTGCTTTGACAAATCCGTATCTCTCTGGCTGTTATGAGCTGCATTCATCGTCTGCAGTATGGTGCAGACACGTGCTGCCGCTGAGCTATTTATAAAAATCCCCTCACAAATCCATGTAGTCAGGAGGAAGCAGTGCATGTTCTATTCAGCCATGCAGCAAGCCCAGCTCCTGAAGGAACAAGGCTAAAAACAGCAACAGCACTCTAGTGTCTCAAATCTACATGAATCTAAAAGTACAGGCAACATCCGCTAGACCTCCTGTATCTGAGATGCCCGTCGGGGCTGGTGGATTAAGAAGTAAAAATCTAGATCATGGAAGTTATGTGTGTGTGTCTGTGTGTGTGTGTGTGTGTGTTCGAACATCTTCTTTGATGTTACCTAACTTGGTGCAATGCAGGTTTTCAGATTTCCCTTCATGTCCTCATTTCTGGATGCTGACAGGAGACATCCTGCAGTTTTATAGCAGCATGTAGTATTAGTTGACATGCTGCAAAGTGATTATGAAACAGACTTTGTATAATAATGAATAGATTAGATTGATGCACACACAGCCAATTCGAATGAATATGCTCATCATAGTCTACTGATTAGACATGCAAAGTATTCAGAGCTTTTATTTTGGTAATTTCTGTCTGTTTCCATAGAGAGTTATGTATGTCATTCTCTTGGAGTTGCCCGGTCTGGACAGTGTTGTGCTACACACTGTGATTACATATGCATGGATGGCTAGCTGCACATATTTGCAGAGACGTTGACGTTACTGCGAAAAGACACAGAGCAAGTGTGTGTCAGGTCATCTCTCAAGTTAAAAGAAGAACTTTTAAAGTACACAGGTCACATCCCTGCTGTCGTTTCCTGCTGAGAGGAAGTAAAAATAACAACTGTCAAGTCAGATATCTGGACATTTTGTGGTGCATCCAATTATAGCAGACCATGTTTTTTTTGGCCTAAATCTGCAACAGTCTCCCAACATACATCATACTATTTTTAAACAATGCTGTTTTGTGTTACATTATGCCAATAATTTCATATACAAAACTTAGTCCTTGTGATAATTTGAATTCTACATTTGCAATACAATACACACATCACCTACTACTATGGCTACTTCTACTGCTAACACTAACTAACTAACAAAATTATAATAATAGAAAAAACTAATAGCATTAATTAAAAGTACATGATTTGTGTTAAATGGACAAAACACAGAAAGATCCTTTAACACTGAGGATTTTGCTGGGTTGGTAGAATAGCACTGATTAATGCTTAAAGGAATAGTTCAACTATTATTCATATGCTTATTCGCTTTCTTGCTTTCAAATATGTCCACTCTGACTTCCCAAACTTGAACATTTAGTCCTTCACGATATCTTACAGCCTCACAGATCCAGACAGAAACTGTCCCTGAAACATCCATAATTAATATTAATTCATGAACTTGTTAATTAATTCATTCATTCTGACTGTCAGTTTAGCTAACCCCCTCCAATTTATCAAACACAAAAACAGTCATTTGCTTGTCTTATCTCTGCAGAACCGCTGAACTTTGCATAGTGCTGTTTCGTAGATTTTTCCTTTTTTAAATTAGTCTCAGGACTTAGCAAAGTAATTTGAGAAATGTACAGTATTTGCAGAAGTAGACATGCTAGGGAATCTATAAAACAGGCGACACATATTGTGTATCTTCCAGTATCTTTGAGTGAATCAGTGCTGCAGTAAATAAAAGGGAAGCCTTCAAGTTGGAGGTTTAATTACTATCTTATGAATGCAGCACAATAGTGAGTAAAATAAATAAAATCAAAAGTAATCTGATCATTTTAAAATGTCAGAAGATGATAACATCTGATGTTCTGATACTTCTGCACTGTGACTCAGATGACAAATGATCCAGAGTGACTGAACAGCAATTCAGTCTTGGCAAGTCCGAGCATGTCCCTCTCCTCTCTGCAGCCAAATTTGTCAGATTTGGGACTTGAGTCACAAGAGCACAACTGTGGTACAGCACTTGTGTGTTTGCATTTGTGTATTTGTGTGTACCCTGTGCCCTGAGAGCGGAAGCCTGACTGCCCACAGAAGTGTGTGTCAGACCAGCTGATGTGTTGCCACCATCAGCAACAGTGAAAGGAGGAACCATGGCGGATTTTGGGTCTATTTCTGTCCTCTGTTTTGCTTGGCTGGCTTAAGTAGGTTTCAGGACGGGACTGTCCGCATCACACTCAGCCCCGAGGAGCTGCTATATGCTGCTCTAATCCAGAGAAGCATGCAACTACAAACACCTCCTTGCTTCACTCCGACTCTCCCTCGTGCCTATGTGTATTTATAGAAAAGCGAGATACAGACACAACACAAAAGGCAGAAAAATTGTACATGAGGCTAATATTTTCCCTTGAGAATTTTAACGGACAAATTCACAAATGTTATTTTTAAAAGAACTGGATTGTTTTAATCAGATTTTTAACCGCGATTTTATGTTCCTACATGTTGTTTCCTGGTGCCAGAGGACTCAGGTCATTGCTGTTTACAGTAAACAATGTCCTGTTTTGTTAAAGACAGCTCAGAAAATGCTTCTGGGAATAAACAGTGTGGAAAAAAAAAACTATGAGAAAATGCAAAAGACCTTGGGGCCGGATGTATAAACAATGTATACGCACAAAAAATCATGCATGCACCATTTCCTCACACAAATAGATATTCATAAAAGAAGAATGTGAGACAAGAATGGCACACCTCATCCATAATTCAGAACAGGCATGTTTTTTTTAGAGCAAGCTGTGGATATGATGAGGTGAAGATGAAAAATAAAATGAGAGACGGAATCGAAAAAATAAAATATTTTTTATGTTATTTCACTGATTGTGTGATTTGTTTACATTGGAAGCATAATTGTATTTCTTTGTGTTATTCATTTTATCCTCTGTTGTGAAGCAGCAGTTATTAAAGTCTGTTTTGGTGCTACAAACTACCTGAGATATCACCGCAGATAATGGATTACAGGTATATGTGATGAATTAACACTATGGGTGTGATACAGGCACAATTAGGTGTAATGTTTGCATGTATAGCTGCTCTTGTGCTGTTGTAGAACCTCACTGATGTGTCACAATCAGTAAAATTGCGCTTCTTCTTCTTTACTGATCCTTTCATTGACAGGTTTAACAAGTGGTGGAACAGGCAGAAATATCCAGACAGATGGTTAAGAGTGTGTCTACATGCATTTATGACTAACCGTGCATGTGAGCCAAATTCAGTAAAGATTTAGATTCATAAAACAGAACCATGCATACATACAGCTTTTTTTTAACCCTCCTGTTGTCCTCGGGTCAAATTTGACCCATTTTCAAATGTTTTTATATCACAAATATGGATTTCTTTCATCTAATTGCCTGAAAATCACATGGATGGCTCCATACCACACACTTTGCAAGTAAAAGTAATGATCAGTACTTTCATTGAATTTCGGGTGTTTTACCAAAATTTATAGCATCTGTGGACTTTTGTCCTCCCGAGTCAAAATTGACCCGGGAGGACAAAAGTTGCATGGTCGACGGAAAGACAACAGGAGGGTTAAATTCTGACAAACAGGAATGTACATGTGCATTTCTGTCTTTGTGTGTTTAGTTGTGAATCTACACAGAATTTGATACATTTGGCCCCTGTTGTTAAAAGTTAAATAAAAAATAGCATCAGTTTAGAATATTTGTGCCCTAAAGGTATTTTTAGAAAGTGATTTATAAACTTTTCCACTGTTGAATTTTTACTGGTTTTGTAATAATCAAAATTTAAGAAAAGACAATTGTATAAAAACTGAAAGTAATGAGCTGCGTCACTGTGAGGTGTTTCTACTTTTTGTCCACACTCATTTACATAGTTTACATAGAATACTAGAAAACATTCAGTCTGAGTAATGGACTTAAAAGTTTGGGCCAGTGAGTCATGTTCCTTCATATGAATCATATTCCATAACTCCAACAGTCCCTCAGTCCTTTCAGGTCTCCTGTGATGACACCTGAGCTCGTTGCTCACTTCAACAGTCTGATAGGTCAGCTTGGGATAAAGCTGCCCGGGGGCTCAGCGCATAACACCCTGATACTATTTTCATCTACTTTCTCTTCAGAAAGGTACACTCATGTATGGTTAGATTAATGTCACACCCCTCCCCATGCAGTCCCTCCTCTATCTATTTATTTTGTATCAACTTAATCTGTACCCACTTCACAAGCTTCAGCAGCTTATAATTTAATCTCCAAAATAATAGAAATGCACTATTCAGGCCTTGCAGGGACATGGTACATTATCTGTCTCTGTAGCATATTTGGAAGCTGAAAAAAAACATTTTCCCATCTGCTCAACAAATATTACTATCTGTATAATTTCATCCTCCCTTCACTGAGGTATACTAATGTTCATTTGGATTAATGTTATTCAGCAGGTGTTGTGTTGTTGCCACTTTTGTATTTCAGAAATGCACCGACAAACATCTATTGTAAAAGCTTTTGTCAAAATTGGAACTTGTACTAACTCTAGTGATGTGAGTCATGTAATTGTGATTATGATTTTTAAATCAGAAATCAGAAAGATGGTAAATGAAGTGGTGTACTGGAGAAATGGCTACATGAAAATAATACATGAATACTTTATGTAACAACCAGGTAGGAAGAGAGAGGCAGCTTTCTATGTATTCATGCTCACAGGGTGCTGAAACCTGAGCATGCTGCAGGTGAAAGACAGCATATTATAGCCTGGACTTTTCTGAAACCTCACACAGGAGACAAATGAAAACTACTCCTGAAAATATCAGTAATGATTATGACTGCAAGAAATGAAAGTAATACAGTATCTGACAAAATTAAATACAAATGTAATTTTCTTTTACCATGTATGGACTACACATGATTGTTATCTGTTTTAGCGTATGAAGGAATGTAGTCTTTTTTGGCTCCAATTAGACAGTTTGGATTACTTTCTGTCATAAAGCCTCTTTGCAGTATGTAAGCAGCTGGTTTGAGAACAGCCAGCGATTAGAAGCTCAGTACATGAGTTCAAAAAAAAAAAAAAGATGGAAGCGACTTGAGATGTATTATTAATTAATCATCCTTGATAAACAAATGACTCTGCTAACAAAGATTAATTGAGGTTTTTCTCATTAACATTTGTCACTCAAGTGTGCATGAATGCAATATGCTAAACCAAGCTCATGTCATAATGTGGTGTTTTCAAATTGCATGTTTTTATTGCAGGACGATCAGTTAAAGCCTGATAAAGTAGATTCCTCTCCACATTGTGGTTAGTGTTGTACAGGAAACTACGGGCTAGTTTTATTTCTAAGGCTTGGAGATTTAGGCAAAGTAGACTGAATAATACACGCATACATATGAGATCAGTTTATGAAGGCATACAGAATAGACTATTCATGTTTTCCAATATGTTGTATATTTAGTCTTACACCTATGTACATGGAAATTGAGAATGTGCCTTGTAAGCCCGTTTGGGCATCTATTGATGAAAGATACTACATTGATATCAGAATACAGACCGTCCATCTGAGTAGATTTTTGTTGTTAGACATAATCTGCCAGTTTATCCAATAAGAGGGCAGACGACCCAATGCGAACTGATGAGAACGCGCATCAGGCACACAACTTACTGAGACTTACTGTTTGGAACTATGAATAACCCCTTTTACATTACACACAGATTACACTCATATGATCCATTACAAACCCCAACAACCCTAACCCTTATATAAAGATATTTATAAGGGCTGGTTTAACTATCTGGTTTGTTAGATAATCAACCACAACTGATAGCAAAATGTTTCAGAACAGTGGTATATTTAGAAACCCAATCACCTCTTTACAGCTACTGTCACAATACTGCATGAGTCTTTAAGTCCTTAAAGGCCCAATGAAACGGAAGTTAGAGCGTCTTAAGCTTCTATACTGTGACTTATTTCCCAGTATTTGATTGGGCCACATGTGCTGGGGTCTTAGAGTTAAGCGGAGCTGCAGAAAGAAACGGAGCCACAGAGGACTGTTGGCTCCACACACATCCCTCTCACCTGTCACCAGTGTTTGTCCACTGATATCCAAACACACATCTCTTCCTATCTCTCTCCATATTGCTCTGTTAGCTACTATGACCCACAAACAGTGAAGTGCAGTTTTATATGACTGGTGTGGCTAGCTACTCGCCCAAAGTCACATTTGATTGGATGAACTTTTGTAAACGCCTCTGAATGCAGGATGAGTCATCAAACATTTGAAACTGTTATACAGTAAAAATACTGATTTTTGAAATATATTTGGCATATAACAAGAGAAAAATGAAAAATTTAAACAGGGACACAGGATTAAAACTTGGAAAATGTATTTTTCATTTCATGGAGCCTTTAAATTCTGCATAAATCACCTGAGATGCATCTTTGCTCTCATCACAGCCAATTCTCAAAACTGCCTGCACTCTCGAATCTCTGACCGTTCTCACTCACTTTAGGCATAAACGAAGGGCAAACGAGGCTTCCCAATCTTTGGCCGAGTATTTGACTCACAGCTATGTCAGATTACACTGAAGTAAATCTGCCTGTCACTGGCTGGACAGGGCTATTAAAAGCACATGTGTGCCAAGGGTGGTCAGGATGATAAGGGCACACTACTGACTTGCATTAGCTTCTGGAGAACATTTCGCTTGGTGATAAAATTAGAGCTTGTCATCTACTGTAGGCTATATCTGAACTTGATGGGATGTGACTGACTGACTGAATGGGCTTTTTTATGGTCCAGCTGAATTTCTCGTTTGGGGTAGTGTCAGAATAAGGACACCGAGACATCATCACTTACAGATTCTTTATAATTTTGAGATTTAGTTAAATCTGGATAAACACCATAGCTTTATCGGCTTAGCGCATTCTGGAAAAGGAATATTCCCACATTTCTGCAAATCTTCGATATTGAAGCTTGGGTTAAAGTTTACAGACTGGTGGAATTCAGGTGCAGGAAGCCTGGAAGTAATTTTTCAATCCTTACTGAAGAAATGTGTTTGTAAACACTCTGAATATTTGCAATGGATTAGCACATCCAGCCAGTCACCCTCACCACTTTGTGTGATGAACCCTGTAAGGCAGGTGTACTCTAGTGGTTTTTTAATCTAGGCCTGTAAATCAGGACGCCTTGGCGCCTTGTTGCTTTCAGCTTAAGCAGCTCAGTGCTTCTGACTGAGCGCATGTCTCTTATCGCTCATTCTGCCTTTAACCATTTATGTAATCAGTTTGTTCCAGGGATTTATTTTGCATAGCAGAAAGCAGCTCCACGCCTAGACCCGTTGCTCTGTCTGCTAAAAGCATTTCTCTTCAGTAAGAGATTTGCAACTGTGCTGGCATGTAGCACACACTGACTTGTACTGTAGAGCTACAAAGGTGCTGTTCTGCTCGCTTAAATGCTTCGTCACATACTGCTGTAGCTCTATTTATCTGTAAAACAGTTCAGAACAGAATCTACATACCTTTTGTATTAATCACAGTTCAGCTTGCAAAATATATAAAAAACAATAGTATCTAGACATGCAGATAGTTTTCTTTTCAAGATATTCATATAATATATTTCCGCTGCCATCTTAATATAATGGTAGTGAAGGGAATTTGGCTTATTTTTGCCTTATATTGGTTCATTGAAAATGTCTTTTTAAAAATTTCAACAGCAATGTTTGTTGCCAGAATCTGTGTTTTGGTTATTTTTCGTAAACCACAGACCTGTCAACAGTTTTCATCAGATCTACTCTCTGGAGAAGCAGCATTCAGTTTTTATGCATCACATATCTGAAAAAAAAACCTCGTAGAAAACTTGAGATCTGCTCCAACTTTTAGTTCTTTTAAATCAACGCTTAAGATTTTTCTGTTTGCTGCTGCCTTTTACTCCCCCTCCAGTATGTTTTGTTCTTGTTCCTACAGTTGGATGTTTGGGCTTCATTGTGCAGAATGATGTATGTGCAGAGTTTGACACTAGAAGGTTGTTTTCACTTTCATCTGCTGAAAGTGGAACGTTTCTCTGTGCTCATTGGAAATCTGATTTTAAGGGACGGGCCTATGAGCATGATTTGTGACATCACAACTAGTATTGGAAGCCAAACCTGGTCCAACATTCAACTTACACTAGTGTGATGTGGAAACTTGAAGCTTCTGAGAATGGACTTTACAGTGAAGTAGAAGACATCTTGTGTCCAGCAGTTAAAGCTTTTTATTCAGGAAAGCTTTTTCACATCAACTCTTTTTATTTTCTTATGTGATATGTTGTGTTTTTAACGCTGTAGCTCCCTGAGATTCACTGCTAATGAAAAGTCCAGTACAAATTAAATGCATTGTTGTTATTATTATTATTATTATTATTATTATTATTATTATTATTATTATTATTATTATTATTATTATTATTATTATTATTATTATTATTATTATATTCTGGGATTTGTAATGAGGGAGAAGGAGTGGATGTAATTTGAAGGATTTTAAAGTGGTAATTATACTTTTTTTTAAGGAAAAACCATACCAACCACACATTATTGTTCCAAGCAGAATATTTGTATGTGTCTTAATACAGTACATGTCTGGAGGAGATCTTTAAATCAAATTAGGGCTTTTTATTCATATCTCATGCTGCACAGTAGTAGCACTAATATTTATTCTCCTGTTTTATCTGTCTTCTTCTATTTTAGCTTTTTTTTTTTTTTTTTTTTTTTTTTTAAATTACATTTAAATGTGTCTTTTTATAATGTCTTGGGTTTCTTTTACATTTTGACTTAATGCCTTTTATGTTTCACATGAATCACTTTGAATGGCCTTGCTTTTGGAAGGTGCTATACAAATAAAACTTGCCTTGTCTTACCAACCAAAAACTCTCCCCCAAAAACTAGACAGCAATGTTCTGTGCATTAATAAAATCACATTCACCTCCATAGTATTGGAACAGAAGTAGAAATCTCAGTGATGGATATCTCAAAACAGATGTAGACCTCATCTCCTAAGAATTACATTCACATACAACTACTGTAATACGTTTTGTGGGAAATGTAATGCTGCCTAATATATATATTTTATTTTATTTTGTCATTTTGCCTGATAATTAACAGTAGAGAAAGACAGGAAATATGGAGAGCGCTTTGACAGTGGTCAATGGTAAATATGAAGCTACTGCCAGTAGTCGGCTAGCTTAGCTTAGCACAAAGACTGGAAACAGGAGGAAACAGCTAGCCTTGCTTTGATCACAGATAACCACATCTGTCTACCGGCACCTAAAGCTCTAAAGCTCACTAATGAACACTGTACGAGATATAACATGTTCATTTGTGAGCTCTAGAGGTGCTAATAGGCAGATTTTGTTACTTGTGGACAGGCCAGGCTAGCTGTTTCCTCCTGATTCCTGTCTTAATGCCAAACTAAGCTTAATGGCTTAAGGTAGCATCTGATTTACCGTACAGACATGAGAGGGTTAGAGAAAGATCATGGTCATGGAATAATTGTAAAAAAGTCAACACTAAATTGAAGCATAAAATGGGATTTTTTTTAATATTTAACTAAAACCTTAACAACATGTTGGACACAGAACAGTCTCTGGTGTCCTTTGTGATAATTTGTAGGACGATACCTGGTTACCTGGGAAAATACAGCCAGAACTATCGTGCATGCCTAGACACCAGAGGTAAGTGAGAAAAAAAGGTTTCGAAACTGGGTGAATTGACCCTTTAAGTATCATGGTCAACAACGGACAACAACAGGGCAAATATGAGTAGAATGGGTTATGAGTGGAATAACTGACTCTTATGGACTCTTATGGACTCTTATGGAAGGGTTTGGATAAACCTCAACCTGAGGTGGCACTTGTGTGGGCTTCAAAGCCCCTCTCCATCTTTGATAGCTCTGATGACATTTTGCTGGACTGAAAAGCTCTCAGAGCTATCAGCATCAAGGAAAGAGAGGTGGGAGTGAGGGAGGGACGGAGGGTGCGTGTGAACTGACTTTCAATAGTGCTTACAGGAAATGGTACTAAAAGCATGCATGAATAAGCAATCACTTTGGACATGCAGCCAGACAAAGTGTACACAAACACCCATAAAATTATAGGAAAACACTCTTGTATGAAGCTTGTATTTCTCTCCTGCAATTGTTTCATTGCTGTTTCCAATATTAGCCACACAGATGTGAAATCACTTCAATAGTGTTTTCCCTGATTTAGCAGTAAGCCTCCATTCAAAAGCCGCAGATAATAATCAGCCCTGTGAACCATTAAGAATGACAAAGACCCACATAATGCCTGGAGCTCCGTGTCCACAGCAGAATTACATAACACTCTGTCATCGCATTAATTAATATGGATCCTTTACCTTGAGTCCGGTGTGTGCGAGAGCAGCTGGACTTTTTCTCCACTTCTGTTTTTTATCACTGCCTATCCCCAACGTGCGTTTTGGCAGGACGCAGCCTCCGTCTAGCCAATGCTGGTGTGTATTTGTATGAATCTGTACAGCTCAGGACTGAAGATATCTAGTGTTTCTGATGCCAGTGAGTGGGAGCCACACGCGGCATGCTCATTGGTGTGAAATCGTGGAGAGAGGGGAGAGAGAAACAGAGATGGATAGAGGGAGAGGCAGAGGGGGTGGAATCAGAGAGAGACGCAGGGGGAAGACAGCTTTGTTTGCACAGGGAAATCTCCAAGGACAACCCGAGCACATCTGTGAGGTGGTGAAGTGCTGTTCAGTATGTTGTGGTTGAAGACATGGAAACGTATAGTGCAGGAGATGAGCTGGGGGTGGATGTAGAGGTCTAGAATGAGGATGCTGTTGAAGGCTAGGATTCAAGTTTACCTCAAACAGGAAACTAAAAGGCGCACAACACACTCGCCTTCATTTAATGTTGAAACAATTGATATTCAATTATGAACACTTTTAACAATTTTGTTAATGACAAAAGTCATCTAAGATGCCAGACTGGTTCCAGCTTCAGTCTAATTACATTGCCGTTGAATCATTTTGGGTTTTAGACTCTTAGTTGGATAAAAGAAGCTATTTGAGGAGGTTTACGTGGGATCTAAGAACATGTAGTGGTAATTTTTCACCATTTTCTGACATTTTATAGACTGATTAATCAGAAAAACACCAGACAGATTATCTGATTATTCGGTAATGAAAAAAAAATCATTGAGACAATAATAATATTTACAACTACATGTGTATATTCTTGCATATTTTGCACTCTAGATGCACAGACCGCAACTGATTCTTTACAGTCAGACATTGCAGCAAACTCTTATGTAAACATGTACATGTAGTAGAGTATCATATTTTGCATAAATAGTGAGTTTCATACAAAACTGCATACACAAATACAAGCTTTTTATGGAGATCATGCCATCAGTATAGAAAATAAATATCAACTTGAGTTTAAGTGGTGAATTTCATGTGTCCTCTGCTTCTCCATGCGCAGAATCTGTGCACAGTAAGATGTTATGTAACCAGCATTAGTAGGGAAATAGAAGATTTATTTTATTGCAATCTGAAGAGGAAGATATGATCTGCAAGGAGCTGAAAGTGTGGAGGAGGCGGCCTGGCAGAGGACAGATAATTTTTGCCACCGAACAGACAACCAAGTGTTATATAAAAAAACACACACACACACACACACACACACACACACACACACACACACACACACACACACACGGCAAGGCAGTCTCCTCCAAAACTGGCTAAAATGCAGTAAAAAAACTTTTCACTTTCAGTCTTTTAATCATGGTCATAGTGAAAAATGCGCCTTGACCAATACCATTAGATACACATGCATGATCATATCAATTTACAAGAATTATCCAACAGCTTATTTTACCTTAATCTATCCAGAGCAATGCAGTGTGCAACAATAAAACAATAATGTCAGATCAAATCATCTATACAACCACATTTTAAATATTTAACCTTAGTTACTGTTCAAATTACAATCTTGATTTACCTTAATTTTAATTAACCTTCCTCATTCATGTTGTGTATGATACATTGTGGTACATCATAGTCTATATTAAGGATGTGCACAGAGACATTTAATGTTACACACACACACACACACACAATGCTACTGTTTTGAAAAGAGGACACCTATAAGGATGCATTCACTAACGGTTGAAAAAGCTGAAAAGCAGGTACAAGCTAACCCACACTGCCATGAGCTACAATTAACAAAATAGCAGCACAAAACATAATTTGCTCTGCACCCCCGTCCTCACAACAGAGAAAATAGCATTAGCTCATACTGGGAAATGTGTCACACTGAGCTTGTGATGGAAAAACAAATTGAAATTACCAACATATTGCTGGTGCCAACACATCAAGACAAACTGCTCAGTCAGCAGCAAACTAAACTTACAGTTTTTATCAATTTACTTTATCTTGCACCAATTCTGCACAAATACAAACACATTTCCTGCTTTTTACTCATTTTGAAGTTTTAAACCACACTTGCAAAATACTACACCCAATTCTCTACATTGGGTACAATCTTTATTGATAAAATCTCGTGTTCACATGGAAAACACTGCCATTCAGAATGCTAAACTCAAATCACCAATCATAACACTGACTCCTCATATGGACAAACACCTGTTGCTTTTCAATTAGCAATCATAACTAGAGCAATAAAAGGACCAAAGGTGAGCTCTTCTGTGTTGGAGAACAATTGAAGGCAACTTTGCAGAGGGAGGTAGAGCGAGAGTAGTGAGAGTGAGAGAAAGAGGACGAGGAGTTCGAGCAAGAGGATGACCAAGTCTATGACCTTGGAGAGAAATTGCCTCTGATGATGTTTGGGCCACTGTGTTTGACCACATGGTCAATCATGGTCTGACAATGATGGAGGCACGGCTGAAAGTCCAGCCATACTTGAGCCGCTTCACTGCGGCTTCAGTCGTCCGGACATACAGAATTGAGAATAAGTAAGAAATCTACTCCTCTTACTGTAGTACTGCACATCAGTACTCACTGATTACTGTTGAATACTGAAAAAAAATATGTTTCATGTATGTACTTTGTCAATGTACAGTGTTGTTACTACGTTGTTCTAATAATTATAGTATTTTACAGTATTATACATGTATATTTTACAAAACTGAAGGACTACCATGTCGTGATGGAAGAGGAAGTCTTCTGACACCTCAACAGGAGACTGAAATAGTCAATATGGTTAGAGAAAACTGCAAACTGCAATAACACTAAAGAAAAATACAAACTCAAATCACTGAAGACCATATTGACCACATGACCACTTACAAATAAAGCGAGTCTACAGGGTGCCATTTGAGAGAAACTCAGAAAGTCAAAAAAATTGCAATATGACTATGTGAAACTAAGTCCTATGCATTCCAATACTAATTGACTGCATCCAATCAGTACTGTATAGTCACATTACTGTATTGTAGTTCAGTGTTTTGTACTTCACAATATTGACTGCTTTAGGTGTATTTCTGACATTGCTGTGTTGTCTGTTTTAGAAAGTTCTTGAGCTAAATGCAGCTGCAGTTCTCTGTGAATTCATATTTATTGATGAAGTGGGTTTCAACCTGGTGGCGACGGGGAAGGAACGTCATCAGCCAGTGTGCCATTGTTGAGGTTCCTGGCCAGCGAGGGGGAACATCATGTGCGCAGCTATAAATCACCAAGGTGTCCTCCATTACCATTCAACCCTTGGCCCCTACAATACTGCCCGTCTCATCGCTTTCCTGGACACACTACACAATATCCTCACTCCAGCTGAGCAGACGGATGGCCCAGAGCAGCCCAGGTATGTTGTCATCTGGGACAACGTAAGTTTCAACCAGGCTGTTCCGGTCCACAACTGGTTCATCGACCACCGTTTCGTTCTTCATCTGCCACCATATTTTCAATTTCTTAACCCTATTGAAGAGTTTTTTCCAGCTTGGTGTTGGGAAGTATATGAATGCAGGCCCCATGAGTGCATACCCCTTCTACAAGCAATAGAGGAAGCATGTGGTGATATCGCTGCTGAAGCATATCAGGGCTGGATTCGTCATGCCAGGCGATACTTTTCCTGCTGCTTGGCCAGGGAGAACGATGCCTGTGATGTCGATGGGGTCCTCTTGACAGAAATGAAAAGCAGGATTCAGCCTAATTTTCATTTTCTTTACAGTATATGCAGAAGGCTTATTTTTTTCTATTGTTTGTTCTGTATAAAGAACAATTTACAAATCCTATACTTTGCTATACAGTATTTCCGAATAAAAACACATTCTATTCTTGTATTTGTGTGTTTTATTTTATTTATTTGATGAAAACATAACAGTTTACAACAGGTTACTGATCATAAAGTATGTAGTGAAACACTGAAAATACAAAAGGCCTACTGATAAGATTATCATGGTAGTGTTCTTCACTCATCATAGTGTTTTCCATTGGTTCTTAGAAATGTGTATTCATTTGATGGTGTGTGTGTGTGTCATTTTAAGACAAATATTCACTTTGAGAAGACATAACTTTGTTTTGATTGCAGTGTTTGCTTTTGCAAGATGTTTTCTGGAATTTTGGGTGAGTTTTTGTATTTGTGTTTAGAGTTTGAAGAAAATGAGCCATGCTTTCAGCACATGTAATCAATTGAGAAAAACTGTAATGTTAGCAACCGTTAGCTCTGGACAGCCCCTCAGTCAAGGGAAATGCACACAAAGTATTTAACCACCTTTAACCAAGCTGACAACAATACTTTCAAACATGGACACCTTTGCAATTTTGCTGGAAAATTTAGCTGAAGGTCGACTTGTGTGATACTTCCAAGTTTAAGACTGCCTCTTAAAATATCCAACACTGTTAACATTTTTTTATTATATCGCACAGACATGCTCTGTTCAGTGTCATTTCAGCAAAAGCAGGTGGAGCATAAATATCCTCCACGTTCACATGAGGAAAACCAGCTATTTGACATGTTTTTTTTTTTTCTTCCCGAAAGCAAATATGTTTTAAAATATTTGTACAAAATAAATATCCATAAAATATTCATATTTGTGCTTTGTCGAATACCGAATACCGTATTCGGCTCCACCCCTTGTCCACATCACACTCCAATACACAATTTTGTTTCACTGTGTCAGTTAAGTTTTATTATCACAACTTGAGCAGTTACACATGCACTGTAAGGAAAGGTGACATTATCACCTTTCCTGAGGGTAATTAGCTTCCTGCTGTTGTTGTAAAGGGAACAGTTGTGAGTGCAAAGGGTTCAGTATGCTAAGAAATACGTCATCTGACCACATCTAAAGGCAAAACTGAAGTAGCTTTGTGAAGAATGAAAAAAGAGATCTTGAAAGAGAAGTGACTACTGGTTTTGAAAAAAAAAAAAAAAAACTTGTTTGACACCGCACACCCATTCTGACACAGAAAAGGTGTGTGGGGAGGGGTTACATGAGCACAAGCGCTTCATTTCAGGCACTTAATTTCATGCACCTGTGCAGACATTCGTCAGCAGTTGAATGTAGAATTTTCCCAGCAAAGACTCAACTAATTTGAGGATGCAACCCGAACTCTGCCTCCAACATTTCTGACATCAATGCAGAATCATCTACAGGAGAAAAAAAAACCCTGATTTCTTCCACTATACAGTATACACAGTACAATACCATAATATCCACAACCTACCACAGATTCAAAAGTATCTATGTATTTTGATAATTCAATTCAAACGGAACAAACCATCCAGAAGTATGTAATAGATCAGAGAAAAATGTTATCATTAAAAAGGTAATTAAATGGCAGATTAGATTACACATACCTATAGTTGTTGGGCAAAGAGCCAATGAAAGCAAATGTCATCTTAGCAAAAGAAAATAAACACACACACACACACAAAACAAACTATTGGTGCAGTTCCGGTCAGGAGTTTCTCAGCTGAAAGGCACATGTTCTTAATTGAGCTCCTTTTCCAGTTGCACCTGGCAATTATGACAAATCTACCTCCTGAGTCACCTATTACGTGGTGCAGAGCAAAGACTTTTATGGTGAACCTTCACAACAGAGAAACTGCTGTCACATGAACTCTTGAAATTACCATTTGCACAGTCCTTTTTTTTTCTGCCTGCAAATGTCATTGAGCATTTGCAAACAATATTACACTGAGCAGAAACTCAAACTGTGCGTAATTCAAAGCCTTTTTCAAATGTGAGGAAGCATGGCACAAAGGGAGAGTGATGAAAACTGTTCACCCACATAGTTGTCCAGGCATGTGTGACCTTCATCATGCTGTAGCTTGAGAACTGTTTGTATCATAGGCTTTCTAGTCAGACACCGTCTTTTTCTCCCTCTGTCTTTATGGATGACTAATCGGAAATCCTCTCCCGGAAGCTGTAATTTTACAGGTTCTTACTCAAGTAATTTGTCTTTCACACTATCTGACATGCATAGCTCTTCTGCAGATTTTACACAATTTAAATGTCACTTGTTAAGACTGGATATATTGTATATGGAGGTAATATTTCTTGCTTCCTGTTGCAACCCCTCCATGTGAATTTTCTAATACTCCTTACCTCATCTTACATTACTGTTCACCTCACTTATTGTTATTTTAAATTATTTACAGAGTTGTGTTTTTTCAGTAGTGTATAGCTTTAAGTCTTTAATCCACTGGGTTTTTTTGCCATGTGCTTATAAGCACTTTTTTTTACTGTTATTTCATTGTTTCCTTGCAGTGGAATGCTAGATAACCCCCCAGTCTGTCCACCACTTTGGTCCAGACTGACATATCAACAACTGTTAAATGGATATTCATGAAATTTTGTAAAGATATTCATGGTTCCCAGGGGATGATGACTTTGATGATCCTGTGATCTAACCTCTTGGACAACCAAAAGGTTAGCATTTTTGGCTTTTAGTTTTCAAATATGGCCTATATTGCATTTTTCTGTTGCCAGACCACATTTGCCTGAAATATAGTTCAACAATAGTATTTTTTTTCATAATATGTAGATGTGGTAAGGTATCCATTTTGCTAAATTGCCTTTGTGTCTGTAGACGAGAATTTGTCGTGAAATGACAAATGAACAGCACATTTATGGAGATATAAATTCTAAAATATATTTCTTAGTCCCTTGGTGTGAATTTATTTTTAATGGTTTCATGGGTTTTTTATGCCGTCTTAACTACCGAAAGGAGAGCTGGATCTCAGAGGTACAGAGAGGGGTAATTTGAAATATGAAAAGAAACAAGTATTTCATATCAGGAATGGTGTTAATTAACATCAAACTGTGCCACATTTATCCAAAAGGCTTCTTTTCATCTCCAGTCTCTTGGCAAGTTGGCGTTATATATTAAAAGAAACAGTCATGTTGTTGTTCCTATTGATTTGAATTTATAGTCTACCTTAAAATGAAAGCCTATTTTGTTTATTAATGCTTGGATGAGTAGCAAATGTTCTTAGTGAAAGGTTATTAGATTTTGTAACATCCAAATATAACATGTTCCTCCTTTTGCCTATTGACTTTCACAGAGCACTGCGTGGTAGATTTATTGGATGCTAATTTTGCATCCAATCATCTTGCATCTATCTTCCAGCATTTCCCATTCATTATACGGCTCATGCAATGAAGAGAGCCGTAAGAGCTCAAAGGAGGATGCTTACAGAACAAATAGGTTCCAGGATGTAATAATACCCCTGATACACCTGTACACTCCAAAAATATTGCCCCCAAGTCTAAATATAATTCACTCTGTTAGTCATTGTTGTTCTTTCTGTTTCAATGATTATGTCAGCCTATCAGATTTAATTTTATGGCTTCCTTGTTAACCTTTCTCCTGTTTCCTTATGCTGATCTTTTGGACAGATGGTCTTCATTTAAACCCTCAGATTACCCCCAAATTATGTAAAATGATAAATATTACTTATTATTTTTGGACATAGAATATCACATTTGCATGGACTAGTGAACATCTGCACTCAGATATAAAATCAGATTAACAGTTATGTGATGTGATAGAGGGGTCACTTTTTAAGTCATTAAGAAGAGGTAGATTGGAGCCAACTTTTAATCTAATATGGTAAGCATAGTGCATGATTGCTGATTCATGTTGCTTTCACCAGGAAATCTTTAATAAAAGTTCCAGGTTGACAAGACTATCGACACGCTGTCCACCATCATAAATATTTAGGTGGATTTTTTAAGTTCAAAGGGCAACCCTGTATCCTTGCAGGGCTGTGGCATAAAGTTTCATAAAACACCTGTCATCATGTTTACTGTAATTCATCCAAGCCTATTCCAGAGAGTATTTAGCCTCCATTGTCACAAAAAACCCCTTGTTGACCATGACAGGCTTTTTATCATCAAAGTTGTAGTGAAGGCTACTCTGTCATGGTTTAAAGTCTGTGTAAAGTAGTAATAAATATGTGTTCTGAGTTTTTCACACCACAGAAAAATGTGTATTAACCACCCAGCCAAATTTGACATTGCCAAGTATATAAAATTAGGTTTCAAAATTGTAGTATTAGCCTATCTGTTCTGAAACGCTGCGGGCATGTCCGCTGAAAGTGCTGAAAGCATGTCTGCAACTGAACAGCCTCTGAACTTAACAACGCTCAGGTCGAACTCCCTTAAAAAATATACAATTCAAAATGGGCCTTGCTAGTCACCCCTCTATGTCATGGACCACCATTTCAGGCCTGCCCAAAAAATCCTGAACACAGAAATGGTGAAAAAAAAGTTTAACGCGAGAAATAAGTAAATCTAAATCACCTTAAGTACCGAATGTTATCTAGTCAGGCTATTATGTCAACAGTGGCTAGCATCAGCTCATTAAGTTAATTTCCCATACACAAAGCAAAATTTTCCATATTCTATATTAATATGAAGCTCTTTTTGGTAGGTTTTTCATATATCAATAGATTTATAGGCTATAGACAAGTCTTTAAAGGTTGTAAATACAATCAAAACCAGTGTGATCAAATAGGCAAAGAGATATGATGACTCAGACATTGCGAATAAAAGGAGAACAGTGCACGTGTTTGTGTCTGTGAGACCTGAATAGAGGCATCAAGCAATAAGCAGTGTTTGTTGAATGAGCCATAGGCTATATTTGTTTATGAATCAACGAATAAATATTCCTATATTGACGGATTTATCACCATGTGCTATATTGACAGAATAAATCAATATATTCAATATTTAAATAATACTGCTATGTTGATAGCCTGTAATTATTGAATCAAAAGTATATTGGCAGAGTCAATCACGGTATGTTGACAGATATATATCGCTACATTTAAAGAATTCCTTGGATACTAACGTTACTGTGTTGGCAGAATTATTTAATATATACCATTGACATATTCACATTAAACAGCATCATGTATTTGCTGTGACAGCCCATAATTTTATGGACTTTTTTCTTGACAAGCGGAGTTATCGTCTTGTGCGTTTTGCTTTATTTTGGTGGCGTTTCCTGTCTGTATTGTTTTATTTTGGTGGCATTTCCTGCCCTTACAGTGGAGCTGACCTGAGAGCGGAGCCTGCAATGGAACCGTCCCCACAGAGGAGACCTGCAGGCAAAACGTCTTTGGAAACAATGGTGTCACAGCTCTCTTCCCTCTGCTGTTCTCATGTACCAGAGATTCACGTCCATTCTTCCACGTGCGTGCCTGACATGTGCTATTGACAAATAACCTCCCCAATCATTCTGGCCTGTTGTGTAAGCTTGTGGAATTGTGGCGACCCAGACAGTAGGGGCAGTCTGTGTTAGTGGGGTCACAAAAAGTCCTCTGCCCTCTGCACCATTCATGTCATGGAATGGTGCAGAGGGCAGACCCATGTGTCAAAGTGATGCATTAAGCAGTATTGAGTGTGCCCACACACTGTTTGATCACTGTTTGATCAATGGGTGAAAGGACTGGAGGGTTTCCCCCTACTGATGCAAAACACCAGCAGGCCTTCACTATATTTATCATCTGGTACCAGGAAGTTTGCACTAACGTGTCCTTGGTTATTAAGTCACTGGTGATTGAGTCACCCAAGCTCTGCTCAGAAATAGAAATCATGGATGAAAAGCAGTGAAATTTTCTTCATGGTTCAAATTTCAGTGCATTGCTTTGCAGAGGTGAACGAAGCAAGCCAGTAGAGCCTGATACAGGGCTCCACTTGTGTTCATAGACCTAGATTTAAAATGTCAAAGGGGCAACAGTTTCTCTCTAGACTGACCTGGCATTGTTGTTGGCTTACACAGTATGAAGTATGTTTAGTGTATATATATAGTATAAATATAATGTAAATTCAGGATATGTTTAGGACCAAACAGAACACCAGTTCAGTGGTTGATGTAATAGAGGGAGTCACACACGCTTGAAGCTTCCACAATAAAATCATAAAAATAGGCCACACCTGTAGAGCTTGCGTAGATTAATAGGTCAAGTGCTTTGGGCTGTCATTACCGACCAGAAAGAAAAAGGAAGTTGCCCTTTGCTCAACAGCCTTGAAAAAAGTGTATTAGACCTGTGTGGGAAATGAGCAGAATTATTGTTTAAGTCTGCTATTTCTAATAGTAATTAGCTAATTAAATTAAAACAATGCCACGAGCTACTCAGGAGTGTGAAAAAAAAACAACACTCCAAGCTCAGCAGCTAAGTAGCAAAAAAGTTGGCTGTTATAACAGTTTTGTGTAGGAGGCTCAATAGAAAATAATACAAACTGATCTTTCCAGAAGGAAAGTGTGGAGGAGGGTTAGAAAATACAGGATACAAGTAAAACTCAGTGATTATAAGCCTGCTGAACGGAAACAGTTCTTCCAATGATGATTACCATTTATAATATTTTATAACTGAACCAAAAGGATTGATGTGTAGCATAATCATCAGCTTTTGCATTATTCCTCTTATTTTCCTCTCATAATCTACACTGTCATCAACATTAGATGACACAATTGCAGCTGTAAACAAAAGTTTTTTTGTTTTGTACCAACATAAGAACCAGAAAATAATCAGTGTACTCTGTTAAATATGTTGGTATCTTTACTCTTTCAAATATGTTGATAAAAATCCATAAAAGCTGAAAAGCCTTATTATGTACTGAGATTAAGTGTAATTAAGTGCATTGTACATGTGAGCAGCAGCAGCAGTAGTTTTATATTGAATGTGGATTTTCATAACAAACCTCGATGTACTACTGTTTGAAAAGTCACTATGAGGCACAGATACATTAAAATCTGTACCACAGTATGGTCCAGTGCAAAAACAAATATCGCCACTGTGCTCCATGATGATTTTAATATGTGCAATGGTGTGTAAAGCTTCACACGTCAGCCTAAGTTTTACGATATCCAGGCCTGTGACATAGGCCACATAGTGGTTCCATGAGTCTTTTTCCCCATTTTCATCTGGTTTGATTTTCCAAAGCTTTAATGTTCAGTTAGTTTTCACACAACAGCCACCAAACCTCATGTGCTACCTCAGACAATGCCACCAAACACTCGAATTGAATGGCATCTTGACCCCCACTTGCCTTTTTGTCTAGAGGACTGGGAGGACTTTGTCTGGGCTGGAGGTACCATTGTGGCACTTGATTTTATTTTGAATCCATATCTGAAGTCATTGGACTGGAGGTTGCACTTTTTGGAGGCTTTGATTTAAATCTTTCGGGGCTTCGATCTAAAATCTTCTCTAGGGCACCAACATATTCAGAGCCTGACGATATGAAGCTTGATTAATTGCTTCTATCTTTTGTCTAATATATCCATCCCAGGTGAACAGCAGATCATTTTATTTTCTCTCAGAGGGGAGGGAGTGATGACAGTATGACCTATGCACGGTGAGGTAAGGTGTGTAGCTGCTCTCTATTTACTGAACAGCTGATAGTGGGATAATGAACCGATGATGACATCAGCCTGTTTCCTTGTTTTATCTGACAACACTGTATAGTCAGCTTCTTCCTCTGACAGAAAGATTGATGACCACAGCTGAATAAACTGTACACACCCCTTTTATCCATGAGTCATAGGAGTGTTAGTGTATGTGAATGCTTAAAATCACACAAATGCATGCATCAATTCTCCAAAATGCACTTTGAGGAAACCGTTAACTTGAAAGAATAAATGTCACAACTTCTAGACTCCAAATTCAAGACTTCTTGATCCATTTCTGACAGCACTAGCAGGTAATGTTTGAATGAACTCGACCCAACATCAGTACCAGGAATTTATTCTCAACTAAAGAAAAATTATCCCAGTAGGACTTTTTCCAAGGAAGACATTTTGACCTGTCACCTTAGGAAAAGCACAAGTGTCAATAATAAAAATGAATGAGCTTCAGGGTCACACTGTCATGGTGTACTGGGTCGACCATGTCAAAATGTTCTGTTTTCCTTTTTCATATAAAATGACTGGAGGGAAAGTGGAATCTACCCATATAAAGTTTCAATTTTCTGTGCTGATGATTTGAGTTCGGAAATGTATTTAACTGTGAATGGAATTTTATTTGTGCTGCACACAGTATTGAAAATTTACATCAAATTTACAACCTACCACAATAGTGTGTATCCAGAAATAATACTCAGGATTGTCCACAGCACTCGCTGTAAACAGGTTTCGTAAGATCTGCTGTCGATCAAAAAAAATAATTCTCAGAGAACTGTTGGAGAGAGATATTTCAAAACCTTGGTTAAAAACAAACAAAAAACTGCAAAGCTACGTTGGTGAGAAATGCAGCCTTTAGACTGTGCAACAACAACGATCGTGTAATATAATCTCGGTTGCAGACTGTATATCAATTTGAGGCATGTCGAATTGTGCGCTGAATGTGTGTTGAATCGTAGCGCTACGATGTAAATAAGAAAAAGTATATAGAAACAGAGACATGCCATCAACTGGCATCATCCCTCTGCCCCGCTCATATGTTCTGAAAATGCAGCAAAGTCACACAAACCTCTTTTCCATTGCTTTTGTGTGTCATGGACAAAGTGAGTGAATTTCACGCTGTCCAGCATATTCAATCATTTCATGTCACTTTGTGATTGGTTTGTTTGAAGTGGGTTGTAGCGTCAGTCATGCTGTGAGAATTTGGTCCTAAATTTCTGACTCAATAGCACTCTGTCGCCTGTCGTCTCTGTTGTCGGCGGACAAGTTTCACAGCGGTATCTAGGAGCTCTGTTGGATTGAAGACCAAAGATTTGACTACGTTTCTCTCACGATTGTCAACTTTCATGTCAGACAGTCCAAAATCACACAATGTAAATGGACCTTTATCTGTGAGATAGTCTGACATTAACTTGAAATAACGTACTTCCAAATTGTAGTTCAATACATGTAGTTGCCACAACAGATCTTATGCATGCCTTGATTTCCATGTGTGACTATATGTTGACACTGTGCTTCTATACTTCTCCCAACACCCAATAAAAGGCAATACATATTTTTTGTCACTAGAAAACTTTGGATGATATGATCACAAGCAATGTCAGATATAAAGGAAGCTGTTCATGCAAAATATGAGTTTTAACAATCTTTTTATTGGAAAAGAGGCAAAATGAATAATTACAAGAAAAACAAAAAAGAAATAAAATCAAATGAACTCCCACAGAGTGACTGGCATTTTTACCTTCTCAGCCCACATAGCACAATGACACCTGTTGTCCTCCCGGGTCAATTTTGACCAGCAATATAAGATAACATACTTATATTGCTGACATCTAACACTTAGCCACACCCATGAATACACATACAGGGGTACACACATGAATGCAAAAACCTTAATACATTGTCATCTGCTGTGTAACAGTTTCACCTTTCCATGCATTATATGACAGTGGCCAGTTGGGGGACACAATGATGCACACGTTTTCACTTCTATCTAATTAGCAAATGATCTGCAAGAACAACATAAGCAGGAAAACTGTGTTTGTTAAGGTTGACCGATAAACACTGAGCTGAAATTACTTAATTTAAACCTTATGTAAACCTGATAATGTCGGGAAAATCACAATTATATATTTTTAATTGTCCAGCCTTTTCAATATACTTTTAATGAGAGTCTCAATGACAACACCAGAGAAAACCAAGGGACATGTCATCATCGAGATATGATCAATTAGCATGCGCCACGCATACAATATGCCAGCTCATTTCAGCTAATAGCTTCTCCTGTTATCCATCTTGGAGCCTTAATTAGCTTACTGTTAAAATTATGAATTATAGGTCAGACGTGACTAGACATTCATCATCTGACCACTTACGGAGAGTAATTTCCATTTTTTTCTGACTGTTTGGCGGCTGTGTGGTGTTTATGAATGAGGACAGAAATTACTAATATAGGTTAATAAACATTATCATCATCATAAACATGCAGAATTAGAGCATTGGGTTTACAAACCACCTGCTGAGAATCACAGCACTGAACTGATTTTTAACAAGGTCACTTTTCTACGGAGGATGGTGATTATATTTTTAGTCATATTTGTTTAATTGTTTTTCCTGAAAATATAAATTTGTGCAAGCATACCCCTACACATACTCAGTAAAACACATACACACAAAGATCAGTAGCTATGCAGAGACAAAATCAGACCTTTTTTTTTTTTTTTTAACAATGTTCTAAGCCTCAAAAACAAAAATGGACCTGTTACCTGGCAACGACATGTTGCTTAAGGATATGCTCTCTCACTTGCATCTACAGTAATAGTGCCCATAAACACACAAATCTTATTATTCATTGGGGTTTGAGGAGCTGTAACAAAATCAGGAAGTGTCTCTTTAAGTAGAAATAAAGAAAAATATTTTCCAGAAAGACCAATAATGATACTAACTGAATATAATGAAAGCAGGCTGTCAGTGCTCAGGAGGTTTTACAGCATTTGTAACAGAGGTTAAAATGTGTTGTGCCTTGTTTGTGATACAATATTTAATATAACCATTTTAAATGTTGCAGATATAATGATCATTCCCCCCCCCCCCCCCCCCCCCTTATATTAGTAAATTATGTCCTTAGAGGTACCAGTCTAACATATAATTTTGTTACAGTTACAATTACTGCAGCCTCAACATTTCTGCTGACCTGATTTTAATTTGTCTGGCAAGCTTGTAAGTTACCAAATATTACTGTAAGTGGCTTCAGATGTCTTAACCATCACAACAAATGGCAAGTGCTTGAGAAAATCAAAAACACAGTCCATGTAACCATTGTGATATATGGTCATGGTGTGTTTTCATAAAGTGCTATTAAATTGCTAAATATGCACACAAGAATGGTTCATAGCTGCATAGCTGATCATGCACAAAATCCCACTGCACACTGAATTCATTTTGACATTTCAGCATCTTAATTAAAAGACTTCTTATGGACATACATGCATGGAATATTGTGCCATTAAATTTATATTTACTAGACTAAACTAGAGTTTAAAACAGCAGAGGTGCAATGTAGTATTCTTCTTTTCTACGCTGTGCAGATACTGCACTCTAGTGGCCACATGTAAGTATTACATTTTACAGTATTATATTTTTTATTCAACCCTTTATTGAAACAGGTTTATTTAAACAGGTATTTTAGTCACAGCATCTCTGTAGAATCATTTGGTTAAATCTTGCTGATGATGTATCGACTGTTTGAATATCTTGTCTTGAATATCTGTCCAAGCAGAGTGTCTGCAACCATTTTTTCTGTTGCTGCTGTTGTAACTGATCACAGAGTTTTGATATGAAGCTGTACGTTCTCTGTTACTCATAGATGTCAGGCCTCCGGCAGGCGGGTTGCCCTCTCTTCCTCGTGGCCTGTCGCAGGCTGGCTCATGCGGAATACAGTATACATACCTCTGAGTGTGAAAAGCAGGGAAACGGCAGCAAAGTATGAAGCGTAGATAAAGAACTGAAAAGAGAAGTGAGGAGTAATTGAACTGTGGATGATGACTTATAAATTAATGATTTCATTCATCAAAATAATCTTTTGTTTCTAGTGGTCTGTTTCCTGTAATGAAAACATAGAAGAAGGATTTTTATCAAAACTCTTAATTGTCTTTATTTTATTTACTCCTTTGAATTTATGTTCCTCAGTTTCTAATTTATTGTCAAGCTCTTCATATACCATTTTACTCAATCTTCTACTTACAAAGTATTATCAAATATCATGTCATTATGTCACATCTACAGTTACATATAAGCTCCAAACATCTATTAAACTTAGTGTAGATTTTTCATATTGTCTGTTTTCATATTGTGTAATGCAGTACCTGGGAGGTGATGGTGAGCTGTAGAGACCTGGTGTTGATGACGATGGCGGTGAGGACACTCTGGAGGACTGTGCCCACAAAACTGTTAATGCCGAATACCAACGCGTAGCGCTCTTTGCTCAGCGCCTTGGCTATCTGAAAACTGGGATACACGTACATGAGATGCAGGAATATAAAACGAAAGTGCTAAAATTCTTCGGAATACAGGTTTATTAAATTGTTAGTTATATTGATATTGAGGGTTTATGTGAAGGACGTATAACAAAGGACAATTTGATGGAGAAAAGATTAAATCAGAATAGGATACATTTTAAAAACTGATGCTGGCTAAACCAACCAATAAGATTAAGAGGCTACAGCCACGCTAGGGGATCTTAAGGTTACATAAGCATAGCGGTGATTTGAGCTAAATGCTAATGTCAGCACCCTAATTGCTTATCAGATGTTCACCATCTTAGTTTAGGGTGTGACTACAATGATTGTCTGTACAAACTTATTATAAAAAGTCATTTAGCAGACAGCATAGAGACGATTGATGTGAGTATCACAATGATAAAAATGAAAAAAATAGAGTTGAAAACAAGATTGTTTCTTTTAACTTTTGGTTGTGGTGGTGGAGGTGATCAGTTTATGTCACGCTATGGTGGAAATCATATAATGTGAGTGATAAGGGCAGCTGTAGTCCAAATTACCCAAGAATGTCTAAATAAAGCTAGACAAAAGGGTCAGTAAAAGAGTCATTAACACTGCTACAACAACAGTAAATATGGTCAAGATTTGTTTTTAGGTTTAGAAAACAGTCCATTCATCACAAACCATAATAACCTAATGGCTCATAAAGCACTTCTAGAAGTGTTTTAAACAGAAAATATTATGTGGTGATGAATATTTAAGTTGTACACAGCCCATTCTTGCATGTGCTGACACTGCTTCATTTATGGATCGAACATTTGGCTGCTGACGTATCCATAATGTATTCTTACGTGCAGATGGTGTTGAGCTGCATGTAAACAGTTTTGAAGAGGAAGAAGCAGGTGTAGCTGATCCAGATGTTATGAGTCATATCCATCAGGAATAGAGCCCCAGTGATCAGGAACGTGAAAACCCCAAGGATCAGCTCCCCCCACACGGACCACTCCAGCGTCATGTGGCCCACAGCAATGCTGGCAGCAGCCCCTGAAGGAGAACAAAATCACTGTGTGAATCAGACTGTAACTGTAGTGAAACTAAAGGATAATGACAAAGAGAAGCCTCAGTGACATAATGCTGTCATCGCATATGTAATTATTGGTGACATTTTTGAATTGGGCACATAGCAGACATTATAATCTTACACAAATCATTCAAATTGTTTCAATAATTTTGATACAAAGTCACAGCAACACTAAAATTTAGTTGTAAGGAAGCCGTGAAACAATGTCTTTTCCATTGTGAAGGCAGCTGGAGTGCCACTGATACAGTAGGTATTATATGGTTGAGACATTTCAATATCAGTAAATTATCATCAGAGAAATAAATAAATAAATACATTTTGGCAGTTGTTTTTCACAGTCTCACCTCAAGGTCCATATCGTACTCGTTCTGGAGCTTTCAATTATGTCACTTGTGCAAAATTCCAAATAGAGCTGAAGGTGATATGTGACACGAGTAAAAATACAGCTACTAAATGGACCCTGAGGTGAGACTGTGTTGTCAACATCTGTTTCCAAGGTCAAGAAGAAACTTTGAGTCTAAACTTTGAATCCAACATGGATGAAAAGTCTTTAAAGCGCTCAGAAAAAAATGAACATTTGAACATTTACAGTTCCATGACAGTTTTTACAGTTATAATGTTACACACAATTTAGTTTCTTCTGAACACTCTCTCAACTCTAAAGGCTGTTGAAGCTCTAGTGATAAATAATTATATGTGACGGCAAATAATCACAAACAATATGAATAAAGCTGCTCACTTACACTGACACTTGGATACATTTGTCACAGTTATTTATAGTTATTTTTTGGTAATTTTATACCACAGTACTGTATCATGTATCACTGAGCAACTTCAAAACTCACTTTTTGTTTTGTTTTGATCATTAACACATGAAATAATACTTTAAACTCTAAGCAGGTAACAATAACTTCTGAAAGGGATTCTGCTCATTTCAGCCACAGGGTGGCGCAGTGATACATCACATGGCTCCTGTCAGCACATGTAAAGGAGTAAAGATACCTCTATCCCTGTGTATGGATATGAAAATGGGGACTCTAGATGGGTCATTGATTATTGTAGGACATTTGTCTCCTTCCTTTCCTCCTAATTTATCATCTGACATTCTGTCTGATTTTATTTGTCCTCTCAATTTCAGTCTCTTTCTCTCACTGTAATTTCACTTGCCACATACATTATTCATCATTTTTATAATTTTCCCATAACTGCTACTTCTTTGTTGAACTGTCCGGTAATGGCTGAGGTTGAATAAAAACACAATCGGAGGCGCATTTATTGAGGCTAGTGTAAATAGGGAAACCCTTAATTCCCCAGAGACATGGATCCATTCACTCGGTGATCTTTATCTCTTTATCCACTGGAAAATAAATAATGGCTGAGTATAATTGCTTTGCTCTAAATGTGTACATTTACTTTTTTGTCCAGTTCTGGTCAATCAGTGATTATAGTCCAACATAAACACCACCCGGGCCACTCTACGTATTTAAGATGTACTTAAATCAATCCCCCCCCCCGGCTCTGATTAGCAGAGGAGGGGTCAAATGGAGACTGAATAATTAGACCAGTTTCCACAGCGGTGTCACTTGGAGGCTTAGTGAGGTCAGCAGGAGCTGGCTGTACAACTTCATAGACAGGGATCAATAATGCAGCTTCTACAGTATGTCCACAATACAGGAGTTCATGTTAAATGCCAAAGTGGTGCTCATAACTCAGTTTAATTGGATAACTGTACACTTTACATATGACAAACTCACTTGAGGGAAGGCATTATAACATAATCAAAATAAGGAACTGTGTCCCCTAAAATTTAGGTTCATATACTACTAAATTGTTTTTACGAAAAGTACATTTTGGTAAATGGTAAATGGTAAATGGACTGTACTTTTATAGCACCTTTCTAGTCTTCCGACCACTCAAAGTGCTTTTTACACTACAAATTACATTCACCCATTCACACACATTCATACGCTGAATGGGTACAGGGGCTACCATACAAGGTCCCAACCTGCCCATCATTTTGGAGGAAATGTAATTGCTTGTTGGATTATGGTAACCAGTCTGAAAAGTGTTGCATTATTCTCATAGGCAGGTGACTGAGGTGGATAGTACGTGTACAAAACGCTTTGACACAAAGGCCCAGACATCTTCCTTACTGTGGTTAGGTTCAGGGCACAAAAACACTTTAAGGTTTGGGAAAAATTGTGGTTTGGTGAAATACTGAAAAAAAATACATGTCCTCTCTTGTGCTTCAAGCCTCCGTTCACATTTTGAATATTTAGCTAAGACCGTTCTTTCCTGACCCTTAACCGGGTGCTTTACCTGACCTAAATATAACCTTAGAAAGTTAAAGGCTAAATATATCTTAAAACAACAATCAGGTGCTTAAATGAACAGTGAAACAGGTTTTGCGTACCGTAAACATTCCTTCTGTTCATACTGGCCATTAGAAGATCCTTTTCAAAAGCGCTTACAATGTAAACGATGGGGAACAAAATCCTGGTTTGAGCAAAATGAATTCAAAAGTTTATCTGAAGATAATGAGGCTTCAGCTGTCTGAGTTAGTCAAATAAAGTGGATATCTTCCACAGTTAAAAGTCTTTTTAGTAAAGGGTTCCCTCTTTGAGTCTCATCGGACAGCCTTTTCCTGTTCAGCTGCAGTGGAAAGATCTTAACAGAAAGAGACAATTTGGCACTAAGAAGACAGTAACTTGATTCGATTAATTTGGACAGCTGAAGGCTCATATTAGCTTCAAATCAACTTTTAAATACATTTTTGCACAGAAGGAGGGCTGTTGATTTACTCCACCATCACTTACATTAAAAGTGCATTAGGAAAGGATCTCTTAATGGTCAGTATGAAGGGGAGGAATGATTACAGCGAGAAAAACGTAGGGAAGACTTGAAAATGTGTGAACTTATCCTTTAATCATGCTTTAGTTGCCATAAGTGGATACTGTTGGGGAAAAACAGAAAAACTCTACCAGTGAATATTTTCAGATACAATGTGCTCAGAACATTTACTGTAGTGACTTTGCAGATAGGCTCATTAAAACACTTCCTCATTATTTTGGAGAACTTTTGTTAATAGTTTCTTTCAGCAGTATTAACTGTCCGTACAGTATACCGTATGTACTGCACACTACTCTGAGATGGTTCAGATGGTGGTGTACAATTGACACTGGGGACCGTGGGTTTTGCTTCTGGAGATGTGCGTGGTTTGGTTTGGGCAACAAAAGCACTTTAGTTAAGGTCAGTGAAAGTTCACATTTTCAGTAAAATGCTAAACATGCAGACAAGTTATGTTTTGTGCTTCAAGCCACTATCAACTTTTTCATGAATAAACCAATACCGCAATCTTTCTTTTTAACCGAGTGCTGTAAGTGACTAACCATAGCCAAGTTAAACATACTTTTGTTGCTATGGGCGGGTGCATTTTCTGGCTTGGCAGATACGCTTGTTAACGAGAGTTTTCATTATGTTGATAGAAATGTAATCCAGGCAATGCTTCATTTCTTACAAATTGTGTTTGCCGTGGCAAATTAGAAGTATATAAATGTAATTTCTAGGAGACTGTGTTGGGATGTAATATTTTTGATGTCACAGCAGCCCTGCAGAACCTGCATTAGTATAAAGCACAATGAAACAATGGAAAGAAAGCCAAATTGGTATTTTAGGAGACAGATCAGTGTAATAAAACATGAGAAATTTGGATAAAAATGCCAGTGAAAATAATCCAGGCAGTAATTAAGTTTACCCATTGGCAAAACTTATTAGTAATTGCAATTTCTAGCAGACATTGTTGTACACTCAGATGAATACCGTCAGAATTCAAAGTTCAAATATAATTTGCATAGAGGTCACATGCCTCAGGATCCATCACAGTACATCTATGTGGCACAGATGGTAAAAAAAAAAAAAACGTTTTCATGTACTGATAATAGTGGTGAGTGTGCTGAATTGGGACATCTTTAGCTGCAGTGTGTCGTTTAAATCTAAATGGAAATATATTCAGCATGAAGTTTCATGCCAAATTAAATGGAAAACCTTGGATGAAGATGACCTAGGGAAGGGTTGAAATGAAAATTCTCTATTGATTTAAATACAGTAGATGTTTAATGTGCAAATGAGGTGTAATCACTTTTTTTAACCACAGATAAATACTGCAGATGGGTCAAGGTGCCCTGTAACTCCTTGAAAACCATACTGTACAAAAAAGTACCGAACATAACTCAGTTTGTTCTGCATACACATTTGGTTTTTATCTTAATACTAATGAGCTACTAAAAATGTTGTTTTGAGGCTCCAGGAAATACAGTTATTAATATGCTGAATATGAAAATAGTAAATTATGTTGTGCTTCACCCCCATATTTTATCATGTTGGTAATCCATATTCATATTTTCCCTATCGGTTTCCACCAGGTTTTTTCCTCAGGGATATTTTCTAAGTGTGGAATAGAGAAAAATACAACAGGAATCTTTGGGGAAATATCAGACATGGGCCCTACAGCTTGACTGCATGTTGGGCGGAACCATTTACAAGTGAAAGGCATACAGCTGGATGTGGTTTACACAGAGTAATTGCCTTTGGTTTCTGGGGAATACAGAAATGTATCAGTACTATAATCAATAAAAGTGCACTGGCTGGATGGCAGCAGCTGCTATATCCATCTGGGGATGAGAGCGGGCAATTAAATAGTCTAATTAATGCTGCTCCTATTGTCTGCCATGCTTTGGGGGTTGTGAAATACTGATAGTAGAAAGGGATTGTGTTTTCTTTCTGTCTATTTATTCATTAATTTATTATTTTTTTGTAGCGGAATGTGTATAACTCCCATAAGCTTTAATGAAAATGTTTGGACTTGTTTTTACAAGAACCTGAACCAATTCTGTTAAGCTGGATATGCGGTTGTTTCCATTCAGAATTAATCAGAGTTTTCAGGATTTGCACAACAATTCCTCTTGGGCTCGGAGTGACAATGCGGCATCAAACCCTCAAGCATGTGAAATGTGGGGAGTAGCAAGGATAGTAATTTTTTTTTTTTCCTAAGACAACCAATTCCAAGGAGCAACCGGTGGTGGAAGAAGTAAGTCAAATCCTTTTACTTAAAGCTGCACCAATGAATATTTTATATTAACAATGCATCAAATGACTACATGTAATGTCAAAGGAGTTGTTCGTAGTGAAAATATCACAGACCGTGGCTCCCATTAGCTCTACAGAGTTTTAAACATCTTTTAACTTGTTTTGGTTTTATGGCCCACAACTTTACTCTTCTGATTCAGTCTCTCCGCCGACTGTTTTCAGTGAAAAACTATGAAAACCTGTTGTACACAGGCAGGCAAAATGGACAAAATGCAGGTTTAAGTATCAAAAGTACAACTTTCCACCTTCTGTACTATTTCATTGCACAGTGCAACTTGCTCTCTATGTAACTAAGCTTTTGAATTGAATTAAATGAACATACTTTTTTGAAATAAGTATTGTACTTAGATACAGTACTTGAGTAAATGTATACTGTAGTGCCTTTCCACTACTAGATGAAACCGCAAGTTAAGAATTAAATTGAGAAGTCAAAACAAATCAGTGATTGTCTATAGTTTACCTGACAATGTGCTGATGGCGTCTACCCCTCCATTGTAGGCTGTGAAGTTATCATGTGGCTGCATATCGACCCAGAGGATCTGGACGTAGCCTGTAACCTGGTAGAAGCCACACTTCCCTGTAGCTGACCATATGCAGAAGAAGAGCACAGCTGCCGAGGAATAACATTCCTTACAGTCCGATAAAAGCCTTCTCAGCATCTTCCTAACATACTTGGTAGCCTTCATGCTCTTCGCCCAGATGGAAGAGTCCTGGCTTACAGAGTCTTCAGTGTCCTCACCTGAGTTTACCTGTTGTGCAGAATATGTTCCCTTATGAAATAAAGTAGTTTCAGGCATGGGCAGGAAAAAGGAGGTCATTAGTGCAACAGAGACTGAGCTGAGAGTCACAACACCTAAGCAATATAAGGACACCCCACCAAAAGACACCAGCAGTTGACCCAGCAGGGCACCCACAGCGTAGCCCACAAGTATGGCCCCTGTGACATAACTGGTCACTCTCTGATAGTAGCTGGGCTGGACCACGCGGTAAATGTAGGAGAAATAGGCCACATCTGCCGCTGTGGAAATGCTGTAGCTGAGGAGAGCCAACTGAGTCAAGTGGACCCCCGAGCCGACAAGTATCAGCAGAAATGCCGTGACATAGGTGAGACCCTGGAGGATGATTACAGGCTTGTACCTGAGGTAGTCTGTCACCAGGAGTACTGGGACGAGGAGAACCAGGCTGGAATAAGTCCACACAGGATACACTTGTCTAGTCACCTGGATATGGAGGAAGGAAAAAAGATTATTTTTAGAAAATGATCTCTAACTCCTGATTGTAGGAGAGTCTGTGTAACACGATGACAGATGCAGCAGATGCAGTTCCACCCCCGTTCACTGTCACAAAAAATTACTTCAGTATGTGCATAATGGACCAGGAAACAGCATGAACGAGGCTTATAATGTGACAAGTTGATAAATTCTAACATTATGCTAATAAATACGATGGCTGCAGCTTGAAAGGCAGGTCCTTTTAAGCAAAATATGGTTCCCAAATTGTTGGTGTCATTATGTAGTTTTTTTGTGTTCCAGTTTGGCCTTGACTGGAATAATATTCAGAGATGGGTTTTTATAGCGGTACCACATCTGCATCCCACATCTCTGTCAGCTCCAGACTAGCAGATGAATGTATATGAATGACAGCAGCAGGTTGTTTGTTTTCCAAATGTGCACCATTACTTAAATACTCTCTCTATTCTATTTTAGTTGCTGGCATAAGCTTAAGAAGTTGTTTCATACTGATATTCATCCAGTCCCCAGAGGATGAATCCTAATTATGTGAGTGGCCCCCTGAACTTTCTTCACGCCTCAGTGAGGTCAAACCTTCCTCTTGACCAGCACTTATATGACAGGGATTTGGGGGATTACTTTGTTCTGTTTTGCTCTTACCAGTTAGTAGCAACATCATTTTCAGTGGGCACTGAAGCTGCTGTGCTACAAATGTTTTTCCACAAAGATAGAACAATTAAGAGTTGTTATTTCTACAAAGATGCGAGGGACATGAACGGATATGGTACAGTGAGGCAGTACGGAGGTCTGTAAGAGCTAAAACTACTTCAGCTTGAGTGAAAAATGTGGGGTTATACATGTCCACTTCATGTATGTAGGGCTTGGAGAGGAAATTGAATATGCGAGGTGTGCTTGTTGTCCACAAAAATCTCAAAAGCCACTCAGAATCACACGTTGAAAAGGTAATTTGCAACGTACATGATTGAACATCAAATGAATATACTTTGATTGTACCTGCCATAATTTGTGTGAACAAGAAGCTCTCATCATGCCTTGTGCATGATTGTTATTGCAGAGGCGTGACGGACTCAGTCTGTACCAAACTTTACTGCAGCATTTACTCACTCTTTACTCTTACTCAACTTTGCTCCAGTTGTACATTATTCCATTCCACAATATGATCATAGTATGCTTAAAAACACAATATAGCTGTTTTGGCAGTTAGTATAAGAGAAATTAATATACTCTATCATTTTGTATTAAATGATGCACAAATTGCATTGTGTCTCGTTGTGTATGGAGGATAAACTATGACATTGCAAAGCGACTGCTAATTTCAAATGTTTTTCCAGATATAAAATATATAATAATTCTTTTGAGATGTTTCTGGAGTTGTTTCACCAACATCCAGAATTTATTGCATTTTTTCCAGTTGTGAGTGGCACCTTGTTCCCATTGTGCAATGATTTATGGAACAATATCACTTATTTTACTATTCTGCTTTTGATTTTTTTTTTTCTCACAGGTCAACAGACGGATAAAATGAAAGCCAGAAAAGCCTTTGGTCATGAAATAGGAAGCAACGTGTTAAAAAGTCATACATAGTTACTGTGCACTGATATTCAAAATATAATCTCTAATTTAAACCAACATTTTACTATACTATATTGGAGGCACATCCATCTCAGTGCTACTTAATGCGATGAACAGTGTATTTATAAAGACATGGATAACGCTAGGCTATATAATTACACTGACATTTGCATACAATTTATATTTACCTGTATATTACATTTCTAATCAGTAATTTGTAATTTGAAACATATTACATTACAGTTAATCTTGTAGGTAGCAGTTTGCACATTATATTCCAGTGTAAATTTCAAACGTACCTTTAAAAATCAAACATGACTGATTGAGTTAATCATACTTCATATTGTGTTTTCATTTATTTCCGTTATTCTTTTTACGTATATTAAAACAAAACCATTGAACAAATCTAATAACCTAAGGCTTCCATCTCTGTAAAGCAGTCACATATCCCATTTCATAGCTCAGTACCCTTACCTGCTCAGTGGTGAGATTCTTATAAGTTCCTGTGAGAAACTCTGTCAAAAAGGGCTCTATGGGCCTCATCATGGAGCAGAAACCATAGATGCAGAGCAGCACAGTGGGGCCCACCCAACCAGCAAGACAGGGCATATAATGGTCTGCCCGGCAAGGCCTGATGCCACAGTCCCCGCTCCAGCAAAAACCCATCGTTCCTCTCTGGCTCTCCAGGGACGTCTTGCTGCGTCCAGTGAGAGCAGTCTAATTTAGGCAGTTTAATCTGTTGAGATATGGAAGCCCCAGATAAGGCCAAGGTGAGACTGACTGTGAACACCAAGTCACCTGCTTTGCCATTGTTGTTTCTCACCTCTGAAGTTTTCCTGGCTACGGTGAGACGGGAAAAAAAATGTGAGGCTGTGAGTGAAGATACATTAAGATGAAATATGAGGTGGGGAGCCCCTGAGGCTCCAGCGGGTTATAATAAATACTGTCTCCTCCTCTGTCTTTATACAAAAAACCCTCATTCCTACAGATATTGAGGAAGAAGTGGAAGTCAAGCAAAGGACCATGTATGAGTGTGTTTCTGTGTGTGGGGGGCAGCACCTGCACTGAGTGTGTACATTCGTAATAATCAAAGCAAGAATAAATAATTAAAAACTATAATTTTACAAAATGTTTCACGCTTCCTTAGGCTGATAACCAAAAGTTTAGACACATCCACCAATATTACACAGCTCTAAATTAAATGTACCCTGTTTTCCAATTATCCACAGTAGCTCATCTTATCAGATAATCTTTAAAAGTCAGCGTTTTGTCTTTGTGACTGTCATAAATAACAAGTACGTAACTTTAAAGTCAGTTGTGGAATTCTCTGAGTGGCTTGGCAGTGAATTTTTTAATACTTTAGTAAAGAAATAAGCGAAGCAATCATTCCAGAGATGAGAATTACTGTAGTCTGTAATTTGAAATATCCAACAGCGAATTATGACTCACCAGTGGGGTGTCAACAGAAAGCTGTGCCTCAGCTCAAACTGTCAGACCGTCTCCATGACACAATTCTCAACACCAAGGTCACCGGCAAAGAAAATATTATTAATATTAATATATTTAGAATTTCTAGTTTAATGTTGCCAGATTCAAAGTATATGATGTTCAGTGACTGTGGCTGGAGGGGACAGATACAGAAACACTCAATTTGACCTTTACACTGTCAGAGAACAATTATAATCATGTTTTTTATCAATATGCTATTGTATTCTATCGACTAATGTTCCCTTTAGGTGTGTTGTTATCGCAACATGTTGTAGAACCAGTAGCAGAAAAGGTCAGATTGTCAACACTGTCATCTAGAAGTCACCAGCACACCTGGGTTTTCATTTATATGCTACTGTATCAGTGTTGCTGAAACATTTAAGATCCTTAGAATTTATGTTTATATACCAAAGATTTGTTACGTTTTGATGGAAAACTCAATTGCAGCCTCAATTATATGCACTGGAAATATTTTTTTCCAGCGAAGGAAGCGCTACCTTTTTGTACCATATGCAAGTTACAGGGAAGTGATCAGAGTGGATACATAGTGCAGGACTTTGACACTGGAGACAGGGGTTTGCATCTTGTGTCCCGCCTATGGTAAGGATTAGGCAAAAACAAAAGCTCTTTGGTTAAGGTTAGGGAAAGATTGTGGTTTCAGTTACATGTGAAAAAAGGAAACTGGTCCTGTTTCCTGCAACAATCATTCCTTAAACTATGACCAAGTGCTTAGAGTGCCTAAACATGATGATAAAAAAGCATAATCGATGCACATGCAAATAGCTATCTTACTATCTATCTATCTATCTATCTATCTATCTATCTATCTATCTATCTATCTATCTATCTATCATGCTGTATAGTTGCTACTATACATGCGGATAATGGATAGTATTAGAAGAGTAGATATTGTAGGTGTTACAAATGTAGGACGTTGTCAGTGAACGATTTGTCAGGTAATTAATTAAAGTTTATTAAGTAGTTAATTAAAAATGTTTCCTCATTATGTTAAATGATAAATGTTATCCGGGGGGCAATATGTTTCTCTCAAAACTTAGTAGTAGTAGTATACAACATGCTGATGTTTTTATATTTGTAATTTAAAAAAAAATTATTTAAAGTAGTGTGTCTGTCGTGTTATTTGGTTTGATTGACTGTCTTACTGTCATCATACTTTGTTCTTTGATGTCTTTCACAAAAACGATGTTCTTAATGAGGTTTCCTCAGTAAGTATAGCTTAACTAACTCCTAGTGGTTGTAGCATAGTCTATCATTTGTATTTTGTTATTTTAATCTCTGTGTATAAGAGAGTTCCTCAGCAGTACCACTTAAATCTTTCATGCACTTATTTATCTTTTTTGGATAGCAATGTTCCTACTTAGTTTTTTTTTTCACCCAATACCTTAGGAAGAAAAACATGTGCAAGCTCTTGATTATCTTATAAGGTACAGCACATTCAAAGCCTTCGTCAAATGTTTTATTCTCCATATTCTCATATCCATCATCATCCAGTGTCTCTGCCATCTTTTCTCTTTCCTCCATAGTTTTTTGGGTTCATAAAATAATAACAGTAGGAGTTGTATCATTATTAGCAATTGCAGTCGCAGTATAGCATCAGTACTGGTAACAGCAGCTTTTCCTGCATCTGCTGTATCTTGTATCATTCCATGTAAACTAAAACTAAACGACAACTTTATTCAATTTCTTTTAATATTCACAATATCTGCTTATGTATCTCATCTACAGCATCTGCACCAATGCAACATTTATTTTCACTGTGTCAAGAGAAACATGGCTGCATGTGAAAAATCTGATCTCTTGTTTAGCTATCTGTTTTTTCTTTGAAACATAGCTTCTAAGTCAATAAAGTTTTTCTTCATTTTCAGTACAGATAACAATAAGTAAGGGTATGTCTGTAATATAATGTGGGTTAGATACATACCAGTTCTCTTTTCAAGCCATAGACACTGTATTTCCTTTATGTTAAAATCATCTGATGCAGTGTATCTAAATATTTTACATGTACAGACATGAAAAACAACATTAACACAACACCACTGCAAGATGCTCTGTCAAGATCAGGACATCCTATCCTCATCCTCTGCTCTGAACTCATTACGCTCTTAATCATCTCTGACCTGCAGTCTAATTCCCATTAATTTACAGCGACAAAGATGGACCTCACTCTCATTTTGAGAAGGCAGACTACCTCTTTTCTACCTACTATCTTCTCTTCTCTTTTCTCTGTAATACGCTCCAGTCTGCACTGAAGTGATGATCAAAAGGTATCTTTTTCCTTTCTTTCTATTTGTACATTTGCAGGTAAAGATAGTGTTAGACAGTCTTATGATAGCTTATGGATACCTCGATCACTGGGGACCGCGGGAGGCAATAGCAGGTAAATGTCTGAAATTGCATGCTGTGCGCAGTAGGGCTGAATGGAGCTCAGCATGGTGAAGGACATCTAAAGTCTCATGCCATCGCACTCCCGTGAGTCGCCTGTACCAGCTCTGAAAAAAAAAAAAAAAAAATCCTCAGAAGAAACCGTGTGGAATTTGATTTTTTGGCGTACATGGAGTGAGACTGACACTTTGTTGAGTAAGCTCTGAAATGTCCTGGTTGCCCCTGCTGTTCAAAGTTCAGCTCCACAACAAACTCTTTCCAAAAAACTGTAACAGTGCAGCAAAGCCAAAAGAACATGAGAGCCTCTTATACAAGAAATACTAAAATCTCACCTTTGGCAAAAGAAAATTGTTAATACTTTAACATATTTTGTTATCAACAACATTGCACTTGGGTTATTCAATTTCCTTTATATGCCCTTGCTTAACATTTCAATTAACCTATTTATCCTTTCTCCCTCATCGCTTCTGAACTGCAGCATCTGACATACTGAGTGTTCAAAGGCAACCCGGATGTATTGATTCCTAATGCTTCACAGACCAAACTCTGCTTCCCACAATCTCTTTTTTTTTTTCTTCTTTGCTGGCAAATCATGTGAGGCTGCTGTAGTCAGGAGGCTGACTTTGAAACAAACAGTGAGTGTGTATGTTAGGGGGCTGAGCGTGTAGGTGTTTGCGAGACTCAGATAAGCATATGTGTGCAGCGGTTCGACTGCAAAACAAAACTCCTACTGTGTCTTGTTGATAAGACATGGAAGTTCTATGTGTTTGCTTTCTTTTTTCCCTCCCTCCATTATGGCTGTTGCTGAACTCATTGGACACTAGTACGTATAGCATTGAGGCTTGCAGGACAATGAACACAAACACAACCTGTACGCTTTTTTATTATTTAATAATTAGGCTAATTTAATTTGGGCAGTCCACTTTTGTTTCACAGTTGCCAACAAATACCAAATATTCAACAAAGTGTCATTTGTATATTTCCTGCATGCAATTCTGACCTTACCATGAACCCAAAACTACTAAATGTCATTGTATTTCCAACCTAGGCCTAAAACCTTTAACAAATGTACACCACAGACTACATTTCACTATATTCCATCCAACTAAACTCCATTATAGCCATGATATAGTTGAGCCATGGACTGTCTTAATAAAATAAGTCATTATCTAAGGGTGCATTTCATTTCAATTTACCGGATTAAATTGGTAAACATCCAAATCTTTACTGCACCAACAGAAATTTTGGAGTTTAGTGTGGTGGCGAGACTGGGAACAAAGCCTTAAAATATGACTCTGTAATCATCTATCTGAAGTTTTTATGGAAATCTCTGGGCCAGAAGCACTAAAAGGAGAGCACAATAAATCACTCCACAACACTAGATGGAGCTCTTGCTTCATCATACACCTGTAACATCAACCCCCCTCATCTCTGTGATGCAGGGAGCTCATGACACATCCCTGACAATTTTGACAATCTCAGTCTCAAACTTGTGAGAGCTGCAGGAAGAGCAGCAAGTGATTGACACGCTGATGGACAGACAAACTGTGAAAACCTCAAAACCAGCTGTCCTTGCCAAGCGGCCATCTGCTGCTTTCTGTCTAATTGGATGATGAGTGCTTCGATTGGAATGCAGGCTTGATTGCTAAATATTTTGTCCCCATATGTTCTGAATTATCTTTTGGCTTTTTAGTGTTTCTATACAGTAGCAGCAGATGTAGCAGAATTGTTAATAGCATTGGCAGTACAAGCAGAAAAGCAGAAACAGTCAATAGATCATTGCTGCGGCTGACAACAGCTATGATCTATTGACATGCTTTTGGTGAAGATATAACTTGGTCCATAGAAACATATAAAGAGCTGCGTTGTTGGTTTACAGCTAAGCCCCTCTGACATTTTGTTCACTCAACCATGGGGTAACATTTCCTGACACTGAGAAATATTGTAAAGATCCAGGATTTCACAGGATGTAGAATTCACCTATAGTAATGTGGGGGGAAAAAATGCTCCAGCCCCCCAACTCTGACCAGAATCTATAATATGATGGACACCTCTGGATGTCTGGACATCTCCGCTGTGATCAATACAAGGTAAGAGATGAATCTTACAGTAGAACCAATTTGTCACAGGGGCAAGTCCCTGTTTTCATTTTACCTGTCAATCAGATGAAAATGAAAAAATAACCTTTTCATCATGCATTCTGGTAGAGTACTGTCTTTGGCAGCTCTTCTGAATAACATAGGACCTGAAAGAATATTTTCCTCTGCATAAATAGGTGATCTCAGTTTCCCATGGAAACAGTGCCATGGCAAGGACTCCAACTAATTACTTGCATTGAGCAGCCAAGCAAATCAAGAAATACAGTAACATAACGTTGTATTACCTGTGGGAATAAAGGTCACCTACTTCTGTGCCAGACATCCTCATAAAAAGATGACAGTATAGGTCTAAAATTCAGGCTGGCAGAAACGACATATAGTTATATTTGCACCATCCAGCGGCTGTAGTAATGCATTCCGGCTTTCCAAAACTGTTACAAATTACTATTAAAAAAATAATTTTGTTTTATGGTGTGATAACACTGTGGTTCTGTTTAGGTTTAGGCACAAAAACCACTTGGTTAGGGTTAGGGAAAGATCATGGATTGGGTTAAAACGATCACTTGAAATGTGGTTCATACTTCCTTAAAGTTATGCAACCTTTGTCGTCATGGTTTTTAATAAAATGTCCGGACTAGTGGTCAGAAACATGACACTTGTGGTTGGAAGCAGGAGGCAAACAGTGGTCTCCTGCAGCAGGCTCCACTGTCTACCTGGCCATCCACCCAACCCACCTCCTCCTAACAAGGCAAAAATCATCTTATCAAGTCACCTTATATTGACTCCATCTGAACTGTGTCACTACCCCGGGTCATAATTACTACATCCACTAGATGGTGTAAACATAACTATAGGTTTTGTTTTTGCCGGCCTGAATTTTACATTACCTACATACCTGTGGTTTTTCTCGTGAGGACGGACTGCTCTGTGAATATGGTGAAAAAAAACAGAAAAGAGAAACTTCTGGAATTCAAATGTCACTGAATGTCAATACAGCAAAGGCACCGTAAAGCTCACGAGGAGCTGCTTCCAATCAACACTTCACATTTGAGCCACGTGGACCTATAGCTGTCAGCACTGAACCCAAACCTGTGACATTTAAAAGGGGAAACAAGGAAGGTTTTTACTGCCCCATTGCACAAAATGACTATGTAATATCTTCAGATGTCTGTGACGGGGATGATAGCAGACACTTGAATTTCTGCCTTTTCAGAACTCAATGCTCTTGATCATACTTTGCAAAAAAAAAAGAATCTCCCAGCTCATTCACTGATTTTGCTCACCAGGTAATTCTACTCATCATCCCAACAGGTTAAAGCTTGCTAGACTACAGCGGTGGGATGTTTCCAAGGCAAGGAAACACCATGAACACCATACAGGAATTAAAGAGATATTTAACGAGTGCTAAACACATAAATTAATTGAAAAAACTGACTCAATATGACAATATTCATGCCAGTTAGAACATATCTATTAGAAACCATCCATTAAAACTCATTAGGGCTCGTTTGGAAAGGATGGGAGGTCTGTGGCACCAATCAATCAAGGTCACTGCTAAGATGATGCCATAGCATAGCTGGAGGGCTCTTAGACTGATGAGTGTCAGCGGCTTCTGGTGAGCGCTGGAGGGCTAATGCTCTCCTCGTAGGGGCCGCCCTCCTTCCCTCCCTCGCAGACAAGTCCTGTTCTGACAGAGAGAGAGCTGCGGGAGGAGAGGGAAATAAAAGCTGACATATCAGCACCCTCTCCACATCTTGTCAGAGTTGTCCTCTTTTGCCCCGATCCAATATCCAGAACCTCTTGTTCTCTTTTTCCTTCACCTCTTTCTCTGCCGGTGTCTGGTTGTCATTCCTATAGGCTGCTCAGGCTAGCGGTGAGAGGAATGCCTTTTATCAGCTACCTGTGTGTGAGTGTGCATGTGTGCAAGCATGTGTGCACTATTTTAAACTTTCAAAAGTGCAATCATCTTTCTCCTTACTTCCATTCTTCCTCTTTCTGTCTTTCCATCCCTTACCGTCTTCATTCCTCCCCTCCATCCTCTCTGCATCTCGCTGAAAGTAGTAGATCCAGATTTCTGGGTGTAATTGCAGTAGAGGTGGAGGAGGTGGAGGAGGAGGAGGAAGAAGAAGAGGGGTATCAAGGACGAGAAGGAGGAGATTAGCTTAACAGTTATTCGGTGTGGTAGGATGTTCTTTTTCCTGACGCTTTTTTGGTTCCGAGCACCACTCAGCCCTCTTGTTTGACAGCTCTTATCCATATCCTTCAGGGTGCATCCTTCCGCAATCAACTAATCATATTCTTTATAGTGCTGTCTTTTGTGAGACCCACTATTTTTGGCTCACATCCGAACAGGAAACAGTACTTAGTGTTCGTCATCTTGGTGGAGATCTAAGAGCCGTAAAAGCTCAGGCAGGATTTGTATCCCGGTAATTATTGAGATAACTGGAACATTTCTTACAGTTGACCATCATGCCAGACAATGGCGATAGATAGATAGATAGATAGATAGATAGATAGATAGATAGATAGATAGATAGATAGATTCGAAATTTTATAGGAAGCAATGTCATCAGTACTTTAATTGAATATTGACGAATGCAGGGCAATCAGTGTGTGACCTTTTCACATTTTTTAAAACTGAGCAGATCCTAATAACACTGGATATCTCGAGACACACTTTTAATTTTTAATCTCTAGGCAGTGTTCCCAGTAAATGTGCTGCTTTGTGTCTTTTTCTATTAATCTGCAGTGTAATTTGCAGCCGTTCTAATTTCCTGTTAAACCTTATATGTTAATGGGGAGCATTAAAGAAGAAAGAGAAAGGAAAGTCCAGGGAAGATAATCAACTGTGCATTTTAGGCAGCTGACAATAAGTTGCACTCTGCATTTGATTTAGGCATTAATTATTCTAATGAAAGCAGGGAATCCACTTTAAGGTCAAACCGAGCTACCGGCAGAGACATTTGGTATTGGAAGTCATACTGTATGTTAATTAATATATTCATCTGAGAGGGGTAGTGTGCCAAATGCTACTTTCTAATGACCTTGCCGATCAAGTTAACCTCATGTTGGTGCTTTCTCTTAATGAGATTGCCTCGTTATGAATTAGTGCTGTATTATAGGCCATCTGAAAATAGCAAACAGTCAATTCTTTCTCTGTGGATTTTAGTCAATAATCACAACTTGCAGACCGAAATACATTTCAATTTCAATTTTTAAATTTCAAATATCAATTTCGAAACATGATGCAGATAAAGGAATCATAGCAACCATTCACTGTTAAGACTATCCTTTACGTAACTTGAAACATGCATAAACATGATAATTTATTTCATAAAACAGAATTTGTACTTTGAGATGTTAAAGTAAATAGCATACTACATTTAACATAGTCAAGTTCTTTGTTGACATATAAGAGATACTAAAACAGTTCAACGTGTGTGTGTGTGTGTGTGTGTGTGTATATATACCTTAACAACTTACTTTAAAAAGCCACATTATGCCACGTCTCTGGGAACTCTCAGCTTATGAACATGAGCATCTGTGCTGCTGTCAACTCTGAGATGCTATTTTGGCAAAGAGAGGAAGTGAATATGAACCTAGTGAACTTGTAAAATGTTGGTTTGAACTTTTGCACCACTTACAGCAGTGCTAACAGCTCTGAACCAGAATAGAGACCCATACCCTGTTCTCTTCCACCGCCACCTTTTCCATCTTTTCTAATTAATTCTCTGTGGAGCTTTACAGCTGCGGGGGCCAGACCGACTCTGCTTTCTTGTTTCTGGCAACAGGAGACAGTAATAGATGTTCGCCTATACAAAAAGAACTGTCCCAGGTCATGGGGATGGAGGACAGTATAGGAAGCCTGAAGCTCACTGTAAGGCCATTTTCACAGTGGGTTCATTTGTTAGAGTCCAGCGTTCGATTGTCACTGCTACCTTTAACCCCACTGGTGTGCTTAAAGGACAAGCTGACTTTACTGTTGTTTTGACCTGTGGTACGCTTGGGTCCTTTTGTCAATAGAGGGCAGCTGTTTATCATTGCTGTCAGGAAATGAGATTGGTGCCTATTTTGGCAGGAAGAGCCAACAACACACTATTGTGAAGACTGCAACTATCCTTGTGTTGCAGCCCTTAAACTTTAAAAAATGACTTAAATCTCTCTTTAACAACACCCCAGTTAAATGAGCTCAAGTCATAATCTCTTTCTCTGACTTTGTCAACATACAATATGTCATCAGGAACTCCATATGACAAGATAAAAATGTCATTATCATCGGATGATCCTGCAAAAGCATTCTTAAGATTACATTCATTGACAATGTTTTTTTCACGTCCAATGCCAATGTTTCTAAAATCCTACAACATCTGTGCATGGCAACAATGTATAGATATATATGTATGTGTAGCAAAGTATATTAAAGGATAAGGCTGGTGATTTATATTTTTCTTATTGTCAATAAATCTTATGCAGAGCCAAACCAACAATGAACTGATCCTTGTATTACAAGTTTTAATAATACAAGTATTGTGTGCATATCCAAAGCCTAATATAGCTTATTCCTCTGTGCCGTAGATGTCTGTATCATCCAAAACCTGTTAAAACACGTCAGTGAGCCTCACTGTCGCACCGGGTGACATGTTCCTTTGCCCTGAAGGCAACAGTTACTGTAGTTTGTTTAGAAACTGTAAACAGAACCACGCATACGCAGTGGCATCTGCTGTAGAAGGAACTTCTCTTTTTTAATAGTTTTTGGACAACAACGGAGCTCTACAGCATGGAGAAATGCAATATATCAGGCTTTGGATACACATACAATATTTGTAAGTAGGATCAGTTCATTGTTAGTTTGGCTCTGCACATGAGATTTGTTGGCAATAAGAAAAAATATAGAACATCAAAAATGTCCTGGATGTGCTCTGTTGTCCACATACCTGGTTAAGTTATCTTTCAGGTCACCTTTTGTTTTGACATATTACAAGGAAGAAGGAAAATGAAGACATGAAAAAAGAGCACTTTTCCACTACCCCGCTAGGAAAACAAAAAGTATGGCATCAACTTTGCCTTGAATACTTTTCTCTTCCCCATTTTTCTGGCCGAGAATGTCACAGAAAATGTTGTCATGAAATGCAGACATGACTTCATCTCCTGCGGGAGTATGAATTTCATTCTGACTGCACACGGATTGTACTGCATCTTAACTGGAACCAATGTAGCACCAGGCTACAGTGTTCATATTACCAATGTTTTAGGCAAACCTCTCCCAGATTTAGATTGCCAGTGTGAAAGTGCCCTAAATTTCATACCCTTAAACCGTTGGATAAAGATGCCTCCTTGGCTGCTCTCACTTGGCGCCCAGTTGCTTCTGATTGGAGGCCTTAAAGCCGAGCCAACGAAGCAGAGCGTCTCGTTTGATCTGCCAGGGCTCTGTTCCCTCATCCAGACAGAACAGTGTGAAACATAAAGGCAAAGCCAAAAAAGACATCTATAATTAGTGAGTCAGTTAGGCTTCACCTCTCTCCATTGCCACTCTCAGCTGGCTGAGACCCCCCCAATAAACGCACACTGTCCTTCACACACACTCGGCCCACCCCCTACTTTAAGATTCATCTAGACTCATGGCTGTGGTTTGTAATTGCCTCACAAGCCTGGTTACTGAGAGCCAGCCTATTAGGAGAGCACCGGAGTGGAACATAACATTTTCAGTTTCAATTAGGTCTATGAGGGCATACATAATGCACGGGGGAGGTTTGGTCCCCTCGGAGTGGTGAACTGATGAACTCGTGGGGAAATGACGCAGCAGTGGTTAAAGGAGCTGAGCTGAGCTGACTGATTGTGCTGCATATGGCTGTAAGATTTGTCAGCCTTAAGTGAATTAGTGTGTGCTCATTGAAATGTGGAGATAAGTTTGGAGTGAGCATTTATGAGTGCATGTGTGTGTGTGTGAGAGAGGCAGTTAGCATTAAAAAGAGAGGAAATTGCACCAGACTGAACTAACTGAATTACATTCAAACTCATGAGGCTACAATTACCTGGTGTGGATTTTAGCTAACTGAGGTTGCAGTATTCCCCACAGACTGGGATCTTCTGTCATGTGATGCGCCTCTACTAACTTTTAATATGCCACTGTCTGCTTAAGCAGACTGCTCATAAATTGCATTACATCATCTTATTATGTTATTTCTGATGTAATCATTCTCCCTAGGAATACATTTGTGTCGGCTGATTCTACAGTGAGTGATTTACATCCAATGCAGGAAGTTGGGAATGGAGGGGCATGTAGTGTGTCCAACTTTCATGATGTCAACTGGAGTTCACATCCTGTCTAAAAGGTGTTTGGTACATGATTGAATAAATCTTTAACACTTAATTCTTGAGACGAATCAAGTAAATCATCATTGTCAAGTGAACTAAATCATCAACAGTTGGAACGTACAGTAGCTGTTCACAGAATCAAAGTGTAACCGTTGGGCTTCTGTGCTGTGTTGGTGTGATAGGAAAGACGCTTTGACACCAGGATCTTTTTATGACTGACCTCTGTTTATTCTGACAAACAAATAGGGAAACAGAACCTCCGTGTTAAATTCTACTGCCCGGTCCAGCTCCTCCACAAATAAAATAAATATACATAACAGAAGTTAGCTTAGTTTGCTACAACTTTAAGCTAATAGCACTCACTCTTAAAACAACTATTTTTAAGTGCCAGTTTGTTGAAATAGATATATTGACAGGTGGAGACAGACATTATAACATTGTAGGAAACAAAAATACAAACAAAAAAACATGAGAACAATGGGATGGATTAGGATAATGAATGGACCAAAAGGAATGACACCCACCTCTCCCACAGGGGAATTGCACAAAAAGGGGAGAGGGGAAGGGGCAAAAGGAATCTATAGTAGGGACCACAGAAGAAGAAATGAAGGAAGGGGCTCTGAACTTCAACACATATATATTATGGAATTTGGAGATCCTCCCAGTCAAAAATAAAACATAACCAGATAGATTTTGTGTAATTATAACAACAAGATAACAAGAGATAAAGGCACGTATGACCCCACTGCACAAGACAATCAGAAACACTACCTCAAGTTCACAGTATTCTGAATGATGCATGATTAGCTTTAAACAAAGTACATATTCAGTGACTACAAATCTTTCTACTGAACTGTATGAAACTATTCCAATTAGCTCAGGCTGTCTGAGGGGCAGTGGTGAAAAAATATAAAGGGCACCTGATACATTCAATGGGCCTCCATCTGCAGAGAACAATGATGCATGTTTGATAAAATGGCTGCATCCCTAATTAAGATTAACATTTTATAGGGTGATTCTCTCTTCACAATGTTTTCCTCCCATACATTAAACCCTATAGGGCACCTTTAGGACTCTGTTTGTTGTTTGTTTTGTTCATTAAAAGGGCAATTCGTCATGGCGTCATGTTTTCTCATATGTGGGGGTACCCTAGAGGGCACTTAATTGTATATATCTTTTTTTCCATTGAAAGGGCACTCATTTCTACACTTCAGTATGTTAGCTTTAGTGGCACCCTAAATGGCATTTTCTTTCCTTCTTTTTTATTTAATCTGTTTTCTCACTAGAAGGGCACCCATACAGAACCTCTAGCTCACCCCTTTGCAACAGCACACTCACAGGGCAGTACATTACATCCTCTTCATTTGTGGGGGTTCTTTACAGGATCTATCACACGTTCTTCCATTGAAAGGGCACCAATAAGGACGCTTCATTTCAGATTGCCCTCCCAAGTACGTCAGGGCACACAATCTTTCCCTAACCTTAAAGTCAATTAGTTGTGATGTTACAAATCATGCTCATACTGTAGCTACACATCTTACTGCCCGAACCTTAACCCCTTAACCAGTTTTAGCTGCCTAACCCTAAGTGCTAAACCTTAACCATACATTAACAATACTGTAGTAAACTTGTGAAAATATTACATGATTAATTAATGTTTAAAAAAAGGCACTGAAAATTTACAAATGTTATTATTAAATGTATCAGTGCTGTTTCCCCTCATGCACCCATCTCCATGGACAGACAAATTAGAGGTGCTTGCATAAACTTTGATAGGCTTAAGAGACAGATGCTCTGACTAAATCTGAGCGTCTAACGGCTCTCGATGCTCAGAAGGCTTCTGCTTCCCCCTTTTGACATGGTGCACCCTCAGGCTTCCAGCCTTCATATCTGTGCCATCCTCTCTGCCTGCCAGTTAACTAACTTGTGTCTGAACTCCCTGGCTTTCCTTCACCTTTCAGTCCCTTTTAGTCAGTGGAATGCTCCCTAAGACTTTTGGCTCTCTTTCTAGTTCATTCTCCCTCATTCCAAACATGATGTATCAGCCTGCAGCGGTGATGTAAACCAGTAAAATAACAGCAAAGAGAAAGTTGAGACAGTGCCCACAGTGGTTTGCTACCTGTAATGTTTTTTCAAACTTTTTTATCATTCCTGATATGGGTTCAGTATCTATATATTCTAGATTGGCCCTACAATTATAGAAACACGAGTCCTCAAAACACTAGAAAATAGGGAGTTTCTTGAGGGACAGGGGATCATACTACACTAATTTTTATATCACTATTGGCTGTGGATCCAGCTCAGTGTTATTTTATGTGTTTAAATGATGGTAAAATGGTTTAATCTTGGCGTGAAGTAACTGAAAATGACATTTGTATTATTTTATGTTGTAGTATACGTAGTATATACAGTATGTATGATGTTATAGATATGACTGAAATGTAGAAAACTTATGTGCTGGAGGATTATTGTGTACTTTCTAAAATCTGATTCAATAGAAGTATGTTTGCTTGAATATTCATAAAGGATGTCTCTGTTTGAAGAGAGGTACTGTATCAGCCCATCTTTATTTAGCACTAGTTCATTTCTGCTGTAATATTTTCATCCGGAAATTTTTGCATTGATAAAGATGTGAAGAACAGGAAGGTAGTGTTTTGTATGACATTCCTAATTAAAGGTACAAAACTGAAACAAATCCTAGTTTTCCTCTCGTAGTAGTAGTAAAGTGTTTTACTACATAACGTGTCTTGACCATTATCATTTTATGTTGCCAAACTGAGCCTTTCCTGGCGTGTCGCACTGTTCCCTTGAGAGTCTCCAACCATGAAATAGCCTTTTTACTTCTTTAAAATAATGTTAATTCTGCTTTAAGGATGTTGATGCAGTACATGACTCAGTGAAGGATTATTCAAAACTATAAAATATTGTTTAAGGACAGAAAGGCTGGTTTATTGGATAGGAAGGTCAGAAAGGGGGGATTATGTAAAAATGCCTTTGTTGGTTAGATATTGTGTTCATCCCTCCTAGCCCAGGATGAGGTCAATATTAAAGATTCACTGTTTTCCATTGTCAGTTTCAGGGAGTCTTCAGTATTTTCTTTTGTAACATCATGTGTTGATAATACTTAACTTTCTTTTCTTTTAGTAGATGATGGACTTCACTGCCTTGTTCATGGTATATCTTTCAAATGTGCATCGGGCTGTTTTTGTTTCTGTCTCTGTGACACACAAATAACCCCTCACTTTCGGTTGCATCATGATGTGTGACCATCCACAGGCAGCAATTGACTCTACCAGAGAATGACAACAGGCAGCAGGCTACTCACTAGCAACTGCAAGCTCTTTGTGTGTGTATTTATGTGATCGGTCAGGCCAGAGAGGCCAAGTGTGGCCGAGTGCCCGCCTCAGCCAGAGCAAACGAGACAGGACAGAACAAGCCATTTTCTCCAACCCCCTCTGGTTAAACTCCCTATTTTCACACCAGTCGCCCTGGAATTGCTCTGTCTCTCTCTATGAGCGGCATCCTGATGGCACAGTGGGCAGCGAGGCTAGAAAGCGAAGAGGAGGAAGCCGGGGGTGAGGCCACAGTGGGAAGGCGTGGGTGAACAAATTAAACGTGAGGCCACAGAGAAGAGGCTGATAAAATCTCGAACGCTCTGTTTGGGTTTGTTTAGTTTAGTTTTGGTAGACCTGCAGACATACCTCTCCTGGGCAGCCAGGATCATGTTGACATCCATCTTGTTTATGTTCATCTGTTGTTGTTTACTCAAGTCAAACATGGACAGGGCCGGGTCGGATGTTGTTGTCTTGCTGGGTCTCAGAGGTGTATGTGACCTCCTCGCAACCTTCCCTTGAGCCTGACTGGCTACAGACTGTGCTTTAGCTCAGTAAGTTTAGCATCTCTCAGATTCCCCCCCAAGTCTTTTTCACTACCGGAGGATCACAGGGTCAAGGAAGAACCTGGCTTTACTTTAAGTTCAGACTCAATGTCCTGAGGGCTAAATTGTTAAGATCATACTCCCCGTTGTATTACACTGATTGCTGAGAAACTAGCCAGGTAAAAGTACAGAAAGTGGACTTTCTATTGTATGATTTCTTATCCTCTGATATTGGTAATATTCATTGCTTTATTGTTTTTGTCTGTTGTCAAATGGTTGCAAAAAGTAGCTTAATTGCTTTATGTGATATACCACCACAATTATTTTCTAAAATATGTTTGATTCTTTTTGTGCCTATATTGCAAATACTTTCCTTAATGGTGATAACTCTAAAAAATAAAATAAAATATGTTGGCACAGACAAACCTTACACTCATATGTGATTGTTGAACATCTAATTTCAAAACCATAGCCATTAATTGTGCTCCTTTTCTACTATTTTCAAGCTTTGCACCAGATTTTGGAACCTGGCTGCAGGGATTTGCTGTCATTCAGCCACAAGAGCATTATTAAGGTCGGCCATTGATGTTGGGCGATAAGGCCTGGCTCGCTGATGGCGTTCCAGTTCATCCCAAATATGTTGGATTGGTTTGAGGTCAGAGCACTGTGTCGGCCAGTCGAGTTGTTTCACACCAAACTGGGAAAACCATTTATTTATGGAAGTCTCTATGTGCATGGGCATTGTCATTTTGAAACAAGAAAGGACCTTCCCCAACGTGTCGCCACAAAGTTGGAAGAACATTGTCTAATATCAGTGTAATCTTCAGTATTATGATTTTCCTTCATTGGATCAAATAGGAAGAAAAAAAACAAAACAAAAACACCAAACCATACATTTGGTCATACTCAATTTTACTAAACTACAAATATTTTGTCAATACATTTTGGCACTGTACCAGTATTAACATATTAAAAATGAGCAATTCAGTTACAAACTATTCCCGTTCTATAATTGCATTGGTTTTGAGCCTTAGTGCAACCTGTTGTGTTCTATTTAATGTCAAAGGTCTATCAGGACTTCCTTATCACAACTAGATTTTACACTCATTGAGCAACTTATTAGTGACTGCACCTGCTCAAGACATGTATAAAAGATTTAGTAGTCTACTGGACTAAGAGGCTGCATCCAGTGAGTTTAAGAATGTGGGAGCCCTCATAAATAATAACTGTCCAACAGTCAATGGCTTTTAATGCAGGCTGACTTGTCTCTGCTTCTTATCCCTTTATTTCACCAGCACAGCTGATGCAGATCGACATTAACACTTGAGAGTCCATGGCCACTTTATGTAAATAAATTAATTACTCTTCAGGGGAGAAAAGACAGTCACGGTACCGCATGGCTCCACACTGTTTGATCAAGAGAGCGCGCGATCCAGCTCTCTGAGGAATCAAACAGTTACTTGTTTGTGCCTACGTGTTGTGTTAATTGATTTTGTTGTTCTGATGGAAAGGGTAAGGAGGCATCAGCAATTCCCGGTGGTCCACACCGAAGCTGGATTTCGATCATGGCTGGCATCGATTTAATTATTTGTACCAACACGTGGCCACACGCCTTGCAAAAAGTCAAACATGTAACAAGATGCATGTACTCACGTATAACATCACACACATTCATACCTCCCTTCAAAAAAGTCCCATGATGAGTCTCGGTTTCAAACTCTCTTTGTTCTTGCTCCCACTCTTTCATTCCTCATGCATGAACTTTCTCACACACAGGCAGCAAACACAGAAAAGAAACATGCACACATCAAATATAAATCACTAATATCATTTTTGTATATCTCATTTGTAAATTATCTATGACTCTTCTACTAAGCTGTCAGAGCCACTTTAACTGCCTCATAAAGCCTTATTGACCAGTGCAATGTGTCCATTTTTATTACTGAGGTAATAAATCCATATAGAGTTTCCATAGCGATGTAGGTTTTACTCATGAACATTTAGCCATGCTTCCATGCTGTATATGCAAAGGGCAGATAGCAGTCAGATTATATGCAATAACACAATGTAATGAATAATTGATTCCTGGCTCTTGGGTGAGGGAAAGGAAGAGGTTGCCAGGACAACCAGTAAAGCACTGCTCTCTCTTTCTCTGACACAGACACACACACACACGCACATACACACGCACACACCTTGTGATAAGGCTGTCTAATTTGCTCCAACCTCTTGGTCTCTAGATGCTGCCTCCACATGGACAGCCTTTAATGGTTTAACTTAGAGGTTAGCCTTCCTTCTCACCTGGACACACACACACACACATGACATAAACACACACAGCCATACCCATCATCCTTCCCCTGGTGAGGGAGGAAATGCCATATGACTCCCCATATGTACAGTATGTCATAGATGTAAGATATATAGTCTTTGTACTCTCTCGTCTTATCAGCTGAACACAGTTTCATTGCAAGTGTTAACTTCTCTGAAAGGCCTACATGGTCTGATCTCACAGTACCATCAGTATGTGATGTGTTGGTAAGCATTTTAATTACATCTCCCATATTTTCATAATTTCAGGGTGATTAGCTGGAAGCAGTGTGTGAAATTATGGGCTGTTAAACTGCAAAACGGATGGAAGCGGGGCACTGCTGTCTGTCATTTTTGATGTAATATTTTTTTATCAGGATCCAACCAAATCTCGCCGTTTTAGCAGTTGATTTTCACTCCGGGGTCAGTGATAAGTGTATTGGTACAGTAACGAACTATACTAAATGTATTGCAGTTGTGTAACACTGTAATTATAGAAAAAAAAGAGCTGTAATCCAAACTGTCACACAAATATTTAGCTAATTCATCTCTCAGATCCAATTCGTGGCTACTCTGCATTCAAATGAACTGTCAGGTGTGGTAATTTAGGGGATTTAAACCGGAGTGAAAGAATCACAAAATCTGATTAGGAAGTTTAGATAAATATAGCTCCTTGCCTTTGAGCCAACGCACAAGCTGTGAGGATAGAGGCTGAAAAGTCACAGTTGCAGTTATTCTTGGAGCACAGTGATTCTCACATCCTCCTCAGAACACACTGATGAAGTGTGTTATTAATTAAAGTGCTTAAAGAAAACTAGAAAAAAAACCCCATCTTGGGGAGTTGTCTATGATAGTCTTTTGTCTTGCAGTGACTCTGCTTTGATCTGTTAGGTTTAAAACATATTGAGTGGATACAGATGACTGGCCCTATACAGAGCAACAATTCCTCCATTCACATTTTCCTCTGATTAAAAAGCCTTCCTCAAAGCTCCGGGTTCCTTTGATGCTTTTTAGAAAAAAACAAAAAAAACAAGCCTAGGTGTGGCAGAATGATGCAATGTTGAAGTCGTTCTTGCTCCTGTCAAGACAAACAGATGGGGGAAAATAGGCTTTAATTCAGACAAAAGTAGACAGAGACCTTACATATATCCATGTGTGTGAGGGGGTTAAGATGACAGAGGCTCTAGAGTGTTTCTCTTTCTTCCTCTCTGTCTCTATCTTCCTATCTAACTCCGTTCATTAATTAGTCCTTTATTAAACAAAAGCAGCTTGTAGCACTGCCTAAAAGGTGCAAAGATAATCTTGACATGAAGACAGAGTGTTTACCCTCCTTACCCTCTACGTCTGCACCGCATTCTGCATGGTAATGGGGGGAAAAAAGCCCTTGCCGTATATAAAGACTGATTGAAAACACCAACCTTTGTAAATATTACATACAATTCTGTTTAAAAGTATTTGAGCTATTGTGCCCCAGAAAGCCAAACATCTGCTGCCAAGTACAGTCTGTGCAGACAGAGGTGATGTGCATGGACAAAATGAATGGTGAGGTGAATTATCCACTGTGGGGAGAGTCTAGAATTTAATTACCGCCGGTTGACACTAACGTTTTTAAGGACAGGGGCAATTTCGAGGGCCATTGTCTAACTACTTGCAGGAAAAATGATACAGCAGAGCCAGGCAATCAAGCATCCCACGACAGAGAAAACTGGGCCAGGATGTACTTTCTTTGAACAACAGACAATTTAGAAGTTATAGTTAACTAGTCTATGGCAGAGGCAAAGGCACTCGGAGGGGGGAAAAAAAAAGTAATAGCATGTAAAGGTTCGATGTGTATAACAATGACAATGGGGCGTCAAGCTGGAAAGGAGCCCCTAATAGGAGCCTGCTTGCCCTGGGGACCACACTCACGTCTTATTGGTCATCCATTCACAAGACAGCGGCACATTCTCCTCACTGCCAATCAGCCAATTACAGTCTCCATAACAGGAGGCCTGCTAGCAGCAAAGCAGTCTTTACAAGCCCTGCATCTCAGGCAGGGGAGATGACCCTGTCACAGAATCATAACTATGATGAATACGGCCGTAGGTTTACGGCAATGCGACTGTTGCTGGTAATGTGAGGTGGGCGTGAAATGGTCATTCATGGGGACCAGACAGCATGACCCTGTTTGAGGCTTCGGAAAGCGATGTAAAATACTGTAAGATGATGAGAAGGGCAGGGAGAGAATCCAGACATGGTGAACATTTATTAGTGTTAGAGGGAAGGGGCAGCACTAATGTTGCTTTTCAGCGGCTGCTAATAAAGCGAGTTATGAGGGAGACGTTAGTTTGGAGTTGAGCAGGAGGGCAAAGAGACAGGATATTTTGCTAACTCCTTAATATTCAGTTCTTTTATAGAGTAGCGCCAGTCCATTTTATCCTGCAATTATTAATCTGTCCAATGCAACGGGGTCTAAGCAGATTCAGATCAGCATTAGCTGCATGCCTGTCTGGCTTGAGTCCATGTCTCTTTGATTGCTACTAAGCAGCAATGACTCTACAGCACATTATCTACCCCACCAATGCTGATCATTCAGTGACTCTATGCATTTTAATGCCTGAATTGCAGCCAGTCCTGACATTATGGCATTTAGAGACTGAGAGCAGTGATAATACCACAACACAAAGTGTGTGCATGCCTGTCTGAAGCCTGATATGTTTGATATGTACTTTGAGTTATTAGGTACAAGCTACAACTAATTGGGAGCCAAATTTACCTGTAAATTCCACAATTAAAAATACTGCCAACATTTAAATCCCAGTTTTGACTGCTCAGTGACAACACTCAGACCCTGTAGGTCTCATCCATGAGATGCCAACAGCACCAATTCAAATTAAAACAGGTCCAAATCAGAAACAGGGAAACATAAGGGAAAAGTTAAAAACAAAAAACAAACAAACAAAAAAAAACTTTTAAAGAGTGACTTTGTGCCAGAAATAGACGTGGTTCTGAGATGTCTGTTTCTTAGCAGAACAACTAAGACCAAGTTTCTACCAAAATACTAAAAACTCCCTCCTGCCAGCACAAAAATATGGGCCTAAGTCTAATTATCTACTGTATCTTTGCTTTCATGGTAGTGAAAATTGTTTTCAAACAATTTCAAAGCCAGAAATTGTCAGATCAGTCGGATCTTGTAGGGCTCAGATCAAGTTACAGACAAAAATAAGCAATAAAATCAAAATATACAATATAGTAATATAGAGTATCTATATGGTGGGCATTAAAATAATGCTGAAAATTTTGCAGAATCGTCCAATAGTAATTTTACATGCCCCACTATCTAATGGAAGGCTAAAATTAGAATGTATACATAATACAGTAGATGACTATGAGCCTATTATACAGTAGCCAAGCATGTAAATGCTTTTTATGTGTACATGCCTTTGATTGCAAACCCATGTAAGGTCCACAAACAACATGTCTTGTCCTTGGCTGTATGTTCTCATTAATAGTTAGGAGTTCACCACCCACAGGGATGTCATTTCATTAAAGTGCTAGTTAGCTAACCAAGCTCATTTGAAATTATTAGATAATAGAGATAGATAGACCCAGCCTTTGTATCTCTGTACATGCATGCAATCAGTGATGTTATAACCTGCATTCCTTCATGCATAACTCAGGGCATAGTGTCTTTAGTATATATATATATATATATATATATATATATATATATATATATATATATATATATATATATATATATTTATAAATTATTTATTTTGGAACACAAGCTTTCAGTTATGTACTACATGCTGACACAAATACACATCACACATGCTTTAGGCTACTGACAACTGCTTCCTTGGTTGATATTTTGCTAGAACAGTTTTTAATACAGTTGGCGGATTGGCCAAATGAGTTAGAGTGAGATGGAGGCTGAAGATTACTCCACTATCAGCACAGAGGCTATAGCCACTGGCCACTGTGAATAGAGCAGAGCAGAGATATACTGGACCTCTGTTGACACAGGTATAGACTTCCAGCTCTTATCTGTCTAAGTCAAATGGGGCTGAAGATAACCGGTATCATGCATATTACAAAAGACTGGGGACACATTGTTCTATCCATGCATGACAAAAGTCTTCCACACAAACATACAAGAGTCTAGTATTTTTATTTTCATACAGATAGCGATCAGAAAATCACACTATAAATATGCACCTGCCAATCAGTGAAACAAGGCTAGGACAAAATATGGTTGGACTGTGTATGAAACACTAGAGGGCTTTTAATTTGAAATGGAGGAGAGGAGACACAGTTGACCAATGAAGTTACACAATGGTGTAACCTCATCACTCAGTCAGTTACTTAGTCAGTCACAGACTTTCATGTTTTTTTGCGTGGCCCCACTGTTTGGCCCCTGGGTGCAGCCAAAGAGATGTTGACTTTTAAATTAGATTAACTCTGGAGTCCAATCACACTGCGGACAGATATGAGTATGACGCACTTATTGTCGCTCATAACTGAATATTTCGGGCTTTTGTTTAGCTTGCAGTCTTGCAGATGCTGATGTCTTGACTTACGATGGTCAGAAACCAAAGGTGTTTTCCTGGTTCGGCTTATGTCTTCAAATTCAATACAGCTGCAGATTCCCTGACTGCTCTCACAGTCCACCAGTCTTGTAGCCCATTCTCTACTTGGACTTATCCCAATTTTTTTGGGATAAACCCAAGTAGAGAAATGTTTTTTTTCACATTCAAATGGAGGATCCCAGGAAAGAGGGTATCATATATTTTATAGATTGTAAAGCACTCTGAGCAAAACAAAATTGGAAATTTCTTCCGATTGAGCTTCCATGTCCCTGCACAAAAATGTTGGCGTTGGATCGTAAATCTGTTCGGTTCCGTTCTACTCCTTCATCACACAGGAAGCAGCAGTTTCTGTGCTTTGTATTTCATCATTAATTTGGCTTTTGAAGGCCTTCATAATTTATTTTGTCCCAATTGCATTAATTTATTTTACTTATTTTATTATACCCTAGTTATGGTTTTTATAAGTGTAAGGGTTTAGGGCTAAACTGAGGGGGCCACAAGGAGGCCTGCAGTTTCCACATCTTACACCACACGCTTGACATTTACCACTACAGATGGGAGTTCTGTTCTTCTGTTTTCCCACCTAGGACCTGGGACAGAATTGTCACCACAACCTGGGTGTTGGCAGCTGTCGTCAGTTAATTAACACTAGAGGGGGTTACCTGCAGGAATATGGAGTCATCTTCATAACTGTACTGCATAGAAGTTGGAACTCTCTCAGATCTGGAACATGGACTAAGGTAAAAAAGTGTGCCTCTTGGGTTTTATTCTCTGCACTGATCCAGCTAATTTAGTGATCCTACTATGTGAGACACTAGGGTATTTGGTCGCCTTTCTTAATAAAGTAAAAAGCAAGCAAAACTGAGATTCTGTATTGGATATATTGCGACCAGATGGCAGTATTCCAAGTGAAACAGGGTTGCTTATACAGTATGTTCAGATAATCGGGTTAATTTATTATTTCTATCAGCAATGTTAACAGATAAAATATCTGACTTGGGCACCATCTGGTAACATTAATGTATTACAATTTATGCTCTAAGATGAATCTTTTCCTCTCGTGCCACACCCTCTTGACAACTCCTCGCATTTCTTCTATCATCACTTGTCAGCAGCTGGCAGAGAGCAGTGCATTTCTACAGCAGCTTTATATTCATTGGGCTCTCCTTATTCTGAGCGAGACATGCTTCCCCTTTTGCCATCAGCCCCCCGCCCAACTCAACCTAGCCCAAAAGCCCTTTGATGTGTCACTTCACATCTCACTCTCAAAGCGGTAAAATCTCAATTTTCTGATAAGAGCAACCTCAATTTGTCAGGAGATACTATTTATAGATCTGACAAAGATAGAGCTGCACAAGCTGCAATAATTCTTAACAAGTACTTAAAGGCCATTGCCACTTTTGTGTGAAGTAAAAGCAGTGCTGCCCCAGTCGATCCACCTGATAAAGACACATCGAGGAGGTAGATTTGAAATGACACTTGGCAGCACTTTTATTTTGCTACTGTGTTAGACATGGGTCCAGTGTGGCCCAGCTTCCTGTTTGAACTCGTACCTCCTGAGGGTTGGAGCTCTTTTAATATCTCAATTCAACCCACTTTGTGGTTCCTAGATAGGACTGCCTCCCTCCACACAGCAGTCAAGAGGAAACGTAGTAGTAGTAGCAGAAGTAGTAGCAGCCTTTGGCACAAGTTGTGCACATACACAATTACACACACCAGTGTATAGTCTAAATTATTTGGTGTGGAAAACTATTTGGTGAAGAAATTTTGAAAGGACCGTATCAAAATTCATTTGATTTACTTGCAGGCTGAGGGAAATAATAATAAAAATAGCAAAAAAAAAAAAAAAAAAAATCTATGTTGCTACTTTTCTACTTTAAGTTTACAGTATTTTCATATTGCATCATAACAATATATTTGATGTTTGCAGCAGTTACATTTAGCATTTTATTGTTAAAGTTACTTTGATTTTTTTCTGAGTCACAGAATATAATAATATAAATTTTAAAAGACATCTATTTTGAAGTTGGGGAATCTACTCTGAAAATGCAGTTGACTAAACCACTCATTACTCTTCACAGGAAACGGTTTAGGTATAACAGCACTACAAGCTGTTGCAAAAAAAAATCAACAAATAAATAATGCAAGAGCATTTGATTGCACAAGAACAATTTGGAATGCAGGAAGTCTCCTGCTATATTGTAAATATAACCTGAAGAGTCTTTTAGTCAGTACACAAAAGGTACACAGCTGAACTTGCAGAAAATGGGCAATTTGTCTACATGGGATTGAATGGAGCAGGTCTTTCAAGGTAAAATTCTTCAGGAAATCAACAACTGCTTTTAAAGTCAACATTATAATATCTGTCTTAGAACTGTATATGTTTTTCCTATATTTAGTACCGTATTTCATAGTTTTTCCAAGAAGATATCTTGGATCACTACCAATCTAAGAATGTAATAACATAAATTAATAATTAAAAATTCAATAATTCAATAAAATTGATCATTTCAATTAGGTTGCTGCTCAGCAGACATATCATGTATCAGCTATTTTATAGCCTCTGACACCACCATACAGTACATACACCACCACATACTACGTGATTTTCACAGCTACAAAGTAACTTTGGCAGAACTATAAAATGCCTCTCATCTCTTCTCATCGCTGCTGACCATTTTCCAAGAATACCATAGAGTTTTGGATTTCTGAAGGTGTTTACCTACTTTCCAGGCCCTGCAGGGGCCCTGTAGTGAAAGGAAGAGGATAGAAACCCAAAGGCTGTTGCTTTAGTAGTGTACAGGCTGTGTACCTTTACCAACATGTCTGTGAAAGGGAGTGTATTATTGTTGAAACTACTTACAGTTTCTTTGTCTGGTCCATTTTCTTTGTGCGCTTCAGGCAGAAAAAGCTTAAAATACTTAGATAAAGTACACTGTAGATGGTTTCCTTTGAGCCATATCACACAGACGCACATACCCGAGATGAGTCTGACTGAAAGCATTTAATTTCATTTTGGTTTTAAGAGGAATTGGAAATCTATTGACTAAACTTAAAAAAAGTGTTTTGAAGAAATGCAGAAAACTGGCTCTTTAGAGGAAACAGGAAATAAGAAAAGAATAATACTTCTCTGTAATAATAGACCCCAATGTAATGTAAAATGTGCATATGAATAAGCGCATTCCATAATGATTCATAATCACTAAAATTGAACTTCTTTCATTACGTCATTATTCAGATCATTTTAAATGAAATTCCAGACTTTCAAAAGTAATTTGACTATTATGATTAGCATTCACACTCCAACACAGACATTACATTTCACTTTAGATGAGATGTACCCATGTAAATCAAAGTAATTTACACATATTAATGTTTGAATAGAAAAATCTGTTGATAGCTGCCTCGTGTTGTCCAAATGAATTGTAGCCAGATGGTGTGAAATAAATGAATAAAATCATACATGGACTGATGGTGCCAGAAATGTTTGATCTCTTGGTAAGTCATTATTAAGTGATGGAGTAGTCCTCCAATTTTGATTAGCATCTAAATCTCTTTGTCAGTAAAAATGGTAATTCTGCTGGGTGCTAATGACAGCATTTTAGTTTATACGCCATTATAAAGAATGTTGGCAATTATGATGTTTTGTTATTGCATTACCTGTAGCAACAGTGCAGAAAACTTGTTATTTTGCTTTTTTTTAGTAAACCGATTTATGCAAAGGGGTCTCGTGGGAAGAATTTTAAGATTTAAAGTGCTTTTCTAAAATTCCTCATTAATTTGTCAGTTTTAGTACTTCAACAAATTTAGATGTGTATCATAAAAATTAACAAACCTCACAGCCTTAATACTGCTTGCTTGGAACTTAAAAATGTTAAGATTAGGGCATTTAATGTACCCTTCCAAAATATTGCAATATGAACGAGGTGTGCTTGTTATGAAAATGGAGAGAGAAGGAGGCCAAAAAAGGGGAGACCACATATGAATTGGAACTACAGTAAAAAGGTAAAAAGGTTTCTAGAACAGAGAAGAAGGCAAACCAAACATTGCAGGGATGTCTACATGCAACAGAAGTGGTGTCTGTTGAAAAAAAGAAATGTAAATGTAACCAAACAGTGGAAGCTAAGGGAGAGAAAGAGGATGTCTGACGGTCACTAGCTTAAGTAGTGTTGCAGGAATTCAGACCAGGTGAGTGAAATCTCCTGGGTGACCTGACATCACCCGCAAATAGATGCCACGGAATTAGTTGTGTGTTTATCCTTTACACAACCACTTCTGTTGTCATCCATGTTAACAGATGACCCTTTTTCAATGTCAGTAATGAAGCTTTGAGGAATAAGAGAATGTCTGGCTTTATCTGCATTTGCCATTTTCCACCTTTTTGAATCTAATCGTGTCTTTGCATTGACTTTGTATGTAATCGTGCCGTGTCTGAATTTTGCTCTGTCTGAACACACACAAGTGTAGAACAAGTATACCTTTACACAAGACTGTAAGTGAATCATAATAAACTTTCAAGGCCGAGATGTAGTGGTGCTACTTTTCTATATAGGTTTACAGTAATTTCATATTGCATAATAGCAATATGATGGTCGATGTTGGCAGGCTTATGTTTGCATTTAGCATTTTATTATTAAAGGTACTTTCATTTTTTTCTGCCTTATGTAATATTTTTCAAAGGCATCTATTTTGAAGCAGCTGCTATGGACACATATACATGGAAGAATTGAGTTGGATTCCTACATTTCTCAGCACGTTGTACTTATGGATCAGAAGAGAATAGTGTTAAATGGATAAGGATGATGACGGTAATACATCCTTAGTGACATTTAAGATTGAATGCAGCAAGCCACCATTTGCAAATATGTTTTATTGGCAAGCCAGGAATGGGGCCTTACTGCCACAATCCAATGTTAAACTTCCTTTTTGTTGGATCCCACCCTTCTCTATGACAGGCAGCATCTTGCCCCACCCTGTGTGTTTTCATGAACAGAGGTGAACTCAAACAGGTGACATCTTCCAACATTGCTACAGTCTTCAAAGGAGAATGGCGCCACAGCCTTGTAATGCATTTCACCCACGGCATGGTCTGGGAAGTGAGTTGCTGGAAAGGTCGCAACACTGTCAGTACACTATACCTACAGTACACTTCACCCTCCTCTGAGCAAAGGGTCTGGGGACAGTACAGACTATTCACCTGTGCCTCCCAGCTGGCTCTCAAGACAACTCCCCTCTTGGCTATTAGTCAAGCTGTCTTCACTGGAATGGACAGCAGAAAGATATACCTGCACCAGCCTCCGCATTGACTTTGGGTAGTCATGTTGAAAGAGGATGACAGGAGATTTCTGACTTACCATGCCTGTTTATCTGTGTATTGAGAGGCAGTGCAGTGACAGACCATCCACTTTTTGGTAATCTTCAGATAATGTACGTCCACAAGGTGTAATGTGCATTTCATTTTATGAAATCACACTATTTATATTTGTGTCTTTATTATACAAGGCTCATCATGGATATACTTTTCTGGTTGCAACATGTTCACAGCATGAAAATGGTCATTAGAGGAATTTTGTTTCCATTTTTTTCAGTCACCAGCTCCGCTACATGAAGGGTAAATGCCTTGTTCAATCGTCCTCCAACAGCCCAGACTTTACCAAGCCAGTCTTAGGTGTCGGATTGACAATTTTCTGGTCACAAGCATGATTTGTCTAACCTTTGGGCTCCTCCTGGCTCAGTTTGTCTGAAATGGTAATTTGCTGCTTTGAAGTTTTCTCCATTGAGAAAAGTCTGGTCTTACAAGCCTGTGCTGTATAGCCAACTCATCCAACTCTGATTTTATATTATATACACAGATGCTCGCTGAATAAAGGTCTCTGTGTAAGATCAGTTCTGACCCACGGAAAAAGGCTTTTACTGTACTTGTTTCTTTCCGTCCAATGAAATATTTCAATGGCATTTTGATTACATGCCACCGTGGACAGAGAAAGAGCAATTTGAGGACAGATTGACCTTTCCTCTTCTCTCCACTACCACTTGCTACTACCTTTCCCATCCACCACATCTCATCCATTCACTCTGCAACCCAAGTTCACTGCAAATATGTGCGATACTGAGAGAATTTCACCATAAACCCATGAAGTCTGTTTATTTGTCTGTGTGGTACTTCTGTTGTGTTCCTGGATGGGATTTGCAGTGGATACCATTGACTGGCAGGTAGGCTTTGAGATGAAGTCCTGTTTGCATTTTTAATAAAGGAAGGACAATACAGGCTTGACTGTAGTGTATGTGCGTCTGTGTGTGCATTTTAGAAAAAGAAAAAAAAGAGACAAAGACAGTGAGATAGAGAAAGAGAGGGAGAGAAGTGACACTGCCCTGGGGCATCGTCATATTACCTCCACAATGCAAGGCTGAACTCAAAACATTGCTCCCTCATTTCAGCCAGGAAACTATGGTGCTATTATGTTGTGAATAGAAACATGCCGTCTTCATGTATCAATTTACCACTGAACCCTTAAAAATGCCTCGGCAGCAGGAAGTGACCCATAAATGTCAAATGACTCCGGCGTAGTGTCCTAAGATGGGAGGAAATTATGCAAGGAGCAAACTTGCTAGCAGAAGTGATCAACCACAAATTTATTCTATTCAGATTCACAAAGCAGCGGCTAATTTGAGGGAGTGACACCAATTTCCCACAGGCCAACCCGCATGCCTTTTTTTTCTCTATTTACTATTAAATACCAAAGAGATGTGCATCTAGTGAGCGAGCTGGGAGAGACATTAATGAAGGATTCCATTCAGCCCCCACCTCCCGCAACCTCTCACACCCTCCCCCTCTCATAATAATTGTACAGGCTTTACAGTTATGGCACAAATATCTTAGCAACCACAGCTTGTGCCATCGACTATATACTAGCTATGCATAAATAATGGCAGAAATATAACATGAGTAAAACATGCTAGTAGCTCTGTGAGGCTGTATTTATGCAGAGTAATGCTTTGAGGCAAATGCTAATGTTGGCATTAAAACATTCACACAACAACAATGCTAACATGCAGACGTTTAGCTGGTGTAATGTTTACCATGTTCACCTTCTTAGTTTAGCATGTTAGCATTTGGTAATTAGCACTAAACACAAAGTACAGTTGAGGGAATTTGTACAAAATTTTGTGCCAATCTGTCCAGTAGATGTTAACTTATTTCACAGGAATATCTCTTGATATCTCTTATCTCTCTTGATATATCTTGACCTCCTGGTGGCGAGAGGGAAAGTTAGGGGATCTGCAAAGTTTTGGACATTCATCCTCTGGGCACCATGGATATCTGTACTAAATTTAACGGCAATGGCAAACAATACAATCAGTTATGGCTGACTACTAGCAAGCTTACAAGGAGCTCTTAACATAAAATTTATCAGATTATCCAGTTTTGTTCAGTTCAAATCATGACATAGAGTAAACTTTTGTATTTAATTTAATTTAGATATCTTTTTCAAGTTCAAATATGGTTCCCAAATAAGTCTTTTCTGTTCTTTTCCTTGTTTTTTTTTAAATATCTGTTTTGTGTTTCCTCCACAATCAGCTGTAAAGCTGCCACAGTCTGATGTAAAGTTTGGGAGCATGAGAGGCTCTCGCTACTAATGCTGTTCAAACTTCTGCCTCAGTCTGCCCTGCATATTGACTCTAGTGGCTTGATTGTTTGGAGTGTGTGCTGCACGTATCCTTGACATTTTCTCTCTCTCCCTCTGTATTGCTCTCAGTCTCTCACTCTTTTTTGTCCTGACTATATTTCTGAAAGTGTCACAGCACTCAGGGGATCATTTTACAGCAATTTAACTTCATGTCAGATGTGAGCATATTTAGAAAGGAGAAGCAGCAACAGTCATAACTGAAAAAAAGTATTAGTATCTCAATAGTACTCAATAGTATCTCAAAAGTATTATCACCAAAACATATCAGGACTTGTTATGCAGTATGACCTTTATCAAAGTGTTGGATACAACGTAAAAGATAAATATAGTGTCACATATAGCTGTGGTAGATACAGTACGCTTGAAAGCAGTTTGATTTGGTGAGAAAGGATTAAAAGTATAACTGGAACTGGTGGAACTAGGTGACATTGTGATTTCACTTCACCAACTGTAATGGCCAAATTGCGAAAGTAAGAGTTTGAGGGACGGACCGGCTTAGCAGGTTAAAGCGGGCAAACTGGAGAGGAGCCGAGTTAAAAAGGCCTGCTAAATGAGTCCAGGCACCAGGGTGCCAACTGTGGTTTCCTGCAATGTTGTGATTTGATTGTGGTTCGCTGTTAAGGCTCTCTTTGCTCATAATGGCACTTCTTTATCCACTGTAATATTATTCAAATCAGAGTCCAATGACACACTCCTACAGGGTAGAAAAATCCACCCAGGCTTCAGATTAATTCAAGGGCCCCATGAGAAATGAGCTGGCTAAATGGAGAGCCGTTAAGTTTTTAATTTCTATACTTTCTGTAAGTGTAAGAAAAGAGGAGAGCTGTTGCAGTAGAGGGGAAGCTTAATATAGAAATATAGTGATATTTCTGCGAGTTGTGAGCAATGATGTCTGTCTGCATTTCTTGCACATAAAAGATCAATTTGGAGAGAAATGATTTTTTACGCTAATTTGTGTTTTTTTTATGGTCTCAGCTGAGATAGGATGCTAAATTTGAAAATAAAATAGCTCCAGGAAGTAGCATAGAACAAATTGGCTTTTACTTTAAGCCATGCACATGAACACACATACACACACCTTTAGATACACCTTGAAATGATCTCAACTTTGTTAGGAATGATGTCACCGTTACATTTGCTATTTTGCCACCAATGACCACTTATTACCAATAGGTGGCAATCTGTCCTTGTCACTCAATGTTTCGAGTGTTCTTGCATATCTGCAGAACTTTAATGTATGCTGAATGAGATGAGATGATTTTTACAGCTATATAAGAGGGACAGGAGATGAAGAAATGTGGAGGGGGAAAGACGAAAAAAAGACTCTGAGAGTGAGACAAAGGTTGAGAGTGATGAAGGGAGGACGACAGGGGTGCTGACTGGTCAAAAGGTTTGCTTTCTCCACCTGCTATGCCTTCTGTCCATGTGAGACCAAATCCCTTTTGTGTTTTAAGCCTCCTCATAAAGGAGTACACCCCCAATAATGTCTTGTGTCTATGTGTTCCCCAGTTGCACTGTATGTCAGGAGTTCATCTATTCTGCATAAAGGTTGGAGGCAAGGACACAATGGGTGTAAGTCATTTGGCTTGTTCCTCATTAAAAGGCTACCATCAAATGAGGGCTTGGGGGGGCAGAGATATGGCTGATGATTGCATATTTCACTGAAGCAGTGGTCATGGCTTCACAGCTGGCTGGCACAACACACCAGGGTCTCAGTCAAAGCCAGTGCAAAACAAACAATGCCAATCAACCCGGTGTCTCTGGATGCCTCTCTATGTTCAGTAACACAATCACAGGCTCTCAACAGTCTTCAGTTGCTCCATGGCTTTGCCACCTCCCATGTTACTGCATTGACGTGAAAAGAGACAGAGGGCAAAGCAATATACTCAATGTCTGCTTGAAAATAACAGTCTAGTAACTCTACTTTCAAGCAATTATGCAAAAACTGGCTTTCTGATTCCAAGTTTTAAATGGAAGGAGAGCCGGCAATTGATGCACATCATCACAGCTTTAACATCACACACAGAATTGCCATTCCCACATGGGATGTTAATAAGACTATTTCCTGCCATCGACTATAAAAATGAGTCCCAAGTATTTGAAGAGAACTGTGGGCAAGGGCATTGTAAGTAATTGCTTTCCTCTCCTTTTTCACAAGCAAGAAGCAGTATGTTCCATGAATACTCAATACATTAGTTTTCTATTGTAAGGACACCATATGCATTCCGTATAGACATACAGAGATATATTTATACCTCACTAAAAATGTATTGGAATGAAAAACAAAACAATATCTTTGTGATATTCCGGAAACATGTTTCCCATTATTGCCTGTAAAGAAGCAATGCATTTCTGTGTATCAGTTTGTAAGTGCAGAAGGTCCAAGGCTCGCTATATATGGAATAAAATGGGTGAAACAAGCTCTGCACAAAGAATATGTTATCAATGAGGATGAAAAAACAAACAACTTCTATCTCTTCATCGTGTCCTTGATAGGAATCAACAAATGAGAACACAAAAGAAAGGGAGAGAAAGAGGGCACAGACATTGGACAAAAGAGGAGCTCTCAAAGGCTTTGAAAAAACTAAACAAGGCCCTGGAAAATGCAGAGATACTCTCTTCCTTTCTCTATCTTCAGGGGTGGAGATTTAGATCAGATTTTACATTCATGCAAGAGCTGTGGGTTCGCAAATGAATACATATGCATGCTAACATACAGCTGTAGGTTAACCTTAATATTTGATGGGAAAAGATTGTTAGGAGGATTGCAGTCGGAGAGTAGCGCATGCTTCTCGGCTATATTGAAATTAATGAATCTTGACAGACACGCTGTGCACTTATGCTTGTCTATAAACAACTATAAGTACAGATATACGTATGACACGATAGGACAATGTAAAAACATTATTCACTGATCAGATAAATCACAAACAAACAACCCTCAAATGCATTCAATCATTGTAGGGATTACATCAAGTAACACGGTTTTATCTTTAATATTATATTATCTTTCATCGGTGCCCCACGACAGATATGGCAGAAACATGCTATGCTCATCAAACCATCTGTTATCTTCAACTAAGCATATATTATGCATATTTAGAAACCATGTTTCGAACACAAGTAAATTGGATTAAGATCTGTGGAGATTAGAGATTTTCCGTATAGTACGACACATTTAGCTGATAAAGTTGATCTGGAACATCTGTTAATGAATAAAAAGACAATGTCACATACAATATCGCCTCCTGACAAAGATCGGGATCGACCGAGTTCTTTATAATCATAAAGGTGAAAGCAGTTTTGGTCAGGAAGTTCTATTGATGAGAAAAATACATTCCAATTGATTTTTGAAAATATCAATATTAATGTTTTACAGGAAAAAAAAGCAATGTAAAGATTCCCCCCCCCACACACTTTTCATAAAATAAAATAAATATATTTTTGACATTGTTCCCTCAGATTTGGTTAATAAGAAGCTGTGACAAAGACAAAAATTCACAATCACCGGCTCATTCATCAGCTCATTCAGCAGCGACTAATAACGTCCAGTCATATTCCTGCAGGTGCAGTGTGGCTATTATAATCAGACACTTCCCATTACTGTTAATTTAATGTGTTAACCAAGATGTTCGTGTATGTTAAGGGGGGGTTTAATCTCTCAGCAGAATCCTCACTGATGATCCAATTCTTTTTTCAAATTCTTCTCCCTTAAAGCAGAATCTTTTCCGTCAAATTTAACTGTAAAGGGTCAATTCCTTGATGTGTATAATACACAGGGTTATAATACATAAAAACGAAGCCTATGAAACATTTATACACTGCTGTTTCCATTTCCTCACAAACAAACAAGATAAACATATCGGTAATTAACCATTTCTTCTATGAATTACAGTACATCCATGCAACCAATTTGAAATAACAATGTATGTTCAATGAGTAATTGTAGTCTTTTAACATTTAACCAAGACCAGAAACTGTATATCATAAAACATGACCATAAATACCTTAATTATGATTTTGCTGCCATTAGTAGATAATGTAGGGAAAACAAAAATACTGTGAACGTTGATAAGTAATTTGCAGTTTCAATTTATTTAAAATTTAATTTGAACCTTATGGAGTATAATGTAGTACAATGTCACATTATGTCCTGTCCAAATGTATTTACACGCTGCAAAAATAACTGTTTTTTAAAAGTGAGGCTTAGAAGAACTGGTTGCTGTATCACCCTGCTGATATATTGGTCTGGCTCCAGTTGCACAACTGTTGACAATTCCACTTCTGAATAACTAGTCACAATTTGTAAGTTGAAATGCTAACTATGGAGCTACTTAGTAAACTATCATTTTCTTATTTGTCTGCAATTCTTTTGAACGTGATCCAAGACTTCCCAGTCAGCCTGCATTTATTTGTAGCTCTTATGAAAAGGCAGCAATACACTTGAGGATGTTCTTTGCCGTGATTATGGGCACTGACACTGCTCAGCTGTACCTCATATACTGCATCACTGACATGCCCATCATCTTGTAGTGAACTGCCTCTCGGGTGTTACTGCTATATTATATCATTTGCTAAGAGTCGTGTTTGATCTTAAAATGTCAGTGCAGGGACCAAAACTTTGTGAAACTGTAAATCAGCGCCCTGCAGTTCTCCCAACCTCTCAGACCTTGTTTTCTAGCCCTTCAGTATTACAGTTTCACGTCTGTGGAGTAACCCTGTCTGTGTCAGTTTGCCTTTACATGCTTTGCTTGATGGAGCAATTAAGTGAAGAAATGCCTGTCACTTCCGAGCCGACTGGTCAATAAGGGTCTGAAACAGATTTAAGCGGACAGTATGTTGACACTGATGACTACTGTGGAGTTATAGCTAGCAGGACAGAAGTGCCACCTAATTCACAGTCATGACCTAAGCACACACAGACCACGGGGGCTGGAGGACTGTCATGGCCACCCAAGCACACAGTATCTCCACATAATCAGCACTGGTGGGTTGCTTGTCACCAGACTGGCGAATGTTTCTGGCTGGGCCCCAAAAGCCAGTTAGAGTGGTGACAGCGCTTCAGGGTACTGGATGAATGCCTGAGCAGCTGTCATGACCCCACGTATTTGACAGTTTTTTTCTGTAAAGAGAAAAGAGGACATGTGAAGCTGAACATATGAGTTCTTGTAAGAACTCATATGGCATTAATGACTTCATTAGAGCTGGATTCTCATCTTGAATATGATTCTCCTTTAAATATGATTACACAAAATACAGTATATATAAGATTAGGGTAGAGTAAAATACAGGCAGACAAAGAAACACCAGGTCAAAACTAGGCAACTAAGTTGAGCTGGCAAAGGGAATGCTATGGAGGCTGGTATGCTGGGGCAAATGAGAAAGTTAGGGGCAGGTGTGCAGGCAGGAGTAGAGTCAGGTAATGAGTTGAGCACATTGTGGGTGATTGGTGGACAGGTGATGAATGGCAGGTATGAAATGATGGGAAATGTTAAGAATTGCAGAGAATAACCTTTATGAGGAGGCTTAATAATAAGAACTGGGGCCTGTACTATGAAACAAGTTCAACATACCCAGGATATCTTTTCATTAGCTGACATCACTGAGCCTAACATCGGCCATCCAGATAACCAGTACTATCAAGCTGACTATCAACTGGTTCAGTCAACTCTGGGTTTTCCAGCTACGAGCGCAGGGTTTTTAATTACAAGCGACATCATCAGAACCATGAATGAAGTCTTTCATATGATATGAGATGAAATGGTGATACCAAGTACCTGCGGAAAAATTCTAGGGACAGCAAAAAGTCATATTCAACGAAGTGAAATGTAAATGATAGCCTGTAATCATACAACAGGATAAGAAGATGCAGAAACACTAGAAATAATTTCCAAATATTAAAATACATGTAGGAATTATCATAAATGATTTCCTTGTAGATTGAGTAATTTTTGCTATTCAGTTGGATGATGAAGAAACCATCTGAATATGTCACATAAAGTAATGCCAGACTGTTTCTGCTTCCGAAGCAAAGACTGGAAAAGTAGTTAATGACTGATGAGGCCGATCAGACCAAAATGTTGCATTTATAATCATGGCAGCAGCCAATTAACAGTGTGTGGATTATTTTTTTTCTAATAAAAGACAATCTTTCGTTTTTATTTCCAATTATCACCACACAGTTGTCTCATGTTATTTCTGAGCTGCAGTGATGGGATCAGAGTGTAAAATCACCCACACTGTCAGCTGTCAAACTTTGCACAATTAAAATTCAGCTAAAATCGTCATTATCTGTTTGGTGTTTTAAACAATCTCTCTGCTTGTTAAAAGCTCCAGAGTGGTCGGAACCAGAGTGGTTGGAACAATACCAAAGAAAGCCTGGAACAATAAAATGTCTCCACTGACCTATAAAAATATATATTGCTCTTTTAAACTCAGGACTTTTCTCCATGTCGGGATCCTATAGGATCCTATAGGAATGATGACTTTTTTTCCAGTGATCTGATTGGTCAGTGGTAGGGGTATTGACAGGTTATGATCCAATCCTCTGAAATTAACCTGCTCCAGAGCAGATTAGCTGTTCTGCATAAGTTGCCATGGCGATCTACCCCAGTAAGAAGTGAACCACCTTTGTAACCCTGAAATCCCAGAGTTAAATCTGAAGTTACCTTTCTACAAGTAAACTGGGCTGTATTATTTGTAGTAGCAATGTATAGCAGTAGAAGTAGTGGTAATGGTACTGAAATGGTAGCAGCAGCAGCGGTAGTGATTGAAAGTAGCATTAATACATAAGAGTAATACATAAAGAACATAATGCAAGAGGACGTGAAAGCAAGAAAAGATTAACCCACATTGCTTGCTGGCCACTAAAAGAAATAGCATGAAAGAGTTAGTCACCAATTTCTCAGGGTATGTCTCAAGTATGCTTGTCATATCACATCACAGTAATAATAACAGAATGACTTTTCATGTCGGAATCCAATTATCCCAAAGGTAATTTACATAGTTAAGTCCATGTGTTATTTTCCATAACTCTCTAATTAAGTGATTGTTGTTGTAAGTTGAGCTGTCATTATGTAATATTTTGTACTCAGTGAAATGCTGTCATTTCAAACTGTGGTCTGCAAAACCATTAAATCTGTTTGGGGAATATTCCTTTGATGTTTTAACCTTTCAAGGAGAGCCACTTTAGCTCAGAAATTGGCTCCACATCCTCAGTAAGCCCTTCACCACCTGTAAGTCAAACCCCCTGTGGAATAAATGTGAAAAAAAAAAAACCCAATAAGTGAAATGGGGTTGAGTGGAGGAATGAAGGGGTTTAGGTGATGAAAATAGGAATGCTAATGTGTAATGTCTAATTGCTAGTTGCTTAAATTGGCTGACATGAGCACCCATCTGCTGAAGGTGTGCAACGTTGCAAAGTGCTCGCTAATTAAAATACTTGAAAGATAATTTGGGAAATTGAAAATTATTAAATGCCTATTTATGTTATTCCGGTGCATTAGGAAAAACAGGACCAGAGAATGCTCTGCGTTATTATGGGATGCTATTGTACACGGAGGAGTGAAGGTAACAGAGGAAGTCAGGGGTGAAGGGGGTAGATGGTTGCAGGAAAATGCACAATATTTATGAAGCGCTGTCAGGTTAATGTCATGCAACATTTATTGATGCAGTAATGTTTAATTTAGCATACGCTCCTGTAATAAGCCATTAGGTGTTGTGCTATGATTCAGAGTTTGATGGTGCTGTAATGACAATCAGATGCCCTTGAGTATCTCACTAACACTGGGTCTGCGGTGTTTAGACGCAGAAAATAAATCAAACTTAAAATATATTTATGCCAGCTAAAGATGCTGTGCGGTTGTGCTGGCTATCGATAACATGAGGATCTGTCTTTTGAGGGCTGGTTGTAAAATATTCAAAATTTCAGACAGGAACATGATTGGATTAGCTTTGATAATGGATGTCATAAAAGCAGGCAGTGCCATTTTAATAAATCTGTCACATTGCCAAAGGGTAGAAATTATAGAAGCATGTCATAGAACGACAACAGAATCTTTTCAGGCCAACAGCCCCCTTAATACACACACATGCGTACAACAAAAAGAGATCCAGGTTGTAAGAAACTATGGTTAGATTTGAGGAGAATGATAAAGAACAAACAAAACCTTCCTAAATTCATTTCCTATCACAGCCTCACAGAAACAACAAAATGACCAATGTCAGCTCAAGGAGGGTTGACCTTGGAGATAAAACCAGCAGACTCTCCAGTTATCCCTGTGATTGCGTGACACCACGTAAATGACCAAAAGTCCTTTTGTCCTCTGTGATTAATGCCCTTAATTCGCTTGTAGCCCACCTGTGTATTTCACTTGTCTCTGGCGAGGCATTCCCAAGAATGTCTTTTGACACTCAGAACGAACGACATTGATTTACATGAGGATTAAAGAATAGATTATCATATCAGACGCAGAGATGGATCACTGAAATAACTCAAGGAAAACAGAGCTATCAGCTGAATATCATACCATGCTTTGCATATGGATGAAGATACTGAAATGTGTCCCTCTGTTGTCTGCTGTGGCTTGCTTGCAAAAATGGTTTCTGTGTGCTGAGTTGACCCGCAGCCATTTGCAGAAGGACTTTAAAGTTTGTTGCGATCATTATTTCCAAAGGCTGTCAATGCCACAGCCCAGTCACTGCATGAGGAGAGGAATTCACAGGGTCACATTGTTATCGTTGATTTCCTCGCCATTGACATGACAATAAATGGCCGGTGACAAAAACACAGAGAGCACATTTCTGTGCAGACAAGCCACCACCATTGTTTATGAGAGCTATTTTTGTCTCTTTCCTGTGGTTCTTTCACAAAAGCGTATTGTTTTTATATCTCAGAAACACAGTCCAACAGAACCTGCTGTGCTACTGGTGCCTCCTTGTAATGAAAATACAGAATTTATCTTTATAATGGATCATTATACATCTGCCAAGGTGTAATGGCAGCAAGATAAAAATAATGTTGCTTGATTTACTTCACCGGCATACTCCATTAGATTTTAGTCTGGCAAATTAGCACGGAGGAGGAATCAGGATTGCAGAACAGGCGAGCTGTGAGATCGAGAACATAGGCACTGTAAAATTGCCCTATTATAAAAGTTGCATCAGGGGGACATTATAAACAACCCCTGCCAGGGGATTTATTAGTGCTGAGTGTTGTAGCAGGGACAATGTCCTTTTTCACTCTTTCAAAAAGCCATTAGTGCACTGCTCCGAGTAGCTGTGAGAAGGGACGGGAACCATGCAGGGATGGAAGGAGGGAAAAACAGAGAGGGTGTCACACAAATGATTCAGCTCAGTATCACACCAAAGCGTGTAATACACCAGCCGATCCACTAGAGGATACCGCATCAGTGTTACGTTTTGCCTCGCCTAGACATGAAAAATACAAGCGTGTACAACTTTTAAAGAGCCTGTCAAGTGACAAATTTCCATATTTGGAAGGGGAGGGTTGGGTGGATGGATATATCCTAACTTGCAAAAAGTGGACTCTGCTGCAGGAGACTGCTGTTCGCTTCCCGCTTCCAACCGCAAGCATCACGTTTCCAACCGCAAGTTGGGACAGTTTTTTAAAAACTGTAACTATGACGATTGTGGTGTTTACTGTTGCCATGATGATGAAGGTTGCCTAACTTTAAGGAAGTAGTAACTTTAACCCACACCAAGTGATCATTTTAACCCAAATCTGAGCTTTCCCTAACCCTAACCAAGTGTTTTTTGTGTTTAAACCTAACCAGACCTTAATCACAGCATCGTCACACCATAAAACTGTCGCCCTCTGCTGGTACCGCACCTTTGTACACGCATTTACTTTTCAGGCGAGGTAAAACGTGACATTGACATGGTGGATCGGGGGATGTATTACACACTTTGGCGTGATACTGGGTTGAATAATTGCAAAGGGAATTGAACAAAAGAATATGAACTTTAAAAAATGTCTCATATGTTACACAAGTATTCACTTTCAGTTTGACTTAATAAATTACAGTGTTGGATTGGATGGTCTTGTTCAGGGCTCGTTTCACACAGATTTGTCGGAACAGAACACAGACTACTTAGTCTGTACTCCATAGTAATAAATAAAGGGATATCACAGGATTCAATTCTCGGTCTATTATTATTTTCAAAGCACATAAATAATATTTTCCAACATTTCCAAATTATAATATATTGGGAAGATGATACATTTATCATGTTAGTCTATTGTCTGTACTGTTTGTCAAATGTGTGTCAAGATGGACGCCTGTCTTCTCCTAATGCAAACCAAATCTACCTACAGGTACAAATAAAGCAACCTGAAACTGTATCTTGTCCAATTATGTTTTCAAGTGCAGCTAATTCTTCATTCAGTCTATCATGCTTATACTTCCATCAATCTCTTTAAATTATTTTCTTTAGCAGTCAGTTTTTTACAATTTTTTTTTTAGCTCTTCATCATGACTTTTTATGAGACTGGTAATTCTGCTGCTTGACAGATGATTTGGTACCTAGTCTGTTTTTGTGGTAAATGTTGGAAAATGCTCATTTTCAAAAGCAATACACCAGCAATCAGACTACTATTGTAAGTTAAAGTGGGTGTCTTCAAAACACACTAGAGACAGATGTAAAGAATTGTCCTATTCTAGCATTATTAAGGCTACAAATAACCCACAATGCAACACTGTGTAAAAGCCTCACTCTGTAACGAGCTCCATTCAAAGAGAAAATCATCTGTTGTGAATTTAGAAATGTCCAGTCCTCAAAAATAATATGATCCCCACTTTTTTAAATGTAATATCCCAAAAATATTGTCTTATATTCAGGCCAATATGGTATGTGACTTCTACTCTCACTCGAACTAAGTGATGTCCAGATTACAATCTTCTTTCGATGTTCTTTAAACATCTTTGCTCGCTCTTAAACCTTTGTTTAATGCTGATATTTTAAACCTTTATTTAACCAGGTAAAGCGTGTTATTACAAGATCTCTTTGCCATATAAATAGAGTGAATTGCTAAAAATTTGAATACAATTTTAAAACTCGCATACCTTAAATTGCATTATAATTTAGAAATATTTGTGGTTCTTCATGTTCTTTCTCTGATCATGTTTCACCAACTGTACCAAATTCTCTGTTGCTCAGTTAATTTGTATTTGAACAAGAAATTACCCCCACCAGAACTTACATTGTAAAGTATGTGAACATAAACAAATGTAAACCTTACATATGTAAACACCCATCATGGTAATGTTTTGCTAAGGAAGGCAAGTGAATCTTAATGAGATAACTAACATGGATGCCTGGTTCATTGTATCTTAATGTATGATTCATTATGACCTAAAGTGACTTGGAACCTCGATCTTCTCTGACAGCTAAGAAGGCAGTTGTGGCGTATCCCAGGGAAAGACAATGACCCCGGTTACTTCAGCACAGATTGGCAGCACACACTTCCCAAGGTCGACAGAGCACTAGAGCAACAGCAAAGGTTATTTCATTGCATTTAGCCACTGACTACATTGCGTCTCACACAAGCCCTAGGCTGCTTTCAACAAGCCTGTCCTGCTAAATTCTTTTGAACAGTTTTCCAAGCACAGTCATAGACATTTGTTATTTTCTCTGGGAATTTAATGCTGTTTCCTTTTTCAGCACCACAAGTGTCTCGTGTAGATTAGAAAGAGCACAAGCTAACAAAACCTAAAAGCCACTCAAGTCCAAAATGTAAGGGCAAATTCCCCATCACTTCAAACCATTGCACTGTCACTTTGACAAGCCATAATACTTATTAAGCTGACAATGCCATGATGACTTGAGCCTCAAAGAGAAAAACATTTCATAAGGATATGGGCCAGAGCTGTGGCATTGGTCAAAACAGTCATGGAGATAGCAAGAGTGAGCCTCTTCTGACCTTGTGAAGGGTTTTATGAGAGGGAGAGTTGATAGTTTTTGTCAGCATAAAGTTATTGTGCTTGCTGCTGTAACAGGATGATATCCTGACTCTGCACTGTCTGGAATATACACCCTCCCCCGGTAAATTTCATCTCTTTATCCCTTGGAGTGGGAGCACAGCAGCCCAGAATGCACTCCCTGTGGGTGGAAGAGAGGAGGATTAGGAGCTCCCAATGTGCACAGCTGTATGCTTGGAACTTGTTTTCCTATGTTGATAGAGTGAGACAATTTGTCTAGATCTATGACCTTTTTCTTTTTGGCACTCGCTTACCATCAGAGTGTATAGCATTGATGGAGTGATGGATTCTAAAATGTGCTTTGTGAAGATGCCACCAGATGACACCGAGCAGAAAAACAAGAACATTGCATCATCTCCTCTATCACTCAAAAGCATTTGAACCTCTTAAATCATGTGGCAGTGCACCAAATTGGACTGACAACCACAAGGAAATTGCTGCTGAGTTTTAAATGGATTAGCAACTGTAAGAATTGCTCTTTTCCAACTAGTTTGGCAAAGGCTTCACAAAAGGTTTCTCTGGGATCCAAAAAAAAAAAAACATTTGTAAGTTTTTGTAAAAATATCTTACTTTGATTTTAAAAACCAACTTTGGTGGAGTGTCATCAGATATTAAGACTTATGTAGCATATGTAGCTATGCGCCTTGGACCTAATTATGTGACATAAAAGCCTAATCCAATAACTCCTCTGTATTCAACATGTGTAGAAATAGAAATATGAGACATTGTTGTTCATTAATAAGCAGCCAGCCTGCAGTTTGAAGGTAATAACTGACCATCAACAGCTAGCTTACATCAGGTTGTTGCACAGTGCTGCAGAAGTCGCATCCACACAGTGAAGTTGTGTTCACACACCATCCAACGCTGAACAAACCCAAGTCATTCCTGAATGTAGGGTATCAGTGAATTTTGTTGACAAGCCAACTAAGAGGATGCAACGCAATGTAAATAGGACAACTTTGGAGTTACCGGAGGGCATATTCCTTCTATTATGGCAGAAGCTAGCCATCGAACTCCACCTCCACCAACTATGTCAAGCTAAACTGTACTGGACCGGTCTTTCCCATATAACTAGATTGTATGGATGTAGCGAGGTGTGACGTCAACTATTGGTTTGCATTGGAGCCAGTTTGAAGCAGAGTTGCAGCTTATGGGCTGACGTACCTACTTTAGCTAAATTGTGTTAACACGGCAGGTATCAAAATCAAGTAACATTAAACTTGCCAAATATTGTGAGAATTGTCCAACTCAGTTTGAGTCCTGGATCCAGGGAGAGCAGCAGTTGAGCCAACTGTCAATCACAGCTGTCAATCAAAGCCCACATGGCAGACATCAAAGCTACTATAAGTCTTCAAATCTTATTAACTGAGCAATAATTTCCAAAATGACCACCACCACACTTATTAGAGGGCCTGAATTTAGCGATCGATAATGACCCGCTGAAAAAAAATATTGACTCAACAATATTTCATTCTTTCTTCAGACCTCTGTACATCTCAGAACTTTTTTGTTTATTGTCAGTGTTTTATTATCAGTAGATAATATTCACACACTGCATCATGCTAATGTGAATATGCTAATGCAAATCTCATTCTACAGGACCCACTGCCCAAGCTAATGTCTATATATGCTGTATTTTAAATCACATCTGTCCAAAAATCTGAGCTATCCTTTTAAAATGTCACCTCTTCTGTATTTTTCTTATGATTTCATCAAAATGAAAGTTAATAGCCCCATCTTTGATATAACAAGTCATACTGAACACTAAGTAAAGCTTTTTTTAACAGCTCGACCAACAGTTACATTGTTAAAACATTATAATTCTATATGGTCCATAAACATAACTCAAATTGAAGGCTAACACTGGTAATTATTACCTACCTTAAAGGGGCAAGAGGCACATGTTATAAAGTTCATAAAACAGGCCTTTGGTCAAAATACTTTAATTCAAAGCTTTCATATAGCCTAATCTTTTTCCTTCACCCTAGATTGTAAATCTGCCTTGTGAGGAAACTGCAGGTTTCTGATGCGACTGAGTGAATTCGGTATTATCTCCCTCATGCTGGGGGATAATGTGTCAGCACTGCTCCCTGCTCTCTGACCCCCTCTGGACAGGTTTAAAGGTCGCATACTCTAGGTCACATTCACCTACTCTGCTCAAATTCATTGCTCCAGTAGACTGGACTTCTCATGTCAGCTGCCACAGCCCAAAGCACTGCATGATTCCTAAACATACTGTATAGCCGTTCCTATTCTTCCCTCACTGCACTACACTGTCAGGACCAAAATGAGATGCAAGCTTCGAAACACACCTGCCACCACTGACATCCTGTGTGGAATAAAATGAGCATATTTATCTTATGAGCTGAGTTTATCTCAATCTCATGCGTGTGCTATACACAATTTCAATGTGTCTCTTTTCCTTCAGAGTGACAAATGAGATGGAAAATTCTCACGTCAAAAACTAGGCTCGCTGAAAGCTCTGACACTGCTATCCTCCACAGTGGTGTCAGAACTGAACAGTACAGCATAAAGAAAGGCTAAATCAAAAAGCTGGAGGTTTAGGTTGTCACAGAATGGTGACATTTTGTGTAGAGCGTCATTATGATAATGAACGCTGATTCTCTATCACCAGCACCTCTTGGGCACCCTTCCCTTTAATGTATTTCTCTGAAGGTAACGGTCTATGACAGTCTTATTTATTGCATTGCATAGCAGGGTTATTTCTGGAAGTAACTTGGAAAAAAATCTGCTTCAGAGAATATCTGTGAAAATCTATATCAAAGCAGCTTCCCACATTGTATTATTGGGTGTTATGGGAAATAAACTCTGTGTTGAAAGTAATAACGTCTACCTATGTCCCCTTTGCTTAGGCCTGTTTGTTGGTTCTGAATATGCATGATTGCTTTCTGATTGACTGAGCAATGATGAATCTTGAAAATTAAAAGAACAAAAAAAATGATGCAATTGTGCACGACACACTTAAAATGAGCTGAACAGCCTGCTTAAATCTAGCATGAAATAAAGTATTCATTCTCTGATTGCATATCTCCTCATACATAGAGTGATTAGGGCACCACTGCACCTTAACAACCCTGTAATGATCCAAAACCACTGCAATCTTATGGCACTGATGCATGACAATATTATCATTTAAAAAGCCTGTAGAGCCCCTGTGCGCTCGTCTTAGCCAAGAACAAATGATATCGACTTTCATCTCTGGAGGTATAAGAATTCATAGAATTCACACTTAAGAGATTTTTAACAAAAGCTGCTATGCAGTAGCCAAGCTCGACGCAATTACAAATTCTTTCTGGGGAAATGATTAAATGACTTTCATTTACTGTGATTTTAAAACTTAAGTGTATGTGCAAATCTGCGTTCCACTGAGACTGGCTCGGTAAAAGCTTTTCTCTGTTGCTCTGGTTTTGCAAGCTTATCCCAAAACACATTCACACCTGCAGACACACACACACACACCAACACATATGTACACACACTGCATATAGTCTATACACTTACTACCTGCCACTCACCTGCCTACTCTCAGCCTCCAGTTTGCTATATTTGCCATAGAAATGCATGCAAAAGGCACAACTGACATTGTTGTGTTTCTTCTCTTGATCACATTATTGACGGAGCCTTGGCCAACAGCAATTGGTACCTTAGCAACACTGCACACAGACTTAAAAGGACTTACAGATGTTGTTTTCATCAAGTGTAGGAGTCTATCTGTTAGATATTTGTGTTCCCCCCAAAAAATGAAACTAATCAGTTACCCAGCTACTTGGTTGCTCAATTTTTGGATGCTATTTTTCTGGGACCATTTTACAAAATTTTCCGCTGCACTGGCACAGTTGAGATTGAGAATGCATGGAGAGAGAAAAAAAAAAAAGAAAAGCATTGCCGGGGACTACACTGATTGGCCAGGGTTTGATTTCTTCACGTTAAGAGCATCAGTGTTGTTAAAGTGCAGCTGGGGCTGAAAAATGAGAGTCCTGAGAGATGGTGTCAGAAGCTGCACCTGCACACTGAACCTGAATAATGCACTCCAACTACAAGGACACCTGCTTTAGCATCTCAGGGTTACACACACACACACACACACACACACACACACTTGAGGGCTTGCATGAAGACACATACATTCATACACAACATGATGCCTATTAAGATCTACACAGATGTGCATGCAAACATAAATATACACATACCTGCTGAGCCAAAATAAAGGCTCTTAATTGAAGTTGGGAGGCAAAACTACAAATCATATGATCATCTGTTAGATAGACAGGAAACAGAATCGTATCTCTCAGTTTCTATGGATGTGGTTAGTAAGATACTCCATTCAGTATTCATATAGAACCCATCCTACTCAAAAACCACAAGCCATTCTCCTGTGAGGGAGCTGGTACAGGGAGTTTATTTGATCAGAACAGACCTTTGATACTTGGCGGGTTTCCACGATGATATATCTAGTAATACATGTTGTCTTTACTGTAATGGTGTCGAATGAAAGTGGGACAATAAACAAGCTTATTTTACTTATTTTAACTTGTGCTGGCAAAGAACAAGAAAAAAAAAGTCTTCTCAACTGCAAAAAACAACATCCCCAAAGCGATCACAGCTTCAATTATTGATAGCTTTCGCTGTTGAGCAGTCATCAGATGGTTGTCAGGCATAAAGCAAAGGTTGGGTGAGTGGAGGGAGGGAGGGTCTTTCATGCTTTCTTTGCTGACAATTTGAAAGCAATTACATGAGAGGGAGCTTTGGTGAGCAACTGACTGAAGGGGAATGTGAAAAAAACGGCTCCGTACTATATGGTTCTTGGGAGGATATACTTATGCGAGTGATATTTCAAGGTTAGAAACACAAACAGAGAGAGAGAAGAAGAGTAAGGGAGAAATTGAAGGCAAAGTGGAGAAAGAGAAGAGAGCAGACACAGAGTAGGAGCGTACTGTGTGCCACTTTCGCATATTTCTCCCACTTCAGGGTTCTGGTGTCCTGCGCAGGAGCATTGCAGAGCCCGACTCATCAATACTGGATGAGAGTTATATCTCTCTACAGTATGGGAGCTGTCAGTCTGAGCTCGAACATGCCTCTACTGCCAACAGACAAGGGATACTTACCTTACTATCACCGGTGTTTCCCTGCTCTGCTATTAACTCGAGATCCCTCAGTCAGATTAAATGTGATGTGTCATGTGTTACTGTGGAGGATGTCAGAATAGAGGCTGTATTCAATTATAGATGGAAAGGTCAGTTTTGTGGGGTTTTTTTCTTCAGACTTCATAACAATACAATCACAAACTCTCTTTACGGTGACTTCCATGTTGTAAGTTGTGTTGCGTCATGTTAATAAATATAATTTAAATGAACAAAAATTACATTAAAGTTATTATTAAATTAATCAAAGGAAAATTGACATTTCAGGATATTACACTTTTTCACTTTCTTGGCAGGAGTTAAGTGAGAAGATCGATACCACTCTCACATCTGTCTAGTAAATATAAGGCTATAGTATTTATGCTCCAGTATTTATGCTAAACTAAGTTAATCGGTTTCTGGCTGTAGCCTCATATTTACCTGACAAATACAAGAGTGGTATTCATCTTCTAGTCTAACTCTCGGCAGGTAAGCGATTCCCAAAATGTCAAACTATTCCCACTGAAAATGTCCAAGAAAGGTCTTATCGTGGTCAGGTCTCCAACTAATCACTTACATTCTCTACTTCAGTTGCATCCCATGCTGATACTATACAAGGCAACCAGTTGAATAAATGAATAAAGCCAATCCACCAAAGGTGCAGAGATCCCACCATGCACTGCTGCCCTAAGCAGCCTTGCCCTGGTTGGCTGAGCTGATGAGTTTCAGTCCGACACCCTGTTCTCCTGCAGGTTAATTGCCTTGGGAAAGCAGGTGTCTCTCTTTCAGTGAGGAGCAACATTGTGTGAGTGTCTTTTACTGAGAAAGTATGTGTGTACGTATATGTGTGGGCCTGTGCATGTGTATGTGCATGCCTCCACCCCTAGAAGGGTGTTAGAAACACCACCTGGGATTTTGTGCGACACCTGCAACCAGGCCTCTTCGACCTCATTTGTGGTGCAGCCTCTCTGATTGGCTCGCATTGTGTATTCTACAACAGAAGCTTTTAAAATGCATTTGGCTCCCTCAATCCACTTTTCTTTCTTTCATTTATTAGTTTTCAATTGTTTTTATTCGTAATGTACCACCTGGCGGTCTATAAAGTCTTGATGTATTTTCATATCATGATTAGCAATTTTGGCTAGATTCTAGTTGTAAAGGCGTGTTACCTAGTTGCTAGCATCAGAGCTAGTCTGTGTGTTCATCCTCAAGGTATTCAAATAAAAAGGAAACACAATTATGGACTAGGTTTGTGACAAAAGCGACAACTGCAAGTTTGGAAAAGAAGGATAGAGATGTTTTGAGAGAGAAAAAGGGGAGAACCAATGAGGAGAGACAGGAAATTCCCTCAGGTAGCGTCTTTATATTTCAACACATGGGACAGGCTGATGTTTGAGTGAGCACGGGCCAAAAACAACATAGCAACACACAATTAAGGCCCTAATAAATTAGGACACAGTTAACAGCACCAGCATGTCAACATAGCCCCGGATGGGGGCTGCAAGCGACATATTGAGGATACTGCGGCTACGTGTTGGAAACAGACTAATGGGAAGCGATTTGGGGTTGGCCCAAGATATAATTACAGTCCCCACCTCTCCTGTTCAATGAGGCCTGAGGCCTCCTGGGAGAGGCCTATTTCAGTCAGGTAATGGAGAGCCCATGCCTAGAAGCGGATGATCAAATTGTCTGCAGCAATCTGCTTTTTTGCTCTCCTGATTGTCCCCAAAGACATAAAGAGCTGACCCAAGGATTTTTTTTTTTTACCTTTCTATTAGAGCCAAGCCCTCTTTAGAGGCAAAGCTCTCCCCCGCCATCGCAGTTCTTGTATGGTGGTGATGGTGTGTGTGTGTGGTTTTTTTGCGTGAGTGTTTGTGTTAAAAAATGGTGGCTGAACCTCACTGTGATTTATGTGTTGTCACGCTAACAGGAGCTTAATGAAGTTGTTCTTGCAAACACATGTTTGGGCTCTGAGGGGCCAGCTCTACTGCTGGGAGAGAGGAGAAGGCATGCATAACTAAGGTGGACCATGACAGAGAGAGAGAGAGAGAGAAAGAGAGAGAGAGCAAGAGAAAGAGAGAGACAGAGAGAGAGAGAACCCAAATGCAAATGATGATTATCAAATATAACAATGGACCTTTTTCATGGAGGACATCCACTTAAGGGTTGTATTCAACGATAAAAAGTCACTTTATTCACAGAACACAAAATGGTTTCAGCCTTCATCAGTGTGAAAAGGAAGCAATATAGACACCACCTAAACAACATAGGGCTCTATTTTAGCGATCTAACGTGCACAGTCTGAAGCGCATGGTGTAAGTGCATTTAGGGTGTGTCCAAATGCATTTTTGCTTGTTTAATGCAGGAAAAAATGGTCGCAGCACCAGGCATGTTGTTCAAAATGGGCGTCCTTAGTCTCCTCATTAATCATGGATGTGTTTTGGTCGTAACATGCAATAAACCAATCAGAGTGTCATCTCCCATTCCATTTAAAAGCCTGGTGCGCTTGCACCTTGGAGGATTGCTATTATAATGGCGCATTTGCCAAGTAGTGAGAAGGAACGCTTCTCTGCAGAGGAAACGGATCTGCTCGGGCATGAAGTGAAAGCCCACGATCCATTACGAGCACACTGGCCCCTGCTGCTTCTGGACCCTCCAGTGGCTAACCCCCATAGTAGTGGGGAAGATCACCAGTTTAAGATCCTGTTCATTGATTTGTTGCAAATTTCCTTACATTTGTTTTTTTGAAAAGGTTTATTTTTTCAATTGCAGCTTTGTTAATATTTGTTAAAAAATGTTAAAAAATTAAATTATTAATTTTAATCATGTAAGAAATCATCATACACAGTTGTCAGGACTTGATCAGCTCTCCAAGGTGCTGATCCTGCTGCTGGCAGCAGCTAGCAGCTGTCCAGAGTTCTTTCCTTCTTTAGTTTAATCATTGTTTTCACCACATTTATTTCCCCATGTGTTCCTCATGTCCTCATGTATCCATGTAACAGGAAAGTCGATCCGTGTCTGATCTGTTGTTGATATCCGTCTCTTGACAGACACCCTCAACCTGAAGGATTTGTACCTACATATTGCCACGATTTGGTCAAATAATTAGACAATTAAATGATAATCACATTTACATTATTAACCTCATATGTTTGAATGAATTGTAGTCATCCAGTGTTGAGCCTGTTCATTAAAAAGTATTCAGTCCATGTATTCTACAAAACATCACAGTTTATCACATCACAATTTAAGAAACCAAATCTGTATGGGTGGTGGTGAGTCAAAAGTCTATAGGGCTTTATCCTCAGTCTGCCCCTGTTGCCCTGTTGCACATCCATAAAGAGTGTGGGATTCACAAGAGACAGTTAACAAAAATAGTCACAAGAGATGCAGCAGAAGTCCAAATATCCTGACTTTTTTAAATGAACCATACTCCAAAAATCATGGAGATACTAGATTTCCTCTAATGCTCCTTTTTGTTAGACCCTCCCTGAGTGGGAAATATCTTTCAAAGCTCACACACCCATTTTGTACCATAGTCTATAAACAGATCTGTATTCTCCAAGCCCAAGCCAAAATAACCACATTGACATCATCAATGGTCATTTTCTCACACCCTAGAAAGTTTCTCCAGAGCCACAGAAGACATTTTCCAACTGTTCAACTGATCAAAGTTTAGAGGAAATGTGATGTTTATTTATAGAAATACACACTGGTACTTGTAGTCATTTTATCCTTCAGGGTTTTACAAAGATCAAGAATCAGTGACAACACAGTGTATCTGTTACATGCTGATTAGGAGAAGAGGATGAAAACAAGGATGACTCTCTTACCCTCCCACAGTGCTATGTGTTTTAAAGCATTTACCAGGAAAATACGATAGAGCAGCGTAGATAAATCCATGCCACACAGCTATCACATTGTTTGCTATAATTAAACTCTGCCATCCCTAGTGGATGGTGAAAGAGACTTCAGTCAGTGAAAACATGTCACAAGCTCCCAGCGGGTTGTTGGTATTGTCCGTGATGGTTTATCAATACCCTAGATCTTAATCTTTCTCTCTCTGGCAATCTGGGGTCCCCGGGCCTTTCTACATCGACCTTTACCAACTGGCATTACAACGTGAGTGAATGACTTCTTGTGTGGAGAGTGATTGTCTTTAAATCCCCATGGAAATTAACCTCAACACCAATGTTTTGCTTCCTATATCCGCTTTAATTGCTTTTTAATGAAACCGTAAAAGAAAGCCTATGAATCTGGCAATTACACGTGAAACTTTAATGTTCACACAATGAGTCATTTCAGCCATTTTTTGGCATTGTGGTCTGGTAAGTGACCTGTCAGAGACATGAGGTCACCATTGATTTAAGGCTATACATTTTATGTGATAATATGATGTAAAATGAGGATGTGGATGAGTCAGACCATTTTATTTTGATGGGGAAAGTCCATTAAAGGTTTATCAACTTTGGTGAATCTCAAACAGCTAGGCAGCAGTTGTGTGCCCTCAAATATACTGTAATAATGGCTGCCATATTGGAAAAGAGCTGCCGTTTGGAGGCATTTCATCAAAATCATAAACTCTTTCCCTCGGGGTGAGCCTGCACTTCTTCATGGGACCTTGACACCAGAGGTTAGCGAGAGGTGAATGTCTCTCTATCTTCAGCATATAGAAGAATGGTCTCCCACATGTCCCAGCTGGCCCTGAAGGCTATCAGGTTCAGGCATCTATACCTTGAAAATGCTCCCTGTCCAGTGTCCCCTTTCATTCATCATCGCCCTTATAATGTCCGGAAAAAATATGCTGCTGTGAGTATCATCTTTCATGGGTGTCACAGGTTGAGTCTCCCATTTGTTCTGGAGCCATAAAGTTCCTGTAATTATCTGGGTAGCCCCTGCAGGCCTAGGAGTCTGGCAGTTAAGTCTGTTTAAACACAAAGACAACAGGGCTGTGGCAGTTTGGGAAATCGAGTGGGATGACCAGTGTGGAAAATTTTGAATTCTGCTCAGTTATGGTTCAGTAAGAGGATTATATTGGATTTCTTCAGCTGTCATATTAAGGTACGTAATAAATGGGAGATGATTAATAACACAAAATTCAATATTATGGCTTGAACAATATTCTGATGGTTTTTTTCTTATTTCATTAGAGAATAACATTTACCTTCTTCAATACATGCTCTCTCATTGTTTTTTCCTTTTTTATGTACCAATCAAATGTTTTTGACAAAGGGCCCGGTTGAGTTTTTCCTGATTAAGTTTCTGAACAAAATCTACCTCAAACAAAATTATTCAATTTTATCCCTAGAGTAAGTCAGATATTGTGCTATAGAAAACCAATCTGGCCTTGAAACGACTTAGTCACTGAACAAAAAAGGCCCATTTCTTTATAAAAAAGTGATAGAAATTAAATAACTTTGATTTATTCAGTAATGAATAAAGATTCTCAGTCACCGAGGGCATACCTAGTACAATAGCCTTAATATTTTCTTTTAGTCTTTTCACCAACTCATATTATGGTGATGATCTAACTGTAGCAACTGATCTCTCATATAGTGATCCACAAACTCATCTGATGGAGCTTCAACAGAGTCATCGACTCTTGCCATGACTAAACACCAACAAATGACTGGTGTATAAATATCAGATGAAAAGGATGTCTTAACCCTAGTGTGCAACAAAAAGCATACAAGCTACCTCTTAATTCGAGCATTGCATGTAGCTACCTAACCAAGGTCAAACTATCTCAACACTAGGGATATGGACAGCAGCTGGTTAAGCATTAAAAACCGCTTGTGTGACAAAGTGACTAGCAAGCTGGCCACCCTATCAGGACCAAGGACATTGTCCTGAGCCAATCACTCTCAACTAAAAGAAAAAAAAACACAGATCCAAAAGGGGAAATGCTATACCTACAGGTCAACTTACCAATACATTTCCACAAACATTGTCAAAATATACCTGTATTTGTCTTATGATTATCAACCCAGGACAAAACTGTAAACGTGAGCTTTCCACCAAAAGGGTACAAAAAGGGAATCCCAAATTGACAATCTTATCACACACGGGGAACCCATTCATAAACTATGACATATCCAACGTGCATCTATCCAAGGCTTAAAAAATAAGAAAATTGCTCCATATGTTCTGTATTAACACAGTTCAAAAAGTCACCAATCTGTATCTTTGATTAAACTCTGCTAGTGACTTAAAATTCCTGAATAGGATAAGCTGTCAGTCTGTTGTGTCAAGACTCAAGAAGAAACACATGCAAGGGTTAAAAATAGAAAGGACTTTTCTTGCCCAACCAAAGTTACGAAAATGCCTATACACAACAACAAGACAACACACAAAAACTATAAGAAATGTATCATCCTGGTCAGAACAACATTTTGGTGGATATTTGTATTTGTCATTTTCAAAACAGCCACTATGTTTTTCAGCCCACAGAATGGTGCTTTTGTCCCATTAGGACAGGTTCAAGCTGAAACCTTAGTGAATGGCAGACAGTGTAGGCCACTTGAAATCATGTCTTTCTTTCTTTCTTTAAGCCATTCATGGCCAAAATTCTCAAATGAAAATCGAGTGGTTCTTTTTGGAACTCTCTCATGCTGGAACGATTGTTACACTTACAGTATGTGATCCAAAATATCTTTGTGTTTCCATAAACTCTGTCCAGGATGCAGCATCTCTAAATACACCATCTGAGTTTCAGTGGCTGCCTGAGCAGTGATAAATTATAATCCTAATCATCCAGAAGACTGAACTTGTGAAGTCATATGGTGATACATACATCACATGAAGAAGTTGTGCTGTTCGTTTCATCACTTCGAGATGCTGTATCTCAAGTAATGAACACTATGTTGGTTGAAGTTGACAGATGTGATAATTAGCACAGCCTCTTCAAACTGCAGGCTGGGTTGATATATCAAAATGTCATCCAGTTGATTGGCCAAAGGTTCTCCAAGAATAGGACCAAATATCACCTCAGATGTGTCAGATAATAAATTAGCAACCTCCCTCTTCTTGTAAATCTGTTGACATGACAACAGTTTCAGTGAGTTGCTCATCTCCCTAATTTGTCTTTTGGTGTAGTGCATTAGTGATTATATCTTTTTTTAATCACCATCTGTCTGACATTTCGTACAAAGATGAAATCTTAATATTCCCATTGTTAGAACCATGGCATGGCACGGCATGGCATGGCATGGCATGGCATGGCATGATCAAATACAAATTGTACCTGATCTGTAGTTTAATATATTGTGAGTGAATGGCTCAACTTCAAAGTTTGGATTTTCTATTTGGGAAGAGAGCTCCTCTCCATACTATATGATGTCAGATTTCTTTCATCCTTTTCATGACACATTTCATTTCAATATCAAGGGTCCTTGGTCAGCTCACCTGCATCATCTGTGTCATTTATCTTCATCCATTCCAGCTCAACTTTTCTAGTCTTTTTACAATAATGCAGGTGTGTCTTCATGGTCAGAATTCAGAGACAAGACAGATTGTCAAAAATTGCTTACAGCGGCTTTAAAACTAATAAAGACACATAGTAGTTGCAAAGATTTAAACACTATAGATAATAAATTGTTTTTGTTTTCTTGTCAAGCGTCTGTGCTATTTATGAATGTAGATAATAGTTTTCAAGAAAAGTCACAGCAACAGACATAGACAAGCATTTGATTTCTTTTCTTTGTTTTTAAACATGAAATGCTCTCGTTAATTCCATTATTTCATAAAGGTGACATGACATTAAAACCAATATACAGTTTTTTGTTGCATCCAGCCTCTTGTGTGTTTTTAAAAGCATCACGTTGCCAATTAGAAAGCTGTTTATGATTAATGGAAAAAATGTTGTCTTCTAAGAAAGCTTCGGCTGAGTCAGAAACTGTTGCTGATGTTAGTCTGTAAAGCCCATTGCGACACTGTCTGTGACTTTGGCTTATACAAATGAACCTGGTGTGACTTAACTTGACTTAATGCTTCTTGTCAATGAAATGTTCCAAACAAATTGAGGTTGACTTGATGTAATCTCAAGACATTATTGTTGACTTGCTTTTCTGTAATGTTTGAAAATTGCATCAGCAAAGCTGGAGCTGAAGTACTGTGTGTAAGTATTTTATACCAAGGAGGCATAGTGACACTGTCACCTTATAGCTAGAAGGACCTGGACTCTATTTTCTCTCTCAAAGATATATGCATGCTGTACACTTTTCCCTCCACAGACTACAAAGAACATTCAAGTGTATTTGAGACTCTAAATTGCTCAGAGGCGTAAATTTCATATTGAAATAACTAGAAACCCAGTGATGAACTGGTAACCTATAGAGTGTGTTCTTCCATCAAATATGCTGTGCAAGTACAGTATATTCCAACCCTCATGATGCTGGAGCCGACGGAGTAAGACCAACAAAATCATGAATTACTGAATATTAGGTGATGATAAAAGTGACATATGCTACAATAGGCTTGTCATCAATAATGCCCATCTTTTCATAGTAATGAGATTAATTTTTACACTTTGAAACTAAAGCCGGATTATCGACCAGGGAAAGTGGGCAACTTCCATGAAGCCACAGACACTCAGGGGCTTAAAAACCAAGGGTTTACTGTGTGTTAATTGGTTTGTGGTAATGCAATTACTTGCTCACAGGGACATTATGCAGTCATTTTTTTTAGGAGGCACAGTTTCACAATGCATATATTAATGTTCACACCAAAGCAAGCTGTTACCAGTAATTATCTGCTTTAGCTTCTATGTTTATGATAAAACCAGCCCTATCAGTAACTATCTAGAAATACAGTTGAATGACAATTATTTATTCTATATTGCATTTAATAGCAAACAACAAGAACAAGATCAGGAGGGGGTGAGAGCCTGTCTTGTAAAGGGACATACTATCAGTTCAGTTTATTTTGATTACATTATTACATGCACCTTCCCAAACGAGTTTGTGTTTGATCAAATTACCACAATGTCATTTACACACAGCAAACCTGAAGGCAATAACAGTCCAACATAGAGTAGTAGTTGGTATCTGGGCTGTAGTCAAAAAAATAATGAATTTGCCATGTGTAGTCTGATGTGTGAATTGTACTTGAAGGGTACAGTACCTGAAGGTGACATGGTATGTGCACAATACGCCCACAACTAATCTCTGCCTTGGGAACCTCCTGGGGGTTCATCCTGACATGTTTGGCAGAAAGCAAGGTACTCCGTGGACAAAACTAAACACACAACAACAAACGCGTTCATGTCTAAAGGGCAATTTAAAATATTCAATTCAGGAAAACCTAAGCACCTGGAGGAAACCCATTCTGTCTGCCTATTTTTTAGTCTCTTAATTGATTTGATTTCCATATTTCCATGTCAAGGATGGCGTTCCTACAGCCTTCTTCCTGGTACATAAATGCTCTATGCTCATGAATTCAAAGTACAGCTTGTATGTGAAATGGTACATTTAGCCACTGTGTTGTGCCATTTTCAAAACTGGTCTACAGGGGATTCTTAAATTACAGGTCAAAACAGCAAGACATATTGTCACTAATGGTTTGCATGATTTGTTGGGGACATTGTGTTTACTTCTGCCTTGTTTATATTTGCAAAAGCAATAAGAAAAACTTATTCAGTGCTGACATGATTTGATGAACAACCACTTAAAGAACATCAGTTGCTGGTGAGATATCTTTGGCACAGAAACACCTGCTAACTTTCCATACTTAGAAAACTGTTAATCACGCTGTCAAGTAAACAAAAGTCCTTTCTGCTGTTGCAAGCATTAACAGTTATAAATTCAAGCTTTAGTGATTGCTAGGGAGTTTGAGTCTTATCATTATTTTTCACATGGATGCATCTACAAGCCTTGTTCATTGTAGATATTATAAACATGGATTTTTTTTTATCTACAGTAAATTATCTTTTATTACTACTGCTATTGTTATCATCGATCTACAATATAGATGCTAGAGCTGTTTTGTTACTCATCGTCAATTTGAGTTCTTTTCACCTGACGTAAGCTGTTTTGAGAGTGTCAGCTCTACTTATATGATGACACAGCATCACAGCCAGCATACATGTATTGATGTTTTAATGTTCAGTGTTCATTCTTGTGATCTCCTGGATGTCAATCTACTGTCTGTCAAATAAGAGCCCCCTGACTTGAAAATTATCTGTTGAGTATGGTGCCTTTTACAAAAATTTGTGCTCATTATTTTGTAATCCATATGTATGTATGTGTTGTAATGTTTACATCCACAAAGTGCTGAATGTTCTGAGGAAATGGCATTGTCTGCAGTCCAACTGCATCATGTCAGTAGGCCAAGGCAAGCAGCACTGCCTGAGGCGAGAATGACTGATGACTTCCTGCATTATCTTTGCATGTTAGAACTGTGTGACCACCCAACAAATCAATGATTACAAGAATCTTTAAATGTCACGACATAATGCATTGGAATCAAAAAGCTATTCTCATTGGTATAAAGTACATACTAATTTATTTAGATTGATATCATCATATTAGCCCATCTCCAGGGTGTATTTATCCAATAATATGGATAGATGCAACATTATTACCTCTTAGTAACATCTACATAATTATGCTACATTCAGAAGTGATTGAAATGCAAAAGGTGAATGCCTAAAATTAGAACACCACACTTCAAACAACCTCCAAAACGTATAAAATGTTTTTTTTAGAATTCAATTCATTTTGTGCAAATACAAATGCATTCATTTTATAAAGAGGTAGCTGTTCCTTTAAAATGGAATCTAAATTACAGGGTGCAACTGTGACCATTTCCTACACCAATCTGATGATGCTCTGACCTTAACAACTCAGAAATGGTTGGTAATTACTGGGGCCGACTCGGTGAATGAAATATGTACAATTCCATCATTCTGTTAGCACTGCCAGCAGCTCACGCCCTGCAGTCTACAATCCATCACGCTGAGATGATCTGGCATGTGCTTGTTACATGTAGCTGACATCTCAGTGACCATACATGTAAAAGCAGAGGCCCTTTTCATAGATCTTGAAAAGGTTGCTGGCTTAAAAACCTATTAGATACGGAAAGGTGTTTGAATTCTGATGTTGGGTAATTTGCGTCAGTTGAAGATCATAGGTTGAGGTATCCAGTGGCTCTGGATGTTGGTTATGTAATCTTTTAGTGGTTTTCTATTACTTTGGCGATACATGAGTGTTCTTTTTTGTATTTCTATTGTGTTTTGCAAACCAGGACACATTGCAAATACAAGCCCAAAACAGCAACCGGGGCGATGGAACAACTTCATTGTTGTGTGATTCGCTCCACTGTGTTCCTTGAATTTTCAATCTTAATCTTAATTTTGTTTTGCGGTGCATCTCCAATTCTCCAACATCCTCTGTTGCACCTATTTTTTTCTTAAGCTGATTCCATCTCATCTTGTTACCAAATGTGTATCACGGTCTGTACATCAGTATTTGTCCATGCACTTTCCATTAAATAATTCCCATTGATAATTAATTAAATAATAATCATTGTCATTGTACTACTTGTTTTCTGAAATGTTTAAAAAGATGTTAGTATGTTTTCCCAATAACCCCTTCCAGTTGTATAAAAAGTGAGCATTCTCAAGGCTGAAGTAGCGTAATCTTTATTGATGCAAAAAGTCTCAGGGAGGAGGTCAGGATGGATGGTTGGCTGTACAAAATGACTAACTTAATCATTGAAGACCTTGATTCATATCCCATCTCCCACCACCAGTCACATGTTAGTGTCCACTGTCACAATCTTTTTCTACCTTATCCAAGTAATTTTAGTTGCCCAAACTTAATCAGACCTTAAGCAAAATATGGATGGCATATACAGTATGAAAGTATGAAAAATTCAGAAGAGTCATTATTGAAAGAACTAATAAATGTCTTCCAAAACATATTTTGTCATTTAAGAATGAAAACTTGTTTGTGTTAACAAATAACATATTTGCTTCACCAATTACAATCAACAGTATCACTAGCATTGCCTAAAAGTATCTCGAACTTGGATTTATCATCACCTCCTGAACAAGGCCAATATATGTCTTTAGAAACTTCTCCCTGAGCCTCTGGAGAACAGTGGAAATGGTATTTGCTCTGTGTTCTATCCGACAGACCTTTTTAATGGCAGACATTTTGGCTGAAAAGCACATAAAAGCACAAGTGTAACTAATACAATTGGTTGGTTTCATTCCATTTAAGTGTTGCAGTAAGCCATAACACTGAGCAAGCATACATAATATAAACTCTGGAACTGGACCACCGGAATGAAATGCTGCTCTCATTTATGTTATTAGTTACACCTGTGCTTTTTATGCTAATGATAAAATGTCTGCTGTGAAAAAACAAATCTTTTGAAGTTTGAACTGGAACAATGAGTGTAAGAAAGTTTGCAAATATCAAATTAAAGTGTACATTCTTGAGTTGCACGTTTGTTTGAAATACCATTGAGCAAAACTTTGCAAAACACTCAATCCCGATAATGTTCTTGAGATAGCCCACTGTGTATCATTAGCACTGATTTGCATCAAGAGTGCTCAAACACAAGAGGAAACACACTGCATATTATTTTCATGCCTCTGTCTTCATCAAGAATACATCCAGTGGGCTCGAAGATGAGCCGGCTCCAACACTCGAGTGAAGAAAAGAACACAGGATGAATGTCTGCACTCACTCATAAATTCCCGTGCTTTTTAATACACCAGTGCGAGACAGAAGCAAACACATTTCAGCGCTTCACCTTTGTCAGCATTTTCTTTTGTTCTTAATGCATTCAGCCATTCTCTTATAAAAAAAAAAGTTTTAGAGTAGGTTTGGCTTTTCCTTTCTTCCTGCTCACATGCTGACAGTTTTTTTTGCATGTGTATCCTCTGGAGACAGATCTCTCTAGCTGGGAGGTGTTTTACAGACTTTACAACAGAACAGCTCTACCCTCCAGGGACTCTCAAACAGACACAAATCACTTTGACATGTCTTTCTTCTTCCCCCTTTTCATAGAGGATTTAGACATCTGGAAAAATGGCCAATGCTGCATATACATCTTGGATTCAGAATGATCTTTGTTGTCATTATACTCAGGTACCATGAAATTTCATATGGCTTCTCCCGATGTAAAATAAAAGAAATAAATGAAGGCAGTACCAGAAAACACCAGTAATAGCAGCACAATGTTTAAAAAGTAAAGCTTGCACAAGTACAACTTAAAAAAGACACTAGTTCAATTAAATTTACACATTTACAAAATTACAGAGGTTGAATGTTCTAAATATTAATAAATAGATGCTAAATCTTTGTGTTCATAAATTGTGCCTGGGAGCAGTCTTTGAGAGCGGAGGTGGGAATGTGCGCGTGTGTCACAGTCTTTGATGTGTGTATGTATGTGTGTGTGTGTGTGTGTGTTTTACACAGTCCTTGATGTATGTGTATGTGCACTCACAGTTCCTGTAATCTGTTCTGGGGTTAGGCAGGGAGGGGTGTGATTGAGACCACAGCTCTGGGAAAGAAGCTGTTCCTCAGTCTACTGGTGTAGGATCTTATTGTCCAGGACCGTTTGCCAGACAGCAGCGGTTCAAACACAGAGTGGGCGGGGTGTGTGGTGTCCCTGATAATGCTGCTAGCCTTCTTCCTCATTCAACTGGCATAGATAGTGTCCAGGTTTGTGAGCTCCATCCTGACAATGTGCTGGGCTGCCTTCATCACACGATGCAGGTCTTTTTCCTCAACGGCTGTGCAGCTGGCATACCACACAGTGGTGCAGTTAGTCAGGATGCTCTTGATGGTGCTCCTGTAGCAATTTAGCAACAGTTTCTGTTGGAGCTGGGCCTGTTTCAGCTTCCTGAGGAAGAAGAGTCCTTGTTTGGCCTTTTTAGCCCAGTGTGAGGTGTTGGAGGTCCGTGTCAGCTGTTTTGACACATTGGCCCTGTTTACACATGGCATCAACATGCATCTTGGGTGATCTGATCACAAGTGGACAGCTTTAAGTACAGGTGTGAATGCACCCAAGACACATTGAGGAAGCATTTAGATCCAATCACTCAGTCCACATTTGGAGGTGGCCATATCCTTTTAGCAGTTGTTTGATTGTATTTATTTATTGGGACAGTGTACAGTTTTTAACATAAAAGATGCACTGCACCAGAGTCAGCTCAAAGTTAATTTACAGTCCACCACAATCAAAACATACAACAGCACAACAACAAACAGTACAAAGCAAAAAACACACAGAACACACCATACAAAATACAAAGCTACACACAACAGCACATCACATACAACCACAATTTCAATTAGAAATTAATAATGTAAACTTAACAAATTAAAAGCAAGACTACCTGTGCTAATGAGAAGACCATTGATGAAGTTTAGACTCAGTGGTCACAGAGCTGATTGGTCTTTAATAGATTTTTTTAATTTGGCCTTGAATGTATTGATTGAACTGCAGTTCTTCATATCATCAGGTAGGGTATTCCACTGAATTGTGGCTTTCACAGAGAAAGCTGACTGCCCAAATGCAGTGTGACGAAATGGTACGGTACAATCTTGTATAGAGGATATTCTGGAGGATCTAATAGAGCTTACTGAGCAAGTGTACACAAAGTCACATAGTGGAGGAGGGGCCAAACCATTTAAAACTTTATAAACTAGGCACAAATTTGAGAATAATCTAAAATTCTCAAAGCTTAGTAAATTGTATTTCTCTAGTACCTTAAGATGATGGAAATGCATTGGCTTTCTGTCCAGAGTTTTTACAATTTGTTTGTATAAGGACTCAAAAGGTTTTATAGCTGTTTCTCCAGTCTGCCTCCAACATGTGATGCAATAAGACATATGGGAAAAAATCATAGCATGCATAAATAAAGTTGTACTTTATGGTTTTAACTGTTTTTTTTAACATGTTTCTTAAAGTTCAAATTTGGATCCAGTGTCACACCAAGATATTTAAAATCAGTAACTATGTAAATCTTTTCACCTTTGATGAAAAAATATCAACATTAGGAGGTTGTACCATGGTTTTAGAGAAAAACACACCAGTGTGAACTAGGGATGTGCAGAGAGCCCAGTATATGTATTTGTAACTATATATGTTGAGGCAGAAAAATTATTTATATTTATATTTATATTTGTATTCAAATAAAAGTGGAAATCGGTGTAAAAATATTTTTTTTGTTTTTATTACGCCTTTAATTTTAGGATATTAAAGTGTTAAAGTGTTTATGAATAAACTATCTTACAAAGGACATCTCCACACCAGGTCTCGAACTCCAGTCTACCAGATCATAGATGATTGCGCTGACTACTGAGATAGAACTAAGCGCATTACAAATGTGCAGACAGACCTCTACCTATTTATGTACCCAAAACACACAGACAGCACAGAGTGTAACGTGTGAAGAAGAATTTCAATGATGATTCTTGGTTTGCACTTTTTATTTATTGCTTATTTTTTACAACCTAACTTTTGTGGAAAGAAGGTGAACAACAGGTTATGGAGATTCCCTTGAAAGCACTATGCTTGTGTCAGTAGCTCAGCTTTATCTCTTGGGAACACTACCGACTCCAGGAGTGATATCCAAATAAGGAAATGTGCATCATGCAGCAGGTGGATGTGGCTCCCCTCATTAGTACCTGCTGATAGACGTAACAGCGGAACAGAGGAGAGAGACTGAGATAGTGATGTAACCAACCTGCTTGCTGGCATTTGATGTGGTTTGTTTTTTCTTTCACAAAAACAAATATTTTTTAAAATATTTGTGTGAAATAAATGTTTGTAAAAAAAACCCACTATTCATGCTTTGCTGAGTAACGTATTTAGATTCAGGTCCACCCCTAGTTTGAATGCAGTGTGTTCTGGGCCACACTGAAGGAATGCCTACTCATCTGACATCCTCTATTTTCTAGCAGACTAGGTTGGGGAATTGCATTGCTGCCTCAGCTCAAGCCTGTAGGCCATCTCCTTGCTGTCTGAGATCAGTCCAAGCATTGTGGTGTTGTCTGCGAATTTAATTATGGAGTTGGGGGTGTGGATGGGGATGCAATCATGAGTGAAGATTGTGAAGAGCATGTAAAAACAGCATGTAATTAGAGTGAATGAGCTAGTTTAAAAAGATGGGTTTTAAGAGTTTTGAATTCTGTAACAGAGTCCAGTATGCAGATGTGAGGGTGAAGGGACTTCCAAAGTGTGGGTGCAGCACATTAGAAGGCTTTGGCACCCATTGTGCTGTGGATGATGGCTGGTAGAACCAGTACACCTGCTGATGAGGACCGCAGGGAGTGAGAGGGAGTGTAAGTCTGAAGGAGGTCTGTGAGATCGAGATGAGAGCAGGGGATAGATTATGTAGAGCTTTAAATGTTAATAATAATATTCTAAAGTTAATCCGTTATAACACAGAGAGTAAGTGTAGTTGAATCAGTATGGGAGTGATGTGTTTAGTGGACTTTGATCATGTAATAATCTGGGCAGCAGAGCTCTGGATGAGTTGAAGTTAAGTTTGTTGGGGATGCCTGCCAGGATTGTACTGCAGTGGTCAATGCGTGATGTGTCCAAAGCGTTGACTTCCATGGAGAATTGTGTTTAAGCAGGGCATAATCTGGAGATGTTTTGCAGATGGAAAAAGGCAATCTGGGAGACATTGTTTATATGAGTGTAGAAAGAGGGGGTGCTGTATAGGATAACACCAAGGCTCTTAACCTGTGTGGAGACAGGAATGGTGACTTCAGCAATGGGGAGTGAACAAATATTAGTTTTAGCAAGTGTAGATTTAGTGCCAAGAGTAGCTTGGTTTTACTACTGTTGAGTTTAAGGTAGTTGTTTCTCATCCATATCTGTAAATCATGGAGACAAGCAGTGAGGGTACTGCAGGTAAGAGTGAAAGTGGGATTAGTGGACAGATAAATCTGTGTATCATCAGCATAGCAGTGAAAATAGATACCATAATGTCGGAGGATGTTGCCAAGAGGGAAGAGGTAAATAATAAACAGAAGTGGTCCCAACACTGAACCCTGTGGAACTCTGTGGTGGTAATTCTGAATCTGGATGAAATGTGTCCTGTCTGTGAGGTAGGAGGCAAACCACTGATACACAGTGCCCCCGACTCCAATGCTAGATGATCCATGAGGAGTTGATGGGATATGGTGTCAAAGGCTGTGGTTAGGTCAAGGAGAATGAGGATAGACGTTAGACTGGAATCAGCTGCACCGAGGAGGCAGGTGATCTTAGCCAGGGCTGTTTCTGTGCTATGTTTGGGGCAAAAGTCAGATTGGAATTGTTCAAAGAGATCATTGTTATCAAGGTGGATCTGGAGTTGGGATGCCACTACCCTCTCAAGAATTTTGGAGATGAATGGTAAATTGGAAATAGGCTAGTTGTTATTATGATCACTTAGCGTCTAAACCAGTTTTTTTCAGAGTTGGTCTGATTATGGTAACTTTCAGTGAAGGGGGAACTGTACCAGTGGATAGAGAGGAGTTGATGATGGATGTTATCAGGGAGATGATAGAGGGCATGCATGCTTTAACTAGGGCCGTGGGAATGGGATCTAGGTGACATTTGGATGTATTGGACTAAGTAATAAGTTCAACAATGTGATTTTCAGTCAGAAGACTGAAGTCACATAGGACAGTGGATGGGGTCAACTTCATGGCACTTGCTGATGGTAAGTCAATCTGCATGATGTTAGTAGAAGTAACTGTGGATTTAAAAAACTTCAGAAAAAGCAGACCATTGTTATTACAATGTTTACTGTTCATATTGGATTCAGGTGGTTTGAGATCTGCGTGATTGAAGTCACCTGCTACAATGATCACACTGTCCAAGTGCGCCATAAGCTGTTTGTTAATGCCGTTATGTAGCTTTTCCAATGCTAACTTAGCCTTAGCTTGTGGGAGAATTCATCCTGCCATAATTGTTATTGTCTTGAATTCCCTCAGGAGAAAGAACTGTCTGCACTTTACCATTAGGAGCTCCAAATCTGGACAGCAGAGTTTATCCACCATGTCCACAGCTGTGCACCAGCCATTGTTTACTCAAACAGCCCTCCTCCTCTGTTCTTCCCAGAGTCCCTTGTCCGGTCCTCTCTGTAAACAGAGCACCCGGTGAGCTCGATAGCAGCGTCTGCAACATTGTGATTCAGCCAGGTCTCTATAATGATTGTCACTTAGTGAGGCGTAGTTCTCACTCTGATCTCATCCATCTTGTTGGTGAGAGACCTGGAGTTGGCAAAGAACAGGCTCGGAAGCCTTGGTCTGTACTGGGTCCCTATATTCCCTCAACTCTATGTTCCCTCATGATTTTTTTTCCCCCATCCAAATAAGGCCCTATGTTATGTTCCCTCAGCCCAGTGTTTCCTCAGCATCAGAGCTGGTCCTTCCATAACATGCATAACAGTTGTTTGACAGACAAACAATCAAACAAACACACAGGGTTGAAAACATTACCTCATTGGCGGAGGTAGTGATCTGAGGAAACATAGGAACGAGGGAATATAGGGCTGGTGGAATATAGTGTTGAGGGAACATAGACACATCCCTTTCTGTATGGGTTAGCCTTTAGTCTAGCATGTGGCCCGACCACTTCCTCCACTTCTGTTTCCTCTCCCTCCACCACCTGTGCCGTTTTGCTGGTGGGCTGGCAATTCAGATGAAAGTTTCATCAAATATGAATGCTGCATGGTGATCTCTGATGAAAAATAACTAGGATCAATCGTATGTGTTAAAGGCTACTGCTTTACTGATAGAAAATAGACTAATTAAGAGAACTAAGAGGTAAAAAGAAAAAGAGAAAAGAGAGCCAAGTTGCTGCGTCTCCACATGCCACCATCTTTTGGGTTGAAAGAAAAAAAAATAAAATAAAATTTTCTTTAACAAGCAATGACTTTGAGAATCTTCACAGGCAAACATTATGCTGTCAATCAAATTAAGATTAAATGTTCAGATTGCACTTCAACAGAAACGTCTAACTCAGTTTCAATTACACAAATTGAACATGTAATGCTGCATTTTCACACTTCCTGGTTGTCTTCAGACTCCATTTGTACAGTTTAGGTGTTACAGACTCACCCAATGCCAATACTGCACATTGAACGCAAAATACTTCTTGATCACATCAGTGCAGCCACTGCAGTAATATGAAAATACTTGTCGTAGTTTGAACCAGCAAGAGAAGGATTAATGGAAAAAATCCAAGCTGTGAGAGGAGCAGAATACACCGCTGAGTGCTCTTTATGTACTAAAGTCCAATGGTGTTTTTATGTCTCCACTCTCCTCCTGACTGAGTTTTAAGTGAGAGGTGTACTAGACTGTTGAAACAACCTTTCAGAAAATATTACATTTGCAATAATTTAAGCCCGCATATAGACAGAGTACCATTCTCTCTCATGTTTTCTCTCAATCTCCTTATCTAGTTCTGTCTCCATCTAGTGTTTTAGCCCACTGTTTGGCTGCCACCATAAACCCAGCATGTAACGCCTGTGATGCTTCAAAAGAAAATCATGTTTAAATTGTAAAAGGCAGGGGCTTCACTTTCATTTAATAAATGTGCCTTACACAGTATAACCAGAATACTATGAAAAATGTGGTATAATAGGTAATTGTACAATGTTTACATGGTTGGCAGTGACCCAGGTTTCCCAATATTGTTGCTTTACATGACTAGATGAAATGAGAACTGAAATGAAGGACAGTGTTGTTTTTTATTGTTAGTCATGTTTCTTTTTCAAGTTACATTTTTCAGTCCCATGCACACCACAGCCAAAATTGCATTAACCTCTATTGTATGGTGAGATAAAAACAGTGTTGCCAGAATGGAAATGTTACAGTATTCTACCAGTGGCTCAAAATTATCATATTTTGAGGAAAATTATAGTACGCAAGTCATAATCAAGAGAACAAATAGGGGTAAATGTGTAATTTCAGTAAACACGTTTTTATTGAGATGAAAGACTTTTTGACAACGCCCACCAATCTAGCCACATTGTTTAAAAATAAAAATAAAGATTGCTGACGGAGTTATATAATGCATGGAAGGTGCTAGTCTTTCGGGACTCGCTCAAATAAAAAATGTCCCAACACTGAAAAGAAAAGCATAGCTATTCAATAAACTAAAGGCTATAATAGTAAACTATAACAATATGAGTTGTAGCCTGTTCAGCATCTACATGGAAATTAAATAATTAACATGCAATCTTCAAATAGGCTTCTCTATGTGTCTGTAACCCTAATTTCTTGGTGGGTAGCGTTCTCCAGTCACTCTCTGGGCTGTGGGTAATAAGCAGGCTACAGTTTCTGTTGAAAGTTTCTTTAATCAACACCAACACAGCATTGACAGCGGTGCTCTACCATTATACAGATGTGTCACCCTGTAAACAATGACAGGTGGGAACTAAGATTACTTTGTCCTTAGGCAAAGGGGACATGAATAATTAACTTCAATGTTTCACATATAAACATATTAATAAAGTAATAGTTAAAGTGCTATAAATGATCTTAGGAAATAGTTAACTAATTCTGCAAAAGTCCAAAATAATATTGTGAAATTATCCCTACTGTAAAGCTTAACAGCAGCAACATAAATTAGTATAGTAAACTTTCAACTGACATAATCCAAAAATATAAAGGGTACAGTAAGCAAGGCTACAGTCGTTAAACAAATATGTCCCCCTGAAATTGTGACACCCGCTAATGTGTGGTCACATTTCAGTAATATTTTTGTTATTTTTTTGAATAATATATATATCCTATATAATATTTTATATAATATGCATATGCTTGTAATTTAGAATAATTGAATCAGTTATGGTGAATACTGTTTCTCTATGACAAGGAGGTAAACTTGCCATGTCTACTGCTTAATAGTGGGTGGCAGAATGAGACTGTGGCTTAACCAGAGAAGCCCTCTGCAGTAATGAGAGGAAAACAGAAGTCACGTACATACAGCTACAGTCTCTGGTTAAGCCACAGTCTCAAGCCACCACCTACTGTTAGGGAGTATGCATAAAAAGTTAACTTCCTTTTCGCTCTGAAAATATTGATCAAGGTCTGTAAACTTTGGCAGAGCCCACTCAAGGAAGTGGTAATACAGCCAGAGAGACTCGTCATTAAGTGCGTGAAAAATATTCTCTGCAGCGTTGGATCTGGCCTCAAGCCACTGGTCGGTGAAAAAAAGCACCCAGCATTCCACTGGGTGGACACATGTTCAACAACTTCATTCAATAACAGCTATCGTGTCAGGGAGGGCTTCAGTGTTTTGTGGGGTTTAACATTCAGTGTTCAACAACAAAGTCTTGAATTTCGCGGAGATGCATGACGCGTTTAGCAGTGTTTTAAAATATCCATAAATGTCTCTGGCTAAATCTTCACACTGGCAAGGAAGCTGTTTGCACACAGATGTAATGAATGACAAATACTGTGCTGCACTGTGATCCCTGACAAGTCTTTTCCAAGATAACTGGAGACAGAATTGTTTCTTCCCATCATTACGTTTTGGCCATCTGACCCGAACCCCACTACGTTTTCAAGCGGCACGTCTGCGTTGGTGAATGACTTTATCATTTTGTCGTAAAGTCTTTGTGCAGTCACTTTCTCTCGGACGAAATGCCTGTGTTGATCGGAAAAGATCTATACCAGTTTCCAAAAATAGGTCTGATCCCTGTTTGTGCTTTCATCAAAAAAATGAAAAACAATACAGAGGGTTGTTCCCAATGTCTGTTGACTCATCAATCAAAATGCTGAATTTTTTCCTTTTCAGGATTTCTGAGAGACTCTTGAAGTAACAGTCACCAATAACATACTTGACTATGGCAGTTGCCTTTGTGTGACCAAGACTGGTGATCTGTGCCGTTTTCGAATTTTTAAAGATGTCCTTTATAACATCGACCAGATGGTCTGAGGCTAGGGTGACCATATTTTCAGACCCCCAAACCAGGAGTACACTTAAGCTCCTGGTACCTTAAGTGTACCAGGAGCTCTCAGCTCTCAGGGAAACCATCGCTTATGTTTGGCTGTCTTAATATGATCTTTTACCTCAGCATTTCCACTGTGTGTGCCCAAAAATTTAATTTTGCAGTGTGTGCAGAACACAGCATTTTCATTGCCAGATACTTTATGAAAGAGGGAGTGAGCCTCCTGGAGCTCTTTACAAAAGACCGACTCTCTCTTTGGCAAGACAGCTAACCATAAGCATACTGTAAGGACCTGTCAGAAAGAGGCTAGCAACAGCCCTGGCAATGACACACTGATTGATTGACACACATACAGACAAATCAGTGTTGAATATGTTTTTGTATTGGGTTAGGTAATAATGAGTGGGACAGAAAATCTATGTAAGCACTGAAAACAAGTATAATATTATAATTATTATTTTAATTGTGGTGAAAACTGGGACAATTTGGTAGTGAATGTTGAAACCCGGGATATTTGAGTGTTTTACAGATATTTGTCAGGACTTGGGACACCCAGCTTGAAACTGGGACAATCCCAGACAAACTGGGGCATCTGGTCACCATATCTGAGGCCCTCATTGCATCGTTGTGTTCTGCTAACAACCCTGCCAGCTTTACCTCTGCTGTGTCTAACTGGTCCTTTTCCAACGTTCTCTGTAAGCATTGTGCTATTGACCTTTGCGTTGGGGCAAGACATTTCTTTTTCTCCTGGTGTTTTTTAAAACATTGATCTCAGCCACCATCTGTTTGTTGCAACAATGACACAAGGCTTTACTGTCACAGCCTGCAACAGGTGTTAGCCATCCAGTAAAACTGGATCGATTTCCCACTCATTCCTGTATGTTTGCTGGCGATGCTTACTTTTTGGCTGTTCCAATGACCTTCCCCTCTTCTTTGCCTCGACCTTGTCCTCACCCTCCAATTCGGCACTCATTTTCTTTACTTTTTTCACAATTCACATGGATGTAGCAGCTATCTCGACTCTTATTCTCCTTCTGTTTTGTTTTACGGCGGTTACTATCTTGACTCTTGTGCAAGATAGTCTCTTCAATTGAGCGAGTCAGCCAATCATGCTTGTTGTGATGATGAACATGACTCACATACAAATATGATAATTATCAAACATCTGGCAACACTGGATAGAAATCTCAGAGATCTCAAAATGTTGGCAAATAAATCAAAAATTTGAAAACATAATTTCCTTCTAAATTTGAGTGATGAGCTATTTTGCTGTCAACCATTTTGGAATGACAGCATTCAAGGCGATGGAGGGAAGGTGTCTTTATACTACAGTAAATCAAACAATTAGCCAGGACTCCTGGTTTATCAATCAGACATGGATTTTAACCTGTTAGGAAAAGTCTAGTTAATAATTTTCTTATTGTCAACAAATACCATTAAAAACCCAAACCAACAATTAACTGATCCTGTTAACAAGTATTGGCTGTGTTGCCAGAGCCTGATATTGATATAATGATTATTTCTTTGGGCCATAGAGCTCAGTTGTTGTCCACTGTCCAGTAAGTCACACTGATAGAGTGGTAGTTTTTTGTCTCAGTCACACATATTGTACAGTCTCCTGATGCAATGACTAGAGCACCAAATATGGCTTAAAGTAGTCCCCATTTATTTGTTTCAGTAACATTAGGTCAATGCCCAGTTGTAAAGGAATTGAACCTTTCTTTTAAAATGAAAAGATACATGCATGACCAGTTTTGAAAGATTTTTGTCTTTATTAGTAATGAATGCGCAAAGGTGGACAAGAAGAAAGGTATTTTTGGTATTTTCATGGGATTTATTGGCAATAACAAAAATATAGAATATCGCCAGCTTTGTCCTTTAATTTGCATAAGATTTCACAGTTAAAAAGACTGTGTGACAGTGAGAATATGAATATCACCTTAATCTGGTTATAATGAAATGAATTAGCCTTTTTGAGTGCATTTACACGTTAAAATAACAACTTTTGAATCCAGGAATTGTAGGAGGAAAGCAGGCTAGTAAATGGGCTCATCTCAATAGCTACAGGCATGTATACATGGCTACTTTGAACTGAAAAGGTCAGCTATGTTAATTAGCTATCTTACAAGATCTAGTATAGTAACACTGGTATATTGCTCTTGTTTAAAAAGAGGCAGGAGAGCAAGCTATAATTAGTATCCTCCCTTAACTAATTAATTAGCCGGGAAGACAGATTGTCATGTCCAACTCAGGTCCAAGTGGTTAAGAGGTTTAAGTCTGAGAGAAATGTTATATAGAGTGACAAAAACTCCAACAGTTTTTATTTGGCTTTTTGTTTTTTTTTTCTCTTTCTATCTTAATTTCCCTGGAATGCAGTCGATAAGTGATCTGTGAAGGCGTTTTGACTAAATTACTGTGAGCATCGAGTGTGGTTAGAGGTGGACATTACACAGACACATGCACCACTGCTCTTTTATTCTGCTTGATCTTTCACAATTTCCACCCCGGTTACTAATTATGCAAAGTTGACCCATTCTATCAGGATGTCTGTGTAGCATGTAAGTTCATTCAATAGCTGTGAAGAGAGAAATCTTAAGTAGCAAGTCTGACAAATATAAACACATCACTAATTTTTCAACAGTGAAGATATCATTTTTATTTAAATGCAGCTGTTAGCATCCTCTGCCTCTGCTCCCAGATAGACTTGAATTGCCGTCTAACTATGATCTTAAATTTGCATACTGTATGAGCTTGATTTTGAGTGACTTGTTACTCGTAAGATATGAAAATGTTATTGCCTTCGGATCGATTTCATCATCCCAGTAGTAGATGACCTTGATGAGGTATGATGCTTCCTCAACTAGAAAAGCAAAATGAATTACTTTTCCTCAATTTAGGCCCTTTCCAGGATATTTTCATCATAAGATGCACAACAACACAGCAAATAAGCGCAGACACGCTGTCAGAGCTTTCATTTTCTTGTCATCTCCGATCCCCTGCAGGGAACTCAGGAGGAGTCACAGCAATTAATGACTTTTTTGGTCATTTAGACGAGGACAGCGTTGAATTTATGTTGCTCAGTTAGTGTGAGTGAGTGTGTCTCCACATGCCGTGGTTGCTTTAGCCTATTACTTTGATATGAGAAAATAAAGTGTAATACCACAGTGACAGCAAAGCCCAGCACTATATTTCACAGTCAATTTAAATTTAGCTGCAGGGTGGGTAGCTGCTTAGTGTGTATTGTGAGACTGGACTGTTACAGGTTTGTTCCAGGTTGTGGTTGCAATGGTAGAAACTAACTAAGTAAATTTTTTTTAAGTACTGTACTTAAGTGCAATTTTGAGGTACTTGCACTCGAGTGCATGTTTTGCACAAAATTAGATTTTTACTTAACATATTTCAGAGAAAGACCTTTTAACTGTGCTGCATTCATTTTATATCTATACCTACTAGTTTGTTTACAGATTAAAGGAATACTCCACCAAAAACCTATAACTCTGTCATGTGTCTGTGAAAATTTTATAGCTTGCTTCTTGTAGCCAGCTTGGATTCACAGCAGTTATGATGAATTTCAGTGGCGATCCAGCTTCATGATAAAAAGAGCATCAAAATGTCCCTAGAAAGACATTGTCTGTCTGTATACTTAAGATGTTTAATACTCTCAGATTTTAATCAAATACAGCTGAATGCAGTTAGCTGCTTAACCTTGTTATACACAACTAAGAGCATGAACGTTTGGTATTGGATGTTCACATTTTAATAGGTACTTCTACATGGTGATACAATGTGGCTTTTACATGAGATCTGAATATTTCTTCCACTGCTAACTTTGTCCTTTTAAAATCATGTGAAAGACACTTACTATTGATTTCATAGTAGACAAAATGATTGACATATGTGTAATACTCAAACCTCTGTTATTTCCCTTGTGCTGAATAGTGTAACAAGATGACAAGATGTGTGATTTGCAATCCTTGACTGAAGGTGTTCACTGCCAGCTGTGCTTTCTTTAGCTAACAAGGACACTGGTAGTGACAGTAGGCAATAAACCTGGAAATGCTGATGTTACACTGTGACTGTGGGAACATTTGACCACAAACACAATAGCGCAAAATAATGCAAAAAGGTTTATGCCTCCAACTGGGTTCTGTATGCATCATCTGCAGTAGCAGACAATTACATAACACATGGAGGAAACAGTTTTTTTTTTTTTAATGTTAGCATGCTACTTAATGTTAGCTATATCAGCTGCTCTGTCTGAGTTAAACATAAATACATCTATATGTATGTAATATTTATATTATAGGGTCTCTTCTATTTTGAGATTTCAACATGAAGAACAGGTTGAATTAATACAACACATTTAAATGAGGAAATAAATAGTTGAGCCTGAAATGTGTGATGCTGTATGATTGTCAGCCTTGACGAGATCTAATATCTAATATCTGATATCACATCACTCCAGTCATGGCTTCTCTTAATTGGCTCCCTGTTTGATTTAGAATTGATTACAAGATTTTATTGATCACTTTTAAAGCACATCTGAGTCTGGCCCTAAGCTACATAACAGCAATGTTGACCCCATATTAGCCAGTTTGCAGCCTTAGATCCTCAGGTGGGACCCTCTGGGCCCTTCCAAAGTTGAGGCTTAAATCTAAAGGTGACTGTGCTTTATCAGGGTCCCTCGGCTTTGGAACAACCTGCCTGAGGAGATAAGACTCGCAGAATCAGTGACTTCTTTTAAATCACTTCTTAAACCCCATTTTATAGACTTGCTTTTATGTGATGTCATCTTTTTATTGCTTTTATTCCTTTTATTCGTATTTATTTATATTTACATTTTTTTACTGTCTTTTATCTCTTTTACCATCTTTATTGTTCATCAGCCTTCTGTCTTCTCTCTGCTGAGTTTCTGTGTCTTTTGTCTTCTTGTTTAACTTTACCTTAATTTTGTCTTGCTTTTGTTTGGCCTTAGTCCTTCTTCTTCTTCTTCTTCTTCTTCTTCTTCTTCTTATTCTTATTCTTATTCTTCTTCTTATTATTATTATTATTATTATTTGTGTGTGAAAGATTGCATTAAGCTGTTAAACCTGTTTCAGTCTAATGTCCTGTAATGTATGGCAGCCATAATAATTTGTTCATTCATTGTAAGCTGCTCCAGATAAACAGCAGAATGCTCTGTAAATGTTCCCAGTGACAGCTAAATGGAATTTAGGAGAATGTTTTGACTATAAAAATAGGTAATAGCAGTTCACCTTTTTTTGCAGCTGCCATAGCCAAGACTGACAAGTTAAATGTCCATAGCATAATTTTCTTCGTTGCCATTTTTCTGTTTTAGCTCCTCATCTGTCTTCTAAATAATGGTCCTCTCTGTTTTTCGTCTAAAATGAGAATTTGACTTATTGTTGGCAAACACTCTCTATTTCCTACTTTGTGTTAAACACATAAAGTACTTTAAAGAAGAAGATAAAACACAGTAGTTTTAGAAATGCTGTGCTGCCCCAGTTAAACATAACAGATTTATCACTCTGGCTCATAAATAAAATAAATAATCAGATAGGGGATTCATACAGTATGGATTCTCTAAATGATGCAAAAACAAGAACCGCAAATTAGAAAATGAAAAGAAATGTTAGTTGTCCACAAAACAAAGCTTCACAAATCAAAGTGATACAAATCAGAGCGGTACATTCTGTAAATAATTAGACCCCAAAGGACCAATTCTGAGGTTACTGACTGAGAGGGCTTCCTAATCTTCGCATATAAGGTAAATCATAATGAAAATGGTAAACAGTGTTCACAGACTGCCTTTAAGAGTGATTTAATATGGATGACATTTTGTCTATCTGTCTTTATCTTTGTTTCTTTTTGAACCACAACTTTATTCTTTTCAGTTGAAAAGCAATTATGGAAAGATACATTTATTCAATAATTGCACTTAAATACAAATTAAAGGTACTTTACTCCACTGTTTAATATACAATTAGTTAATTTCCAGATTAAGATGTTAAATACAAAACATTAGCTCATTTTATATAAACTATGGTGAATTGTTGTAGATTACACTCACTGTTCTTATTAACGTATTTGATTAGCTCTGACCATAAAAAAGTATCAACAGCGCGGTTTAAGTGTAAGGATTATAACTCTAAGTATCATTTTAAATGAAGAATATTTGTCTAATGTAACAAATTATTTTATATTACCATATTGAGTTAAGTAGATCTAATTACTTCTCCCACCACTGATGGAAGGTTTCCATCCCTGAAAACCTGCCCTATTCTGTCTGAACATTTATAAAACCATAACAGTAATCACCTACTGAAACTACAATGTGGACAAAATGGCAGCAAACTAATCACATGACAAATGGTACTTTTTTGCACACCGAGTTCCTAAGAAACATCAGCTTAAACACAGAAGGACCAAATGAGACTGTGGATCTGAGCTGAATATCTGTGAAATGCACTCCAATAGTGTGTTTATATTCCTGAGGCAGAGGTACCAGAACACTGTAGTGAACTGTGGCTCCACATGAATGTGTTAAGAAATAGTGAGCATGTTTTATTCATATGGTGTACCGCATTTCCTCAATGTGATGTCGGAGAAAAAGCACATACTGTAGACAAAATAACTTACTTACCCTCAAGCCCTGATGATGTTGCCAGTAATATTAATTTATTGGCATAAGATCTGGAGAGAGATAATATGTTGAATTTTTGTTAAATTTATATCTGTGGGGCAATTTTAACGCCTTTATTGGATAGCAACAGTTGAGATATGACAGGAAACAAGGGGCGAAAGAGGCGGGGAATGATATGCAAGAAAGGTGCGCTACTGGAATCAGCATCCTAAGCAGGAGACTACTGGGGCGGGCTGAGATGTTGAATTTTTAAAATAATTCTAAATTGATGTTTAACATCAGTTATTGGCCATCACCCAAAAGGCTAACCATGTAATAGACAAAGTTGGTTTCAATGGACACCAAATTACCAACCTTATCTCCTACAAAATACATTTATAAACTAATTTTCTTTACCAAAAATGATTTGCAGGCGATGTAATTGCTAGATTATGGCAATGTTTTTTTTTTTTCAATCAATCCAGAAAGGGTGACATTCCTATACAGCAGAGAAGTGTAGGATGGAGGTCAGGGTTGGTTGGGTGTAAAAAAGCACTGGACTTTGACACTGTAGACCAAGTGTTGTGTCCTGCATCCTACTGTGTTGGTAGCTTAATGCTACCAACACATTGTTAAGCTTTGGTAAAGTTTATGATTTGGACTTTTGTTTGTGAGTGCCTTTCAGTGCCAGTGACCATTAGAATGAAGACTGATACAAACATTTTTGGTAATGGTTTTGTTGTGTTTTTAGGCAACTTAAACTACTGTCATTGGTTAAGGTTCAGAAAATATTGTGGTCATGGTTTAAAGAAAACAACACTGACTATAGGAGATGAGATGCAAACTGTGGTCTCCGGTGTCAAGCATGAATGTGCAACCACCAATCCTCAACTCCCCCAAAGGTATGTTCAGACAAAACATGATGCAATGGCATGCAAAGTCAAGGGAACCCTTCCAGTTGGTGAGAGTTTGAACTGTGTAGTTGGTACAATGGCTGTTTATGGTAAATTAAACATGGACTGCACAAACAGTCCAGCGGTCAAACATGCACAGTTAGCATAAAAAGCATAAATTCACTTTCTGTCTGAACACACCTTAACAGTTAGCTATAGGCCCAATGTCTCGCATGATTTGCTGTTACATTCAAGTCACAGAGCTACAGCAAGCATGCGATCTTCAGAAAAATAAATGAAGCAATGACTGTGAGCTAGTTCAGGCAGCGAAAATCAAAACATGCCATACTTCCCTCACTGTAACATATATCCAACGCACCCTTATAATCATGGCGGCGTACTTAAGTCGTCAGTGCTCTGCTCACACTTTTACTGCATGCCTGCTGCCACATCACTCAAACAAGCTATGCTTGCTTGCTACTATGGCTGCTGCTGCCACTGCCGTTCATATAAAGCTTCAAAAGCCCCATTTCCACCCCAGAATCCACCTGTAGACTCTGAGTCTATCTTCCTTTAGGCAGGAAGTTCGTATCGTCGCTCTGCACTCCCTACTGTACTGTGAGAGATCAATGTTTCCTTGAGGGGAGCGATGAGGTCAGAGCCTAGACGCCAAACACTGATGCCGTACATATTGTACATCTAAATAATAATCTACTCCACATGAGTTGGCTGACTGAAATACCCAGTAATCTGAAAAACTGCATCTCTATTCTAGAGACTGAACATCTAGGTAAAAAATATTCCATCTGCTGCCTGAATTAAAATGACTTCTAATCCATTTCTCAAGTTGGAACTTGCAACTATTTCCTATCCAGTTAGCTGGAAATGACACATACAGAATACACATACAGTAACACAAGAAAAATATTAACGTGTTATTTTCTATAGCTGCTAATAAGATTTTTAATTTGGTTCATGTTGAATGAATAGAGCAATTTGTCTGCTGTATCCACCTTTTTCTCAAACAGTTTTAAACTCATTTTTTGTATTGTGCAACAGAGAATATTTTTTCATCCATATGGTTAGAAGCCTCTTTAAAGATTCTGGAAATACCTCAGAACAGTGTTAAGTGTTGTTAAAGGACATCCTGGCTTTTATCGCCGGGTATTTGTTTTTCAGAAAATCAAATGTCATTGTTAAACATATGAGGCACAAACTGGGGCGAGCAGCACTCCTTCTTTCCAAGGTTTATTTATTGAATGTCAGTGTAGAACAGTACAAATAAATGTCGTGCACAAGTTTCTCCTGTTAACCCAACCCCAGGCATCTTGTTGACATACGGCAGACAAAAGCATAGACCTTAAATCTGCACAGACACGAATGAACCCACAAATGTCAATGGCCAAAAAGGTTGTATACGGAAGTTACAAACATAAATAAATAAATTAAAAATAAGATGATAATAGTTATGAGCTGTTACTCAGAGATGAGAGTCTCAGGTTTCTCAAAAAAGGACAGAAAAGGGCCCCGTACTGTATAGAACCTACTCCCTGACTTTTGAGTGGAGTAACCGATTCTTTCAAGTTTAAAACATAGCATAATGTCCCTAATCCAATGGGAGTGAATAGTGTAATGCATCGAGCCAGTAAGGAGGTGAAGGCCAGCACACCTTGTTTGGTTTTGGACAACGTCAATTCTAGTGGGGGAATGCCAAAGACAGCAGTCAAAGGATTAACCTTGATGGGATATTTTAAGATTTCAAAGAGACTGATTTCCAAAATTCAGCCAGGCAAGGGCATGACCAGGGGCACATTTACATTTATCACAAATAGGATCCACCTCAAGGTTAATCCTAGTGAGTTTTGTTTTGGAAATATGAGTACGATGTACTGCTTTGGACTGTATAAGTGCATGACGCACGCATATAGAAGAAGAGTGTATCTTGCTAAAGGCCAAGTCCCAAATGTCATCTGAAAAAGTAAAATCTAGGTCCTGTTCCCACGCAGTTCTAATAGTTGACAAGAGGGAGCAGCTTAAGTTTGAAATGGAAGAATACATAGCTGACATTGATCCTCTCAAGGTTTAAAGGCAGAAATGTGTCAATAGGGTTGTGAGGGTTTTTTTTCAGTGAACTCAGGTATAAGGTGTTGCATGAAATGTCTGACTTGTAGCTACTTGAGCAGTACTGTAACAACATCATTCTACTTCCGCCTCTGCTTTTGAGAGACAACAGTCATTATTTGCTCAACCATGAGGGTTTGCTTGTCAGGAACATGAACATGCTGTTTTTCTGGTAAGAATAGCCTCTTTTGGTTAAATATTAAAGAAGTCAATGTGTCCCTTCACATACTTCAAGTCTGCATTTATCTTTCTTAATATTTAACCGAGAACATCTTTCTGAAATCTTAATCAAGTTCTCTGAATTGCCTAAATATAATCGTAAAAGCGTGAATTAGGTTTTTGTCGCCAGCAGTAGACATCGTAGGAAAGAAATGCATTGGCAGTGAATATTTTGGCAGTGCACAGTTTTTTAGATATACTCTATACACTTAATAAACCTTCTCTTGTTATAATGATAAAAAAACAAACATAATCCAGTAGTCAGCATGATGATTCCTCCAAAATAAATATATACTAAGTTACCATACAACCTCTCAGTTGTTTATTATTTAAGCTCGGCTTCTTTTTTCTCTTCCTTTTTCTGTAAAGCTTCCTTGGGTGTTTTGAAAGGCGCTATATAAATCTAATTTATTATTATTATTATTACTAAGTATACTAAGTTGTATACTGTGAATGAATGAAATTTTTAGGAGACAGGGTTGAAAAACACACAATGCATAATGATTCTCAAACAAGAGCAGACAAAGTCAGGAACTTATTTTATACTTGACTCCCTCCCTCCCTCCTTATCCCTTCCTATCTGTCTCTTCTTTTATCACAGTCTAGTTTCTCCATAATGCTGCTGGCTGTAATGTGGACTGTCAATGAAAAATATAAAATTGTTGGAGGCCATTACTTCCAAGTCATTTGTTAAAGGTGGGTGGACTGTGCAGTCTCATGAAATCATCTCTGCTGCTCTTCAAGTCGTTCTCCTTGCCGGGGAATGGGTCACTGCAGCACAGTTGTGAGCGATTGCCTCATAAGACAACTGTGCTCTAACATGAATTAGTATGAATATGCAAGAGAGGCAGTACTTGTAGCAGCAGAGACAAGTAGGAAAGCCATGAAGTGGGTCAATTAGAGGAGCAATATTGTAATAAATTTTCATTTAGTACAAGAAAAAAATATATACTTTAGTGCCCATTACTCTTTGGTTAAAAAAAAGGTGGCCTGTTCACAATCATTCATAACAGAGTAATTATCTGTAGTAGTGCAATCCTATGTTCAGGACTAGTTTATTTAAGATACATATATGTATTATTTAATGTCTTACAATTATATTTAAATATTTGACAAAGCTTGTATGAATTGATTTAAAATCTTTATCTTGGTGGTCAATTTTCCTTAAAATTAAAATCATATTCCCCCAAATGATGGTTTCTTTTTTTTTTTATGTCAAAGGCAATATTGTGTGTGATCCAGGTAGTGAGGACAATCAACCAGAAATATATATATTTTTTGTCAGTGCTAAAAAAGTACATTATGTAAATCAGTGCAAATTGTAGACACTGAAATTGTGAGACTGGTAGCTCTGCATGAGCAGAATCGGGTATTAATGTGATGGAGCATTTTATTCAGTTTTTTTTTTTTGTTTAACCCCCTCCCTGCAGAGCTGTGAAGCACAGCCATGGATTCATTGTTTCCTCCCTTTTTCACTCTTGCATTTTCTATAATGATGTTCAAGGACCAAATGGGCACATTTTTCTTACATTTAATTTGAAAAGTCATTATGATGCTTTCATGTTCTCTGATGTGTGAGACGGAAAAGCAAATCGGAAAAATCACCATTTTTTTCCTCTGTAACCTTTCTTCAACTTTCCAAAGAATCAAAAATGAAATTGTAACCAAAATTAATTAATGTCATTTGGACATTTTTTCTCCACATTTCCAGTTAGGTCTTATTTTTTTGCAGATTTGTCATAGTCACATTTTTAAAGCAAAAAATAACAGTGTGGATCACAATCAAGATTTGATTAACCAGACCAGGAATGATAGTGTATGATTTGATTTGTTTCATTATAACTGAACAAAATTTCCCAAGAGCCAAACTAAACAAATTAAATTTAAAGTGAATAAAAATAATAATAGTAACAATCTGATCCCATACAACGATGTACCCTACATCTTGCTCTCATGACAACTTGGGGAGTTCTTCACCCACAATGACAAAGGTATCAACTTAAAGTTCACAGGTCTAATAACCACAAAATGAGTGGCACTTGAACCCTATTAACCCTGTTCTGTATGTTGTCCTTGATGTATGTCAGTGGGTGTGTTGCTGATGGGCCACAGCAGAAGACTTGAAATCTTAAGTGTTAGTATTTAATGTAAGCTGACTGACCCTGAAAAGGTAGATAATAGAGGTGGTACTTTTGATTGCATGCTACTTTTCAGCTGTGTGCACTCATGCTGAAAGACCCAGATGTAACATGGTTTTGAGAGACTGTATGAAATCTTGAATTTCAAAGGTCAGTGAAACCATCAACTTTTTCTTGACATTGCAACACACCAAGGTAAGGCACAGCAGCTGTGTTTGAATAGTACATTTTGTACACAGGGTAATACAAAATGCCTTAGATGACACATTGACAATAACAGCAAAATAAATGACACGAAATTAAATTTACTTGAAAAACTTTGCACAAGTTTGATAATAAAAGAGCAAAAGAAAACACAGCCTCAAGATTAATATAATTCAGTGACAACCAGATATGTTTTTGGCTTTGATTAATGTGTTGAATCAAGTCTCAGATCAGTAATTGTAGCTAAAAGTAGCTTCTCTGTGTTTGGATTTAATTTTAAGAACATCAGCAAACATCGGGTTGATATTCTAGCAGAAGATCATTATAGATGTATTTTGGGAATAAATTTAATTTTAACCATAAAGTATATTTTTTGTGCTTTAGTGATTAATAATAAAGTAGCTGTACAAGTAGCTTTCAAACTCAATTCACTAATAGAATAAGATACTAGTCCAAACCACTAGCCTCAACCTTCTCAAATGCAGATTAGACCAAAAGTGGCCTAATCCGTCTAGGGTAAGGTAAAGGTCTCAAGTTTACAACTATGATATGCTCCATGCACCATAGATAAAGATAGTCTTGATGATGAAAGTCTTCTTCAGATCCTTCCAGCCTGTTGTCTTTTGATATCATGCGTGTCTTGATAGACCCAAATGTTGCTAGACAAGAACGTTGATGTTGGATGATTTTCCTAAACCCTTGACATGTTCAAGGACAACATTTTTTTATATCTAATGGCGATTTTTGCTGTCAGCAATATCTGCACAAGCAAATTATAGTATGATTAAGGTTAGAGGAAGAACAACAAATAAACTAAGGTATTGTTTAGGTTATATAACTGACACTTAGAATTGGCCATTACGGTTGATAAAAAGCTCTACAGGTCTATGATGGGAGGCGAACTCCGGTCTTCTTAATGGAAGTCTGATGTGCTACACACCCATCACACCTCCACATCCTTAATGTCCACCTCACTACATACAGGGCACACTATTTCCTACACTGAAACCTTGTTTGGGCAGGCTCCCAAGTGTAGTCTGACCTGTTGTGGCAGACTCATGATTTGATATACAGTACCACACTTTCTCATTCCAGTGTATGGGAAGGTGTGTCCAAACTTTTGACTGGTACTGTAGTAACATCTGAATTGACATAAATATTGTATCTGATCCTGACATTAATCTTTGTTGGAATTTGAGTAGCAGAACTCTCTGAATAAGCTGCAAACTTTTTAAAAAGACCCAAAGAAAAGCTAAAGCTAGCATCGAGCTTGAATGGACAAGCTCTTTATTATTAGCAAGAAACAACGGTGTTGGACAACCTCACAAGCCTATCTTGTTGTCTCTTGTAGAGTTTTACAGTAAGTATTCCATCAAGTTTGCACGGCTCACCGCAAATTAAGACAAATCATAGATATTCAGTGTCATTTTGTCTGAACAAAACACAAACAAAAACACTTTAAGTCACCACAGCAGGATGTAAATCCTCCCTCCCTAAAGTATTCATTTAAAGACTCATAAATCTAGCATTTAGTCAGACGGAAGCAGCCAGCCAGCGAATCAAGCTGTGTGTTGTGGTAGGGGGGGGGGAGGCAGTGCAGTGACAGCTTGTCATTGTTTTTTCCCTTCCTAATTGTGGTTTGCTGACTGATATGTAGAATAGACATCTCTTGCTCAGCCTTGCTTTTGTTTGTCAAGGAGGAGAAACAATGACGTGTATGCAGCTCTATAAATCAAATGACATCAGTGAAAAGCTGTTCAAAGTTTCTTAATGGGAAAAAGAAAGAAGGTAACACAATGTTAAGAGCTGTATGGATGACATGTTTTGACTAAAAGCGACTGTTCACAATCACAACTTGCCAATCAAACATTTACGGTACAGTATAACAACCCAGTCCCCAGAAGAAAACGTTGGCATTGAACGTTTCTGCAAACCACCGAAATGTTGAATATATACGTTTCAACACGTGAATTACGTATCATATCAACATTTCTACAAACGTAGCATATTAACATTTCTACCTGTTGAATAATGATGTTTTATGGTGTGACAATGCTGTGGTTAAGGTCTGGTTAGGTTTAGGCACAAAGACCACTTGGTTAGGGTTAGGGAAAGATCATGGTTTGGGTTAAAATAAAAATAAAAAATAAAATAAAAACGGCCGATGTCTCACTAAAAAAAGCCGGTTTTCTCGCCAGAAAAACGGCTGCAAATGTCCTGACGTCTCGCTAAAACCACCCACTTTTGTCGGTTGAAACGGGAAGCGTTTCTGTGGTTTGCAGAAACGTACAGTGCTAACGTTTTATTCTGGCGACCAGCCTGAGTATAATGTGCATTTTTAAAGTGGTGACACACACACTCATGTTGTGTATGTGTGTCTGTGTGGAAATGTGAGTAGGTTTTTATTATTATTAACAACAAACAAAAAGACTTTAAAAGGTATTGGGGTATGGTGCTGGGAGATCTTAGATCTTCCTGGTTCCCCCTCAGGCAAAAAAGAAAAAAAAAGTCTGCTGTATGATCCTTGCTTTTTAAGAAAATGTCATCTTTCTGATGATTACTCTACTACAGATTTAGCAGGCCTTTGAATATGCCTGAGAGACAGTAAAGCAGTGCGGTGACAGATGCCTGCCTGCCTGCCTTTTCCCATCAGGCAGTGTTTTAAATTGTTTACAATGAAAAATGCTGAAGATTGATTTGAGGGTGTTAACGCGAGTATGAATTCACGCTTCAATGAGTTTCATGTGAACTCTATTTCTGCATGTGATGGAGGAACAGAGAAGGAAGTGGGACTGGGCCCTGGGCTTGATTTCCTTTTGTCATCTTTCGGCGTCTCTGATGTCTGAACTCTGCTTCTGTGCAGTCTCCACCTTGTGTTTTTCCTCGGGGCTTTTGCAACAACAGCAACAACATGGGCAAAAGGATAAATACTATAATTGCATCTTTTAACGTATTTGTAATAAAACCTCTAGAGAGCTCAATGCAAGTCTGATTGAAATAAGTTGATTCCGAAGACACACACACTGAAGTAGCTTTTTTTTTTCTCTCTCTCTCTCTCTTTTAGAGAGTGTGAAGGTGAAGGGGGAAAATATTCTTCAAACGCTGTTGCTGAATGTGTCAGTATTTGAGAGTCAGCACAGCAGTACTCGCTTGGAGAGGGAAATAATTGGCTGCACTGTGCAAAGGCATACGTGTCAGTCTTCCTGGGTGCAGCCATGGATGTGATGAAGCCTATGAATTGTGCATTTTCCAACACTAGCTTTGTTTAGATGTAGTTGTATAAGCAATAAAAACCCCTTAATGAAAATCCACTATCAAACAGCTACTTTCTCACTTTTTCACGCTTCATCTCAACAACTTTTTTTGTTTTAATCAATGCCTGTCCTTGTTTTTTTTTCGTGTGTGACTTTTGACGGTTGCTCAGTGTCGTGATTTGCGTTGCCGCCATTAACATTTCTGTTATGTTAATTAACCGTTATTAATGCCTCTGAGAGAACTTCAAAGGACAATGCCAGAAGAACAGCTGAGATGGAAAATGACAGGTTGCAGTATTTTGATCCCAGTTAGTGAATCACCCTTGACAGAGTTTTCCTACCTCGCTTCCTGTGAAGTTGTTTCACGCCTCCGTAGTAGCTCTCACTTTAGGGGGGGAAAGAAGGAGAATGGCTGATAACCTTTTTTTTTTTTTTTAATAAAAGCAGAACAGGAAGTGTGTGTGTGTGTGAGAGAGAGTGAATATGTACATACTGTATAGGCTTCTGGCTCCCATTTTGTTTTAACAGAGACAAAAGACAAATGCAGTGCAGAACACACATTCATTTTCAAAAATGGAACTTTCCTCCTTCTTAACACTGGAAACTTGAAATATGAATTTCACTAGCCTCTCCTTCTACCTGGCAAAGTATCAGTGGATACCGTCTTTAATATCCACCTACACATTAATAACAAAAATTACAATAAGGCATAAATGAAGATATGGCCCCATAGGCTTCACTATGTGCAGAATTTATTATTTTTCAATATAGTTTCCATTGCTCCTCAATGACACTTTCTCACCTAAAAGTGCCCAGTGGCTTTCCAAAGCTTGTCATATTGTCATGTATGGAAAGTACCCACAGCAGCGGCAGGACAGGAAGACACTAATAAGGTGACAAAATACAGAGCCAAGCATTTTCTAGGGGGGGGAATGCTGCCACCACGATTTCATGTGGAAAAGAAAATTAATGTGCTGCTACTTCAATCCTGAATCTTATCTGTCCCCTCAGAATTTTTCAATAGTTATTGCCACCAAAATTGTTGGATTTCTCCAGGCTTTTTAGAAAGAAAAAAATGGCAGTGTGATATGCTCTCTATTTGCAGTTAATGCATAATGATTGAGAAAAAATGCTGGCGCAGTAATATTCATCTTTTCTTAACCAATGGCTTTTTTTTTTGCAGTGGTTTATCTCAGAAAAGTGATGGAGAATTTGAATGCCCCCCAGCTCTACAGGAAACTAAGTAGCTCATAAAATAGTATGTGTAAACAAATATTCTAGACTCTCATTGTGATTGAAAATTAAATTCATACGGTTGACTTAAACATACAAACATATAATGACATGATAACATGCAAAAGCAGCTTTATAGTCTAAATTCTCAAAGCCAATGTTGAAGCTGAAGTTATAAATGGAAATTTTTAATTGCTGCATCTTGATAGTTGATGTCAATTAAGAACCCCCGAGGGAACGAGGTGTTTTTGAAACGTGTTCATCGGAACAAAACTGATGTGTGCGGGCCAACGGATAGAAGTTGCGGATCCCTTTTTTGTCTCTTGTCATGAATCACTCCATTGTGCTAATGAACCTGTTTTCACTCCCAACTCCACATCCACAGGAGAATCAGTTCTAAAAACTGCACCCTCTCATCGGCGCTTCATGGACTACAACCTGCAGCTGTCAGTTTGATTCACAACAGTCACCGGCTTGGCATAGAAAACAAAATGCTACCCATGAATGTACAGTATGATTCAGAGGAACACAATACAAACAGATGCACTATACATAGGAAGGCTTTCGGGAGAACTTCTCTAAAGGCTATCTGAAACACCTGCACAGCCTACTGCACCATCCATTAGATATAAGCTAGTCTCAGATGGCCTATTCTCAATTATACGAGATCATTAGTTTTGCTTGAGCCCCTATCACTACATAGACTTAACTGTTATCTCACAAGGGACTCCCACCTGCAGCCCTGTGCATCACTTCCCCCTCCATGTGCCTTTTCTGTATTTCACTTTTTCTTCCCCCCTATGATGCACCATCATCCTTTTCTTCACTGCCATCACCGTTCTCTACATCTCCATCCTATAGTGTGTCATCTCTTTTTAGCAACTCACTCCTTTCTCTTTTAGTTTTCTCATCCTCAGCTTTGTTTTCTTATATATCCATCCTCTTCTCCACTCCTCTACTCACTTTTTCTCTCCTCACCCCACATTCACTCTGTCCATTTGTTCTCCTCTCTATCATCTCTGCCTCCCCGTTTTCCCCCTCCTCCCTGCTCCTTTTCTAACCCATCCACTATTTTCTCCTGTCCTCTCCGCCTTGCTAAACAGTGCCCCACATTATCCCCCTCCTGCTTCTATCAGGGGTAGCTAGCCTGTCAGCCCCAAGCCTTAGTTAATCACTCAGGCAGCCAGGCAGTCGGGCAGCTCGCTGCTAGCTCCCTGGACACTAATAGCAAGACAAGCAGAGAGCAAAAGTGGGGGGGAGGGGGCTTGGGACTCATTAGGAATACAGGTATTTAAGGAAATGGTCCATTTCAAATCAAAAGATAATTTGTCTCCTTTTCAAGTAAAGACTTTTTGTGAGACAGGCTGGAGTTATATTGGGTAGTACATACTGGTTATGTTGCTTGCTAGGTCTGAGCTGGGCTGTTGACATTATCAATTTGAGGCTTGATAAATACTTCCTGTGTTCCGATGGCATATTTTATCCCCAAAAGAGAGGTTTTGTTTGCTACCCGAAGGCATTTTTTATGCTGACTCCATGTTCCTGCTGCACCGATGGGGCAGTACTCGATAAAGTTGAAATATGACCTCCATTTGCACAATGACATTACTTCAAATAAAAAAAAAAAAAAAACGTAGCTGTCAGGCCTCTTAGGTGATCAATGCCTCTCAACAAACCCCTCATTGCCCATTTTGTGTTTGCATGGTCAAATCGATATGAACGTGAATAACAAAAAATTCTAACAGGCAAATGAAACAAAGAGGTTAAAGATAATTTAAAAAAAAAAAAAAATCTTTTTATCACATAAAGATGTGGTCCACATGACAACAGGTTTTACTTTTGATGTCCCAACTTCATGTAAAAGAAACAGACACAGAAACAGAAACACCTGAACCTGGGTTATACTGGAAGGTGTTAAAACAAGACTAAATAGCTTTTGAAAGAAGAAATAACAATACAAATGTAACTAAAATAGATAACTTACAAATGAAATGTTGAGGTAATAGGCAATACAATGCACTCTTGCTTAGTTCAATACACTCAGGGATTTTGCTGATGTGACAGCTTGCAGGTTGTTAACATGACAATCTTTCCCATTTCTACCACGAGAGAACGCAGTATTATGGTAGCTAATGTTAGCATACCTTTGATAGATACAGACAGGGAATATCTTTTTGAAGAATGGTGTTCCTCAGCCTTGGCATTGATTCTACAACTCTCTGGAACTCTTCTGGAGGGATGAACACCACTCTTCAAAAAGATATTCCCTCATTTGGTATTTTGATGATGGTAGTGGAGAGCGCTGTCTAACACGTCAGTCCAAAATTTCCCGTAGGTGTTCAGTTGGGTTGAGATCTGGTGACTTTGAAGGTCGTAGCATATGATTCACATCATTTTCATACTCATCAAACCATTCAGTGACCCCTCATACCCTGTGAACTGGGGGCATTGTCATCCTGGAAGAGACCACTCCCATCAGGATAGAAATGTTTCATCATAGGATAAATAATAACCATTGAGGTTGTCAGATTGTCACCTGTCTATATTTCTGTTTGTCAGTCTGATGACTTTATGACCTACTGACTTCTCTCTTAGTAGGCTGCACACACTGTACCTTGCCAGGACACATCAGAATTGGCCCCAATTTCCCCCCATATACAATTACCATGAAAAAACATATCTTTAAAACAAAGAATACATTTTATGACCATCAAAAACACCTTTTGTATTACCACAATTTGAGTCTAGCTTACATATAGCACCTTTCTAGATCACATCCACAGGGCATAAAATGCAGACACATACAATATAAGAGTAATATATCCAATTAGGTCCAATTAAATTAAAAAGTCATGATGAGCCATATCAGTATATTAGTTTTGTGCAATATGTGTATGGGGAGTCAGCAAGCTCTCCTAATATTCATGCGCTACAGACCCCAAAATATGGAAGCCTGAAGAACTTTTTCAGCGAATAGGACTGGTGAACAACTTTCACTGAAACGAATGGGGTGTCATCTTGGAACACAACATCCTGTTCTCATATTATATCCACGTTGTGGTCCAGCAGAAATTACAGAGGCCTTTTTTTAAATCTAGTTTTTGGTTTTACTGTGTATATAAACACATACGTAGACAGTTTTATGACACAGTCTCAACAGAATTTAAACATTATAAGCTTGAAATCTTGATGTTGTGTTGCATAGGGGTTCCTGTTACTGTGTGCACCTTTATTGTGTGTACTCTTAAAATCTGTCCATTATCAATTAGCCGAATGAGAAAGATTTGCTGTACTAAAACATGGTGGACCTGTCACTATGTTGACATCCATGCTATTAGAGGAACATTCTCAGGTGTAGCGGCTGGCAGTCTCCAGTGTTTACTGGGGAGCATCATTAGCCTGGCGTCTCACAGCCTTAAAGTGTCATATATCCACAGTAATGAACTGTGAGAGCGCACACTATTCCCAAACTTCCCTGCTGCAGCACCCACATTAATCCAAATGCTCAAACTCTGCAACTCGAGTCCCTCCACTCATTAACAGTGGCAGATATCAAGATAGGAATAATGAGGAAGTGCCCGCAAGTCAGGACATATATTAAAGAAATAGAAAGAGAAAGAGAGAGAGAGAGAGGGGGGGAGAGAGAGATGGAGAGAGAGAGAGAATAAATCCTGTCATAAATGGGAAAATACCCCCGAGAAATGGCCCGGGTTCAGATGACAAACAGCGTGCATTCCTATTGTTTGGAGATGGTGACAGCCTCTTCTTCTAGTGCCAGAAACATAATCATAAGAGTGTACAACTCATTTGTAATCCTAAAAAATGTACAATAAAGACCGCTTTTATACCGAACAACTGTTTTTAAAGACCACACTGTACGTAACATTCAACTGATGACACTCCAGCATTTCATACGGTTGATTTTCAGAAAAAAAGAACGATATAATTTGTATATTTTTGAGCATGTTCTGGTGCAGTATTGATGTTAGTGCTGTATATCAAACTCCAGTAGTGCTGAATCACACATGCTACTGTTGTTTCTGCAGAAAATGTACTTATTATACATATTTTTTAACTGAGCACATATTTATTTATATGTGCAAAGCCACTAATTACATTCCAGCCACAACACAGTACACAAATATGCACAGCAAGTCCTCCAAATTAAACCACAAAATATGGTCCATTCTCTCGGGAAAGACGGCGGTACAAATCACTGTCGGAAAATAAATATGTTCTTCAATGTGACAACGGCAACGCTATGATTAACATCTGGTTAGTGTTAGGCACAAAAGGCACTTGGTTAGGTTTAGGAAAAGGTCATGGTTTGGGGTAACCTTCCTTACAGTTAGGAGACCTTTGTCATTATAGTTACAATAACCAGGTGGTTAAGGGTAGAGGATGATCATGGTTATGGTTTTAAAAAACCCTAACCCTAACCCTAACCCTGGCCCTAACCCTAACCCTGGCCCTAACCCTAAACCTAACCCTGTTTATTGGTGATTGGAAATGGGAAACAAACAGTGATCTACCATCTGTTACCATCTTAAAGTCCAATCTTTTGTTGACCCATCGATCCACCCTGTCCTCCTCCATGTATGGAGGAGGACAGGGTGGATCACATCATATCAGGACATCATAATCAATACGACCACTAGAGGGTTTCTGTCACTGTAATGTAAAAGTATGTCGTTTTGTGGTGCTTTCATTAATGACTGATTCTGTTGTTTTTCTCGAGAGGACAGTCTCAATATACTGCAGCATTGTGCACTGTACTGTAGTATGACCTTGAGGGGCCCAACCAATAAAAGTAGTGCAGTATTCTTTAAACGGAGTTCAACAATGTGAAATTGAGAGATTCATCAGGCTTATTCTAAAAAGTAGACAAAGACAAATAAGCAGGGAAAGCTGTGGGATACCAACCCGTTCTCATTCCCAGGTCATCAAATACCGCCGCTTTGTCATGCCCTTCGGCATCTGATACTGATGCACAAGGTGCCCTTTAGCATCTGTATGAGGTGTACCAGGCTTTCAACTAATGTAAACCCATCCACAGCAATATTAGACGCCCAGAGCAACTGCTCCGGCTGTCCGTTCACTCCAATATTAACCCCCCTGCAGCACCATACAACACTTTGAGCATCAGTCTGGAGGGCAGACTGGAGGACCTGCGGCCCAAAGAATTTTCCTCACTGTCAATTACCATGTTAATGTTTTCTTTTAATGATATCTTTAACATTTCTCAACAGAAAAAACACAAAAGTGTCCTTGATAACTCAACAATACAATGGTTAATGTTATGGCTATCAGTTTCAATAATTTCTCATTTTTATTCTGAGAAATAAAGTTGTTGTTTTTTTTCTAGGTAGCGTAAGGCTACATTAACCATGATCCTCAGCCACCGTTGCTATGGAGACGAAGACAGTATGCTTTGTTACCCATTACAAAACCTTTATTACTGAATTTATTTGAAACTCATTAAGATTTTTGTGTGCAACTGGTTCATTGATTCCTTCCCTTCACACACACACACTAGGCACTATGATTTAAGAATGATGACATTAATTCTTGAGTATATTAAGACTATTAAATATATATTAAATATCCTTAAATAGCCACATTGTCTTGGAAATATAAAATTAAATGAGCAACTTGTATCATGGCCACATAAACAGGATGAAGACATTTAGTTGTCCTATTATGAAATTAAAAATTTTGTGTCTGTTTGTCTGTCAGAACACAGAAACAGTGAGTAAATTTGAAAGACAGTTTATTGTTGGGCAGGTAGCTGGAAACCTGGGGCGGAGGCTCAGGCAGAAAGACGGGCCAAGTGGGGCTGGGGAAATACTGAGGTGAGCCAGGCGGAGTGGTATCCAGAGAGCAGGGAACTGTGCAGAGCCGATGAGGGAGACAGATGAGGCAGAAGGTCTGGAGACATGAGGCTGGAGTCAGGCAGAGGTTAAACAAAGACACAGGGAAACAGGTATTAGACAAAATGCAGATTTCTAACAGAACAGTAACAAGAACCAAAATGGGCTGGAAGTGTGACTAACTGCATGAACAGAGTCTACAATTTTACAACGAGGTGGATTCTGCACCAGGTATTTATGGCAGGGCTAATCATGATGAGTGGCAGCTGGTTGCTTGACTCCCGCACACCTGTCTCTACTCCTGCAATTAGACACACACACACAGACAGACAAGGAGGGGGAGAGAGCAAGAGAGAGAGAGAGAGAGAGAGAGAGAGTGGCTGCAGGCTAGATGGAGGGGCAGGCAGAGGTGGAGGGCATGACACTTGTAGGTAAGTCAAAAATATATAAATTGCACTAAAATTATATTTTGCACTTTTGTCTTCTCTGAGTATAATTCTGCTTTCTTAAAGAGAATCTCATTAAATCTCCGGAGGGTCAGTTCAGCTGCAAATCTATGCGAAGGCTTTTAACTACTTTACATCATTAATAATCATCTCTTTCCAAGTGTCATCAGCTGCAGAGACTGATTCTTCTTACACATCCATCAACACTGAGACCGTATCAATACGAAATCTTGCCAAGGCATTACTGTGCAGGTATTGACTGAATATTGTTTTCTATTACACAGCATCACAATATATTGCAACTCATTACACTTCTCCACTGTCAAGATAATATGTCATGCTGCCCATCTTTTGATAAATATAAAAGCCAAATGGCCAGGGTCCAGACACATGACTTAAGGATTGATTATGAGTCCACCTTGTGCAGCAAATTTAAACAGACTGTGTCACTTTTCAAAGTGTTTTAAATTCCAGTTTGACCAAGCAGAACTGTGTTTAAATGAAACTGTTTCCCTCATTATAGCACATGTTTGATGTTCCTCCTACTGGCTTAAGAGTGAAACTCAACTACACTATAAGACCTTCTTTTTCATGTTAAAGTTTAGGAAAAACAACTACAAGTGTGATCAGTTTTTAAAAGAAAATGCAAAAAAGATATGAAAAGGACAATATCAAATTAATGCATTATAAACCGAGTCTTAGATATCCTTCCGTATGCATCTACGTAACATCTAACCGTGCATGACGGTGTTGCACACCTGGATGCGCTCTGACATTTCTCTGATTTTCACAGTTTTGGATGATAAACTTGTGTCAGACCTTCATGCAGATGCCATGCTGATCAGCAGTGTTTACAGGAAGTGAATTGGCAGTCACCTATGACTCAGCAGGATTCCTGGCTGATGAATGAGCCATGAGTCAGGTCTGTACTCCAGTGCATGAGTGGGCTCAGGTGTTTGGCTTGGTTGTGCATGAGAACACGATTTATTTAACAATATATTCCCATAAATGTACAATTTTGATATTTGACATATGACTAGACACCAAAAGCCTAGATTATTCTGTATTAGTACTTTGAAATTTTGTTTTTCTGATAATGGTTTGATGTTGTTTAAAATCAATCTTTGATCAAATTCATTGTATCAGAAATGGCTGCCACTTTTAGAATTTGTCAATTTGCAAAAAACTACTATGCTGAAATTATTTAAATACAAAATATGTAAGCTCCTTGACAAAATACAGTGACATATGTCCTTAAAACTAATATTCACTGTTAAATGACCAAGACCAGTGGTCCTTCATCATGACTGTCAGAAGCTCTTTTACTTTGAAAGCCCTCAATCAAAAGGGACTTGGTAAAAAAAAGTCACATGTCATACAGAGAACATGCTAAGAAAGCAGAAGTGTTGTACATGTTTGGGACTCTGCTCATGCAGTCAAACTGAAATGTGAATGACAGAAACTATTTATGCAAACCATTTCTACATCCAATCTAGACTCCAATCAGTTTATCTCCCAGCCGCTCCTCACGCTGACAACTTGTTCCTCTTATCTCCTCGACACTCAATCTCCTGCTTCTCTAGTGGCTGGAGCAAAAAAGGCTTACCAATTTACATCCAGGACAGTGCTCATCAGTTAGCTTGTTTTGATCACTGCACTAGATCATTGTGACTTGCAAAAGAACCAAATCTCTGAAAACGGCTTCTAGTAAAAGTGAAATACACCACAGAGAGAGTTATTTGGCTTTTGAGACATTTCAGAACTGGTGATATACACTAATATTAACTCGAGCCCTCGTTTGTTGCCCTGACATTGTGTTAGTCTGTGTATATGAGCACTATATGAGCGCACTTGTTGTGCATTTCACCTGAAGCGATGAACAGTTTTTTGGAAAGTCACAGTGTCTGTGCTCTCTCTCTCGCTACAAGATCTCTCCATCCCCCGAGCAGATGCCTCATAATGCAATTGTTAGTCAGGCAGCATCCGGCACATTACTTACTCCATTAGTTGCAGTCAGACAGAAAGATACATGGAATTTTCCAAATTTTATCAGAGAAAAAAAGAGTAAAAGTTTAGTAACAATAAATGATGGAGATGGTAAAGGAGAGAGTTTGGAGGCAGAGAGGAAGCAGAAAACAGGAAATACAGTGAGTGGTTTGGGAGAGGGGTAATTACAGATTGCGTTTAGCAGGGAACGGAAATTGCTTCTGCGATATTTTCAAGTTCTGGTTTGTGCAGAGAATGAAATTCAAAAACACATTTTCATGTAAATTCTATAAAACTGGAGAACAGCATAATTTGGCTGCCTTTAACTAGATGAATCTGTATATATAATGTAATACATAGCCTACCTGTTTTTTTTTTCTGTATGTAATTATCCAAAACCTTAAAACATCTGTGTGTTTAGCTCCACTGTTGCAATTAATTTAATAAAAGAAAAAAGTTAACAAGGCCGTCCTATATTTTACTTTATTAGTTTGAACTTTGGGATGGGATTCTTTTGTGCAGGTAAAAACAGCCAAATTCAATGAAAATTCACACGCACAAAAAGTGTTTTGAGTTGTCTATGAAGCTTCACAGATTTCACCAAAACAATCTTGCATTTATTTCATCTTTTTTTTCTTAGTCCTCTATTCAAGACAGTTGGTGAAAATTATTTGGACGATTTTTAAAAAGTAGCTAAGATAGTGAATTGATTGAATCTTACTCATTCTGAAGACCAAACCTTGGAACACAATGCATGCTTTCAACACAGCCTAAAACACTTGAACTTTTCTAATTAAATGCCGCCACAGCCTCTGTTAGCCTCTCAGAGTTGAGCTGTAGTGGGGCATCAGCTTTGATTGCTCCCTGGCCTGGAGTGGAGCTGCAGACCTACACACAGGGATGCAGTGGGCAGGTGCAGGGAAAAGGCCTTGATAATTGGCTGGCTATAGCGTGGCCAGGCCTCCGGTGGGGCAGGGCTGTGACTCCTGAGGAAGACACACAAAATGAGCTACTGCATCAAAAATTGAGGTTGGCAACCTCCATGCATGTCTGGGCGATTTTTCAAATGAGCATTTCTTGGCCCCAGAGGAAACCACGGCGCTCCTGCTATCATAAGCAATTGGAATAGAAATGGAAACAAAATACTTTTTTTTTCTGGCATGCATAAGTAGGTTGGGCAAGAGGGCAAGCTGTGATGTTCAAAGAGTGGTGGATAAGAGAGCAGGAACAAAAAGAGACATGTGTTTTTATTTTCTAAAGAAATGAGGTTAGCATATTTTGGTTACTGGAGTCTTTCCTTTAAGCCTCAAATTTCATTCTCCTGTTCTTTTAAAGAGTGAGAAGAGATCTGAGAAATGAGCTTTGAGTCCTAATGAGAACTGTAAAGGCTGTGTGGTGCATCCTGCCGCCACTGACAGAGCTTTGAAAGCCCGGAGCTGAAATAGCTCAGTTTTCAGATCAGAGTTCCTAAAGCTCTTTTTAAAAGTTTGATCAATGTTACTCCAGACAAGCTTTCTTTAATACAAAGCAGCTATAATAACACAAGTGTCTGCATTGTCTTTCAGTTGTATAATGCAGCTTATTATGAAACGGTGAAATGTGAAATGATGGTTCATCTTTAACTTGTCTAAAAATTCCAATTCTTGTCAAAAACTATAATTTCAGGCGGGATTTGATAATATTGTTCACAGATTTGATTTGCTCAAAATTGCATCATTTAGCAAGCATAGAGTCACTGGAGACACACACTCACCCACACCTGGCTCACCGGCTCTGTTGGATAAGGAGCCGGAAAAAGAAGGAGGAATAATTAATTACAGACACTTGGACATCGACTACAGCGACTCTAATGTTTTGCAATTTACAGCCGCTAGCTACTGGGAGGAGTTGACTGTTGGACCCATGTCACATTTGAATGGATTAAATTTAAGTACTTGCCCACATGTGGAGGATGAGTCACTAAAAATACAACATTTTACAGAACGAAAAAGAGGATTCTCACATATTTTGACATATACAAAATGTTAGCAAAATAGTCCATGCAGGGACACAAGATAAGACAAGTGGAAAGTGTATTTTTTTATTTGATATTACTGTATCAAGCTGCATTCATTGATTTATTTTTTCACTTGGGAGCAGTGGAAGAAGTTTAAAACACGATATCTGAGATATTATCAGTTTAAAAAGTTGCTATGGCTAACGTATTAATAGTTACCTATTTACACATCCAAGGGATTAATATTAGCATTCATTTGGAGTCATGCTTCTGGCTGCCCGACAAACGCTAGTCCATTATCCACTCTTTTCTTTTTTTAGCTCTTATTTCGGTATTCACCACCTATTGAGGGAAATATCTAAATGTTCCACCGTGTTCACCAGCTGATTGGTTTGTCTGTCTGACGTTTGTTGCTGGGCAGGTAGTTTATCAGAGCTTTTTCACTGAAGAAAACTGCCTGTGTATGGAAACAGAGTGATGAGAGTGCTGAAAGTTAACCAAAGCAGTAAATTTGTAGGCCAAAAAACCTATAACAGTGAGGTGAAAAACCACTATAATGTTTCAACTATATTAGTTGCGGTTCTGGCAACATGATGGATTTCAGGTTAATATTTACTCTTTTCTCTTTTCTCAGAAGAATATGTCTTTGTTTATTAATGTGCAATGTTCCTGTTAAATAAATCATTAAACCAATAAAATAAATATAAACTCCATGGTTGACTTTCCCAGCTAGTTAACTCTGTCTGTCTGCTGTCTGGTACTGAACGGGTAGTGTACCGTGGTTTTATTAGAGCTTCTCAGCTACAAAACAGCTTCCTGCTGCGACTGGAAATGAGGTTGCTTGCACAAAAGAGAGTTTGCTGGTTGAAAAAAAACAAAACAAAACAATGAACTAAAAGAGGCTAAACAGCTCCATCAAGCAGAAAGGTAAATGATAATTCTCTGTGGGACTCTCTCTAACGGCAACACCTTCCACACTGCACATAATAGCGCAGCTTTAAAGGCAATTGAACAGGATGAACACAGCACAGCAGTAACTATGAGGATGTTTGCAGGTAATTCTCGAAGCTGTTTACAAAGTCTAAAGTTAAATTGAGGAAGTCTTATCTTTCTACTCTATTATCCAAAATATTCTATTCACTTCAGGGCTATTCTGAAATCTGATGATTTGGGGGGAAAATAGCTTTCCTCGGATCCAGTTCTCATGTCACGCCTGAACAGAACTTGGCAGGAGTTGATTGAGGGACACATTTGCATTTGGCCGACCAAATCACTATTTTTATAGACCCTTTTCGCAATTACATATTCCCCGTGTTAATGTAACTTTCAGATGGAATTAGTTCTTTATGTGCTCCGATGCTTGTAGTCCATTAATTTAGTTTTATTGCCGCTAAATTAGATTCACTTACCTCCTCTGGCAAGGCAGCATAATGTGCATAAAAATAACTTATACCCCTAAACATTTGTTCTCAAAAATATTCAGCTCAAGTACACTGTAGGTAGGCCACATGAATGTCAATAACCTTCAAAACTCCTTCATGTTTCAGACATTTATTGTGATATGAACTGAATAACTCGTCTTTTCATTTGAGTTCTTCTAAATTTCACGGCTGCCTCTGCCAGGCTAGGGCACCATGTCTCATTGCCTACTTTAAGTTTCTAAAGGAATGTTTTCTCTGAGGATCTGGCATTGAGATGATGAAAATATTGTCACCTTCACCCACCACATTCTGTGCAGACAGCGCTCTTTCACTTTTCATCCTTTAACATTATGTTTTAGTGCCACTATTAAGGCATTATGAGTTTGCATGAGTGCTTTCTTTCTGCCGGAGAAAGGGCTGCGACTCCCTGGGTCACTTTGGGAATTGTGTCTGATTGCAGCTTGTGTGGTGAACTATGAAGTACATTTTCAAAGAGCCATGCAGATTGCTCTGTTGGGAACTGCAGCTAGGACTAAGCTGAGGAGAAACAACACTATGCTGAACAATAAAAGCAAAGCTGATTGCAGAAATATTGTGACTCTCAAATCACAGAACATCTGCCTCTTGAGGAGAGAAATGATGCTACTTGAGACTCGTAAGCCCATCATGTGAAGAACACAAATTGTTCCACTGTTTGAATTATAATAAGATTTAGACGTAAACACTGTCTTACGTGATAAAGTAGCTATAAATTAAACAGTGTACAAAACAAAAGAAGTTGAGGTTCTACTCACTATTAATGTCAATATAAGACATAACAGTTTTCAAAAGGTGGATATCACACTTTAGAATTGAATTTGTTGTCTCATTTTCACCATTAGAATTGAACTATTATCACAATTTGGTTTGTTTGATGGAAAACAAGGTGGCATACAGGCTGTGTTATTTAACTGTTTGCTCAGTGTTACTTGCATCAATTGCGGTATGTTAATGTTTCTCTTTGATGTGATATCAAACGTATTGTGCAAAGTGCTTCATTACAGTGGGAGACACGAAGGTTAGTAGTTGTTTAGCCCAACAGCTGTGGAATGGATGACTCTGTAGTGCAACTGTATGTCCAGATATGAAAAAAAAGACTGAATTGACTTAGAAGTACATATGTTATCTAATGTCAGTAATACACATGGGAATTTCATGTGATCTTGGTACAAACTGCACAAATATAGTTCACATTTATGTGAAGGAGGGTAGAGCCACAAACATCCATTCATTTAAGTGGACTGTTGTTACTATTTTAATAAAAGAATGCAAGGAAACAAATTACTGATTTAGCATTTTAAATATGAGTTATAATAATTTTGACAATAGTGGATCACATGACTACTCATATGTGAAAGGTGTTGCTCATAGTGATGAACTCACACACAGTTATCACTGACTCTGAAGTTCTCTTCGTCTCTACAGAGAAAGCGTCTTTCAGCTCATTGTTTTGGTTTTCAGGCCCCCGACTTTACTGTTTTGGTTCAGTCTCACCACTCTCAGCGGCTTCATTGCTTAGCACCGAATGGCAGCACTATCTTGTGAACATAGTGAAGCATTTAGCAGCTCAAGAGCTAGATACGATATTTCCTTTAGGAGGTGGTTGAGACCAAAAACAGAGTAAAAAGGAAAGTGAAGAAACACAACTCCAAGTGAATGCTATTGTTGTTCCATAACTGGATGCTTGAAAAGGCAACTGTTACTGCTAACATGCTCATCAAATCAACTTAAAATATATTAGTTGTTTTACAGCTAGTACTGGCCAAACATAAGTTAATGCAGGTTTGAATTAACAAGTATGATCCGTTATAATATCTTGGATTTTACTTTGAGAGGGACGATTTTCTGTATGTAAACAGATCCAAATGTCGTGACAATTCCAACACTTCACACACTCAAAAAGTGTTTTGAATACCCACAAAACTTGATAGTTTTTACCAATAGAATCTTCTGCTAATCCTCCAGTAAAGACAGCGGATGAATTGAAACAACATTAACATTCATTTGGAGTTGGATTCTTCAAAAAGACGCTTTCATTGTTCTTAAGCTAGTGAATTGATTGAAACCAACTCTGAAGACCAAAACCTTAGAACTCAATGCATGCTTTCACTACGGCCTAAAACACATGAACGTTTCACATTAAGTGCCACCTCAACTCTGTTAGCCTCTCAGAGTTGCTGCAGTGGTGCAACAGTGTTGATTGCTGCCTGGCCTGTAGTGGAGCCATATGTCTGAATTCCCCACAACTATATTTGGAATGACATGTTTGTTTTTTCTGTTTTTTTTGTTACATTGTCACTATTGTCTTGTTTGTAAGATTTTATGTGTCTATTTCAGTTTTTTTTTAGTTGAGAATGTTGTAAATAGATGAGATATATGATAATATTGTGTAATTGTTACAGTATTTCTTCATAAGATTGTCTCATGCATGTATCATGGTTATTTCATTATTGCAAAAGAAAGACTTGCACCCTTTGCATGGACTAAAGATATGAAAAATATATTTACATACACTTCTTAAGTTTCTGCAATCATTTGGTTTGAGTGAATATTGCTATGAATTTGAATGAAAAATACAGAAAATGAATGGTTTTGTTCTGGCTATAAAGCTAAATGGTTTGGATTTCTGTTTTCTGTTTTAAAGGCCAAGATCTAACTCCTCTCAGCACAGATAGAAACACCTCATCATTTAGTCATGTCCCAAACATCACAGAGCTGCTATCAGTGAGCTCCAGTCTGAGCGTCTGATGATCAGTGTGAGAGGTCGGAGACAGTTTGTATCACCAAAGCAACAAAAAGTCAAAGTAAATCTTTTTCTTTTTAAATTCTTTGTGGCAAACATAACATATTGGCTTTTATGATAAATGGGAATTCCTTTCCTTTATTTACCGCCTGTGCCGAGTTTAATACCCCATTAACACCTGCAGAAATACGGATATGTTGTCAATCCCGGTCTGTTGATAATATAATAAAGGTGATCAAATGATGCACAACCTTAAATCATTTCAAAAATACAAGGACATAGGTTTAGTTTTAACTTTGGTAGGAAATTTTTTGCTGGACAGCCAAAATAATTGTATATGTGTGTGTGTGTGTGTGTGCTCTCTATCACTGTTGTATCTTTTATAGGCACATGTGCGCACACACACAGACACACACAAACACGTAAAGAGTCTGACTCTGCAAAATGTTTTTTTTCTCTGATTTCTACATTTTATTTTATTGATAGACTACTTAAACATACATCTGAGACCAAAATTAATATTTAAAAATAACATATCATAGACTGTCACAATAAATGTTACAATAAAATAAATGTATAGAAAACCTCTCCTGAGATTCTGCCTTTCTTTCGGTTTGTGGATTTGGGCGACACGACTCAAGAGTTTCATGACAACGATGCTCAAACCTGTCTTTAAATCATCTCAAAAAAATTCTATTTGTATTATTTGTCATTCAACTCCTGAACTCATGGCTAAGATCTTTCACTGTCATCAGAGTTGACCTGAGAGGCTGCAGCTGTGTGTCTGTGCTTCTCAGGCTCCTGCTGACAGGATTTTCATAATAAAGTGATGCCTGACAGTCACAAACAGTTCTGTTGGACGAGATATGGCTAATTTAGCTTATAAATAATGTTCATGTCTTAATGACGCATATGCAATAATAACTCTGCTCTTGATCCACTCATGGAACAGAGCAAAGATGGCATTAAATAGTAAATATTTCTCCCACTAATTTCAAAGATTAATGTTTGGATTGATTACAGAACATTCTTATTAACTAAGCTCAACTGTTACTGACACTTTGGTTCTTCTTTAAAAAAGGACCTGATGAAGCAATCACAAATTAGCCAACAACACCTAATGCCTGAAGTTAAGTATAACATCAAATTATCTTAGTTTTGTAAAGCTGTTTTCAATTCTGTGACATTTGGAAAATTTAAACTATAAATACTAACCACTTCAGATTCTCCGCCTCACTGACTCCAGTACTGATGCTGCTGCTGCCGGGCTGCTGCTAGTCAACAGTGCGTACAGTTTGAAGTAGATGGTTGCCAGATCATCAGGTTTAGTATCCCCCATATCCTGCTCTTTCACTCTTTATCATAATAGTGCACCTTTTTTTTTGCAGAAAACACACAACTCTGCAGAGATCTTACCTTTAACATTATGTAGAGTTAAAGTGGATAGATTGTTTGAAACGGGTAAAAAATATTGGTAAGGACAATCCAGCAACACCTTGATATTGGTAGAGACTTGTCCCTACCATCCATACCCAAATCTACGCCCATGCAAAATGATGTTGTCTACACTAGTCTTGCACTTTGACTTCTTTATTCCTCTGCTTTGTTTTGTTGGATGGATAAAGATGCACCTAATGGCTGTCTGAGCATGAAGAAATTTGATTCACCCCTTTCCCTCTGTTCCCAGTTGGACCTGTAGTTCAATGAAAATATCACATTTTTGGCATCAGAGTGAATCTGAATAAAAGTGTTGGCTCGCTCTGACTTACACAGAGTTGTGAAGCAAAAAAAAACATTCCACACAGACGTTGCCTTTGATTGGCGTAATGCGCAGATAATTCCAAACCAAATCATTATGCAGAAGAATAATGACAAAAGCAAAACACCAGACACTTTGGTGCATGATGGGGCTTATGTTCCATTCCATTAAATGTTAAGAGGGGAAATTCCCTGCTGGTAGGGTGTAATTACAGTATTAGTATGTTATCATGGTTCAGCTCAGATATGAGAAAAGAAAAGAATGAAACATCGATACTTGTGAGATTTCATTTAACTAGCAAAAAAAATAGTGTTTTCCATGCAACCACTAATGTTACAGTATGTCAGTCCTAGCTAAATAGCAGTATTTTCCCCTTATGTTTAGGGTTGCAGTGTGCTGGAGAGGAAGAGTACAACTTGAACAGGACTCAACAGAATATAACAGGGCTAACACACAGTGCAGCTTTATATTCCCAATTGATATGTTTATGCAATTTATTATACTGCATTTGATTTTTAAAGTACATTTCTAACATAATAAACATGTTGAAAGTAATTCTGTGCTGCTTATTTTTTCTTTATGCTGAAGTGATGTCAGATAACAGCATCTTGGAAAACATGAAGTTGAGAAATCTTTCTGATCCGGCTTAGAATTTCCACTTGATGCGTGCATTCATTCCACTATTCAAGTCAAAAAGAAGCAATTTGCAATTTTTGGACATCTCTGGCAGGAAACATCATCATCATTGCTGTCAAAGCGTGTGATGGGGAATACTGTGGGCGATTTGAGTCTCTGAACCCGCATTTCCACACTGACTGCTTTCATCATGTGAAATGGTTAAACATCAGAAAGGAATAAGAGAATGGCTGTACATGGTGCAGTCGGGGCTTCGTACTATGCGTAGCTCGAAGCACATGTGGGACTCAGAGTGTGTGAATGCTTTTATTTCACGGCTTGAAGTAAGACATAAACCCCTGCAAATTACAACAGACTTCAAACCAGTGAGAGAACCACCTGAGATAACTGGCTTTGAAGCTGTGTCTCCCCCACTGCTTCCAGCAGCCATCCATCAGTGTGAATCCAAAGTGATCTAAAGCCCGGAAATTATCTGCATTGCTGTGTGTCTTAAAAATCAGCCACATCGTCATCAGTTGCGGCTATAATTAGACGCACAAAAAATGCTGGATATTTATATAATGGTCTCTAAAGAGCCTTCACATCACAGGAGAGAACACATTTTTGTCATACAGTCTCATAGTCTCATATCTAGGATTGAATCAAAAGCATTAAATTAGATTTAATGAGCCAAATAAACTTACAAAAATACCAGCTACTGGTTTCTTCTTCTTCAAAACCAGTTTTTTGTTTTTTTTGTTTTATTAAAGCCTACTTGCCTTATTACCGAGCCATCAAAGTAAATCTGCAAACACATATTTTACTTTTGAGAAATTATTTGATTTCAAAAATGTTAAGAAGGTGTCCTTCAGAGATGCCATTTTTCGAATGCATGTAATGGCTCATAATAATATTGAACAACAACTTAACATTGCATTTTTAACTTAAACTGAGCTTTGCAAGAGTGTCACTGAATGTAACTCCTCCACCTCATGTATTGACCCTGTACCTACAACATTTTTCAAGCGGGTGTTCAACAGTATTTCCAGTCATGTCCTGAACATTATAAATACATCTCTTCAAACAGGCATCTTTCCAGATGCCTTCAAAACAGCTCTTGTTAAACCATTACTAAAGAAACCCAACCTAGATAGTAATGCACTGACCATTTATTGGCCGATATCCAACCATCCATTCATTAGTAACATACTTGAAAAGATAGTTTTAGTCCAAATAAACTCCTTTCTTAAAAAAAAAAATGTCCTGGAGGAATTTCAGTCAGGCTTTAGAACATACCACAGCACTGAAACTGCTCTTACTAAAATAATCAGCCACCTCAGACTAAACTCTGAAAATTAGGTCTAATTTCTTATTCTCTTAGACCTCTCTTAGATGATTGACCATGATATCCTAATCAATCATCTTGAAAAGTGGGTTGGTCTTTCTAACTGTGTGTTAAACTGGTTCAAAACATACATCAAAGGGAGAAAGTTTCACGTCAGTCTTGGAGATCATGACAACTGCTTTGGGGTTCCACAAGGGAGCTGCCTTGGTCCATTATTATTCTCACTATACCTTCTGCCACTTGGTGACATCATCAAAGAGCACAATGTATGCCTCCATAGTTATGTGGATGACACACAACTGTACATCTCTGCTGAACCAAATGATGCTGCAGCTATAAACGCCATTACTACCAGTCTTCTGGGAATAAATAAAGGGATGAGCAATAATTTCTTAAAGTTAAATGAGGACAAAACTGAAATCCTACTAGTCTGCCCCAAAACAAAAAGACAAATGCTGTATAATAATATGGGGAAATTAACTCCCTGGTTTAAATCTGAGGTTACAATCTTGGTGTTATCTTAGATTCAGATCTAAGCTTCAGGTCCCACATTAACAAGATGATGAAAACATCATTTTTACACCTTAGAAGCAGAGACAAAGTACAACCATTAACCATGTTGGAGAACCGATTCATGCCTTCATTTCAAGCTGACTAGATTACTGTAATATGCGTTTTACTGGCCCCCCCCAAAAAAAAATCACTGCAAGACTTCAGTTCATTCAAAACTCTGCAGCTCAGCTATTAACCAGAACCAAAAGGAGAGAACACATTAGTCCAGTTCTTGCTGCTCTGCATGGGCTTCCTGTAACATATAGAATTGACTTTACGGTCTTCCTCTTTATATACAAAGCCCTTAATGGGCTAGGACCAAGCTACATTGCTAACTCCCTTGTTAACCATTTGCCTTCAAGAACACTGCAATCATCTGCTGCTGGTTTATTGGAGATTCGCAGCAACAGCTGAAAGAAAATTGGGAATGCAGCCTTTTTCAATTACGCCCCAAAGCTATCCAACACACCACCGATAGATATCAGGGACCCAGCTCACTAAATATTATTAAAAGAAAGCTAAAAGCTTAACTCCTCACGTTAGCCTTTATCTAGCTTTTCTCTCGGTCTGCCTCGTACTTATGCACTACTGCACTTCTTTTAATACATTCTAAGTAATCTATGTTTTAACTTTGTTATTATTATTATTATTCAGTATGCATTTTATTTTAATGTCTCAGTGGGTTTTATCTTCCAGCATATGTTATGCATTCTATGCATTCTAGTTTCACTTTATTTTATTTGATCTTATTTTTATTATTATCAAGTGAGTTTTGAGTTAAACCCGTGGGAGGACGTTCTGGGGCAAGCTGAAAGAGGTTTATTTCAGTTAATCAAGACCAGTGGTGAGTCTGTGTCCATCGGGAAAAGGGAGGTTTTGTTATGCTTATGGCTTCAGAGACCTTGGCGCCGATTTATAGATTGTGTACGCATGGTGAAATACTTTGAGTTTTCACTGTTTTCACTTTTTGACTTATCATAGTAGAAAAAACACAGCTGTTACTGATAATATTAATGATGGCTCTATTGTATTCCCAGTATGCTATGATAGTATGACAGTGAGCCAGCATGTACAAAACCAAGATCCTGATATCCAAGTAATGAAATAAAGTAAATAGAATTCAGTTGTCATTAATTTTTTATACCAGTTCTTTCCTAATGTAACATGTCAAAACATTATCTGTGTTTTTTGGTCTTTTTTCTCACATAGTACACCATATTCCAAACTAAATATGGATTGGTTCTTTTTTTAAGTGTAATTATTTTATTTCATTTTATATAATATGTTTATTGTATGTAGGTTTTTGATTCATTCAATTGTAATAATTACACCAACAGATCGCAGTTGTTTCTCAAGAACCCGCACATTCTCAGTCATTATTATATCAACATTTTCACCATACATTTTAGAAAAGCAGTCATTTATATCTGACAATGATTTCATATTTGGGGTTTACCCTAGAACAACTTGGTTATGATCTATCTAACAGTGAATACGCTTGCACTTTTGCAGGTTTGGCCTTGAGGAGTTGGCGCTCTGACAACAGCTGTAGATAAATTTTAAGCCTGCTTTGAAGAACTGAAAAATCCAGCCTTGTGTCAAGTAATCAACAGTCAAATCGAGCTAACTCACTTATCCGCTTAGGAACGGGGCCCAGAACTTTTTCACAGAAGAGAAATGACATGACGCAGCAGGAAAAGCACAGGTGCAAGGTGTTACTGTTCCTGCTATGACACATCAAAAAGGTCTGTTTAGAAACAGTCATTAGTATCACATACATAACATATACACTATCTATAGACCACACATAAAAATGTTTTTTATTTAGTGTATTAACAAATTGTATTATACATTTTATAGACAGTGTTTTTGTAACTTTTGTTTCACAAACAACAGTATTATAAAAATAAAAGCACATGTAACATATATTGTGATCGTGGTGTCATTTTTTTTTCCTCAGCAAATCTGGAGTAATACATCATCTGTTTATTCATTTGTTTTATTCTTTTCATACAAAAATGTGTAATAGAGTTTTTTTTAAAAAAGGAGTGATTTTATTGTTGGATGGAAAACAGACAACAATGAGGTGCCCATCATGTCTTACTGTAGGTTAAAAGGGAAGGTTATGATATTAAAACAATTATTTTTATTTATTTTACCCCCTGGAAAAGAAATGTGATGGGGAAAATTACAAACAAAACAAACAAACGAACAAAAAAAACACGCTGGTGTTGAAATGTTTATATATTTGTGAGATGATTACATTGCTTGGGTAATACTTCATCAGCAAAAGCTTTCATTTACGTATGTGAGTGATTCAAATTGTGCAATCTACAAACGTTAGCACATTGGCAACATATCAGTGATGGCAGAGTTTGAAATTTATATTATCAACTGTCAACGTTATTATATTCTTCTGGAGAAAAAAAAAAAAAAAAGAAGCTATGAGGCAAGTCTGGTGAAATCCTCCTTAATTCTACTATGTTGTACAAATTTATACGAAAGCTGACATGAAAATCTCAAATGCACTCTTGAGATTCATGATGACAATGAAAATGCCCCCCAAATGTCCCTTGCACGGCTCCAGAATTGCTCTTAACCATCATCAGGCATGTGTGATAACTGCTCTGCCATCTGTGCACCTGGCCTACTGCCCACTTATTAGCTACATAATTTGGTTGTTTCGTATTCCATCGAGTTGGGCTGTTTGGCACTAAAAGTCTGCAGCGCTGCCTGGATCCTGGCAACGTCTGTAGTGGATAGTTTGAGCCGGTGCCGCAGCAGACAGGAGAAGAGGTCCAGAGGCTGAGCTCCGGGCGGTGAGAGCCTGTTGACCCGATCCCGGATCTCCAGCAGCTGCAGCAGGGCCGAGTCCTGCGATCCCTGAGTGTATGGGTAGTCCAGCTGTAAAATCAAGTCCTGGATCGCTTCCGGGTCAAAGTGCATACTATAGCCATACACCTGGATGCTGTTTATCTTCATGTAGCCTAGATTTCGCCCCGGTTCCAGGTACTCCAAAGGTTCATAATATACTGTTCCATTCCCGTTACTGGAGGGGCCCCTGATCCGGCTCCGGAGGTAAAAGTGGACTGTCTCAAAAAATGTTTTCCACTTATTGCCCAAAGTCAATGTCCAGTTGTAACAGTCATAGGGGAGGTCTAATTTAGTCCTCTCCCAGTCTGGGTAGTTGTTCTGGTCAATGGGCATGATCCAACTCTCTGAGTGACTACCCCCAAACGGATTGATATATACAGACAGCATGGGGTCCAGAGTGCTGTTCTTGGTAAGGCAGATCTGAAGAGACATCCCCAGGAGCATGTGGACATGGTTTGACTTGTATTTATTACTTTTCAGCGTCAGCAGCATCCTCTTCCTCCATGATGGGTCGAACCAGTTATTGAGCCTGACATCGTTGCTGACAAAGATCCCGTGAATGCTGATGCGGTTGTCACGTTTCTGCAAAAGGTAGCGTAACTCCAGGTCCTGCAGGTCCGTCTCGAAGCCGATGTAGTGGTCAGTGGAGTCGGGTACTTCGTTGCGGCACACCCCCTGGCTCAGCATGTAACCTGGGTTACAGGTGGCGCAGCGGGAGCGGTTTTCATAGGAGCAGGAGGCACAGGAGGTGCCCTCACCCACCGTGCAGGGGATCACACCCTGGCAGGGGGGATGTTCGTAGGGGCAGGAGCAACTCCTGGTCTCCTCCAGATATGAGCCAATGTGGTTGTTCTCACTGCAGTACATGATGGAGAGGATGTAGTTCAGCCAGTAGCTGAAAGGTCTGAAATAGAGACATGCCAGTATGTTAGATTCACTGTAGATATAAATGCATCTATAAAATAAAAAAACAGTTTCTTTTTTTAGTTAAATACATTTATTGTCAAGCTATCTTGAGTATCGTGACAAAGATTTAATGCAGCTGAAAACTTAAAGGATAAACCTGTTCTCATTTTATGTTTTCTCATTGTTAGCAAATCTTACAAAAAGACCAAAAACAACAACGTGTCCTTTCCAACTTTCCAACCCATTCAGTAGCACTCAACACAAGCCCATTCATTCATGCTGACCATGTAAATCAATGTTAAATGTAAACAGGTCACAAATGTTTCATTTCATTTTTTAAAAAAGGCTCATTTTTTAAAACATCTTGGCACTGCAGTCTTTAGTAAATGCTACTTAAACAGCAATAAACAGTGTATTTGTTGGGAACTATTTTCAGCTGTGTACTAATACACATTTAGTGCACTAGTAAGTATTTACAGCAGTAGGACAGTATGTGGCTTTGAGTGATAGGCTGTTCAGGCTTTGGCTACACAGGTTTAATATCAATTCATTGTTTTAGTCTATTCATGGCATTTATTGACAATCCTTATCCCATAAATTTCATAAGATCAAGTATGTGGGTATGTGTGTAAATAAGCAATAATCAAAGTTAAAATTGCAGGGAAAAAAACACCCTCAATTATAAATAAGTTTAATACTTTAAAGTAAACTGTCAGCCAGGTGATTGACTGTGGCATCTCCCCTGGTAAGATAAGTCAACAGCCCAAAAACTGTACTGTATTAATATTGTTATATGATATTATTTTTATTCTAAAATTCAGTGCTGAAAATACCAGCGAGAGGAGCACAGACACAGATTCATAAATGTATCAATACCTCAACACTTCAGTAAGAAACTGATAAAGAAAATATGCATTTAATGCCTTTAGGAGCATTATTTTACATGGATATCTGAGATTGAGAAATAAGAGTTTTCATTTATGATACATCATTCAGTCCAGAGTTATGATTCAGAGCCAGTGACGACTATAAAAGTAACAATAGAAAAGGGTATTATTTATCCAAAGACATAAAGTTTTATAGTAAATCAAAATTCTTGAGTCTGTTTGTGAAGGAAGGTGCAGATGGAGTGCATGACAAGAATATAATGTCTTAAATCAGTTTTTAACTTTCTTTGTTCCACATCTGTCACATTTCTGGGTTCACTTTTGTTCTCCAGCAGCGTTAGTAGTTTTATTATTGTGGTCGCGTACGGCAGCTAAATTAATTTAAGGGAAACAATGGTGCATGTATAAGTATTCTACATTTAAAAAATAACTAAAGGAAACTGAAAAAAATTATATTTGTTCAAGCAGCTGCCGACTACATATTAGCTAGGCTGCACAATGTGTGGAGCCCTGGGGATTTCACCACAAAAATCCAACTTTTAAAGATAAATATTAGATCAAAGACAGTAATGAAATGATAAAAAAAAGTCAGCCAAGTTTCTTTTCACAACTTCACAAACAGGCTTAGAAAAAAATATACGAGGCATATTTCAGCATTTCAAAACCAGTGGCTACCACATTTCATTTTCTGGAGGATTTATTAGATATTGCTGAGGATTTTGACAGCATAAATACTGTATATGTGTCAGTTTTTGCTGTGTTTTGTTAAGCAATGTGAAGAAATGCTAGAAATACTCTCCATTCCACCTTAATCAAGAAAACTAACATAGAAAACCACATACAGGGCTAATTACACCTTATATGTGAAGAAAAGAAAATAGTCCTGCTGTCTAAAATCATGAGAGATTGCTCTTTTTTTTCTCTTTGTTTGTGACAAGCATTAGCGTTAAGTTCACTCCAGTGTACAGTATCACTCCCTATGTGCACATCTTAAGCATGAAAAAGATAAGGATTATAATGTGGAGCCAAAGTCTATAGAAAACGTCATTTGCAGCGTTTGTCAAATCAACTTTAACACAACACTTTAAAGCAGCTAGCCACTCTAATACAATATTCCACAATCACAATGTGTGTATCTGAGTGCAGCATGGAGGAAAATGAAAATACGCAAGAGGACACTTTTTCAAATCATCAAATTTTATATCTGGTTACATTTTGTGAAGAGTCAGTCAATAAAATGTGTTAAAAGTCTTAACAGTTCCCAGCTTCTCAGAAACCCATCAGTTCAGAGTCAGTTGTGCATATCTCTCCTCCAGAGCGGAGGCTGTGCACAGCAAGAGAGAGGAAGTGTCCCCGCCATCCTGAAGCGCACTGTGTCAGCAGGACATGTAAACTGTCATGGAGGCTCGGCGTGCAGTACGGGCCGAAGAGAAGCTGGGTGTTCAGTCTGCAATCTGTTCGTTGTCTGTCAGCTCAATTCACACAGATCAATGCAACACACCAACTTTTTTCCTACTGCCATGGATTAAATTTTTACTAGTGAACAAAACTTTTTTTCCCCCCCCACAGGAGATGCACTACATTTCTCTATTAAAAGTGATATGTATTTACTTGGTGAACAACAAAAAACCATCTCAGCTATTCTGACACCTCTTGTATTCTTCTAGACAGTGGAGCTCAAAGCCGAAAAAAAAAAAACATACCGTCTTTATCTCCAAAGACTGCACGAGGAAGTTAGAGTGGAATCTTCAGAATGGATTTTTGATGTGAAGTTGAACAAAAAAAACAAAAAAACAAAGCTTATGATATTTTTATGTTTGCTTTTTCTTCATCTGACAAAGACCATGATGTCTCAGTACATGAATAATGGCAGCAAAATGCATTAATATTCTCTTTTATAAAAAAGAAGAAAACTAATCCTTCATGAAATAGGTCATTACACACAAGACAATATGGAAAGACTGACGATTAGGTTAAATCATTGTATTTTTTTGTGTAGAACAAGAAAAAACCGAGAGCGTCCTCTGAAGAAATACAACAGGATCACAGCATTTCACTAATATCTGCATGTGCAGGTTTTTAAATGCAAAAATTATAAACTATATCCCATAATTAAAAGATTTTAATATAGAGGATAATTAAATTTTTCAATTGGACAGAGGTAGTGTATGTGTTATTTTGACTGCTTGGCTTTGAACCCTGTTACTATCAGGCAAAAGACTTTTCCTTAGATGTTTTAAGAGCACCGGGTTATAACACAGCAGGATCCAAAATATCTAGTTTCATCACTCTCACTATATCTCATTACTGCATTTACTGCTCTCCCAAAAATTGTCACAGATACTGTCCAGCTGAAGTGTTATGAATATTAATCATTTCAGTCAGTGCACACAGGGCTGTGCAATTGTATTTGGCCTATTATCTCCACAGACATAAAAATTGTGCACCACCTCCACCTCCATAGATCATTGGCCATTGAGCTAAATGCTAAAACTTAAAGGACAAATTCAAGGCTGTGAATATGGTGATTTCTTTAAACTAGGTCACCTATGTAGTATTATTTTTTTTAATTTTGTGCCGTATGACTAAGACTAAGAAAAAGTTTGTAGATTCCCCATATTGCTCTTTAGGGGGGATCCTACAACAACCAGAATGCATTGCACACGTCCCATCAGAATGACTCTACTAAGGGTGTGTTCACGTCCAGCAGAGCACCAAAGACAAAGTTAGTGAGCAGCAGCATAATATCTCTTTACTGAGGCTTATTTACAAAATGTTTTTCCTCATCGAGTCTCTATAAATCCACCAAGTGCTGCAGAGGTGCAGCTGGATGCAACCGCAAGTTACAGGTAACACAGTTGTTGTTCACTGTTGTTCTGTATTCAGAGTTGCCAAAGTCTGATATAATATATTCTGTCGGAAAACAAAGTCAGGTTCACCAAAGCAAGGCGACATTTGTTGCAGAGCAGAGTTTTCTGTCTGTCTCCCTGACGATCCCAGGCACCCCGGCGGTAACGCTGCATCAGTCTCCCCCCCCGCTGCAGGCGCTACTCTGCCGGGTGACACGGTTACAGCTCCCATGGTCACCCTCACCTCCACACTCTGTTTTGTCTGATTACACAGCACTATATTTGGCCTCATAAGTTGTAATAGTGGCACCGAATCTCTGCTTCGACATAACATTGTAAAGCTGAGAAACTCTAAAGTTTGTGTGTCAGGCTTCACTGTAGTGGAGTTGCGGTGGTTGCTTCCTTCTCTAGTCCACACTCACTTTTGTCTGATTACACAGCAGTAATTCAGACTCATAAATTGTAATAGTGGTGCCACATCTCTGCTCTGACATTATATTGTAAAGCTAGTTGTTTTTTAGTGTTAGATTCAGCTATTCTGGATGAATTAATTTAGCAGCTTAGCTTAGTTTAGCTGTCGTGGTTGGGATGGGAGTGTTTTGGGAGACCCACGTTTTACCGTCCTTGAAGGCACCACTACTGAAAATGAGGAAACCTGGTTTGTAGTCTAAGGTAGATCTCCAAATATCTGCAGGATGACGTGTTTTGCGGATATTTGCTGGCAAAGGAGCAGGAAGCTCAGGGTGCAGGTAACATGGAGGGAAGTTTGCATATACAACCCACATCTTAATGATACAATGCTGGATGAATATCAGCAAAGTTTCCCTTTTAAGCACATGGTTAAACAGACAATAAAGATTATGAGAAAATGGCTTTGTAGCTCTGCTGTGAGGTTAAGAGTTTGAAAGGTTGTGTAGGTGATTGGTAAAATGTTGATATAAAAAGTAAAAGTGAAGTGAAGGTGGTGGGCAGTGGGAGGCTGTAACTGCAGCTAAAAATCACAGAGCATGAATAGTTGGTTTCTCACCTGAAGTAGCACCTGAAATAAACTCAACTGCATCAGCTGCACTCTCATAATCAGATTTATTTTCTTCTCATAAGCTTGGAGTCTACAGACTGTATGACTGAAGTTTTGTGAGAAACACAAAAACAGAAATAGAATAACCTACTGAGGATACATGGGAAACTTCTTTTGTCTATGATTTCATCACAGGTACAGGCATCACTGCGTATTCCTTTAAAACACTGCAAACTTTAATTTCACAGGAGGATAGCTTTGATTTCCTGGATGTAAAGGAGACCTGGGCTGGGACTGCAGCCAAGCCATCAGGTGTGACACTATAGCTCACTTTACTTGGACCTCAGTTGAATATCAAAGTGCTAATATATCGTGTGTATTATTAGCATAATGCCTAGTTCAGGGGATAACAAAGCGCTGTGCACAGAGCGGGCTGAAGAAAATAAATGAGCGCTGCCGTTCACTGCTTGCTTGAAAGGATTTGGGAAGTGGCTGCAGGCTTTGGAATTTTTTGCTTATTTTCACACGTGCACAACCACACAGAGGCATGCACACACACACACCTCCACATCCGTGTCAACAGAAAGGTCAGCAGGAATACTTATCGGTTTCTCACCTCTCTCTCAGCATAATAATTTTGGGCTGAGTTCGACATCTCTTGCTGAGGGTGAAGAGCTTGTTGACGATGCGTCGCGCTTTGCCCAGGAGCTGCTGGGTGCTGAGCTCCAGCTGTTTGTAGCGCTGGTGAACGGTCGGCTCCATCTTCCAGAAGTACTGGATGGCGGACGTGTTCAGGGCATAAAATGTGGGAAGCCTTCGAACGAAGTTCTGAAACTCATCTGGAAGGCAGGGAGACGCAAGAGGAGAGTTGAAACACTCTTTTATTTTCAGACACATAGGTCAAACTAAATCTCACTTCCTTCTAACTATATTTGGCTAATTTAGTCTGACTATATCAGAGAATCACTTTGCAGAGGCCACATGGGCTCAACAGCTCCGGGGCAAACTGGTAGTGATACTGTTTGACACATATGCTAATGGGAAAAGGCAGAGCTAAATACAGGGTTGGAATACAAGTTTTTCCCTTGTATTAATGAACAACCAACAGTTTTTCCAGGTTGCAGTCTTGCAGGTCTGTTTGTGGGAAAAACAAGACGGACAAGGAGCACAGAGGGTAATATCTGTCAGACCTTCAGAGCTGTTAGCGGCTGAATGCACAATGTACCGTAAACAGATTACATTTCCAAGGCATTCAATATCAATATCGTTATCATCGTCGTCTTTATGATCCCTTGTATGGAAAATCGATACAAGTGCAACACTGATGAGAAAATAGCCACTCTGTTTGCAATTAGTTAACGTTATCTTGATAATACAGCATCTGATTAGAAAACCAATTAAGTGTCAATGGCTTCCCTGGTGATTATGCAAGGTATATTACATGTTCCTGTGTAATTAATAAGGTGATTAAACAGCTTGTAATGAGGTATATTGAAAGGGTTTTGGGGGTGCTTTGCATGGCCTACATTTTTAAATAAGAGACATCCTCCTGCTGAGAAGAAAAACCACACGCTGCACCTTCCATGTTTATTCATTGAATTTCACATTTATGTTGATTAAAGATGGGAGACTAAGGAAGCTGGATGATCTAAAACGTTTGGTTTTGGTCTTTTCATGGGATTCGTTGACAATAGGAAACATATTGAGTATAGCACTCTATATAGTATAAAGAGTATCACCAGATTTGTCCTTTAAACATTCAAGAAGTGATTCATGACGGAGTGTCCCAGTGGTCTAAACATCGTGCTTGGCCAGATTTAAATCCAGTCAGGGACCTTTGTGGCACGTCCTCATCCTTCTCTCTCCTCACATTTTCTGTCACTCTCTACTAACTCTAGTATATACTTGCTACCAATAAATTATACCTCATAAACCTAAATAAAAGTATATAGCCATGAGTTGTTGTATACAGGCTGGAACTTTCATAATTATTATAATGAATATTAACTAGTTTATGTTGATATTTTGGCCAGGCCTCTCTGGTAAAAGCTGTGTCTATATAAATTAAGGATACATAAATCTAATTAAAATATATTAATGAATTATAAACAGTAGATGAATCAGTAAGAGAACATGGTCATAGCATCAAGTTTTGTTGGGGAAGGTGAAAACTGTGAGGTCTTTGCTAAACTAGACCACTATTTTATCACCAAGACAACGATACCTCATCCCTGAAAACCAACTCTCTACTCACCCATTATTATCTTGTCAGCCACTGAATCCAGGAAGTTAACAGCGCTTCCCTTTTGTATGATTTTAAAAATAGAAGACACTGTCAGATTTGGAGGAGCAAAAGCGCACACACACTATGCGGGCATTATTAAAAATAACATGGAGGTTGGAGGGTAATGATGTGTATCAAGAGGCGTATTTGGCCAGTTCTTCTTACATTGCTAAATAATGAGGTTACAAATAATACATTATGTGCCTTGGTATCTGGGTTAGTTTTTCCGCATATATTCTAAATTAGCTGACTTTTACAACTACATTACAAGATATTTCGAAACAGCCTTGTTGCATCTGTGTCCATATTTTACCTCCTGACTTGTCAATGGATCTTAGTTTTTCAGTGTGTTACACTATGTCAATATACCATCATACAACTCTATTATTTGTCATATTGAAAACTAAAGTTCTGCAGGTGACTGTATGAAGCATTGGGGTAACTTGCTCCATTATTAATGTATTAATGGTTGTATAAATTAAATCATGTCGGATTGAGAAAAGCTGGAAGCAAATTGTGCCAGCCATCAGCTAACATGTGGAAACCTTGTTTAACAGTCAAAATATTAATATATATTAATCTCTCTACTACTTGTTTTTCTATTAGATCAAATATACAATTATATCCCATGGGTTTCAAGGAAACTTTTTCTTTTTTTTTTTTGCAGTACTGCAACTTCAGTTCTCAGGAAACCTTGCTGCCTAACTTATTGCCAGCTGTGAGCTAATCAAGTTGTCCTTAGAATAGAAGCATATACCCAGTAATAACACATTCAGCCAGCAAGGTGCACAAAGAAAAGCTTAAGGCAGGGTTGGAAATGACTGAAACAGCTTAGAAGCCTTCACAGCCTGTGGGTGCAGCTCACAGTAACGGCTTTAATAATGACGACGGGAAACACAGAAACAGAAGTTGCTTGAGAGATTAAAAAAAGATGATGTACAGCACTGTGAGGGAACGTCATTTGTGCTAATGGTCAACACGTGTGCCAGACAGTGCACAAAAAAGCTTGTTTGAAAGCCTTTGCCAGTGCATACTCTGTTCCTGAACACCGCTAGCACGGTCGCTAGCGGATGGCAGATGTGTCTTGTTTTCTGGAGCTGACATTAAATAAAGTTAATAAAATGGCTACAACTGAACCGTTAAGTATTACATCACAGGTTACATCATAGAGTGCTTACAGATTACAAGGCAACTGGAGTTTGGCTTCTGGAGTATGACAGCTCCTCTTACAGTACAACAGAGCCCTAATTTGACTGAATCATTGTTGACCCAGGCACATTACTGTCAATGCTACCCTTTCATTTTCAGGACACTGAGGCAGCTGCTCTATGCAATTTCTCCACATAGACAGGCTCAGATAGGTAGCTGTCGAATGCAGAGGGTTGGATGATTTGACAATGCAGTGTATCTATTGAGAGAGGTCAGATTTGTCAACTGTAAGAGATTTCGCTGTACCATTTTTCTTTTTTTACCAAGTCAGCTATCCCTTTAACATCTCTGGCTGTATTAGTCCACTAAGGGAAACGTTGCCAATCAATAAGCACGACAGCTTTATGGCGATATTGGATTTACAAGATTTTTGCATTAATGTGATGAAGTACTTTCATTTGTCAGACATTAAATTCATCAGATTATTTAAAACCTTTTTTATCTATAAATAGTTTCTAAAGTGAATTAGCACGGATTTTACAATATTACAATATATAACGTTATCGCAGTATAAAATGACACATGATGTGATTCATTTTATTTTTTTTTTTTTTTTTACCACAAGGTAACAAAGTCAAGAGAGATTAAAATTCATAAAAGTGCTTCTATGAGACAGATTTGCATTTTGTTGTCAAACTTTTAAACAAGAATTTATCGGCTGTGGCCAAACCCAACACTGGGATTTTGAGAAAACACATTACATTTTTTTTTTCAGTTAATAGGGATGAGATGCTCCTCTCTGTTGTTTTCGAATAATTTAGCAAGATGCTGCTTTAAAAATTGCTCCTCTGTGTACTGATGAATTCCCATTACATGGACTGGATGTAGTTGTCTCTTGTTTTTATTGTCTTTTCTTTGGCCATCGGCTCTTCTAACAATAGGGTGTAATTTGCTGTCAGTGGGAGGGTCACATCCATTGAATGAGTGTAAAAAGGAAAACACTGACCTGACTCCTCAAAGTCTTGGTTGGCCATGTGCCAGGAATCTCGGATTTGCAGCAAACTGGCTTCCATAGCCCTCAGATCCACCTCGGGGCAATTACACTGTGGGTAGTCCACGGCACACTGGCACCAGCAGTCATTGTCCCGGCACACAAACTGGCCCTCCTCATTACATCCGATGTAGCTGAGAGCTGCCTGCACGAACCTGGCCCTCAGATACTCTGGCAGTATGGCCTGAAGGCCTGAGGCAAGGACAAAAACAGGACAAAAACATGGCAATGTCACACGGATGAATGACAAAGGAGCTGTAAGTACTTTAGGTATTGCAGAAAGTGTGTTTAGATTACTGTTGTATGCTAGATCTGTAAATCATTGAAGGCCCAGCACTCATTTTCTCTAGTTTTCTGCCACACTTGACATATGCTTGGCGTCACATGCAATATGCTGAGATTCACTTAAAGTTTTATTTTTACTGCACAGTTCTGCTACTTTTGTTCTGAATCCGTACTGTCTGGGATTCACTTCAGAACTATGCGAGCGTGCATGGCAAAAAAAAGAAAAAAAAAAGATTGATTGAAGCTAAATTCGTTCTGACACTCTCGTGCTGCAGTTATAAGCTTGCCAGAGAACAGACACTGTGACAATTCCATCAGAAATTGGGGGAGTTCAATTATGGATGGCCAACCTTGCAAATGAATCTTGTTTTCGGGGCTCTGAACCAAAACGGAGCTGACAGAGTCGAGGTTGTCATAGTTACTGCATCCAAGAGGTCCCGTCCTTGTTTCGGTCACCTAAAGGGAGGAAAAACACAGGCACATAACAATAATCCATACTGAGGAGGAAACCCACTAATGGCATTAAATATACAAAGGGAGAGCGAGAAACAGGAAAAAGAAAGGAAGAGAGAGAGAGCACATAACAAAATGTCATGCAGAATAAGATTAACAACACTCTTTCCATATCTTTATCTCCTCTTCTGAGAAACACAAAATATATTACATATTAGTGAGACTTCTTCATTGTGCAAATCATATTTAGGATAATGACTTTGTGAGCTAGTGGGTTGGAAATTGAGTTGTGATAAGGATCCCTGGAGTAAAGCGTAATGAGCAAGCTGCGGTGTCATCTGTCAAATTCATCTCTATATTGTGTTTATCCATTACGATGTCCACTGACACTTGTAACATGCTAAAATCCATTGTGACGCCAGTGTAAGCATGTCCAATTCAGTTACATAAGAGGATTGATGTAATGGCTCGGTGCAAAGTTTTACATGATACAAGATTGTTACAAGACTACACAGGATTAGTAACAAAATCCTCTCCATCAATTGTGGATCTGTTCTTCAAATGCGGTTTAACTAATCCAGGCTAACTTGATGTTAACCAGATAAAATGAACCAGTTGAAGTTATCTAGAATGGTCACAGTAGGCCTTCTCTTGTATTTTAATGGTGGCTCTGTGGGGCTTGACTTACACGCACAACAGTGCTTTAAGCCAAATGTTAAGGTTGGCATGCTAACATGCTCACAATGACAATGCTAATATGCTGATGCTAAACAGGCATAATGTTCACCAAGTTTATTATCTGGATTTTCGTGAAGAGTCTATCTTGCAGACTTACACGACACACTCACTTTACTACACAACCACCAAAGTTTTATTTGTGACATATCTACAGTAATTATCAGAAGCTCATTTATTGATCTGTATTCCTTAATGATTTACCACAACATTAATGATAGATAAATAGGGATTGTTATCTATTACTGACATTTTTGAAGAGCTTATAGTACATTTGAGATGCACTGTGGTTATAACTTGATAATGGAAAATTCAAATAAATGGTGGCTAAAGTGTTACTGGTTGCTCAAAGACAGCCAGAAAATGACAATGGAACCTACAACATTAATGCTCACACTAGTTTTTCTCTTTTTTATGGCTTTATTTTTAAATCATACAACACAAAGCTCTGTTAAAGGTCTCTGATGTGAGTTTAAAGAGGACCTATTATGCTCATTTCCAGTTCTAAATTTTTATTTTTGGACTCCACTACAGTGGCTTTGCATGATTCACAGTTTAAAAAAACTCCTCATTTATCTCATACGCACAGTCTCTGTCTCTGAACAGTCCATTTCAGCTCCTGTCTCTTCAGGGCCCCCCTCCAGGTGAGCCCACTCTCTTCTGATTAGCCAGCTTTCCAGAAGCTGCCAAGGGGCAGCATGTATCAGACTCATGTTAAGTTACCGTCGAAGCAAACCCAATGTTTCCTGCTTTACTGCTAATTACTAAATAATGGGAGACTTTTATTGTGAAGAATTTACAGAAAGTGGAACATCTTCCTCACTAAATTAGCAGAACTGTGTTAGTGGTGCTAAAAACTGGGCGACACAACAACACATGGAGGTATTTTGAGCTATTTGTTTAGTGGATCAGTTCGAAATAAGGAGGAATAGTTTGAGCAGAAACAGCCACAGTGATGATGATGTTTGATGACAACCAGCACACCTCCAACAGGTAAATAACTCATTTTACTTTGCAGTGTTGTGTAATGGAGTCATGTTCGGCATGACTACCCCCCAAAACAATGGAAAAATGCCATGATGGTAACGGAGCAGAGCAGTTAACTCGCGTGCTGTGTGTGGAGCAGGTGACCATAAAAAGAAATCTGTCACCAGCCGACATCAGCTCAGGCTGAAAGTAGAAACGTTGAGCATTCAGAGCAATCTGAAGTCGGTGCTTTTTGCTCACAGGGACTTTGACATACATTTACCTCATTATTCGACACATCAGCCACATTTAATATGAACATCAGACATTGTAACAATATATATATGACTGAAAATAAAAAAAAAGCATAATAGGCCCCCATTAAATGGCACAGTGAGTGGCTTTTGGCTATTTTGGCCGACCTGTGGCAGAGTTGAAAACAGAACTACTATAAGATTATATTGTCAGTAGGTGTGATTATTTCAAGTATGACCAATCAAGTAACCCTTTTTCACTCTTTTTAAAAGAGTGCAATGGCAGCCTGGCGATTTGGTGATGTGAGAGCAGGTTTCACCACAAAACTTTCTCCTTAGAGAAAGTGATGTGCCTGTGTGGGAGGTATAAAGTCTCCATGAGAGAATAAATGGCATCCCAAGAAATCTACACAGGAGGGAGGATATCAAAATATGCTATCTTGGGAGGAGATAACACATTTGGTTAGCATGAGTTTCTCTAGTCCCTAGAGAACTCTTGTGCAAATCTAGGAAATGGTTCATTGACATGAGGTGAGGCGCCAAACATGTTGGCAGAAGTTGTTGATTTGGCTCCGAGAGAAGGTCATCTACCAGCAAGTCTATAGAGGATATGGCCACCGTCTATATCTACGCTCTGTGCATCATTAAAACATGTTTTTCTTTCCAACAATCTGTCACACAACACCTATGTGTACATAAATAGCAATTAAAACTTTTTTTTTCTGTTTTAAGTAATTTATATCTAAGTCAGATTTGACAGCAAAAAGCATTCAAAAGATTCAAAATAAGATCATGGCTGTTCTGTTTTGAGCGTGGATGTTTGAAGGAGGCAGAGAGGACATTTGGTTTTACATACCTGTTCAAAGTAGTCAGGTTAATTGATTTAGAACAGTTGGAGAATGAAAAAAAACACTTCCTCCAGCCTCTTCCAGCTCATATTTGTGAAGAAACGGTTTTATTTGAAGAAAAAATGTGTACATACAGAGGCCTATGAACAGTTAAGCAGTGAGTTTTGTGTGCGAGGATTGTCTGGATTTTCAAAAAGCCGTTGACTGTCTGAATAAACAGTCTGTGCGGTAAACATCGCCGTGTCCTTGTCTCTCAGCTGAAACTGTGTGAAATGACTTTGCAATTTGCTTGGTAAATTCATAAAAACATTTGTACTCTAAGGTTTTCTCCTTGTCTGTGACAAAAGACCCACTCTCCATAACCTTTAACCAGTGTTGGGAAAGAAAGTGATAGCAAAAAGTAATATCAAGGCTGTTGATAATGTAACATTTTAGAAAACAGCAATCTGACAGCAAACCTAACCGTGTGGAAGAGTAGGTATAGATAGATGTTTCTTGTATGGCACCTGTTGCTTGCTTGTATTTATATGAGCAAGTAGTGAACTTGTCCTCTTCCTGTTTTTTAATAAAAGCACCACTGTGTGCCAAATAAATGATGCTTTTGAAGTTGTTGAGGCAGATAACTGATCCAAAGCCCCACTGGAACTGAATGTGTTTATTTCTATTACCAGTTGGGTGATCTATTAAAGCTCGCTGCTCATCCTCTGCTGCCTTTACGCAAAAACAAATTCTATATTTACATTTATCTTAAATTAAAATGTTGCCATTAAATATATGGATTGACTGAATCGAATAATACACTGAAAGCACAAGAAAACAAACTATTTTTATGGAGACTGCTTCTATTTTCTAAAGCCATTAGGCTATATTCTGTTGTCAGAATTAATCTGACACTGATGCATTAAGGTACATTGTAGACAACGGGGTTTTAGCACACAGTAACTGAGTGCAAGCATGTATATCAGACAAATTATACTGACAGTATTCCTCTTGCACGTTGAATAAGGTGACCATCTAGTCGAACTCAGTTCACATAGTCTTTTGAAACACAGTCACTCGTTATTTTGGATAAAAAAGGGGCACACTCTATTAATAATTTCACATGATGTCCATTTGAAAGACCTGATAGAGTCAAAGTGGTTTTCAAACTTTGATGTGCATCAGTAAAGGGGTCCAGGTTGTGCTTCAAAACGAGCTTCTGGGCTCCATGTCATGCAAACTTAAATTATTGCTCTCACTCCACCACTCCACTGTTAGAGAGTAACACATTTTATAGGCTCATTTCTTACCGTACTCACATATTTTAGAGGAGTTGAGTGGCAGTTTTCATACAGATTAGCCCACTCACAATGGACCATGAGTGCAGCCAATATCATACAACTTCTATAAGAACATTCATTTCTCCCTTGAGGAAAAAAAAAACAAAAAAACCTTAAATTATACACTACTATTGTACAGCAGCTGCTAAATTATACCAAAGTATACCCAGGTGTTCTTTTTGTTGAAACATGTGGCACAGGTTGATAAAAACAGAACTAAAAGCAGCAAACAAATGCTACCATTCATAAAAAAAATGCAAAAAGTAACACTGATAGCAAAACAAAACTGCAAGAGTGAAAAATTCCTAGAACAGTCAGGTACACACCCCAATAATTGCCCCAATATGTGAAGTGAACTCAGTTAAGCAGATAATAGACCATCTTGAAAAGCTTAAAGGTCAGAGATTTTCATTTTAACACATTACACAGTTATAAAGACATTCGGCTTGAATGTTATGAAAAAAGAAATACTTTCCAAATTAATTTGGGTGAGCGCAACAGTAGAAATTGGGTAAAAAAAATGGAAACGAGAAATAAAAGTTAAGTAAAAAACAGAATACCTTTTAAGAAAAGGCATGAAAAGATCTCCCAACTTCTGCGGCATGTTTTGGAAGATGTACTATATCCAAAGCCTCAAAGGCATAACACCAGATTTTTGCTGATAAAAAACAGATAAACACAAACATAAAAAAAAAAAAAGTCTAGAATCTATCCTCCCCTTTGAGCTCATAGTTAGATTGCTCACAATCTCAGCTCAATCATCCTTAACAAAAGCCTGATTTAGAGCACACGTATATCCAGACTCCACAGGCAGCAAAGATAAACTGCCAACCTGAAGGGAAATCCATCTCCTTCGCTGTCACTTGCGAATTATTGCCAAACACCATGACGGTGTCTTATTTTAATATTTTCCCAAAGGTCCAATAGAAGTAACCACATCTCCTTGCTAGATTAATGACAGCAACCGTGGTATCCAGCCAGGAGGAAACAGTACACTTTTGCCGCTGTGGGCAGAAAAGTTCTTTCTTCTGACATCTATTTTTGACAACTACAAAGTCAATGAGGAAACTTCGTGCAGAGATACACAAGGATGAAGAGGTCTGCATGTAAGGTACTGGTACGTACAGTCATATGATATATTTTCAGTGAAATATAGAAGAAAACATCAACTGAGCTACTCTTGTGAGTTCACAGTTACTGAAATAAAGTCTTTTGAAGACAATGACATCATTATTTTAGACAGGACAGGCAGAGGGAGCCTAAAAAGAGAGCGAGAAAGGGAGAGTAACTGATTTCCATTCTTCTTTTTTATTATTGACGCGTTAACACAATTAATTAAAATCCGAGCAGCCTCCGTAGGGATCAGCAGATTAATTTCTAACACAGACAGATGTCCAACTTAAAGGGGAAAATTGACCAAATGCAAATCTAATGATGGCTTTTCTATGCATAGCAATGAGACCATCTGCAAAAAGAACCCAGTGGAGCAGAGCATGTGTGCACAGTCAGCCTTCTCTATTAGAAATCGACCCCAAAAAGAAAAATCCTTTTTGTATATTTCACTATTTTCAAGACCCCATGGGGTCCTTCTTTTGCTAAAAGGGGGGGGGGGGGGAAAAAAAACATAAAAGTTATTCTCTAATGTAAATGACATTTATCGGTTGGTGGGAAAATTATTAATGTGCCATAATTGAGTAGAAGATAATTGTGCTGACTGTGTTGGAATAACTAACAGCTGCATTTAATGGAACATTTAATCGCACTTAAAGGCTTTCCTAGAATAAGCAGTTTGTGATGCTTACGCTTGCTGTGAACGTGACTTATTTATCTTATCACAATGAATTTCACTTTGCCCTCCAGGCATGCCTTTTGATGTCTTATCACTGCCTAAATACTATTTTAGGATTTATTAACACTGAAAATATTCTGTGTGTAACTTCTAGAGACCTAAAATCAACCATTAATTTCTATCATGATGGGAATTAAGGCCAAATCACAAGTGCTTACATTGACGTTCAATGCAATGAACTGTATTCCACTATTCCCTTTTCACATGAAACAAAAAACTTCAGTTTGACTTCGGTAAAACTATATGGTGAGATTGTCATGATGTGATTCCACTAAAAGTTATATTGAATTATGGTCTTTCATTAATTATTCATTTTCACAAATGTATACCTAATTCAAAAGTCTCTGTCTGTCTTTGTCCAATCATTGTGCAGAGAAACAATGAACCAGTGAATGTTTAATTGCGACTCACAAGTGAGCTCAGACTCACAAGGTAAGGCTACCACCAAGCTCAACAAATATGAATTTACATATACTGTGGCCCTACAAAGTATAGCATCACCTCATAAAAGAGAATGGAGAGTTAAGGACCAGCCAGTTAACCACAGATGGCTGACAAATTAGGAAAAAACCAACACAGGAGTTTAGCCACACTGGTGGCATGGCTGCAGAGACGGCAATGCATACAGTATGTCTCATGTGGAGTGAATTATAATATTCGTGATCCCTTAATTTTCAGCTAGTGCCATCAACAGGTCAAAAATGTAATAATTTGGTTTATAACTGTATCTGCAAAACTAATGAAATTCCCATCATCATGAAGGCCACAAGATGTGACTCCAAAACATCCTAATTAAACAATTACATAGGTTGATTGACTCCAGAACGACCCATACTAGCGTAAAATGCACCTTTCCACAACCATTACAAATCACTGTTAAAAAAAAAAAATTATGTTTTACGGTGTGACAACGCTGTGTCTGGTTAGGTTTAGGCACAAAAAGCACTTGGTTAGGGTTATGGAAAGATGATGGTTTGAGTTAAAAATCATTTGAAACGTAGTCAGTACTTCCTTTAAGTTACGCAACCTTCGTCGGCAACAGTCACATAGTCCAAAAAAGGTCCCGACCCACAGAAACATGATATGTTTCCACTTTTTTCCATCTAACTAACTATCTAGCCCGTCTCCCCCTAATAAAGATGTCACCTTATATTGACGTCATCTGAACTGTGTCACTTCCCCCGCTCATAATTACTACAGCTGCTAGAAGGCGTATACATAACTATAGCTCATTTTTGCTGGCTGAATTTTAGATCTATACTGTCGTGGGGTTTTTTTTTATTTTTTATTTTTTATGAGGACGTGCTATATGATTCCCATCATTTTCACACTCATCAAATAATTCAGTCCCTCATGTCTATATGGAAGCATCTGTTACGTTTCTGCACTCATTTATTCAGATTTTTCCTTTAATTTCTCACCAGTCTGTATATTCAGGCAGCATGCAAACATTCCCAAGTGAGCCCTGAAGGCTTCATATTACACTCTGTAGTGATAGCGTAGCTCTGCTTGCTGCCAAAATACATTGTTCATGAAAACACGGCTGTTTGGAAAGTTGACATAGTCTTCCGCAGCGCAGTGGCTCAGTGCACAAGTATGATGGCTCAGGATGTGACGTTTTCAACTTTTGGTGCAGGTGAGAGCCAGAGACCACATTTGGCATTGTAACCGGAGGAAAAAGCCGCACAGCTCCTAGGTTTATTATGTTTTTACAGTGCAGGAGGAGAGATACTGTTGTGCTCAGCGCTCCCAGTAGGGCGGTTAAACACACTCACACGAGGAAACACACACCTCTTTCTGTGCCACAAGTTCAAGTTCAAATATGCTTAATTTGCTGCATAAATTTGTAATAGCTGCTGCTGCTGCTGCAAATTATAGCACATATAGTGAATAGTACATAAAAGAAATGTTGATTCATTAAAAACAAAATAGGTCAAATGGAAAAAAAAATACACAACCAAATATTTTAAAACTCTATCTATCTCAATCTTGACTCTGCTGAGAGGCAGCGATATGTATTATCTGATTTTACTGAGGGGTTGAAACTGAATATTTACAACTAATAAATTGAATAAAATGGGCACGATAAAAGGAAATGATACTACAAGTGTGCTATTAAAAGACTTGTATTATCTAAATCAGATTATGCCATGTCTTTCACAGTATATAGATGGATGATAGCCTTTGTGTTATTGGTGTGCGGCCCTGGCAGGGCAACACAGCACTTAGCCTGTTAACATGGTCCACTGATACAGATGGCTCTGAGGCTCATCCATTATTTAAAAATGTAAGGCTGTAATATTATTATAACACCAGTTAGTTGAGAGCATTTTTACTGATGAAGATTCATCACTGCTGCAAATCCCTCATATGAATAATTCCACGAAAAACAGCATAAAATGTCACTTAGTGAGCTTGTGTTGTCAGATGTTTGAGCAACAATGGACTCTAAATGGCTGCACTTTCTGCTCGTTGGGAAAAAAAAAAAAAAAAAGTACAAGATGGCATTAATGTTTCATGAAAATCATCGCTCATTTCAAAATTGCCTCATTGGCTGCACCTTCAAGAATTGTTGTTCGCTTAATCACCAAGGCATAGTAGATGTGCAAATCCACATTTGCATCTGAGATACATTTCCGCCTGTTTATTCAGTCTTTGAGGATTGCAATGCGTGTTTTAAGACCACTTTGTTGCACTGGCTTACACTCTAATGTCAGCCGGCGAGGGATAAGCTTATAAACTATAAGCAAGAAAAAGGGGGAAGAGGAAGGAAAATAGCATCAGAATGAGATTATTGTGTGCCCTCAAAAAGAAGGAGAAAAAAAAAAAGCTACTCAAAGCCACAGGGGAGCAGAGGGGAACCTTTGGTAGAAGAAAGTGGAATTTAATACCGTATGTGGCGTTATGTTTACTGAGTCTCTTTAAGGGAAACTAAGCTATGCTATTTTACAGGAAGTACTAGTCACTTGAAATGGGGCCAAAAGAGCAAATTTGATTCTGTGTATTTATTTTTGCTCTCTAAGCTTGACTTTTTTTTTTTTTTTTTTTTTAAAACCAGCTGCAGATTAGAGACAAATCCTAGCTGGGAGAAGTGGAATTCTTAAAAATCTTTATATCCGGAGTCAGACATCAGACTAAAGCCAGAAGCTGTATCTATCCAAGTATTTATACAATTATCTGAGGCCTCTTAACCTATAACATATCTAGGAGAGAAACTTATAGATATTGTTAAATGTTAAAAAAGGTTGAGGACATGGTGAAAAGACCAAAAGAAGAACATTTATCTTCCTTTCTGAATAATAAAGATGTTAAAAAAAATCTGCACGTAATGAATAATTCATCCACAGCAGTGATGACAGAGGACTGACAGAGTGCTTTGTTTTTCTTATTTAGTTTCGTTCTTTTTTTTTTATCCTGCCATCAAAACTGCCCCAAACTCAGAGAAGCCGTGTTCGCTGCAACCCTTCCTCAGCAGCCATTATCTGATTTCTGAAGCTCAGTCTAACTTGTGTTCTCTTCTTCTGCTGAGACAAATGAAGCGCAACGCCGCATGACTGACTGAACACTCAAGACTCACACGGCAAATTGGGTCAAACATTCCTTATCACTTCTCCTCCCCGTCAATGATATTCTCCTCCCAACTTTAGTTTAATGAATCTTCAATACGGTGGAGCCTGGGCTGCAAATCAAAGGTAAGCGCATTGATTGATGCAACATTTCCTGTGTAACTGCTGCACCTCAATCCCTGGCTAAGAGGCCTGCTAAATAGGGCCTGTCTGTCCTCGTCTCATCTCCTCAGTTCAGTCGCATATGACACCTTAACTCATGCCACAAAATGTTTGACAAATGACGGAGGCTCTCAAAGGGAATTACTAAAATGGAAGGGCTGATTCATCACACTATGTAACTGCAGAGACTTTTTTTTTTTTTTTCCGCACTCCTATCTATCTCATTTTTCCTGTCTTTGATTATTTTCCAGTGCTGCTGCGCTCAGTTCTACAGGCCTTCAGGCCAGGCATTTCTACCATTTAAAATATGTTATCTCTTAAAACCAGGGGACCAGTGCTCTTCTTAAAAGTAGCTTTGTTTTGGCATCTGTCTTCATTGGGTTGAGGTAAAAACCCATGTTCGGAACTAAAGGCTGCTGACGCCGTGAATATTTTACATCAGTCACCTGAAAATGCCTCACAAACAAATGTACCCCAGAGGGCTTTTTCTCTATTCATCTCAATCAGAGAGGTTTTTAGCAGCACTTTGGTTCAGTGGCGGCTGCCAAATCAGCTCAACGTCCGCTTGCCAATTCACTTTAGAGAATGTACAATTTTATCTCTGATGGACTGTATAGTGGGGCATCACTAAGGACAAGTCAATGAAAAATGAGCTGCGGCTCAGAAAAAGGCAAGCGATTTCGTTTTTTTTTTAGCTGCAGCAGCTACGCAGTCAGAATGAGGGAAATAGACACTGATGTTTCTGCTTTTCCAGTGGAATTCTGTCTTAGTGTTGCTATTGGCTCCATGCTACTCACTGATGATTGTTTTTTTTTTTTTTTTACCTGGTATATGAAGTGACATCCCCCTAAGCATGTAAATTATCTGAGAATCACAGAACATCATGGAACTGCTGAAATACTGCTACTGTGTTGCTCAAACAGGTAACTGGAAAATTAAAAAGCAGAGTAACGGAAAGGTTTATTAAATGCTAATTGTTTTTTTAAAGATTTCATTTATATTATAAAATCAGAGCTAACCAGTCAAAATCAGATGATTCATTGTTGAGGCAAAGGCAAATACCAGTACTCACAACTGCCTAATAATTTCAAAACACGTCTTGCACGCCACAAAGTCCCAACGATATGTGTGCAAGACTAAAATTCTGTAGACTCAGAAGAAGCAAGGGATCCTGCACACTGTTGATTACCTGTACTCACTTTCATCTTCTGTTTCAGAAGGTACACTTTCATTTGAACAATTAATATCATGTTTTCTAATTCATTACATCCAGACATTTAGTTTCATTAGATTAGATTTGGTTTGTTTTCTGTATTATATTATTGTAAACTGAATAAATTTGGGGTTTGGTCTGTTTGATCAGACAAAACAAGCAGTTTGTCATCACTCCAGGCTTTGGGAAATTGGAGAAATACTTTAATTATTGTTTTCTGACATTTGATAGACAAAATGGTTAATATATAAAAAAAAAGAACTGACAGATTAATGACAGTAACTGTTTGCTTCCTCCCCACATAATACCTAACTGTCAGTGCTGTCCAATGTTTCTCCAAATTTAGTGATTTTTTTAATTTTTCAGATAAATGGGTTGATGGGTTGAGGATAATTGCCTGCTTCTTCTAAATAAACCATTCAAAAATCCATTTGATTATCTGAAAAAAAAAGCATCGACTGAAAGCTGAAAACAGAGCTGTTAATAATAATGATTAATAATAATGGTTTGTGCTTTGTGAAGTTGGTACCATAGTTATCTAAAGCTATTTTTATGTATGTGACCTATCCTCCATTCACTGATGAAGACGGTAAGACTGTGCTGTCAATGCCAAAAAAGGTAGTAAGTATCAGGGATGTGCAGAGATCCTGGTATTTGTATTTGTACCTGTATTTGTTGAGGCAGCAAAATTATTTGTATCTGTATTTGTATTCGAATAAAAGTGGAAAGAGGCTTAAAAATCCTGTTTTTGTTTTTATGACACTTTTTATTTTAGAAAATCAAAGTGTTACAATAATACATGAATAAACTACATTACAAAGGAGGTCCTCACACCAGGTCTTGAGCCAGAGTCTCCCAGATCATAGACGACTGCGCTGATTACTGAGCTAAAACTTTACTCCTCGCCTCACGCAGGCAGACCTCTACCTATTTATACACCCATAACACAGAGACAGCACAGCATGTAATGTGCAGGGAGGAACTTCAAAGGCGATTATTGCTTTGCACTTTTCATTTATTGCCTATTTTTTTACAACCTAACTTTGTGGAAAGGAGAAGGTGAACAACAGGTTATGGAGAGTCCCTTGTAAACACTTTGCTAGTGTCAGTAGCTCAGCTTTATCTCTGGTGAACACCCCCAGTAAATATTTTTTTAAAATATTTGTATGAAACAAATATTCATATAAAACCCACTATTTGTGCTTTGCCAAATAATGTATTTGTATTTGGGCACACCCCTGGTAAGTATACCTTTGAGTAGAGATTACTTTGTCACTTATACAGTTCTGAAGGTCAAAAGAACGTCCCATGCTCAAAAAATTTAATTTTTGTCTGCTTTTGTACTGTCTGTTAGAGGCTTCATCATCTCATCTCAATGTAATTCAAGTTAATTGAGACTGTATGATCTTTTTCAGTACTACACATGTGAACGCAGTAATTAAATAAATATCTGTAGCATTTTCTCTCACACAAAGCACTGCTTTTATCCAATGACGCTGCAGGTCCCACCACGGACCCAAACACAGTTGACATTAAAGCAATAAATGTTGACCTATTAGTCAGGTCAGATATGTTTGGCTCTGGTGCATCCGGTCTCAAAACGAACACTGCAGGGACAGCGCAGCAATCACATCACAGAGCACATTACAAACAGACTGATGAAGCTGACAGTATCTCAGATGGGGTATTTTTTGCAGGATGCTGATATTACCTACATTCCGTGACGTTAATGTGTTGTTGTTTACCACAAGTGAGTGTAAACACATTCAAGCCACGTGAGGGAAACAGATTCCTCAGAAAGCACAGAGAATTCAGTCTGCAGTAAGAGCAAACTCAGCTGATTCAATTCATTCTGCTTGATAAGAACTGACAGAGTGATGAATGAACACACCCCGAGGGTATTAAGCAGTAAGAGATGCAGGGTGATATTTACATCATAAGCATATCTTGATATGCATAGTATGCTGTTCCATATACAGACCTGACAATACACACATGAAAGAGCAGGCAGGGAAGTAAACAATACTTCTTGCTTCATCTCTCTCTTGGTTTCTCGTTGTGCGTGCATGTTTGCATGTCTACTCCAATGTCACATCAAAGCCCCATAAAGTGCATACAATGCAAGGTTAGTGAGAAAAATAATTATATTTTTAATCACCCGGTTAATTAAAGAATGTCAAGCAGTCAGTTTATTTGATTATGCTGCATGATGGTTTTTTTTTTTTTTTCCTAAATAATTTATAAACACTTTGACTTGGTGAGGCAAATATTAAACAAAAATACACGTGTACTGTATTTAACATAAACTTATGATTCATCACGTCTAGCAGATATGCCTTGTGGCTTATCGACACCACCAGGTCTTCATCTCATCAATCATTTTCCAGATCCAAGATGTTCTTTCATTATAGTGGCAGCTGTAGGACACTAGCACCACAGCACCCTGCGGTGCCTTAAGGACAGGCCAAGGTTTCCGCAGGATACATACAATACAGTACAATATACACAAATTCACACAAATCCCTATAAGAGCAATTATACGCAGCAGCTCACCAAAATAATGTTAATCACAAGCTAAAAACAATGAAAAGCTATAAACTTAGAGATGTGGAATTGTTAAAAAAACATGAATAAATGCCTTTATGTATATATATTTAATTTAGAATATATTTTATATATTTTTATAGTTTTTAATTTCTATTTTGTTTACTTTACTTTTACTGTACATTTTAAATAATACTTCACCACATCAAACATTTGCTAATCATTTCAAAAGTATTAAAATGGAAGAAATGGATATCAAAAGCGGTTAAATTGCCATTATGTCGCAGCTCAAGCCGGTGATAGCAGCTCACTTATGGTAGCTAGTTGTCACCGTAACGCACAAAGCTACCTGACAACCAGGCTTTCTAGGTGCACGGCAGTCAAAAATAGCGACTGTCAGAGCAAGCGATGGAAAGATTAGTCACTGTAAATAGATCTCAAAGAAATGCTGCAACATCTCAGCCCCTCAACACAATCTGAGACAAAAACTTCAGCTCACAAAAAAAACAAACAAACTTCAACAACCTAAAATCAGACTGTATGATGAAAGCTACTTGGCTTACAGCTTTTCATGGATAGGGGAATATAGCTATCCCAGACCGGAAAGTCTCATTTGCAGTATATAAATTTGTCATACACGGTAAGTCAGTGGTACCAAGTAAGCTCAAGGGACATCTTGACAAAACACTCCTCTCTCGCCAACAAAGATATTTTAATAATTCAGAGACTAAGTAAATGAAAAACAAAATCAATGCATTATATTGTGTGTGTTTTTTGTTGTTGAAAACCTAAAATGTAAGCTCACTTTTGAACATACATACTTAACATAGCATACCCAAATTGTCTTTCATCATTTATTGTCTTGTCTGTCAGAAATGAAGTGCTGCACGTCCCAAAACGTTCTTTATCTAAATGAAAAAAAACACAAAATAGTCGATTAATCATGTTTTTACCAACTGAGGAGCATCTAAAAACTCTTTTCTCTCTGGACCTGATCTCGAGAAAGTCATACATGCTTTTATATCATCTCGGTTAGCTTATTGTAATTCATTGTATTCAGGGTTAAGCCTGTCTCACAGACCTACTTGGCCTTTCACAAATACTAGAAGACAAGATCATATCACAGGTTACCAGTAAGTTTTAGAATTGATTTTCAGATTTCGCTGAATACCTTTAAACTTCATGGTTTATCTCCCAGTTATGTTGCTGAAACTATGAGTAAGAGCGCAGGATCAGATCTTCAGGCAGGGCCCTTCTGGCTTTTTCAAAGTCATGGCTGAAGTCTGAAGGCTATCTCAACTCTGGAACTCCCTGCCTGAAGATCTGAGACTTGCAGAAACGGTTGATTGGAGCTTTTCATCAATTGCCAGCACACTGTTTTATTTCCAATATGTCTTATCTGTTTTATTATTATCATAGTTTTTTGTCATTTTTATCTTAAATTATTGCTGGGTATTTTATTCCATTTTATTTTGTATTATATTGAAGTGTTTGACTTTATTTTCCTTGTGGTAATCCTGAAGGTTGCCAATATTGGAAGGTTGCCATGAAACACAAAAAAAAATCACTATGAGGGAGTGCCTTGGTTTACAAAAAAAGTTTGACAACCACTGCTGTAGGACACATTTCACCCAACAGTTCTTGGGTCTAATGTGAAATAAATCCATGAATAAATAAGAAGTTGCCTCATGAAAGTTGTTCTCTCTGAATAATTTTTGCACATAGTATGATGGGAACATTATTTTGGAGGAGTTCTGCTGCAGACATGACTGGAGGTAACTTATGAAACAGCTGCCATAGATTTTTGGCTGGAACATTAGGTGAGGTTGTAAAGTGCATTCATTATGAAGAAGTCATTAATTAAATATGGCAGGAAAAGTGGATGGAGTTTATCAGTCCATACTGAGGGTAGTCTGCAAATGAGGTCTAATTCTGTCAACCAAGGACTGAGGTTGCCTTATGTCCTTTAAAATATGTTTTAATCATTTGCTGCTTAATGGTATTCTAGATTTGCAGCGGGCCAGCATAGTCCATTGAGAGCCTATTGATGGGTCGTAAACCGCATACAGTAATTAGTATTAAGTGGTAAATACTTGGCAAGTACTGACAACTATAGAGCATGATTTTCTTAATTTGTTGCAATAGTTATATGCAGGGGGTGGAAGGAAGGTCATTATTATATCAAAAACTTAAGCACATAAACAGCTGCTTCAGTCCATTATTCATATCTCTATTAGTCAGGAAGTCAAATTTTAGTGGGAACAAAAAAGTCAAATTTTTGTGTGTTTTTCAAGGGGCTTCAATCAACTTCTCTCAGAACAATTAACAAAGCAGCTATGTGGATGTTATAGCATTCAATAGGGCTGCAGGATTGCATGCACGGTGCAGACCGATATGAGCCAATATTTCATGGTAAAGATCCGATGCTATTCTGTTGTCATTATATTGTTTTTCTATAGTGAAGTATAGTGTATGTTGGTGTATCAATAATGATGTATGTGAAGTAAACATTTTGTGGTTAAAGGGTATATACTGTATGGATTTGGAGACTAAATCCACAGCGACAGGGGGAAAAAAAAGGATCTGGACCCTGATCGGCCGTAAATAAAGACCTTTTATCATTAAAATGAAATAAACCTGCTGATTGTAGGTTTTCCATTCAAATGCTACAAACTGGCTATGATTGCATCAAATTAGTTAGCGGGTGAGCTAATCAAGACAACAATGTTCTGAAAAATATAATAATTATATTTATCCACTGAAACAAAATGAGATTTGAATAATGCCTTCATGAAACGATTGCAATCATACATTTAAAAAAAAAAAAATCAAACGATGGGGCAATTCAAAGCTTTGGCAGTTGACTATCTGATTATTTGTGTTGCTATTGCGCTAGAGAGCAGCAGGCTTTTTACCTTGATGGCAGTGGAGGCGATCTGGATGTGGTGCAGCTTGTGCAGGGTGCTCTCCCTGTCAATGAAGTAGGAGGCTGCCAGCTGGTGCAGAGCCTCCAGAGTCACAGCTGTGCCATTGGATTCACTCACTTCAGATGTCCGACTCAACTTCCGCTTGTCCACAAAGATCATTAATGACTCTTCCCCTATAAATACACACACACAGACACGTACACACACTTCATTAATGACTCTTCCCCAATGAACATACACATACATATATAACACTGTCAATGGTGGCAAATGTTAACTGAAGATGAATACCTTTAATACCTGCTTTTACCTAACATACACCAGTTCAGTACCACTGACTAAGCTGCTGCCTATGCAGCTTAGACAGTTTAAATTGAAAAAAATCCACTAGTCAAACATGAATAAATCATTATAAAAGTAATTCTGACGTCGCTGATAAACTTAGCAGCCTCTGCTAATTGTATTTATTGGTGATACAACTACTGCCACACAACACAAATTGAGATGCTTTATGGATCAAGTCTTTCAGTACAAACACAGCTAAAGCTTTCAGAGAACAGTGTATTGACAGGCAGTAGAAGGAGTGAGAGATCGATGGCAAAATCCTTTCTAACAACATTAGGTTTTATGGGGAATGCGGTTTTAATTTGGATAGACACTAGAGCTAACATACAGTACATTACCAGTGGGAATAGACAAAGGTTAACACTTGTCTCCAGCAAACTGAAAAAAAACTAAATCTCCATCCTAAGAACCTGAAATGTTTTAAAAACCAGAGAAAATAATCTAATATGGTGAGATTATTTCAAGTGTTTCCAAAGAAGTTTCAGGAATTTACCATCACGATACGGACGCTCTTTTCTAGAGAAATTCTTGAAACAAAATTTCTACTCTAGAAACATATGGAATTACTGTATTTTGTTACAATAGCAGGGTTTTTTCTTGTCTGAGCCACATAAATTATTAAAGCTGATGTTTATCTTTAGGAGCAGGGTTTTGTTTATTTACAGTGATTATAACAAGTAATCAAAACATATTTTATGATGATATATTGATGTTTAAAATGCTACATAAAGCACATTTAAATCACCTTGCACAATGCTCACATAACATCTAATGATATGTCACTTAATAATTAAAATCCTGTTATTTAGTATAATTAATAGGTTACAGTATATCAATCAAGCCATGCTTTAGTTGAAGTATTTCCTTGTTTTTGTTACAATGTATGATGTACAGGATTGTCTCTCCAATCTATTTTTTTACACTGTTTGTAGTCATCATGGCTTTGAGAGTTTTTGCTCAAGAAACAAAAGATGAAAAGAACCAGCAGAGGAGCTGTGAGGAGATTGAGCAGCAGATAGCCATGGGAGCTTTGCTCCGCATTACAGGACTCTGGCTAACTTACTCTGTTTCCATCTATTGTTATGGGAACAGGCGATGAACTGACATTTTTGTCAAACAACTCCATCCATAGATTTTCAACACTGAATCAGAGATATGTGCTAAAACAAAGACAAAACCACCCCAGAAACATTTGAGCCAATATTTAGTATATACACTATATTTAGTTGTGATAGCACTGCTCAAGAAGCTTTACAGCTCCAAAAATATTTAACTGACAAACTAATTGCTGCCAGATCTTTACTTAAAAAAGAAAACATTATTCTTTTATAACATTTCACCTTTGTTTGATAGCAACAGGGATGGACAAGCATGAACTAAAGCATTCAGGAACTAAATCAGGAAATGAAAGTGCTGTTTTCCCTTTGGGATTACCATCACATCTGAAGAAAGATTGGATTAGCTAGACTGATTACAGAAAGCAACAACATTTTTGAGACACAATTTGAAGCATGCGATGAAGCAACACATAGTCATCACACTGTTCTCAGGAATTTACCGCTGCATGACTGTGATGTCTGAATAGATGCTGGAAAGGAGATGTTTAGAGGTGTAAAATGGAGACTGAAATTGCCAGAAAGGCAACAAATCTGTCACCCGAGGAAAGAAAGATCTACCTAGTGTTCGAAACAATTAGCAATTACAGTTACATTTGGTTTCAACACTATTACATTTACACCCTTGTTCCTTCAGTTGAAACAATGGTGCAGCTCCTGAGGTCTTGAAAAGATGTGGGCCTCCTGAATTCCCAGAACAGAACAATTTCAACTCATCCCCCCTCCCTTGTGCTAAAGTAGGTCAATAAAAGCAAAGAGACTACGTCCCGTCTACTTTATTTACCTCCGAGTGTAGCAGAGAGCAGGAAGTGGGTTCCGTATTTCCTGATAATGTTGTCAGTGATGGCGTTGAGACTGGGCCTCCTGCCCAGCTGCCTAATAGTCTGGAGGAACTCGGGGTCCAGCGGCAAGGAAAAGCCATTGTTCTCTTGTCTCTCCAGGGCCAAGCTGTTCACCTTCCAGCGGCCAAACTCCCTGCAATGTCACACAAACACATACTCAGCAAAGGACACACAACACAACACAACACAACACATGAATACTTCATGCAGGCACATTCGGGAAAGGACATTGGTCCAACAGAAGCCACACTTTTCTCCATTAGGAGAGCCTTTCCATCATTGTCAAAAAGTGAAGGGGATCTGGGAGCTGTTTTGAGACATTTCCATTAGAGACACAATGAAAAGAGTAAATCCACCAAGTCCATCTGAGCAGTTGTTTTCTGCTTCTTGAAAAGGAGGAAAATTGAGCCTATTGTTGTGATTTTAAAGTGGACAGGCCACAGCTTGCCCCTCACCAGGAGGCTCATATTCAGATCTGTTCCGTGCCAGGCGTAAAATATGATGTCTGCATGACCTCTAAGTGAATCTTGTGTGCCACTCTTTAAAAAGAGGAATGGTCTCATGCTGTTTCTACCTCCGGCTCAGAGAATTGCTTGGCACCATAGTGAAAAACATTGTGTTTCTCCACCGATTTTAAATAATAGCGCAATCTTTTCTCATCTCAAGTCAGTTTTTGAGGCGCTGCAGTTGGACGGGCTGTAATCATGGATGGAGTCTTGCTGCTTTCAGGGTCTCTTTTGGAGGGAAAAGGATTCATCTGACATCGTTTGATATTCAGCCTGGCCTTGGAGCATGCCAGCTGCCTTTATCTACCAAGTGCAGACTGAGTGCTGCTGCTTGATGCATAGATTAGTGCTATTCAAATACAGCTGGTAATAAACTGGTTGGTTCTACACTGACCTAGCAGGGGAGAAATTGAAGACCTTTCAATCACCGTTTGGTAGGTACTTGACATGTCTTTTGAGAAAAGAAAGTGGAATTCATTTACATTTGAAAGTATTTTTGCTTTAAGATTTACATATAAAAATATGTCTGCTGCAATGAAAAATATATGTCTCCTAATTTCTTATCACTCCTCATTAAGGCACTCATTTACCCATTTTGTCCAGATGATGTGCTGAGAATTCTAATTTAATGCGTGTTAAGTTAAAATATAGTACAAAGGAAAATTGTAAAAGTCTCCTTGGTTAGTGGCTAAACTTATTCACCATAAAAAGACAGTAAAAGCAGTTGAAAAATGACTGAGGTGTAGAGTGTCTTATTCTTTTGTTTTAGTGTAATGATAGATTTTGTTTTTTATTTTGAAAATTAAATACAGTTGTGTTTTTGCTGGTTGATTCACAGTAGTTATCTTTAGAAACTAATGAAATGAACTTGTAGTTCATTTCATTAGTTCGCACTTTACCTCAAAATGCTTAATCGATACAGGAAGGAATTAGTATGCACAAACAACCAACTGTGATGACTCAGACAGTCCTGCAAAACCTGAGCAACACAATAAAACAATGCAATAATGTAGTTTGGACTTCATTACAGCTATTTTGAATAAGAGTTTTGAAGTGTTTTGAAGTGTTTATTGAACGCCGCAAAACTCTTTTTTCTGTTGTGTTGATAGTGGCATTATGTTGCACTGAACTCCCAAAGGTACATTAAACTTTTTTTTTGTTTTTTTGATTGTGCAAAGATGCAGCCTGGAGGAGGTTGTAAAAGGATAAATGTATTTGGCTTGCTGACAGCCATGTCCTATCTCTATACTCTTCATTTTTCAACAACTTCAGAACTTTGGCTCCTGAATTTATGATCGGTGGCAGAAGAAGAGGATGCTGACAATTATTTGCAACATCCCTGATTCAAGTCCGGCTGTTGCATCTCTGTCTTGTCGTTTCCTGTCATTGGTCTACTTTAAACTCCATAATAAAGGCATACAATCTACCACAAAATACACACACCTCTGACAGATTAGGCTAATGTAATGCTGTAATCCTAACACTAATGTACTCAGGCTAACAAGTTTGGCAATCAAAACTCATAAACCCAGCAGACATGGAGCAACATCTGCATGACTTGAAGTTGTGTTTCTGTCCACCTGATGAATGAAACTTCATTACTCACTTGCCATTTAGCTCTAGTTTTGTCTCTACCATCTCCTAACAAAAAATAGCTAGCTCTTTAGCAGCTACATGTTCCACCCTCTTCACCAGCTGGGTGCTATCTTTGTCCATCTGCAATTAGGTGCTGACCAGGTAGAGTACAGTGGGTTATCAGCATTTGTTTGCTGCCTCCTGAACCATGCCACAAAACCAAAACAATGAGATAAAAGAAGTGAAAAATCTCCATTGAGTTGAGTCATAATTTGTTTTGTGGTTTTAGGTCTAATATACAGAAGCCTATAACTAGACTACTAGACATTGCACATGAGAGAAAGTTTGGCGGTCAGGCAAGCAGACAGATAGGGAGTGATGGGACTATATGAATTGCAGAAGGAGAGAAGAAAAAGACGGGAACATCAACAGAAAGCAGAATGAAAAACAACGTGCGACCATTGGACTATTGCCTGTAGTGTGGGGGAAACTGAACAGCACTTAATCTTATCCACAACACCATGGCGAGAGACTTTCAATGGAAGTGAACTTGGCTCCCAGAAGTGAAACGCAATAGCACTCGAATTCAAGCAGGGAGATGGGACACTCATTACTTTTGTGGCAGACTTCAAACAGATGGGAGTCGATCCTGTTTACCGTTTCCTGTTTACTAAAGGTTGTTGTGTCTTGAGAGGAAGGTGTGTGTGTGTGTGTGATTGAGTGCAGTAGTAAAACTGTGGTGTTGCGTGTGTGTATGAAGGGCATACATATGCCCCTGCTCGTCTGGTGGGAGGGGCTTAAGACAGAGAGGAGAGGGGGGGAGAGCTGCAGGAGGAGGGCTTTATTCTCATATTCTGGAGGGGTTTTTTTTGCAGTTGCCTGAACACTACATACCCCAGCTTTAAGTCTAAATATACTATAATAAATAAAAATACTGTAATATAAAACAGATATTGATTAATTGACCTTTATTGCTTCAAGTTGTATTACGATTTTTGCATCAATGTGATGAAGTATCTTGATTTGTCAGGTATATTTTTCACTGGATTATCCAAAATTTGAAAAAAAAGAGATGAATATGGAGTTTTCAATTGATTTTTTTTTTAAATATACTAAATGGCAAACACTATTTTTTATATTAAACGACATACACACCAACCCCTAGTAGCCTCCATGCAAACTATTTACTACTTGTGACAGAGAAACACAATCTAATGGTAATACAAGATGGCTTTCAAGAGCACACGACTGCACAAAATGGAACTGTTACTTCTACAGTGTTTTACAGCATAATAAATAGACGGTATGGTTTCTGGAAATTAAAATCCCTCACAAGTTAAACATTTAACGAGCTTTCTCCTTGAAAAATAATCTTTGCAAAGACGCAAATGGGAAATTTCCCATCGTGTCCTTCTCTCTCTCTGAACATACATACAACCCCCAACACCCTACAGAGATGCACCAACTCCCCCATGCAAAGACACATGCCCACACATGCATTCACACACCCTGCAGCTGCAAAAATCTAAACAAAGCCGCCCTTGCTGCAACAACTTTTCTATCGCCCAGAATATCGCAGAGGCCCCAAGGGTGCAGGCCTGCTGCCAATCAATTTCCCACCAATAACAATGACCCCCCGAGAAAAATACAAAACAGAAAACAGCTCATTAAGGCCTGTTTCATGTCTGTGTTTCTCTATAACGAGCGGCCATTAGCGTTTCTCTCCGTCCGCTGGGACCGGCTGAAGAAGGGAGCAGTGGAGAGAGAAAGAGGGAGAGCTTAACTGTGATCGACACGCTGCCTTGCTATGCTGCTCACTGACAGACATTTATGAATGGTGCCACAGCTAAGCTGGAAAACACACCACACACACAGATACAGAGATCTGTTGTCGAAGACTTCAATTCGGCACCTATTGCACGCCACACATTATATGCACACACAAAGAATCTGGCATTACATGGAAGACTGAAGGTTTATTTCACCCTTAACTGTTCTCAGTGAGATGCTGAGTGACTGGAATAGCCTATCAGAGACACACACACACATGCACACACAGACAGCAGGTTTATTTCACCCGCAGCGCTGTGCAGCAGGGGGCTCACTGCATATCTACCTGTCAGCCCCCCCTTTGAGCGAACTCAAGCGTTGTGCACCAGGAGGTTAGGAGCTGCAAGAGCTACAGGGGCCTTGGTCAGAGCAGGGGAGTCGTACCCTGCTATGTGTCCATCACAGCCCAGATGTCTCACATCTTTCACAGGGTACAATGTCTGCAGTCTGAGGGCGCAGCTCGGTGCCCAACATAACAAATCAGGAAATCAACCCAGCGAATAACCTGCTGATGCAGTTGAGACACACTACTGAGCATAGCAATGCAGATTGTGTTCAGTATGTGACTGAGCAGGTATGCAAGTGTGTGATGGTGCTAATGTTATCTCCTGAAGCATGATCAAGCAGGAATTATTGTAAAAAGATTACTTTTTTTTTTTCAAATGCATGACTTTGCATACAAAACGGTGTATTTTAATAACAAAAGAGGGCACTCGATTGTGAAAACAAATTCTAAGCAAACCATTTTACAGCAGCAATCTGGAAATCTAAAACTGCCTTTCAGCTCAAAGAAGCCTGTATGTTAAAAATGGATGGCTACAATGAAATAAACAGAAATGACTTTTACTTTTGCCTTTAAACAACAATTGCTTCTAGCAATAATTTGTCATTTTCCCTTTAATGATCTCATCTCGTCTTCTTTTTCCTCTTTTCCTATTTTTTCCAATGAATTTCAAGCACCGAGTAGAGTTCTATCAAATTTTATATACTGTAACTATACGATGTGTGATACTGTACTATATACCATATCAACAATAACATCCGCACTGACCCATTTACAGTACATTATTGTTGGGATCAAGCACAATGTCATTATTCTTTGTGAAAAATGCCAAAGGGAACATCTATATAAAGTCAAGCCTGACCCCTTGTTAATAAAAAGCCCACAACCTCTGTCATGACTGCAACATAATACTATTAAATGACTGAAAACCACCTAAGGGGCCACACTACATCTTTTAAAAATTTTAATGAATTTAGTTGTTTGCTCCTATTAGCACCTATTGCTCCTAGAACAGCTCTGTTACCCATTTATGAACCGTACATATCAAGTCACATGGCACTGACAGTGTGTGAGGACTTCATATAATTGATGCATTACCCAAACTTCTGTTACTTGAAATGAATTTGCACAGAATAATGACATTGCAGTTTCCAGCGCCTTCAATGAAATTGTATGATGTCAAAATTCTATAATTTGACTTCTACACATTGCACACATGCAGACATTTTTTTTTCTTCAAAATAGCAAGTAGATTTATTTTTACACTTGTTTTAAAAAAATGGTTGACATTAATCAATGTCTGCAAGCTAATTAGTCTGTCGTGAATAAGCCTAAAAGCACTATGTTCTTTTGCTGCTGCCTCAATCATGCTAATGTTAATGAAATGAGCTACTATGCAACCTCATTTCAACTCATCATAAGATCATGTGAATGTCACAGAGAAAGAAGAAAAAAGAGAAATGTACAAATTACTCAACTTGTCTTTGCAGGTGTTCTGAATATTTGCATTTATACACTGTTTCCAACAGTGAGCTGATTACCACTAAAGACAGTTTTCTTCCATCTCTCATTTCCTCGCGGTTTTTACTCAGATATTGTATAATGACTTTACAGCAGTTAGGTCCAGATCATTTCTCTACATATCAAAACTCGGATTCAAACTGTGATTTAAAAAGCAAGTGCACAATATTTACACGCCGGAGACACAGTGAATTGCAGTGCAGGCGTTTTTTCTTCCATTTTATTGTAATTAATGCACATTTTGAGCCTTTTCATTGGTATGAAGACAGGTGGACTAATTAAATGGCTCCCTTTATTGGATTGACTCTAAAGAAGGCATTTTTTACCCTGTCTCCAAGAAATTATGTTTTTAAGAAACACAGTTACTCATCAGATTATGTTCACTTGCAACATTTTTACAGTGAAGAAAGTAGTATGTTTTTGTACAATCTGCAGGATATCAACACTCTAGACAGAGGTTTGCATGATAGGTTTAGGCAACAGAACACTTTGAGATTAGGCATGCTGGTTTGGTAAACAGGTTTAAAAAGTAAACCTACTGTTAACTTTTTCAGTATCTTACCCAAGACAAGAATCTTTCTATAACCTAGCGTCTAAATATAACCATAAAAAAGTGAAATCACGCTTTAGATGCCATGAGCAGATATGTATTGCAAGAGCAGAACATTTATCCCATACTTTCAGTATAACCATTTTCAAATGGGCAGACAATTACAGTAGTAATGTTTCAATATGTTGATAAAAAAAACATAATCTGGATAGTATTACATTTCTTTTAAAATGCATTTACTATTGTAAATTAGTAATGCAAATGTATAATCAGAATTTATAGGATACAGAATTAAATTCTGTAACTGGCCACTGCACAGCTTGTTTGCATTTTGACCTAGAAATACATGTTTTACATAATCAAAGCTATTGGAGGTCTGTATCAGATTAAATTACAGGCAAAAAGAAGCAAAATAGCATCAGGTGAAATAAAATTGTTGCACTTATGTATAATGGTTTGTCTTTGTCCAAGTGGATCCAAACATTACAATGGACAAAGCAAAAACTAACCAGGCAGTTACCTTACTCCGATACGTATTTGCTCATCATCAAAAAGGCCTGAACGAGAACATATTGTTGTGTTTTGTAGCTGGGTTACCCTAGATACCAAAATAACCTGCTGTGCAAAACAGTTGGTTGATGTAGACTCAAAGTTATTTCAAGGACCTCCCCAAAGAGAATTGTGCAAAATGGGAGAAAAGTCCTTCATGCTCCATTCAGTAAGATAAACCAAATTACATTTCTTTGGAAGACCTTGCAATGAAACGGCAACTGCTCCGCTGTTTTCAATGTTAGTGATTTTTTTCTTTGCCGCAGTTTACTTTTTTTCTCCTCTTGGTTTAATCTGATGTGACATTGATCCTTCTCAATATGCATGCGCCATTAGCAACAGAGAAATGATTTTTAGAAATTAAGAATTACAGACAAAGAGGCTTTTCAGTTGAGCAACATCAAAAGAAACTCTACACATGCCAGACGTATAGCAGGCATTTTCCTGAAAGGCACCTTCATAGTGGCACATGTCAACTTAGTTAACTGAGCTACTGATGATCCAGTCTTAACAAGAGAAGAGTTGGAAAGTCAGATGAGAGTGGGAGTAAGATGGAGGCAGAAAAAAGATGGAGAGACTTGTGTCTTTAAGTCAACCACCAACTGCAGATACAAACAAGGAAAGAAAGTGAGATCAAGACGGAGAAGGAGAGCGTAATGATGTAGTTAATAGCCGCTGGTTGTGAACGCTTCACAAAATTGCCACCAACTGTTTTCTAACAACATCAAACAAACATCAAACCATTAATTTGTGAAAATCATATTAAACCTGCTGAGAGGTCCTATAAACAAGACGGCACACTGCTTCCTGCTCATTTTGCTCTTCAATGCCTTTGATGCTGCTGAAATGTGTACTTGAGTGTTACTCAAATGCACATTTCAAACACTTGATTACCAATTGATATTGTAACCATTACCATGGACGTTTTAAAACTCCTGTAGATGATTGGGATGCATTGAACTGGGGATGCAAAATGGTGCAAAGGAAAGCAGCATGGGGTTAGGGTTAGGGTTAGGGTGCTTACAGTGCAGCTGGTGAATAAACTTCATAAAGACACTATTTTTTTCTTCTTTTCTCTATTTGTTGTCATGTCTAGATGATACTCAAAAAATAGACTGAATACATTTTAGACTAATTTGTGTTTAAAGGTTAATGCAAAGTTAAACAACAAAATACATTTGTCATTGCTTTCTAAAAGGACACATATGATACCCATATTGGCAGGATCACATAAGTGCCCTCCAAAAGGCGATTATCACAAAATGTTTTCTGATATGCCACCTCACTCGTTTAAGGTTAGAATACATTTGTGGTCATGGTTAAAAGAAGTCAGAGTTGACTGACCACAAACATAAATGGAGTGGTGAATGCACTTATATAGCGCCTTTCTAGTCTTCCAACCACTCAAAGCACTTTTACACTACAAGCCACATTCACCTATTCACACACACACATTCATATGCTGATGGCAGGTGTTACCATGCAAGGTGCCAAGCTGTGCATCAGTGGGAACTAATCATTCACACACACACGTTCACACACCAATGGCACAGCCATCGGGAGCAATTTGGGGTTCAGTATCTTGCCCAAGGATACTGTGACATGTGGATTGGATGAGCTGGGAATCGAACCGCTGATCTTCCAATTAGTGCATGACCTCCTGAGCCACAGCCGCCCCAATGGTCTCCTTTGTCAAAGTCATACGCTTAGGCCATATTCAGTCCAAATCAGGTGGTGCGGTGAAAACGCCATTCCTCCCCATTCATTTGAATTGGCATAGTGCATTGCAGGGGTTTTGGCCGCAGCAGTGCTGCACTGGCCTGCAGCGAGAAAGTTGATCCAGAGTCAACTTTTGGAGATATGCAACCCGGCATCACGCTGCGGTGGCCAATCACAGCTGGCGATCAGACTGATCAGAGCTGTACAACCCTGCCATGAGGGAGGACAAAGACTAGGAGGAGGAGAGGACATTTCTCTTTGTTTGATGACATTAAAAATAACGTTAGACTTTTCTGTCGATGTCCTGACTCACTTTAAACAAGACGAGATAAAAAGAGAGAGAGAGAGAGAAAGAGCAGCTGTGGTCGAGTGAGCTAGAGAGTGAATGAAGAGAGGGAGCGGTGGTGGTATCAGATCGGTAAAATGTTATTTTCTGATTGTTTCACACGTTCCAGAATACAAACACGCCCACACACCTCTGCTCGTCCCTGTGGCGGTGCGCCGCAACGCCTGATTAGGTCTTAATACAGCCTTAGTACACCTCACCGTGACCTCCACCAAAAGAGATTTTGCAGCGTTACTTCCATCTTTGCTTCTCAGAGACAACAATCATTGTTCACACGACCACAAAAGGTCACTTATCAAGAGACAATACTAATCTTATTTAATTTCAAATGTTTGAACAAATGACTAATTGCAGAGCTCCTTCCTTCAGTTGTGTTGAAAATGTTGGCATTGTTGACTGAAGATGTGATGTCCATGTATGTGTTTGTTGAGAGGAACCTTTCTTGTTCAGATTCTTCTAGAGACCTTTTCATCAATCTAACAATGCAGCTATTTGGTATTAATGGGACTTCCTTTATGTAAGTGTCTCTGAATGGACAATGTGTATTTAGTTTCCACCCTAGACCTTTTCTTTTAACCATTTTACACCATTTTAAACAAACTTATTATACAAAATAATTTCTGTCTTCTTCTATCAAAGTTAACATTTGTATTTTATTGGATTTCTTTAAAATTTCTATAGCATTTTTAAAACAGAACAGGAAAACATGCCTTTTTTTCTTTTCTTTTTTTTTGTACCATTTTTGTTATTTTAGCCTATTGAGGGAATTTGAACACAGGCTGACTTTGTCTTACTGTGAAATGCTGCAGTGTGGGGAAAAAAAAACAAAACAGCTCAAATGTTGTAGGAGGGTGAGTTTTGTTAAAAAAGCAATTGCAGTATTGATTTGTAGCTCCCGTGAATATCACTACACCTCTGATAATAGAAAGCAAGATCAAGTCAGAGAGAGAGAGAGAGAGCATGATTTGCAGGAGGGTTTGCTGACATGAAGACTGCTGATCCCTTTTGTACTGCAATTTGTCATAACACAGTTGACAAGAGACTTGTCTTCACACACAAAACAAGGAATGCCTGGAATCACATTGTGTACATAATGAGGCATTCACATACTGTTAATACATGCTGTGGATACACACCCAAACCTCACAACTACACATTCACACACACACACAAACAAATGGAGCAGAAGACAGAAGAGCCACCAGCTACGCTAAATCCTGCTCTTCATGACACAGTTGCTTTCTGTCAATGAGGCTGCATGGGCTCTTTTAAGACTGTAATCACATATTGTAGCTGCACACAATGGATCATCACATACGTGCATAAGCACACCACGCCATCCGAGTATACACTCCCGTTTTTTATTCCACAGTTAGTTGTTAAACACTTAAGCAGTCGATAACAATGTTTTGGGTTAGTTAAAAATAAGTTCCTTTAGAGCTTAAAGAGGCAACTTCACACTACGGTGCCTCGGAAACAGCGGTGGTAAATAATGTCTTCTTGAAAGATTATGGGATTTTGTTGCAGAGACGTCATAAAATGTTTTCTTCATTATGCCTTTGTGAAGAGGTGAAAAACAGGACAAAAAAACAGAGTTGTGGAGAGCCGTTGGTGGTACTTACCCCATGTTTTGATAATGTTCTATTTCACTTTGTGAATAGCCACTTCCTGTGCACTGAGAATGTGTCCTGCCATTGACCGCTCATGACCAAGTCCCTGAGAACAGCACCAGGCTTTGAAGCCAATTTGACATAATAGCCAAACTGTGGAATTACAACTTCCGGGTCTGACAAGGGCCTAAAAAGCGTTTTTTTCCATTTTTTCCAAAACAGTGGATACATTTGTCGCAACCCCTGTGAAATGACTCACCTCACTGTCAGAATTTGGATCCATTTGGTCTGATAGCATTTGGAAAGTCTAGAAGAGCTGCATGATTGAATTATTTTAACCCCATTCAAGTTAGCTGTAGGGCTAAACTGGAAGTTAGCCCACTCGGCCGGCGGATGTCTCTGCATACTGCGCACGCTCTATTAGCCCAATGCAGAGCATGCACGCTATTCATCTGGATAATTTCTTTACAGCAGGAAATGGCTTTTTCGGTTTCATGTGCCACAGAGCAACTTTCATAGAAATGAACAGAGTCTGATGCTGTATCCTGTTCTCTTCATACATCCATGCTCATGGCTTTAAATTTGGGCAAACAGTGAATTCACAGTATTTCAGTTAAGGGTGGATGGGATGTTGTTCTTTGTTTCAGGCCACATCTATGATATAAGATAATACTTTAAGTGTATTTTTATATAAAAATGACACAGCTGTGACCATTAGGAGAACAAAAGAATTCCTTAATGAAGATTAATACATCTACAGATCCTATCCCAATGATTTTTCTGAAATTTTGAATAGCTCAAGCCATCCGTACAAAATACACTCCAATATACAGACTTCTTAAAAGCTGCTTCCATGGACCTCTGGCCCTGATAACTCCCCCATCACACACTTGTCAGAAGCCATAAGCTCTGCGCTGGATGAAGTCCTCATCACTGTCATTGCTGCTGGTGATCAGGAGGAGGATGCAGCTCTGCTTCTGTCCTGGAGACACATTCAACCTCTGACTGGAGGACGATAGACCGACTTGTCTCTCACTGAACAAGCCGCTCAGGCATTCACGCATGAAAAAAAAGAAAAAAAAAAAGAAAAACTAGTTCAATAAAAACTGTATCTCGCTCTATACTTCTCTCTCTGCCTGAGTCTCTTCTGCCACGTGTTTGCAAAAAAAATCTTTACCACAAAAACTTCCAGGCATTAATACATTGATTGTAAACACCCAAGACCATCGCAGTGAGGATCAACAGTCTCTACCTGCAACTGCATTTCACACTGTAAACAAGGTCAGATTTGATTTGGTCATGAGAGGCAGAGGGGAAGCAGTTGAATTTCCCATAGATATGTTCTGAATTTTGTGAAACATAACACCAATAATAAATGAGGCATGGAATTAATCAGTAGTCTAATTTTATTGTAATTAAACCAAGGTAGAACAGTCAAACAGAGACTGTGGATTATTAAAGTAATTTAGCATTTTTTAACTTGCCTAGATAGACAAATTGAGCTTGTAGCGTTATACCACCACATAATGTCTTAACCCTAACCCTAACCCATAAATCCTGTGTGGATAGTTCACTATAGAACAGAATATTACTTTACGTTGATCCCTGAGACCACAGTTCATGTCCCATTTTCTATCAATGCAAACCATTAAGATGATCCTCCCAGCAAATCCTCCAACTAAATGAAAAATACATTGCCTATCAACAGGATGAGATTTTTTGTCAGTGTCTTAAAAAACCTGATTCATGTGATTGTTTTGTGATCTGGCACCTGTATAGTTAACGTTTGGTTAGGTTTAAGCATAAAAACTACTTGGTTAAAGTGGATATAATCAATATTTTTTTATAATAACAATGTGTCAAATGAAAATGTGTAAGCTCTAAAAACCCACTGTACACTACCTGATCACAAACACACACTTAGCGACTAGCTGGTGAACATAGGGGAGCATTTGGCAGCTAAAGAGTCGGATATTTCCCTCAGAAGTTAATAGAGACCAAAAACAGAGCTAAAGAAAGTGAATATTGGATTTTCACCAGGTGGACAGAGACATGAGTCCAAATGAATGATAATGTTGCTCTGTAACTGCTGGATGTGGAAATAAGCAACTGTTTGCTACCATGTTCAAATATCGACTTAAAAGGTTTTATGTTAATGTTGTGTTCACAACTTGTTTCCACTGCCCCCAAATGGCCAAAAAATCAGTTAATACAGGTTTAAGATTAGAGAAAGATTGTTGTCACTGTTAAAAGTATGAATGAAAGAATTAAAGAAGGAATTAAGGATGTTGGCTGCAGGAAATGTGAACAGCCTCCTGAATTATAAAGTTGAAAATTTTGACTAAGTAGTTGTCATTGCCTTACCAGACCATAAAGCACAAGTTCACGTTTTTTCAAATCTTCCAAAGTTATGGTCTTTTTAGTGCAAAATGTCCTTTTTTGTCAATATCGTGTGTATTAGTCCTGAGATGTAGTACCATATGATAGTTGAATGCAGGTTTCTTGCTGGAACAAAACATGTGCAATAAACATCAATGCGACATACCTACTTGGTTTGGCTAACTCAGATTCCTGAAGCCTAAGGTAGCTTTCAGACCAACATCAGTTCCGCATGAAAAAAACGCAGCCTTCCTATTGTTTTGAAAGGGGGCAGTCTGTTTACACAGCATGGATGCCAGTGCATTCAGCTCAGCGAAAAAACAGAGCAGTCATCCAGCAAAAAGTTGAACCAGACTTAACTTTTGCCGCAATGCAACTCGACGTCATCCGGCAAGGCGTTGCATTGGCCAATCACATGCATGCAGGCGCGCATTCCTGGTGCATTACTTTGTAATGTGAATGCTGCATTTGACTGTTTACCTCGCAGTCATCGCAACAAAAGATAAAATCGTCGCAACATGAGATAACATAAGATCGTCGCAACAAAAGATAAAACAGTTACCACCATTATAACTTTCCAGAGTTGTAAAATCATGTCTGTGCGCTAATAAAAAACATGTTTTGCTGTTTATATACAAGGACATGTTGGGCAATCTAATTTGTATTCTATGCTCTGTATACAGTTTGGAGATATGTTAAATGGCAACATCAGCAAAATTGAACCTACCATTTCTGCAAATGCATATAAATGACGAGTAAATATGAAGTTTGATATTACCGAAAGCACAGACACACATTAGTTTTACCAACCATTCAGTAATTTGCACCATTCTGTATATCTTCTCAATGCATGCATGTAATTTGATAAATTAGATATTTATGTTCAAAAATGCTACAAGGTTAACCTTTACCAGAATTGAAGACTAAGAGTTAAAAGTTGAATTATTATTTCCTGTGCATGCATTTGTCTTTGATATGGTTTACTATAGCATCTGGTTTCCTTTTGGTGCATTATGATGTATCCCTTGATCGTCTCCTCTCTCTTCTTCTTTTCTCTTCATTGCTTTATATATTCTATGCAGTTGTTTACCAGTCTATTCCATCGCATTTTATAATCTCTTTTAAATGTGGTTTCCCATCTAAAGCATTCACAACGCAGTAGCACAGCCATAAACATGAAACAGATAAAAACACATTAGGCTCTACTTCCTCCAAATGTAAATGACATGATTACACAGTGCAGCCCAGGTATTGTAACGTCATGCCTCTGCACACTATCCTCTCTACAAACATGTTTCCATATAATTGAAACACTAATCACTCCATAATTACAAGAGAGGACTCCTTACATCAAATGAAGTCGATGCAATAGCCAGTGGGCTGACAGGAGAGAAGAGAGGAGAAAACACGAGATATGAGGCGTGATATAAAAGTTATGGCCCATGAAGAAGAAGAAAGGAGGAGCTGACATTTTGACTAATATGCTACTGTCTTGTGGGTACGGCTCGACTACACACAAAGATGTCGTGGAGCAAGAGTTTCTCAAATTCACTGAAATTATTTCACAACACCACGAGCTTCTAAATTATTAAATGAAACATGCTTTTGTTCATTTTACACCCAGTTCCACCTCTGATGCACATGTGTGACAGCAGTAGTTAGCAAAAAAAAAAAAAAAATCTAATTTGAACTCATGATATCAGTGTGAACAGGGAGATCAGTCAATGAAGAAATGCTTTTGATTGCTTTAAGTGTCTATTTATCAACCAGGTGTTACCGTTGGACAAACATGCAACCGGCTGACTGCTCGTAACATATAAAAGAAAAACCACAAAGCTGTTATGAAATGCTTTTGAATCCCATAATCCATTAATTCATCACTCCAATTATTGCATTTGATCAGACTTTGAGAAGAGAAAAACCTCTTTCACTGAGGATTTGCAGTTAGAAAATCACGTTTTTTAAAAAACAATATTTCACCGCTGCGACAGAAAGCTGTAATTCTCCGAGCTTTTTAATCTCGGTTTTAATGCGGTCCAGATAAAAGATGAAAGTGCTAATGTAAAATTATTTCACTTTAAAACATTTTATGACTTCCATTCTGAACATCACTCCATAAATAATGCATTCTGTAGCATTTATTATATTTAGAAATGGCTACAAGCTGTTCCGGTGCAGTGACCAACCAGCAGGGGGGGATAAAGTGCTGGTTCCTCTCATGTCCCCTCCTCTGTACTCCGATCCCTCCAGTCCTCTCCTTCATCCCCTACTACTCCCCCTCCCCTGCCCCCTGACGGGAAAGGCCAACCGAGCTCTGGAGAATATTTATGAGCGAGGGAGAGCAATTGGTTTGAGATCATTCGACAAGGGAGGGAGGGAAGGAGGGAGGGAGGGGTGGTGAAGGGGAGGGAACCAAAAGAGAGAGAACGTGTGAGATAGACATGAAGATAAAGGCAGAGACAGAGGGCAGATTTTAATGTTTTTATTTAACCTTCTTTTCACCTGGTGGTTAATTAAGAGTCATTCCTTACTGCTGTTCCTCCGTCCTGCTATCTCCCACTGTGTATGTGTGTGATTGTGCAGTATGTGTCACTGTGTTTACTTACAGGGGACCAAATATCCAGGCAAGCATTGAGGAAAACTGTCTAAACTGAGGACAATTTGGCTTCTCCACTGTTCCATAAGAGGCCAATTTGAGGTTTCGACTTTGGATTTAGAATTACAACACATGGCAGTGACAAGAATAACAAGAACTTCACTGACCCATAAATGACCGTAATGTGTCTGCAAGAGGCAGAATAGTATTGTTGATCAATACAAATGACTCAAAGATTGTGCCTGGGTTTTCTTCTTTTCAAAATTCATGAATCTGTTTTGGAACAAAAAAACACTACAAAGCGAACGCAGTTTGAAGGCACATCTGATCTCTTCAGTTCTCAGCTAACTGGCATCCTCGATTGCTCAGCGATGGATGACAGTGCTACGGGTGCAAGTTATATAAAGCCTAAAAAGGCTTGTTTTTCAAGCCGAGGAAAAGCAAATGACAAAGTCGGAATATTTTTTAACATAGTGATACCTTTTCACTTGTGTTTCTACTGGATTTTTTGCTCTAATTAGCCAGCTTACTGTTATTCTTCTGAGGAAACTGGAAAGGCCACTGTAGCTAGAGGGGAAAAAGAGGGTTATATACTTGCATTTCTGGATATTTGCTGATAGAGGTCCACAGTATATAAGTCTTACTGTACTGTAAATGGCCTTTTAGAATTAGGGCTACAGTTTGTTGAATAAAAGTGGTTAAACAAGGTTTGCATCGGTGTAAATGACAGCACTGTAGAAGTGTTTGTGTCTGTTACATTTGCAATCCAAGGGAGGGGTAAAGACAGAGCAGGGAGACAAAAAACCTAGAGAGAAAGAGAGGTATAGAGACATCCTGAGAGACAGAAAGAAGAGGACAACAGAGAGGCAGCGAGGGAGGAAGTGATGGATGTAGGGAAGCCAACAGCGCTACATTCTCTATCTTTGCCTGGCATTGTCACCCCTGTCAGCTGCTAAATGCCAGTGTCAGTCAAACCTCTGTTCAGCTGGCATCAGCCTCTCCACCGCGTGGCTGCGGACGCTCTGACAGCATCGCTCTCATCACAGGGTGTCAAAACACTTACCTGGCACACATGTACACACATGAGCCACGAATACAGGCACGCTGGTGTGAACACCCAGTCATGCTAACTGTAACCTTAACCCAGACATACGGTACGCTTTAAAGAAGCTCATTGTCAATGTTGCTTGTTTAAGCTTTTCATAAAGTTAGAAAACCAGCTTTCTTTGGCTGTTGTAGATGGAAAAATAAAATATTTGAAAAAGGCAACACATCAAAGAAAATCCTCAATCACATCAGCCCTGAAGTCAAAACAGGAAAGTTTGCAAAAAATACACTAACTATGGTAATTTGTAAAATAAATATATGCATAAGACGATATATGCATCACACAAACACACACAAAGATATTCCCCCCTTACAGTTAAACACTGCGTGGAGTATGCTGCTATAAACACATACTGAGCCACCGCCTAAAATAATTTCATCGGTCTCAGTTTCAATATAGAGTTTAAATGCTTGAGAGGCGTTTCTATCCTTAAGAGAATAAAACTCAAAGGGAAACACCAGCACAAACACACACCCACACTTGCATACACACAGACTACTAACGAATGAAAGAAGCCTGCTGCCTGGTACAGTTAAGGTTTACAGCTGTTACATTACAGTTTGATGGGTACATGAATCATTCAGTTTATATGGAAAATAAAAAATTGTCAATCTTTCTTTGGAGATGCAACATTCATATTATATTCAGTAGTTTAATGTTACTACTAAAAACATTACTTTGAACAAATAGACAACTACCTTATGTCCTGTACATTCACACTTGGGGGTTTGCATCTTGAAATGCTGACATTTTCTTTTAATTCCAGTCTCTTGTCTCCAAAAAAACTGTAGAAAACTGTCACCGTAGCAAAAGCTTTCAAACAGTACCCTGCTGCATCTAAGCACACACCCAGTATACTTCACACCCCACACTTCTGAAGCCATTCTGCTACCCACTGTCACACATCAACTAGCTCAGTCAGATATCTGTTATGTCCTGCTGCTTTGCTCAAACCCTCCTGCGGTATCACCACTTTTTTTTTTTTACTGATATACAGCGTTCTGAGGGTTTGTATTGTACTCAAACCATATGTTTCTGCTGCCCACAAAAAGAGGAAGCAGGCAGTCGCACCCAAAAGAAGCTTGCATCTATACAGAATCCATGCCGAGCTTTCATTTGTATGCAAAACTCCACTAAGTAATCTTCTCTATGCTCATCCCTCAGTTTGCCACCTACTTAATCTGCATCTTTTATAGTCTAAAGAAAAGTATTATGTTATCTCTTGCATATAATTATCTAAAAATCCTGCAAAAATGCCTCTTTTCCTTTGACCAAGACCACATGAATCGGAACTACCTTAGCGTCATGAAACTGCATTTAGATTCAGATTTCACAAGCAACCTTCCTGGCAATTATCTCAGCTTTGCAGACAATGCATGCAGAGAGTCACCCAGGACCCCGCTTGCCCACTGCCTCTCACCTGTATATCTTGTACTTGGTGGTGAATCCTTGCTGGTAGCGCTCTGTGAAATCAACAAACTCCTGCGAGTGGTGAAAAGGACCCTTGTCTGACAGGAGCCAGCCCAGGGGCCCAGATGAGCCGCCGAAGCCAGCCCCGACAGGCTCCGCCGCCCTGGCCCCTACTGACACCCAGCTCTGGAGCAGGCTTAGTGTTAACCACTTCCATAGAAACATGAGGGCCGTCAGTCTAATGGAGATGCACGGGCCACTCATGCTGCTTCCCCCGGCCCCGGTGACTCCTCATTCTCCCTGCACTTTGGAAGAGTCCTGGTGGAAGGAGGAATGAAAGGAAGAGGGAGAGGAATTGAGGCAGAGTGGACACAGAGAACAATAAGGTTGTAATTTTGGTCTGGGCGTGAGTGGGATAAAAATGAAGTGAGAGAGCTGCATTTGTCCAGTGTTGCTGGGTCAGAAATCATGGCAACGGGCTACTATTTTTGAAGATTAGACTATCTACAGTTGATTTACTGTACATAATAAAACAAATTATCATTAAAAATACTGTATTTAAAATTAGGATGTTATAAAATCTTCAATATGTAAAATTCCATTACTGATTTAATGTGATGCCCTTTACCTTATTCTGTAAGTACTGTGGTCCGTGACTAGTCGGAATTAGTCTCCGCAAAATCCCCTGATAGGACCGTGAAGTTGGGTTTGGCTCGGCGCATAGACGGGGTAGCATTGGAAAAGGACTTTTTTTTAGGGGAGTACAGACGCGCAATTAGGAGCAGCGCAACTTGAGCTAAACAGAATATGACATCCAACCTCCTGACTGCGCGCTCCTCTCTTCTTTTTCACAGGGGCATATTTCCAGCGGAGAGCCTCCGACGATGCGCAGTAGGTAGAGTACGTCCAATCCAACGGAATGAGTCGCAGCGGACACGATGCTTCAAGAGCGCACAGGGTCAATCCTTCCAGATAGAGTAATTATTTAAACACCACTATGTTTTGGACTCGGTGAATTCGCAGAGAAGAAAAAAAAAAGACCGCCCGCATGTGAGAAGCACCGCTAGCGCTGTCCACTAACTCATTTCTGCACTTGATTGGAGAGACGCGCTCAGGGCGCATGCAGGGCGCACGGAGAGCTGCTGATGCTGCTCACGGTGGACTCTCAGCGCACGGAATGTGTGAATGGCATTCGCTGCGCTCTCTCTCCCTCCCTCCTGAACCGTACCGTCGCAATTTAATTTATTCCAGCAGCGAGCACACTCCCGGTTGGCTGGGACGTAACTGGAGGAAGTGAGAGTAGGAGGTGTTCAGAGGGGGGGGCAGGCTGGATGAGGCGATGGTCAGAGGATGCTGATGTGCTGGAGTCAGATGCCTCATTTTAGAGACCTGATAAAGAAGTCACCTCCAGTTGAGATTAATACAGATTAAAGACAGGAGAGAAAGGAGGGAACTCAGGCGGGAAACAGGATAAACAATAAGATATGTCAACTTTAATAAGTCGACTGTCCTCACATTTGCAGTCATGAGTCATTCTGTTAATAGAATTAAAATGGCACAATCAATTTTCTGATTAAAAAAAAAAAACCTTTATCAAGAAAATGTAATTTGGATTAAATTACCAAAAGGTATTTAGGAAAGTTAAGTTATTTAAAGAAGAAAACATAATATTATCGGACTCTACTAGATGTAGAGTCAATCTACTTGTTCAAATGGATGTTATCTTTAGTGTAAATTAATAATCATTTGAATAATGACTTTAATGATGGTTGTGGTGGTGACGACGATGGTGATGATCATGAGGAGGAGAAGGACAGGATGTATTCGGCCCCCTGCAGTTATTCTCGTTATCTTCTTTGCCCTCTTCCTCCCTCTCCTTCTTCCTGCGGAATAATCATCACTTTCACCATCAGCAAACTTAATTAGATCTGCTCTATCCCCGCTCTATCCGAGTGCTTGCGCGTCGGACACTGAGCGTGGATCAGAGAGGCAGGGAGCAGGCGAACGAAGGGAGGGATATGTGCTGCCTTTCAGCTTTTCTGTAGACGTTCAAAGGGAGGTTTTATACAGGGATTGGATTAGAGAAATGAACACCATTGAGTCGCAAGATTCACTGGCTCCCAAACTCAAAGAGAAGCTGAAATCCCGTGGCGCAGCAACTTGCCGAATCTAGAGTGAAAGAATGAGTTGATTTGTTACGGTTTCATCATCATGTCTTGGGATTGGGTGCCTTTTCTTTTGACCCCGCCTTGCAGCCATGATGACTTGTGAAGGACAACTACCTAATAGGAAGAGGCTTCCTTTGGTCTACAGTGTTGTTTTTTGGATAAAGGTTCCTCAACCTGTTTTTAAGCTGCATTGTTGTTGACCATTTAAAGTTTGTCTGCAAGCACAGGTTAAACTTTTTTTTTTTTTTCTCAAAGTTTTGAATAAAAGATGATTTTTAGTGGAGAGGGTGCCATGGCTCATTACTTCCATGGATTCACATTGCATTTTAGGCAGTTTTTAGAACACTGTTTTCTGGTTTCAGAGCCCCAAAACTCATAAGAGTGTAGTGGAAACAAGCCCCCACAGCTTGTATTTACCTTTTCTAATAAATCATGCAATAATTCATGCGTGTTTGTGTGCACAAGAGCAGATACGTTTACGTGTGTACTGTAATGTGCACAAAAAGGCATGCTCATTTATTTCTCTTTAGAAGAGACATGCGAGGCTGCAGAATTGATTTACAATTGACGAAACATAAGGACGGTCCATGAGACCATGATGTAAACCAAGCACTCAGAGGAAAAAGAAAAAATCAAAGAGAATGTCTCAGCTAAAGGATCATTATAGCACCAGAAAGGTGGAGGAAATGTGTAGGTCACAGTGGCTAAGCAGTGACCTATAACAAGGAGTCATCCTTATTCTCACTGAGGCCACAGTAAGTAAAAAAAAAAATGGCTGAGAAATAGTGCTAGTGTTAGTGGTAGAAGTAATAGTTACCCCAATTTGCAGCATAACCAAGCCTATGTGAAAATTCTTAGTTGAATAGGGGCAAAATAAATCTTCTTCTTCTCTCAGAATAAAACTTATTAATATACACCCACATACAATATATTTTTATATTATAACCTTTACTCTTTTGTTTTACCATGAAATTATGCAATTAGTCAAACTAATGAAATAAGTCAGAACAAATATAGCAATTTCAGGTGAATTGTCTGCCCTTAATCTCATATATAATGTATAATAATAATTAATTAAGAAAAATATAAACATATGTACTGAAAAGTTATGTAGATGGTTGACTAAAACTGAGACAAGCTCTGCAAACAGTATTAGTGTTATGTCATAGATTGAAAATGGTATTGAAATGACAAAAAAAGAAAACTGTCAATAGAAAAGTTGTTGAAAAGCATCTTCTTCCCTTTAACTAATCCTGATCTAGAGCCTTTAATCTTGATGGCTGCATTAGTGAAAAGCAGCAATGGTTATGTGTGGAGTGGCGCTGAAATCTCATAATTTTACATATTGTGTTTTTTGTTTAGCAGGCGTCAATGTAGAGTAATGTAACCTGTAACATGTTTTACAAAGCTTGAAAAACATTTCAGTCAAAAGATTCTTTTTTGCTTTAATCCCTGTGGATGTAGAGCTTGATGCAATTAGTTTCTACACGGCCACCAATGTACTGATGTATTTTAATGTGTGTAATGTATATATATATATATATATATATACATACCCCCCCCCCACACACACATATATATATATTTATAGATACTGACTGATCATTTTGTGATGGAAGGAACAGTTAATTAAAAAGTAACTGGAAGGAATGGTTAATTAAACAGTAACTCTCACTATGAGTAAAAATAATGTTCTCCAAATTAGTGCATATATCTTAACCCTGATGCCTTTCTTCATCTTATTTCTACTCCATTCCTGCTGATGCCAGAGTCCAGTCTCTCCCCATCATCCCAGGTCTCACTGTGCAAGGTAAGATATTTATTTATTTATGAGTAGTTCTTTCAAAATCCACAGACAAAGCCAATTTAGTCAGCTCTTGTGGCAGTTGTGCTTGTTATACTGTGGCTGTTTTTAGACATTTTATATTTATATTTTATATTTATTTTGGCTTAAACACAAACAGCTCAGCAGTCATCTGCTTAGACCTGTTCCTATGTAGTTACTGACATAAACAATGCTGTCTCTGTTGTGTAAGTTTCTTAGTTTTCACAGAGAAAATTGTATTTTAAGGTTATAGAATTGTTGTCAGTTCAGTGTTTATATGATTATTACTGAATCTGAACCTGAATCTGTAATTCTGTGTGTGACCAAATGGATTCTGTTGATGGAGACCTGACCTCACCACCACCTTCACATTTTACCACATGTTCACTGTTGAATATCAGGAGGAAACAATGCTATTGCTGGAGTCTGTTCAAAAGGTATTGCCCATCAACATTTTTACATCACATCCCATTACCCTTTTCCTTTTTTACTTGCATTTTCAATATGATTGCTCAGATTGCTATTAAGATGTCTTTAAAAGTTTGTTATAATAGGCAATTGAAATCTTGCTAGGTGTAACCTTATCTGAAACAGTTTACTTCTATGTTTGACAGTCTTAAAAATGTGTGTTTTGATCATAGCTTTGCTATCACACAGACAGCAATGGTAAAACATTTTTGTTTTTCTGTTTTCTACAGTAGCTGTCATTCAGTTCGGTGAAATACATGAAGAAGCATTGGAGGATCAAAGTGAAATCACCCAGCTCCTGACCTGCAAAGATCCAAAGCCTTTTAGCCCAGTGGACTTGTGTTGCAAAGTGGACTGAGGTGGGCTTTGGGACTTTACAGACAAGTACGCATGCACAAACACAATTTTTAAGACTTGACATCTCTCACAGTTGAATATCCATGTTTAGATTCTTCAAGAATGTTTTAAAATCACAGTGTCTATAGTATATTGTCAAATTCAGTGTTTTTTTTCTTATAGTCTGCTTAATGTTTGTAATATATTCATGAAAACTTTGTTGCTCCTGTCAGTTACAGAATGATTTTAGAGAACAGAAAGTTGCACATAGTCCCTGCTTCTTTTATGGCTAAAGGGGACATAATAGAAGTTTTCAGAAATGATAAACACTGGAAACTGAAAAATAAATATTTACTGTGTTAAGTTGATGCCTATGCAGTCCTAACTTTTCCTACTGTTTCTATCAGTATTTTTCAATGAGTCATTATGGTCTCAATTGTTATATTCAAGCCCTCTAATAAGTGTGCTGGTGATCATTTTGGAAATTATTGCTCCGTTAATAAGATTTGAAGGCTTTGATGCCATGTAGCCTTTGATCGACAACTGTGATTGACAGTTGGCTCACCTGCTGCTCTCCCAGACTCCCGCACCCCTGCTGAGTCGGACTATTGTTGCACTATTTTGGTAAGTTTAATGTTACTTGGTTATGATACCTGTTGTGTTAGCACAATTTAGCAAAACTTGCTATTGTTAGCCAAAGTGTGCACCGCTCGGTGTTCCCAGTAAGCTAGCTAGGTAGGTAAGGTATGGAGCCCCAGAGTGGCCATAGAAAAAAAATATGTATATTGAGGTCACATTTTACTACATTGAGTGCTGGACATGCTATTGAGTGTGCACAAGATACAGGTCATTCCCATGTTTTGGTTAATAAGTGTATATACAGAGAGCCAGCACAACAGACCAGCCTTTCTCCCAGAAGCATGAAGTACAGTGCACCTGCTTCAAGTACTGGGTGTCAGACTGTAGCTGCCCACTGCTCCTAAATAGTTAGGATGGGTATACAATATAATAATATAATAGGATGGGTAACAATAGGATGCAGAGTATAAATTCCTGGTATATAAAGTGTCCTTGGGAAATAAATAGATTCTGATTCTAACAGCATGATAAATGGATTTCTGCTGTGTCAACAAGCATTAAATAGTCCAAGATTGTGTGACTATACACTTTCCCCGTCAGGTTGGTAAATGTGAGAGGAAAAAGTTGACTTCCTTCCCTGATGTAAACATTTCAGTATATGGTCTGTAACCAATTTCATTTCATTCAACCTGTATACAGAGGCACTATAAAGTATATATTATGTGTTATGGTAAATGTAGGAAAATTATGCATATTTCCTGGGAAGGTAAGTGTGAGATTTTTGAGGCCAATAATCTCTGTGTATATAATACAGTGAACACTTGATGGTTTATGTCCAAATCTGAATAAATTCTCCACATCTGTTTACACACGTTTGTTTAGAAAGCTAACTCTTACATTAACCCTAACCTTAACCTCATGCCTAACCCTAACCCTAATCCTAAAAGAGAAGTTGGTAGAGAGCAGCAACATTCAACATTCATCAGGTGGACAGAAACTCTACTTCAAATGAATGATAATGTTGTTCCGTAACTGCTGGGTGTATAAATAACCAACTCTTTGTTAACTAGCCAAATTAACTTTTTTTCCGCTGCCCCCCAGTGGCAAAAGAAAACAAACAAAGAAAAAATCAGACAAACAAACAAACAAACCAAAAAACAGTTAATGCCATGAGGGTCCAACTGCAGCACCTCAGACCTCCCTCCTCAGACTTCTCTACTCAGGCCCCTCTCATGCAGGTATTATTGCCTCCTACTGGTCTGAGAATGTATTGTATTTTCTTTCAGAAGTCGATTACCAGATCATAGTTCACAAAATATAATTATATGAAAACTTCATATTAGAAATCTAATTATAAATATACAAAGACTAGATATACTGTAATATATACTACAAATATTAAAATACATCAATATTAGCTATTAAAATAATTATTGCAAAAACAAATACCCATGTATTCGTATCATTAATACTTAAGGCACAATCCATGGCCCTAGATTGTGCAAACCAAATTTTCAACGAATCAGTGCAGCCAATTACAAGATATAAACTTTTTGCATTTGTGGCGCCCTCTAGTGGCAGAATATCTAAGGACTGCGTAGCGAAGCTCAGACTTAGCATCCAAACACATGCACCAAGTTTGGTTACAATAGCTTAAGCCAATTTTGATTTATCAGTGTTTATGTAAAAATGAATTTAAAGACAGAAAACTAAAAATGTATAATTTCAAAACAGATTGAAGTATCGAAATTTCCATGATAACTTTTGATCAGCGATAATACTGACAGAGTTTCAGGATGATTGGCCTAACAATTTATGACGTTTTCAAGAACAGTTTTCAAAAATAGGTTTTTGAGAAAATTGAGAAAAAGTCACAGAATTTGACATTTAGAAGCAGAAGATCATTGGAGCAAAGATGCAGATAAACTGAGAGATTAAAATAATGAAAGAATTTTGACTCCAAGCAAGCAGTTTTTGAGATAACTGTGAAAACATAAATGTGATTGTTGCAGTGCCACCTTGAGGTCAATGAGTGTCATTTTATGTGCCTGAGTAGTGGTGGGAATGTGCAACCCACCTGCCAGTTATGGGGAGGTTTGGTCTTACCGTTTTTGCTGCACAAACACTTTTAGCGGAGAAAAATAATAATAAGAAAGAAAGTAAGAAAGAAAGAATAATGTTAACCAAAACAACAGGGCTCCAGCAGTGAGCTTCACTGTTTGGACCCCTAATGAGAAAAGATAGCCTAGTGTAGGTTTTTACATAGCTCCCTCCGGTGGGCAAGTGAAATTATTACATTTTCATCCTCACAGCACTCATGAATAATTATTTTAATTCGTTAAGCTTGATCAGCATGATAGAGCACTGAATAATTAAGCATGAGCATCCTATTAGGGCTAAACTGGGTCACAAACAAAGTATAGGTTGGTGTTCCATCAAGCTGGTTAAAGGAAAAGCCTGGCTTTTGTCTCGCTAATTTATGTGAGAGCTCACTTCCATTACTGTGGCTTTTATTATTCCCTGCTCAGTAACCAAGGCAACTTGTACTGCAGAACTAGCCTGCTTCGTGGCAGGTTATCTGTCAAACTTAATTTAGCTGTGCGTAAAAGAATGTCCGACAGACGGAAACAGACTCTTAAAAGATGGTCCCGTCAAGTGTCTTTTCACGCTCGCATCACTTGTTTGCGTTTGTAAATATAAGATGTAAGAACTGTGAGGGACCTTCACAAAAATACTCATTTCAGTTAATCCCCATATTAATTCCTAGGCACCTTTTTTTTTGGAGTGAACCCTTTTATTTAAAAGGTTAGCATTTATAATTTGAGAAATAAAAGTGTGCCAATGTTGTTTTGAAGCAATTTCTTTCTTTCTTTATTTATTTATTTATTCACCCACACATTTTGTTCAAGCTGTGAAGACAAAAAGAAAATTAAATTAAATCCAAACCACAGCCTTTTGCTGTGTTTAAATTCATACAGTGGAAACTGCTTATAGTGATCATGGTTACAGTGATCAACTGCTTATATGGATCAAAAAGCTTGGGACAGAATCATTCCTATACAAATTCTGTTTAAATAATTTGCCAATAGTAATCAAGGAGTCCACTTACAGTGTTCATTTTGGGTATTTTCATACATGACAACATATTGAAAAAAAAAAAAAAACTATGGTAGTTCTATTTCTCTTTCTTTACTCCCATGACTGCAGCTTCTTAATTTTTAATTTTCAATGACGCTTGTAACTCGAAGGGATCTCGTACGAAAGAGAAAACGTGTCAAAGAGTAGCTGATTATGTAGTTGGTAATGGTAAGTTGGTTCCTACTGATCCTACTGATAATATAGCCAACAAATAACAAATAACAATAAAACAACAAGTAGGGACAAGCACTACTTTTCACTTTCCCCACCCAGATTTATCCTGCCAGTCTGGGGGACTGAACCGACAACCTTCTAATCACAAACTTGCTCCTCTAACCTTTAGGCCACTACTGACAGCCTACATAGGCTTGAATAATTTATGCATTTAATCTGTCAACACTTTTTTGCAAACTCATCTCCCTTGCCTTGTTAATTGCAGCAGTATTGCCCTTTTTGGTTATGTGTCCTTTATATTCTTCTATTCTCTGCAGGGTTTGTTCCACTGCTGAGAAGAACACCGCTCTAGTTTTACCTTCTTTTTGCAACATAGTATCGTCTTTCCGATTATTGACTCTTCTGGGCTGCTTATGTGCTCCGTGTATGCACACAATGCAAGCTTATTCAAGACTGGCTAGAGTTAACGTTGACCATACACAGCTGAATTGTGTTACTGGAACGGCTTGTGCCCTAAGTGAAAGTTGATGTTAATTCAAGCCAGGCTTTATTAAGTAAGTGCAGCTTTTTTTGGCAGCATTGATGGAATACTCTTCAGCTGAGGGCAGATATAACAACATTAGCATTTATTTGGGGTTTTATTTCTGGACACCTGATGAATGTAAGTTCATTATTCACTCTGCTCTCAGCTCAATTTGCTCTTCACCAACCTCTGAAAAATATATCTGGCTTTTAACTGCTAATTGCTCCACTATATTCACCTGCTTATTGCTAACTTGTCAGCTATTTGGTTCTAGACACATAGTGTACAGTGGGTTTATCACAGATTTCACTGAAAACAGCTGCCTGATGGCCAATGTTTTATTGTGTTGAAGTATTTTTAAATTGTGCTATTGTTACTTTTAGTTAAGTAAAGGGTTAGTGAGTAATTCTTCAACTACTGATAAATATACTGTACATAAAATATAGTGTACATAAAAAGGGAGAACATAAAGTCAAACCTTGAGTTAATCCAGCCATCACCATCTAGCCTCATCTTCAAAGGCTGACTGGTAACCCACCAATGTTTATTCTCCAGCTGTAACCTATCCCATGGTGCACTGGGGCAGCAGGCAAGAAAACACCCATAGCAGGTCATTGCTCCAGCACAGAGCTAACACAGATAAAGAGACATTCACATTCGTATTCAAATATGCAGACAGCTCAGATTCCTCCACCTGACTTGAATTTTTTAAAGAAGCAGAAGGAATGTGCACGCAGCTCCAAACAGACAGGAACAAGGTGTGGAACCAGACAAGCATTCGTCTTGCTGTTAGGAAACACTGTGTGCCACTGAGGCTTCGTGCTGCCCAGCAATCATTACACACAGCAACATGACAACCTGAAAATCGTCTTGTGTCGACAAACAGCTGGTACACAGAACAAGGGCTGAGGTCTCATCTCTGCGTGAATGTGTGTAACCTCGACGAGTGGCAGAGAGGACCGAGGCAGTCGCATTTACTCAACACTGAGACAGATAGTCATTAGGGGAGGTAAACATTCACTTAAGCCTGAGCGTGCTCATTGATGCCACTCAAGGGTCTCTGTGAGGAGTGATCAGGGAACAGAGTGAAGCTGAGGTTTTAATTAGCCTGAAAACCTGACAGCCTTTGTCAGTGCTTTATCACAGCAGTGTTGGCTTTACTTGTTTTTTTTCTTTGTAAGCTATTCAGGATGGGAAATATGGTGTTTGCTTGACACTTCTAGATGCTACAGTAGATGAAATACATGCCTTGCCTTCCACTGTGCATATTTGTTTATCTCCACGTATGAGCTTTGATGGATAAGCCACTGCATCTTTTTTGTTTGGATAAGGAGCACTAAGTGGCGCAGATGCCAGTTAACTGCCTCTATGTCTCTACAAATTATAAATTGCCACCAGTCGATTGGGAAAAAAAGAGAATCATCCTCACCTAATTTGTCCACAGTACATATGAGGTCAGAGGCATGCATAATGTGGTCATTAAAAGAGCCAATAGCCTGACAAAGCTTTAATCAGAATCTGCATTATACTTATTGCTCATTTGGGTCACCAAACTCATCATTAATCAACTTGAGAAAATGCTGAGCCTCTTGTCCATTCCTCTGGCTGTACCATCATCATGCTTTTTTTCTCTTTAGTTATACAAGCAGGATTGCATGTATTGCATGTGAAATAAGTATAATAAATACACTGTTTCTAAATAACTGCCTAGTTCACTGTGAGGTCTTGTGTTGTTCTCTGACTGTGTTGAACTCATCACTGTATTTTGCACATTAAGGAGAGTCGCTAGGAGATAGCTACAAAGCTGTTTTAAAGTTTAACTGAAGGCCAGTGGTGTACTGGCCATTGGGCACACCAGCACAAATCCCAGTGGGCTGCCACATCGGTGGCCTGGTGGACAGTCAAAAAATCCATAAAGTTTTTACCAGCCTTGTTTGTCTCTTTACTATTTAGGGTGCCAATGAGAGTGTGCTGTGTGCATGCTCCGGTACTGGGTTCATTGGTTTATACTGTACATATGCAATCGACTCCTCACCGACCCAACCCATCCTCCGATAGATTTTTTTACAACCTTTTTGGAGTGAAATGTGCTATGTTTTTGTACCACACCCAAGTCAAACAGTGGTGAAGAGGTGGTGAATGGTGAGTGTACAAAGCATAACTTCAAAGGATAAGTTCAGGTTTTTTACAATACTGATGTGCCATTATGTACATTGAAATGGGTCTTGCTGTCCATGCTGGTCCTGAAGTATTCCCTGATAACACAACTACACTATAAAAGATGAGGGACAAAATCCACAGCCCTCATTCTTTGCAAAAATGCATTCCAAAGCTAAGCTGAAGCTAATATGATGCTTTAGCAGTCTGAGGTAGCTAAATCGAGTCGCTATCTTCGAAAGTTACAGTCTGTTTAGAACGAAAATTCTTCTCTTAGTTTCTCTGGAACGTTCCAAGTTGCTGTGGAGGGATACAAACTGATATGACTTTAGTCAAGAAAGTCATTGATGGTATTGTAAACCTACTAATTTACATCTGTAACTTATCATTCAAAATGGGTACATTTCCATGTAAAATGAAAACTGCTAAAGTTATCGCATATATAAAGCTGTGGATGGATATCACTTTACCGATTACAGGCCTGTGTCTTTACATTCCCACTTCTCTAAGATATTGGAAGAACTCTTTATTGGAAGGTTGGACAATTTCATTGAGAAGCATGAATTGTTTCTAATTGAATAAATTGATGGGCAGTCAGTATAGATTCAGAACAAACAGATCAACATCTATGGCATTAATGGAGGTTATAGAGAAATAATCAGTTGTATAGATAATACGAAGTATGCGGTGGGAGTATTTATAGATTTAAAAAACACATTTGATATCATAACAATATGTTACTCAATAAAATGGAAAGGTATGGTATCAGAGGGATTGTGCTGAATTGGTTGAAAAACTATATATGAAATAGGCAACAATTTGTGCAGATAGGTGACTACAAATTAATATGTTTGGATATTACTTGCGGAGTTCCACAGGGGCTATTAGGGGTATTAGTCCCTAAATAGTTTATTTTGTATATAAATTACATATGTAAGGTATCAAGAATACTGAAATTTGTTTTATTTGCAGACAACACCAATATTTTCTGTTCTGGGGAAAATTTGCAGCAGCTTTTGGAGGTGTTCACGTCAGAAATGAGTAAATTAAAAACTCAAACAAAGATGCAAACAAATAAAAATTGTCATTTAATTTGAACAAAACTAAACATATGTTTGGAAATCATAAAATAAACACAAGTATATGAAAATAAATTTCTGGGTGTGATATTAGACCACAAAATCTTCTGGAAATCTTGTATAAGATAAGTGCAAGCAAAGTAGGCAAGGAGCGTTGCAGTTCTGGGAAAAACAAGACACATTCTGGATCATAAAGCATTGTACACTCTGTACTGTTCACTTGCATTGTGTGGAGGTATGGGGCAACATCAACAAAAGCACCTTGCAATCATTAAGCATAATGCAAAAAAGAGCCATAAGGATAATAAACAATGTAGGACATTGTGAACACACTAACAAGCTGTTTTTGAAGTCACATGCTTTGAAGTTCTTGGATCTGCTGGAATTAAAGACTGCACAAACAATGTACAAAGCAAGAAATAATTTAATTCCTGGCAACATACAAAAAATGTTCTTTGACATAGAGGGGGGTTATAACTTAAGAGAAAAATTTAATTTGAAACAACATTGTGTTTGCACCAATTTTAAAAGTGTGTGTATTTCAATTTGTGGAGCGACTTTGTGGAATGGTTTGGATGAAGAAATAAAACAGAGTAAAAATATCACACAGTTTAAAAAAAAAACAATTTTTGCGAGGTACAGAAAGGAGGAAGGGGAATGTAATGCTGGCTAATGGTGATGTTGTTACTGGCTTTCTTTTTTTCACACTCCTGATTTGGTAGTGCTTGATCATGCATGAAGAGGATGAACATAGAGGTTTAGTTGTGTATAAAGGACACTGGGGTGGATAATTGGACTATGTGAATCTTTAAATTTATTAGATTAGATTAGATTAGATTAATGTATGTTGCTCATTGAGAGTCTGTTGTATATGTTCATTGTCAATGTTATTGGTTATTTTTGTTTTATTTCTACTTTCTACTACATATTAACTTCAATACATTCTAGTAGTTGCATGTAGATTCGCTGCCAGAACCAGCTTGTTACTTGTGTTTCAAACAGATTGAACCACATATTATGTATTTATTTACACTTCACACCTTTTTCAACTGTTTACTATATTTATAATATGTCCATTTTGACTAATAATACCACTGCATGCAAGTATATCAAGTATATAAGAATACTGTTCTATGGTAGAGTATATAAATAAATATAGTAAATATATATAAATATGTTAAGTTTTACATGTAACAAGGTTTTATGCACAATGTGCATACATTTATGTATGATGCATTTTCAATTTGACTTATTTTAGTTATTATACACTGTAAAAAAATGTTATTTCACAGAAATTTACTGTATTATTTTACAGTTTTTTTTTTTTTTTCTACATTAAGTGTAAATGCCATAAAAATACAGTAAATTATTTTTATTAAAAATATTCACCATAAAATAAAGGCTGTAATCTGTAAATTAATATAATGGAATATTATAGTTTTTTTTAACAGGATTATTCAATTACTTAATGGTCTTGAATGTTAAATTACATTGAATTCTATGTAAAAATACAAATAATACATATCATATTACTGAATATAAAATTAAAGCAACTTTCAGTTTTGTTTTGTTTTTTACTTTAAATTTAATGTAAAAAAAGTACAAAAAAAAAAAAAAATGCTAAAAAGTCTGGCAGCAAAAGTTGCCAAACACTTTCACTGTCAAATAACGGTTAAAAAAAAAAAACTTTAGTTATTCTATAAAGATTTTTTTTTAAATACAGATATTTACTGGAGACATTATCTGCATTTTTACAGTCCAACTGTTGTATAAATAAATAAATAAATAAATAAATATTGCTAGAATGTTAAATAAATGTATAAATGTGCACAAAAAATGAAAAAAAAAACCATTGCAGAAATACCTTAAAATTACCTAATTTAAATAATGGCTTGTTTTATACAGTATTCTTTTGTAAATTCATAGAATTATCCAATTTATCCTTAAGACTGCCCCATCAAAGCACGAATTTCTGGATGTAAAACACAAAAAAATTATGTAAAATTATATTCAAATTATCCTCCTTTAACACCCATTAATGGTATCTTGAGAGCTTTAGGCTTTAATTGTCTGTGATTATCTCATCTATTTACAGTAAATTCCTGGTAAAAATTTTGGTTTGATACTGTACAAAAAAATAGGATCATGCGAAAATGGCTTACATAAACATAATTTTAATAATCATTACCTTATATAAACATTATCTGAAAGTAATTACAAGCAACTATCCAATATATCTACAGACTTTTCCAATTAATGTATGAGATTTACTGTATATAAATAGTTTTTGACAGTAATTACAAGCAACTATCCAGTATATCAGTCTGACACTCTTCTTCAGAGGGATATTTTTATATATTGTGTGTACACTGCCGTCATTCTTCAGAACCTACCACACCTACCGCTAAAAAGAGCTATTGTATTTAGGTCTTGATGCACAACATATTGGTGTTGGGGCTACATATGAAAACCAAATGGTTATAAAATGCACGTTTGTTGTATCCTATGTTCCATCCTAATGCTAAGGAAAGCCCATTTGTTTCATGCATTTTCTCATTTTTCCTTCTAATTTATTTGCATATGGTTATGTTGTGTCATATGCTTCCTTTACAATTGCCATTACTCATTCATGCAAAAAGAGATAGAGAGAGAGAGAGAGAGAGAGAGAGAGAGAGAGAGAGAGAGAGAGAGAGACAGATATAATAAAATGTGTCCAGTCTATCCACAGAGACGCTCATACATCTACTTACAGCCTCCCCAGACGCTCAACCTCTCCCTGTTGTTGCCTCTCTTATTGAACGATTCTGACATTCACATATTCACTCAAGAATGCAGTGACGGCCAGTGTGTTTGTGTGCACAATTGTGTGTGCGTGACAGTGCGTGTGTATGATAAGATAAGGACCCCCTGTAAAATCATTGCCTGCTGTTAAGGCTGGTAGACTTTTCACCTCATCAGGGACTTCAGTTCATTTGCAGGAGTAAAATTGTTATTTTCAAATGTGGCCACTCCAGTTGAAAAACCATTAACTTCAGAGATTGAAATATATACCGTGTTGCATAGTAAAGAGTAAACATTACTGCATTTTTATTGAGTTGGAAAACATTGGCCTAACAAGCAGGTGGCAAACTCGAGTATGTGTGGCTTTCAAGAATTTGTGCATATAGCAATAATACTATATTCTGGCTTTCTTGTTAATGATATGGGGTATAATAGAGAGGCAGGTATTGACACAATCATTGAAATTGTTGAAATGATGTGGTTTTCCCCAATAACAATGTGTATGGGAAGGGTGAAGGGGGCTGAAATTACAGCTTGCTGATGCTGCTATCACTCAAAAAATAACTCTTTGAATGAGCTTAATTAAATCATGGAAAGTTATTTCCACATGATTAAATGGCTTTCTTTCAGCATTAAGCAATTCTGTTGGTCCAACTTAATTTGCTCTGGTTCATTCAAAGAATAACATTTTGAGTGTAAACGTACAGTATATAGAATGTTTGCAGTGAACAGTAACTGAAAATTAAGTTTTAACAAAGTCTACAGCCTGCTTGGTGTCAAGGGTGGAAACATAGCATAGCACTTAGTACTTGATCTGTTTAAAAAAAAAAAAGCAGTGTCAGCAGTCTATGGTGTTAAGATGTTTTTTGGAAATGAGGCTCTGTCTTTGTACATTTAAACATTTTACATTCTCCTTAAACGTTTGCACAATATATTTAAAACAGTGAACAGTAACTTAAACTTAATTTTCATTGAAGTCCACAGCCTTGGTGTTGAGCAGGGGTCGGACTGGGAAATGTCGCAATTTTCGTCACACTTATGCCACAATCTGTAATCTCACAAATAAAATAAATTTGACATAATCAGGGGTGTGTGGTTTAAAAGAATCTAAAACTATAGACACCATTCAGAATAGAACTATAAGATGTTTTCTGAGTGTTCAAAGCTTTGCTCCGACTCCATCAATTCAGGGAGACATGGGCTGGGTACCAGGGTCTGTACAATGAAAATGTGAAATGATCTGACTGTGGAACCGTCTAATCTAAAGGGGGCAGAATAAATAAGAAAGTATTTATGTGGAGCAAATTATACAGATCACCGTGGGCAAAAGAGCTCTAGTCAGTTTTCGAGGAGTTGGATATGTGTATAACTACAGGAATAATTTGTGCTGTAACATTAACTCCATTAAAAATAAGCATTTGAATAAAAATGGTTTGAAAACATTTTGTTAGTGCCAACATTAAGGACATATGTGCATATCAAACAGAATTTTGGCCCTGAATTATACGTTACATCTCGTATATCCAGAAGTGAAAGATCTTTGGTTGCACAATTTAGAGCTAGTATTCTTCCTCTGGTTATTGAGGTTCGTTGATTCCAAAATATATTCTGGAGGAAAACAGACAGTGTGAGTTGTGTGATTTGGATGAAGTGAGTCTCATTTTCTTTTGTACTGTAGCCTACAAATTATGATGACTGAGAGTTACTGTTCCATGAAATCGCTCAACAAAACCCTGAAATATTCTGGTGTTCAAATGAGCAAAAACTGGAATGGATGTATTATTTTGATGTGTTTAAGTCTGCTAACCTTATCTAAAAAGCCTGTAAAAGAAGGCAAGATAGATTGTTTAATTAGTATTTATTTTGATTTTTTTAGTAATACATCATAAGCTTCTGCCAATAAATTAGAAATTCTGCACTACTCAGTGATGGTCTGAGGGTGAAAGTTGTCAATTTATTTTCTTTCTCTACTGTTTGACAATGTATACACTGTACTCTGGTCCTATCTTGTTTGAATTTATGGTGTCTTGTAAACCCATGCAGGCTGGGCATACAATTGTATGCATGACACAATCATAAAAATTTAATTCATTCGTTCATTCATATGTCATGAAGTCTATGACAAAACAACACACACTGGACAAAAGTTTCCCTATGACGATCTGGAAATGTGAGACCTATATATAGTCAATCATATGACGTGTGTTTGCAGCTGATCTGATGCAATTCACACATCAGGCTTAACAGTCAGGATTTCATGCTACTGACACTATTTAAACGTTCATTCACTGGTATTGTCAGGCTGTGACAAGCGGCATGCCTACATCCTATTGGAGCAGACCAGGGTGACTAATCGGCTGAGCCATAATAACACTCTCGCCTTGACGTCATTAAATAAAAAACAGCATAGGGCAATGGCCTTAAGCAGCGAACAGAATAGCACAACCTACCTTGGGTGGTGACTTCTCATCACTGTGCTCTTCTCTGCCATCCTGTCAATTAAGTTATTCCATCAGCGTCCAAAGCCATGAGAATGTATTTTTCTGTAGCCATAGGCATGAATGCTTCAAGATGTAGTGCTCCATAATATATTCTTGATGAATTTTAAAGTGAAAAGCTGTGCTCGCATGCCAATTGCGTAACAGAGAGGGTCAGGTGTGGAGCTCTGCTGTTAACACTGTCACTACAATGAGCTAACATTAGCAGTATCACCTGCCGGGAGGTTGTCAAACACCTTTCGCTTGTCCTCGGCAGCAGCCTGCTCCTGCCCCTGTTCTATACAACAAGATTTTGCAAGGCAGTGGCATCAATATTTTGAACAAATGTGTTAACTTAAAACATTTTGCACCATCAGCCGTGAGATTTTTTTTTCTTTTCCTCTCTGACCTTCTCCGCTCAACCTTTTCACTTTTTGGAACCTTTATCCATTTGTATAGGCTACCTTTATTTTCAATTCAAACTCCACTCTTTCCGCCTTGATTTGATTGTTTCTCACTTGGCCTCTGACATTGCAATGGATGGACGCATCCACTTGAAGGGGTGTGGAGAGAACGACAGTAACACTTCCTGCACCTGGCTTACAGTAGAGGTATCCTATTGACAATTGGGACTGTGTAACCCTCAATCAGATAGGCTGTTCCAACATCTAGTGGGTGGCAGCCGGCAGGTTGAATTTTTTTCCCACATTGTTGGTGGCCTTTCGGCCCACTAGGTGGGCTGGCCCATGTAGCATTTGCCAGAATTGCCTGATTGCCAGTCCGTGCCTGGTGTCAAGGGAGGAAACAAAAGACAAATGGGAGATCTTCTCATGAAATTGTTTCCCAAAATAGGCAATGATAATGTAACAGTGTTTTACACTGGCAGTTGATTGCAAACAACACAAAAATGAAAAATGCAGTTTCTGTCTCATTTTTAATGAGAAATTAATGAACAAAATTATACAGCACACTGCTTCCCTTATTTTTGAAAGTGCCAACATAATGGATCTTAATACATTTCCCAACAGCATCTTAGAGTTAAGATCATCTTAAACTGTTTTTTTCAGACTGCTTTAAAAAAAACAACAACAAACAAACAAACAAAAAAAAAAAAAACAGATTAAGTGGCCCTGTCTTTGTGCTCAAATTTCCCTTTAAATATTTCATATTTCTCTCAAATATTTGCACTTATTAATTCTTGCGCCTGTAATTTAATGTTCTGGTGAACTCACCGAAACACAGAACTTAACAAAAAACATGTCCATACCACAGTCAGGGATATTTTCTTTCTACCTGTTTTTAAGCCACCAATGGGCAGTCTGGAACATATTTTTAGGATAATAATTAAATTCAAAATGTAACTAAGAAAACAAAACAAAACCAAACAAAAACAAAGTTAAGAATCAGTATACATGTTCTTTGACTCTTTTTGAGCATTATAATTACTTTAAAATCATGTTTTTGATTGCTCAGGGTCTTTAAAGACTGATTATGGGTCAGTTCTGTGAAGCCATCGGACATCGGAAACACTTGAGTAGTGAAAAAGGTGACAAGATATAAAACTAAAATTAGGTATGGAGGTCCAGGGGCATTCTCCCCCAGAAGAATATTTTTGTGATTTTAATATGCAAATCAAGCCTTTGGGAGCGGCTACAACATGGACGTTTTCTCTTGTAACATGGAAGCCAGGGACATGCAATGAAGTCCACATGAATACACCCCACCATGGAGTCTGCATCAGAAAATCAGCCTGATCCGATCAGTTTTGCCAAAGTTACAGTAGAAAAACTGATTTTTCACTCGATAAGTAAAAACTACAAAACAGAAGTGTTTTCTGTTTGTAAGGTAATGTTTATTTGCTATTTTATTATGTATTTCTTTGCTCTTTATGTTTGCAGGAAACGCCCATGGTTCGGGTGAGGAAGAGCAACAGGTCTCACCAATCCAGATGTGACCTGAAAACAAACAAACACACACACACACACACAAGGATTTGTGACAGTTTAAACATATTAAATTCCAACCCAGTGTTATTCATAAGAGAAAACGGTGATTATGCATTGAGGTGAGTATGACTCATTGATATTGAACTTATAAGAAGTAAAAAGCAATTTCATACAATTGCGGCATTTAACATGATAAATTGATTTATGAATAACATAATAATTTGCTTGGAGGACTAACTGAAGCATTAATGAGTGTTATACGCCAGAAATATTAAGTACTTGTGGTTGATTTATTCAACCTTTACTGTCGTCCCATACCTGTGTTTCTTTCGTTCCAACAGAAAGGAGCGAAAGTAACAATGTGCAATGTCAATTTCCGGCCTGTGTCCGACTCATTTATCCAAAATTTTAAAAAACGGTTGGTATTGGAAGAGGACATGTGCATGTTGTTACCAATAAAATATGGTTACTTTAGATAAATGCATCCTTGTGCAAAGAGGGAAATTCAAAAAAGTTATACTTTCATCCCAGCCCTCCCCTACTTTTTTGCTTAGCAGCACAGCTGTGTCGTTAGCTGGCGGCTAACGACTGCTTGTACTGTGAAGGGTAAATAAACGCAAAACGTGCATGCTGTCTTCGTCTTGTAAAATACACCAAACAAGCGCACATCATTTTGCTGCAAAACCCACTTTTCACCCTTTTTACAGTGAAGTCCCAATGATTATGTTATTCCTCCCAATGACTTCTCCCCTGTTGTTCTCATTAAAACGGCCAAGATGGCGAAGAAGAGGCAATTAGCCATGCACATGGTGACGGTCGGCTTTTTAAGTCTGTTTAGAAATAAAACTAAATGACAAACTACCATGACCAAATGTCGCTGAAAATGATGGACTAACAGCTGATGACATTTATGAACAGTATTCTGTTTGCATTTAGATGGCTCATAATGGATTTCTCTCTCTTTACCTTTTCCATATGCACATCAATGGTCTATTTTCTCAATTTCATCTTGCAATGTCTTTTTGTGATGACTGCCTTGATTTTTCCAGTTATGTGTAGAAACCAGATTGTCTTAGCTTATCGCAACATGAATTAATCTAATAAATGTTAAATTATAGAATTTCATGCAAATCTTATATGATTTAATCACGTTCATCTTGGAAACATGACATGATATCGTACAAAGTACATGTTACACTTCAGTAAATGTCACAGTCAATCCCTTTTTTGAGTGCATGTGCAAACATTGCCTTTGTTGTTATAATAAAATCAAATAAATTACATTTTAATACTGACATCAGCTAATAGAATGAGTCAACAAACATGCATATTATATAAAGGCTCACAGAGAGGTGAGATGTGCACTGATGACTAATACTGCTTTGCAGGAACCAAGGAAAGTCTGAAATTCCTCCTTTACACCATTGTTATTCTGCCATGGACTGCAGAATTAGTGAACTATGGCTGGGTTCTTTCTGCTGACTCATAAGGCAGTCTTAAGTAATCTGCTGGTTGTTAATTCCTCTATCGAATTGTTAATATTGATTTTTAATGCGTGAGATGCAGCACCATCTTTTACAATGTTTTTTATTATTTAATTAAACGTAAACAGCAATTTCATTTAGTTTCTGTATAGTTACTGTCATGGGAATGGTCATTAAAATGAATTAGGCACAGTTGCTTGTATAAGAATGTGAAGGCACTGTTAGATATCTCTTTAGGTGCATAGGTTGAGTTGTGCTTCCCCAAATGATTTAATTTTACCTCTGTTTTTTCATTAGATGATGTTCACTGTAGCCATTTAAACAAGGCCACATTGTTTCATATTTCATACTTCAGATATTATTAGTCATCAGTTTAGATATTCTTACAGCTTTAGTTTCTGTCCTGTTTGTTACATCAAAAAAGGAGAGCCTAGGCTTTGCTATATAGACTACAGGTGGGGTAACTTATCACAGCCAACTCATCATGGTTAATGGGGAAACTCAAAATATCAGTCATACTTAAGTATATATATATATATATATATATATATATATATTGTTCTCTTGTTTCCTTGCTTTGTGTCCATTGTCTGGCTTGATGTTCATTGTCTGGCTGTCCCTTTCTCAGTCTGTGCTGCTTTACTTTGGCCTGTTAACTGTGGTGATATTCATGTTAGAGGGGACATATCATGCTTTGATGACATCAGATTGTTCATGCATGCCCACAAATGCCTGTCTATTCTGTAGCCTTTGTTGCTACGGTTGTTCCACGGGTTGTTCGTGTTGTCCACTTGCATATTACATTTGTATTTGAAAAATTTCCACCTCGGGTAAAGAAAGAGAAAAAGAAGTGAAATCCGTCTGCTACTGTTTGAAATCATCCAAGACACAACTTCCAGAAACTAACCAGTCAGAACAGAGTGGATTCATCAGGAGGGGGGATAAAGAGACAAGAGCTAAAGTGGCCTGTTTCAGACAGAGGCTGAACTGAGGGGCTGCATAAAGAGCCAACATAAGATAAAGGGGAGATTTTTGAACTGTAGATCCCTAAAAGATTTTCATGTAGAGCCCTAGAACCTTCATGATATGTCCTCTTTAAAGCGGTTTATGGAAATTTAGGTAAATAAAACCATCACATTGCATTGTTTCTCTGATACCTGACTTGCTAGATCCCTCAAAAACCACAATCAGTCCTGAAATATCTGATCATAAATCATAAATTGACCACAATCCCCTTAAAGAGGGCCCATTTAAAAATCACCTGCTGATTCACAGTTGTTTGGTGACAGAATAATTCCTTAAATTAGTGTATATATTAAAAACAAAACACAAATAGGTACTTTTCTCCCTGGCTGGCACAATAGCTCACTTTTTACACTTAGCATCCAGTTTCATTTTTGTCTAGCCAGGCTGAATTTAGTTAAGGGTCTCATAAAACATGGTAAGAATGCTTATCTGACCAAGCAGATTGCTTGGTTGGCACTACACATTGTATAGACCTTGTTAGCATTATGTTTTCCTCCCTCTCCTGTTTTACCTCTTCAGAGTTATCCTTGATGCTAGTCTGCATTTGCATGCAGAGGAGGAAGGGGGGGGCATGGACGCAATTCCTTCCCTCTAGGGAAAAAAAGGCAAACAATTCACCAGTGATAGAGAGACTTTTTTCCAGAATAAAACTCAGTGTTAGTAGGACATTGTCTGGGTTTATAAAGAACATAGGTCAGGGATAGCAAACGCCCAGCCTCTGCCTGTGGTGGCTGGCTGCTGATAAATGACCTCAGCCAACAGCCTCCGGTCTTGTGCAGTGTCCAGCTGAAATACCCTGAGAGCTCTGCTCCAATCCACTCCATGCAGCACACATATTGTATACAAGCCTGATTGGATTGCTATTTCTCACCCATTGTGAGTGTAACTGTCATCAGAGAATGCAAATGGCTTAGCAGAATAAGTCTGTTTTGACTTGACAATCAACACTACATGTAAGACATACTTCTTTCCAAATGTCCTATTAAAGGAATAATACTCCCCAAATGGACTTTTTTTTGTCTGTATCTGTTCGCCGGCAGACTCATCAGTCAGTCTGAACATGAAAATGGTTGTATCTTAATATAACAAACAGCATTTATCTGTTTAGACTAAAAGGGCACAAAATGACTGTAAAATTACTCCATCAGCCCCTGTAATGTAAGGCCAAACAAGAGTGCTTTGCTTTTTATAAGTTTGATACTTCACTATTTCCTAAAGTTTTAGCACTTTGGTTTAACATTTAGTCTAAAAAATGTCAGAATGTAGTGAAAAATGGTGATCACCATTTCCCAGAGCCCAAGGTCATGTCTTTATGTGGCTTGTTTAGTCTGACCAACAGTCCCAGACCTTGAGAGTTAATGTACAACAACATAAACTGAGAATAGCAGCAAATCCTTACATTTCAGAAGCCGACACCAGTGACTGTTTGGCATTTTTACTTGACAAATGAAAGTTGTTGTTTATTGACTGATTGTGATCGAATAATGGTTCCAGCATCTTTCCAATAATTGGCATTTTAGAGAATATTAAAGGCATACTATGTAGGATTTTCTCAAAAAAAAACCAAACAATGTATACTAAATTAATCCCTCTCAGTCATCACTTATGACCCACTAGAAGTGTGTAGCGCTGTATGTATCTACGGAGACCCTGCCCTCTGCCTGTAATTTATTATTTTCTTATTATTTTGCCGTGTTCGGGACCTTTCTGGGCGTCAACCTTTGGTCAGTGGGTGTGTAGCCCCCAGCCAATAACAGCGCACAGGGTGTGAGGTCAGGACTCTGTGTCTGTTTGACCGAAAGCTGGACTGAGCACACACACACACACACAAACACACAATCACACACACGCAGAGCAGAGAGGCCACAGTGAACAGAATGAAGTATGTGCTTCAGCTGCATTCAAACCAAATACAGCAATGCAGGTTGTGTGGAGGTGTGGGCATGTTTATTTGTACTTTAGAATGTAACCTTCATGAACCAATAAGAAAATAACATTTCATTTCTCTGATTCACTGCTTTGTTGTCGCTACCGCTGCTCCCTCTCGCTCGTGATCTCAGCTCGCTCTGGTGTCTTTGAGCCGGAGAGCGGGGAACACAGGGGAACACGTCGTCCATGCAACGGTGTGGCTTTGTTGATGTGTTTTTGGACAATGATGCAGCTCTATGACACAGAGGAATAAGACCTATCAGGCTGAGGATACACAAACAATATAAGGTCGATCCGTTGTTGGGTTTTGGTGTTTTCTAGGGATTTATTGACAATAAGAAAGGATATACAATAGCCAAAATGAGTTGGTAGCCAGAGGAGTTACTTCTGTCTCAGGATTTTATCATATCTGACTGATAAGAACGTTGTATTTACAGCTTTAAAATTTGGAAGTGCAAGTTTATAAGAAGGGCATGAAGACAGCAGCGGGGACTTGATAGTATTGGCAGTGGAGAAAATCTAGGAGATAATGAGGTAAATATTGGACTTTTGAATGGTCGGATTGTGCTGCACAAGATGTTTGCAGTAATTTTATGGTCATTGTTTGCCCATATTAGATCTCAAATGACCTTGTTACAGGTCACTATTGTTTTGCGAGAGAAAGCTGCACCAGTTAACTCGTTATGTTATAATGACATGCAAACTGAATCTGTGTAGAGAAGATTTTTTTTTTTTATTTTGAGGTAAACTAATAACTGTTCTTGAGCTTTTAATTTTACTTTCTCTTCTCTTCTCACCCAAAATTCTCTACTGTAGTCCTGCCAGATAAGTGAAAACATAATTTTAACATTACCCAGACTATTAACCTTAACAAATTGTAGGTAGTACTCAGTCATTTGCTGCGGGCTATGTTTGAGATAATACGGTGGCTGAGGTTGAAAATGTATCAGAATCTTAACAGAATGGAGACAAGGACTTATTGAGTTTATTCTTATGGTATTACATCCTAAAGGTGTGAATATTGCAAACATATTATCCCTTCTCATATGTCCTGCCTCAACTACTCTAATACAGTGTTCATTATACCTTAATAACTGTATGTTTGTATATCTTGCTGTGTACATCAATTTATAAGTTCCTCACAGGGCGATATTTATGAATTGATTTTGATTCTGCCTCTTATCGGGAACGACATAATACCGTCATTTTATCAGAAACCATATGTCCTGCAATACTGAAATCACAAAGCAGTGATATTTTAAACAGCAGACAGCAGACTGCAGTGAGATTTAATGGAATGACTGCAGATGGACGAATGGTTAGAGCTAATGCAGCAGTGAGACAGACTGAACTGGTTAAATATAGTATATTCGGCGTGTGTGTTTGGCAGTTTGTGTGACAGACTGTGTTTTTGTGTTTGTGTGTGTATGTGTGTGTGTTTGGCTGTGAGGCATGGCCAGATGCTGTTTTGGGACATGCTCTCAGGAGAATAAAAGGCTTGGCTCTCTAAGACCTCATCAGCTGCCATCAACACAGGGACAGTGGAGAGAAAACCAAATTACATGTGATCACAAACACTTACAGAATAAATGGAATGTTGTGATCTGAGGGTGTTGCTGGAAAATGACTGACACAGGGGGAGACTGCAGGGACCTGAGTTGTCACAACTCAAGCCAGGGAGAAGTTAAAAAAAAAAAGAAAATCATAAGATGTGGTGAGAAGATGTTAAGAAAAATATTTTTTGTGTATGCTGGACCACACCCAGTGTGATATAGTGGAGTGTGAGGTGCATTCACCAGTCATTTTGTGCAACAGAATCTAATTTTTAGATTGATTTAAAGTATTCATCTTGGTAACATGGTATCATGTTGATGTATACTAGTAGTGCAAATTGTTTTTTAAGAGGAAAAGCAAAGGCATTCCTAAAAGAAGCATTGATTTTTTTTTCCCCCTTACTGGTGGTTGTTTACCTCATGATAATCACTGACTGAAGGTCATATTTTCCGCACCTTTTTTTATTTTATGCTGCATCATTACCCACAGAGCACACACTGGCTGTATCCTTGCACTGGGTGATTAGTCGTGTTGAAAAATGCATAAAATATGTGCACTTTGAACAATTAGTTTTTAACCATACTCACCTTTCCTGCATTAGGCTTTATATGTCAGGCCAGAGGCAGTCGGGGTAAGAAGAAATATTATTTCTGAAGACTAAAAGTCTCTAGATCTCTTAATTATTCTATTTTATTATCATTATGATTTCATGAAAATGTCTGAAGAGCTGGACTTAAAAAAAAAAAAAAAAAAAAACCTGGAGGTTACATCCACATTAGTAATCCAAAGGAGAAATTCAGGCAAGCATCAAGTGTCAGGATTTAAGCTATTTTCCCCAAGGAAGAAACATGTTTTGGATATAATGTTGCCAAATAAAGTAAGCATAAAACCACACAAAATGTCACACCGCCGCCCACTCTTGTAAGATTTTCCATGTTATTTGATCGTTAGCGGATGCGGCTCTGCAAGCGCGACCAGCAGATGTTTTGACACCCTTCCAGCTCCTTTCCCTGCCTTGATATTCTCACAAGGGTCCTCTCCTGGTTTTATTTTTAACTGGCATGAATAAATTAATTACTTGAGAAGGAGCAACAAATGACGCTTCTCTGTGAAAATAATAGCATCACACACCATACAAGCTTTGCCCTAGTGTAGCACTTTCACACACACACACACACACATACATACACATATACAAATATACACACAAAAACATGCTCCTGCTCATAAATCTCTCCCCCAGAGGGACCTACTGTAGTTAATTGCGGTCGTGTAACTTGTGTGTATCTATGTTGTTTAGCCTGAAAATGATCAGTGTGTAGAGAGCAACAGTTTCACTGACAGCACTTCAAGATTTATATCCAAAGGCGTCAACTACTTGAAAAACCTTACATGCTAGTTTAAGGACATATCATATCAGACATCCTCATAAAGTTTGAATATGATGAAGAATGAATTGGGTGACTTAAACTACCCCTCATAGTTATTGCTAAGGATAAGATATGCCTCTGTCAGCACCAACTATGCTTTTACACTGCATAAACACTTTTAAAGCAGATTTGATTGAATCTGTGTTCCATTATTAAGGAGTGCATTATAAATTCATCCTCTACCACTCACAGGCATTCAGTCACCCTTGACATAAAAATCTTCTAAGACACAGTCCATTCACTGAAGGATTGTTCAGTAAATTAACCAAATCCCCCACTGCAGAAGTGTCAGGTAATGATTTCCCTAATTACACTTTAATTCAATTTTGTACTATATTGACACCCTTCAGTGCATCTCTGACTCTCAGCCTGTCTCCCGGCATTACTCTCTCCTCCCTAAAGAGGCAGGAAACAGCTCAGCACTGATGTCTTCCCTTCATGGTCGGTTTGTGCGGTCTGAAGCTGACTCTCTGCGCTTCTGTTTTGAATCAGGTCTCCCTTAAAAGGAATAGACTCGGTTTGCGGAGGATTGCTTGATTCTAAAACGTGTGAACACTTGCTTCAAAATGTCTCCGCTGGATTCGTCTCTCCAGCACTCCACCATAACACCATAAAAGCTTTTACTGCAAAGACTTATGACTTTGGGTCATGCCAGTGGCTTCAATTGCTTGTAAATGCTGAACTTTTTTAAAACAATGAAACATCACATTTGTTGCCACCAATCCCAAATATACTACTGAACATCTATTGAGATCAGCATTAAGGAAACAGCTTTCGGTCAGTGGTTTCATATAACAGCCGTTACAGATATATTGTGTAGACATGACTGAACATTTTAAACCTTGTGACATGTCTGTCACATTGTCAGTTGCTAGCCTTTTAATGACAAGCAGCTAATAACATACTGTAACTTCAGTTTTCTTTGAGCCTTCGTTTTTCTATGTATCAAATCCACCAAATGTCTTTAAATGTATTTCTCTTGCAATAGTGATAGTTAAATGATCCTGATGAAACTACCCACAGAAAAAAAAACCTGACTGAAACTCTAGTCAAAGGTGGAAACTCAATCTGAAGTTGATATCTTCACTTAAGCTACTGGCTACTGTCAAGGAGGAAAAATGTTTATATATCTCAACAACCTGTCCTTTGGAGCATCAAGTCAGTTGATTTGTTGATCCAGTGCTTTCTGCGAGACAGGTTTCGACATGGAAACAAAAAAAGGAAAGTTAAACGTAATACTCAATATCAAGTCTAAAAGAAACAGCCACAAAAACATCTCTAGACAATGCTGTATGTTAGGTATGGGCTTTAATATTTCAACAAAATTCACAACACCTACAGTATATTAGCAGGCATTCAGACCAAAAATTGTTTTAAAAAGTATTATTGGTTGTATTGGTTTGGGCATCAATGCTACAGTTACCAGTGAAAAGATGTGATAGATTCATGGAAGGCAAGTTTGAGAAATACATCCTTGAGTTTGAATGCTTGTCAAATGCAAGAACACTCAACACTCTGGAGTTATTAGTCAATTTATTCAACAATTTTATACTCAGTGATTGCAAAATAAAGAGTATAATAGCGCAGTTCAGGTTACAAGGTTATTAACACCAACCAATGCAGTGCATTCCCATATACTTTTGCATTGTGCTGCAGAAAAGGTTGAGCAAGGTTAAACTTTTGTGGATGACCATGCATTTATGCCAGAACTGTTTGTGTCGGGACCTCTGCTTTGTCAAGACAGCGGTCACATTGCAGTTAATGAAGAGGCTTGGTTCTTTGACACAATGTTAACGTTTGGGTGAACACACTTCTTGAAGCTGATGTAGCCAGAGCAGAGTGGGTTTAAAGGGGACATATTGTGCTTTTTCTGGTTTTCTGCTATTTAAGTACTGTTATGATGTCAGATATCTATGCTAAACATGGTTAAAGTTCCACAGCTTGAGGTTAATGTAGTTAGAAATGCTCCCTGCAAGTCAAAAGCCCAGACTTCAACCTGCTCTGAATGCTTCGTTGGTGACAGTTTTTTCTATCTTCCTGACGAGTTGATGTCAGATCGTCGCACATGCCCATAAACGATCTGTAGCCTTGGCTGCTAAGATTGTTGCTAAGGTTTTTCCATGTGTTGTTTGTGTTGTCCACTCTCATACTTCAGATTGCATTCTGGCTCGCAAATGTACAGATGCATGCAAGAAGTTGACATTTTGAGTAAAAAACAAGAAAAAGTAGTGAAATCCTACTACTATAGTTTGTTGGATGGTTTGTTGACATAGCCTCCACAGCCTGCTTAAAGAGACAGGAGATAAAACAGTCTCTTTCAGATAAAGGCTAAAAAGAGGGGCTGCGTAAAGGGTCAGTATAAGATAAATAGGGAGTTTTTGGAACTGTGAATCATGTAAATATATTACAGTAGAGCCTCCAAATAAAAATATAGACCTTTCAATGTGCATAATATGTCCCCTTTAAGTTAAAAGAGATTTTTTATCTGACTTTGTATGACCGTTATTTTTGAAAATATGCATATTGAGTAGCTCTGATACAGTTCGGATTGAATTGTGACATCCCACTCAATACTGAAACTGTGTCAGATATGCAACCACATCCATCCCTTGTGCACAGTGACATTTAGCAGTTCACAGTTTTCCATAACCATCACTTCTTGTTCAAACAATGAAAGTGGTCTTACTAGTTTAAAACCTTTTATTAATGTCGTATTTTGTATGAATTTTATTGGTCTTTTACTGAGGACCTGCACATTTGGTCGCATGTAATTTAAGATTTCTTACAATTTAGCTTTAGAATTTATATTTTCTTTAGTCTCATAAAAAACATTTTCTTCACTCTCATAAAAACTTGGTGTATTTCTTTAACCTGCTTCCCTCCCTTCCTGTCTGCCCTTATGTCAGCCAGCCTGCCCCCTGCAGTAGATCCTAGTCTTTATTCTAACAAATCTCAGAAAAAGGGCCGCCAAGAGCACCATGTCTGGCACCGCAGGCAGTATGGGTTTCCTGTAATGCTGCATCATATAAACCATAACAAACTCAAATTCAGCTAATCTTGGAGGAGTATGCAGAATTTTTATTCAGACAGGGTAGAAGGAAAAAATACACAAACATATGGATGCCCACACAAACACGCGTGTTGTGTATGCACTCACATTTTCTCCATAACAGGCAATATGTTTTCCTCACCCACACTATTGTGAGGGAAATAATCACAGCTCACACAGTTAGTTTCCAGTGGATTTTCTCTGAGACACAACAGCGGCAGAGAGGGAAAAAAAACAAAACACTATGGAAAATAAGGGAAAGAAAGGCAACATGCTGGGCAGAGAGACGGATGGAACAGGTGCAAATACACATTGCACACAAAGAGGCCAAACAGAGAAGCCAGTGTCAAGCACATGGAGGCGTTTACGCAAGAGCAGAAATATTTAGAAGGCTAAAAACAGTGGTGGCACTTAGACTTCACATCCATCACAGAGGAGACTGCTGTGTTTGTCCAACGGAGAGGGCTGTGCGGGTGTGAGCAGACTGCTAAGTTAGCTGGCTAGGTAGCTGGCCAGGAGACGAAAATCTTGTGGATTACAAACACAAACACACACGCGCACACACACACACACACACACACACACACACACACGCACACACACACACACACACACACACACACACACACACACACACACACCAGCTAGTGTTCGCAGTTTTCCAATATAGTGGAGAAAACAGTTTGACACTAAGGCAGACAAAAGTTACAGAATCCACTGACAGTTTTAGACATTTTAATTAGGGCTGTAGTCAACCAAAGAAAACCTTGGTCAACTGAAATCGTACTTAATCTTCAACTAATCGATTTGGTGTGGGTGGGTGGGGGGGTGCTAACTTTGGAGCTAACCCCCTTAATTTTTCTAGCACTTGGGGAAATAACAGACGTGACTTTTCTTGGTGTTGAGAAGCTGCAGCATTTATTTAATCGTTACACTGTAGTCTGTACTGTACATTTACTGCCAAACTGACAACTTATTGCTAACCTTTTCCTCTGCTCAGCTCACATTCACCTTCACTTTTCTGTCGCTCACTCTTTCGCTCAGGCAATGACACAGAGGTTGACTCACAGCGCGACAGAGAGGCTCCCAAATGCTATTGATTGATTTCCAAATGAATGGATACTTGGCTTTTTTTGGCATTAAAAAAATATTTTTTCTGGCCTGGCGGGTTGAGTACAGTTAGATCTAGCAGTCTCCATCAGGTTGGATGAGTTCAAAGTTGTGAAAACAACACAGGTAATTTGTTAGTCTGTCCTTCCTGCTGTAGGAAATAATGGATTAATCCCGGAAGGCTATTGATGTAGCACTTTTCTCCTTATGAAAGTAACACAACAATTATTTGACCAATGACAATTTGGTCGGTCAAGAGCATACTAATCGATCAGGAGACTACAACCCTAATTTTAATCAATTTAAAACAAAAGAAACAAAACGGGAACAGTGGGCTGGTGACTTAATTGCGGCTAAATGTCATCTTTATGATTCTGTTAAGGCAAGTCATAGCACCTGGTCACAATAAGGGAAAGATTGTCGTCTTGATTACATATTGAAATGTCAATGATCACAAGGGCAGGATGTGTTTACTACCCTGTTTACTTTGGTTGATACCAAACCACAATCTTTCCCTATACCTCAATCATAAAAGTTCTTTTTTAGCCTGAACCTATCCACAACTCCACAGATTTTATGCTATTATTCTTTGAGAAGGTTGATTGGAGGAGTAATGGACCTTGTGGCAAGATTATTATGTCAAGGAAGAAGGTTATGTTTTCAGACATTTCTTACATTAGTCTGATTGTTGGAATTAGCAGGATATAAAAGAGTAAGAGATTAGTTTTTGGAGTGGATAAAGCCACCAGGTAGAAATTCTTGAAGTACTTCTTTTTTGCTCACAGGTCCAGAACAGCGAGGTGGATTTTTTGTTGCAAGATAAATCTCAGCATACCTACATCTATTTCTGCTTGAACATGATTTCCACAAGTCCTCCAAATTAAATGAATCTCTATGGTCCGACTGAGTCTGACTCAGCATTGTACAGTTGTACAGTTCAACCTTGAACAGAGCCCTAAAATTCCTAGACAGGATTTTCTACAAACTGCATGGCCACAACCAGCCAATTAGCACGATTGTCTATTGCTATGTTTATTTTCAGGCAGATCCTGATGTACATAAAAAAAAAAAAAAACTACTTTTAAAATAACAAAAAGAACCAAAAGTTACCTGAGGAGATATGTAGTCATTGAGTGATTTTTAGTTCTATCATATGGCTATCATAAGAAACTGTAGTTTCTGTGTCAAAGTTATTAAAGCCTAAAATCTATCTACAGACAACTGGTACAGGTCTGAATGCTTAACCCCTACAGTGAGGGGATCTGGTGGCTCTGTTATGCTGTGGGGGACATTTTGCTGGCATGCTTTGGGTCCACTTATCCCCTTAGAGAGAAGGGTCACTGCAAATCAATACAAAGTTGTTCTGAGTCATCACCTTTATCCTATGATGAAACATTTCTATCCTGATGGGAGTGGTCTCTTACAGGATGACAATGCCCCCACATATAGGGCATGAGGGGCACATTGAAGCTGTTCTGGCAGGATGTGGTGGCCCAACACCTTACAAAGACACATCGTGTTGGTTTTGCCTTTAATTTGTCACCTGTCTGTAGGTTGTCTTGTGGTAGAAGATTTTTCTTTTTTTATGTCTACACTCATGCTGTTTCCTCAGTCTCCAGAAGGTCTCGGAAATGTCACTGCCTTCAGTTCTGAATGTCTGAGCTCTAACTGGTGCCATTACAAGACCATTTCTTAGGCCACAGCAGCTCAGTGGCGGTTTCTCTGGCACTGTGCCAAAGTTGTCAGTGCTAACATATAAAGCCACAAAGGTTTCCAACCTGCAGGTTGGGAGCCACATGGGAGTCAATCCTGCAGGGTGGAAATGGGAGGACTGATGAAAAGAGAGAGATTCAGCATCTCTTTTCTTTTTCCTTTTTCCCCATTTGCATCTACTAGGAATGTCCTTCACAAGCATTTTCACTGGCATGAATGAATTATAGAGTTCATCTACATTTTTAAGCTCAGTTAAGTCTTGATCATACACATTTAGTGCACATCATGACACATGGTATCAAACTGATCCGAGTTGACATTGTCTTTACCAGGGAAAAGACAGCATTGTACTTTTCTCCCCAAATGCTTAAAGGGGAACTGATTTTACACATCAAAGTCTGTTTACAGGTCTTAGGGAGCTGTAATGCACGTGTGAAAAAAAAGTTGCATAAAGCCTTTTGTGGCTCCAGAGGGAAGTGTGCAATGTCTGTTCAGGCTGAAAACTCTAAGTTTGAAAATGAAAAAAATCTGGGGGTGTAGAGATGGAAAGAAGTGAGGTTATAAGACCTCTGTAGCTCACTTCTCATCTGTGTGGCTCTGAGGTCAGCAGATCCAGGCTTCATTAGCTGCTACTCTCATAATGCACCAGGATATCATACCAAACTGGCAACTGTAAAGTTGCACTTTGGGTAATGTAGGCACCAAGTTTTGACAAGGAAGATGAATGCGTGGAAGAAAAATGACATAGGCCTATCTGCTGCAACAATTTTGTTACTTTTTTTTAATGTCCATTATTATATTCAATATATATATTCTATTATATTATATTATATTAAAATAATCTTTTCCGGATGAAGTAGTTTGTCTTTGTCATACCAGTAAAGTAATTGTTATTTTATATTTTTTTTATTTTTTAAGGTAACAGTTATTTTGGAACAAACTGACACATTCTGTTATGGTATAACATAACAAAAGTTAAGGTATGACAACTTCTTACTAAAAAGGTCTAGCTGTGTCTATTGCAGAAACCTGATAGGCCTAGTAACCTTTACTGATAGGCCTATTAAATGTTATACAATTCCTATCAGAGCTTTTTGATTTGACTCAGGACCCACTGGATCAATTATATTTTGTCCCTTTTCACTGTTTGGACATCCTATTATTACTAAATATGGTTTTATGCATTATCTCCACTGTTTTGAAAAGGAACATTTCTTTCAGAGCCTTCACATCACTGACTACCTGGGCTTCTAATTCATTTTTAATCCAGCTTTTCCTGCATGGAGACATTTGGATCTGACTGTAATGTCATTACCTTCAAGTGTTATTTTGCTAAAAACCATGGGGGAGAGAATGAATCGTTGTCACTGAGCTTTCCGGATCCCTTAAGGAAGGAGGGGAGACAATATCCCTCCTTGACATTCGGTGAATAATCTACTCTCCCTGAACAGTGAGTCCTTGCAAGATAACAAAATGCCACGCATGTCAAATCGGTGAGAAAATGACTGTCCAGCAGAGCACAACAGGCTAACAGCCAACACCACCACACGGTTTCTATCACCATTCCCATCAAACGACGGCTCCCTGCCTGGCTGAAGAGCCGTGTGCCAACACTTACGTCGCCTTCGAAGGCTCTTGGAGAGTGACGGAAGGAGTATAAAATGTGCCTCTTTCATAGTGATGGACTGAGTTTAAGCCTCTGCATAATGTTCATGTCATTTTCACAGCATATGTCGCAGAAAATTACAGCTGCCTGGTGTGAAGATGGGTTATTGTGCACCACTAGATCTTATGAAAGATGGGTGGATGTGTGCATGTGTGTTTGTATGTTATGGGAAGATTTAACACTTGGTTAGTTTATGAAGTCTTTTTCACAATCACTATCTTTTCACTTTGTACCCCAGCTTTTTTATTTTGATGTATTCTTAGTTATTATTAAAAAAGCCACTCCCCAAAAAAATGTACCAGCATCAGGTACAGGTTTGGGGAGTAACAGAATACATGGAACCGTGTTACATAATTAGGATACACAAGCAGGTAACCGTTAAAGTTACAGGAAAAAAAAGACGTAATCAGTTTACCAATACCTGTAGTGAAAATGGAGATTATTAGCAGGATTACAATTTTAAAATAAAACAAAAGAAACAAAACAGAGGAACAGTGGGCTGGTGGATTAATTGTGACTATATGTCATCTTTATGATTCTGTTTAGGCAAGTCATAGCACCTGGTCACAGTTAGGGAAAGATTGTCGTCTTGGTTACATAAAGAAAAAGTCAATGATCACAAGGGGCAGGATGTGTTTACTTCCCTGTTTACTTTGGTTAATACCAAACCACAATCTCTCCCTAATCTTAAGCATGAAAGTTCTTTTTAGCCTGAATCTATCCACAACTCCACAGATTTTATGCTTTTATTCTTTGAGAAGGTTGATTAGAGGAGTAATGGACCTTGTGGCGAGATTATTTTGTCAAGGAAGGAGGTTATGTTTTCAGACATTTCTTACACTAGTCTGGTTGTTGGAATTAGCAGGATATAAGGAGTAAGAGTTTATTTTTTGGTGTGGATAAAGCCACCAGGTAGAAATTCTTGAAGTACTTCTTTTTTACTCAAAGAATGATATATTACCATGCATTGTAAAAGTACCAAACATAAGCAAAGCCGGAACAAAGCACAAAATAACTCACTGATCCACAATGGTGCGAGTAGAGGATGACATCATATGACACACGCAGGTGCACACAGCAGGTGCACGTACACACACTTCACACACATTGCACTAATGTTGAGAGAGTATGTAGGGACAGTTGGTACGCACTGTAGCAGTCCCGAAAACTTGTATAAATAAGTTAAATGAGAGCTTGAGTATATGACATCTTGTAGTGCACATAATGTCTCTCCGCCGAGGTGACTGTGTGTGTGTAACGTGCCCAGCGCTGACAGTGTGTCACCGGTCACCGATCACATTCAATACTGAATGCGTTAGAGAAAACTCTTACTTATCAAGCAGATAGAACTGAATAAAATGACACGGTGACGCCCATGATGCCATTGCATATGTATGTCTGCAACTGCTATTCTTCTGAAAAGAGCTGCGGAGGAGGACAAACCTTTCATAGAGTGGGCACGAATACCTGGTGGGCCCCCCCCCCCCCCCCCGCTGCGACATACAGTATGTTTGTGTGATAGCTTCACACAGTCAGTGGGCCATGCGTTGTTTTGTGAGAAGATTTTCCCTGAGAATGTTTTCTATAATGCACATCATGTGTTGTGCGCTTTCATTGTAGGTTCTATAGGCTGCTTCCTGCATTTGCTTAATGAAAAGCAAGTTTTTCTTTAAAAATACACTGAACAGAAGACTCATTTTTGATGCTAAAAATCTTGGTTTTCCCATTTTCTTTTCTAATGTATCACTGTTGTCTTACAGTATACACTTCAGTAAAAGTCATCTTATTGATATTTATTTTCTCTTGTCTATATTTGCATATTTAGTATTGAGGTAATCCAAAACTAATGGAAAGTGGATGGATTAGGTTATTGACTACATTTTTTAACAGGTAATTAGTAATTGTATCGAAATGCATTTTTAAAGTAACCCTCCCAACCCTGATCAGGGATTGGTTGATGATTAGGGCTTGAGCTATACCAATGCCTCACCTTCGTTAAATTTATAAGGCAAAGGTATAGCACCTTAGAGCGACAGGGAGGGAGAAAAAAGACCTTTTCTGTGACAGTAAATAAATAAATAGGTTCCTGTTCTTGTCACCTTGATATGTGTTTTGTTCAGGCATTTTTACCATTAGTTTTGACATAGTGCATCGGAGGAACAGCCATTGAGGGAAGGGGCTTAATGAGCTCTTTGTCTTACTCAATTTTCAAGTCCTATATAATGCCTTTTTTTCCCTCCAAGTTTCTTATTTGTATCTATGTAAAGTGGCCCTGCTTTTTGGCTTTCTATTTCTACTCCTCTGCACAATCCCCTGAGGAAAATGAGCTGTGTTTGTTTTCTTAATCAAGCTTACTCATTATTTATTCTGTTATTTATTTGTTCTATGTTGTTATCGCATGATACCGGTGGTGTAGTGGTAAATAATTATGGGTAAATTATGATCATCACAGGGCAAAACAACCACCAGTATAAGCAAAGATTAGCTCTTTTTTACCCAAAAACTTTTTCTTATTTAAAGACCCACTTCTCATTTAACTTAAATAATAAAGCCATTTGTCTGTGGCTTTTCTAAATGGTAAAAATTACTTACATGACCATTTTTTTTCATCTGCCACCTCAATAGTTAAGGTCTGGATAAGTTTAGGCAACAGAAACTATTTAGTTAAAGTAAAGAACATGTTCATGAAAGCAAGCAAATAAAAGAAAGCAATGTTAAGTGTTTGTAGAAGAGAGGACATGAGTCCTAGTTTCAAAGGCACACAATATGTTCATGTAGCTTAGACAGAAAATATGAGAAGCTAAGTTATGGTTATGAGTATGAGATGTGGGACAACGATATCTCCCACTTAGTAAATTTAGAAGATTTATGACTGCCCCCCCCACCATCACCAGGAGTTTAATTTAACAGAAATCCAATATTAACACTAACACAATCAGTTCAGCCAAGTAAAAAGGAGCTGTGCACAGTTTGATTGTATCTTTGACTTGTTAACAAGTACGCATACTGTGTGTAACATTTTATACCATAAAATAGGTAATGTACTGTAAGATACATTTCCAGTAATCTATTGTGGCTTTGGGGCTAGCAATTGGGGTAACAGTCTTGGGATAATGTATGAATGCCCCCAATGAAATAAAAGGGAGGTTTTTCCTGTTTTTTTTTTCCATTCTGCCCACATGGATGCATCATTATTGGCTGGTCACAACAAAAAGTGGCATAAAAAAAAGTTTCAATTGCATTTCCTTGTGAAAAGGTAGTGCTGGAAACTTGGTGATATAGTGACTTAAATGCAGATTTTGCAGTGGCTAATACATTATGGCTAGTTGCATTAGTAGCAAAATGGATTAAAAGAGGAAATTTTCATTGGGGTTGCTTCTCATTTGGCAGAGCAGGTTTATTTAAAGTTTACAGTTTCCTACACTTTTAACTCTATGATATCCTGTTCAATCAAAGGTCAGCACCATCAAGGCAGTGTAATTGATTAATGGTGCTAATTTGCATGTCAAAGTAGAACTCTTCAAGAAAAGCACTATGTGAATTTAGTTAATTTCTGCATCCGAATTTGCTGATTGGGGCAATCTCACTGAAATGAATTTATTTGAGTCTGAAATGTTGATGTTTTAAAAGTTAGTAGTAGTTGTGATGTTGTCACTGATGACCATAACCACAATCTCTACAGGGAAAGGAATGAAACCAAGCGGCAACTACCACAGTCTGAGGCTGAAACCAATGTGGAAATACCTTAAAGTGCAATGCCACAGACGGCTACTAGATACTGGCTCAAAAAATCCCTGACTTCAACTGACTCCCATTCAAAAAGCCTCAATTTCCCTCTAGAAGTCTCTCATTTTTTTCAACAAGTCATTATGGTCTCGGGCCGTCATAATAATAATTTTGCTGGTGGTCATTTTGGAAATTATTGCTCTGTTAATAAGATATAGTAGGCTTTTATGTCTGCTGTGTGGGTGTTGATTGACAGTTGTGATTGACAATTTGCTCACTTGGACTCAAGTTGTACTTTCAGAGCTTCTGTTTAAAGTCGCAATACATGACATTCAGCCACTAGATGTCGCATTATAGCACCAACATCTCAGACCAAAACAAATGTGTGTCATTTACTCAATAAAGTTGGAAAAAAAGAAAAGACCACTGACAGCCCACGAAACTCAGATCAAACTGTCAAACTAGCAAATTAGGCAATGCTGATCAAATATGGATCAGATTCTGTTACTGCATTTCCTATTTTAGTGTACTGTTTAGCTGTAATTTGAGAAAGTTAGTGGCACGGCTGCCATCTTGGAAACAGACGTGGACACTGAGGGACTCACATGCACTAACATGCACGTGCAGCCAGAACAGCTACCAAAACAAAGAACAGAGAAGCTCAGATAACAACAGACACAGAGGGAGTGTGACTTCATTCAGTGCTCAGGTCTCCATTACTCCACTATATATTTATCCAGTGAGGCTGAATGTCATTTATTGTATCTTTAAAGAATAAACTGTGATTTTTCTCCAGACATGCAGTACTACTGTGTGAATCGTTAAGGAGTTACAATAATGAGACCCTCACAGGATGCTGTCACGCAATATTTTGGTAAGTTTAATGTTACTTGATTACAATACTTGCCCTGTTAACACAGTTTAGCTAAAGTAGGTAACATTAGCCAAAGTGTGCACTGGTCGGTGTAAGTAAGCTAGTGTTCTCTTTGGTCCAAGGTACTGTGGTATGCTTCCAGGATGTGAAACACAACATCCCACAATGCTTATTTAGAAGGTCCTACATCCAAATGGAAAAAATGGCACCGACTATAAGCAGCAACTCTGAATTTCAAACCAGCTCTAATGCAAATCATATCTCGCTACGTCCATCTTTATATACAGTCCAAGGATGAAACCCAAAGACTGCATAAGGTCTACCTGCAAGATGCAGATTAAACTCAGAAAATCCTAAGACTTGATGCATTGCAGTGCAGTTTTGTAGGCATCTTCATTCCCACCATCAGCACACGAGTTTCTCCAACACAAATGCTTTTGACCTTGTATGCTTCCACCCCACAGGCAAGATCCTGCCTAATGCACACCACCTCTGACACGCTATCCTCCAGTGGTTTGACATCTTCCTCACTAGACGTATATAAAACTACAGAAATAGATAGGTCTGCAAACTTTGTCCTCCGTCTTGGCACGCACTGCCTTCAACTGCTGCATGATACTGTACCTTGGTTTTATGAAATACAGATACTATGTTCCATTATATACACCTCATGAAATGCAGCTTGATGAAACAGTAATCTTCTTTACTGAACATTCAATGAAATTATATGCTGTTGTAGATGGAGCAAGGTGGTTTTTTTTGCCTTCTTTTTTTATTGCATTGTTCTCTGCCGTCAAACAATACATTTTATTTGGCTTCCTCGAGTGCTCCCCTTTGCTTTCGTTGCTCTTCATATTAAATGAAATCAAAATGTCATGTCTTTTGCCGCAGTCATTACTTTGTAAACTTTTTGACTTCCAAAGTAAATAAAAAGTATCTCTCAGCAGCATTTATGCCTCTCGTATTTTTTTTATTTTTCATTTTCACAAGCAGCTCTCTTGGATTCATGCCCTCATGAAAAAAATATTGCTTTTTCTCAGTGACACTGTCTTTCTCAGTGATACTGTGTTTCCCATTTGTCTGTAAGAGGTAGTTTCAACATTTGAGAGTACATGCATTCAGTAAGAATTGACTCAAGAAACTTACAGTTCATGTAAAGACAGAAAATCATTTGCTGTAGAAATTCAAATCATGCTTCACAGAATGCACAGTCTGCAGTGCTTAATGGAGAATTTCATGCTCAGGCACGTCTGCAGAAAATCTGTCAAAAAGGACAACGAGCCTTGACACCGAGGTGAGAAGGAGTTAGAACAGACAGAAGATAATAAACGTTGCGGTACAAGAGGTCAGTTATATTGTTGAAAAACATTTTCTTCTTTTGGTAAACTCACATCTTCCTGCATGAAATATTGTAAATACAAGAAAAATGACTGTTAAAGTGCTGAATCTGAAAATGCTAAATTATTGTGCAACATCAACCCATTTGAGTTTTATGTATGCATACTATACTGTCAACCTTTACAGAGGTTTCAGTGCTGGTTGTGCTGGGCCTGTTGTCTTCATTCGGTGTTACATGATTGCTTTGGACACATGTTACAAGCCAAACGGTCGTGCTCTTTATATCTGCTTTCCGACTCGAGAATAGCAGAGATGTTTAAATGTTTCACCATCCCCACCCTGCCTGTTTCCAGCCAAATCCATTTCATCCTCTCTGTGAGCTCAGTTACAGACAGATAGATCCTTTCATCCCCCAAAGAGGTGCCCTGCGCTTCAGTGAAACAGCGTGACAGACAAAAGCTTGGGGGGATGCCCGTGGCCAGCCCACAGTCTCATGTCCTATCCATAATCTAGCCTGCCTCTGCCATTGCAGATTACCTCCATGGAAACCAGCGGTGTTTGGCTGTGCTGGCGAGCTGCTGGCAGCGATGGCAGCAGCATATGTAATGACACCGTCTGTCTCGTACTGACAGAAAAAGATAAACATTCTCTTCTTCTCAGGCACATGCTAACATGCCCATATGTTACCTGGAGTTACTGGGTTACTGGGTGCTTGAGAGGGTGAGGGTGAAAGGTTATCATGTTTTTGTGTGGATGAAGACTTTACTCCATCATACATGGACATAATCCGCACTTCCAAAGAGAAAAGGATTACTGGAGATGAAAGGATTCTGAACAAGATATTTTAAAGGGGCTATTAATGCCACCATATGCACAGAAATTCAAAGAGGCACAGGCTCACACAGACACACATGAAAAAAGGGTTTGACTGATATAGTCATGTTGCAATTACAGTACAAGGATGGATATTGGATTTGATTAAAAGTGTGATATAAGTCAGTGCTTTTCACTTTTGATAGGATGGAAAGGATAGAATTCTTGCTCCTCATCCTCTTCCTTTTCCTTGTTCTCCTTAATCCCTATACTTCTCCTTTTTCTCATTCTTCTCATCATGCTTCTTACCTTCTTCTCCTTCATGTCTTCCCCGTTTTGTCTTATCTTTCTCCTTTTCCCTTCTCTTCCTTCCTTCTTCTTTTCTTGCTCATTCTTTCCATCGACCCTCTTCCTCTGAGATGTTTTTCCTTCTTCTCTTTTGTCTCCTTTTCCATCTCTCTTCCCTTTGTGTTCTTTATGCTTTGTCTCCGTATCCCCTTCTCTCTCTTCTTTTCCTTTTCCTTTCATTTGTTTCATTTTCTTTCCTCTCTTTCCCGTTCCCGTTTTCTCATCTCATTTCCCTTCCTGTTCTTCTTTGCCTGCTTCTTTTTTCCTTCTCCTCATTTTCTTTCATTTCCTTTTCTCTTCTTTCCTTCTACTCTTTCCTTTCTTTTCTTTTCTCTCTTCTCCTTCTTCCCTTCAGGTTTTTCTTTCTGTTTTTGCCTGCTTCTTTTTTCCTTATCTTTGTTTCCTACACCTCCTCCACCTTGATTTCCCTTGGTTGTCTTTCCTCTTATTCTCCTCTTTTCCTTCTCCATCTTATCCATTGTCTGCTTTCATTCCTATTCTTTCTCCTTCGTGTCTTTTGTTTCCCCATTGTCTCCTATTTTCCTATTTTATATTGCCATTATCATCATTGATTAATCTTTTTCTAAGCATTTCCTGTTTTAAATCATCATGATACTTCAATGCTGTCTTGCTCTACTAGGTATAACCTTGGTTTAAAAACAAGCAAACAGACAAACAAACTAAAAAAAAAACCAACCCTTCTTTGCAAGCAAATTCCAAAGTTGAATAAAAGCAGTGGATTGAATATCGGCACAAAACATCACCCACCTCTATCCATGTCTCCATCCCTGCCCTAACAATTTGGTGTGACAATAGCATGTAATGAAAAGCCAGCAGCTTCTTAGTGTGTTTACTTCAAATGACATGAAAATGTCAATCATATTTATATAGCAATAACGGAGACGCTGACAAACACTAAAAACCTGCAGTATTATAATACAGGCATGCTGATTAAATAACCAACGACACTTCCTACAGTCTGCTTGCTCATTTATTTTTAGAGGTCCCTGCAGTCTTGAACACACAGAAGCAATAATTCTGGCAGATCCTGTGCTTTATTCATCAGGGCACTGAAAAGCAGTAATAGATATTACAGTTTTTCATATGTGTGCTTGTGTGTGTATGCTTGAAAATTAATATTTCACAAAATTAATATGTTGTTGTGGTGTCTGGTCACTGTATATCCCTCTGTGGCAAGGATAAATCCTACTGCTGTGTTTCTTTGATTCATGTACTCCTTGTGCTTTCCACACAGAGTTGATTTAGTCGGGAGTTATGGGTCATCGAGGAGGGCACACGCTGTACTAAGGTTTGGAATGATGGCATATGAAAAAAGACTGGCACAATAGGGCTGACAAACTACTTCCCAAGCCCTGTTTGTTATTAATGAACAGCTAACAAGACAAATGCACAGTGAGGGTGAAAACGTACACCTCAATAATCAGGACTTCACTGCGTACCTCCTGACTCTCTAAATCTTCCCAGCATCCGTCATTCACCAGGTAGTTTATTGACAGTGGAAAATATTTATTCTGCATGCTGTAAACCAAGGCTGACTGTGGTAATGCACCATGCCTTATTGTGAAAAACATCCTGAGCAACACCAATCCTTCAGTAAGAGTGATCTCTGAAGGGCTTTGGGAAAAGGTAGGAGCCTGAGAAATACAGAATCTTTCAGAAGAATCCTTCTGTGAGAAGCAAATAGAGCAGCAATGTGTGGCGGAAAGTGTGTGTGACCGCCATAAAACAGCTCTTGCCCATTTGCCCTTCATTAGTTGTGCATATATCTAATTCATTCTTTGAGAAGAGAACAGACATTTTCTTTCTGAAGCTCACTGAAAGCCGTCTGAAAATTTTCCATGACACATCCTATTATACTTGAAACAACAGACCAGGCTTCTGTATCAGTAGCTGCTGAGAAGATGTGAGCCCTAAAGCCATAAACAGGGTAGGCAGGTAGCTTAAAACACTCCTTAATTGCAGATCTTAAAAGCTTACAGAACCTAAAAGCGTATAGAATGTAAACAGGAAGGTAAGAATTACGTGAACAAACACTCAGCACAAGGTATGGCAATAGACTGTGCCAAGTCAACAGCAAGCTAAACCCTGAATATACTGGCACAAATTACAGATAAGATTAAGCTGGGTAGGCAGATGACTTGATCAGATGACCTAGTCAGGTAATCTATAGAGAAGAGAAGACCCACTGAGGGTGACTAGTGGGACTGAAAACAAAAAAAAAAAAAGGTTTATATGTTTGCAGCGAAGGCACACAAACTGAGTCATAGCATTCTGCCATTAATGAATTTCATAAAAATTTTGAAAAAAGAAGAAAGAGAAACATACTTTTTTTGTAGCAGCATTGTTACAATGCAATACAAGACACACAAAAAATCAGCAGGGTTCTATTATCCAGCCAAAAGCAGCGATGCAAGTCTAAGCTACACACTAATGGTAGTCATCGATGGTTGAACCTTTGACTTTTGGTGCATTTCAGCCCCAAATGTCTGAAGACATAGAGTTATGCTGTTTACACATCATTAGTGGTCTAAGCTGTACTGGGCTGAACATAGAGTCAGTGCAGAGAGCTCAGCTCAGTGCTGATTTGTCATCATATAATATACTGGAAACAAGAACTGTTAAATTCATCTTGATGAAATGTCAATACTTATTTTTAAATCAGACTAATAGTAGACCTCTAGAGGATCATAGACACATTCTCCATTTTTAAGATTCTTGAAGTTTAAATTAGGACTGTAAAATCTGAGCAGTATTCAACACCCAAGGTTTAGCATTATCACACTCGCTGTAGGAGAGCGATGGTTTATGCAGGTGTAAAGTGATTCTGCTGGTGATCATGTATAGACAGCCTGAGGCTGTCTGACTGTGTTTGTGTCTGTGGCTCTAGAGGAAGGAGAGGGAGAAAGAGCAGGGTCACCATGGTACCAAGTTCATATAGTAATAATATATTAGCATCTGCACAGACTATAAAGTCTTGTGTGAAATCTGCTTTCACTGCAGCACAATTAACTTTAACATTGTCAAATTTAATCACAGAACAGATGAGGACGTGAACTGCAAAAAATGTTTTTCCAACAATTTCATACATTTTTTTTCTCAGATGTTCCTGGAGCTCTCTCATCATCATCTGCAATAACCTTTCATTTTTTTTCTAGCTGTGAGAAACTCCTGAATTTTAATTGCATATTGCATTGTGGGAGAGCAGAGTCCAACACCATACTGAAATAAACAAGGAAATGTAATATGCATACTAACATTATTGGTTATACCTTTTCTTTCCAGTGTAAATAGAGAGTATTCACATTAGTAGATTCAGTATGTAGTATGCAATAGTGACAAACCTATTTCTTTCAACCCTTAGGAGCCAAGGGGATGCTACAAAGGGCGGAAACAAGATCATGCTTCATTAACATGACTTACTCCCACTGAAGCTTTAAAACCGCATTGGTTTGTTCACCTAACACATATAGCATCCAACACGTACCCTGGGCAAAAATCCACCCACAAATTTCATTCACACCTGGCCATTATCTCATGTCCTGGAGGGATAAAGAGCTAATTAGAAAGAGTACAGGGGTCCTTATGAAGTCCAGAAAGGTTGCAGCAGTTTGCTTTGTAATCACCCAGATTCAGAGTGTACATGCTCTCAGGGATATGCCTTAATATCAAACCAATTTTGAAATGATTTACCTGCAAGGGAAGTAAACAATTTAGCAGCGTCTTTTATCGACTGGGCAAAAATTGCTTATTGTGCAAGAAGAAATGTAACTTGAGTAAATTCCATTAAAAAGAATGTGCAGAAGGCATTTCCCCTGTTTTCCCTCCCCCTCTATTGCTATCATTACTCCTCATTCTCCAAATCCCCTGTGCTTGATATTACCAATAATAATTCAACCAAAAGAATCTATATTGCTGTGTGGATATTAAAAATCTGGACTATGCTGTGGCATTCCACTGTAATCTGTCTTTCTGTATCTGTTTCTGTCTCTGAAATTAATCAACAGTGATCATAACAACAAGAAAGATGGCCAAAACACCTGCAGACAAACCTCCAGATCTCCGTTTTCTCAGCAGTAGGTGGTAAAATTGCAATGGGAGAGAACAACCTTTTAATCCACATGGCTCCATGTGTAGCGTGACACCTGCTTGCAGCAACAAACCAACAAAACAGAAAACTTGGTGGCCATCTTGAAGAACAAGCTCAACTTTCTAGTATGAGTAAAATACCAACTTTACCTCGCGCAAGGACTGTGAATTATGATTTTACAATTTCCTATTGCTCAGAATGAACACTGCAGAGGAAAGATGCAGGTATTTTTGTGGTTGTGCCAAGTATGATTGATAAGGAATTCAAAAATCACTAACTATCTGAGACGCATTTTACCTCCAGACCTCTGCTGAGGTATTGAAGTTTAGGGTGATAATCAATCAAGTAGACAACAGTCACTATTGCAATCACGCTGGCATTGGTTTCCTTTTTTGAAAAATGCAGGAAACTACAGGCTGTGGGCCTTAAAATTTATCAAAGTATTATAAGTAGGACAATTTTTAGAAGTGAAAATCAGCCAGGTGCTAGCACAATGTTTTGTCTTCTTTTATGACTATTTGCAAAAGAAATGTTAACATAACCTGTACGTCTGATGACAACAGTCACTGAGTGGACATTTTTGAAATCTTTCCTGTGGTCTGGAGAATCTTCAAATAACCAGCACTTAAAACTCTGAATCTCAAGGGAATCTCAAAATTGCCTTGGCTTTGGCTTTCAATTTGTGTGCAGACTCATTCATAGACTATGATAGTAGCAAATCTATAACATAAGCATTTTACATCACACCATTAACGTTACACCAATGCCAATGTTCTGGATATTCCCGAAATATTTGGACATGGCAAATCTGGTAAGGTTAAGGTTAGGGAGTTACCATGGTTATGTTTAAGGATACAAACTCCAGTCTCCTGGCTGAAAGTCAGACGACCTTCACACCCTTAATGCAAGGCTAATGTACAGTAAGGGGTGCACAACTTCCTGCACTGCCCATTCGAGACTGAATGGTCATTTATGCATTTATTAGTTCCTTCAGGATTTTGTTCTAATTATTGTGTTCAAAAATGATTGATTGTGTAAAAACTTTTCCAGGAAGTCTGGACACATTACAATCACTTTAGCACTTTTTTTTTTGTAAAAAAAAAAGAAAAGAAAAACAAGCTGTAAAAATTGCAACGTTATTAATAATCTGAATATGTGAAATGTTCCAGTGAGACTGAAAATAAGTGTAGGCATCTCTTAAGATCTCAGAAATGCCCTGTAAATGCTTTCTTTTTTTGGTAGCTTCTAGCTGGTGCTGTTAGCTAATGGCTGCAGTTATATGGTAAATTGCTGCATTTATATGAGCTTTTATCTAAAGCGCTTTACAATTTGCCTCTCATTCAACCATTCACACAAACCAATGGCAGTGAGCAGGTGCGGGCCTAACCATCGAGAACAATTTGCGACTCAGTGTCTTGCCCAAGGACACTTTGATATGTGGGCAGGAAGAGCTGGGGACTGAACTAACAACCCTGAAGTTTAATGGACACCCTGCTCTACTTCCTGAGCCACAGCTGCCCCTTTAGTTAATTAGTGTGTTAGCTATCCAGGAGGTCAACCATGTTTTTGTAACATTTTCTTTTACCCTCTGAAGTGAGTCTATAAAGTAATCTTAGTGCTTCCTGCTGTGTAGTGGTACTAGCATAGTCCATAAACCAAATGGTTAGTTTTATGAGATTAGAGATTAATTTTTAAATTGCACAATTAGAGAAGCTTGGTGGAAGCAATACATAGCCTGGGGGAAGCACTGGGGGTAAGTTCTGGGGAGAACTCCTTCCACCATAGTTACAGTATAAAGAAATTGGTTTGTGAAGGCTGAGGCTTGGTTTTTATTGGACTTTTAACTTGTCAGAGTGCCTCAGAATTGTATTATTTTTGTGTGGAAAGGTACTGTGATTGGTAAAATTGACAAGACTTCCTCTGATAATTTATTGCAAAGACATTGGGGTGCTTGTAAAAAGATTTCACAAAAACTGTGGGGACTGGCATCAATACGATCTCCAGATTTTGAATTCCTTATGGGACTCCATTACACTCATTGCTCCATCTTTGGAATTGCGCTGATTCAATCCATCATAATTGAATATAGTATGGTTTATATACAGAAAAAGAAATTTTGATGGCTTGCACAGCATTTATATGGGTCATTAACATTGTCTCAACCTGAACTACTTGTAGTCAATTGCAGGAAGGTATCCGACAATAAAAAACACGTTTTATTTCCTCGGTTACATTGATTGTTTGTCCCCAAAGCTTGAGCACAGAGGCCACAGCCATTGATTTGAAATTATGTGAATTCAAACTTTGGCCATTAGTGTCCTGCAAGCCAATCATAGCTGAACAATGTGGACACACCCCAAAATTGCTCAATTTAGAACGGGTGTGCTGCTCAATGCAAAAATCGACCAACTCCTTTATTGAATTCAAGCTGCATCCTCAGAAACTGTTGCCTTTTGTAGATGGGGCCAGACAATAGTTCATCTCACATAAACAGTATTTGCACAAAGTCAAAATAAGGGAGCCAGAGCATCCTATATGCATTCAAGAATATGCAAATAATATTCCTATTTAAATTCATGTTTGTTTTATGACTCACAGGGACATATATATAACTGCCAGTTCCCAACTCGCTGTGCATTTTTTACTACATCCACAGGCACAGTTATGGCTATCACACCTAATCATGATTCACTGTGTCCTTGTGACTCACTATGAAAGGCTGGTGATGACATTCCAGTCCTCTGGAAGTACTGAACATGTGTGAATCCGGTGACCCATACAAGGTTTAGGGCCATAATGTTCACATGTTGAAGACGTGGTATGATTCCTGCTAAATTAGCTCATAATCACACAGATAAAGCCCTATATGTAGAGCTAACGCTCAGGACTTGTCAGCCAAGTTACACTATCTCTGTACTGCGTAATGATGTGTGAGGATCTTGGGCTCTCTGCCGGCTCTTTATACTGCAGAATGGAGATTCGCACAACGCTAAGGAAAGTAATAAATTACTCTGGCAAGATCTGAGTTCTGCATAAGTCAGGAGGAGCCACCATGGGGGAAACAGATTGTAGATTGTTTTGTGTGCAGAGAGGGAATGGGGGAGGTTGGTTGTGGCGTTTAGATTAATGTATCTGCCTGCTTTACAAAATGCCTTTGAATCTGCAACTGCAATGTAAGTTATAACATAAATGTGAGATACATTATATTCAATACCGTGTGTATGACATTGGGATTAAGTAGTGATTTGCCTATTTTGTCAGTGGGTGGAAATATTACTTACTATATGATATTTAGGGAGTGCAGAGGCGAGCTCTTTGACACTCATTCACGCGTGGCACATGCAGGCAGCTGTTTATGATTAATGTCATTACCCTGCACACTGGTGGAGGATGTGCCTCGTGGCTCCAAACAGCACCAAAGGAACAGAAAGAACTGCCATTTGGAAGAAGATTTAGTAAATAAATAAATGTGTGACCTACCACTTACAACACGATATGTATTCTTAAAAATCTAAATATATATTCTATAACAACTACACATCCATATGCACAACTATAAATATAATAATAACGTAACTGATGGAGGCAAAATGATTAATTTTTAATTAATTTAAAACCCTCATCACACTTGCTCAACAGTAAAGGAACTGCACGTCGTTATTAATAAGCTAGCTCTGACTTGCTTTAAGTACTTAAATTCAACAACTGTATTTGACATCTGACTGATACTGTGTTCACATCGCTTTGTTGTCATGGTTAGCATCAAATCAAAAAGGCATTTAGAGATTTTTCTTGTAAATGGTCAATTTAGCTGCAGAAAAGATTATAGTTTATGACTAACAATACTGGAATTTTATCACTGCCTTAAAAACTTTATTCTTTCAGAACTATTAACACAACCTCTTTAAACCTGCTATTGTATCACAGTGTACTGTACTGCATTATATTATAAGGAGTTTTTATTTCTGTTCTACCTGAAGTGAACCCAAATCCTTGCAATGCCTGTTGTAAGACATTCAAAAATGTTAACAGCTCCAGGATAGTTGACCTTCTAATATTGTTATTCAGGATTTAAGATTAAGGGTGGAGATGAAGCTCCGCAGTTCCTGACGAGCAAAAGCATTGTGTATGCAGATCTAAAGCTGAGAATATAATGATTGTGGACCATTTACAGCCATTGAGGGTAAAAAGTAATTGACTTTGGCTTAGCCTGTGAAGTCTCTAAGGGCTTCACACATTCAGGCCAGGTGGTGTAGGTAAGTATCTGGCAACCAGAGCTCTGGTAGTAACTTCAGTAGAAATCTTCAATAGACTGTCTTTGCATACCTTTATGTCCAGGACAAGCTGATGGATCTGATATGAAAGGGAATCAAATGAAAGAAGAGTCCTGCTTGCACTTGCAATTTTTAAATATATATGATGTTAAGACTACCAAATGCCTGATGAAAGTTGCCTGACCAAAAAGTTATATATTTGTGTGTTTATATATATCATATCTACACAGTTTTATTTCAAACTGATTTATAAAATAGTTATTCGTGACCTTAGAAACAGAAGCTGGCAAAACAATCTCAATTCAAGGTCCTCTTTCTTGCTTGTTCTGCTTTCGACAGTACTGTTTTTACTTTGTTTTGGTTATTCTTTGGTCATTTTGCCTTTAAGTGATATACAGAGACAGATATAAAATGTAGGAGAAGGAGTGGAAATATGGATCTTAGCCCTGATAAATCACCATAATGTCTTGCTTAAGATCACAGCCCATGGTCTTGCTCAGTGGAAGGACTTGGCACAGTGGTGGTGAACCTGTAGATGTTTTTCTTATTCTGAGCACCTAACAACCAAGCAAACTCCATCTGCAGATGAAGACCATATGATAAAGCTCCAGAAGATGTGAGTAAGTGGACCTTCAGTTGAGGTTGTTTTGCTATTCCCAAGGTCAGCAATGAACTATTAAACCGACATGGACAAGAAGGTGCTCAGAATCTGGATCTGCAGATGAAGACCATGTGGTTGAACGCTCTAAAGCTCAAATGAGTAAGGGTAAGGATCTTAAGTTAACATTATTTTGTCAAACACAGACTCCTTATTTTGTCCTTTCACTATATTGCTGTACAGGAGCTACACTAGAGCTACAGAGTGAAAGAAGATCAACAACAGATAGCGCTAATGCGGCAATTATTCATCGTGTTTCACTGCTCTTGATGCGATGCACACTACATAGCGCTACAATTAAACTATAATGTCTCCATTGGTTTTCTGAACATTTTCTTCCAGCTGTATACAGCCTTCAGTAGGGAATACGAATTATAAATTCTAGCTAAGTAGCCTACAGGCATGATTGATACATCGTTTGGCATTCAATATTACTTATCATCAAAGCAGCGACCTGAGTTCACATCAGGTCTATGTTTGCCGTGCAGAAGCTCTCAAATGAAATGTGGGCCTAATTACATTTTATCTGATGCCCCGAAGCAGGCCCTGCCCTCTGAGAAATTAATATCTGAGTGTCCACTGCACCCAGTCTCAATTACATTTCTTTTCAAATGCATCAGCTGCCATCCTTCTTGTTAATGTGCAATGCGGGAATCAAAGTGTATTCAGTTCTGAGTTATTCGCCATGCCCCAAAGACCGAACGAGAGGCTCGGCTGCATGAACACAAAACACACAAAATGTATGGTCACATTTTATGTAATTCTGTTGTTTTTATTTTGGGAATGTTATTTCTGTGAGAGGAATATTCTAATGTGAGCCATAATGGTCAATTATTGCCTCTTGGTAAAAATAAAAGGCTTCTTTATGAGACAGTTTGAACATTTTAGTGTTGCTAGCAGCTGGAAGTGCAGCACTTTGCTTCTCCTGTGGACTCTCTTCGTGAGCGAACTCTCATTGCTTCTTCAGTCTGCTGAGCGAAGCTGCACTGTCGCCTGTCTCATTCTCTCTCCTGTTTTTACAACTACATACACGTTGCCTAACATTTTTTTAAAAGTTAGATTCATAAGGGTAAGTAGAGAACCAAGATGGCGCCGGCTGTAAACTTTTCCTTTCAAACTAAGATCCAAGCATGTTCTAGTTTTTGGCTCCAGCACATTTCATTTTGGGTTAAATATTATTTTTCTTGGTATAACAGCTTGTTCTAAATGAATATATTATTAGTGTTACAGTTTGACGTATACATTCTTGAACATCATAAGCACTTTGAAAAGTTAGACTGTGCAGCTCATGCATTCTTACCAACCTGACATCATCATTAGTAGCAATGTGCTAGTTTTTTTTTAGTTTGTTTTTTTCCTTATTTGCACTATGAGTGACATTGAATAAGGAAACATGTGAGAACCTATAAATTCTACATTTAATATGTTTACTTTTTGTGAACTAAATTGAAACACTAGCTCAGTTAAAGGACTGAATGAGGATTCATTAATGCAGTAGTACACTGATTTAACTCAGGATTAATTTAATGGTAAATGGAGAAATGGAAAATGTGTGTTTCAATTGAAATCAAGAGATTGTAACTGGCCTATGTATTTTGTTTTATTTTTGATATTGTGGATTTTTGTATTGATAAAATAACATTCGAATATGGAAAACAAAATACAGAAAGAGGTAAAAAAAAAAAAAAAAAGACACATTTTGCATATTGGCAAATAAATTCATCTGAGCGAAGCTGCACTGAACAGAATCATCTGTCACCTGTCTCATCCTTTCCTCTTTTTTTTTTTTTTTTTTTTACAGGGAATCTTATCCGGTATGGAGACATGTTGCATATGCATTTCAAAAAGTAGTAACAACACAGAAAACCAGGTTTCCTTGCTTATATTTATGAGCTGCCTAATGTTTTACTTTAATTAATTCCATTTTAAACCTTCAGTGTGGATCTGTTGTTTGTGAGAATGGCATTCAGAGAACAAGCTGTCACAGTGTTTGAAGTCACCCGTTATTTACTTGCCATGTCCTGTTGTGAGGGGTTGAATTGAAGTTTGTCACTGCAGCCAGATTTCTGAAATGAGAAGTGCCACGCTGAGTTTTTTTGGTCGCCTGCTGTGATCATGTTGCACATGTGCCTCACTGCCTCCAACTCTCCAACTCAAGCTGAGGACTGCTCATCTGCCTAGGATGTCTGTGGTGTTCTTGCAGTATACAGTAACTACACAACACAGCTGCTGCTAGTGGGGGGACTTGTTGCCCTATGATGACTCATGGACTTGTCATTGATGAACCTGGGTCGCTCCTATGGAGATTAGTGTGTGGATAATAAGTATTACATCCCCATGGTCACCTGCAAGAATGTTTGTGCAAATTGTAAGACTAGCTGCTTGTAGGGCAGAGAAAAGCAATGGGACTAATACACAGCACAGGAAATTAGAAATGTATGATATGCATGTGTATTTTTTCCGTCTCCATATTTCTGTGACTGTGGGTGTGTGCCTATAATAGAATGCAATGAATAGGAGGCAGTGGTTCACTCTGCAAACTTATGTTTAAACAGATCTGCTCAGCATCAGGAGTAAAAAAATATATTACTAAGCAGACTTTAATGTTTCAGAAAGTTACAGATACAGTGGCAGACAACTTAAAGGACAGTATTTCATGTGATCAATACTGCTTTAATTTACAGGATTGCTGAACATGACCATGCATATATTGTTTCCCAATGACAATGACAAAATCTGGAAAGTTTTGGCTCCTTAACTACAAATCATGTACCCTTTACATGTTTGCCACTATTTTCAATGCAATATAGATTTTTAGATAAGTTTTTGGATATACCGTTCCATGCAGCTATTGGTAAATCTGTGAAGATTTATTAGAAAAATCACTACAAAGCATTATCACACAACAATAATGTAACTTTGAAAAAAGTCAATGCAGACTTGATGGTCACTGTGATGGACTGCAAAACTTTCAAGACTCAGCTAATTGACTTACAATATAAAAATGACAATTGATACAATATAAAAATCAATGGAAGGCAATGGCTGTTTGAAACTTTAGGTGATATATATCCAAAAATCTAAATCATACCAGCATAATTTTCAACATGGTTGGTCGTGCTGTAATGTATAACTTCTTGTTTGATCTTTCAAAGACTGGCAAAGCCGTCAAATATACGGGGAGCTGCTGACATAAATAACACTCTTTGATGTGAAAAGGGTATTTTTTTAACGGATTAATGAGGTTGCACCCACATACTGTTGGTCAGCAGGACTGTCTGACAACTTTTACTTTATGAAAGCACATCTCTGTGCTGCCAGCCTCCCCATCAACAACACCCTCATGTATGACATTGCTGTTGTCCCTGTGGCTGTGCTTACTTGCCAAGAAACAAAATAAAATCGCCGTATTGGCTGCCACATGGTGTACTCTATTTACATGTAGGTAAAAATGGTCAACTGTATTTTCATGTAGAGGATATACTGAACATTTTTAGAGTATGATACACATTAGTAACTGAATGGTATGGAATTTGGAAGGCTGATATTTTGGTTTCTAAAAGTGAAGATATCAGTGCTGATACTCCAATAATATGTTGACAAAGAAAACTGCCTAGTTCAGCTGAAACCTAGAAATTAGTTTGAGGTTTGCAGTACCCCAGCACAAGTGGATAGGCTTTTGGCATTGACAATGTTTTATCATGGAAAAATAAATAAATAAGTAAATGAATAATAAACAAATTAACAAAAATGGTATGGCAAGTTAAGCTCATAAGAAATGCCTTTAATTGGAATTCTAATGTTACTATACATAATTCTAGAAGTTTTAATGAAAAGTTTTAGGTTTACTCAAACTTGTATATGTATATGAGTGTCAGTGTTCCAAATAACCCTTCAATTCTTCAAAAAGAAGAATGCTTTTTGAAGAATGGTGTTCCTCAGCTTTGGCATTGATTGTACAACCCTGAAACTCTTCTGGAGGGATAAACATCATTCTTCAAAAAGATATTCCCTCATTTGCTGTTTAGATGATGGTGGTGGAGAGTGCTGTCTAATACATCGGTCCAAAATCTCCCATAGGTGTTCGATTGGGTTGAGATCTGGTGACTGCGAAGGCCATAGCATATGATTCACATAATTTCCATACTCATCAAACCATTCAGTGACCCCTCATGCCCTATGAACTGGGACATTGTCATTGTGGAAGAGACCACTCCCATCAGGACAGAAATATTTCATTATAAGATAAAGGTGATCACTCAGAACAATTTTGTATTGATTTGCAGTGACCCTTCCCTCTAAAGGGACAAGTGGACCCAAACCATGCCAGCAAAATGCCCCCCCAAGGAATAACAGGGTCAAGCATTCAGGCCTGCACCACTGGTTTTTCCTTTAATTTGTCACCTGTCTGTATGTGTGAGTTATAACTCAGGAAGAGAAGGTTTACCATTTTTGACACAAAATACAATCAGATTTAGCAGTTGGATATGTCTAACATATAATAAAACATTCATATCCAATACTTTATAAAAAGCCAAAATAATCGTGTCTCACATGTACATACGCAGAGCTATTAAAGGGTTCATAAACTGATGTGCGTGAGTCTTCACAATCATACTGTGAAATAACATAATGTTGCCTGCCATGACATGGCTGGCCATGACTGCGGCTGTGAAAAAAAAACAAAAACACAACCACAATACAAAAAGTGTGTGGTCCAAACAGCTTGTGGTCATGTTTACATGACGCTGAAGGACAGTAACACTGTAGCAGCATTGCAAGGATTAAAGAAATAACCCGTACAATCTTTGGGCCACTGCTTAATCCGCTCAAGTAAATACCTGACACTCAATTTCCAGCAAGACCGTCCATAGCTGCTATGATGGCTGTTGTCAGTACTGGGGGTTAACTCCATCTGCTGAAGGACATGAGAGGGTGATGAGGTGGCCATGACCTCTTCAGTGTCCCTCACCTTTGCACCAGAGCCTGATACTGCTCATAGAATGCTGCAGATTAAAGATAAAGGCTGTACGTTGTTCTGATATCCACTGTGGCAAAATGACAATGGATACAACATTTCATAGTGCATAATTTACCTTCATTTACCTTCTTAAACACAGACTATGAAGTTACTCATATACATAAAGAAACAAGTTTTCAGGAGTAGTTGCTGCATTTAAACTAATTGTTTCAGAATATCCTGTGCTTGAATTTGTTTATTTGTAATATTTTACATTCAGTGTCTGCTGTGGCACAGTTGCCCTTAATTACTTGTCAAAGCATGAGGCACTGCAAATGTTTCTCTCCTTTATTACGCAGCAATCAGAACTTCATGCTCCCTCTGTGCTATTTCAAAGCACAATTCTCATGCATTCAGATATGAAAAAAAAGAAGAATCTAAAAGGGTAGAAAATATCTTGAGTGGAAGCTTATAGCATGACATAAAAACACTTCTTACTCACCTACTGTGCTTCTCCAGAGACTTTTAAATCCTGCATTCAAACAGAGAAGCATAGCCACAAGCTTGCAGGGAGAGAGAGCTTTATAAACTCAGGGTGCAAGAGCAATGCAGGCTGGTATTAGTCTTCACAGTTGCTGCATTTATCCCCTAATTCCTGATTATTCTGCAGTGAGCTGCAAGGTGTGCTCAATTTACAACAGAATAGAAGACAAATTTCATCCCTGGGGGCGCAGCGGCTGAATGCATTTCTTCTTCTTCCTCTTCTTTTCAATTTTTTTTTAATTAGAGCTTAAAAGTTTAACAGTAACTGCTCAACCATTTAGAGCTGTGGTGGTGATTATCATGGGCAAAGTATTTTAATAACAGATCATTTAGCATTTTTAGTTCCAAGATCCCAGTAAAGAGGGTTGTTGAGCACTGGCCCTTTAGGCAATGGAAATATTTGCATGTTTTGTAGAGGTGGCTATTTTAACTCTAAAACAATTATTCAGATGCCTTTCATAATCTCAAATGGCTAAACTTAATAAATGGTGCATGTTTTCTCTTTCTAAAAAAGCAAATATATTAAACATTTAAAAGGCAAAAAAGTGATTTGAATATTCTGCAGTTAAGTACCCTGGTTTTCAGGGATCTTTTCTAACACCAGATGTATTTGTGTCTGGTATTTTTTTGCGGTTTGGATTTCAAGTTTAGGACTATCTTGCAATTATGTTGGACTTCGTCTTCGCAGTAAATACAATTGCAAGGCTAATGTACAATTAATGTGATGTGTGTGACTGGTATAATTATGTTGCATTTATGTTATGATTGACCATTCAATTAGTCCATTATCTTACATAGATTTATGATTTTATGTGATTTTAGAAAAGAGGTCAGGTTAGAATGTAGCAAAATGTCTCCCTCTCACTGTGACTATCGGAGCATAAAGCACAGAAAGTTTCCTTTTAAAACAGTTTTACCTCAAATACCTTCTCCAAGGACTATCAGGCAGTAAGTTATACACAGATCCATCCTGGATACAGATGAAGCTGTCACTAAAGTTCCACATTTTACCTTCAGGAAGTCCTATTTTTTTTTGTCAAAGGAGTTTTATCTCCTAACAGCACAAAGCAGCTTGCTCTTAAACTCTCATTAGAGCAGCATGTGGCTTTTGGCCAGATAAACGGTGAAGAAGAGCGATGGATGGAGGGGCGGACGAGTGGGTTGGGTACCAGTGGTGAAGACAATGAGATATGTTTTATTGGCAAGGACTAATTCTTCATTCCTCTAATTGAAGAAGTAAGGGCAGATCAATAAGCTTCACCAGGCCGCCCTGTTCTGGTATGCACTGACGTTATAGCAAAGACCAGGCAGCGCAAATAGATCTTTTATCAGCGACAGGGTTTAGTGTGTTTACAACACATCCCTTATCTTTCAAACTCCCATCTGTCCTGGTGCAGGAATCCAATTATGTTCCCAATATTAACCCCTTTGGAGAATTAACCCCACACACCACTACTCTTTGAACAAATAAAAGTGGGTGAGGAACCTGCTGCCAGTGTTAAATGAGGAAATAAATAATGGATGCCGGCTTCGCCTCTCTCCCTCTGTGTGCCACTGATCCTACCCACCTGGAGGGCTTCTAAATAAGATCCTACGCTGGCTGAGCACAACACAGCAGTTCATTGATCCCCACCCTGTGGTAAGGCCTCTTCCCTCAGGTGGGCATATGAAGGTTGAGGAGAAAGGGCATAGAAAACTACACAGGAACCAGACACAGAAATACACATACATACAGATGGTGGATGGCTGAATGACTCACCTGCCCTCCAGGGGGAGAGATCAAAAGAGTCAGCAGCTTGGATGTACATGTATGTGCGTGTCAGCCTGGTGGTACACTCCGAAGGAAATCAAATGTGGCATGTTCTCAAGAGCTATCAAATTGCTGTTGGATCTTTGCAGTTAATATGGTCTGTTTGTCTAATAGATCCACAGCAGATCGAGCAGCTTGTGAGTCACAGTGGAAGAGGACTGCCCTGGGTAAACCGGAAACACACAGCCCACTGCACACATGTACAGTAGACAGTTTGCAGTCAATCACATGATATCACTGACCATGTCCAAACCAAAATATACTCTGTGATGAAAAATGAAGCTGTAGAAATGCTTTGAGAAGTTTTGCTGTGCATTATGCCGCAAAACTGCAGGTTTAACATTAAATTAAAATAAACATATCAAATCACATGCAACAACAGCAGGAAGCACTACATGAAATGAGAAAGACATTGAAAAAACACCAGAAAAAAGATAACCATAAACAGACAACATCAGCCGTCTGTAAACTCCAGACCGAAACTGTTGTAGCATCAAATAGGAAGAGGTCCAAGTCATCAATCAGGAGTAAGTGGACCTTGGGTTTTTTACTACAGTTTACAAGGACAGGAATGAACTTTCAGACTCATAACAAATTCTGTTTACACAGAGAATGCTGCTTTAGAGAATACTCTTGATGGCAAAGAGTGTATCTTCTGTGTCACTGAGCACTTTATTAGGAACACCTGTGCAATCTAATGCAATCCAATACAACAGCTCTGCCTTAAATTGTACTTTTACGAAGCTTATACATTTTCAGTTTTTGTTGACACTCTCAGAAAGGTGATAATTCAACTAAATGTTTATGCTCCCCTCACTGGACAAAACATTAGGAACATTTTTCAGTATAATACACTCCAGTACACCACCACCACCCACTACAACCTCAATAATAAACACAAAGTAGAATTATTTCCTTTTTGACAACAGCTGTGTTTCCATTAGATTTGCAAGAGAATTTTAAGCAAATTTTTGAAATGTTGCAAAAAGGAAAATGCAAATTTGGTGCGTTTCCATCAAGTGGTTTGAAGCGAATAAACTAGGCTATGCAATGTGTAATTTCATCAGAAGATGGTGGTATAGGCTTAAATAATCCACCAGTAAACAAAGTAGAATAAATAGAGGTTGCCAACTGGAAACAAAACAAATATTTATATTGCCTTGACGAGAGAAAAATGGAGATCTTCAGGAATTAATTTCAATTGGGCAAGTTGTGATTGTTCTTTCATGTCAGCTAGTATTGTCCATGTTTCATGAAGACGCCGAAAGCGGAAACAGCTGATCAGTCATGTGAGTTAAACATTTGCTACGTCATTATTTATTCGACAAATCCGTTTCCACTGCCCATTTTGTACATAAACTCTTTCTGACATTTCCAAAATCCACCTCAAGCGAGCATAAAAACTTTTTTGAGAAATTGGAGAAGTTTTTTTCAAATGATTGCATTTCCATTAAGCTTTTTTAATGCAATACTTCAAAATGCGCATACAAACAGGTTAATGGGAACACGGCTTATGTTTACAAAAACTGAAAATGTATAAGCTTTGTAAAAGTAGAATTTATGGCAGAGCTTTTGTATTGGATTGCACAGGTGTTCCTAGGAAATTGCCTGGTGTAATATATACACGCATACACATACATATACATAAACCAAAAGTCTGGACACACCTTCCCATTCACTTGAAAGAGGAAGTGTCCAGACTTTTGACTGGTACTGTATATATATACTCTAGATTCATATCTATAATGCAATACCATCAGGGAGGCTTCTGATCGGTCCCAAATTTATTCTATGGCATGATAACGACCCTAAACATACAGCGAGAGCCATAAAGACCTATTTTCAGTGACAAGAAGAAAAAGGGGTCCTGCAACAGATTATATGGGCCCCCCACAGTCTGACTGAACATCATTGAGTCAATCTGGGATTACGTGAAGAGACAGAAGCAGCTGAGACGCCTAAATCCACTGAAGAACTGTGGCAACTTCTCCAAGATGCTTGGAACAACCGACCTGCCAAGTGCCTTAAAAACTGTGTGCAAATGTACCGAGAAAAATTGATGCTGTTTTAAAGGCAAAGCATGGTCACACCAAATATTGATTTTATTTAGGTTTCTTCTCTTTACTGCACTTGGTTTGAAGTTTATAATAAATAAAAGCAATTTATAGCAGTATTTTTGTAATTTTTGTTTACTTTTAGTACCTAAAACTTTTCTACTATATATGTACAATACTGTACATATATAGTACCAGTCAGAAGTTTGGACACACCTTCCTATTCCCTTGAATATATGAATAATGTATACTAGCACAGTATATGTTACTAATTACTGAATTCAACTCAAACCCGTTTTCACGAAATAGTGAAAGAGGATGGAAAAACCAGTTCCCGAACACATACAAATGCTTAAGGTCAGTATTGTTCATCTTTTATTCATGTAGCAGAGCAAATCTCAGGGTCAATATTGTGCAATTCATCTCGTCTTCATGTAGCAGAGCAAATGTTAAAAGTATATGTGCTGGAAATGCTTTCAAAACCTTCCAGTGTAGATTCAACCAATGTCTCCGGTGGCTTTATTGCATGAAAAATTCAACCACACAATCACAGCTAGCCCACAAATACTGCACTAATACACACTACCCGCTATACTGATAATACAGACACATAACAAAGTATTATTCGAGATATGACCTATTTTTTTGGAGTACTTCAAATGAAACTCAGATTCTGTGTATGTGATGATACATACAGTACAAGATACTTCCCTATTGGTAATTTAGGAGTGAAAGAAAATCCTAGTAGTCCTATGTACTTACCCTCTTCTATATATTAGAGTTCTGCAGAATATTTTGGCCACAAAGTCCAAACCAGAGCGAAAAGCCCGATATAGCCAATATTTTTATATCCAAACTCTCTCTTTGGTGAACACAAAGCAACACACAGACACTGTTCAACAGCTTCCATAGGTTATCAACCACCATCAACATAAAGACATAAACACAGGGTGGTTTCATTAAGTCTATCCAAGCGATAAACCAGGAAGGTTAATTAATCAAACCTGACTTTGCACTTTGCCTTGATTTTAGAAGAACATAACATGAAGCAAATTCACAAAGTTCTCCAAATCTTTGCCATCTGGTAGAACTTCACAAAGCTGTCTCCAACATGTTTTAACCCTCATATTCTGCCATATATTCAAATAACTATCAAAAGAACTATGAGTCAACAGCCACGCTAGCACTGTGAGTCTATAGCACAGCAGTGCTTTGAGCTACATGCTAACAATAGCATGCTAACATGTTCACAGTTACTGATTTCAAGTAGGTGTGGTATAATGTTTACCATGTTAACTATCTTAATTTAATGTGTTAGAATGCTAACATTTGCTAATCAGCACTAAACAGAAACTATAGTGAAGGTTATTGGGAATGTCATTAGTTTTGCTGGTATTTGGTCATAAAAGTAAAGTAAAAGAAGTAGTGACATGATAGTGGCGGTCAGAGGATCACAAAAGTTATTACTATTCATCCTGAGAGCCATGAATGTTTAAGCCAAATTTCTTTGTGATCCCTCTAATAGCTGTTGAGATGTTTCACTCAAAATTCAGGGCTATAACCTGTATTAACACATTGCAAATAAACAACACATCCTTATAATTAAATGACCAGATAGGTTGATTGTACCATGCACGACCCATAAGAGCATTTTCTAATATGCTGTAGGCCATAGCCTCTTTTGGCAGCTTTCCAAAACCGGTACATATCACTGTTAAAAAATAATTGTGTTTTATGATGTGACAACACTGTGGTTAAGGTCTGGTTAGGTTTAGGCACAAAAAACACTTGGTTAGGGTTAGGCAAAGGTCATGGTTTGGGTTAAAATGATCACTTGAAACATGGAGTAGGTTAAAGATATTACTTTCTTAAAGTTAGGCAACCTTTGTCGTCGTGGCAACAGTAAACATCACAATGATAGTAGATAGTAGTTTGTTCTGACTTGCGGTTGGAAACATGACACTGGTGGTTGGAAACAGGAAGCGAACAGAGGGCTCCTGCAGCTAAGTCCACTTTTTGCCATCTATATATCTAGCAAACCACACCTACCACCTCCGAATATGGAAATTTGTCACTTAATATAAACGTCATCTGAACTGCGTCACTTCCTCAGGTCATAATTACTAGTGTTTGTTACTCAAACAAAACTATAGGTCATTTTTTGCTACTGAATGTATGAGGATGGGCTGCAAATAAATCAGCAGGGAGTTGGGGACACAAGGATTCTGCTGTAGTGCGGTCAATGTGTGATGGATGAAGAACAAATTAGTAGTATATATTATAATCAGTCTTTCATTGTTATATTAATAATGCAATACAAGTACTAAATTGAAACATTTAATGTTTAATATACTAGAAGCCCTAACACAACCAAAATCCAATGTGTGCTCATGAAAATGTGTCAGAACCCAAACCAAATTTGTCAAAGACATCGAGTCCCATTGGGAAATAGTCAAATCTGGTCAAATACTTTATATTGTTTGTGTGTTAAACTTGTAGCTTTTATTTACTAAAACACTCTGATACAGGCTCCGTGGCAAAAGGCACTGGTTGAAAAAAGTGCTGACTATTTTGGTAAGTAATTGTTTCCGATGTATTTCTCATAGTTGGCGCTCTTGTTACTTGAACACCTAGTTGACTGATGAAGTAGCAACAGCACACCTTTACAAGTTGTGTGTTGTCAGTTCTGTCTAAGACAGAATGTATGGAGTCTAGTCTGTCTAATGCCATATCAAACAGTGTGGATTTTTTTTTTGTTATCACTGATGCTAGTCTCACTGTCAGCTCACAGGTTGTCTGTCCCACTGGGAAAACTCCCCTTACTCCAGATGGCAAGTCCACCCCCGACTGTCTCCATTATCTTTGACAAGAGGAAAGTATAATAGCACATCTAGGAGGAAGAAAAAAAATGTACAGCTGAAGTTACAGAGTTTGACTCACACTTGATTAATGGACCTGTTTTTGCTAAAAACCTGGTGGGCACATTTGAATTTAGAGTTTATAGATAAGAGATCTGGCATTTCTACAATCCTTAGGAATCGCTTGACATCGGCAGACCTTCATACTCCCACATGATCAGAGCCTTATAGAATCTTTGCGTTTCGAGGAGCACGTCTGTCCTTTAAGGGAGGATAAAATTATAGGTTTCTTGACAGACCTTTATACCACAGGCACAAAGCTGAAAGTGCAGGTCTTTGTCTTATGGGAGGGAGTCAATGACGGCGAGTTGGCAATGTTCTGGTGCATACTCAGGCCTACAGCCACAGCTGGAGAGAGGCATACATTCTTCAAACAACACCCACACACACATTCACTTACTCACACACACCATTACCTCTATACCCTCCAAGCAATGACTGGGTTGCATAGACTTGGACTCTAATTTAATGTAATTTCATTTATCACTCTGAATTAGATTTCATGTTGCTACTTAATAATTTAAATCCCCTGGAAAGCACTCTTGGCTTTCATCTCAGTTTCAAGGAACACTGGGAGAAGATGACCGGTGGTAACTGTAATGGCAACTACAGTGGCCATGATTTAGTTTGCTGCAATGCGCAGGCAAAATATGGAAGCAAGATAATTTGTGTACCTTGTAAATTTCATAGTGCAGGATGACAGAAGTGTTGAGTGTCCAGTGAAATCTGCTCAACCTAAGTGCAATTTGAGCTTATTCCTGTCTTTAGTCACAGAATGCAAATTCTTAAGATCCTGAGATGGTTCTAGGTGGAGTTCAGGCCTAAGCAACAAACCTGGACCCTCTGATGGCCCCCTTATAATTCAGTGGGGGTTTCTCTGAGGAACCAAGGATAGTCAGGACTCCCTCACTATACAATTAACTATCACTATAATTTAATGAAAAATTATAATAATTTTCTTTGTCAAATAACAGACACTAGATCCTTGTTTCATTAACACAGCAGACTCTTCACCGTAGTTCTCAAATAAGTAAAACATTGCCCCTGTCGGTTGTAGCCACTGCTAAATGTCAGACAGTGAGTGTGGTCAAACTGCATATTGCACCCTTACAGGAGTCTATCTCTGGGAAGAAAAGTGATGTTACCATCATTTAAAAAAAAAAAAAGTTAAAAATCAGATGCAGATACTATCATGTCAATGCAAAACTAGGAATGGACATTTAAGTGAAACCACCAGGAGAGTTAGCTTGTGATATAAGATGTCAGCTCCAGTTTTCTTGTAAGAGTTAGTTAGCAGGAATGGAGTTCTGTCAACAAACATTTTTTTTTTTTTTTTTTTTCCATTTTTGCATTTCTTGGCTCCTCAGTCGCCTATGATGTGAATGAGCCTGTGCAATAGGTCTTCTGTTAATGCATTGTGAGAATTTCTTCATTCTTGTTTTGTTTTTAAGCAGTGCTGTATAATATGTGATCAGCTTAAAGTAAATAGAATACGGTCGACCTTAGGCTGTTTTTATATGTCATGCATACAGATAAAAGTGTTTCGTATAGTACATGCATTGATACTTTCTGATGTGAACATACATTTTTAGATCTCTGATTGTTTATAGTGTTCAATCTTAAGTATCATTTTCCGTACTGTATATATTTGGTTTGTTAAGGTAGAGTAGTGAGTAAGGAGATTGTTTTCATAGATGTACATACATAGATACCATATGGTGGTGCTCTTTAATATTAAGCACAGGAACCATTCAGTCATGCTAAGATGAGTGCTTTGAAATAATAAATTACAAAATGCAAATAAGGAGAAGATTAGTCTGTGTTTATGGGTGGCATTTAATTTTAATTGGTTCATTATTTCCAGAAATTACATTTTTAAACTCTCCTGACTGCCACAGCTGTGCTTGGTGCTGTGTCGAGGGAATAAATGCTACAGGTCGAGAGCATCCCTCTCTGCAAACCAGGTTGCTGTGTACAAAGTATAACTCAATGTGAATTTGGCCAGTCTCATCTCTTTCAGGTGTTAGGATTGACGATGAAAAGAAATTGAACCACTGAACGAAACTCACTGGAGTATATCCTCAACTTCTAAGAGGACAAAATTATTGAAGCTATGTGGTTACAGCTACTTTCACTGGTAAATGGAAAAGCAATTTTATCCAAAACGTTTTTCAATGTGCCTCTTATTCACCCATTCACACACTGATTGCAGCGAGCTACAATGCAAGGTGAGTTTCAGTGTCTCGCCCAAGGACAATCCAATTCCAACACAAGGAAAAAAAGGACATAAAATGAGAAAAAGGACATGTGAGACGAAGTGTTGTTTTTGTTGTGGGTCATGGAATATTTCTCTCCTTCAAACCACCTAACACCTATCCCTAGTGACACTTTTTGAATGGCTGAAGCAAAGTCGCCCTAGAGGCACCCTTCTGTTCAGCCAATGGCCTAATGGATTAACAGGCATCCATCTGAATGTACGCTCTATTATTTTTTCTTTCCAATGTTGTTTATGGATAATACATTTCAAGTTAGGATGGTGTTGTTGGAGTCTGCACACAGGAGACATCTGAATAAGAGCTCCCACAGACAGAATTTCTTGGATTCTGACATGCTGCTTGCACATATTGTATGGTGTTGCCAATATTTAAAAGCCAAAACTAAGAATATAACTGGTTACATCCACAGTAAATGTTATGCCACAAAATACTGTCTTGAAAATCACTGAAGAGACAATTTCAAGCAATTTGGATTCAGGGAGAAAACACTGACCAATGTATACACAAACACAAAATGTGCACTATATTATTTATTTCTTGTTTGTAGAGAGCTGAAGTGAAACCAGAACTTATTCCATAAGTAGAAAACCTCATTTAAATCCCATTGTCATTTGAGATAACATAAATAACTAAGCCTTGGAACAAAGCCTTTAACAACAGTATGTCCTGTTGTTGAGATAAGGATAGTAATAGAAAAACAACACAAAAAAGGCAATCTAATATTGTGGTTTGTTCAATATTTCTTTTTTTAGCGACCTTTAACAAACCCCATTTCCCATAAGCCCTTGACCATTCCAGGTTAAACAAATGAGTCAACCCCATGGGTGAGTCAAGTGGCTGTAGTCAGTTCAGATACGTCCGTAATGACAACAGGATAGTGAGTTGGAAAATTGAAAAGCGTGTTTTTGAACACTATGGATATGTACAAAACCAAGTTGTGATGACCCTGCCATGCTGATAAATTTTGATGGGAGCTGTAGTGTTTTGTATGCCAAAAAAAAAAACTTCTAAAAGCAAGTGCTGTAGTGGAACATTCAAGAATTTGAAAAGCAAACCTCAGGAACATGTTTCTTTTTTTTTTTTTTTTAAGAGATTTCATTGATTACAGAAGCAAGTGGAGCAGAGGCTCACTTGGATGTTACTTCAGGACTTTGGCTCTCTATTTGATGTGAGCGTAGTCTGATTTCGCTAATTTAAGAATCTATTGTAACTTATGCCCACACATCTACGAGTGCGGCAGCTAAGGACAAATCCTCTCTTGTAAGTGACTTGAAGGGTCTCTGAAACTGATGAAACTCATCAGAAACATTTGCTTTAAGGAATAGAAAGAGATGGACTATGATGAAATACAGGGATAACAAACTCAAAAATAAAAATGAAACAAAGAAAACAGATAGTGCTAAAGCTGACCTTTATAGGGCGTTGAAAGGAGAAGAGGTTCAAATGTATGGTAATAAAAGATATAATAAAAGATTTTCAGCAATAATACATGGGACAGTTGTCTCACACTGGTGTCGTGTTCTGTATTGCAGATTCAAGCCCGGTTTGTGACCTTTGTTCCTTCTAATCCCCCGTCTTTCTTTGACGTCTTTATCTTCAGTCCAAGGGTATGATACAGAAATGCCACAGAATATATATTAAAGTATATGAAGAGGCACTGTGCTATGAAATGAAGCTAAAGCTGTGATACGAAATGAAGCTAAGACAGAGTATCCTTTGTTTCACTTATTTGACATTTCAGCTTTATTAGGGGGTATGGCATGCAGAGTCCACAACAACAAGGGTCAGAAGAAGGTTAGTGACACAGCACAAATGTTGTGAGTTGGCTTCAAACAAGTGCATTTCCTCAAATTCAATAACCTCAAGTGCAGAATACACGCTTTGTTGAAAATGAAATAAATAAATAAAACATGGATATCACACGTTGTTTGAGGATGTGCAAATCAAATAACCTTCCTCGGATCATTTGCTATCATGTGCAACAAGGGCAAAATGAACCCTGGAACCGGCTATAAAATGTCAGTATGCCCATATAGATGACTGGTTTTCATCAGGATAAGACTTGATCCAGAGATAAAGTGCCCCTCCTTATCGGCCATGACAGTTCTCACTTGTTCTATCACACACAAAGTGGAGGCGCACGTCGCGCTGTTCACAGGACTCCCCGCTGGCATCAATAGCAGCCGGATTTTCAAACGGGATTTCACTGGTCTCAGGCTTGTGAGCAGCGATCCTTGATGCAAAGCTGTCTTATCTGACAAGTGTGTGAGAGTGTGTATGTGGGTGTATTTTTTACTGAGTGTATGTATTTCGGCGTATGTGTTTGTGTGTATACAGGGTGTGTGTTCATCACTCTGGATGACTACACAGACACTAGTTATCTCAAATCAAGAGGAGCATAAGGGCTTTAGACTACCCTCCACCACTCCACCCTCCCTCTGTCACCCCTCCTTTCTATCCATCCAGTCATCCATCCACCACTAGTACTCCATCACCCCCCCCCTTCCTTTCCCCTTATCCTTCATCCACAGCATAGAGCTCAGGCTCCTGGGGAGATTATGTCTGCCTGTCAGCTTCTCTGTTCTGATAGGTTAGAGCAGAGTTTTTATTTTTTCATCCCTCCTGCACACGTGAAAGCCGACATGATTGGCACTCATCTCAAGTTCTGATTGTTGTGCTGTGTGCAGATTTTGTGGGGGAGTCACTTCTTAGATTTTGATACAGAGGCAAAGCTCTGCTGACAGCCCAAACGACGAAGGTGCAGCAAGCAGTCACCACCTCTTTATCGGTAAATGCAGGCATTCTCTTGTCTCCAAAATGTCTCCTCCTGGGAGTTGTCTCGTATTGCTGAGTCATAATGGAAGAATGGTTCAATGCTGTCACATCTGAACTCAAAGGAAATCTCACTAAGGGACTCTTGTTCCTCTAGGAATGGCAAGAAGACATCTGTTTTAATTTAATTGATTTAGTTGTTATTGACTTAATTTGCTCAGGAAGATTCATGTAATGAGTGGCCAAGGCAAGAGTTGAACCCAGGCCAAAGGTGGGCATGAGTAATTGCACAAGTCAAATTTCAACCATTACTGCATACACTTTACAATCAAGGGGCATCTCTTTCTTCATTACTGCAGTGCTGCGAGACTTAAGAATGATCCAATTGTTTTTTTCTTGATGGCCGACTTCCATTTTAATTTTTACCCACACAAATTGACTTCATTATTGCTGTCTAGTGTACAAAGTCAATACAATTCTCATTCCATAAAATTCCCTGCAAAGTTCAATTTAATTCATTATTAATTTGCAAGCTGTGTTGTTTATTATCAAGTTGTGAAACTTTTGCAAAAACAAATGTTTTAATAACAGCCTCTTTAAATGTCAGGTGGATTTTTCAGGTAATTTTCAAATAATGACCAAAAAAAGGGAGACCCATTTCTTACTAACAGCAAATTCATACTTGCTCAACCGTCATGCCGCCGTGCTATATTTCTTCTGGTACACACTATTACAATGTTGTGAATGAAATCACCTGAATATATTTAAAACCATAGAGCTGTTTTTGCAGCCAAGTACCATTATTTCAGAGTCTAAAACTTTACTTTGACACCTTTGTCCTAATGTTGAAAATTTGAACTTTCATTCTTTTCTTGTTACAGAACTAGGAAGCTACGCAGTCAGTCAGAAGAGACAGATGTCAGAACAGTGGGTGCTACAATCAAGAAGGTTACTTTGCTCCAAAGTGGTGCCACTCACTTTTTAGTCATTCTAAAACCAGGCTTATACACAGCTGTCACAACTGTCATTTATTTTTTTCTGTCGTGCTCACATTAAACAACCTTTTCTCCTGTGGGTTCTGGTCTAGCCAACATAGTGGTGGGCACACCAAATGATGTGGCACAGAGGAGGACTCACACATTAAAAGATTTTTTTAATTTGGATTCACCCATGAAGGATCTCACAGCACAAATGTGAAACATACTTTATTTTTCACCTTTATGTGCTAAAGTAGAACTTGAAAAAGAAGAGAAGCTTGTTGTACTTACTGTGTATGCACTCATATACGTACAGCAGAAGACAACATTGATGTTGGAAATGAGGAAGTTTGGAGAGATGCAAGGCAGTATGGGTTCAACCAAACAATGATTGCAATCAAAAACATTAACTACACATATCCAGTGTTTGTTTGTGAGTAAGTGCTCAGTGACCATTGTTTCTCATCCTTCTCAAAAATCTATAGTATGTGTTGAACAGTAAAGGGACAGTACACATTAATGCTGACAAAATCAGCGATGTTTTAAAATCTCCAGATGTCTGGTGACATGCCTCTCTGACCCACTCTGAATTAAAACAAGCCTCAATCACAGTTTTGTGCAATTACACAGAAAACTTTATTTCGAAACATAATTTTTAAACATGTCTTGGATATCCAAATGTATTGTACTGAACAATTTCTCTCATCAATACTCTTAAAAGGTCATAAAGTCATTTTATCCAAATTGCAAAAAATGTAAAAACCATTCAACTCTAGTGCTGTCTGGCCATGAAGATAGTTTAATTTTTTTTATTTTTTTATAAGCGGTGGTTTTAAGATATCTACTTATGTAACTTCTGCCAAGACTCCAAAGCAACAAAGATGAATGGTTTGTGTTGCTAAAATCATTGTTAATCCACAGACTGCATTGTCAAGAGTTTTCTGAGGGACTATTTCTTTGGTAGAAAGGATTTTCAACCAAAACTATCTGCATGGCTGGCTATAGTGTGAAGGGGAAAAAAAAAACTCTTTGTAATTTGGATGAACTGACCCTTTAAGTATGCTGCGATAATTGCACTGTGTCTGTAATGAAGAGAAACCAAGAAACTGATGAGTTATATCCAGCAGCAAACTTTATACTTTACAGACCCTTTCTTGGCCAAGTCTCTGATCCACATCAGCTAATTGGTGTTTATGTGCTATTGGGCAATACTTCCTCATTGATCATCATCAGATGTTTTAGCATAACAGATGACATTATTCAAAACATGTCAGTAGTTCACTGAGTTCACTGGCTCATTATATTATGGTGCAAGTGTGGAAAGCAACTTCATTTCTCTGGTCTAAATAAGACCATTTAAGCTTAGAGAACATGAAATAATAATATGGCTGCCAGTGCTGCCAGAGGACCAAGAACTTCACGAGCTATACATCTTATTTCATTTAAAAGTGGAACAAATGAGATACAAAGCAAGATCGCTACTTCTTGAAATGTTCTTACAATAAGTTCTTTTTGCACATGCAGTCTTTTGTACGTTTTTTTTTTTTTACAACTTACCATTCGTACCCTCACCTCGGTGCATCCACACTGTCATTGCTAACGGATGAAAATGACTGTAATTTGTACCATTAGATGTCCTTTCCCACAAGCAGCCTGATGCCTCTCTGAATCCCTGACTGTCAGAAATACCTGCAGGCTCAGCATGAGTCTATGAGTCACTGCTATCTTCTCAGAGAACAAAGACAAGTACGGAAAAGACTATCTCAAGCTTTCCGAAATGATCGGACACTGTCAGAACATTTAGAGACTGTTGAATGAAATGACACAAATTGTGGTCAAACATATAGAACAAATGATTGAAAACTTGAAAAATGCTTTAAAAATACAGTATATGGCAGCAACACTGTGTGTTGCTATATGTCAGACTTTACACACTCTCTGCCTTAGTGGGAAAGAATGAATCAAGGCGATCCTTAGTTCATAGGGGGAGATAGACAGACAGAGGAACAAAACGAAACGGTGCGAGGAGCTTACTGGCAGTGATGGCAGTGCCAGATGGGAGAGGGAAGAGCTGCCCGTGAGAGGCGCCAGTAAGCAGAGACAAGTGGTGCCAGCCCAACTGTGTCTAAAAGGAGGTCCAGCTATTTAATCAAACCCAACACTGAAACCGCACCAGTGCCAGATGCAATTCAAATCCTTATATAACCCAAATGCCAATTAGTTTTATATAGATTTCCCACCACACCCAGTGATGTTAGAGTAGCTGCTGCTTATTATCATTTGTGAATAAACTGAATCTTCCTAGGATGGGAGACATGATAAATGTTTCAGAATTGTAAGATGCTGGGTTATAGGATCTAGACAGAGAGCTCGGTTGAAGATTCACACAAAGAAATGTAAATTCACTCTTTCAACAGTGTTATATTTACACAGCAGGAATTTGTTACATTACGTAAGAAGTTTGAACATTTGTCCTTCACTTAATCCAGAACTGGCTTGCAGCTAACTGCATCTACTGCCAGGATTCAAACATCCTGTCATTTATGTGATTGAGCTGCCAATACCGTTCCACCTACATACACACCTACACCTAGTGAAGAGAACTAATGCTAACTAATAACAAGACTATCACTCAAAATGTCAAAGTATCCTTTTGAGACAGCTGATGAAATCATCTTGTGCTGCTCTGTGGGGGATGAAGGGACAAGAGTAGGGGGCAGCTAGTTTGAGCAAGAAATAACTGGAAATACCTTGATTAAATTCAGAGGTGTGAGATTTTCATCAGCGTGATATGGCTCAGTGGGGGTGTTGGGGTAATGGTAGGGGCCGGGAGTATCTCCTGTTGACAGAAAGGACACACTGCTTGTCAGCAAAGTCATCTTTTCTGCACGCAACATCTGCACTGATTTCATGTGCACTGTAAGCAGGCCATTAATCTAAACCAGGACCACTCCTTATCGTGCAGAGAGCGACAGGCACCCTCACAATGTGTACAGAGAATGAAAAATAGATATCAGATTTTTTTTTCCTTCACGGCATTTGTCTCTGTGTCTGTCTCTTTGTGCACCATACTCTTATCAACACCTCACTCCTTCTCCCTCTTCGAGGTCATTTGAATTTGACATGGTTTTGTGTCCAGCTCTCTTAAGCAGTGCGACACAGAAATACCTCATCCCAAAATAGCACTGTGCCTCTTGGCCCCCCCCTTTTTCTTTTTTTTTTAGAGTGCTGCAGCCACGGAGTTGGATCGATGCACAGTGGCGCTGATGCTGTGGCATTTCCACAAGGAGATGGATGTTGTGGGGTCTTTAAGGCAACATTGTGACATTTACATAAGGAAGAATAGATGCTGTCGGGCCAAAGAGGACAGAAAAAGTGGTGCGAGAGGAGCACCGGCACAGCATTTATCACCCCATCCTCACTGATGTTCCTTGACAGTCATTTTGCCCCTCCTGCTGTGGTACAGAGATGGTACACGAAATATTTTCTGTTCACCATCTGCAATTTCAGCTAGCAAAGGAACTAAGGTGATGACATTTGACAGCACACCACATCCAGCACTGGAGAGAGGTTAATGTATAGATTTAAATAAAGATTTTTATAATTTTTTTCTGTTGATCAGAGCAGCAAGATGATTCAGCTTGCCGTCTTAAGCACAGTGGGTATTTATAAAGGAGGACAGGATGTGCAGAGGGACTCTGAGCGCAGCAGAACTCAAAGCTGAGCCAGGCAATCTTGAAGTTATTCAATCAAAAATGAGTACATTTCATATTATGAGTACCATATTGAGTGTGGGCCAAGGTGTGCTGCCCACAGAAAATGTTTCAAAGCTTGGGAAATTATTACTAAAATATACCGTTATATGTCAGACTGACATACAGCAGACTGCTCCAGAGAGGAGATTCTTCCTGTCAAGTAAAGTTTTGCTTTAAGTAAAAAAAAAAAAAAAGTACAAGCTTGCAGTTTGTCTTAAGGAGTCATCATTATCCTCATCTCAATGGTTAAATTAAATTTAAATTCATCCATTACATAGACACATTTGGATTGCACCGCTAAATGTTTCATGGTTAATTGGAGTTTTCCAAAAAGAATGTGCTCAGTCAGAAACTTTTCTAATAAAAAAGAACTGAAATGTAATAGCAATGTGAATTTATGGGATTATAATGGATTTGGTGCATTCCATGCCCAAGGATTTTCCAAATCGCACCATGGAAACCGTTGGCTTAGTTGTATGCAGCTGAAAAAATTAGTGCAATATATTGGAGCATCTGTCTTATTTACTGATCTCAGATATCCTATTCTGTCATGAGGGAGTTTATTGAAAGGAGTGACTACCATGAAATCACTCATACTGCTTCTCATTGAGGATTATATTGGATATAAATGGATCGAAATGGAGCTTCAGGTGAGTTATTGACTGCAGGAGTTATCATCAGATATTGGTATTGAATTAATCTGTGTTTTGATGCTTATAGTGGAATGAAAGTGGGATTTAAGGAGTTCAGATAACTGAAAGGATCAGTGAGATATATCAAATAAAGCATGTCATGCTTGATTTGTACAGGATTTTACTGTTTATGGAGATATATTGCACTATCATTTTCTGATTCTAACAATTATAACACTCTCATAATATGTTAATAATTCCTTATGAGCACTGCATCCACTAAAAGAAGCTATATCCCAATAACTGTGCAATCTACCATTCAATTCTAATTAGTTCATAGGCTTATAATGTGCTTGTCTTTCTGGCTGAGCTTTTAACACATCACTGAGTCCAGTTGGTTGTTTTTTTTTTTGTTTGTTTTTTTTTATCAGTGAATGGTCTCATCAATTCAATATCCCACTAAGCTTCTGAAGCAGCACTGCAGGGAGATTTTTTTTTTCAAATTGAAAAACCCTAATCTGTGCCAGAGAGAATTTCCATATCTGCTACTGTTGATTTAGACACTGCTTGCCCCGTCTCTGAACTGGCCAGTAAGCGTAGGATTGTAACACAGTGCTTTAGTTCAGGAAGGCGCCTGGCTATGACGCTGCACTTCTGTCCGGCCAACTTCTGCAGCGTTAGTACTTTAGTGGTGCCTATGTTTGCTGCCCCCAACTTTTTGAGGCTCATATGGGCCATGCTTAAAGAAATCCAAATATTTTTTTATGTACTCATTTAAATTTGTGTCTACCACTGATGCATTTTTGTTTGGTTAAAAATGAAAACACAAAAAATAGAAACACAGTAAATGATCACAGATATTTTGTTCCAGGTTTTATCATTTTCTTCTCACAGATGCCACCATAAAACATTTTAAAACAATCTTTTCTACAGCTTCAACCTATGCTGTAAGAAAGAAAAAAAAAAGACGTGTTCCTTTTAGCCCTATGACTGGAAGTCATACATGTTGTCACAGAAGCTGACATCTGAATTGCACAGATCTTATCACTGCCTCCATACTCTATAAATCACAGACCAAGTGCAGCAATGTGCAAGTCTCCGGTATCTATGAACAAATCACCTCATTGAACTCAAACTGAACATCTGGATCTGGAAGCCAGAAATCTCTACTGCTCCTAGAAAACACACATATCACACCTTTACAACAGTGCTGAGGCTGCAGTGAGGGGTCTATTGAAAAGCTGTTTCTCTGCACCGTGTGACACATAACATCTGCAAGTCATCCGACACATTGCAGAATTATATCTCTCTCTCTCCAGAGATGAGTTGTGCCCTGAAGACAAACTGCAGTGATGAATCTCCATAACTGTCTCCTTCCTTCACAGTTGCTATGAGGGTAGGGGCCCTGTTCTCAAGGCAAGCAAAAGTAGCCGCATCTGTTTGGATAAATCGAGCAGTGATTTTCAAACTCAGAGCATGTGAACCAGTTCCAATACTGCAAAAAAAAAAAAAAAAAGACATTTCTCGTGAACATAATCTAGCAACATTTATTTTTACTCTAAAGCATATTTGGCAAACTATTTTGTAGTGTATTGATGCAATTTTGCAATGCATGCTGGATGAACCTGGATAATGAAGCAGACCGTTATGAAGAAAACTGTGTAATGACTTTCAACTTTTATATTGTTTCCACTTTTGACAAATGACAAAAAAATGAATTACCCTTCTCAGAAAGCTATTTAAAGTCTTTATAGGTTACAAGAATGTTTTAAAAATAATGTTTTTATCATGAAAAGGCAATTTTAAAGCTGTATGATTGATTTGTGTCATACAGCGATTGAGTTGACATTAATTGAAACTCTGGTTGTTCACAATACATCATTTATATGGAGTCCTTATTGAGGCATCAAATCAATCAGAACCAATAACATCTTCTGTGCAGACGTAGGCGTACGCAAGACACGCAAATCATACAGAATTTCTGATTCTCTGTGTGTGGAGGGTCCTCTGTATCACACCAGAACTGCTCTATCAGCAGCCATCAGGCCAGTGTGATGAGCTCCTGGCGTGCGAGGGTGATGTACACTGTGGTGCCAATGTCCTTTCATTCCTCATTTCACTTTAAAGCTTTCTACATGTTGGCTCAGTGAGATGAAGTTTGGATCTCCTCCCTCTGCCCCACTCCAATCTGCCTCAGTCACGGAGAACCACATGTCCTGGCTGTTACATTTCTGAATACAACATCTCTATTGCATTTTAATTGATCAACTGTAGTTCATATTAACGAGCTATACTTTGAGTGTGTCGTTGCATTAAACACAATGCATAAGGATCAATCAATGAGCAAATAGCCTATTTGGACAGGCCATCAATATAACATCTTTCACAACATTTAAAATAAAAAATAAATTCTAAAACATGTTATGAAACCTTAAATAATTTTGTTGTCTAAATGATCGATGCTTACAGGTCATGACAATACAAGATACTTATGAAAGTTCTGGTCGCTTATCATGATGTTTCGGGTATTCATGAAGCATATACTCTGATGTGGTTAAAGATGCATTGTGTTGAGTGATGATCTTGTTTTCTATTTTGGTATCTCTGCTGAGACAGCCCTCTCTGCAAACTTCAAAAGCTTGTCCCCTCAAATACACACACATAGAATAACATGTACATCAATATTAATGTACAAATGCATGTATTTACACAATTTTTTTTTTTTTCTTCGTCTGTAGCTTTCAGCAGCTAGTAGTCCCTAACGTTAGCAGGGATTATTTTGATAAATCAAGTAAGTTAGCCAGCTAGGCAACCCAAAACCCACCTAATTCCAGGGTAAATGACTCTACAAGCTACTCAGTGGTTTGGAGAACAAACTAGATGGCCAAAGATAGCAACTTTCATCCAAAGTAGCTAACACAGTGTCTACGCAGAAAGCATTCTAGTCACACCTCAATGAAAAATGGGGAGGATGTGGTGAAATATGTGTCTACTATTTGAAAAAAGAAACTAAAAACTAAAATAATAGACACTGCATTTTAGGAGGGGGGGCGAGGATTCAGGCTTGATTCAAGGGCACTGGCCTCTGCCTTGAACTGGCACGTTTTCACAACGCAGCCTGTGCAGACATTGTGTTAAAGTGTGTTCAGAAAATAAACCAAAACTGTCTGCATAGGTTGATATCACTAAAGATGAAGTGGTGATTTGAGTGAACTGACCTTAATTATTCAATTTTAATATTACCACACGACACCACAATGCTTCGGGCTCCTTGCCCACTCTCTGAACTGACCACAGAGGAATATCTGTCAGGCCTGGTTACTGGCATTGCTATCTAGCCCCGGCACTCTCAGTGTATTTGGGAGCTCAGCAGACGAGTGTGCGTTTGTATGCGTGTGTGTGTGTGTGTGTGTGTGTGAAAGAGAGAAATCTGAGTGTCAGGGAGGAGACAATGCAACAGGAAAAACATGTAGTCACTAGGGGAGGACCACCTTCTCAGAGCTTCTGCTGTGCAAATTATAGACTTGACTGGGTTCCTATATCAAGAGAAAATGCACATCTTTCATACTCCTCTATACCCTCATGGTTTGAGTTTATGCAGAAAAGCCGCAATGTTGTTGATTTCTCACTGAAGAGGAGCCTGTATTTGGCAAATGCTTTTAAAAATGCCTAAGTGCCATGTTAAGCATTCACACAGGAATATCCTGGCACTGTGGATATGTGTACAGAGTACTTGAATGCAGTTCTGCCTGGATAAACAGAACAAAAGCTTTGCTGAAAAAATCTTCAAAAATGTGTGATATGAGGTTTTATATGGAATTAGTGTGTTGGTTTTTGAGGTTTTTGTGATTTGCACAGTTTTTTTTTTTCTCAGCTTGTTAGGCTGACAATGTATGGAAATCATGCCTGTCACCCAGGCTATTGCCATAAAACAGTCGTGGGTAGCAGTTACGGGACTGGCATTGCTTCCAATGTTATTTTGTAAGGGATTTATTAATTTAATGTACAACCCTGGAATTATCAAGAGAGCAGGAGTAGACAGTTGCCAGTGCTTTGTTTGCATCATGCCCATAATATCCTTACTCAACAAAAAAAGGTGAAAACGTGTACTTTTTTACATGTCAACTAAGCAATCTTCATCCACTGATGATACCTTTGTGTTTTTATATACTTCAATGCCTTTGAAGTGTGTAATATAAGAAATTCACATTTGCACAGCTAAAATGTCCACCTATGTGATAGTTCAGCTCTACTTCAATCATTTCTAATTATATTGCTCAGTTTGACAGCAAATGTCTGGTCTGTGAGAAATCTGGTAATAACACAAATATGGTATATACAGTATACGATGAAAAAGTGTTCAAGGATGGGTTCACAAGTTCTTCTGTCTTAAAACAATAGTCAGGTGGCCAAATGAACATTGACATAAGTTTTTATTGCCATATTCATCCCTCCTGTTCATACTGGCCATTAGAAAATCCCTTCATAATGCATTTACAATGTAAGTGATGGGGGCCAAAATCCACAAGTCTCCTTCTGTGCAAAAATGTGTTTAAAAGCCAATCTAAGCTTCAGCCATCCAAATGAGTCAAATCAAATAGATATATTTCAATGTAACAGTCTTTTTAGTGCCAAATTCCCTCTTTTTGTTACCATACTTCCACGCTGTCCACACCAGGGAAACACTGTCTGAGGAAACACATTGATGCTAAAAAGACTGTAGATGTGGTAGATATCTTGACATGACTGACTCAGACTGCTGAAGCCTCATATAAGCTTCAGATAAACTTTTAAATGTATTTTTGCACAATATGACTGTAGATTTTGGCCCCCATCACTTACATTGAAAGCACATTTGAAGGGGATCTTTTAATTGCCGGCATGAACAGGAAGAATGATTACAGTGAGGAAAACCTCTTTCAGTGTTCATATGAGCACCTGACTGTTGTTTTAAGACAGACTTGAAAAATTGTGAACCTGTCCTTTAAGCCCTTCAGCATTCAGCTTCAGAGAATAACATGCTCGGACTTGACTTGATGTCATTTTCAGAATTTTCACAAAATTGCCGCATTACCTATTTAGCAGATGTCTTTCAAAGTGTAGTCATTGTAAAATTCATTTTGAATGTTTTTATATTATGAATATTAATGTTTCTTCTTTTTTGCTCACTTTCAGATAAGGACAAGCCTGTGGCGAAAGGGAATAAAACTTGAGTTAAATAGAGAAACGCCTGAATTAATGGAGGTTGTTGAGTCTGGTCAGGTGAATCAATGATTTTTCAATCAATGAAACACCTATACATGTCCATGGTATCTCACTTCTGGAACCGTGAATTAATGAAGCTTATATAATAAAAGTCAGTTCTTTTATTTAAAAAAAAATCAGACTTTTTACATTCAGTTAGGCTGCTACATTGTGCTGCATTTTTCTTGTCAAGCACTGATGATCTCTCCCGAATGGCAATCTGGCAGTGGGCTTTCCAATATGGAGTGATGAGTGATGTGTCATGTGTAAATTGTCCCACATTGGATCAGACTTATTGATTTCTGAGTGTTGGCGCTTGGATCTTTTGAGCCTTGTGCTTCTGCGGTAGAATGATTACTTTTTCATCATCTCATTGATATTTCATCATTATTGTACTTCTCCTTCCTTCCTTCCTTCCAAACTACTACTGCCAACTGCCCTTCTGAAAAGCAATTATGCTATGGATGCCTATCATTTCCCTCTTATGAAACTGTCCATGTGCCAGGGCTCCTTTAGATAACAAATGTTATATTCATACTGTAGGCAGCAGTTTCACCTTTTCACTCGGAGCTGTTCCTGTGTATTCTGAGAGTTGTTTTTGAGGTTTTGTGCTTCACCCATTAGCCATGCAGTGACACTTCTCACTTGTTTGTGCTGCTCCCTCCTTGCCCGCTGATATGCTCGCTGCCATAAGATCCTGTATACACAGAATAATGATAATGTTTGTCACACCTTGCTGAGGTAAACATGAAGATACATCACCATCAGTATTTAAATGCAAATGATGGGTTGGAAAGGCAAATCTACATTTTAAAAGAATACCTAGATTCAGTTCTGCCTGTGGATTTATCATGGCAGTTTATAGCATGGCTGCCACAATGTGCATTATGATACCAATTACAGAATATACAATTTTGAAAAATTTGAAAGGGAAAAACTTCAGAATATATTTGATAAAGATGAAGAGAGTCGAAGAGAGGGAGAAGTGCAGTCTATAAAAACAGCTTGTACTCTTGTGCCTTCAGAGTGAAGCTAGTAGTAGATCGTCCCATCTGGAGGTGTGGTAGGAGGCGTGTTGACTTGACAAGTGTGTTTGATATGTTAGTGGGGGGAAGGAAGCCCTGCTGAACTGCACTGCAGCATCATGTCACATCATGACATCTGATAAATTGAGAGGAAAGCATTGTGTCAAAAACCATAAAGTTCAACAAGGCAGGATTTCTATGTGAAAACACAACTATTTCATTAATATTAATCATGAATTACAATGCTATAGAGAGAAATATCCAGTTGCCAGATGAGATTGAACCTATTTGTCCAGATAAAATTCTGGTGTTCAGTACAATGCCTGGAAGGAAAAGAACTGACAGCAAATTCACACGTTTTCACTTCAACAACAGCAACTACAGGTAATGTCTATAGAAAGCTGAATTCACAAGTGATGGATCATTTGCCTGTTGTTTTTGATATTCTTTGGCATAGCCCCCCCCCTTAAGAAGCATGTAGAGGCACCATAATGGGGCAGTTGTAGCTCAGGAAGTAGAGTGGATACCCCATTGGTGCTTCAATCTCCAGTTCTTGCTGGCCACATGTTGAAGCATCCTTGAGCAAAACACTGAGCCTCAAATTGCTTCCCTTTCCTTCTATCTGCCCATTGTGAAATGTTTTGTCCTGCTAAAAGGTGCTATATGAGTGTAGTCCATTTACAGAGAGTGCATTTACACTAGCAATGCTATCAAGCGGCATGTAAGCATGATTTATTCAGACTACAAAACAACTAACCTGACACACCAGATGGTTTGTTACACAGAACTGTTTGAGAAGTTGTCCTTGGAAACTGTTTGAGAAAGAGCAGGCAATTTCAAAAAAACTGGATTCACGAGAACACAAGATAACGCAAAAATTCTCATAGGATGTTGATTGGTTCGAACCAACAGTGGTTCTGACACAACTTGAAGCCTGACAAGATGGATTCTTGTGTGATCTTGTGATGTCGTGATCTGGTGAGTCCAGCTGCCTCACAAGGTAACAAAACAACATATATAGTACAAAATGGACAGACTTGAGAGACATGAAAGGAAAACAGGTTATGCTCATCATGCTAACAGGTTATTCAAATGTGAAGTCAGTAAATTATGACAAAACCAGTCTTGCTCTGGGCTTTACTCCTGATGTGGTAGGATAGCCTTGTGTCTGAAAATCATTTAAAAATGGTGAGAGGAAAAATGCTGTTCATGGTCTTGAGATTATGTTAAAAAAAATTAGTAAATGTTTTGTTACTAATTTCTCAAAAATTGATAATGGTTTACAAACAATTTACAGGGAGTGGAGGCATGACAGGAAAAATTAAGAACCAAAATTGTTTCAGCATAAATTAGCATGCAGTGTTAAGGAATTCTGTCAATTCAAGTACACTAAATTGAAACAGTCTCCTCTTGCTGCCATGTGTGAAATTAGCTTGTACAGCATTAATCAAAATGTATGGGCTTCTGTGCAGTTTCACATACTCGTGCAGATGCATGCGTATAGTCTTACATATGCACAAAAGTGCTAAAATATGCATACGCCTAAACAAACTCACCTCCATCATGTGGTTGCCAAGCATGCAATAACAGCAGTCCAGCTATAGTGTCATATGCTGCTAATGTATGCCAAGGGAATACTGTATATAAGTGTGTTTCTTCTTCACATAGCGAGACCCCTGACATACCTCTTTGTCTACCTGAATAAGCACAGGACACTCATGCTGTCCTAACAGCATCAGGTCTAAATGAGGTGAGCAGAGTGGCCACTATGCCAAATGGACACATAAAAAGGAGACATTAATGGACTGAAGGGCAGCATAAATCTACCAGCTGAGTCTTCTACTCTATTGCGAGCAGGCTGATGTAGAAAGAGAGGACCAAGACGCCCCGGGTGAGGCATATATCTCTAGCATCTAATTATGCTGACTATAAGTGCCAATGACATCACACATTCCACATGGAAAAAGAGAAAATACAATTATTTCCCCATTTATATGAAGATGGTTGCAAGAAAGTATTCTCTGTATGTTTTTTTAATATTATTAGCCATGACATTTCTGCATTATTAAATAGTCAAGGCAGGCACCTTAAAGGAAGCCTTGCTCTGATATCTGTCACATTTTCAGTATTGTGATGGATAAAACTATTTTTCAGCTAGGTTAGGGATTTCTTCATAATTTCAAAAAATGCTAATGTTTGCTCCAAGTGATGCATCTCGTGTTCTCACCTCCCTCAACATAGGTGAGAAAAGGATACAAGTCTTCAAAAAGCTGTGAATGGTATAAATATCTTGATAAAAGCTATGGGGCATGATCATTCCAGGCACTGTTAGAGAAAGTCTTTATGCCTACTCATCCACCCAGAAAAATGCCGAACAGGTGTTCAATAGGCCCAGTTATACCGCAGAAGAATGCATGTTGAGGAGGTGCTTGTCATCAAAAGACCCCATGTTTGTAGCGCAGTGCGGTAGATAGCAAAATTATTCCCATTTATTTAAATTCAAAATGAGAGCCATCATTTTGAAAGTGAATCATTGAAGCTCTTACATGACTGATGACACACATTAAGAGCAAATTATGGCATTTCTTAATAAAACGCAGGTAAGTACTTGTTGACAAAATGAGTACAGACTGAATCTGTAAGAGATATCTTTAAAGGCAAAAATCTGCATCACCTCCACATAAATTAATGACTGTTTTCATGCTCTCCATTAGCGATTGTTTTAGCACTGTGGATTCCAATCATGTGCTGTGAACTGAGAAGGTTTACTTCTAAACAATCATGACACCAGGCGATTTCACTGATTAGTTGCTCCCTCATTCCTTGAAAATGCAGTAAGTTAATCAGTAAAAAAAAAACAACTGATGTGCTTGGTTGGAAGAGAAACCATCACAGTCTTGGCCATCCAAGGCACATTAAAAAAAAAAAAAAAAAAAAAAAAAAAACTGCCAGATTGACCAAATCTGACCATGATTTGTACTGTGCAAAGTATCAGAAAATATCAAATATGAAATCATTTAAATTGCCCTTATTTGAATATCTGATCTGACGACACACCACAATAGGAGATTTTATATGCAGATGAATTCAACAAGGCTATGTAAATAATAGTGCAATTTGGCTGTGCATGGGGATAGCGGCAAGGCCAGGTAAACCTGTTAAAATGAAACATGTGAGTCAAATGAGGCGTCAGGCGTAACATTTAATCTCTATCAGCTGATGATCGAACAGCAGAATGTATAGTGTGACCGATGCTGCTGTAAAACTTCTTGTTAAGGATGAAGATATGGAAGGTAAGTTGTAGGCTACTGTGTACTTTTGGGAAAAAGCTGGTGTCTTGGCAAAGTCACTAGGGTATTAATTAGGTATTCCAATTAATTGGCTTACCCCAACTACTAAGTAAAATGTAGGTGTTTTTTTCTTCTCCGGGTATAAATGTTGTTCAGTTACAAAGAGACAATTACAGGTGGAAATTGGTGTGATGGAGTGTCCCAGCAGCTTCCCTCTGTTGCAAAACATTGGGCTACACTGCATGGTTTGTTCCATTTTACTTACATTTCTTTATTACCATATCTGAACCATATCTGTATTTGTGCTTCAGTTGGATCAAATTGGAAGTGTGGGATAATATTTATAGAGGTTAGCAGGAGAAAAAGACATGTGTAAACCCATCTGAAAACAGGAGACAGGACAGGATCTCCTGGCATCTAGACTCTGGTGGTAGGGTAAAGTCAGCAGGTGGTTGATGGAAATACTGAATCTCCCTGAAAGTCCTGGAGGGCATAATGGTGATATGGAGGTGGTGGGTTGTGCAGTAGAAGGCCTGAAGAACAGTTTAGAGCAATAAAAAAGAAAAAAATCTTCCATAATGAACTTTTGCTAAAGCTTTATTTGAAATGTCTGCCATGGTGTATTCTTAAACTGACAAGATGCTGAATGGACCAATTTTGTCTGGTATTTGGTAGATAACTTTCAAGTGATTTAAGCCCATTTGGATGGGATTAACATTAAAGAGGGTGGTGGGGAATGAAATATTCATACTGAACAGTGTTTTAACCATTGTAAAATCATAGATTGCTCTGTAATAGACAGAACACTCAGCAGGACTAGCCAGATGAGAATATTGCATATTTGAAGATTTTACAGGGTCGTTGTATTAGTTCCTAAATGTTGGTTTTAATGTTTCTGTCTATGAAATTAGCAAGAACATTTATGACTTCCTTCATTTTTACACAAAAGTCAAATGTCACACCTAGCTGATAAAATGCATTAGAAGGAAAAGCGGCATTTCCTGATGAAAAAGATGCACTACAAAATACAAGGACCTTGCTCTGGAGTTACAGGAGGACCAGCGAGTTCGCCGATATACAATAGGCAATTACATCTGTAATCATCGCTAGAGTGGGGGTGAAAATTCCTGCTCTATTCAAGTGTTTGAATAAGCCATGAGTGTGACAGTGAACCAGCATGTGCAATAGCAAGACTGTGAAAGCAAAGCAGCTAAATGAAATTCAGACAATATTACATTTTGGTATTTACACTAGTGCTTTTTGGCCAGAGCTTCTTGCCAGTTTGTTTAGTCCTTGGGTAGATGTGTGAATCTGTGTAAGTGGTAATTAAAATACTCATGCTCAGAAGTTTCAAAGAACCTATTTTGTCTTCTACTGTTGTGTCTTCTCTTTCACAAAGAGAACTGCCATCAAATGAAGTACAGCGTTCAGGCAGAGCACTCAAGTTGTGCTTGTCAGCTCTGTGGCCAGGGACAATCCAATCATATTCATGCAGGTGACATTATAACCTGACACTCTCACTGTTTACTCTGTTGATTACGATCATGCCAACTCTGTTTGCTGCCGCAGCTCCCTCAACCACCTCAACCTCCTTATTTTTTTACTGTTGATTTAACTAAGATTAATGTTCATATAGTTTTTATTAAGGGGATTAGCTCCCTCAGCAGAATCCTCAAACAGAGCTTCCTCAAACAGCAGAGCCTTTTCTGCCAAATTTAACTGTATAACCATTTGCTATTAATGGTCAGCTCCTTGACATAAATGTCTCTGACTGAACAGTAACAACTTTCATGTCTAAAGGTCACTGCTATCACACATAGTTATGGGTTAATATAACAAGACCTTGAATAAAAAGCTACTTCAAGCAAAATTTCAACTTCTCTTCTGGCCACACATTCTGCATCCTCCTGCAAAGAGCATTTTTGAAGCAGGTGTAAAGCAACGAGATCTCAACAAGCCGTACTGAAAGAGCATCAGTAGAATAACGGCCAAAATACAAGAGGCACGGAAGTGGTGCGACACGTCAGTTGCAGCATGGCCGCAGCAGAGCACTTCTATTATAATCAACTGAAGCTGCTACACTGACCACAGCAGCCACATGCACCCATACGGGCGCAGTTCATCTCTATTTTTGTGTGTCTACGGGGCTGTCCAACGGGTAAAAATTACATAGACCTGTGTAAAAAATGAGTAGAAACTGTTTAAAAATGATTGAAATAAATGCCTCATTGTACCAGAGGCAATGCGACGCAGCAGTGCAACCTTGTGGGGTTTTCTTTTACATTGCACATTAAAATAAATCAATCAAATCAATGTGTATCCATGATCCTGCAGTTAAAACAAACTAGTTAATTAATTCAATACCAGTTAATATAGCCTACATTTCCAAACCCTGTAAAACCAACTGCATTATCACTTGGCAAAACTCAATATGCATGCAGTGATGGAGACAGTCTGTGTAGCAGGTAGAAAACCACGCTCCGCAACCCGTCTACGTGATGCGTCGTGTCCGTGCCTGGTGTATTTCAGCTGTAATGCACCTTCTTATCAAAGAGGACAGAGAGTAGTTTCAACTATAAAAATGACTGAGCTCTACAAGTTTGCACAGCCATTAATATCAGCATGCCACATGTCGGAACAAGAATGAACAACACACACCAGCCTTATACTATAGCATATTTGAGTTAAGCACCAGTCACACCACAGTCACATTTGCTTGTAAACGAGAACAGAAGCTTGGTTACATAGTCATTACTAGATGGTGAACCAATGCATACCATCTGTTCAATAGAAAGTATCTGAAGAGGGTAAATAAAGGCTGTTGATGCAGTTAGTATTGGGAAGTTTGAGTGTTTTAGGTGTCTCAAGTACGGACTTCTAAATGTATCAAGCATTTCTGGTTTTCCAGTGTGGGTGTTGCATACCTCTCAGGTCACTGTAATGCAGGACACTCTAACCAGATGTGTGTATATCAAGGGGTAATAAATACATTTAAGCTCCCAAAATATTAGGCTGTATGCTAAATAAAGCTAATAACTTATGAAATCAATGTGTTTTATTTTAATTTACTTAATGTGATAATTGTGTCGATGTTACATGTGTATGATTTTTACTGTAAATTAAGAAAACTCTACCAACTCATGTTTTATTATGACAAAATAAGACAGAAAAAATAAGACATTTCAATCATTTTGCAAAACCATTATTAACAGACATTAAAGTAGTCTAACTATCGTATCAACCAAACTGCAGCAGAGAGTATCTCCTAAGTCCGCAAACAGTAAAAAGAATCCACAGGCTGACAAGCACTGAATCTGCTGTCTAACAGCTAACAGGCTAACAAACACTGTCTGACTGCGGTACCTGAACGAATCTGGTGAGCCCCGAGTGGTCCCTTCAGTATTCTTCAGCATATGAGAAGCAGTACGGAGAGCCCTTTATTCAAAACAAAACCCAAACTGTACACCACCTATCCAGTTACCTGACACCACATATCCAGTCATCCTGTACTGCCACTCAGTAGACATTGCATGCGACCCAGTCGACAGTGTAGAGTGACTTAATTGGGCATTGCCCTAAAATATGGACTGTCAGAATACACTTAAATCATAAACCACTCAAATGTGGCAGAATACATGGCAATACAGAAAACAGTGGAAAAAACAAAAAGTGATTTTATCTGCAAAAAAAAAAAAAAAAAAAAAAAAGATTTACTTGTCATAACCAGGTTGAGACTTGGGCATTTTGGGCTTCAGAGCGGGCTGGCTCTGACTGGGAGACACCCAGATGGCAAATGTAAGTGTGGAGACTCAGAGACAGTAAGACAGATCCTCATCAATCAGTGTACCTTCATTTCAATCGATTTCATATTATGAAACAAAAATTGGAAAATTAAACATGGGGCTATATAAATCTATAGCTATAAATCTCTGTCAATATATCAGGTCTGGACTCTTATTCTAGTTAATGCTGCTGCTGAATCACAGAGTGCCCATCTGTATAAATCTGTATATATGAACTCCATTCTTTTTGCAGATGAGACTTAACTTCCTTGACTATATCTACTGATTTCTTTCTTTTCAGGTTCTGATTCTGGGATTAGCCATGATGGTACAACTGACCAACTGACTAGAGGGCACACATTAATATACCAACTTCCTCCGCCTTAAATTTTAGCTTATTTCCAAAGTTTATTTTGGACTTTCTTGCACTAATTCTGTTTTAAGAGAGGCAACTGAATTTCTGTCCAATTGCGCTATACAGCTGGGTAACGAAGCAAGTGCCCATGCTACGATTAATACCCATGGGACAAACGTGTAAGTCAGTCAACACCTGCACTGCTTAAAGCAGTGTTTCTCAATCCTGGTTTTGGGAACCCCCTGCTCTGCATGTTTTCTGCAAAGCTTGATTATGAGCTGATCATTTGAATCAGGTGTGTTAGAGCAGGAAACATCTAGAACATGCAGAGCAGAGGGTTCCCAAGACAAGGACAGAGAAAATCTGGTTTAAAGGAAGCTAAATGTTATCACACAGCAATCAAGTAAGCTTTTAATACAGTTTATGGTTGTATGATGGAGAAAGTGAGGGCTTTCAGTGATCTAGCATTTACCAGGGCTATCTTGGTTGGAGTCAGGCAGTTGGCCATCCGGGGTGCCCGATCTAGTGGCTGAAGGCTTCGAGGGTTCACCCCACCTCTGTGGAGACAAGGTGAAAGGCGGGGTATCTGGATCTCCTCATCCAGGCCCACAACAGGTACCAGCCAGATGTATACAGGATTCATACCGCGAAACAAAACAGTGATGATCTAATCCATATTCAGCCAAAATACCATTGGGATTAGTCCCAGGAGATAGTGCTAGACAGGATTTAATTTTCACCAACAGACCACTGCGTGAGGTGAGCAGGTATTCCTGATAGGAATGGGAGAAGAGAAGTTTTCTGTTCACCCAGATCGTTCCTCACCATGACGTATTTTTCGGTAGCAAGTCAGATGTTCAAGAGTGCTTGGTGATCTTAAACAAGTACAGAGCATTTTTGTGACAAATGACAGAAACAAACGCTGACAGTAGCAGACGGCAGGTGGCACACTGGTGCCATCTTCCCCCTGCAATAACAAAGCCAGGTGTGTGTATATGTGTGAAGGGGGATAAGACACACATGGAAGGCCTTTAGCTTTAAAACTTTTATTTTAATACACAGTGTTAGAAGCTTTTGTTTGTTTCAGGTTGCTGAGACATCTAAACAAGATACTTTAACAGGCATCTAATTGTTTTTTTTATTTCACAGCCCACAAATATTTGGCCACAATCTATCAATTTGGGAGCCATATGAGATTTAATTTTCTGATTAAGTATTTTACTGTGCAAATTCCTACACTCTAGGAGATACCAGTAGTGTAAGACAAACCTGAGGTAATTGAAATTCAGTGTGAAGTTGGAAATAATTTGAATATTGAATGAGTGTGGAAACCTTGTGTATATGGGCTTGTTTTAATAAAATTGCATTTGTAAATGAATAATTTATGCTTCTCCCCTTTACTTTGAGTGTCCAAGGTAAAACATTTACAAATGGGTCGCATAAATAAACTGTTTTAAAACCACAAAAATAGTGTCTAAACAGTGATATTTTGTAGTAAAATTACATTACAGAATTCCCATTTGAACCTCTCCAGGGATACTGCAGCTCCCTAGACACAACATTCAGATCCACTGATCCATTTCAAATAAAAGATGTATTTACCCATGTTTTAAAAACTGAGTTTCATATCTGTCCCCTGTGATTAGAACACATCTGGATGTTGAGTTGCTTGTCATCTTTCTGCCTACCTGATACTTTTTTGTTAAATTTCTATTTTCATTGGTGCAAATACACATGGCGATTCCATAAGAGCACATGCAGACATTTATGGTTGACTACCCCTTCTCCACAATTTGAGCACTTTCAAAACATGTTCCCTGTTCAACTTGAACCTTTTAACATTTCATGGTTATGCATACAGATTTTACATAATGTAGGTTGCAAGATGTATTCTGAAATAACCTTTAACCACTGACAAATTCAAAACTAAGCTATTATTTGTACTGTACAGAGAAGCTATGGGAATCGTGATGTAAGAAAAATCAGCTCTTCCACACAGGGCTAATATATTCTCCACTGTTTGCTTAAAGTTTAATCATTAAGATTTTATTATGTGCTCCCATTTTGTTTCTGAAAGGAGTTCATCAGCAATATTTTATGTCCGTAGGACAACATTGTTAGAAAGAAATGAGACATCTTAAACATATGGGAGACAAAGTAAATCTGTGGGGAAGTATACAACTCACATTCTTAATTTATGAGGAACCATCAGAAGCACTTAATGCAACAATGACGGCTGACAGAGACTTTGACAAATTCAGAGTGAGGTGAGAGTGACAGAAGTTGGTGAGTTGCAGTTTTGACTCAGTCCTCATAAGTGACTTGACACTTCCACTCAGTGATTTATTCTGTCTCAAATGATGCAGAAAATTACTTCATCAGAGTCCCTGTGTTGAATGCTTGTTTTTTAAAAAGTGCTGCTGTTTTGAATTACAGTCATCATGGGACGTTTGTGGTACAGTCATAATAAAGTTTGAATCATATTGATATTTCCTTACCAAATGTATATTCTCCTATACTTGTACAGTTCTACCTCACAGTATTCTCTCGCTCTGAACTTACATGTTCCCTTTTTTTTATCAAAATAAAAAGGATTTTGTCATTTGTTCAAACCATGTTATGCTGTCTCCAACATGAAACCAACCACCTACCAGCTAAAAGTGTATTTTCCTGCCAGTTCTGCCACATTAACATTAGAGAATATTTTAGACATGCTTCAAGAAAATTGACATTATATGACAAACAATGGTTGGACAGAGACATATTTCTCTCTTTGTGCACTTGTTTGTGATTATGTGCTGTGGACTGATAGCTTGTACAATCAATGACCCTGGATGCAAATCCTAGCAAACTTCCTTGCTTTATCAGACAGTTTTTATTTGCATTTTCTTTTAAAACTCCATTTCAGAGTCCATGTTTTGTCCCTTTCAGCTGTGAGTCATACATTCTATTCCATTAAAAAGATGAATATTACTGTACATGCATACTTTGGATAGGTATTCTAAATGCAATTCATCTGGAGAGGACACATGTCTCCCAATCTAGATTTGTTAGATTTTGTTCCTAGTGCTCTCTATAGTTTTAGATCATTGTTCATATTTAGGTGCACACACAGTGTAACATGGATTTGGTTTACCTTAGCTGAAGCATTTTCTAGTAATGAAGATACTATTATTTGGTACAGACAGCATGATCTCTGTCTCTTTCACCCTTTTCATGTATGTTTCTTAGACCCATAAATGCCCTGACCATTTTCTGTGTCAGTGTCATAGTGGAAGCAGGAGCCAGAGTCGATTCTCCATAGAGGATGCTCTGGTAATTTGCCAGCATGAGCCTTTCCCAGCATGCATTGGGTGAGTGAAATGCCTTGATACGGTGGACGAGTCACCGGAGCCACTAAATTGAACACAGGCTCTATGTGTGAAAAAGGACCCTCTCTCTCTCTCTCTCTCTCTCTCTCTCTCTCTCTCTCTCTCTCTCTCTCTCTCTCTCTCTCTCTCTCCCCCTACCCTTTATGTAGTGAACTGATTGCCTGACCTCGAGGTGACCTCGAATCGTAACTCACCATTGTTATCTGAGGCTGTACCAAAACCCCTCATTCACACTCCTTTCAGCTGCCAGTCAATCCACCCCTTTTCTTTTTGGAAAGATGAGACACATTTGTACCATTGTACACAATTGTACGTACAGCCTTACAAGTTTTCTTTCACTCGACACTTAAACTCTCATTGCTACAGCCTCCACTGTGAAAGATAACAAATATGTTTGTGTGCATAGTGTATGTGAGGGTTATTTGCATTGTTCACACCTGTTTGTTTAATCTGAAGCTGTATAAGGTGTTTATCGTCAAGGGTGATCATTGATGTACAAGAATGATTAATTTAACTAACAGAATTATGAACGCTTTCTGACTCCCTGGTTGTAATTAGACAAAGAACATCACAGAGATGGGGAAATATATTCCCACAATTACATAAACAAATTCCTATAATTATTATTGAAACGCTGAAACATTTTTTTCTGTATTTTATTTTTTACTATTTTAAACAGCTATTGAACATTTTGAGACATTTCAGGAAATACTGCATGCATGATATGCCTGTGGACTTTTTCTGTCATTCTAGATAGAATTAAAAATATTTCTGGCCAAAGGCAGCACTCATTGGAATTGCAAATCAGTTTGAGTTAGCCTCCCTACTGGGTGCCAGCTATGTTGACACCACAGATGGCTTTAACTTTTTGGTATTTTAATGGGCATGATATGAAAAATTAGGATGGCAGTTTTCCCATTTGAAAACGTCCTTAGCAAACTCCTTCCTCTTAGTTCAAACATGACCGCTGATGTGAACCCCTGTATTCAAACACCAACACGATTAGTCTGCCAAGTGCTGCCTAAACAGATCTACAGTGGAACAGTGCATAGCTGGAAAGCCAGAGGCCTTATCCTTTTTCAGAAGCACAGGAACTGGTCACCTGCACCATTGAATCAGGTGCTTGTCCTTTGAAGGGGGGGGGGTCCAATCTTGAAGGCAGGACTCCCCGTCAGAGGATCTTTCTGGAGGCTACATCATGAGTGATTTAGACTTTTAGTGACCATGCAGAATCTGCTGCTGACACACTCCTGTCTGGTCAAAGGTGGAACCAAAAAGTAAGCCCCCCAGATAGCCACTCTAAAGTGTCACCAACACTGTGTGAGACTTAATGTGAATTTCTGTGACTCAGCCTTTTCATTAAAATCAGACTGGAGTGAATGTGAATGTAAAAAGTGGTGAGAATGTTACTCTAGAAGTCCCTTTATGTAGCATTAATAAGCAGTATACAAGCAAATAATGCAGATATGAGGATATTTTAAAGTGTTTATTATGAATTTAAAATATTTATCAGCAATTATTAAGTCTTATTTCATATTATTACAGCTGTGTGACTATTTTATTGTCATTCATTATGTGTTTATACACCAGCCTCCATTTATGGGTGCTCACAAGAGGAGTTATAGTTGTTGACAAATACATCAACAAACTTGTACATAAATAAACTTAATACTTAATATGTGTTATAAATGATTTATTAAATGTTTGTATGCTTATAAATGCAAGATGAGGGGACTAAAAACTGAAAACTAAATGAGGAAAAAAAACAACTTTCCACTGAAAATATTCTCTGTACACCAAATAGGGATGTGCAGAGAGCTCAGTATTTGTATTTGTATATTTATTTGTTGAGGCAGCAGAATTATTTAGATTTGTATTTGCATTCAAATAAAAGTGGACATAGATGTAAAAGTTTTTTTACAGTTTTTGTTTTCATTACGCTTTTAATTTTAGGATAAGTGTTAAAATAAGTGAATTGGAGAAGGAGGTTGTGCTTCAACAATGGGATTCTCATTGGAGTGCTTAACCCAAAATCCAGTAGGCATGTTCCAAAAATATATAAAAAAAAAGGTAGCACATCTCAAATTTCTTAGTCAAGGAGGTCAGAATACTAACATTTCACTTGTTTTCACAGTGAAACAGTGAAATGTCCTCCTAAACTACCTTACGATGGAGGTCCCCATACCGGGTCTCAAACTCCAGTCTTCCAGATCATAGATGACTATGTTGACTACTAAGCTAAAACCATGTGCATCGCAAGTGTGCAGCCAGACCTCTAATTATTTATACACCCATAACACAGAGACAGCACAGCGTATAACATGTAGGGAAGAACTTCAAAGGCGATTCTTGCTTTGCAACAGCTTGTCCCTTGAGAGCGCCTCGTGTGTGTCAATAGCTCAGCTTTATCTCTAGAGAACACTCCCAACTCTGGGAGTGATGTCCAAATTAGGAAATGTGCATCATGTAGCAGGTGGATGTGACTTCCCTTGTTGAGACCTGCTGATAGATGTAACAGCGGAGCAGAGGAGAGAGACTGAGATTGCGATGTAACAAAAAGCAAATAATTTTTAAAATATTTGTATGGAACAAATGTTCATGTTATTCTGCTTTGCTGAATAATATATTTGTATTCAGGCACACCCCTAATGCCAACTAAACACCCTAGAAAATAGTGACTTATGAGTTTATCTTAAGTATGAGACATATTAGTCTTTTGTTTGGTGTATTTTTCTCCCCTCTGTGGGTAACTTGACAAAACAGTGCGCTATAATCAATGTCAAATTGCACAAAGATATTTTTAGGGCAGCTAAAATGGAGATTGACGGCAGAAATATTTTGGACCTTTCTTCTTCTTAACAATAGCTGGACACCATACACTGGAATCATACACAGAGAATCAGTAACAAATTATCTCCACCACCAGAAGCCTAAACATGGCTTTAAACCTTTTTAAACAATTTGACTGTTACAGACATCCGTAGTTATAGTTTTTGTGGTGTGTAATAACATTTTCAAAGTGCACAGCTTTTACCTCAAACCATTTTCTCTCTGTATTACATATAATGACATTTTTAACAGCCCCAAGAAAAACTCCCTTCCAGGGTTAAACAGTAAAACAGAATCCATTTCAGTATGAAACTTTATTGAATATTCCATTATGTGACATCCTCATCAATCTAAACCTATAATTCATCATTGTCAAGTGAACAATGTGTGCATTAATTTAGGAATATATTCATTTTTCCTTACACCCTCAGGTAATAATATTAACAACCGTCAGCAAGTTCTCAGTTGCTGTGAGTATAGCTCAGATCAACCCCCTCAGTAGGAAGGAAGTAATTCACACTGAACATTGGTACATAACTGAAAGCTTGTATCACATATCCAAACTTGAGATAAATCAGGAATAAAGCTCCTCATATGATGGGATTTATGGAAAATAATCATTACACATTGTGGAGATGGAGTAACACAAATAATTACAAACTATCAGCACCAAAATGTACAATCTCTACCATCATAATCTTGACTAAAAGCTATGTTAAGCCAGCCTTTCTATTAAAAAATATAATCGTCATAAACTGGTTTTTAATTCATGGCCTTAAAGAGAACATATCATGCACATTTCCAGGTCTATATTTTATTCTGGGGCTCTACTTTAATATATTTGCTTGATTTATAGTTAAAAAACTCCTTGTTTATTTTGTACTGGCTCTTTATGCAGCCCCTCAGTTCAGCCTCTGTCTTAAACAGGTTGTTTTAGCTCCTGTCTCTTTAAGGCCCCCCTCCTGATGAGCCCATTCTGTTCTGATTCTTTAGCACCTGGAAGCTGCCCCTCAGCAGACTTCTGTCAGCCTTGGAGGCTACATAAACAAACAATAGTAGTCGGATTTTTCTTGTTCTTTGCTCAAAATATAAACTTCTCAAAAACATACGTAGGCCTACATGTTCAAGCCCAAATCTGATCCGAAATATGCAAGTGACAACATGAACAACCATGGAACAACCTTTGCAACAAAGGCTATGGAACAGATGGCCATTTGTGGGCATGCACGAACAAACTGATGTCAGTTCGATGGGGAAGCAGAGGTAATGTCGCAATGTCACCTCAAGTTTTGGAAATTTTACCATGTTTAGCATAGACCCCCCAGCATTATAATAGTATTTAAATGACAGAAAATCACATAAAGCATAATATGTCCCCTTTAAAGATTCATGCATCTTTTTGGGGGGACAATTTGTGAAAGATGGGTTAAGGTTAGGGTTACTCCACAACAAGCTGACAGACACACGATTCTGACATTTTATTACCTTGCAAAGTTGATAATGTGTTATCAAATAATTGCCTATGCATCCAGCAGACAAAGAGCAGCATTATCATTAATTTTAATTATTTACATATTTACTCCTCTCTCAGCTCTAGTTTGGTCTCCAGATACTTGCTAACTTTGTTTGTGATGTGGTGCTGGGCAGGTTGTGTTGATGTTCATGTCACAGTGAGTGAAGCGCCATCATTCCTGGGGTGAAAATGAGAATCAAATGATTATTTCATGTTTCCCTGTTGGGTGTCTATAACTTGTTCTTAATGGTTGCTGCAGTGTGCCTAAGGGGGATGGGGAAATCATTTGTGTGGGCCCCCACTGTTTGTGTTGGTGTGTGCATGCTCATGTGCATGTCAGCGCATTTGTCTACGCGCTACAAAGCGGATATATGATGCATAGGGGCAAAGCTGCACTCCATATTTCAAATCCTGCTCAGCGCTCTGGTGTCACTTCACCCTCTGACTGCTTGAAAGAGGCAAATAATGGGGAGTAAAGAAGATCAGCCCCTGTTTTGAAAAGGAATCACCTTTTTAATTTACCATAAGATGTCTCTCAGCACAAAGAGAGATTTCCTCCAACGTTTTTCTGCTTCATTTGCACTCCGCTCTCTTTTTTTGTCAAGCTCATCAGTTTTTGCCCATGTCAAAAGCTCTTCCTTTCTAATGGATTTTCTGGTAACAGATTTTCTATTTACGATAAGAGGATGCTCTTAGTCTTTAAAAGCTCAATTGAATATTGATGGGAGTGACTGTATTCCAAACATGTTTGACGGAGTATTTTTGCATCATCTTTGCCATCATTTTCATTTACGAATAATTTGCTTTAAGCCTCTTTTTTTATCTGTGGAATGTGACAGGAAATATATAAAAATAGAAATGAAGACAGACTTTTATGGACTTCATCAAACAGAAGAATATAAGAATTATGTTGGGTGTCAAGCATCTGGTGACATACTGTAAATCAATGCTGTAAACTTTATAACAGTTTTATATGCAGCCCAACAATGTGAATGATACAGACTTCATTTCCTGCTCTGGCATCTCTGCATGTATAATAGACTTAAAAGACATATAACAGAGCAGCTATATGAGGTGTTTCCTTGTGATTATGGCTTTATATGTTGCTCAGTGTTGTGTATCCTTCGCACAAAATACTGGGAAACTATAAGGCTAATGGTCAGTGTGGTTGCTGCAGAATGATTTGCCTATGGGCTAACTTTAAGTATTTCATACTGTATTGACACAGGGACTGGCCGGTCTTTGGAATGCCTAGCATCTGATTCCAGCATAACAACATATCTTTTGTTTGCTTTTTGACTCTGCAGTTAAAATGCCACTCCACTTTCTCACCTGTAATTCTTGTACACTTGTTCTATCTTTTGTTATAGAGTTGCAAAGTGGGATGAGTTATCTCACGAGCCTCTCGTGCTGGAGGTAAAAGTATTTTTTTTGTATGGAGAATGTCAGGTGACTGACATCTAGATCACTTAACAAGGATGGGTGGGCATGAAATGATGAGTTGACTGCATTAAACAGTGTACTGTCTACATTAAACAGTAGTACTGTCATAGAGAAGTGAACCATGACTTCTAAGGTTCATTTCCATGAGAAACATCCAATCATATAACTTAATACTTGTTACATGATGGCCAGAAGCTAAAGGTTACTTGTTCGAAACTGATAATACAATCTGCAGGTTAAATCCATTCAATTTCAAATTCCTGGTCAATCCTGGGCTAATTTGACAACAACAGTGCTATGTTTTGTTCCCAACTGCAACAATGAAATATTTTTATTTTGCTACAGCTCTGACTTGTGCCTCTGGCTTCTCCTCCATAGTAAAAGAAGCCTTGATTCATATGTATGTCGTATTTTGAGGTGTCTGACATGCCAGGCTAACATGATTTACATAAAAAAACATAATCTCTGGATGGAAATATTAAAATATTAAAACTGGTGCAAAAACATAAACCCACAGGATTGCCAACTTTTCCAGGTGACTCATTTTTCTATGTTGAGTAATGACAAAGGACTAAGAGTCTACAGCCATGCGGCTCTGTGAGGCTGTACCATGGCACAGTGGTGCTTTGAGCTAAATGCTAACAGCTGGATGCCAACATGCTAACAATGACAATACTACCATGCTGATGTTTAGTAGCTATAATGTTTGCCATATTCACTATCTTAGTTTAGTGTTTTAACATGCTAACATTTGCTAATTAGCACTAAACACAAAGTACAGCTGATGTCATTAGTTTTGTATGTATTTTGTCATGAACCAATTTGGCAACTTAAAATTTTGACCTGATGATGTCACAAGATCAACAGTCAAGAGGTCACCAATCCATACTTTTTGCCAATCCATCAAGTAAATTTAGAGATATTGAACAGGGTAAGTTACATTTTTGGCCTGTCTGTGACACTAGAGGAAAAGTAAGATAATCACTCATGTAGGCTTCATCTTCTGGGGATCATGAAGGTACGTAGGAAATCTCAGGGCACATCCATTTAACAGTTGAGATATTTCAGTCTGAACCAAAGTGGTGGACAGACCGACCAGCAGTGTTGTCCCTAGAGCCATGCTGCAACCATGGCTAAGAAGTTTGAAATGGGAAGTGAGAACAATACTTGGAACCAGCGGCTCCTTCCAGAGTGCAACTATCTCTCTTTCTTAGCTACTTTTTTTTCATGGCTATATATGTGGGATTTTGTTTTGATATCACATCATGTTGTCTCTACATCCAAAATGGACTATTAAAATGAGTTTGAAGCAACTCATTAATAAGAGGGTGGACTGCTGCAGTCACTGTATTTGAGTCAAATATGAGAGCAATCAAAAAGAACTACCTCCTCATCAATAAACCACAGTGATCCCATCCATCTCTCCAGAGCTATGATGGATAGACATGGGCCAGTCTAATTAAAGGATGAATTATGGAATGGATTCAATTCATCACTATTCTGTCATTGCTATTAAATTCACAGTCAGTCCCATGTTTCCGTATCTAGGTTGCACTGCTTTTCCGCATCTATCAATCATAAATCAAGGAAAAATTAGTCCCAGCAGGGGATCTTATGTAGTTTATATGGGCCACACTTCTGGTCCAACAATTCTCTGCTTAGGTAGTTGTGTTGAACCAGGCCTCATGCTTGATGATCCCCAGTGTACACACTGCTGAACCTGCTCTACTGCATAAAGCAGCCCGTATGGCCTAAGAACAAACATAGTGGGAGAGACTATTGAAAGCTCCCACATCAAATCCTCTGCACACACACACACACACACAGAGAAATGCACTTACACACACATTGGCACGAAGACGTGCAAAAATGCATTCATGCTCACAAACAAACACACTTACACACACAGGACCCCGGACGAGGAGCAGCGGCGTCACTCCAAGTGCTAGGATATTATTGATTTGGTCACTGTGTTTCACACAAACACTGCTCATCACGTAAAGCAGAGGCAATGAGGTAAATTTTAAATGAGCTCCTCTTAGCACGGACTCGTTTGTGTATATGAAGGATTTGTTAACACTCCGATTGGGGTCAATAAACATTTTCTGTTCAAAGAAAGAGAGGGCAAGTGAAGGTGACAGCTCCCAGCAATGACTGTAACACATCCAGGTCCAGAGGTATTGATGAGCTCTTTGGTGTCACTCTCTCCAGAGGACATAGCGATAGAGATGTGGGTGACATAATGAGCACCTGTCAAGGGACTCAAACAAAGAAACCAATCAGATCAGAGTGAGTGAACACAAAACAACCCACTGTGGTTGTCAGTTTACTGTATGTCCACTGCAGTATATCTCAACATTTTAAAATAATTTTTTTATGTACACGTGTATGTGGTTGCGTCTCTGTGGCTGTGTTCATCTGCATGTAAAGTGGGAAATCTATTATAAAGCAGAACAAGGTCTCGTTCTGCACACGAGAGAGAGAGAGAGAGAGAGAGAGAGAGAGAGAGAGAGAGAGAGAGAATGGGAGAAGACTGCCTAAGGCTCCACGCAGTTCTATTAGCAAGGCTGTTGAAGGAGTGGAGTGCAGTAGAATGGACCACTGCAATCTTTTTCCTCACAAAATTATGCAGAGTCCAAAATGACTTGAATTTCGATGTTTTGCAAAAATACTAACAACATGACTTTTAAAGCAGCTCTGCAGCACCTTGAAAACAGGAAACTGCGTTAACTGACAACACATGAATTTATGAATTACAATTTTCTACATTAGATTTGGGATTTCTTACATATTTCTGGACAAAGCCCCTTTTTTTTATCTTGTAATGCTCTGAATAATAAGGAATGTTTACCTTCATCATAGCTACAGTGATGAAATGTAATGAGTGAAGTATGACCTGCAGTCAGTGAACACCATTAAGCAAACAACCATAAATAGAAACACAAATCAATTATGCATCCTGAAGGGCATTAATTATTACCAATGTTTACTTATAAAGAGTTTATCCTGTATCAGGAAGGACATGATGCATCAACAATTTACCTCGTGGAGTTTAATCAGAGCCTAAAAGAAAAGGTCAAATCTTGCCCAGCGAATGAGAGCAAGAAATTAAAGTTAATTTGGCTGACCGAGCCTGCACGACTGCTGATTGCAGCAAACATAAGAGTTGCGCATAATTTCCACATTGCAAAAACTGCTGCTCTTAAGTCAACATAAATCTGTAGGCAAAGTCTTATAGGAAAAAAAGGAATTTTGTAGATATCGTAATATGTGTACAAAGAATTGTCTGACCTCAATGAGTCATGATGTAAGAAAAAACAACTTCTGTTCCAATTACTTTCATGAACACTCATGTTTTCACTATGAATTGTTTGAATAGCTTGAAGACCTTGACTCAGTGGCTCCCAACCTGAAGTCAGGATCCCTCAAGGGGTTGCAAAATAAATGGGAGATGATTAAGAGGATAGGAAACAAGGACAAATACTTTGCCCTCTCTTCCACAAAATAATGCTGGCGTTTTAAAAAGTATTGCAACCTGTGACAAGGCGTCATGAGTAGGCATGGCTTGGCTAGGATGTAGCTTGGATGTAGAGGAGTGCGGGGAGTTGCCTTTCACTCTCTGGAAATACACCCCCCTAGCTAGCTTACTGTGCACCGAGCGCTGCACAAATGGGCTAATGTTAATTACTTTAGCTAAATTAGGATAATGGGCCAGGTATGGTAATGAAGTAACATTAAAATTACTGAAATATTGCAACAACAGTCCAACTCAGTCTAAGTCCCAGAGCTGGGGAGAGTGGCAGATTAGCTAACTGTCAATCACAGCTGTCAATCAATGCCCACATGGCAGAGGTCAAAGCCTAGAATAAGTCTCCAAATCTTATCAATGGAGCAATAGTTTCCAAAATGACCACCAGCACACTCATTAGAGCGCCTGAATTTAGTGAGTAAGACCATAATAACTTGTTGAAAAAAATGATTGACTTTGTATTTCTAGAGAAAAGTTGATGCTATTTAAATGGGAGTCAATGGAAGCTAGCACCTAGCGGCCATCGGTGGCACGTTCAGGTTCTTCCACATTGGCTTCAGCCTCAAGCTGTGGAAACTGGCACTTGGCTTTAACTTGATAGGTAGGTGGTAGGTGAGGACATCAGGAATATCAGAATATTACGTTCAGTGACATTGAGACATTTATTTGTCTCAGTCTCAGAGTTTGAATAGTATTTTGTGAACATTCGCATTTTGCAACTGCTTTTATTATCTTTTTCTTCTCTATGTGCAATTCATATCAGAGCCTTGACTCTGTCATCAGATGCAATTTCCACCTCATTTTAAGGATAAGGGATGAATTCACTGGGAGAAATAGAAAAACAACAAATATATAATAACAAATATTGGACGTTTGCAGTAAAGAAAGCAAACATGTCAATAAAGAGAGGTAGGTATTTATTAATGGTGGACGGGCTGAGTGGTGGTGGTGATAAAAAAATGAAACTTTTTTTTTTTTAAAAACACTAATTTGAGGTTATTTGTCTTTAACCCTGAATGCATAATGGTGAACTCTGTCAGGGATCAGTGCAAAAACACATACAGGATGATGGAAATGACAGCAATGAGATGGAAATCTATTAAAATATAAAAAAAAGTCACATTACCATGTTGTGCGGGTGCAAATTCACACATGCACAAAGGCACACAAGTACCTAACCACCTTCATGAATAAACTCCTGCATAAACCAGAACTTTTTTGTGTAGTTCAGCAGTTCATGTATATACTGTAGCATCAGTAAAACTCTCACGGGACCCATGCGCAGGCTTTATGCTGGGATATTTAGCCTTTAAGGATGCACGGTGCTGCGGATAAGGTAGTGGATCATTTGAGTGTAACAGAAAAGACAGCGGTATTTGCAATGGATTTGCTGAGGTGAGTCAGAGGTCATACCACATGTGGGTCTGTTCTGCTCATCAGTGAGTCTAACCTTTGCTGTTCTCCATTAGCAGCAGAGACTGTCTCTTGAGATGGAACAGAGTGAAAGAAAATGAACAGCTGGACTGATTTCCTGTCTCTTTGCTGTTTGATGCTAGGGGGGGGCAAATTTGTAAATTTTCACACACAAAGCAAGGGTGGATTGTTTTGTTGCCGTTCCACATTTCTCTTAAATGGCTCCTCTGACGCATGCTCGTGACTGCACATGTGCACTTTTTTGTTGATATGCCAGGCGGGCATGTGACTGGAAGGTTGCCAGTTGGAATCCCTGGACTGCCTGGGAAAATGTGAGTGGGGAATGCAAATGAGAAATACTCTCCCCTTCATCAGCAGCTAGTGTTTAGGTGCCCTTGAGCAATACACTGATAGCCCAACTGCTCAACAGAATTGCATTAATCCAGTTGTACAGGTCAGCCCATAATAGCAAACAGCAGTTACTATATGTCAAGCCGATCAGTTGCAAAATAAAAAATGCATGGTTTGACTTTCCTTGGATAAATAATCCTAAAATAAAATGTGCACACGGCGATTTTGAGCTGAGTTTTTACAATTTTGCTTTACATTAGGGGATGGAACCTTATGATTTTATTCACGATAACCACTTAAAGGCTTAAGAATGTGCACTGACAATATCTCTAAGGGAAAACATCTGAATTTAATCTTTAAAAGACCAAAGGGAAGTCTTAAATGTTGCTTATGCCTCTCAGACTGTCCTTAATGATTATTCAAGCAGCCTGTCCAGTAATGTTGCAAAATGGGAAATTTAAGGTGTTACCGCTGTGCATTTAATGGACCCTGCATTTTAGATTACTCTGTCTCGAGATAAATGGGATACAATAGCTCTGTTTCTACTTGGCGTAAAGGCTTAAATAACTTTTAAAAGGTGAGATGTTGCACTAGTGGAAGAAATATTGTCCACTTATTTCTTTGTGTTATGACCAATGAGCCATTCAGATAAAAAAAATTATGAGAATGACCCTTGAAAGCATCAGAGGGTTAAAATTCTTGCTTGGAGGATCAGCTGCATTGCAGCCCAAACTGAGCTTCTCTCCATAGCTTGCAGAGCTCCTTAATCTTCCTCTCTCCGTCTCCTTTCCCCTACAGTATCATGACTTATCTCTTCATTGTTGGATGAAGTGAATAGAGAGAATTCAGGGTGAACAGGCTCTGGTTCTCTTGTGATGGTGCACTTATTGACAGGGCCACACAAAAAGCAGGCAAAGATTTAGGAGGTAGCCAGTAAGGAGACGCTCTGAGCTAATGAAGTGTATCCTTCACTATCTATCAGCTGTCTTGTGACAACTATCAACGGACAAAATCGATACAGATGTGGTCAAAGATTCAGCAGTGCTTGAATCGGAGCGCTCACCTCAATCTATCTGTGCCATTAACTCTTTTCTGTGAGCCTCTCTTTGGCTGATGGTAATAATCTAATTCCATATTGGAAGAAGCTCTCTTCTCCCTCCTGGCTGTGGCTTCCTCCTCCAGTATAATGCAGCTGCTGTTAGCAAAGATTTATTTTAGCTCTCTGGCTCTCATCAAGCCTTGTATTTGTGAATTTTGTGTGTGGCTTAATGCTTATTTTCCATGCATAGAAAATGAGAGCTGTATTACATTTTCCCATCATGAGGATTATGTTAAGGATGACATAACTATAAAGCAGTAGCAGTCTGACATTGATATAGCATATTGGAAAATAAGGGTGGGGAAACTGGTGGGTGGCTACATTTGCCTTCAAACTATTTTTCTTGTTGAATCATTAACACAACTTCTAACAATGACCTAAACCATAGGTGCTTTAGTGCCTACACTTTACTGTTGCATAAGCTTTTTTTTTTTTTTTACATGATTAAGATACACTAATCATATAAGGCACAAACACACTCAACAATATTGGATGGTTCTGTAAACCACTGCATGATGGTGAATGGTAAATGGACTGCACTTATATAACGTTTTTCGATCTTAATGGATAAAGCACTATATATAAATATATATATATATATATATATGCACATTTTGTTACATTACATTTTGTCCAATTAAGTGTAGGCAGCTAAAACACTTTGAAAGATCTTGCTTACAAGAAAAGCAAAAGCAGACATTAATTGCAGGTCTGAGACAGCCTTCCTGCTTTGGCTCTGAATGTTGCAGACTTTGATTTGTTGTTTTAGTAAATGACATGTTTATGCTCAAGTGACAAAGCCCTCTAGTGGGCATAGGAGTTATGACTCTTGTCTATTTGGAGCAAACTGTAACCACAGCAGTGTCAGATCAGAAAATGGTTTTATTATTGCACTAGTTACAGTTTTGGATGGTACTGACGAATGAAGTCATCTGCTGAAAGGGTTATCAGAGCAGAAAATGCTTTTATGTGTCATTCCAGTGGGCAGTTATACATGACGTATTATGTAGTTTAATTTGGAGTAATCGTTGGAATGTTGGCACTGAATGTAAATGGTGAGCTGTCCAATATGAATGCATTTTCTATTCATATCCCTATTCCTAGGATACTGGGCTGGGTTTTGCCATTGAACTACAGAATTTGAGTCCTACAAAATTGTCTGATTATGGGTATAATTCAAAGGGAGACTGACTGAGCCACCTATTGTGAATGGGGTCTTGGTGTGGGCAAGGTGTGCCAAGTGAGTTTTTAGGTTTTTTTTTTTTAATGTTCATCCATTTCCTGTTGTGGCAAATCTGTGGTGCTTGCTGAATACTTATAGCCATTTGCAGTGTGGTGAGAGGCATTTGCTTACTGCAGGCTGAAAACAAATTTCAGAATAACTTGGGTAGCTACAGTAGAAATAGTCCCACAGACAACAATGGGCACTGATAAGATAGTGGTGGGATTGGATATTCATGCTCTCTGCAGTGCAGTACATCATCTGTCTAAAATGTCTACATAATGTGCCTGTTATAATAGGCTTTTATGCAGTTTAGAAGGCTACAATATTAAATACTTGTAAACATGACATATTTAGTTGTTAGTGTGTTATTATATTCACTATACATGTTAAGGGCATATTGCACTAAACTACTCTTGATCAATTTACAGTCTCAATTTAGCATTATAGTACTGCGGGCCTTGTTTTATCTGTGGTTGTTTAGTCTTGTAATTCCTGCACTGGCATGTTTTCAGATGCTGTGTTTACATTAACAAGCATTTTTACTTTCCTCTCATGATGCAATCCACCTTCTCTTTGTCTTGAGGAGCTAAACAGGAATAAACAGCCAATCCCACTCGGATCCCACTAAGATTCTGTGCGGGCACTGAGGGAGAGTCATCCCCAAATCTTTGAATTTGAAAGCCACATCAACTCATAAATACTTTAAAAGAAATCACCAAGGTATTAGACATTACAGTGGGTGGGAATTTACTTTTAGAGAGACTCGGCTGGGTGGTTGATGGCATTAACTGCAATATTTCAAAGAAAAAAATACATCAAAGTGCTTTGCTGGCTCTTCATTTCAAATGATGACTGAACCCAGTTTGACGTGGCTCTCAAATTTTACTGAACTATCTATCAAAACCATCATACTCTTCCTCTTGAACTGCATACAGCCAGAGGAAAAGAAGCCATTAGAGGGTTCCATCACAAGAACAAATGTCATCACTGGTTTCATCTCCTGGTGCAGGAGAGATGCATTCTTTAACATCCCAATGTGAGGCTTTTATTTGATAACAGGGAGGAAGAAAACAATAAAACTTGAATAAATTAGATATGTGCCGAGGCAATCGATAACCATTTGAGGCTGGCCTGACACTGCAATAATTATGTTTTTTGTTTGTTTTTGTTTTTTTCTTTCCCCGTTTATCACTTACTATACCATGCCCAGGATAGAGTTGCTTTTACGAGTGTAGAGAAATCATTTCCATCATCTGTTAAAATTAATAAAAATCCAAGCTGCAACCAAGCTTCCTTTTTATAACAGATATATTGAAAAATCCACCCCGCTGAAAGAATATAACATGATGATATTTGATCGAAGAGGCAGTTTTTCTTCTTTTTTTTCCCCCGGCCAACTTAAAAGGGTGGTGAATGAATTCTCAACTCCTCTGTCTTCTGGCAGTGTTATCATACCCTGCTGAAATAAGGCCACCTCACCAGCTCACACAGAGTGAATTGTGGATTGTATATAATTACTGATTCCTACTGGAATATTTCATACTGAGCAAGATAAATTAAATGATAAGAATCTTAGGCTTCTTAGTGCTTATTTCCTCCTCCAGTGCGTGTAAGACGAAAGCACTGACATTACATTTCTTATTTTTTATTTCATTTTGGGGCCATGAGAGCACACAGCATTTATGGGGTGGAAAAGCAATTATCATGAGTTCTAAAGACGTTTGAAGACAACAGGCTATGTAGAAGTTTGGTAAAGTTATTTTTATTATTGTGATGTTTTTAATCTGGTGTCAAATTTAACCTATCATTAGGATATCTACCTGAAAACCAAAAAAGAGAACACATTTTATTTTACCAGTTTTGCCTGAAACTCTAAATTAGAAGTTCTTGGATATATATAGTAGACTCCAATTGTTCCTGTACTAAAGATTCATCACAAATTCGAGAGGGAATCATGAATTTGGAATCAGAAGTTTCATATGCCTTTATAATGCCAAGCACAACCTGAGGCCAATCTGTCACTGTTGGACAAAGTAATGGCATAATTGCTTTGATATTTGAAATATCAAATCTGTGGGTCTGTCCTGTATGGGTAATGACTCATGAAAAATACAAGAGTGCTGTTTTGGCTGTTGTTTCTGGCTGAATATCTGACTCCTCAATTGATTTTCTTTTTCTCTGCCTTTGAGAAATTATTGCACTTTTTGTGATTGAAGCAATGAAAGTGAGCCAGCTGTCTCTCTGACTGAGCTATTGTGTCATAAATCAGAAGACGGCAAACATGACAAACATGAAACCTTCCTGAAGGGAGCTGAATTCATTTATTATGAGGCAAGAATTTCCAACTGTACCGTCTGATTAATTTAGGTAGGCAGGTGTGGACAGATGGGTGGATGATGGGTGGATGATGGGTGGATAGATGGCTAGATATGGAACACGTGGGCAGAATGACTGACAGACAAAAGAACACGTTTCTTAGTGACATTTCCTGATAACCCTAACATCTATATGCTCAGGGTTATGTTACTATGGAAACATTGATTACAGTCCAGAAAGCTAAATGTCGGTTGTCTTGTGGAACGTACTTGGCAAGGAATATTGACATCTTATTCCTCGCTGGCTTTTAACAATTGTCTGGAGGCTTGATTGAGATATTTGAATAAACATTACGAATTGACAGCTACAGCAATTGTTTTCTCCAAGGGCTAATACTGACTGTAATATCTCAACAACTATTGTATGGATTGCCATGAAACTTGGTACAGGTACACAAGGTGCCCAGAGGATGAGTCGTAATGACTGTGAAATTTCTTTCATAACTATTGGATTGCCATGAAATGTAGTACAGGAATACACTTTGGTGATCTCCTGACTTTACATGTAGCACCATCATCAGGTCCAACTTCTAATTTGTCTAAAACTTTGGTTTCCCACTGAAATATCTGCAAAACTAATGACTTTTCTTTCAGCCTCAGCTGCACTTGGTGTCTAGTGCTAATTGGCAAATGTTTGCACGCTAGCATGTTAAAGAGGTGATGATGGTGAAGATGGTGACCATGGTAAACATTATACCCGCTAAACATCAACATGCCTTTGAAAATTAATTCACAAAATTAAACAAAAAAAGCAGTGTTCAATGGCATGGATGCTACTTTCTGCTAAACAACCCCACAATGTAATTCTTTGCATTTTAAAGATACAAAAATTACAGTTGGGTGACAGTACACCAGTCAGAGATCACACGAAATGATGGCGAAGTGTCCGCAATCTAAATTTACTGCTCACTATAGAGTAAACTATTGAGTGTCTAGTGCATAGGGAATAGTGAATGCGTGAAAGATGGAGTGATTATGGACACAGTCTTAAACTTGCTGCAAAACAAGATATGGTATGACAGCATCCTACGCATGATATGATGTCGATATCACAGTGACATGGGGACAGTTTCCATACAAATGAGTATGCCATTCATGATTTAGATTTTTATCCCGGTTATGTGCTTGCACATGTAAACGGAAGGTTACATCATAACCCAGGATCTCTGAGTAGAGAGAGATTATCTCTCCAGCCTACATGTTCTATATGTACGGGGATTGTACGGGAGCACATAGGTGACACTCTGCTATCGGTGATGTCTCATTCGAACTCAACTGACATTTCATGCTCCCGCAGGACCAGATGAGTCTGCTTGGTTTCCTTGTGGTGTAAGACGCGCCACAAGGAAACCATATGGAATATGCAGGGTGGAGAGATGACAGATCTGATCAACATGATAGAGTTTGCAAAATCTAGAGTAGCCCTTATCCCCATTTGGAGAAACTGATACTATGACATGTAAACCCCCTAATCCAGGTTCCTGATCATTGTCCACCATGTGCACATAAGAGTCATTAACTACAGTAAGCTATGTAACAGTTAGTCAGTTCAGCTAAAAATATAATAAACAATCCAATGATGACCTGCAGCAATAAAAGTGACCTAAGTAAAAGTCTGACACCAGTATTTTAGCCTTTAAATTGTATTGTTGCTCTTGTCTTTTGTTAATAGTGATCAGAAGGAAAGGCCAAATCCAGCACTGTGGTAAATGCAGCAGTATCCAAACAACTGGAAACCAAACTTGGTTCATCCTCACCTGCCCAGGTAACTCAGTTTGAATAAAATGACAGAAATTGATGATGGAGGGGTCAAAGACAAACCTGACACAAAAAATCAGAAACCTGGATGAGGTTAGAACAGACATACATCTGAATAACTAACTTTTTCTATCTTTTTCTGTGTTCAAAACCAGGATGATACTCAAAACTGGTATTTAAGTGTGCATGTAAATGTACTCAAGGTGGGTTTCTTGACTCTGAGCCACTTATTGAAGCCATCAGCAAAGTTATAAGGGAGTGGCGACATTTCTGGCGATCTGTATACTGTGCCCCAGTGGCACACCACTCTGTCTGGCACTAGCAGAAGTGATTAAAGGGCAGCTGTCAGGAGATGCGATTTTATCTCCCCCAAACAGGTGTAGAGCAGATCTGACAGCAGCAACACTTACACCTCACATGGGATGGGCTAAACCAAGACAAATGGAATTATGTCTTTCTCCCATTTTGTCAAGCGCCTTATCTGTCTGAATCAATGCAGCTTTCTCCTACCTGGGGGGACCAAAAGGAAATGTGAGTGCAGCCGTTGCAGGTATACAGTAATTGGACCCTTTCCATTCTACCTTTTTAAGTCTGGAATAAAGTGAAACTTCCCCCTGACTGGAAGAAAATATAGCATAGAGGGAGCGGCAGAGATAACAGTGAGGCAGCTGAGTCTTAAGCCCTACATCAACAGTGTTACTGTATGTGCTGCTCACTCCGTCAATGACAAAATGTCACTTTAAATCTGAAATCTGTCTGTGTTGATGCAGTTGAGCTGTCTGTGTGTACTTGGAAACTTGTAATATAGTCACGTTATCACTCAACTCTTGCACAGTATGTGCTGTATATGGGAGCGGTGGTCAGGTTGTCCAAGTGAGTGTTTCAACACAATTAAACATGGATTAAAAGAGAGGCTCAAATGATGCACATGGCACAAGGAGATGAGAGAAGGACAGAGAGTCACAGCAAAACTATGTAAAGAAAATGAGTTACTTGTATTGATGGTGGGAAAAACTTTAACATGATAGTGTCATATTAAACATTTTCAGCTTGCCTTCAGAAGAAAATGAGGTTGTTATGTGTATTTTTACTATTTGTTTGAGTGAAATACATTTATTTTTAACTCATCAATAAATGCATAATGTTCAACTTGTGTCAAATTTTATCAGATTTTTCAAAACACAACATACTCAAATGACTATACCATGAGCATTAATGTTCATTCTTCATCATAGAAGTAGTTTGACAAAATAATCTTCACTCAACGCCCACTAACTTTCTTATACATTTGCTTTTTCTGGGGCTCTTATGACAACAGAGCCATCTCCATGAAAACAGGACAAACTTTATCCACTGATGAAAAGTATGAGATGTGGTTGAAAGCTTGAGAAAACTTTAGTATTTGGCCAAAGCATCTCTTCTGTTTTCTGGGACAACCCTGATTATTAATGTCTTAGTAAGTCTGCAGTTGAAATCAACACATCCATCGACTGAGTGAAAATTTTAATCTTGACTCCTAAAAAATAACATTCATACACAACTAATTTGAAATATAAGTTAGTATAATGCCTGGATTACATATTTCATGAACATAACAAGGTGTTCATTACCCAAACCGTATTGTGATATTAAACATATCTTTAAAATGTCCTTTGTCAATATATTTCAATTCTTTCCCTGTTAACAGTTCACAGTTAAATGTGCCAAAAGTTGATGTTTTGAACTACTGCTGGGTGCTGCAGTGGTGTAAGGCTGTGCCATCATAAATCTACAAACTAAAAATCAATGAGTTAAAAGTTTACCCAGTCGATATAGCACCCAAACAACATTGAGTTAACTTTACCCCGTAGCAATCTGTTATGTTGACCCAGTGTTACACATTACAAGCTAAAAACTGTCACAAATTTACTGTTTCTTGTACAAAACAATGTGCAAATGGCATTCAAAAGATACACAAGTTATTAACAATGAATAACAAACCATGACAAAAAAAGAGTAGAGTAGATTATTACAAGCTTTAGTTTGGGTGAATAACCCAAAAGTAAAATAAAAAAATGACACTAAAACTAGGTCAAAACAACCCTGTCTTGAATGGCTTTCTGGGTAACATTAACCCCGTGTTGTGTTGGTGCTCTATTGACCCAAACTGAAAAAAAAAAAAATTAAACCCAATGACTTTTAATGTGTACTGAGCCCTGAACGCCATTCTCTAGGTAATCTTCCTGCTGTTAAATTTAAGGTAACAGGAAAAAAATGTAAATGTAAGTGCTGACTTGAAGAAATAAAGATATATCCTTAACCTTAAGTGTATCTTCGGTAGCGTAAACCTAGCAACATCTGGGATGAAGGAGGAAAACCAACATCTGTACAACCACCTCATAGGACTTTGCAGTATAGAGATTTCACACTTCGTGGGAAGGAAACTTTGCCAGTGAATGCTTCCTCTGTCAATTCTCTCGGGTTTAAAGTGCTCAATTTACCAATCTAAAATGAAGAAAGAAAACGTATACTTATGTCTACGTATAATTACACTGATGGGAAACATTAATTGCAGATGCTGGATGTATTTTTTTTTTAAAGTTAATGTGCATAACTTTATATTCCAGTGATGTTATGATGTTAGCACAGAAACACTTTTATTTACTGTATAATCACAGTGTCATCAGGCTCCAACCATGAGCTCCTCTGCCATTTGATTTGCCCTTTACATTTGCTAGTACTTGCCTTTTTAAATGCAGAGTCAAGATGAGCAACCCAAGTGTGTGTGTGTGTGTGTGTAACCCAGCACACAAACAGGCACAAACACACATTCTCACCTCATTCATTCACATTAGCTGCTTTTCACCCTTTTTATGCAGAAAGCCTCCAATTCCAGGTGTAAATTTTTTTCATTACAAGGGGAATTGAAAAGGAGATGGGGACTACTTTTTTGCCTTTCTCCCAGTGATGAGTTCATGCATTTGAAGAGGAGCTTTGTCACCCGGGAATTAGCACTCCATGCATGCACCCTCTCTGCTCTCCCAGACGGCTGAGAGAGAGAGAGAGAGAGAAAGAGAGAGAGAGCTGGGAAGAGAGCCGGCTTCATTCTCAGAAAAAGGAAAGATTAAAAAGGCAAGAAGAAAAAAGGAACTCTGTCACTAACACGTGTGCGTGTTTAACAAGGAATAAAACTAATACCATTTATATTGATAAATCTTTGCTTGCCCAGTGCAAATACATACTTCATGATGAGTTTGTCAACATGTTTTTCTTTGATTCATTCCTTTTGAATAAGATTGGTTGTATTTTACTGCAGAGCTATCTTGGGATGCCTGGAAGATTGCACCTCGACTGAATTGAACACCCCGCAGGCTGCACTGTTCCTCCCACACATGTCAGCCATGGCAGACAGCCTGTATTAAAATGAATGAAATAAATAAATATTACATAGGAGATGAAACTTCAGATGTGTGTTTCTGAGTGCATATGTGTGTCTATGTGCATGTATTGCATGTGCGCAGCCTTTGAAAGAGACTGTGTTCATGTCATATTTCTTCTTATATGGATGTGTATCTAATTCATGGGGGTGAATGTGTGTGTGTGTGTGTGTGTGTTTGTGTGCGTGTGTGTCCATAGCAGATACTGTAGGTTTCAAAGCCAGCTGCTTGGTTATGATGGCACTGCTTATTAGTTGGCTGTTAGGGCTATTCTAGACTCCTTGGAACTCTGAAGGGGCTAATACTTCAGAGGATTTCACAGTTGGCAAGGTACCGGTAAGACACCTGGCGTGGCTGTTATATGTGTGCGTGTGCATGTGTGTAACAGTGCTAGGACAAGAATGAGAGAAGCCTTATGTGGCAGCGAATCAAAGAATTCTTACAAAGGAATCCCTCATTTCATGTTATGAGTAAAAATCTATGATTAAGCCTTTTGCATCAGATCCCTGTGCCTTCCTTTTTTTTTTTTTTTTTTCACGAGGACATGTAAATCTGCTGAAAAGGTTTTGAATCATCAAACAGCTGCATAACAGTACTCTATTGTCATCTTAACAATCAGATTCCCTTTTCACTTTTTGACAGAGTAATTAACAACCATGATTCGACATGAATGCACAGATTATGAAGCTCCTGAACTCATAATTCTCAAAGTTCCTCATTATTAGCCAGAGGCATCATTTGCAGTGCATTCGAAAGTTTAAATTCAGAAAAGACACCAAATATGAAGAGGCATTCTTTTTTTTTTTCTTTCACTATTGAATGCTTCTTTGCTTCCAGTGTGGACCCTTATATCAACTTTGCTAAGTCTAATCTATTGATGCAGGGTGGGTTTATATTCATCTGGCATTGACATTATGCTAGTGAAAAGCAGGGAGCGCTTTGTGGATTTATCTTCGACTCCCACGCAGTTCTTGGCTTCTAATTTTCTGATAACAGCAGAACACGAGTTCTCCCCCTAAAAGACACAACTTGAAACTCAAATGTGCAATTACAGCAGAATGAAAGTCTGTGGCTCTTCCATAACATAAGACCACAATGAAAGCCCTGAAAAAAAAAAAAAAGTGTTTTTTTTTTTTTTCTTTTTTTTTTTGTCCAACTGCATTTCTTGTTACAGGATTGTGTTCGGAGGCAATAGATGTGGTGTTGATTCTGGGAATTATTTTTCACCCGCTGTTATGTGTGAAACTCTTCCCTGAACCACAGTGGCTCAACCTCCAAATCCTCCGAAAGCGGACTGCTAGAGTCAGTTCCTGCCCTGACTAGCCCTTATCTTAGGATACAGGCTGTTCTAACGTCTGACAAAATCCAGACAGATTAGCCCTGACTAGAAGTTAAACGAGTCACCTTCAAAGCCTCGAAGATTATAATCTGTTACCACTGAGCAAAAGGTCCTTGAGAGCGCAAGCTGTGCAGTCCACAATGTTGGAAAGAGATCACAATTTAGATGCAATATTTTCTGCAATGAAAATGACGGATAGTTTACTGATAAATGCGACAGACGACGTACTCAGAAAATGACAATGTTTAAAAGCAGGTGTGTTAGGTGCCACCTGCTTTTATGTTTGTGAAAAATATCAGCCTCTCTTCCTTGTTTCATACACTGTGTGATTTTGGCTGCAATGAACTGAACTGTGTTTTTTACAAATACCTGTGTGTGCTATGAGCAAGAAAAGTGCCCCACTATTTAAGGGTAGTTTAGCTGTGTTCTTGCTCACCAACTTTGGTTGTCCTATGCATTTGAGCAAATGCAAAAGCTGTTGAATGAATGAATGAATGTTGTTGTTTTACTGGTAAGGGCAGCTTCATCTTAAACCTCACTTGTGAAAGATATCAACTGTTTTATTTTTTATCTTTTTCCAGCCATTGTATGCTGCCTATGCTAAATGATGACCATCTCTCCAAAAAATAATGCTTCAGTAGTCGTATTGTTAATTACACCAGACCAGAGGCACCGCCCACTCATTTTTACTCCATTTCCCCGTAACCCTGAGGAATTACGGAATTTTGAATTTGACTGATGTTAGTTGCCATCAGCTCCTTAATCCTGTGTAGTGCTTCTCAACTGCATCACACTGAATTACAAATTGCCAGTCTGCTAAAGGAGACTCATGCATAATCCAAAAGAATGAATGCTCGACAGTTAGTCCTCGTGCACATAAACATGAGCCAGACCTCACATTTAATTTATGAATGTGTGAAATCCACATTTGAAAAATACCACAAGAAAAGTCCCTTATGTAGCGATCAAAATTACTTGAAGCTTTCCTCCCGCTCCGGAACATTTTAATCACTGGTAAACATGTTGCAAGCAATGGGAAAATAATGAAGATTAAGTCAGGAAGAAATTGAGTAGGATTTAAATTAAGCTGCTGACACTCCTACATTATGGTGGCATAGAACATTAATTATTACAATATAAAAATGCCCTGAAGCCTGCTAAACACTTTATCTTTGCTGCCTGCAATGTTTCCATCTCAACATTGTTCAACGCTAATTTAGCAAGAACCCAGAAGGCCTTCGAACGGTCTGTTCACTAATGAATGCAAAATAATTGTCCAGCATCACCTCACCCCCTCGTGTTCAAGTTATTACCTTGTGTGTGTGTGTGGGTGTGGGTGTGTGTGTGTGTGTGTGTCACATACTCATTGATTGGATTCCTGGCTGTGTTTTTTAAAATGGCTTTTAATGAATACCTTTTATACACTTCATCATGATCACCTGATGTATAAGAGACCAGTAAAGGATTTAAGGAGTATCATTATCAGTTATCATGCCATGATAATTTCATTAATTACAATCATGTGATTAACTGTCTTTCAGAGCTTGGAGAGGGCAGCCAAGACTCAATTTGGAAAAGCTTTTCCACTGAATATGAATGGGAGACAGAGCCTATAGTTAAAGGCTACCTTTGCAAGATTTTGCACCTTAATGGACTGTATTTAATAGATGTGCTGGCAGCTTGAATGTGAACCTCAGAAATATTGTCTTACTCATAGTCACCTTTCTGTACGTTTGCCAGTTGCCTCTCTGAGCCAATGTTCTCTTTATCCCCCATAAAGACACAGTCATCAGGTAGTTCTATTCTTAAAACATCACTCCAGAGATTTTTTGTATTACATCTGCATACATTCAGGGGATTCACAAGAGACAGGTTGAAGACAGAATGGTCAAAATCGATACAGCAGAGGTTAGAATATCCTGACTTTAAATCCATAAGTTTCAAAGAAGCTGTAGCATACATTTCCCATGATGCAAATCGATAGCATATTTTTATCTGATCCTACCTGTCTGGTAAATATTTCAAACTTCATACCCTGATCTTGCAAAATAGGCTTTCTTCTTCAAGCTGGCATAACCTTGGTTACATAATTTTCTCAGATTTGATGATGAAGAAACTCTACCTGTCTCTGAAAGGTCAGTGGTACTCTCTGTAACTAAAAAAAAAATATTGATGTGTACAATCAGTGGAGTTCCCTTCGAAATCTGCTTTAAGAGATTTTTTTTGACCATTTTTTTAAGGGTGACCCTACAATAAACTCAAAAACACACATTGACGTATCCAGAAAAAAAAATTTATTTGCCGTCCCGCCACCTGATGAATGTAAGTTAAATATTCCCTCTCCTTTTAGATGCAGTTTGGTTTTCATCAACCCCTGAACACAAAACAGTATCTGGCTCTTCAGCCCTACATTCTTCACCATCTACCTGTTAACTTTATATGCTGTTTGATGCTGGTAAGGTAGGACACAGTGTGTTGCTGCTACTGAAAATGGGGTGGATAACAGGGATAATACTGAACCAAACAGTATGTGTTTAAAACCAACATAATTAGCTAACAGAGGCTAAAATGCTCAATAGAGCTGCATAGTAGGTGGTAATTTTCTGCGGGTTCTTCGGCGCAACCCCTTTGATCCACTGTTAATTGGCAAAATATTGATTTATTGCATTATTAAACGTACCCCACCTCTCTTATAAAATTGGTATACTATTGCCTGTCTTCAGTGAAGAATATATGGGACGGATTCTTTTGCAATGGGAAGCATCAGGTGCAACATTTCTGTCTCCCTCTGACAGGCATTTTCTCAGATTTGTTCAGAGTATTCTAAGGCTGCAAAGTTCCTGACCCTAGGCATTACACTAAAAGCAAACCCATGTTTTTTAAAGTCATTTTTTCTAACGCCACCACATAAATTTAATAATTTGCCCTCCTGGTTGACGTGCTTTCAGGCAGTCATGCGTGCCATATGACCCTTGGCAATAACTCCAAGAGGCCCGGAAAGGTGACCTCTGTGAATTGCATGCATATGACTTGGCATTGTCAGTAAGAGGCGATAATAGTATGCAGAGTTGAATTCTCCATCATACCCAGAGGTGTGTAAGTGACAAATGGGATATGTTTCATGGTGGGAAGGGAAAATGGCAACAGTTAGGGGACATGTAGCCTGCCCTCTTCAAAACACCTGACAAATCTAATTGCATTTAATTAGATTAATGTGTCACTCTCTAAACAACCGCAAGAGCGATAACTTGTTGCTGATGGACGTTGCCTGCTGCACACTTGATTAAAGCAGTTTATTGTTAAATCATTGTAATTAGACCTGACACGCAACATGGTTGTAACTCATTAGCAGGCTAACACAAAATAACTGCATACTAATGCATGCCTTTTTCCAGCATGTTACACAAGACATTTACAAGATCAAACTAGTGTCTGTTTAGTTTTAAAGGAGCCATATTATGAAAAACTCACTTTTTCGGTGCTTGTGAGTATGTATTTGGGTCTCCAATGTGCCTACTAACATACAAGCTGTGAAATAACACCACCCAGTCAGTTTGGTGTGAGCTGGCTTGCTCTGTACTCTTGTGACTCAACAAGCCATTCAGATTTGCTGCCCCTTTTTACATCACATGGGGTGAAGCTAGGCTAAGGCTTGGCTAGGCTAAGCTAAGGGCAAAAAATGTGTGCGTATCGCGGGGCTACACTGGGGGACAGAGCCGCTGCTTGTCGACAGATGTCTGCTACAGACAAGAAGCAGAGCTGAAGGGCCCTGCCTTGCTGCTGCTGTTGTCTTCTGGAGGAATAAACACCTGATTCTTCTCTGATCTGAGCAGTTTACCGGCAGGAGAAGTTTGTTTTTTAAACTTCTGGGATTAAGTGGATTTAACTTCAGTCTCGCTTCTCAACCTAGCTGGCACTAACACCCGAGTCACACGCCACCTCAGCTGCTGTCATCAGTAACAAACATCTTAAATGAGTTTATATAATTTTAAAGGTACACTGTATGTAGATTTCTATCTGTAAAAGCAATAACATCGCTGCTGTATTTATGCTTTTAGATGACATTATTTTGAGTGTGGATGGACCAGCTATAATGTTAGCATAGCCCTGATCGATCTTAACTCCATTCAGAAAACAAGTATTTTAAAAGTTGTTTGCTCGTCGTCTTGCAGACAGACATGACAAAGGATGAATTCAGGCTTTTTACAAACTAACATCATGATGTAGTTATTTCGGCATCCTTTTGATCTGTTTATTGCAATTAAATCACAACAAAATCTAAGTTTATATACACTCAAACTGGCTGTTCTGAACAGGGCTGTTCAGACAGGATGAGAAGGCGGCTGTGGTGCTTGTTCCTTGTGGTATTTTAACCAAAGCATGTGAGAAACATTTTATTAACTGTGTTAACTTGTGAAAAAGAGGTATAATATGGCCCCTTTAAGAGCCATATCATGACACACACACACACACACACACACATATATATATATATATATGCTACACACTCACACTTAAGAGCTGTCCAGTTCTCACACAGTCCTTTATTGCAGGCCAGTGAACAGCTTTCTTGCTTTGAATTTGTTTTAGCAACAATATGTGCTCCACTCTCTTCTTCTCTTAATGTTTTGCTTAAATTTGCTTGTTAGAGGTTTGTCAAAATGCCAAATTCAGATGTAACTCTGTATGTATAAAAAATGTGACACAACAGAGTTTACACTAGGATGGCCTTTCTTGTGACAACTCTCTGATGTGAAGGAAATAATGAACTCTACATTCTTTACAGCAGGGACTCAGTTTTGTTCAAGTTTTTGTTTTTTAAATCAACAGAAGAATTGATACTACAATACGAAAAACATAATTTAAAGACAGTCTCAGTAGAAATCTATCATATCATTGGACATAATGATTGATTGACAAGTGATCTGAGTCAAAATATTGCAGAGTACTTAACATTGAATTCCTCATGCAAGTTAACATGATCTTGGTCATGAAGACAGTATTATAGAACAGCACTAGAACTGGATTCCTTTGAAGCACAGCCTGTGTAGTCTTCTGTTCTGCTAATAGCATGTACAGTACACAGAAAGAGGTAGCAATTGCCTCCTGATCCTTCAGTGTCCTTGGTGACGGTAATCCTTTTAGCTTTTAAAGAGTCCTTATCAGCCATACTCGAGTGGTACATGGTGTATGGGACCAGAGTCAAAATGTGACAGAATGGCCCTCATTTCAACTGGAACATTGCTGTTTGAGCTTCTTAAGGAGTCATCAGTACCAGTGACAAAAACAGTGCAGCAGGGCAGAGTGCCGCTCTCTGAGGTATTGGACTAAATAGTGGCTTGACAAAAACTGGAATGAGTCAGTGACCATGACACAGGCCCTTTGGCTATTGTTTTAGAATATCTCTGCAATTTCCTGTAAAGTTCACATAGTGTGTGACAGCTCAGTCAACGTTTGTGAACTTCAACAACTCTCGCAAAGCCCTGAAACACTGAAATAAGAAACTTGAAACTCTGTAGACATCAAGATGTAGAAGAAAATCCCTCTCGTACACTCTATAATGCTGTCATCCTGCACCAAATCCTACCTTGCACTTTTCAGTCCATTTTGTAATTTGGAAGTGCATTTTCTTATTTCTGTGACTAAGCATCTGAATGTAGATGTGATGCAGTGCTGAAATATTTCCTCAGTAGGTAAAATAAAGTTTGATCAGTGAAATTGGTTAGACAGTCTGAACATCATCAGAAATGAGGCAAAATGGCTTCTCTCCGGACTCATCATTTTGCATGCTCAGCACTCATTCAGGGAGAAATACATCATATGTGAGGAAGGAAAAACAACACTGAAAGAAGCCTCGATAGACCAGAATGCCTTGCCACTCACAAGACATCTGAGTGAGATGCATGGCTCATTTTGTGACAGGCAACTCTCTTGCTGATGTCTGGGTTGCTCTTTTCACCTAAACATAAAACCTGCTGGTCAACCCAGCTAAGAGTTCTGGGTGTTACTGAAAGACATTTTAGGAAATATAAGAAATGGTAGAGAGATGAATGGAAGCGAGAGGTAGGGGAGGGGGGAAAGTGGACAGCCCTGCAGCAAAAATGGAAATTTATCAGGAAGGCCATTTCTAACACTTTAGGTTGGAAAAATCTGTCCGCAAGCAATGGTACTGTTACAGATTTTAGGCCCCCAACACAACAGTTCATGCAGGGCCCTGACACAGAGCAGATATCTACAATCCAGCTTTGAGGCCCATGAATCATTCAGGGTTCCCCTCCTGTTCTGAACCCCTGTCTGCATGACTGATGTGTAAAATAGTGTTACCTTTATGTAGAAGTAAGGTTTTCAGATGGATTTAACATTTAGGATGATATATTCCAAACCCATAATTGCTTCTCTGTAGCATAGAAGTTACTCACTAGACAAACTCTTGTCATAATGCGTAAAACACCTGTATTGAATATATCCAGTTAATATTATCTACTAATAGCACTTTTATGTAATTGAGAGTTGGCTGGATACTGAGAGAAACTGCTAGCCTACCTCTGTCTACTGTATGTGTCATTATTTACACCATTTTACTTGTGTAAAAATATGAAAGAGACATTGTAGTTTAACGAGGAGCTTACACATTAGAGGTTTTCACTGACCACAAACAGCTGGGTGCAGTGAGTGCTCTCTGGCTCCAACCAGCCTTTAATTTCCCCATTGGGCACAAACCACAGTCTGGTAAAAACAGAAAAACAATATTACATTTCTCACGGTGAGCTTTAGTGGCACCAGGCTTTATTACACACACGAAGGACAGAGCATACAGCAGGCTGTATCTTCTACCAGGTGAACAGGGCAGTCACTGTCAAAAACTGTGTTTGATACTCAAGCAATCTCTTTAAAATTGAGGGATCCACATAAGACTAATATCCTCAGCTTCACATGCTGGCAGTGTAATAGAGCCACCAATCTCTGTGTGAAAAAAGGCCTTTATAAGAAGCTCTAGTGGCCAGGTTACCAATGGCGAGATCATAGTAAAATATGTGTTATCATGTTTCAAAAGGTGGTTCTCGCAGTGATCAGCTAGCTTTCTTCTACTTTAATCTCTCTTGTTGGCTAGTAGAACTTAAAATATCTAAAGATGTACCCTTCAGCTTTTTGTTGTAGCGGTCATCTTGTCTGTGTTGCTGTTTATTGGTAAAAATCTGAGTGAGTCTCATGGTATCAGCCAAGTTATGCCTGAGACACTGCACTTATTCATCAAAGTCCACCCACTGTTCATGTGTCATGTTGACAGGTATTCTGGGGGTTCGACCAAACATCAGTTGGAGTATAGCCAGTTGTCTCTTGGACTATGTTTGATTGTCAGAGAAGGTAAAGGACTTCAAACAACAACCTGTGTTATTGTTTAGATTCAGTAGCAGAAGTCAGAAGTAGTGTTACCGCTACAAGAGATATTAAGAAAAAGGTCAGGGTGGAAAAAAAAAGGTGTAAAAATGATTGACGGATTCAAGGTCTTTATTTGTCTGAGAGCACGGTTCATGTCTCATCTGCTACCAACAGCTTACACTGGTAAAGACACTGCACATTCTATAACTTTAACTATTTTTGTTGTTTAGGACTCTGGATGTAATAGTCGCAGGCTTTCACGTTAAAAAATACATGGAATCAGTTTGCATTCTTTTCTCTTTTCACTGGTGTAGCTATTTCTTGCTGGTTCCAGTCTTAATGCAGTCCAGTCTAAGCACAACTGACAAGCGTGTTTCCTAGAAATGTACTTTATGTACCACCAATTTGCAATAGCTACAGTACAAAGCCTCTGAAAAGTCAAAGCGAGAATTTTTTTCTTTAAACTCACAATAAGTTGTACAATAAGAATACTTTTGTATTCCCTCATAATACTTTCGTGTTACCTTGCAATACATTTTTTGTTCCTTCGCCAAATGTTTTGCATTCCCTCTGAACCGTTGAGGAAGGATGAGCTCTCATCACTTAAACATAACAGTGAACCTATTTCACACCATATTATACAATATCAAGTACAGCATTATTACACTCTTAAAGGTTACATTTAGGCACTTAAAGCAGTCGGTTAAGGTCTGGATGCCCACCTTCCACCCTCACCTCTTCTCTACAAATTCTGTGTGGTCAAAAAAGAGTTAGCAGGGTGGCATGTTTACATTCATAGAATTAAAAAATGTTTATTTTGACACATTCATATTAACAGAAAAAGACAAATGTAATAAACTCCTTAGTTACAAGAAAAACAGTTTGATATTAAAGAAAAGATAGGCTAAATGCAAACAACGTCCAAATATAAAGTAAAAAAGTATACAAACATACATATATATATATATATATGTGTGTGTGTGTGTGTGTATAATGCAAATTAATTAAAAACCAAGGGTCAAAGGATTGTGTGGCTTTTGCAGCTGCTAAACCTGTGCAAATAAGACAAAAATATAGCATGTAATTCACAAAGCACCCACAAAGAGTGACATGCACTGCAAACTGCACTGCAAAGCAAACAGCGTCATGGCGTACCTGTGTCATTTGCATGTATGTAAATTAGGTAATATTCATACATTCTGCATAATATTGGTCAATTTCTATGCAAATAAGCCTTGTTGTAAAAACAGTCTAATTCACAAAGACCAGCGCTAATTGCCACATGCAATTAGGATGGAGTTATTCAGATAGTTGGTGTTAACTGCACGCACACTCACTCCTCACTCACTCTCTCTCTCTGTCTCTCTCTCTCTTCAAATCTTCAAGCTTTTGAGGCTTGAATGACATTGATATTGAATGTTATTAAAGGTGAAATCTTCAGTCAGACATTGGGGGATCAAGTGGGGTGTGGGCTTATCTTGGATTTAAAAATAAAAATAACAGTGCTGACAGAGGTCAGGATTCATCCATACAGTAAGGGGTTGCTTTATTACAAGCAATTCCATCATATAAAACTGGAATCTGTGTGTCACAACTGACCTATAGGTGTGAAACAAAACACAGAACATTAATTACCGTCAGAACCTGAAGTTACTGCTGCTTTGCTGCTGTGCTGCTGTGCTGCTGTGCTACGTGCGTAAGTGTGCACAGCCTTTTACTCAGTTCGAAGATGCACTTATCGTTTCTGTGTGATGCTGCAGCCAGCTGTGGGCAACAAACAGAAAATCAGTACTGATGTTCAGTGACACCTGAATGACATTATTGTAAGATACAGACATTAATCTAAAACTTTTCAGACCTGCCTGAGTCACATAAATAGCTGTAGCCTATTTTGATGGAAATTTCATTAGATTACTAGAGAAGTAAAGGAAGCATAATACATGAAAAATGGTTTGTGATTGTGGAGAGCTCAGTGTGTGCACACCTCTGATAATTAAAGACATGCAATTTGAGGCTTTTGGGCTCTCTGCAGGTTTTATTATGGACCAATCTTTGTGCTGAAATGTGGAGTAAAGCCCGAAACACTGGAGACCACTGTGCTCACTCAATCAGATGCAAAAAAAGGGCAAATTGCACTCAGCAGCAAAACTTTTTGGGCATGTTTGTGCTGGCATATCATTAGTGCAATTTTTTTTTGTGAATAGGACCTTAAAATGGGATGTGTGCAAATGCTGTGCAATTCACAGTGCTATTAGTGGGCTCAATCCATTCTTTTCGGATTTGGCCCTAACTCTTTAAAAAGTTTGTTCTCTTTGGGAACAAACACAGCATTATAAGATCAATGCTCATTATCTAAACCTAAATGTTTTTCACACTAATGTAAGCAGAAAAAAACAAATGTAATAATCTTCTTATCTGACTACTTAACAGTAATAAATAAACTCCTTAGTTATGGATGGAAAGTGCTAAAGTTTACATTAGATTTTAATAAGTCTCATATGGTAAATAGTTAGCAAGCTAAATTTGTTTAGCTTGCTAGATAGCATTAGTCAAGTGCTTGCATTTTTAAAGATCTTTATTGAATTTCAAGATAAAAATCTAAAACATTAGCTAGGCTACATATTACATGTATCATGTAATATCATGTATCTTTGCCAACGAACTTTTTGGCTTACCATTTACTATCATCAATCATCATTTATCATCATTCACCACTGTCTGCTTTGCATAGCGTTAGTCAATGCAAATAGTAGTTACCTGGATGTGACGCTGGTCAAAGAGACACCAATGAGGTGGGGCCCATTAGGGGGGGTTCCCTATTACTGGTTGTCACTGCAATGGTACTGCAGTTAAGGGAGATTCCCACATTTTGAGATAGTGGGAGTCAGCTCTTGGGGGCCCCCTCACACCTCTGCATTCACACAGGTAAAGTGACTCGGTCATGAATGTATTATAAGAGCTGGATAGGGCGCCGACACTCAGCCTTACAGCCAATTTTTCCCGGTGGCCACTCGTGGTATTGCAGCAAAAAATCCCTCTGCAGCCCAAAAAGCATTTTCCCCATTGACCACTGTTGTAAAAGAGATATATGAAGAACTGTTGACAGGATGCCTCAAACTGCAAACAACGTCAGTTATGACTCTTTCTATTATGAACTTTGGATCCATGGAGGTTTTATATTTGTACAACTTTCCTCGAGCCGAGAAAAGCGATTTAAAAATCCATCTATGGGCTGGATGGAAACTCGCAGGAGGGGCCAGCGTGGTAAACACTACTGCGCATATTCAGTGGGGCACACAATGTGGAAGCAAACCTGGAAGCTAAAAAATTTTTTTGGCATATGCGCCAGCCGAGCAATTCCTATAGGACTAAATGGGTGCCATTTTTAGTCCGGTATCCAGCTCTTAAAATACATCCCTGGTCTTGGTAGAAACAAATATGCTGGCCAAACACCCACCCCACAGCGAGGTGGAAGCCAATGATGTGGCAGAAATTTTGGGGTGGCATCTGGGGTGGCCAATCAGATTGTAGGGGTGGTACTGGCCACCTGACCCCTTTAAAACTTTTCTTACAATATTTTCTTCACAATATAAATTAGTAGTATACAAACATTTATAGGAGACAGAGTTGCTACTTAAAGATTTATAAATGAGGCAAAGGTGACTGAGCTCCAGATATATTTTCTGATGGGTGCATCTGCCTCTGTTGTACAAGAATAGCAATATCCCCTATATTAACAATATTTTCTGTTGATAGATTGATACATATACCTGCTTTTACGCTATGAGCCAATGCAGAATCCTCCTACTGGGGTTGAAGGGCATATGTAAATGTATCATTATATTGGCATGTAAGATGAATAACTGTATTCAATGGGGAATTCAAGAGTCATACACTGATAAAGTAGAATAGCCTCCCCAACAGCAGTCTCAGTATGAGCTTAATTACCATTGACATATGTACAGATGGTAAAGTCACTCAATACGCTAACCTCCCCTATACACCCAAAGAGAAGTGGGATAAGAGGAAGTACATTAGTACTTGACATATGCATTTCCCTATTGTAGATCTAGATACAATCTGTGAAGCAAATCTAAACTTCTATTATGTACTTGTGACTGCCAGCAACAACCCATGAAATAGAAAAGACCAATAGGAAATGCATAAACAGGCTGACAGCAGTGCTATGGTAGTTCACTGAACACCATGAGCATCCAGGTAGCTGTGTATCCATAACATATTTATGAATGCAGGGATATTTCTCTGCTTTATTTCAACCATACACACCAGTCAATAAGTAAACAAACACTCATTAATCATCTTCATGCAGCAGAGTTCAGAGTGTGAGAGGGAAAAAAAATGACAGTCATGGCACCTGCCATAATTCCAATATCCTTTATAATTTACCTTGACCAGACTGTTTTGAGCAGAGAATCTGTTCCAGTCATGAAGTTGGGCCACCATGAAACAGTTTCAAATTAGTATTCATGAGGAGTTCATCCATATTCTTTTTTTTTGCCTGGGAAGTGATAATCAGAAATTCAAGATGCATATTCTCTGTTTGTCCCTTTGACAGAAAACAATTGTCCTGCTGTGCCCACTGTGTTTGGAAAGCATCAGTCTTGGGAATACAGGATTTGAACTCTCTCACATTCAATCTCTTGTCTCTTCACACACATAAGCAGTCACACACACACACACGCATACACACACACACATACACACACACACACACACACTACAAGAATCTGTACAGTTCATCACAACAGCAACCAATCGTTTCCTCACCAGATTCAGTTTGATAATAAACCTGCGAGCTGCCCGTCATGACTTCAAATGGATAAAAATTACCAGCCAACAAAGAAGCAAAACAGAGGGTAAGGAATACAGGAAAGACAAACAAATGTAACACAAGAGCAAATCTCAAGCTTGAGGTGGGGTGGGGGGTGGGGGGTAATAAATCACAGTAAAGAGGATGGTCTAAGTTCCTCTCCTCCTTTATGGGGGACCGCTGCTAAAAATGCTGGCAAGGCTATTCCCAGCAGGAGGAAACTTCTGGAGATTACTGTGTAATAAATAAGCCTGAAACGGACCGTGTGTGAATTGAGACTGAGCATTCACCCTTCTTCCAGGGTCATGGGACTCATTCTCTCAGGAACAGCCACTTGTCTACCAATCTATGGTCAGATGTATTAGTGGTGAAATGGAATAGAGGAAAGGGGAGAGAATGTCATTCAAGTGCCTTCAGGCCATTGCTTGCCTTCTTCTTCCTAATCAACATATTTTAAAATGATGCTGAAAGCTGGATTTAGAGCTTTTAATTCTAAATATATGCCAGAGCTTGACATCTCCTCATTCAGGCCAATCATATACATTTTACAAGACTGAGATTTTTGTTTGGCCTCTGTTCATCATCACCAAATCCCCCTGTCAGGCAGATGGAATTCAGTAAACCTGCAATAAACAATGCCTCACTCAAAAAGTTCAGTTCTTGTTGAGACTACTTCTTTAGTTGTTTGTGTGTGTTGACCTAATTCCATACTACATTTTTAAGGAGTTTGAACATTTCATCATATTGAAAAGTGTTTCTGCTATTTTGACTGCCTTGTTTATGGATTTGGAAAAAAAAACAACATTTTTAGAAACACCTATGTTATAATGAAAAACACCACAAACTATAGCTTTCAAAATGATCACAAAGTTAAATCAACACCAACAAGTTTCACAAAGGTAAGTATTTCACATTACTGGAATATGTCTTTTTTTGTCTTTTATTCTCATTCACTGTATTTGTTTACTATTGTTATCATTATTACTATGGTCAGTTGCATTGCAAGCATTTATTTGCCTTAACATATACAGATGTTTTTTTTATTTTTGTGGTCACTGAGATTGCAAGTACACCTGGTATTAAAATCATCCCTGATTGCAATGTTTTCAAGATGTTTTGATAATACTTTTAGAAAAAGTCTGACATATTAGAAAATACTTCTTTTGCTGGAGTGGTGTGTAGGTGTCTTTGTTTGATTGACAGCAGCTGGCAGGCTGAGCCCCTGCAGGGCAATGAGAGACAAAGTAAACACCCTTGCACCAAGCCATTGGCAGAGAGTGTATTGTTGCAGTGGTACTGAAGAGTTAGGATCAAAATGATATTTATATATTTATATGCTGCTTAATGTGTTGCAGCTGAGCAGCTAATTAGCATTATGATTGGACCATAATATTCAATAATATGCTAATTATATAGGTGAAGCTGGCAAAACATGCCGGGTTCCAGGTCAAGCCAAGTGATGATACTGTATGGGCTCCAATTATTTTTACTTTGACAGCTTTTTGACAGCTAGCTTGATATGGCAGGAAAAGGTTGTTGGGCGGATTTTTTTTTCTTCTTAAGAATGGCGCAGGCTGCATTAACACCTGACTTACATGTGATCAAATTGCATACCAAACCACCTCCAGATGTCTGGCCAATCCAGTAGCATCTTAGTTGGACTGAGTTCTGCTTTACACCTTACACTGGGGAGGATAGGGCAGCAGAAAGGGATCTTGCTGGCGCCAGTATGGACAACAGGAATGATTACAGCAAGCAAAAACTGTTTCATTGTTCATATGGGCATCCAATTATTGCTTTAAGATAGACTTGAAAAAGTTGGGAACCTATTATTTAATACGCATTTTTTTCCTTATCTAGATGATAAATAAATAACCCTAATTCCAGATATAAAGAGGATAATAGTTTATTGAGCAAGACATATGCAAATAATTATGTGCAATTAATTTACTGACTTTAAAATGTGGTTAGCATTTAACATTAATGAGGAGGACACTTTACTACAAAGAGAATAAGAGACTATAGAATACAGATTGATTACATCAGTGAAAATTAGTGTTATGTAATCGTACAGTATAGTTGATTTTGTACAGTACCTCTAATAATATTTGATGCAGATTTATTGACATTTTACCATGATTGTTAGCGTATTGCTTTAAATACAATTGATTTTCAGTTTCAAAGAGGGTACAAACTAAAGTAGATTCCTTTAAGAATGTGCAACTTCGCTCCTGTAATGTTCTAAAATCAAAATCTTGTCAGTTCTACCCTTCTTTGCCTTTTGATGTTTGCAGTCGACTGGATGTTACTCTTCTCCACTTATTCTCTCCGCACTTCATTTCTTCTGCCAGATTTTTGCCTCTGCAGTAACTTTATTTTCCCCCCGTCTCCCTGCCCGTCTCTGTTTAAATCTCTTGCTCTTGCTACCTCTCACTTTCTCTCTTCACAGAATATATCATGTCAAACCAAACAATCCCCAGTAAGAGGTGGTTTGCGCGTGCTCCTTGACATATCCTCAGTTATAAGGTAGGTTTTCTGGTCACAGCGGTTGATATTACAGAGATTCTTCATGGTTTAGGAACTAGCTCTGTGCTTTCTGGCTCTGATTGCCTCTATCAATAGCTGCTGTCTTGAGTGTAGTTTGAATAAGGTTTGGAAGTTTTTCAAGCACAGAATAAATACTGTAAATGTGCTCACAGACTCGAGCACTGGAATGAGTAGGTTTAATCACTCAGCTTTGCTCCATGCAATCATGGCACTGAGTTCCATTATTGGAGAATAATTGGAGGGAGTCATTGACATTTTGGCAAAGCTAACAGGCAAGTTGGAACTATAAATCCAATTTGAGTAGTTCAAAGACTGAGGTAATAAATTTGGTTACAGTGTGGCACACACTAACAGTAAAGTCTCCACTAGTAAAATGTCAGCATTAAAATGTTGGGAAGCATTGTTGTCAGAATGGTTGATATTGATTCAATGTCTTTATGTAGAGAAACATGAATGAGAATCAACAAGAAACTCTGGAAAAAAATATGTATGCCAATACGAAGCTTTGGCAACGCACACTGAAGAGTACTTGAGTTTTGTTTATTTGAAGGTCTAAAAAAGATTATTTTGAATCAGACATCATTCAAGCCCTACTAAAGCAATACACTTTAAATACTTTACTATTAAGCATCTCTTAATTTATTTTGCCAAATTATTTATATCATTTTTAAAGGTTGATGTAGTTGATTCACATGATTTCTGAGAGTTTGAATTTATTCCCTTTGTTGGTGTGGATTTCCTCCTACAGTCCAAGAGCATGTATGTCCAGAGTTTTGTCCCTACCTTTGGTCGAGTGCATGCTGGGATAGGCTCCACCTGTTCCAATAGTCTGATCAGAGTTTATCTGGTGTAGAAAGTCAATGAGAAAAATGCTGTACTTCAACACATTTCAGCTAATTTAGTGACATTGCAAACAACTTTCCCTTACGGTGATGATCAATTATATTTTTTGTTTTTATTTATTTTGGTGACACCCTCACTGATAGGACTGTCACTGCTTTACTTTTTTGCACTGCATTTCCTAGTGATCGCTTGTCAGAGTGTCACCAGTGGTTTGATGCCACTGGATTGACAGCAACCCTCAAACCCCCAAAACAAGCATGTGTTAGCAGCTCCACTGGGACCAGAGAAGTGACTGCAAACACTGGAACAACAGAACCTCGGATGGTGTGGGAAAGCAATGATGCCTAGAGAGATGCTAATGTTTAGACTATCTAAATATATCAAGAGTGTCACCATAATATTGCATATCATTTACAATCAATAGCAGCAAGTAGATATAAACTAGTAATACCATGAAATGAGAAGACAGCAAGCTTACTGGAACCATACCTGCTTAAATACTGTTAACTTCCCAATCAAATAATGTTTGTGCTATGGTGTGTCCACCAATGAAAATGGCAAATGCCAAAAGTTGACAGACTTGCAGCCTAATATCGGCATTTACATGACCAAAATCAGACAGTTATTGTGGACATTAGTTGGTAAAAAAATGAGAGAACAGCCACGTCTGCATCACTTCTCGTGATCCCTTCTGATCAAGTGTTTAAAATGTTCTTGGATAGCAATGCCAAAATTCATTTTAGGTTCTCTTGTTATACTATTTTCATTGACTCTTCAGCCATGGTTACATTATTAAAGATCTTTATTGAATTTCACAATAAAAAAATTACCAATACGGTATATTAAACAATAAGATAACCAATGCCAAACTGCAAACTAGGGGTGTGCCCGAATACAAATACATTACTCGGCAAAGCACAGATAGTGGGTTTCATACGAATATTTGTTTCATACAAATATTTTAAAAATGATTTGCTTTTGGGAAGAAAAAAAAAACATGTCAAATACCAGTTCACAGGTCGGTTACATCGTTGTCTCAGTCTATCTCCTCTGCTCCACTGTTACATCTATCAGGGTTAAGTCCCAAGAGACTCTCCATAACCTGTTGTTCCCCTTCTCCTTTCCACAAAGTTAGGTTGTAAAAAATAGGCAATAAATGAAAAGTGCAAAGCAAGAATCACCTCTGAAGTTCTTCTACATGTAACATGGTGTGCTGTCTCTGTGTTATGGGTGTATAAATAGGTAGAGGTCTGTCTGCAATGAGATGATGAGTTTTAGCAGTAGTCAGTGCAGGCGTCTATGATCTGGGAGACTCCAGTTAGAGACCTGGTGTGGGGACCACCTTCATAAGGTAGTTTATTCATGAACGCTTATTGTAACACTTTAATTTTCTACAATTAAAGGCGTAATAAATACAAAAACAGGATTTTTAAGCCTCTTTCCACTTTTATTCGAATACAAATACAAATACAAATACAAATAATTTTGCTGCCTCAACAAATACAAATACAAATACAAATACTGGGAGTCCCTGCCCATCCCTACTGCAAACATCCATAAAGTGCATAGAGTTGATCCTGTATAAAGTGCTGTCAGTTCAGAAGTCCAGTATGTTCCAGGGAAGGTGTTGAGATTTGTCCAGACTTCTCCTCCTCCGGAGGTCAGCAAGTACCTGTTTGACTACTGTGTCATTGTTGATTACAGTCTGCTGTATTACCATAGTGCATCTTCTTTTCTATAATTTTAAACACAGAACACCTATAATCATTTGTATCAGTTCTGTATGTTTAGATGACAGTTTATCTTTCATACTGCAATAACAGATTTATAACATAAATCAAAATGTACACCAAGCCCTTTCAGTACGATCCAGACTTTCAAAGCTTTGTAACAGTCCATTAGAAGATGCTGCTGTGTTTCATCATCATCATCATTGTAGTGAATCACTGGACATTCTTTTGTTGTTACATAACAACTCTAAGACACAACATCTCTAACAGGAAGTCTTTCTACAGATATCAGCCACCGGACATCCTTAATGCTTATTAAACAGATTCTTATCTTCTTCTATCACTTCTGTGCTTTCATTATAAGGTAAGTTTGTATAATTAATTAAGCCCCCATATTTAAAATCATTTATTTTATTATAAATCATTTTGCTGAGTAAACCACCCCAGTCTATTTGTAAGTGTTGGTGTTGTGTAATAAAATCTCTGTATAATAATTTATAATAAGGGCCAGATCTCCAACCTATTTGTGGCGATGATATGATTTTTACAAATGTCACAGAGCTCTATAGCACTCAAACCGCTGTATTCTTTGCTTTTGTTTACATTATGTTTCTTTTAGTGACTTCGAACTTGGTTGTTCCCCAGATTAAGTTGACACACTGTTCGTTTAGTTGGATTATTATTTTGTTGGGTGGAGGAAACATATTTGCAAGAAAAAGGAGCTTGGATAGGATGAAGATTTTGACAATATTTCCTCTTGTTTTGTAATTAGTATCTTTGTTTTCCCATCGCTGTACCTCTTCTTTAATTTCACACATTTTTTTCCCAGTTTCTTTCACTACATTCACTGTTACAAATGTTAAGAGTATTTTAATTTCATGTTTGACTTCAATATTAATGTTTTGTCTGTCACTCTCCGCTCTGATTGAAACTCCTGTTGTGTCGTGATTTCATTTTGCTCCAGCTGCATATAAAATGAAATGATTATTTAAAACATCTCTATCTCTGCCTATTTTTTTTTTTTTTTTTTTTTTTTATAATGACAGGAATGTTGTCAGCGTAAGCAATAGCAGTAAGTATGTGCGTGGCCTACACATGTTCCAGCAATACTACTGTCTTCGTTAATTTGTTTAATTAGAGTACTATTGGTGAAAATATAAAGAGCTGCGTTCAATGGGTATCCCTGCTTCACACCTCTCTCCACTCAAAAGACTCAGTTGAAAACCCATTAATATTTACACAAACACTTGATTTAAAATGCAAACACTATGTGAATAAAGCCATCAGGAAAATCATATGCTTTCATCACAGCCCAAAGATAATCTCTGGAAATGTAGTCAAATGTTTTTCTTTTCTAATAATATAAAAACCTTTTGTTTCATCAGGTTTGTGCAAGTTTTCTCCTTACATGTTCAGGTTGCCCCACATTAACTGTCCTTTAATTGCACACATTTGTTCTTCATCTATAATTTCCTCTCATATATCATTAAGTCTATTCATAATTATCTTAGCAAATATTTTACAGTCAGTATTCATAAGATGGTAAGATGTCTGTAATTATCTATATTAGAGTCAATCACAAAGAACACCTTCATAAAAAGAGTCCCCATATAGCCATCGTTCAGACCTTTATTATACATGGAAGTGAGCAGGTTTATTACTTCATCAATTAACAACTGATGGAAGTCAGGGGGCAGGCTGTCTGGACTGGGGCTTTTCCCAACATCTAACTGTTTGATGGCCTGTACTACCTTGTCTTTCCTCATATCAACAATAAGGCCCCTATCAGACAGAGTGCTTTTTAGCAGCCTGGGCAGCTTTTTGTAATAGTTTTCAATGAGAGTGAAGCTTTTTGCTTGTTGCTTTTGCACTGCTGAGTGCCTCACGTTTCTCCATTCATTGCACCTAGCATTTTTGCAGGAGCGCCCTGAGCAGCATGAATTGAAAAAACTTCAACTGGAAGAGCGTCCGACATCATTGGCATTTTTTCCCCATTGTCCAATTGGATGAATTGACAGGCAAGCCTTCTGTGGTGGTGACGACAACAAGTGGATATAACAATCATAGAGGATAAACTAGTGGTGGCTGATGCTGGATACCTGGAGCTATATGACTTAACCAACCATATTTACCATGATCTTAATTGAAAACAGCAGGCCTGGAGTGAGTTTACTTCACAGCAAAATAACAGTTAGGCTAAGGACAGGTGGTTCATTGGTTGCCTAGAAACAATTAAAGAATAAGACGTAGCAAGCTGCTCTCTTTTTAAATTGTAGGCTTCAAGAAAAAAGGCAGTGTGGTGTGCCTCACGTTTTGCAACCTGCAAAAAGCGCTCTGTCTGATCGGGGCCTAAGTGAAGTAAAGTTGACGTTGCCATCTTTGACCATAGCACGCTATAATTACTGTACAACAACAACAACTTAGATTAGCTGGAGCTCAAAATGTAAAACACATGCACATATTACTTTCTCTATAGAGAAGATGTTTTCTTTTATAAAATAGGAAGAATCCACTAAAATTTTCGTGAGCTGGGAGTTTGAATCACTATAATGTGGCAGTTGAGAAATGAAGCAAGATACCCACTCATCTAAATAAAAAAAGTGATGGAGCAGTATCTATAAAAAGATTATTGCATTTGACATAGAAGGAAAGCATTCAAATTCTATTTGATTGCTATACCATCTGCTGTGTTATCATGAGTGGAATGTGTGGCATCTGAAACATGGCACTGAATTTTTATCAGTCCGTCATCATAGTGCAGCTCGCAAGTGTTTGGAGAGTAACATATTTTCTGTGTGTGCTGACTCCAGTTTTTAAGGGTGTTTGAGGGTGCTCTCGTATTGGATGAACAGGACGCGTAGCTCCTTTTTCTCAGATTTTTGGACAGTGTAGCAGGAAAATGACAGGGCTACAATCCATACGCTGTTCACCCAATATGGATGTAAACACACCAAAATGAGAGCTAAGATTTGGCAAATCAACCTCATAGTAACTTTTTTTTGTTTAAAATCCAAATGCTGCACTAAAGAGCCAGAAAATGTGTGAATGTCAAAATATTTACAGACTGCACTGTATATAAATGAATGTAATTTGCCTGTAAATAGACCAGTAAGAACATCTGATGTTTCTGCTATATAATTACAGCCCAAAGAGGATTCTTGCAATCACAATTATCAGTTTAATTATGTCTGATAGCGATCAGGGCCTGCAGCTTTATCGAAAGGATCTGCATTTAGAGGAGGAGTGGAGGATTGGCTTAATGAATTTCACATTTGTGGCTCGAGCCAATTATTAGCAGTGACATTCTAACATCTAATAATCCCTTTTAATACTGCTTTCAAATGAAGCTTAAGAGTTCAGTGCCAGTAGAATAACACAGAACATAGCTGATCGATTAACTTACAGGTGCTGTAAGCTTTATTTGGTATAGGCCTACATAATACAGGATAGTCAGAATCCATTCCCTCTGGTAATTGTAGTGTCTCGACACAAATGCTGATGACTGATTACTGGCTGCAGGGCATTTTAAGTCATCTTGTCACATCCCTCCTGTCCCAACCACCACCTGCACAATCCTATCCATGCCTGCCACAAGTTTTGACCAGAAGCAAGAATAATAATAAAGTGAAATGAAAGCACGTTTTGCAGCATCAACATTCCTCACTTATCTTTGTTGCACCTCAAAAAAGAAAAATACTTTTTTTTTTTTTTAAGTGAATCTTGGCAAGAAAAACAAATGCAAATTGTGTCCATCAAATAATGTCTGCCAGCAGCTGGAGTTATATGTAAAATGTTGTTGGACTGTCTTTCCACCTCACAGACACCTTCAGTTTGTTGGCAGTGGTTTTGTGGTACTGCAGAGGAAAAAAAACAGCAGATTAGTTCATGTACCAGGGCTCTTCCATCACTGAGTTGTTCATGCACTTTGTATTGCAGAAGTTTATGTTGAATGTAATTCAGGGATTAAAGTAGATAAGGCTAGATCTCTATGCTTGTGGCAATGTCTGTGCAGCTGCCAGGGCAAGAGAAGTACAGCACTTGGCTCCAGGTTTAATTGGAGCTCATTGAAAGAGAGCAGAAAACTGACGTCATTCTACAATAACTTTTATCCACCCACGCTATTTTTTTTTTTTTTTTTTTTTTTTTTTACTGCTCTCTGCTCTTTGCTGTGTTTTTCTTTGAATCCACATGTTTCCTGCACAATTTTCAGTGCAGTTTCAATTACAATGGCTTCCATTTCACATACACAGCCACACTCACATTTGTTTCCTCTACTCATGCACTCTCTCCATTTACCACAATTTCTCTGCCATCTTCACTTATGCGGGGTCTCTGTGTCCAGAGAAGTCTACAAATCCACCTTCCATCACCATACTTACCAGTAAATGGACATTGAGGTGAATCTGTCATTTCTTTGAAAGAAAAAAGAGCTGTGTAGTGTAACATCTAGTAAACCAATGCCAGTCCTAAGCTAGAGAATTGTATTATGCTATTAAGTTATGGTCATTACCTAAATAAAAACAGCTCCAAAGGGAAACATGACCTGTTCTATTTTCTTAAATCTTTTTATACTTTAATAGGTTTATGTTATGAATAATTGAAGAGCTTTTTTCCCAAACACATATTTGTTTTCTTTCCTGTTTTGGAAACAATTTGCCTCCTGAAATTCCTTGTTTAACACTCAAAGCAAAGATAATTACATATTTCAAGCATAAATGGATAAGTATCCATGCTCATACAGGAGTATAAGGTTATCTATAACACCTGATCATTAACTGATGACCCTAGGTAACAGCAATTCATGTATTAACATAAGAAAGCAGGAGACTGTCCACTCAGGAAAAAAAGTTCAAGTGACAGGTGATAGTGACTATAGTTACTGAGGAAATCAGGTGATGTGATTTTATTGCGGATAAGTCAGCCATGTACAAAATATAATGGACAGCTGCTCTGTATTGAGTTGCAGCCTCTTATGTCGTCAACAGCTCATAAACTTTGCATTGCTATGGTGACGGCCATCGGGGAGTCTCAGGGTTTATGCAATAAAAAATACATATAAAGAAGCATACAAGTATAATGACACTTAGTAGAACCACTTGTAGGATTTAGTGACATAAAGCGTTGAGGTTACCAATTGCAACCAACTGATTAACCCTCCCCTCCCTTCCAAGCGTGTAGGAGAACCTACTGCGAAACTCGTGCAAGGTCCTCTTCAGAGCCAGTGTTTGGTTTGTCCATTCTGGGCTACTGTAGAAACATGGCTGTGTAACATAGCGGACTCCGTGGAAGAGGACTCGCTCCCTATGTAGATATAAAGGTCTCATTCTAAGCTAACAGAAACACAACAATTCTTATTTTCAGGTGATTATACCTGAAATTCAGAATAACAATAAGTAATTATACACTAAGTAAAACATACTTGTGAATATTATATTCAATTTCTGCCAATAGATACCCCTGAATCTTTCACACTCATCCTTTAAAGTCGGCTACTCAGAGAATTAACAGTTGTTAAGACATGATAAAAAATATTAATATTACACTTTTTATTGGTTTTATTATTTCCATATGAGCCAGTTATTAACTTATCATGAACTCATTATTAACTAAAGGCTTTTGAACATTCTCTAACTTACTCATTTATGAAATTACTGATGCATTCTGTCTCTCCTTGTTACTCAGTGAAATGAAATTACAGAAACAAATAACAGGGCATTGCTGTAAGGCAAACTTTAAACATATTCAGACAATTTCAATGTCCAAATGGTTTGTTAAAATCACGTACACTTATAAGGAGGAGTCGTTTCTTGTACATTTAAAGTGCTGTAAAGCCATGAGGAGTTGTGAAGTGTGATTCTGTTCTAGTGCTTAACGAATATGCATCAGATATGATTACGTGTTTCGGCTCCATCATGTTTATATATCAAAGATTCAAGTCCCCACCAAACTCTTATTTAGTATGTTAATTGGCAGTAGGTTGAAGAGTTTTTCACATATAGGCTGGCAAAGGATGATCTGTTTAACTCCTGTTGCAAATCTGCTACTCATTAAAAGGTTAAATGATCACTGTGGTTATTTTTAACACAGGCTTCTTTTTCTTGTGATTTTCTATTATTGCAACAGATATTCTTAAATATTTCATTCAATTTCACTGTAGAGCATCATATCCCAGTTGCGTTACTCTCTAATAAACACCCACAGGTGCAAACCCCAAATCTCCTGCAGTTTAACCTAAAATCAAATAAATTTTTAACACACAACAGTGAGCACAGGAATTATGTTAAAAGAGAAGTACAGTGTAACAGTGGATTCCCATGACTCTGTTGTAGTGCTGTTAGAATTTATACTGTAGAAATGGAGATTATTCAGAAACCATGTGAGCCACTGTAGAGCAAGTTCTGCTAATTTAGTTGTTATATGATTATTCACCAAACTGGCTTTTATTTGTTTGAAAAAATCACACATGAACAATTTTTGGGTACTGGATTTTATTTTAGGATGTACAAAAATATTAATATGGTGTGTTTTGTCATCACAGTTCAGTTGTTCAGTTTGTTTTGGCTCGAGTGCATAAAGGACAACAGCTGTAATGATGAACTAAAAGCTTTGTATTATAACACTGAATGGCTGTAGGCTCTGAAATGTGAACACATCACAGAAAAAAACGAATGCTCAGGTTAAAAATAACCACTGTTTAAAGTGCCTGGAAACAGATCCAGCACTTTTTGTCAAAGGACAGGGGTTAAAGGACAGCATTTTGCTGTTAGTTTGACAGTCTGGTCATTTCACATCACCACAACTGGAGCCATAAAAGAGACCCTAGCTAGACTTCCTCCATTTCTATAATGCAGCAGGTGTTGAAATAAAATGAAAGGAAGGTAACGTCTACTGGGAATCGGTGCTGGGTTTACTAGCTTCCTTTCAGCAAGTAGAAGGCAGGTAGCAGTAGCTGTCACTTTCCAAGTGGAGTACAAACTCCCAAATGTTGAATATTTTAAAGAGACAGACAGCTTATATCACTAACCGTGGATGGCTAACAGTAAGTGGGCTTGTTAAAAAAAAAAGAGAAAACATGTCTTTTATTAACAATCATAGACTGATGCTCTTCAGTCAGCAGCTCACCACAGAAGTTGACAGCCCGTCTTCTGACAAGGCTGGCTCCTGCCAAACCAAACAGGTTTTTATCTTCTTCTGAAAAATAGGGAAACATGCACAACAGCCACAGCATTATTATAGTTTATATTTCCTATCACCAAAAGTTAAGACTATTCTCATTTCAGTTAGACTTTAAACCTTTATTCTTATTATTTTTACACCTGACTCTCTGAATATAATACTCCTCTATCATTATTTTTTTATTTATTCCTCTGCCTTTTCGACAGAACATGTTCAGATAATGGAAGGTCTTATTAAAACAGACAAGTTCATTTGTTTAAGTCATTTAGGCCATATAGGTCCCTAATGGCTAATGATTTATTACAGGAAAGAATTCAGCATTCAGGCATCCTTGGACCTTACCAGCCCTGCCAACTACAGAGATGTCATGTTACATAGGAAATTAGTGTCAGAGGAAGTTACTGTTTTGGACTTGTGAATTAATCACAGAGGAGACAGTGAAAGAGGAGTGGAAGGCTCTGTCACACTGCTCTCCTGCACACAAGGTACGCCGATTTCTGGAGAATACATCAAAGGGCGAATAAGGAAAGGTTGGGGCCGCGAAAGCTGGCAGCCTGGAGAGGTGTGTGCAGCGGGAATGGCAGGTCTGCTGGGTTGAAGGGTGATTAAGGAGGGTACTATGACAGAGAGGGGAAGAGAGAAGGAGATAGAGAAAAGACGTTGTTCTACAGTACTCATCTCCAACTTTGGACTCATTACAGCTGCTCTGTTACAAGTCCTTTGAAATTCCACTTTTCAAACAATAAGCTGAAAGTTGCCAGTGTCTCTTCAGAACGAATCTTTGATTACCATTACAAAAGGCGAAGATAGGAGAGTAGTGAGACACAAAGACAATGGGAGAGCTTACGTGGTCTCATGGCTCTCCATACGTCATTGAAGCAGATGGGCCGTGCAGCTTTTATTGGCGTCCTTGTTCAGAGCGTTTTTCCTTGCAATATTCATGTCTCGTCTATTCATGTCCTGCTAAGTCAAAGTTAGTTTGGTCATTTTACTTCCACAAAGTCAAAAAGTCATATGATCATTTGTTATGAGGGTGAAGGAGAGTCACCAGCTGGGTCAGCAGATTGTGCAGAATACTGTAAATTCTTGGCATCGCTGAATTTCTTAATCTTTCAAGATGAGCGAACCTTCATGAGTTTGATTTTATATTTTGGTTATAAAATTTCATCACAGTAAGTTTCTATGAACAGAAATTTAAGGTCAACACTTGGAAGGTGTTTGAATTAACTCCAGTGTGTCCATCGAGGCATGTAGGGAGATGATATCTTTTTAATTAATTTTGACTTTTTTCTTTTTTTTTTTTTTTTCAAGAAAAAATATCCCCTTTCTGTCCGCCTCACTCACTCACTCACTCCCTTGCTCCAACTTACATAAGCATGCTCATGCAAAATTCAATTCATCATTTACTGGCAAAGTACAGAGTCACAGATGTGACACCGAAAATTTGAAAATCACTCGGCAGGAAGATTCTCAAACAGAAAACACGGTGCCAGAAATCTCTCTCTTCCTAAAGGTGATGTTCTATGAAAATTTTAGCAGCAGGGCTTTTTAATATGTAAATGACGCAATAGCGCTTACAGACCTCTTTCTTGTCAGTGCCTCAGTGGAAAATGACCAGGGATTTGTAAATTAGGCAGGCTATGAAAGTTTGATCAGAATTCAATGTCTCATTAAAGGAATTGGTTAATTTAGGAGAAAAGCAGATTGAACTGGATTTAGTGGGACAGCTTTGAGAGCGTATTATCCGCCGTCATTCAACACATACATTGGAATTCATATATATTCATATATACACAATATAATGATTTTTCTTACAGTACATTCTGTCCATGAGCAGCACTTCATTCTAGGCGCTGGTTTGCCCCCTGCTGTGTGCTGCCTTTAGCTGCTTCAAGAGCCTCTTCCACTGCCTGACAACCACTGTATACGTCTCTACAAAGTCATACAATTATCCAGAAGAGTGAAATAACACCGCACTGGGAGAGGTACTTGATGCTCTTATGATTTTGCCCCACACCCTTAAAAAAAGGCTCTTGCGTCGAGATTCAGGGTAATCAAATGATTTTATATGCTTTTAATTTACATTTATTGTGAGAATTAGGTTTAAGTTTCCTTTAAATATGATATCCTGCGTCTTTGTCAAAGGAGTGAATTATGACCTCACCGTATGTCAATGTGGTCTCTCATTTCTGGGACACAGCAGTGTCAGAATAGAGGTGGTGGTAGACCTCAGCGGCGAGCAGTTAAACGGTAAATCAACACTGCCACCCTTAGGCCAAATGAGAATAGCACATAGGACACAAACAACACCAAACTCCATTACAGAATTGATGATTCTTGTATGCACTGTATATCTAAACTACGGGTTTATCCCCAAATTACCCTCCCAGATGAGGTGACACAGCAGTTTTGCAGGTGTGTAAAAAAGTGAGATAACGGCTGATTTCAGCAATCAATTTATTTTGGGTCATTGTTAAACATAGGTCTATCTTTATGTTTCAAACTCATGCATCTAACAAATTAAAAATTAACCACTAACACCTAGCAAAATTAAGCATAAAAGTGTAAAATCATTACTAAAAAGACCTCTGCCACCTTTGCAGAAATGTGTATGCAAACTATGTCAGTAATTGCAAAATGATTCTATAAAAAGGGTGAATGCATCTTTATTACTCTTTTAGAACATGTGAACTGGAAAGTGGTTTGTGAATGTATCATCTGACCAGCCAGTATAATCTCTTTTCTGCAAAATGTATTGTAATTATTATATAAATATACATATTTTAAACACGAGTTTGCTGTTTGCAGGGTAAAAAATATTGACAGGATTGACTAAACAGCCAATGAAAAATGCTTAGAGCACTGCACTCTATAATTTTGGGGGCTGAATGCTTGAATGTCAGACTCACTTCAAGTGTTAGAAGTGTTAGAATCAGGACAGAGTGTTAGGAGAGTCGTGTGTTACCCTCTATGGACTGACAGTTTTCATTATTCTTCCTCTCTCTCCTCCTCCATTTCTCACTGTCTCTCAGCCTTCTTCCATCTCTCACTCTCCATTTCACACACACACACACACAGACACACAAACACATACTCGGTCCAGAGACATAAACAGATTGTTGTAGCTGACCTGAGGGCATCTTGAGATGCTGAGAGTAATGACACCCAATGCCACATGATCTGCAAGGTGTATGTGTGTGTGTATGTGTGTGTGTGTGCTTGTGCTTGTGCTGAGTGCAGTTTTCTACTGAAGATGCTGCATTTTATTTTGTTAGTCAGGTCTCACAGTATAAAGTAATTATCTGATGGCCTTATATTTACACCTAAGTATATATAACCTTCATCTAATCAGGAAAATCCCACTGGGAGTAAGGTCTTATATACAAGGGAAACTTGAGTAATTCAAACATTTTACTATAAAAAATCTGAGCACAGTAAAAAAAAGAAAGAAATAAACAGCTGTATATATTTAAAAACAAATACCTCTTTAGTAAATCATTGGACATAAAATAATAAAAATGCTCTATCTGTCTTTCTATAGGTGACATATGGTGCTTTATTTTATTTCATAGTTATTGTATTGAGTAATAGTAATGTTCATTTTGTAATCTGACATTATACAGTAGGAATTAGTAGGAAATCAGGATAAAACTTAGATATTATAAGGAAAACTTGCACTTTTTGGCACCAAAAAATATTTTCTTGACCTAAATACATGTGGATGTGTTTCTAACCACTATCAGCTCCTAGTTTTGTCTCCTGACATTAAACCTTTTGTGGTGAGAAAACACCAGCGCTCTGTCCGTCTGCTCAACCTGGTTTAATGGCACAAGGGACATCGCCCTTGTGTATGTGGTATAGTACAGTAGGTGTTTAAATGTCAGTGGCAGCCCTCATGAAACCTGACAGATGGTAAAGTAGATTCAGCAGTTTAACCCGCAGCAATTAAATGAGAAACACAGTGGATTTCAGGTCTGTAGGATTCAGTCTAGACTTGTCCATCAACTCTGATACTAAAAGGCTCTAGCAAAACAACTTTCTTAATTAGCTTCTTACTCTGAGTGACGGCGCCCTACACGAACATACACTTTCCGGCCAAAGTTAGAACTGTTTTGTTTATTTCACACGAAAAGACTCTGTATTTTTTAAGCTCCTCTCACTGGTTTGTGGGCAGGAATTGGGAAAAAGGTCACCACTCAAGTGGTGCACAGAAATTTTAGCTTTTATTGTTGCACATTTATGAATATTTAATGTTGAAATACTTCAGATTGAAAACATGCTGTCAGGAGCTTAAAAATTGTCAAAAGTATTGAAATTCAAAATGTTAAAATAACAATTTAAATGTTTTATATTTTGTCCTGTTTTCTTTGAGAGCAAACTACACTTGTTAAACAAGCAAACTGGTTACATTTTTGACATTGGTAAAATACCTGCCTTTCTCTGGCCACTCTTTTTGCTTTGACTCTCATTTAGTCTTAAGCTTATGACTTCCTGGAGACTCTACCAGACCTAACTCCACATAGTCATAGTGTTGGTCAAACCTCGGGGGAATTCAAGGCTAACATCGGGTGTATCAGTCCACGCCTTTGACTGCCCTCCACGGTACAGAGCTCCTTCACAGACTGTGCTGGCAAAATCAATAGCCATATATTCCCTATAGCATACAACTTTGTCAGATGTCCTTCCACACTTACTGTCATACAGAATCTTTTCTCACTGCTTCATGAATCCTGAGCTGTGCTGTATTGTGCCACCCTGGTTAAGCATTCCCCTCAGTGCATTGTGGACAGGATAATCCGCCAATAGCAACTCTTGTGTAGGTCAAACCTGTGTGAAAATGTCCTTGCAATGGTTAGCTTAAAGCTTGACTGGGGACTTCAAGTTTTAGCCTTGTCTGAACCTCATACTATTGTATCTCCTTTTTTTTTCATTTCTGCAGATTCTATCCACATTCTGTAAGCCTCGATGTGACCAAATGTCGAAAATAAATATTGTTTATCTATCAATGAATCAAAGTATTTTGAACTCAGGGCTGTCCAAACTTAGCTTTTGTTTTAGGGGTGGTCCCATTAGTGTTGGGCAAGTCAGGTAAAGTCATGCTTACTGAAACTGTGTAAACCAACCTTCCTCCCAGTCAGGGATGAGCCGTCTAACTTGGGTCAGCTCCAGATCTTCCGGCTCACAGGGCCCAGTGTCTCACACCTCTCTCCCTGCCGTGATATGTCATCTGCTGGCTCTGACAGGCTGGTAGTCAGGCTGCTTTTACCGGAGGGAAGCTTTGCTCTCTGGCAGCTCCTGTGCCACAAACTATAGGGGACTCCTTTAGTTACTACTTCAGCACTGCAGTCAGCTAGTCAGCATGGTGGTAAAATATTTACCATAAAGGAGGAATGCATGAAGGTAAAGTGTCAGGAGTTGGACTCTTGTTACAGTCAGGGCATCTGCCAAAGGGAATACTGTATCTCATTCAGCACATTGAGGCCCCTTACCGGTGTTTTGGCACCAAGGAGCCTCGTACATTGAGAGCAGACATTGTTAGCTCTCAGCGGGTCTGTTTATTCATCATAATGAGAAAACGCAGGTGCCACTGTCAAGCACACTGCTGAAATGCAGGGTGTGGAGGTTTTGTGTGAGTGTTTGGAGTGATGGTTTTCATTGAAGCTGCTCTGATAATGGACTGTGGAATAAAGATGAGTTTACTCACATTCAAAAGCCCTCTTGAGACGGTGGGCTCTTTTTCTCTCTCGGTTTCAACCTTCAGTCGGTGCCTGCAGCCCTCGCATGTATACACAGTGTTTTGTTGATTGAAAAAAAATGAAGAATGAAAGGATTTTGTTGTTAAAATTGTTGAAGCACTTGTTGCTTAATCACAAGCTTGGTGAAGATCTGCCACTTTTCAAACACTTGGGCCTTTTCTTGTGACCTGCTTGACTTTCTATCCCAGATTTTGTACAAAGTGTGGTTTTTGTGATATTTGTATCCAACTGTGGCCGAGTGATTGGCCTTGACGACAGACAACAGAGGGGATCAATGTTCATTTTAGTGATAAGAATGGATTCAGTGTTGGCTTCTCTTTAAAAGTATGCAGCCGGTGTCACCCTCATTAGCAGCCGTCACATCATAATCTGTTTAATCTCGCATAAAACCTTTCACATCTCAGACCCTATGCAGGGAGGCTTTTATTACAAGTCCAAGAAGGTCGCAATGCACTCGCCCATTAATTACATTCCATATCGAAGATAATAATAAACACACCGGTGGGCTGGACCAATTGCACCTTATGCTCCTTTCAAGGGCGGCCCAACATGAAGTCAAGTTTAGATGGATGGAGATCCGCGGGCGAGCCAAGAGCACCGGAGCTTGGCTTGTTTGTTTTTCTTTTTCTTTTTCCCTTTAGTTTTAGCATGTGTTTTGTTAGCTGCTTTAACATGGCAATAAGAACAGATAAAAGAAGATAAAGAAAGGGAGAATGGGCCTGAGGAACAATAGAATTTTTTTTTTTTTTTATCTACCTTCTTTACACGTCAGGAGCGATTTGGAGCGAACACACAGCTTTGTCCTTAATTACAGCGTATATTTGAAAATATGAGGCTCATCTCACTGGCTGTTTTGTCAGATGCCATCACATTCTGTCCTTGGTGATAATACAGAGGAGCCCAGTTCTGAAAATAACAGCTTTGTTTTGCTGATCTGCCAGTTGGCTAATTGTAAGTAGGCTGCTAAAGAGACAGCATGAGGCCTGTCGCATCATTGTCTTTTTTATCATTGTGTGGGTTGTAAGTAGAAGCTGTGATGTGAAGCTTGTGTGTGCTGTGACACTAGCATGCTGTAAGTCATCTTTTCAGCTTCTACAATAGATGTGTGTGTACATCCAAGTGTGTGTGTGTGTGTGTGTGTGTGTGTGTGTGTGTGTGTGTGTGTGTGTGTGTGCGTGTGCGTGTGTGTGCGTGTGCGTGTGTGTGTGTGTGTGTTTGTGTATGCTCAGTTGCACACAGGCTTGTGAGGATGTGCTGTGCATGCAGAATGAGAACAGTGGGTGTACGTGTGGACAAGTGTCATCTCTTTTTTGTCAACAAACACCTGTTTATTCTCTGTTAATTAATTGTTTAACATAGTTTCAATTTGTCAAGCCGTTTGCTCTCAGTGAAATTAGCTTGCTAGCTTGCTGACGCTAGCTAGCACACCCCCTAATCAGTGTCCAGATGAATTATAAGTGTTGAAGTGGCCAGATGTTGCTCCATCTTTTAGACTATAAATAATAAATGGCATCTGCTTCTTTAACATTGTGTAACTACACAGATGAACAGTAGAAATGGGAAGAAACAAGATTGTTTCATGAGACTTAGATTACACAGAAGACATTAACATCTTTTTTTCTTTTCTTTTTTGCATTGATATGAGCATTTGTAAATCAATGCTTCATTATAATTGTATTTGCATATGGCACAGGGTCCAATGGCTTACTTTCTATGTCTCCAATGTTGCAATGAGATATGCCTCTACACTGATAGTTTGTTGTCATATAATAACAGTGAATACTGTGTTGTCCCAGTGAGGGGCACTGCAGCAATGCATACAGCTCTGCGACTGGTAAACCAGCACTGCATCAATATACCACACATACACAGAATAAATGGAGCTTTCTTCAGCATGGGGTACCCAGACTAAAACACTAACAATACTTGAACTGTGAAAACAATCTACCATGAACATTGTACTGTATAACAATCAATACCAAACAATGCACATTGCATTGAAATGACTATTTGTTATGTTTGACATTGTCCCATATGTTTTCTCTGAAAATCTACTGTAAGTAGGACACGATGACAAACATTTCTTCAAGTGTGATTATTTTTGAATACGGAGATGTAAGAGCATTTAAACATTCTTTTATGCAGGCTGAATCCCAGAAGAAAATATTATTGCACAACACCTCACAGTTCTCACTGTTGTTTTTTCACCTCATATTCTCTGACCTCTCTTTCTCATTAACAGGTATCACTGACATGTGTGATGGCTGTGTTGACAATGAAGGCTAACCTCCCTGAGTCCATTTCTGAGTCCATTAACGACTGCATCCCTCCATCAGTCAGAGTTGGTTAGTCTTTTGTCTCGACTGCAGCTGTTAAGGTGTCATCCTGTAATGGCATAGTCCTCACCTCAGCTGTGAACGGTATTGAATTCCATTTACATTAAGATTTTCTTTTCCTTTTTCATATTCCAACTTATCCATGTGTTTCACCCTGAAAGGAAAAAGGTTGATAACAGCAGATGAGTCTTTGTTTTTGAAGGTTTACAATAATTCTGTTTGACTACAGTCAACTGCAAGGCATACTGTGCAGCTTTGAAATACAAATATGCTCTGCTGGTAGCTCTCAAGTCACAACAATACTGGACTCAGGAGGAACAAAAAATACAAGTTATAATATATATATTACAACATAAACACTATGTATTTTTTATTCTTTCCGGTTATTGTTTCCAGATGGTTAGTGTCTTAAATATTCATCTCCTTCAGTAATGAGTGCTGAGCATGCTATCAAAGACAGCTTTGTTGCCCTCAAGGGAATCTTGTCCATTGCAGTTTGCATAGAGCTTTAAAATTAATCGCCATATCAGGAAAGAGACAAACACTCTGCAGAAAGGAGCAACATGAAAACAAGACATTTTTCAGATGTGATTTTGTCTTTAGAAATATGAGACAATCTTGCGGTGTCTGTTCCTGAAAGAATGTAGCTTCTTTAGCATGGACACATGAGATCAAACATTCTTCTTCTTGTTTAATTGGAAATTAATATGATGCCGAAGTTCAAACTGTGTTCATCTGCTTGTTAAAAAAAAAAACATGTAACCACTTTAACTATCATGCAGTCCCTTTAGGATTGCCACAGGCTTTACGGTTTTTATTAGCTTCATAGTGTAAATTACATAAATAATTATGTCATTTTTTCATAAGCAGTAAGCAGGATAATTAGTTATAGTAGTTAGAAAGTTTCCTCCCCCTGTATGGACATACAGGACTGTATGAACTGTACAGGCATAATGTGTGTGCCTTCCATGTAATGGAAACCAATTGCCATAGTTTTAAATCAACATCTCATTGACATTGAACTGTATTATATTGCACACATGTTCATGGCATTGTATGCACTGACTGAATATCACAATTTAAACAAACAAACAAAAATAGAATCAAATTTACAACAGAATCTGTAAATATTACACATTCAATCATTACAAATAGCAGTATGGATGATACTATATGTACATGTGCAGTGTGTGTGTGCATGTATATTTTTGTGTATATATGTGCACTGAAATTTGAAATCTTTTGTCATAGCATGGACCTATGTCCATAATAATGGGGATCTATATGAAAATTGATATTTTCTTTCTTGGTTTTAAAGAACATAGTTGGTACTTGTATAACAATTATGTACCAACACCCAATAATTACTGTAAACCTTTTGTTCCCTGCAAATAAATCACCACAATACATGTGTAGTCACCACTGCAAGCATGTTTGCATTGCCTGTTTGATTACGTTGATGCACTAAATACATTATTACAATTTGGAGTTTAACCTACTAAAACCCAACAGAGTACCTGACCATGCAAAATCCTAACCAGATGATATCCAAGGAGAAGAGAGGAGCTTTAGGAGATGAGTTTTTTGTTTGATTGTTTTGTTTGTTTCCATGTGGATAATCTGGAAATCCTAGCTGCATAGAAACCTGTTTAACATGTAAACAGCATTTTTATCCTCCATTAGCGCAGACATGGCGTGATTGCTGGCTAGAAAGTCCTTTGTGATAGCCATAAATCTCAGCAGTTGGCTCAGTATTTCCTGAGTCATTGGTATTGATCAACAACCTCATGAATCCCCTGAACATATATCATGATCATTTTTTGTTAGGAAACAATACAAAATTGTACTTTTAAGGTTACTTGAGATGATGGCAAAAATCAATAATAAACAAGACAGTTTGCTAGTGAGGGACTTTTAATTTCTTTTTTGTCACACATCAGATGCATCTGCTCAGCTTGTTGGTCTCTGGGAAAATCTGAAGTACTGGCATCAGATGATACACCTCCATTGACCAGCGGAGGATCAGCATATTATTGATGCTTCTTGTGTCACACAGAGTGTGTGAACTGCACAACAAGCATCTCTTCAGAGAAGAAATGAAAGCAAGGTCATTATCACCTGATTTTGTGCATTTTTTCCCAGATAAAACATTACAAATAAAAGCATAATACTCGTGACAAAACTCTAAATTCAGATAAAAGTAAAACAAATAATGCTTTCATGTCAGGAGAGACCAGACTTACATCATCACTGGTGCGGAGATTTAACATTTTATCAAAAGGTGGACCCCAGTGGAAGCAAAGGTGGCATCAACATTGTCGAGACAATGAAAGATACGGTATGTTTTTAAATGTGCAGGGAGACAGGTTTAGATTAGATATGTTTAAATTTAGATATGTATAGAATTACTTAGATACATTTTTACATACATTCAGACAATTCTGTTAATCTTAAAGTCTCCCTCCACTCAAAAATCCATTTTGCTTATCGTTACTTCATGTTTGACTTTCGCTGTGCAGAATGATATATGTGCACTAGAAGGCTGTTTTCACATTTATTTGGTGAAGTGGGCAAGTTTCTCTGTGCTCACCCAAAATCTGTGTTTAAGGTGCTAAAAGTAGGTCCAACAGGGTAACAAGTGAGCGTTCAGAGGATCATCCCATCTTTAAACAAAACATCCAAGTAAATCAGATCTATTTGGAAAACAAAATGAAGCAGTAAAATCACAACTGATGTTGATGCATACCGAGATCTTAACAATTACTTTGATGAGTTTATTGTTATCACAACTGGCAACCCAGAACCAATGGCCAGAGCTACAAAAATAAAGCCCAAATTGTGATAAACTGTTGTTTTCCTTAAACTGTTACCCACAGTATAGCTCCAGAAGCACTAAAATGTTTTAGAGTGTTGCACCAGACATTCCCTTGGCATACTTCAGCCTTGGTGTCATTTGAGTATAAGGTTGGGAGTCTGGCTGTACAGCTTGATTACTAGCCCTTTCATCCAGCAATTACACCCACATTTCCGCACACACACATACACAATGATCTAATGAGGTTACATGGGACAAGCTTGCATGAATTAGTTCTTACACTGAAAGGTTGAGGAGCACATAGGTCAAATGTTAATTACAAATTGTCTCAGTTCATAGAGAATAAAAATTGTAATTAATCCTGGATGGGACAAATTTATAGCAATTTACTTCACTAATGTAACTGTGTGGTCCACAAACAATGCCTTGCGCATTTCTCAAGAGTATAATTAAAAAAGTTATTCACCCCATATTAATGTTAAAGCCAAAAGGTGAAACAAACTTAGCCATGACATCATCCATGACCACATGCAGATTATGTATAACCTTACTTGGGTAATACCATGTTAATTTGTGGGATTAAAGGCAGAAATGCAACATAAATGAGGTATAAAGGTTCCACCAGAAATGAGGAATCCAAGAATCAAACATCAGCTTAGTTTCTCCTGATCCATAGCACTAAATTGTATCAAATAATTTTTGAAAAAGTTTTTGAGGCATGTGTTAGTATGCAGGGGTTCACCAAGTCCAATGTCATTCCAAACAAGACCGATATGATATAGGAGTGAAAGAAATCATATAATCATATCAAAATAGCTTTGGAAACTACAGATAACAGAACAATAGCAGTGTCTATTGATGTTATGTTTACACAGGCTTTTGTACCATCTTCTCAATATACTGTACATTTTTTTTTTATTCTCCTTTCCTTGCTGGGCACTTTAACAGCCTTAATTCCAGAGACCACAGGGCCAAAACTCTATAATGCTGTTCACTTCTGGATCTGCACCACTGACTATGAATGGAACATTAAAACTTAGATGTTTTTTACGCCAAAGTTTTTCTTCAGTTCAGCAAAAGAGAAATTGTTCCCTGCCATATCATCCTGACAAAATGCCCTGAAAACTACCAGTGTCCATAAGGTGAGACTCCCATTCAAGGTCAATGATGCTGTTTCAGAGGGTATGTCTTTTTTTAAAATCTTTTTTGTTTGTTTGTTTGTAACTAGGACATGAACTTATAGATCCCCATAAGTTTAGACTGACAACTAAGGACATGGTCATTTCTATATACTGTATATATCCAATTAAGAAATGACCCTTAGAGGAACATTGTTTTCTTGTAAAATTGCAATAGTTAGAGCAAGAAAGATATGCCTTATGGCAATGGCAATTTTAATTATATAGCCCACTACATTACAGGTAAGCTCAATGTGCTTTACAAAAAAAAGCACACACACACACACACACACACACACAAAAAAAAATCCCTGCCCCATCACATAGCTGCACATGTCACCAACTGTACAAGAAACAAGTGCTACCATACAGGTATACACACACATGCACAGTACTTAACTATAAGCCTGGGAAAATAGAAAAGTTTTGAGTTTGCTTTTGAATGTAGACAGTTGTGATGGACCTCAGGTCAGCAAGCAGCCTGTTCCAGAGAGCAGGACCACAGTAATTGAAGGGACCCTCACCAGATCTGGATCGTGTTCTGGGTACGGCTAAAAGACCTTCGCCTGATGACCTGAGAGGCCTGATTAAGTTATTATGAGTGAGCAAGTCAGAAATGTACTGAGGAGCCAAACTATTAAGTGCTTTATAAATGATTAGAAGGATTTTGAAGGTGATTCTGTGTTGTAGCGGGAGCCAATAAAGTGCTTTCAGCACTTGAGTAATATGTTCAAATTTTCATGTATGTGTAAAGACTCTGGCTGCTGCATTTTTCTTTTCTTTTTCATTTCTCACAGTCAGTTTGCGATATGAATGTTCTGAGTTTTGATATATTTTTAAATGATAAAACGCAGTTATATTGTTAATGTAATTTTCAAAATGGAGATCAGTATCCAAAACAATGCCGAGGTTTCTGACTTCCTCCTATTTCAAAGACGGTGATGCCAAGTGTGAGTAAACTGCCTGTTTCTGATTTTTAGGACCAAATATGAGTATCTCAGTGTTGTCTGTATTCAGCTTTAAAAGTTTCTGGACATCCAGTAATTAATATCACCAATACAGTTTACTAGTATAATTGTTAACAGGACTAAGATCACCAGAGGAAAGTGAAATCTACAACTGTGTGTCATCGGCATATGAATGTTATATTATGTTTCTTTATGATGATATCAAGCGAGAGCATGTATGAATTAAAGCACAATGGCTCAAGGACTGACCCTTGTCGAAACCCAGAGAAAACGTTTCTGCAGATTTAAAACTACCAATTGGAACATAAAAGCTCCTGTCCTTTAAGTAGGATGAAAACCAGTTAAGTACAGGACCTGTTAAGCTGACTGAATCATGAAGCCATTGAATTAAAATGTCACGATCAACGGTGTCAGAGCCAGCAATGAGATCAAGCAATACTAAAATGGAAATTCTCAGTGAGTCACTGTTGATCTCGATTACTCTTATGAGAGCTGTTTCAGTGCTATGATTTGCTCTGAGATCTGACTGGTATGTTTCGTATATATTGTGAATTGAAAGTTTGGTAGGGATGGAATCAAGAGAACAGGTGCAAGACTTTAGGCACTGAATTACTTCCTCCAGATTTCTGGAGTTAACAGGTGAGAATGTAGACATTGAGCCCATGGCAGTATAATAGTGTGACAGTGACAAGGGGCCAGATGTATTGCTACAAGAAATTAATAGATTATCTCTAATATGACAGACTTTTTCCTGAAAGAAAACTGCAAATTCATTACATTTGGTCATAGAAAGAAACTCCTGAGGGGTAGATCTGGATGGATTAATCAGTTTGGCAACTGAAGAGAATGAGAATTAGGTATTAGTCTGATTATTGTTACTCAACTGAGAAATTTTGGACTGTCTGGATGATTTCATATCTTTGTTATAACAGTAAAGTGCATTTTTAAAGATCTCACTTGTAATTTGTTTTTTCTCCATTTCAATTCAACTCTCTGGTAGATTCTTTTTGCCATCTGTACTTTTTCACTCTTTTTCAAAGGTGCTTTTGGTAGTCCACGTATCTTTATAGTTTTGGCAGGAGCAACATGATCAATGATCTGAGACATTGGAGCAATTATCCACCATGACATCACATGATGGCAAGGTGGGTAATGTATACTTTGAAAAACCATTAATAAATATATTAGCTGTATTACAAATAATGTAATGTTTGCTAAAGAATCTATCAATATTTATCTGTTCAAAGGAGCATATAACATCAAAAAATATGCAATAATGGTCAGAAATTGCAACATCTAGAACAGCTGTTATTGTAATAACAAGACCTTTGGAAAAGGTCAAATGTGTGACCCTTTGAATGGGTGGACCCAGTGACATGCTGTTTGAATTCAAATGATTCTAATAAACTGATGAATTGTTTTGTATCTGAGTTATTACTATTATCAACATGAATATTGAAATCACCCAATATGATAACACAACAGGAGATACAGATTCAATGACTAGACCTAAATATTCAAAACTCAGGTAATTGCCAAAAGAACCAGATTTACAGCTAAAAATATCATTATATACAACAGCAACTCCCCAGCTCTTCCTAATAGTCCGGGTGCAATGCACAAAATTGTAGTTTGCCAGTGATGTTTTAATCGACTCTTTTTCTGATGAAGCTGGGTTTCTGTCAGTAGGATATAGTCCAGTTTGTAAGCAGTAATGATGTCATGAACAATGAGAGTCTTCTTAGCTAGAAATCTAACATTAAGTAGTGCAAGTTTCAGAGTGCCAGGAGAAGTATTAGCAGGATCAGACAGAGAAGGCTTGATATGTACAAGAAAGCAAGTAGATCTCAGAGATTTTCTTATTTGCTTGTTACTGGACTTTGGTCTGTTGTTAATTACTACATTAATAGGAAATGTCATCAGTTGAGTTACTTAAAAAAATGTAATAATCCGGACCGACAATCTATCACAAGGTGAAGGCCTTGCAGGAGTGTAATGTTTGTTCAGTGTTCATGAACAACAGATGGGATCTGCCTGGTTAGGATGAGGACCATCTGGTTTGAAAAGTTCGCTCCAGTTTATAAAAGTTGAAAAATTATCAACAAAGGGAATATCCCTACTCCTGCAGTAGCCTTTAAGCCAGATATGGAGCTGTTTTAAGCAGCTGAACTTAACATCACTGAAACAAGGGAAAGGGAGTGGACCGGAAATTATCAGCTGCTTACCCAAGTCAAGCACATTGTCCCCAAGACAGTTGAAATCGCCCCTCAATATCTTTGATTTTTGGTGATGTACGTCATTGGTGCCCACATGAACAACTAAGGCAGAAGCAGAATGGTGGTCTTTCAGCAACTATTTGGCAGAGCTATTTACATCTTTAACACAGGCTCTAGGGTAGCAGAAGGTTCGGCTGCCTTTGACCGCGACGTGGCAGACCATGGATGATCCTACCACGAGCACGGGCAGCGTTGCACAACGGCTCTCTCCGCTGAGCATGTCTGCTAGACCCTCTGTGAGACCCACTGCTCAACTGAAGTGGTCGCCGTTCAGAGGTTATAGCAGCAGCAGGAACCGTGACAACAGCAGGAAGACAGCCCAGTCTGGGGTCATTGCCAGCAGCAACCACGGGGGATCCTCCAGGGTGAGCAGGGGCCTCATGGCTGTATCGTGTAGCTGGAATAGAACTCATTTTAGGTGACCTTCAAAGTTGCAGCCTCACAGTGTAAGAGCATAATGACTGTAATTATTACAAGGCAACCATCATTGCAAAATGACTAATGTGACCATTAGAGCTAACAATGCGTAGAGCACTCTTCAAGGCAGGCCTACACAGATGTCAACAAAGTCTCACGATGCAGCAACACTGCTAGTTAATATACAGCAGGATCAATGAGTACACAAGAACCAGCTACATCCTGGCCAGCATTAATTGAAAGGGTTCTCATTTTCTGTGCCGGCCCTCTCAAGGTGACGGAGCATGTTGTGGTTAGATTAAATATTTATTGAGGGGTGTCATTACATTGCCATTATCATTTAGATCAGTTCATTAAACAACAAGATACACCAATGATGAGACAATTACGGTTGTTAAATAAAACAGGATGAAAAGAGATAAAAAAAAATAAGACTGCTGCACCCACATGCACAAAATCCCAGGCAGAGGTGTGTTATGTACACAAACACACACACGTTGTACATGAACACACACGTGCACACACACATACACACACATCCAGACACACATGCTTTTGAGGTCACTGAGCTGGGTCCCAAGATAATGGTTGAACAGTAGTTCTTGGCTATGCTTGAAAAACAATGACTCTGATAACCATTAACCCCTATAGGGAAGTCCAAACTACATAATAACTGCAAACCTGAGGAATTATATTGAAATGATAGATATAACACAGAAAATTACATTTCATATTATTTTTAACAGCCTTGGAAAATATCCTGTTGATGACACACTGGATCTGTATACGACATGACTCACAAATGGTTTGATGCATTATTTGCAAATAATTTAAACCTTGAAAATTGCTGTGGAATTCTCAGTGGATTACCTGGTAACAGAGAGATGATAGCACTCATAGAATTTCTATTTTCCTGACAGCTTTTTCGGCAATGACTCAAAAAGATCTTAAAGTAATATGGATGTCATATGTGAGTGCTTTAGATTGTATATGTGTACATACTGTATCTTTCTCCCCAGATAGCTATAATGTGGTTTTGGGAAAGAAAAAAAAAAAAAAATCTATGTATATTTTTTTTCCAGTCTGTGTTTTTTTCAGTATATTTCATAGGCATTCTGGGAAATACAGGGGATCCCTATTGTTTGTCATAGTAGACAAGCCATGTTGAAAGTATATTAAGCGCACCAGTAAAGTAAATTACAAGACTTGAAGAATAAGGCTTTCTTTCTTTTATCATTTTATTACTGTCAATAATCCCCCCCCCCTAGAGAGAGTAAAACCTGATGATAGCCTTTACCTCCATTCCATACCACGCCACTGCTGTCCATAAAGGCACATAAAAGAGCAAGCTGAACAAGTATTAAGAGATTAATAAACTAAAAAAAAAAGATATATATTATTGAAGGTTTAAAATCTCTTCAACATAATTGTTGATAAAAATACAGATCCTATAAAAACAAAATATCTGCTGAATGCACATATTAATGAGATATAACATTGTAAAGGTATGTCAGTGTGATGTTTTCTTGTAAAGCAACACATACAGTTTTCGCCTTGAACCCCTTCAAGCTGCTGGTAAATGTCTTGTTCCCTCTGCAGTTGTGCGTTTGATCTCATGGTGTTATAAATGAAAAGGTGGCATTCACTGACACAGATTATTCAGTGTAAAGTTTCTTCAGTCAGGACAGGCAGTGGGGGAATACACACACACACACACACACACACACAAAAAAAATGCAGTGATCTACAGATTTGGCCGTAAGAAAAAGAGACTGAAAGATGTCCTCTGCTGCATGAGACAAGTGTTTAATGTGAATGAAAGATGTCCTCTGCTGTGTGTGTGGTAAGTGTTTAATGTGAATGATTGCTTAGCTATGTCCAATGGATCTTGAACAGGGACTCTATTTTTAGAAAAGTACTTCCAAATGTTCACCATCTTGATGTACATCTCCTAAGTGTGTGGGAGAACAGAGCATTTTATCTTGATAAGTGAAGCCATTTGATGGAAGTTGCAAAATGTAGCACATACAGTACGTACATTCACGTGCCACAGGGAAAATATATGAGACTTTACAGATGTCTCACAAATAGAGTGATGTTTGAGAAGTAAAAGTGACTCCTTATACTCAAAGCTGGTGAGACATACCGTAGGAAAGATGGTCTAATGTAAACATTCAATTCCATAATCGTCTTTTTAGGGTCTGGCTTTTGTTTCTTTTTGTGTTATGCACTAATAGAAATATTTTCAACAGAGTTTGTTTTGACATTTTGACCTTTATTGCAGCTTCTTTTACATCTGTCATCTTGGTTTTCTGTTTTTTTTTATTCTTTGTTTTCTTATCCCTTTTATTCAGCTGTTGCAGTTGCATAAAAAAAAAACTGTTTGTTCTATATTCTTTTTTGTGCATTTGGGGACATCAAATAAACGTAAACAACTCATCTTGCTAAGGTATTTCAGGAAGACTAGTGAATGCTTTAGTGGACTCTAACAAGCCATAACAAACTCAAATGCTAATAAAGCTGCACGTCCCTATTTGAGTTTTAGCCTTTGAGAGTAAGGACATTGTGGAATTTGTGGACATTTAACTAGTCTCCACTTTCCAACTTGAATGTTTGAATTGAAGAGCATTCGATTCTTTTGAAAAGTGGGGACAAAGTGAGTGAGGACATTCTTGGAAAAGTGAGGACATTTTGGCCAAATTGAGTTTTTGACCTTGAGAGAGAGGACATTTTAGAAAAGTGTTGACATTTTTACCCCATACTTGCTTTATAATTCTGACTTTTAAAATTTGAGAGCAAGAATATTTTCAGAAAGTGAGGATGTTTGGTCCGTCCTCACTTTCCCTTGTGGGATTTAGACTGTAAGAGTGAGGTGTTTATAGAATATGAGGTTATTATTTTTATGATTTATAATTTGTATTATTTTTAAAGATGCCACATATAACATATGCAATGTAGACACCAGTACAATACAAAGACAAAAAAAGAAATAATCAGTGGTTGAGAACAATCCCCTTGACAGGATACAGCATTAAATAAAACAGACTCATATGTAATGAAAGAAAAGGAGGCCTGAGAAGCTGTTTGCAGTGCAGCCACAACTTGCAAAGTAACAGACAGCACTGATTTGAAGGGGAAGAAAAAAACAAAAAATAAAAAAAACCCAGCATGTTTTTACAAAGACAAGAGAGTTAACAATGCGTCGGACTTCTGTCAGGGCCCTTAATGTAGATTTCCCAATTATTCCATTTTAGTATGTAAACGTCTACATTATTCATAAGTCTGAAAGACGGCTTTTCCATTGCTGCCAGATGCCCAAGTTGACTATACCAGGAATTCACAGAGGGAGCATCAGGGACCTTACATTCACATATAATTAGTTTGCGGCCCAGCATGAAGGCTGTTTGAATCCACTCTGCATCTGAGGGACTTAGATCCCTAAGAAGAGAAGGATCACCTAAAACAAATAGACCAGGGGAGAAGGGAATTTTGTATCTCTGAATACGTTCAATATGGGCACTAATTCCTACCCAGAAGTCTTGTATGTTAGGGCAGTCCCATAACATGTGCATCAGAGTGCCCTCTCCCCACTGGCATTTCCAGCATGCAGGGCTATCTCTTAGTTTAACCATATATAATTTAAATGGTGTCCAGTAAACTCTGTTCAGGATCTTGAATTGAATGAGTCTGGTTTTTAAATCTCTGGACATCTTTTTTTTAAATTCCTTAATATCAGGTTCCACTCTCCATCTGTGATTGATGCACCCAGATCAGACTCCCACACCGTTTCAAGAGCAGACGCTGAGTTATATAAGCGGTGTAGCAGCATTGAGCAATAGTAAGATGCTTTATGTCCTAGCCCAGACGCCTTAAGTAGGAATATTAGGTTATTATAAGTAAGACCATTCCTCATGTTAAAATGTGAGATTTAGAAGTAGAAAAAAAAACAATTTGGGGTGAAAGTGAGGACATTTTGTCTGATCTACATTTTCCAAATTTAAAATTTAGACCTTGATCGTGAGGACATTGTGGAATGTGAGAACATGTTGGAATAGTGAGGACATTTTTGCTTGCCCTCACTTCTTCAGGGGGCTGTTTGGGGTCAGAATTAGATAAGAGTAAAAGTTGCAGTTAGACATGTAGACGTGTTGTGATAGTTAAGTTTTGAAGTAAGGGGCTCCAGTGAAGCGGATACATGAAAATGAAAACCACTTGGTTAAGGATAGAGAAAGGATGTGGTAATATTTCAATAGTAAATATACTGTAAATGCTAATTTCCAGTCTGAGATGACATTGCCACACTGGAAAACAGGTCGTTGGTACTATGAAAATGGTCTAGAGCATTTTAGTGTCCTTCCTTCTCATACACACACTTCCCAACATTCATGCCTCATTGCAAAAAGGTGGCAGAATGAAATCAGAGTGCAACTGTGTGGGAATGGGGAAGAAATGAGGTTGGTAATGTAATTGGTGTGCTACCACCGTCAGAAGTATCTGCATTGCCTTCAAATAATAAGCAGCAAACTCAAGGACAGTTAAACCAGGCCAGAAGTTAAATTATCATTATCATTATTATTATTATTATTATTATTATTATTATTATTATTATTATTATTATTATTATTATTATTATTATTATAGTGTATGTTAAGTATACAGCAAAATAACTTATTTCATAATTACTGCAATCCAGGGCTAGTTTCAGAGCAACTGCAAAAAAATTGCCATTAGAGATGCATACCGTATATTTAATCATCTTATATCTGAAACTTTTGAAAATATAAAGGCATTTCCATTCAGGCTCAGAATCCAAAAAGCAATTGGATTAAGACAACACTGCAGAAATATTCATAAAATGCAAAAACCTTAATAACTTTGAGGTGCTAATGAGAAAAATGAAAAGCATGTGCTTTAAAAAAGGGACAATAATTATTCGCCTGTTGAACAAAAAAAGGAATCACATAATCATATTCAGGAGGAGCTCCAGTCATTTGAGGAACCGCACATGCCAAGCTCACGGCGCAACACAGTATGACTGCTGTCACTGACTTTCCTTTTCATTTGGGCAGACTGGAGAGTTTATGACCATATTCAAGGTGATATTTTACTTTGGTATTTAAGTCCAGTTTTCCATCACACCAGGCACAATTCGTTTTCATTTTAATGACCCATCTCAGTGAGTGCCAACAATAAATACATAAAAAGTAGGAAAAAATGAACACTGTACACTTGGATAACTATATTTTTTTGTTGTGTGAAGGTCAAACCTTGTCCCTTTAAAAAAAAAAAAAAAAAAAAAAAACAACTTCCCAAAAGCTTTTTGAGGTCACCGTAAAGTGGAGAAGGTGATCTTGACACATTTTACACATTTCTCAAAAGCTGCAAGCGCCGAGGGAGACTAGATATCATTTGTTCAGAGTGAGAAGTGCTCAAAAGTTTCTCGGCGAAAGATGGGGGGGGCAGGGAGTCTTTCATGCTCCGGCCAGTCTCCCTATGATTTAGATATGTGGTCATTGGAGGCTTTTGTGACCCAAATGGGTTTCCAGATGCATTCTGGGTGTGAAGATGTGAGCCTGACCAGGTAAAGAGGATCTGTAATTGGAGTTACTTTAACAAGGGTGTTACTTTGCCATAAATCATGACAACTTGCTGTGCCCTCTATTCAGTGTCCTGAAATAGTGCAGGAGGAAAAATTAACTGTGCTCCGCTAGAACTTTCCTCCACAATCCAATGGGGGTTTATTGGATCTTATCCTATTGGGCTTACAATGTAGAGTGTGCTTTATAGTAAAGTAGTGAATCTTTGTGGTAAAACCCTCTCTTTTCATATATGCTGTAAGAGGAAAAAAAGCGCAATTACGCTTGAACACCATAGCAAGATTTGAAGAAACAGTTAACAAGACTGCATGATATTTTGCAGGCATTAATTTAATTCAAATGTTGCCTTTAGTTTGGTCCTTAAACAACTTCAGTGTCTGACTGATGTTTAATGTGGACAGTATTTGTGGACCTTTTATTTTGGCTGAGTGCTTGAATGTAAAAGTGTTGAGTTTGAAAACATGTCAGACGGTAAAGGCAGTTTCAGACAGTCTAGTCAATACACAGTAATTATACCTGATTGTCTCCCCATATTGAACAGTTGTCAAAACGTCTCCAATCAGAGCAGTTTTTGATTTGACAAAGCCGCTAGTGCCTTCTCTCAACTGGTTGCTCTCTTTGAAAGAAGAGCTAGGGTTGTCTGACTGTAAGGGTCTGATTTTTGATGTGACATCCTGGATTTAAGTATTAACCTGGTTCTGATCATATTTGTGTCATGGTATTTACAGGGTAAATGAGAAGACTAGTTATTCAAGTCCCTGTATAGATTGTTCTAACACTCTCCAGGCTTCTGATGATCTAATCAGACTGTCTGATTACCGGTAATGAACAGCATGCATTTATTTTTATCTCTGCAATATTGCTATCAGACTTAGACTTTCAACCCACAGAGTAGCTCATCATCATATTGTTTACAGTATCATCATATTTATATCACAATGCGTAGAAACCTGTGTTTACATGCCATAATATGCTAGTTTCTATTGGAGTTCTCCAGCTCGTATTTTCAGATTTTTCAAAACAAGGTTCCTCAAACCAGAATATGATGTTAACGCATGCAAAGACATAACCTAAATTTAAAAAAAAAAAAGATAATAACCAAGATCCTAGTGGGCATGTAAACACATGTGTTTGTTCTGCCTGTAAAGACTATGATGCATGATTTATACTTAAATTGTAACTGTGATTGAAGGGTGTTAGGTCACAGAAGGTGTCAGAAAATGTCTGCAGAAACTAGAATAACATGACAATATTGAGGGACTGTAGATGTCACAATAAGGTGAGGTGATATATCTGATGGAAACAAAACCTCAACTGCCAGTTGTTGCTATAAAACTAGTCTGAAGAGAAGTTAGAAGAGCAAGCTTGTCTGTACATGCATCTCAGTGCTCGATCTTCTAGAAATAATAAAAAACAACTGTAACCATGAATTTTTATGGTGTGAGGATGACAAAATAATGTAATTAATAATAATTTGATACTGAGAAATGCACAAGTGACAACACTGATAAATAAATATAAAGAGGGAAAGAAAAATGCAAGCTGAACAAACCAAGTACATATGTTGAGCAGGGATGCCCAATCATTGCACTGTTTTCATGTAAATTAGTGTTGTATTAAAATGTATTAATATTAATATAATCATAGACTGCAATACTCTAACTGACTAGTGTGGGGGAGAGATCTAGATCAAAGTTTGTTTTTGTGTGCGTGCGTCCCAGGGTGCAGTGCTGTGCTGTGGGCTGAGCAGTAGATTTCAGTTTAGTTAAAAGGATATTTATTAAAGTAAATTTGCATCATGGAGAGCATCATCCACATCCTGGGCCATAAAATAACAATATGATAATAATAATAATAAAATGTTGAATGCTGGATAATTAAGGACCTTTTAATATGGAGTGAGTTGCTAGCCGGAGACATTTTTGCCCCAGGAGCCTCACTTATTGAAACATATTCAAACCATTTCAGACTTGTATACAGTATAAATATAGTGCTGCATGTGCAGAAATTCATTGGAACCTAATTATTTGTGAACTTTAAAGCAGAAATTCCCAGCCAGTTCCTAGTGTGATGCATTAACTTTTGTGGCACCAGAGCTCAGGTTTGTTTATCATCTCGATTCCATTTTCACTAATTACTGTGGACACTGACTTTCATATTGTAAATATATCTGGAAAGGGTGGTTTATATTACTCATTATGTAATAACTCTCGTGCACACATATTGCTTTACTACACCAGATAAGCTGAGACAAACAGTGGCTTCCTCCTAAAGGGAAATGACAAAGCTCTGTGAGAACTAATGCAGAGTGACTACCCCATTCACGCTCTATTAGTCAGATTATGCAGTTTAATAGGGTTGATGATGAAATTAGTTCTATGAAGATATACTAATTGTAATCACAGAGGCTTATTAATTAGTTGGTTAAACAATTATAGGATGCTTGACAACTGCTCCATCATGATGTGTCAAACAATGCAATGTTTGTTTTCATGAGAAGAAATTATGTTGAATGGATGATGAAGCCACAAACAGATGTTTAATCTTTATACGCAAGCTGGAAAAATTTCTGGTACTTGATCTGGAATTAATTTAAAGAAAAGTTGTTGTTTTTTTGTTTGTTTGTTTGTTTTTTTCCCAAGTCCATCATAATTCAAAACTAACCTATATGTATTGTGAGAGAGTTATTGCTACTGTAATCAATCTTCCTGTCCATACTGGCTATGAAGAAACCCACTCTTTTCATTTGGTGAAAAATGTATCTTAATTTCAGCCAGTAAGACTTCTGAAGTGTGAGTTAGCCAAATTGAATCGAGAGATACATCCGGTTAGTTGCATTGCTGGGACAATTTTATCTCCCATCTCTTGAAAAAATTCAAACCTATACTTTCACATCGACCCAGAATCTGATAGTGAACTGAACTACTAAATATTTTATCAGGTTTCCACAAATGTAATCAGGTTTCCACAAAGCATAGTCTTCAGCTTCTGGTTGCTGTTGGTGGCATTTGCAACATAATTTTAAACTTTGTGATTGTATTTTCTTACCAAAATACTCCTTGGAAGTCATAATCGACTTCTCTCTGTAATTTTGTATGTATATAGGCATACCTATTATCAAAAAAACACATGTTTTCTAATGCATTTGCTCATGTTTTGCCCAGATGAATCAACCAGGAGAGTTCCATGTACATGCATAATAGTCCTCCATCTGTCAGCGAACTAATATTGTGTATGCAAAAAATGAACAAGGGTTTTATTTCAGGGATCATGGATTGTTAGAATTAATTATGAAAAAAAATCTACCTCACAAATGAATTCTGAAAGATTACTGTACATGTTCATTCTGTTCAATGTTGATTCTAGTGTCAGTTTGTATTGTTTTTTTTTGTAAAGGATTTACTCAAAAGATTAACTTCACAATTGTAACTTTTTTGCAGAAATGTTGCATTATATGTGAAAAAGTATCTGAACTCAGCTTGTGGAAAATTCAGCTGGTCACTGCATTGTGTACAGTATGTTCATACAAATAGAAGACAGTAATTCCCTCACCTCCCGAGTCTGCCTGCAGGCCATAAAGCTCCATCTGTAGACTGGTTTAATGAGCCATCATGTGTCGGAGGATGAGGGCTTTATTTCAGGAGCAATAAAAAAAGGACTTCTCATATTGCTCCACAGTTTCCAAGTTGAACCTTTGAAATGCTAAGACCTTTCTTTTCCTCATCTTATTATTTCCTCTAAGGTCACAGTAAGTGTAGACTTCCCCAGAAAGAATGGTCTGTAATTGCAATCATGATTTCACAACAGCTGCCCCTATAATTTTTGCCCTTTTTTGGAGAACATGACACATTATAGATATCCAATGTTAAAGTTCACCTGCTCCCAAGCTGGATAAATAATTAGCAACTCAGTGGGAAGTAGTGGCTAATACACCAATTACGTTATCTAATACCTTGATTATCACTGAAAGGTTCCTGCAAGTTCAGAGGGAATGCTGCCACTGAGAACTGCACCAATTTGCTATTCATTGACTTCTTTGATTTAGGCACTGGTCCCAGGCTCATTAAAAAGACCATTACTAATCGAAAAAGGGAATTTAATAGCCATACAGTATAGCTCTAATGTATGTCCAGTGCTTTGAAATCTTAAAAATCTTGATGTTCCATGACACATTATGCTCTTTCAGATTAAACTAATATTTATGTTACAGAGGAGCATAACGATATGCAGAATATATCTAGATATGTATATAATTGAATCCAAAAAATGTTACTAGACATTGTTTCATAAGAGTTTTCTGTACGAAATATAGCAATCATTATAAGAGTTGTTCAATACATCTAAATTACCAGTCTTCTCCCTCAATATCTGCTGAATTTCATAGGATAAAAAGGATCTTTTTTTGCACAGTCTCAGATGTCTTCATAGTGCAAAAGAGTTTCAAAATGCTCATTAAAGATTTTCAAACCACCTCTGTAACATAATCCACTACACTGTCCATTGGTACACTCTGTATGTACAAATCAATAGTCAAAGTTTTGCCAAAATATGGCTAAATACCCAGCCCCAATAAAAAAAAAATATTAATGTACAAGCTTGTCATGTGAGCAGGTATGTTCAGTATTTGAGAAAGTAAGTGGGTGTGTCCCAATACCCACATTTAAGGAGCATTTAAGCGTACATTCACATGGCACCAAGTAGTAGGCATGAGTGTGTCACCTGTCTTAAAAAATGCCAACACACAGTACACATAACCCACTCTGGATGCACAATTATCCTAATCCCACTTTGGAGCAGTACTTTTGTAACTTTTGTTTGATTTGAGTGCTGTGTTTGATACAATTGATCATGGCATTTTAATATAATATAATTGAGAAACGGGTAGGTCTCTCTGGTGTAGTGCTTAAATGGTTTCGCTCATACTTGTCAGAAATCATTTTTATATTTAATTTATGTGACTTTATGTCAGACATTTAATATTGAATATGGTGTTCCTCAAGGAAGCATTCTAGGTCCTGTTGTTTTTTCTTTATACGCTGATGATACACAACTATTTATGTCTTTCACCAGACAACCCCAGTTCTTTGAATGCTCCGTTTACCTGTCTCACTGATATCAACGGATGGATGAGTTATTTTTTTTTTTAAATGAGCAGAAAACAGAGATTCTACTCATAGGTTCAAAAGCAGAAAGACAGAGAATGCAGTGAGTGTTTGCAGCCTGTCAAAGCAAATAAAGTCATATGTTATAGATCTCGGAGTGATTTTCGACTGATCTAAATTTTATTTGCCATTTTAACAAGGTCACAAAAACATAATTTTTTCATATGAGAAACATTGCCAAAATTGCTAATTTTGGTGATGCTGATACATGCTTTGATAACAAGCCATTTAGATTACTGCAACTCTCTTTTTCTGGGCTCCCTGAAACATATTTAAGAAAATTGTAGTCAATTCAGAGTGCTGCAGCCACGATTTTGACCCATATTTTTAAAAGAAGACTTTATGAAAGGAGAGATCATACCACTGCGCATGTCTCTGCACTAGCTACCTGTATCTTTCAGAGTTATAATTTTTAAGTCCTTTTACTTGTCTATAAAGCCTAACATAACCTAGCACCTTCACCTTCAGCGATCGCCTTTCATTTTATGTCCCAGCAAGAACTCCCAGATCCTCTACTGCCTTTCTATTATAAGTTCCAAAGTTGCCCCACAAGATATCTGGTGAGGCTGCTGTTTTTATGGCCCTAAAATGTGGAACACCTTCTCCCTGTTTCTTAGAACGGCAGACTCCCTTGGTATTTTTAAAAAGCAATTAAAGACCTGTCTTTTTAATTTGGCCTTTACTGATATCATTGTTAATGTTTTATTGTATTGTGATTAAACTGTTTTTTGCTGTTGTTGTTGTTTTCTCACTTATTGTTATTGTTTACTATACAACTGCAGTTATTATTATTATTATTATTATTGTTATTATTATTATTATTATTATTATTATTATTATTATTATTATTCCCATAAATCCCATGCATTTGCAGATGATTATCTATCCACTGCCACTGATCTTAACCAAAGAGCTTGAAACTGAAAATGTGACGTTGGTGGCTTCAACAACAGGGATTCTCACCTCCTACCACTTACTTGCCCCAACAGGGACATTCTGACAGAAAAAGTGTGTATGTTTCACACTGGCGAGGTACAAGAATAGAGTAGACAAAGAACATATGTTCATTATAAATGTGTGACATTTGGTAGTGGTGGCACTTTCAATTCATCACCTCACTTTGGTCTCATATATACACAGAGCACACACATGCACAAACACATTTCCTTCTCCTGACAAGAAACAAACCCTAAAAGTTCCATGACAGTTTGCTCCTTTTGAACTTTTTTTTGCCGTGATTGCAGGAAGTCTCTTCATTGTGCTGCAGTAAACTATGGAGCCCAGCACGTCAAATCTTACCTTGGTGGGATTCATCAAAGACAGCGGCAAGCAGCTTTTCCCTGCTGCACCATCACCAGACATGCCTTGCGGGACACTTCCATTCGCTCTACCAGACCTGAATGCAATGTGACAGGTTGTGGGATCAAAGACAGGCCCAGCTTGATGTCTTGCACAAGTTGCCATGACTTATACAACTGATAGAAACAGAATTCTGACAAATGGTTGATGGAGAGTTTGTAAAGAGTTTAATCATACAGATCTGTGTCTTCCTTGTGATTTATTATTAGGATTGCCTATGGGGCAAATTGGATGGTTGCAGGGGTCTTTCTCTCTTCTAGTCAAAGAAGAGTGCAGCAAATACTTTGAGTTTACGCAATGGGTCATGATTAATATTCGACTCAACTGTTGTCAAGAAAAGTTCAAGCAATAAACTGTGTGTTTGTCAGTGTTTTATTTGACACAGGGCACGGTGGCATTGATGTCTGTTTTTTGTTGAAACATTTCATCCCCGGCAGGTAGATTCACCTTCATACTATGTAGCCTTTAACGATAGTTCATTAAAGTGCTTTAAACATATTTAGCATTTTGTCTTTATGTTTAAATGTATCTGTCTCACAGCAAACAAGTCCTTCAGTATGCCTCCATAATGAGCTCCTCTTCTATTCTTTTACTTGCTTTCAGATGTAGCTGGCTACAACAATTAATTCATCCCACTGCAGTGTTTATGAGAGGAGATGACTACACACTCCAGCATTTATCATATGCTTTCTCTCAGTGCCTCGAGATATAGGCCCCTGTTAGATTTATAGACCATCCGATATCTATAACATCGCAGTCCCCAAGGACCTGCTTTGTTGTATGCTGCTGATTAATCGACAGGTCAGCCATTTTTGTGTGTGTGTCAAGGGACTCATTGCATTTGAGACTGTGGAAGGCAACTTGTGTGCTTGTGTTGACAAAGATTTTGCAGTGCAGCACCTTCCTGATAATTATATCCATTTAAAAATGGCTCAGGTTTCTTCTCACCCATGCAGGGTATGTCTGCAAGACAATTAGCATGTAAAATAAACAGACGACAAGCTCTGAATATCTGAGCCTGCTTTAGTTCCTGTCAATGTCTTAGCATTGCTATAGGATAAATAATGGAGAGGGGACTTAACTCTATATTATCCGTTTAAATTAAATGTAATAATCCTGTTGGTAAGCATCACTGTCACAATATCAAGCTTGATAAGTCAAACCTGAAATACTCACTTCATACCTGCAAAGAAACACTGAATTCTAAATCTTTCAGCAGCTTTTCTGAAAACTTGGAAAGGCAAATGATAATAGGGATTAATGAAAAAACATATTTCACTTGTTTGTTTGGTTTTTACTTTGGTTAAATAAGCTCATTTTCTCTGCTGTACACAAGGTTACAGAACAAATATACAAATGTCATTTGTATGAATCATGAGAACAGACTGCGCTTGCAAGTATTTGTACTAATTATCCTTTAATGGTAATGCTAAAGGCCATGATGTAAATTATTAAAACAAGTCAGAGTACAATTTATTAAAATCAGCTTTGTCTGACCTTTGATTTCCTATCTATTGTATACTAAATTACCTCTCCAATGCATGAGCCCGCAAGTCAGCGGCAACCATCCAGGATTGTTATTACTGAATAATTAGTTTTGTACCTTAGCGGGACACACACTACTGAGCAGAAGGCACATTTTCTCATAAGTTGCCCCGCTCTCTGCGTCCCATTCACTCAGGATGTTGTCATTGAAGGAGCAAGCAGATGATACATGATATATTAAACCTCCGTATCCTCTACAGGAGATCATGAATCATGTGTGATTACTGTATCAACCACAAAGAAAAAAAACCAAAAACATTGTGTGTCAACTCTCTGCTTTAATTTGAGGGTGTTTACATCCACACAAGATGCAAGCAAGCAAGCAAAGTTTATTTATATAGTACCTTTCACAAATACCAGTCACAAAGTGCTTCACAGTCAAAGAGATGAATGGTGTAGGAACTGTACACCTTTTTTATACTAAGTTCTACAAACAGAAAGTAACTGGACAAGTTAACATATGTAAATAAAGTGATCATATGTAATATTTGGTGCAAGTCTCAGACCCACAGAGGTCAGCAGACATTACCCTGGTGAGGCTGGTGATGCTCTGACAGACTTGTACTGCAACCAGCTTCACTTCCAGCTTGTTTCTGGGGCTCTTTGCCTTTAGTCTGGCCTTTGCAGTTGAAACACATGATCAGATGAACTGAGACAATCAAGAATATTCCTCTTCTTGCCCTCCAAAAACTCATTCTCTGTATGTTTATGATTATTGTACTGGTGCATTGTCCTAAAGCTGGTGGATTGTCAAGGCTGAATTGCTATTTGGGCAAAGTGCACAACTACCCCAGGGCTTTGAAAGCTCCAATCTTACTGTGTGTGAACTGGCTTGTGCTAATTTAAAAGAAAACTTTTTGGGGGCAGCGACAAGCGTTTATCTATCTATCCACAGACATGATATGGGCCACAGGTCATGTTTATTACTTGATCTTGAGGCCCTGTCTTGAAACTCCCTGGTGTCAAAGACTAGGCTTAAGACCTCCTGACTGCACTTTATGTAAATATGCATGCATACATACATATACAATCTACCCCAATGCCAGAAAACAGATAATTCATTTTTAACATACATATTTTACTTAATATGCATATGAAGGTGCAAGCTGAAAAAGGTGTCCCCCAGCATGTAAACATAAAAGTATTTATTTTAGCATTCAAGTTTATCTGTGTTCACTCACCCCAAGCGCAGAAATTCAGTTGCTGTCATTCTGTTATAGATTCGATTAGGAAAAAGTACAAATTTGGCTGTTAAATCCAAGTCATTCTGTGCATCAATTTGTGGCATTCACAAGTGTTGTATTAATAAAATACAAATGCAAAAATACAATTTGTATTGATAAAATTCTATCAACAAAGTATTAAAAAGTGAATATCATAAGGAAAATTACACAAAACTCAAATGACAACATGGACTAGCCTCTATAAAATGTCCTGCTGATGCTTTAATTTTATCTTGATAACAGAGCTTATCTTTGTCATCTGCTTTCACCCTAAACAAGTGTGAAGTTGTTGCTGGGCCACAGTGATGGGAAGCTTATTGAGTCCAGGCCAGAGCTGCTTCAGTTCCATTCAGCACTTCACCAAACAGGAAATCTGGCTGGATAAAATGGCTTGAACTTCGACTACACTGCACAACTGTCTGGAGCTCCATCACCTTCCCTGAATTAACTGTGAAATTGTATCGGAAAGTAAACCAAGGGCAGCTAAGGCTACATTTTCTCAGCCTGTGCTCACAGGCCTGAATATCGTTGCACTGCACTGAAATCACCAAGAATGTGAAAGAGTTCAAAGAAACATACATGAGCATTGATGCATTGTATCATGAAAGGAGTGCCATACTTTGAACCTCCTGAAAAGTATGACCTTCACTCTATGTATAGGTATAGATATTTACGTCAATAGGATCACTACAAAAAAAAAAGTCCAATATGTCAGATTATGTTCTGAGCATAGAAACCCTAAGTGCTAAGTCTAACTACAGTTGTTGTATGCAGTTTAGAGAATTCACACAATAAACATTTTTGTTATTTACCATTAAGAGCTGTTTCATGTTTTGACGTGCATGTGATTAAGTATTGAGCAGCGAATAGTAAAAGAAAAAGCACAATATTTCGCAAATTATTCAAAGATACTCCCAGAAGTAGCGTATTAATAATGTATTCACCCCATAAATTATGACACATTTCTCTCCCCTATACTTGATATCCCACTGGCGGCTTTAAATAATGAAAAGTATTTGTATAAGTATCAATATTGGTGATACTGGCCCTGATATTACTTGTTGTCCGATCAAAACCAAATTAGCGGTTGGTGGTATCGCTCACCCCTTAAAGCAACATGCACAATTTTAAAAGTCCTTACTTTGGTGCCATCCGGTGGTAGTTTCAAGGAGGATACAATGTTGCACACTGCTACGAACTGCCCTTTAAAGTCTGCACAAAGTAAATTTAATAAAATACTTGTACAACATTCCTTTACATCGCACAAGCATCAAAAAGAAAAGTTCGCAGAGGAAACAAACATTATATGAGGAAACATTCATTGTCTGTAGTCTCTAGTACATGCTGACAAACTGAATATATCTCAAACAGTTTTCAGTATACTTGCAAAAAGGGTGCAGTTCTACAGCTGAAATTTAGAGCTCAAATATGTTTCCTTTAAGAACTCTGACCAAAAAGAAAAAGTGAACCAGGGTCCCCTTTCACCAAATTTGCAACATGCAAGCTGTGACTTGCAACATCAGATAATTTCCTCTCCTGTTAATTTGAACACATTTAATTAATCAAAGGGAACACTATACTTGCATCCCATGCATGAGCATGTGAGAGGATTGTACGACTCCCAAATTTATCAACATCATGCAAATGAAAATGAGTAGTGGAACAAGACGGTGGCACCATTTGCAACGGTTATAAGCAGTGCACGCAAACTGACTATTTTGATTTATGCTCACCTGTGTATAACTTACTCATTGTAAAATTATTCACTTACTAATGAATGTACTGTAGCTAAGTGGTGGACTCAATTGCATCTTTTTTTCTTCCTAAACAAACAGACAGAAGGCAGAAATATGCTACTGCTCTCCTGCTGTCTGAGATGCAAAATGTGGCTCAGTTCAGCAAGACAGCTGCTGGATATGAGCTTAGACTTTTCCTCTCGCTTCCAAAATCCTCTGTGGTGTGCCATCACAGTTACAGTACCGATGTGGAGACAGCAGATGGGTCAGTCACAGGGGGGTTTGAACTCACATTACTTGTATTATATCCACCCTGCACAGGCATCCTCTGTTTCCCTTTGCTTTCATTTTCTAACTTTCTGTTATTTTATCGTTTTAAATTTGTTATCCAAATGTTTTATGCTGTATTTCTTCTTTAATATATTTTATTACTTGTGTAAAGCTCTCTCAATTGCCTTTGTGTAAAAATGTGCCAAATAAATAAACTTCCCTTGTGTTGCATTTTGAACCTGTCTTAAAAATCTTTCTGACATTAATTAATGGTGTGCTGGTTATGACTCATTGGTTTTTAAAATATTTTATACACTCATTATCTTAAATATTTAGGCCAAAAAGAAAATGATTCAGTATTTCCACATCAGAATGGTTTTTTTCTGACATGCTAGAAAAAGGTTCTGAAACAATATTTAAACATAAGGGAGAGCAACTTTGAGGCTTACTGCTACAAATGTGAATTAATAACATGTACAAGAAATGTAACATATTAAAATGAAATAAGTACGACATGAACAACATTATTAAAAATGTGACACATTTTTATCTTCTTCATGGAAGAGCAACTACTAAATAGATCGAGCTAAACATATAATTGGTGTTTACTTTTGTTCTTTTTTTTTATTCCATAAAGCAATTTTCCACAAAATAAAGTTCAACTTTAAATTAGAAAAGTGAGGCTGAGCCATCATTATGTGAAATACACTGTTCATTTGCATTTTACTTTCTTTTTTTTTTTTTTTGAAAATGTGTTTGAGTGGAACTGATCAGCAAAACATGAGCCCAGTATTTATGTAATCAAGTCAGACCAAACACCCATTCCCCATTCAAGCAGCATGTGTATCCTGTGCAGGCTGCTAGTTCAGAGTGAACTGGCAACTTTTTTTATTTGAATTTAAGAACTGTTCCCAGTTTTTATTTATATTGTGATATTAAATGTTTTGGCATTCGACATCATGTTTTTAATTAGTTGTCTTAATCAAAATGCATATAAATTACATATTTATAGTAGAAAATAAAGAGGATAATAAATAAATAAAATATCAAAAGCTGGCTGAGTCATAGAATTTTTCTCATCCACAAAACATCGCAGGGTGTGTCCCTGTGCAATGTACCAACAAATTCTCAGAAAACTGGGTTGGAGTTTGCTCTGCTCTACTACTCTTGGTTTTATGCTTGGATATGTTCATAATTTATGCCTTTTGTTACTGATCGGCACCACTGGTTGCCTCAAGTGATACTATATTCATTTTCAATTGGATGTGAAAAATGTATTGTGAGTAAGGTTTGTCAGCTTGTCATAATAAATGGTAATAATATGATGTCTTCCTTTCTCTCTTTCTGTAGTGTCAGTCAAGCTAAAATCCTAATGCATGCTGATCACCACTATGAGCATAATGAGCCTCATTATTATTATTATTATTATTATTATTATTATTATTATTATTATTATTATTATTATTATTATTATTATTATTATTATTATTATCATTATTGCTGCTGGTTGCCAAGGATATGGATTACTAGTAAAATTTTGGAGCTTGTTTCAGCACGAACTTGCTTGCACCTGCTTAGATTGATTCTTTTTGCAAACACTTGTGCAATAAGCAATTTTCTTGGCTGAAGAAGTGCACACACAGACCTCTCCAGAATCACAAAAAGCCCTTTAATGTATATTGAGTTTTTTTTTTTCTCTTTTACTTTGAAATACATCATCTTTTTTCAGATTTGAAAGCAAATCACAATACGACTCTTAGTGTTAAATCAATGGTTGGTTCTTACCAACGAACTTGTTGGTAAAAACATGTAGAAACGATGTGTGTCCCATCTGCATCTCAGACTTTAATTTGAGGGATATGCTGAGTCTAATCACACTCAGGTGAAACCTCCATTTCTTTGTTTAATCTTCCAAAACTGCGACAGGATTTAACCGAATAGGTATACAACCTTCTGTGCTTCTCTATACACCAGACTAGATCACTATTCCACACAGACTGGAACAGGACAATACAGGACTTTTTTTTTTTTTTGTATTTCTAGCAAAACCCAAACACCATTTCCTCTAGAATATCTAACTAATATTTCATGGCAGGATGAAAACAGACTCACAATGAGGAGTTATCATGTACTGTGGACCCAAATATTTCAAACTGAATGCAACTTCAACTTCAATCATTTAAATACAAGATACAGGCAGGAATAATAGAAACACCTTTTTTTTGTAGCATGACTTAGTATTTTATTCATGTTTTAAGTCAGATTGCTCAAATTGCTTTTTCTCTCATTAATTTGCTTTAAAGACATTAATGTGCACCCAAATATGACTAGTATTAGTAGTATTTTACTCATGTTGTTGCCAACATGCCCAGATTGTCACAAGTGCTGTCCAGAATGCTGATTCTGGAGCTCTCCCTAGTACTCACCATGATCTGTACTGGCAGGCTGGAATCCAATCTTTCTGAAACAAAAATTATACTTGTGGTGTGTTTTCTGCACTTGCGTCCTATTCAGCAACATTATACAGATATTAATGTCTATTAAAATAACACAATTAGGCACCGACAGGGAGTTCAGTGTCCCCTAAAAAGGAAATTCAGCTTCAAAAGAGCCACAGCTGCTCTCACAACCTTATTTGTGTTGCCGTATATCGACATTTGGGGTGCTGTATATTTGTGTCTCCCAGAAACCTTTTCCTCCTCAGAAGAGGACTCTCCCCCGGCTCATTAGCAAACTGTCTGCTGCTTTTAAAGGGGATGAGAGGAGCTGCTGTGATTGCTCATTAGTGAACGTGGGGAATTGTGCCATGCTGTATATTGCAAAGTCAAACACTCAACCTTGCTCAAAATCACTTTATCTAGGGAGGATTGATTTTTGCATGTAAAAAAAAAAATGTATCCCCAAATTCTTGCACACACCCACAGGGTTTCAGCTCTGTCTGTGCTTGGGGCTTCAGGATCACTTAAACCAAATGACACTAAGATACTTAATGTTTTGACTCCATTTTACATGGATTATGTCAAAAAAAGCATGTGCACACACTCTAAAGACATGCAGGTTAGGTGAATTAGAAACTCTAAGTTTTGTGTAGGTGAGAATATGAATGCTTACAGTACATAAGTATTAGCGTTATTGGTGACCTACTGTCACATTGTGTTATTCTGAACAGCATAGTCTAGTAAAAGAGGGATGTGGTTACACTTCAACAAATATTACCTTTATGTGAAAATTCTTTGTCTTTGTTACTGCACAATGTGCATGTAAAAATGGCTGTCAAGTTCAAAGACCCTCATAAATAAAGGCTGGTTAAGATTAATAAAAAGAAGTGAGCTCAATATTTATTCATTAACAAAGGGTTGAAATATGAGATCATTGCAGGCAAAACACTTGCACTCTGTATTTATTTCTGTTAGTGGAGAGCAGAATTTCGTTGTGGAAAAATTCAAATTCAAACTGCTCAAAAGACGTTTTTAATCTTGTTTAATCAAACACGTTGATAACCATTTTAGAAAAAGTGGAACGTTTATTGATTTCCCCAAATGTTGTCACATTGAGGACTGTCAGTTTGTAGCCTGTGGTTGTGCAGAAATGAGATAGTGGAATTTTGTCTCCACAGTATGCAGGGACGGCGGAATTAGTGGTTTTAATCAGTTTTAATGCTATGATTTATCTGATATTTCTGTTTGATAAATAAATATTATCATGAATATTTCCATAACTGATGTGACTCATCACACAGCCCCTCTGATCATCAGACTATCAGAAATTAAATGAATGTCATTTTCTCAAAGCGCCTCAGGCATATTTCGATTTAAAGCAAAGAGCCAAACTAATCTGACTCACAATAAAGGCTGCAGTTGCCCATGCTATACAGTATGTACTGTTATGTAATACAAAATAATGCATGAAAACATTTGTAGTAGACATTACTTGACCTGCTGACAACATACCAGTATGTAGTATGATGCTTACAAATGGCTAGAGGGTCCAATGCTGGTAATGGATAAATGAGTCTGTATCCCATTATGAGAGTGTCTGTGCACCAGCTGAGCTATTAAGATGTCTTAGATGACTGGTTTTCCTTTTTTTCTCTCTCCATTTTTGTTTGACCTCATGCTGACTTTATTTCATGGCAGTTACTTCTTAACAGTGATATCATTGTTTAAAACCCCTGCACACACTTATTCTGGTTGATTAGACCTCTGTTAAAGTGGGCGTCACTGGTGCTGGAAGTAGGGTTTACTCTCCTCCCACATTTTTTTTGTCACAAATCACTGTATCCCTTAAAATGCCCCTGTATTGCAATACTTATGGTAAAAAGACACAGGAGGTTTTCTGTGAATCACAGAAAACCTGCTGCTTCTCATTTGTGTTCATGTCAACAGCAACAGTGAACATAACAGCTGTGAGCTCAGTGCCAAAGCTTTGGGTCTGTCCTGTAGGCCCCGTGGGCTGCCACTGCTTCAGCACTGAATGGTTTGAGCTAAGCCCCACATATTTCTGCTCCTCAAAGCTGGTATTTTAATGTAACAGAGTGGAACTTAACGTGGAGCGACATGGGGGATGGGGAAAAATATGGTGCTGCACATAACAATATGTATACAGGCCATGGCTGTATTACCAGTGGGTTCCAGTGTTTAATGCTTTTCTCCACATTTCAGCAAATAGACTGGTCAACAATGAAAACTGCAGAGAGCACAAATTAGCAGAGATGCACATACACAGAGTTCTCCACAAACACAAACCAACTTCCATGTATTTTGCTTCTTTTACTTCGATAGTATTTCGCATCTATAACATAATCTACTGAAATGTCCAACAGAATGGGCTACAGCTATTAATGTGACTCAGGCAGATCTGAAACCTGATTAGGGATGTCAACAGTTAACAGTTAATTGGTTAACCGCAGATAATATGATAATGACCAGTTACTCATGTTGTTCTATAAGTTAATTTGCATACATACTCTGCTAACAGCTAGACTATTACATGTTCACAACATCAGATAGGGACATTTACAGACAGTGTTGAAAGTTTTTCAATGACTGTGAAGATCTCTCTTTTTAAAGCTTTTTGTACCCCACTACATACTGCCTACCTGTGGCGTTGCTACAGAAAAGGCAGCATGCAGAGACTCACAGTGGCTTATAATGACAGTATGAGGCTGCTGCTTAAAGCTCCAAGAAGCTGCAGCGCAAGCCAAATGTTTGTTAATGTTGGAGTACCTACCTGCTCTGCTGTAATAGGAAATCTTATATATAGATGTATAAGCAGGTTATCTGATTGTGTTAATGGTATTGTTTCAGCTTTGACCTACCCTGAACTGATTTCTGTCCGGTTCTCATCCAGAATGTGGAACTTTATAGCCTAAATGTAAATGCCTGATCTCTGTGGAATGCCTTTGGTTTTTGTTGTTGTGTTGTGGTTCTGTGGGTTTTTTTTTTTTGAGATTGTTTATTAATTCATACTTTTTTGTTCTGCTTTTACACTTGTATTTTACTGTGCTATGGACCCCCCATGTGTTGTGTCCTTAATAAAATCTAAAATCTGAATTGAATATTCTTTTTGAATCGATTAAGTAGTGTGCAACCTAGCACAGATGTTGTGTTTCCCCAGTTTGCAGTTTGACATCATTACAAGTCAGATTAATTCTACAGTTCATACCAATATTTACCCAGAGGTTACATTTGCGGTCTCAGAATGACTTTGCTTTGTTGTTTATTTATTCATATTTGAAACCTGGTAAGAGATTCATATGAAATTTGGTGGAAAAAAAATAGATCATGAATGATTAGATTATTTTTGAACATTTTCACTATTTACTCATTGTTATTAAAAAAAACAACAAAAAAAACAACAAAAAAAAACTCTCTCATGATTGTCTCTGTGTGTATTTTGCTAATGAACTCACAAACTCCATGGCTCATGTAACAGCATGGTTAAATCAATGCTGTTTGCAACTAAATGTGTCTAAAACAGTATGTATGTTTTTCCACCAAGACAAACAGTTCTAGCGTAGAGCTAGGCTACAGGTCGTATCTGAATACAAGTACCTTGGTGTTTTGATTGACTCCAAACTTTCATTCAAGGCTCAGGTGAAAAAGGTCTGTAACCGGGTCAAATTCAGTCTTACAAAATTTCAGGTTCATTTGAGATTATATGTCAACAGAGGCGGCTAAGATGTACACGCATTCTATGGTCATTTCCCATATCATTTATTGTTTAACAACCTGGTCGCAGGCTAGCAATACTACTCTAAAACCAATAGAGTCTTTGTATAAACGAACACTTAAAATCCTTGACAAGAAACCGGTACATTTTCATCATTGCCCAATATTAAAAAAATAAATTAATTAAAAACTTGTTGAGTTGGGAAAACTTGATTAAATATGTAGATGTTTGTCTTATGTACAAGATTATATATGGTTTGACCTCTCCTCTGCTCAGTTTGTCAACATAAGAACAACTGCATATGGGTTCACAAGAGGTGCAGCAAGAGGGGATTGCATCGTCCCACTCAGAAAAAGTACTTTCAGTCAGTCTGCATTCTCTGTTAAAGCTGCACTAAAATGGAACTCCATCCCAGCAACTATTAGAGAACTGGGCTCGTATAGTTCATTTAGAGCTCATTTAAAGAAATGGTTAATTAGTACTCAGCTCTGTCAGCACTAAGACTTAGTCGCACCTTGCTGTCCTCAGTCTGTCTGTGCTGAACTTCCCTTGCTGTCTACTGTCACCTGTCACTATCTTGCTATCTTGCTACTGCCAGTCTGCCTTCATGTACCTGCATGCATGTCTTATTGTGGTTTTGCTTGTCAGACTAATTAATGTATTTTACATACTGTGCATGCTTTTTGTATCTGTGCGTCTGCTTTGCATGTTCTAGTTAGTGTCTAACAATGCAGCTCAATGTGGTCTTATTCAATCTACTTTTCTATTAACATTAATATATTCATGTATTTATTGTCTTGCATATCTTGTATCATGAGGGTCTGTGTTGCATGTTTTAAGGATGCCCTGAATGATATTTTTATTTATATTATATATGTTCTTCTTTCTTCATTTTATTAATTGTTCCACATGCTTATAAATGACCTCAGTAACTTTGTAATTTCAATCTTATTTTCATATTCTGTTTTTTAGGGTGACTCTGTGACATCTGTCCAGGGACTAGAGATGAAAAATAGCCTCTTGTGCATTTACAGCAATGTTTATTAATGTGTACTGTCCCTGTTAAATAAACAAACAAATAAATAAACAAATAAAAATGTAAATCCAGATGTAGATAGAAAGATCTTGAAACAGCTAATTAAACATTGTGCAGCTTTGGTGGTATCCACTATGTATGCACAACTTTCTAGTTGTTTTAAAAGGATAAATTGGTATTTTTTCATTTATCCATATATGTTTGAGATACATCCAGATATATCCATCAGAAACTTACATTCAGTATGTTTGTATGTATGTCTTACCTGATTCTAGTCAAAAATAGATATAGTATATCTTATACCATATTTATTGATCAGTTTGATGGTGATAGTAACTTCCAAGTTAGTGTTTTGAATTTTGGTGGTGGGATTAAACCTTGGCTTACGTGTGTATTACATAATGTGCTTTATTTTACTCAATGAAGTTGGAGAATATTAGAATGCATTATATAGGTTTGTTATTAGTATTAGCTGCTGATGCCTGCAGGCCTATCCTTTGATGCAGTATCTGATAATTATGAAGCTGCTCTTGACAGCATAGCACTTACACTGACATTGCTTAAGAAAAGGATCTCTATGGAGAAAGTATGGACAGAGCTTCCAATGTACATATGGACAAAAATATGTGAATCTGTCCTGTAATTTGTAGGAGAAAGGGTTAGGATATCCTTATTCTTAAAACCAGGATACTACCTGTTTTTTATGTATGTATGGTTTTTTCAAAAGTACATAGAGTGAATCTGAAGAATGGTGTTAAATAAGAAAGGGTGTTGCCACATCCAGCAGTATTCAGTACTAGATGAGTTATCCATATATTGAGAATGTATATCTTGAATTTATTCTTTTATTCTAACTTCTGCATTCATTCTTTCTCAGCTGCTCTGAAGCAGAACTTAAACATCATGCAAAATTGACATCACTGGAAATATTGCTTGCTGCAACAATCTTTGTGGTTTTGCCTTGAAAAAGGAGAACAAAACATATCAGTGCTCTGGTGATTTCATCTGCAGAAGAGCTCACGAGTTACAGAAAACAGAGGATTTGAGATATTGTTTTTATGTGATAAACCATAGGTGTTGTTTATTCATGTGTGATGGTCTTTGATGAGTAAAAACATAGTTCTACCATAAATTGCAGTCATGTTACACTTCACAGTGCCATGTGACAGAGTGCAGTTAGAGAAATATTATTTAAGCTCATCATTTAAATAACACATGGTCAATAAAGCAACCAAATACACTGGGAAATAATCCAAGCTACATCAGTGAATTTTATAATTGCTTTTGAGAGGAGAGTGAGAACCTACAGTGCCCATAGGCAACAGCTTCTATTGCAGTTGTGTATCTCTTCAATGCTCAAATGACCTTGGGATGCAATTCAATCTGCAATTCAATCTCTTCCCCTCGTTTTTGAGCTTCAATTAGACTTAAGGCACAAAGGCACAAAGTAAATGTGACTGGCTAGAGAAAAAAAAGAAGAATCCAATCTAAAATGGGTCCCTGTGCTTCATGCACATCTGACATGTTTTTTTTCTTTCTTGGCTTTACGCTCTTTCCGATCACACTGAACTCAACCAGTTAATCAATTAAATCTTTTGATGCAGTGACAGGGATATGTCTCCCAAAACGTAAACAATATGTGAGAACTTGCATTCTGAAGGGCAACAACTTCAATTCACATCACACTTGCACTCGTAATATATAGTTTGCTATAAAAAAATAAGGAGTCATCTGGGTAGTGTTCACTCTAGCCAAAGAAGATTATTCCTCTGAGCTCCATGCCAGGTAATTTAATGAGCTGCTTAGACCACAGAGAGGACCTCAGCATATGTCTATGTGTCACTTGTGTTTTGAGAGGCAATTTTTTCAGAGCATGGGGAGGTTTCAACCTCAGTTCAACACATGCTTTTCAGGAACAATTAAGAAGTAATTGTTAGGAAAGAGTATTCATATTCATATATCTTGTCTGCATGTAGTAAGAGCATTTTGTATTGAATCATACACCATACTGATGGATGTATTGATCACCCAGGGATAATGTGCAGGATAGGATATGCCCTGATTAAGAGTGAGGAAACTTAAACTGAATTTTCACTATCAAATTAATTCACTGTCAGGGGTAGTTGTAATAAGAGCAACAGCTGTGCAATACAATGCAATTTCAATATAATTGTCCTGCCGGATTACATACCTTTATGACGCTTTTAAGCTTGTAAGGCATCCCTGAAATTTTGTCCCTAAGAGCACATGAACAAAAAACCCCCGAAACAAAACAGTACAACACCAGAGACCTCAAATTACCACAGAGCTGAATTATCATCTCTCTGACACAGTCTCAACAAAAATAACTTTAAAATAAATTTCTACAAAGGTGGTTTTGTAAGGTTATTGCTATTGCTCTGGGTTGTGTCACATTGTATTGATGTTGCTTATATAATCCACTCTCCATACCTGAAGTACAGAAGGGCTCTTAGACCCCATGACACAGGAGGCGTTTCTCTTTTCAGATGCATTTTTCATTTGGCTGTCTGATGCTTCCATTTTAATCAATGCAGCTGAAAACATTACAGCTAATGCATATATAGTATATCATAGCATGTAGTAACCACAACCCAATATGCCTATTGAGGCTTTAAAGGTAATTTTCTTCCATAACTGCAGTGATTTGTATTGGGCTCTGAGTTCTGCCAAAAGAGAGGTGGGTGAACATATCCTGTGTAACACTGACATAGAGGGTTGAAGTTGCTGCTGACATGCTGCTTTCACTACACAACTACGAAATTTACAAATGACTGGGTTGGTTTTGCACATTATGTTGTCTCTCAGTTAGTGTGGCTTATTCAGAATGTTTTTTTGGCTGGATCAGTCACAGACTAGCCCTATAACCATGGCTGTGAGTGAGTGAGTGAGTGAGTGAGTGAGTGATGAAGTTACACCATTGGTCAGCCGGCCGAGTGTAGGAGTTTCCCAATTGGCCGTTGCTCTTTCAAAATGAATCGGTGCAATGCAGAGTGACTGTGTTTCCTGCTCCGAACTCTGACACTCTTAGCTATGGTCTTAAATGCAGTGAAGTTGGCTAAACTCATGTTTAAACATACAGACACATACCAGCATCTCCACGTCTCCTCCTCTATCGTCCAGTGCAATCGACTCTCCGGCTGACAGCGGAATACCGGGACACAAGCTTTTTATATCTCTGATATTTTCACATCACAAATGATGAACAGCAGCATTAAAACACAAGTCTTGCAGGTAAAACATGCAACTCATAGCTGTTATATCAGTTTAGTGTGGGGCCGCTGCTGTAACTGATTGATTTGACTGTGTACCCAAAATGCTGCCAAAACTTTCATTTACAATATCCACTGCAGCCTCCATGATCATCAACCAGGAAAGAGGCAGAAAAAAGGTGCTTAGAGACATGAGGAAGAGCGCACAGTTAAACTCCAAATAACCATCACTCTGACAAAACACTCAATACAGAGTGAAAAATGAGAGACATTCGCGGAGTGAAACAGATGAAAGAGCAGAGGGAGTTAACAGATAATTAGAATAGTTATAATTAGAATTAAAATTTGTTCTTTTTCAAATCAAACATCCTGAGACAGGAGTGGAAAGCATTGTTCTTGCAAGTGCATTTATACCCTTTTTTGTGACTCAAATGTAGCTTAACAGTGTCATGTGATATGCTACTTCAGTACACTTTAACAACAAACATTACTGGGACCACTACAGAAAATTACAGAGGGATATTTAATATCCAGGAATTCACATCATAGACACTACCGCTGTAACAAACTGGCCACAATTTCACACAATGACCACACATGGTCCAGCCATATACTAGGTTGTGACCTAGTCTTGTCGATGTGGTATTGAATATTGTTCCTAGTTCTGATCATACCACTGTAAATAGTTTCCAGCCTCCAGTGGTACAACAAAACCCAAGGTTGCTCAGCAGCACTACAGTGGATGAGCGAGGGCTCACTAAAATCCCTAATATGGTGAGATCACCATATTTATAGGTGTCAATGATCCGGGAGGTCAGTAACTATTTTGTGCTGTTGTCAGGAACACACCATTCTCCGTGTTTGTCACTCTAAGCTTTGTATCTTGCAAAATTTACCATCAAATTTGTGTCACATGGGACAGGACAGAAACATTTTGGAATTTAAATTAATTTAAAAACACATTGGATTTCGTCACAGTTTGCATTACACTCCAAATCTCACTCAACTTCTTTTTTTTCTTTCTTATAAAACATATCAAACTTAGAGTGAATACATGCGTGAGGTCTGAGGTTAAGCCTGAGCCATAATAACAAAATCTAGTTGAGGCAGGATTGAGTGACTTTGATTATATTTGTTATTAAGGATCTCATCTCAGATATTTCTAGGCTTACATTCAAAAGTATGTTTGACCAATCCAGACACTCAAGGATATTATAGTGAAAAGAGGGTCAGTGTGACCTCAACATATTCAACTGAAAACTGCTGTTGGGATAATAATAATGAAACATTTCTCCAAAATAATATATGTAATATGAAAAATTTGTATAAGTATGATGGATTTCCGTTTTTTAAAAATACATTCAAAACTGCTATTCACATGAAATAACATTTCTTTATACAACTGATATTATTTAATTGCAAAGGGTTTTCAGTATGGAATTGTAAAGGAAATACACTATCTGCAGTTACTAACCTGAATGAAACCTGACCCTGACATATAGGCCCATATATAGTACAATAGGAGCTGGCTCCAATGAAACCCACAGAGATGGCCATTATCTTTTTAATGCTTTTTCTCTTTTACAATTATTATTATGTTATCCGTAATTATTTCACAATCAGAAAGTGAAAATGCTCCAAATTAATAATTAAACAGAAAACATTAATCAGGCAAAGACAGGGGGGAAACTCAGCACTGTTTATCTCTTTCTGTGACATAGTTTATTATTCACAAGGTGTAACCAAATAAGCAGACCAGCACCAAATATTAATTTTGGAGGCCGTTGAGGATAAATTCAAATAATTACGTGCAATTTTTCAAAGACTGTATTACTGAGTTGCTTTATCACAACACAGGCATGGAAAAAGATAGTTTTAGTTGGCTATAACATTGGACTCTGTTTCAATAGACAACGGTTTATTCTGGGACATATTCAAAGCTCGTCTCTGGGGCACTGGTTAGAGGACAGCACAGTATGAATGTTCTGCACAGTGTGCATCGTGCCCAGTCAGGAGTCCCCTTCACTATCCCCTCCATGATGAAGATTAAGATGAGCGGGAAATGAACCTCATCTCTCAGTGTGATTAATGTCCACCAAGTGTAATTAAAGACTTTTAGTTAATTCCCCTGTCTCTGCTCCTCTGTAACCATTTTTAATCATTTCCTCTGGTTGGCTCTGTGTAATTGAATGTCTTCATTATATTGACTACAGCAGCTGGAATTATATGTATAGTTGTGTAACATGTTTTATTTAAATGTGCTTATATGTTTTGGAATTAAACTGACTTTATTGAAAGCCAATACGAACTCCAATACTGATACATTTGGATTGCTAGCTACATTTCATGGTGATGTTCAACGTCTTCATAGTACATTTGACCATTTTGTAGTATTTAAGCATTATGTTTTTGTTAGGGTGAACAAGCATCTGAAACAGCATTCTGACAATGTTGTACTCAAATGGATCTTTCAGAATATGAGTACAGAATATCATTCAAGTGGTTGAGAGTCATGAGAGTACGGTCTCTCTATTACTGACATTACAAAACCATATTCACCCTGTCACTTTTAACCTTCAACATGTGTCACGATTTGTGTACACAGAGTTTTCAGAAAATGCCCACTTATGAAGTTGTGAATACCACATCATTGAGGGATTCTTCAAAGACACTTTTCATGTAAAGCTGATAAACCCTACCCTACTTGAAGGCATCTTGAACCTCTACGCTGAAACCAGCATAATGATATTATTGTAGGCTTAGCAACTAAAGCAAGGTGACCCACCTCAGTAGAAAAGGAACTTCAAGGATACACGTTGGATACCTTCTTTTTTTAAGATATGTTTTTGGGCATTTTTTTTGCCTTTAATGGAGTACTGATAGTGGAGAAGCATACAGGGAACACGGGGAGAGAGGGGTATGACATGCAACAAGGGTCAGGCCAGGGACATTGCATTGCTGTAACCATTCGGCAACGAGGGCGCTCCTCCAATACCTTATTTAAATAACATAATATGTACTGTAACCATGATTTTATAGAAGGCCAAACCAGGTCTAGCTGTAGTTCTTGTATGTTTCAAATCACCTTTGTTTAAAGTGTAACCTTCCACCAATATCCAAGATACTGCATGGAATCAGTCCACAACATAAAGGAACCCCTTCCTTTACACATATTATTAATGAACACCAAGTGCAACATGGAAATCCATCCGCACTTCTTCAATTGTAGACAAATCATCTTACAGCTGTTATCTTATGCCTATATTTGTTGGCAAGGAAAAGGTGAAAATGAAAGAAGCTTAAGGAACATTTTGGTGGCACCGACGGTCAACAACCATATAATGTAGTGGTTATACAGTGATGCTGTTGTTGTCTGACACGTGTTACTGTAACGATACTGTCTGTAAATTTGCCACTGAAGAGTTCAATTTGAAGCAGGTGCCAGCGTTGTGAAATCAGACTGAAGTAATCCACTTAAGTTGCTGAAGTGGTGACAGAATACCCTGACTTCTCCCTGTAGGCAAGGTCCATGTAGTATCAACAGAGAGAAGGACAAAAACATGTTTTCTTTCCATATTAGTCATTCCTTTTTCTTCTTTTTTTTCCCCAGAAGGCTCTATTTTGTACAGTTTATTATATAAGTGCAACTTTTCTAACGTCATATTTTCAGTGAACATTGCCTAAATGTATTTTGTCTGCCATCAGATTTCATCATGTCTTATTGTTATTTATTTTCAAAGCATGAGGAAGGGGGATATGAGGAACCTAACAATGTCCTCTCTGTGATAGGAAGCAGTAGGGTTGGAGTTATGCTCCTATTTTTAACAAACAAAATGTTAGCTGCCACTTAAAGAACCACAATACAGCTGTTTTCATTGTCCACAACTGCTGTTTGAAGAAGTGTTTTTAGCTACTGCATACTTTGTTGTAATACTTTACTGTCATCTCTGATCAATATTCAACTGTTGAATGCTTTTACTTCCACTGCATACAGTATGTTCTATGCATTTCCACCTGGGCTCACTGACCTGTACTATCCCTGCACCGGCTTGGCCTCAACTCTTCCAATTGTTAATATGAATTTAATAATTTATGATTGAAACTTTATGGCCCTGCAGCTCTCTCATTAGGAGTACTGTTCTTGAGCCCTGGTGAGAGGCAGAACAACCAATCAGAATTGGCTACCTTTTCTCCAACTGGACAAATTACCACATGAAAAGTATTACGCCCAACTTAATTACATTCAGCTCACAGCTGTAAGGCTATTTCTGAGACAGTCGTGAAAGAAACGGCCTGGACATCTTTTTTTCCTCTCATGGATTCATGCACAGGATCTTTAATTAGTCTCTTTGTTTGCTATTTAATCATTCAGTTGAAGTATTAGCTACTGTATTTGGTATGCAGTTGCCTATAGTTTGAGTGACAAATGCTTTTCCTTTACACAAATCAAGAAACTGGTGGGTAATATTTAGATATTTATTTAAAGTTCTGTCGATATTTTTTCATTTTCTCCCAGAAAATCAAAGTTGTATGCAATTAGAATGTCATTTTCTCCTCAGTTTTACCTGTTAGAAATCTGTTGTAATGACAAGCACATTTGCATCACATCTCACCAGAAACATGTTTATCACACTCACAAACGGTCGTATCTCTCGGCCTGTAAGCGCTCTCTTCAGGATGACTAATTCCCTAGTTTATTTCACCTGTCAAACCACTGGCATTACCATTATGTTGGATTAGTTTCACTCAACATTCTGTTGTTGTCTGACAAAAAAGTAAATCTTGTGTAAGCTGTGCATGCAGGTCTCGGAGACAGTTGGCTAATTAAAGTGAAATGGGGCAGATAATAGCTTTTAAAAACATTTCAGCCATTTAATGAGCTTATTATTTACTATGAAAAGGAACGTGTCACCACCCCACCCCCATCACCACCATCAGCAGCAGCAGCCACCCACACTAATGCCATCCTGCTGTGTTGAAACTTGGCATCCATAAATTTCAATGACTAAAGAAATATTATTACAACTAATGAAATAATGCTTAGCCCAATCTAACACTCAGAGGTCCCCTCCAGGCAAATTGTCTCAAGTCATTCTAGGAAGATGGTAATTAAAAGACAAACTATGGCTTGAATGAAATGATCATTTGCAGAGCCGAGGTCCTCCCCAGAATGCAAATTTAATTAAAAAAAAGTAAATTATTACAGTTTTATGATGGTGTCAGGATTTTCATATGGCATTGATGTTTTTTTCCATTAGGACTTTGAAATGATGTTCCAGTGTCAGAGTTAAAAATGGGGTCACTCATGCATTGGTTTATTGGTTCTAAAGGCTCTCTGTAGCCCTTCAGTGCTGAAGTACTTCTCATTTAAATTCACAGGCAGGGGGGATGTCAATGATGTTGATTTAATGAATTATGTCTGCACTGTATCAGTATAATAACAAATTAACCCCTTTATTTTCTCCTCTTCTTGGACCGCTGTTTGTTTTCATTGCTGCACATCAGGAAATCTCATTCATTTTGTTTGTGATCCTACCTGGCCTCTGAATCAGGTGACATCAGAAGATAGCATGGGAACTGACAGTGAAAAATATTCTGCTTTTTTAATGGCCCAGACCCTTAAGCTTTCTTTTCCGATGACTGAAGTCAGCCAGTTTACTCAGCACAGATAACTGGAGGAGAATACCGTATGTCCTCTCTAATGAGAAGGTTCAGGTCATTCAGAATGCAGCTAGAATGCACCTCAGAGAACGGGGCTGCTTGGAGATTTTTTTTTAGGTGATTTATGAACTGAAAAGTGCCAATTAGCACCGGACAAACCGGCAACATTATAGACGACGGGAGCAGAGGTTGCAACAGTGAACTTGACCGCTGATGGCTCCATCGATCAAGAAAGGATTTTAGTCTCAGAATGAATTATGCCGTCACCGTGTTTGCCACCAGAGCGTAGGAGAACTGGGTCAACTGGATGACTGAGTGTGTGTGGCACTGGGCCTCTTCAGAGATGTCTTTTGAAGCTTTTGATAGGTCGTAGCAGATCACTGTCATTGTTGTGTACCATCTCGGTTTTGATCTCTGACTTCAAAATGACAAGAGAGCCAGAGAATCAAAGGTAATGCGCAATCAATCCGTTCCCCTGTGACAGCTGGAAGAAAGCTCTCGTTGAGCAGAAACAAAAGACTGTACACAGGATTTATATAAGCTGCTTCATCTGTGTGGCATTGCCTCAGGGGGAAAAAAAACAAAAAAACATCCAAAGAATATATGTTTTCAGGAGTGCCAAAACCTGACCTTGTCACGTTGAGTGCAAGCCAGCAGCCAAGCTTGGAGGTGTAACCCATCGACAGCCTTACAACAGATTAAAATTCTACCACTTTTTTTTTTTTCCACCACCCTGCACCGGATGCTTTCCAGCCCCCTCCCCACCCCAAAAACACCCACTCCTCATTTGTATTTATCATCTGGTACTTATTTCATATTTTCCCCTGTTTTCACTGACATACACAAAATAATGTCTGCTTTGGAGCAATTAATGCTGGCATGCCGTTCCCCTTCTTTGCTATGCACATTGTGTATGAATACCTAAAGGTCAGTGGAGGCATTTATGGGCCTGTTCCTCCATTACTCATTCTAAGTGTGTAGTTTGACACTCGTGTCCCTCCTGGGCCGCCTTGGGACTCATTTTTCTCTCCAAAGAGATGCGTGGATGCAAACCAGGAGCAGGGCAAGACTTTTACTGCAATCCAAGTGCTTCCATTATACAAAGTCTGCGGTGTTCACTTGTATTGATGCAATTCGTCATGAAGAGTTGGTTCTTGTGAGGGCCGATGGCAGGTGGTGTTGATCAAGTTGGCAGCTAAGATCTGGGTGTGTGCTTTTCTGTCTAGACTGCAAGCGAGTGGTCACTGACACTTTCATTTTGCAACAGATGCAGAATATTGCACTTGAACAACGAAAATGTAAGTGCCAGTCAACTGAATTATAAGGTGGGCAATATTCTATATTTTGTTTTTGTCAAATAATTTGTCAAATGAAAAGACCAAAACCATCAATTTGTCATCAAACTGTCTGTGTCAATGTGAGCCCATTGGTTCCTACTGAGGAAGTACAGTTTTAAAATCAGGGCACAAATACATGCATTCTATTTAAAAAAAAATGCTTGGCAGTCTTTAAAGCAAACATAGATCAAACAGTCATAAATAGTGGATTTGTTGGAGATTATTTTTAGCCATAGGTTTGGTGCAATATTTCCAGAAGCAGGACAGTGTATATGGGGTCGACTTAAGATAAGCTATGGCTGGAGGTCTGTGGCACAGTGGGATAAAGTATATCAGCCCATGACTTTACAAACATCACTTCTTAGTAGGATCAATTCTTTTGTGGTGTTGGTGTTTTCATGGGATTTGTTGACAATAAGAGAAATCGCCAACAAGAATATATCACCACATGTGCTATATTTAAAATCAGTAATATAACTGAAATAACTACAGTAGCAGAAACACACCATTCTATAACAAGCCTTTTCAGACGGGAACTCATTACCAATTGATGTCAAATACTGTGCTAATGAAAGGAGATTCAAACTGCAAGGGAAATGTATTTCAGGAATGATGGTCCTTTGTATATTCAAGTTTTTGATCCCATCTTTTATCAATTTCTGGGTTATTTATGTATAATTCCTTTTTTGTTTTAACCAATTTCTATATATTTTTTTAATATTGTTTTTGCACTATTCTACATCCCTCATGTTAATTTTTCTTTTGAAATTTTTAATATCCATATTATCATTCCATGTGTTTTGCTTGTATTCATAGATCCCTTGAAGACTAGCATGAGAGTAAGCTCCTGGGTATCCCATAAAATCAAACAATACACAACAACAACAAAATACAGAAAAAAAGAAAGCATGCCAAGAGTAAATCAATGCAACTGACACTCGATAATACATGGTAACACATGGTAATACATTCATTTTATCTGTGACATCTACCCAATAAATATCCTCATCTGATATGTTTCTATTTTAGAACAAATTCATTTAATTCTATCTAAAATTCAAGTCCCAAAGAACACCCCAGCCGAATAGGAAATCAAACATTTGGACACAAACATGCATTAAAAATTTAACAAGGAAATAGGTCTTGCATAGTAGAGAATATTTTATGTTGCAATGGGCTGCTTGGTATTTGTTAAAAAGTGGGGTTGCTGTGAGCGCAACATGTTCTTTGCAGTGTTGGGTGTTAGAATCATGGCATGGTAATTCCTCTTCATTTGCACTGCATAAATTACATTTTCGATGTGACAGCAGAGCTTGCCCCGCCTGGCAGCCCATAGCCAGTCTAACAATTAATTTAATATCTGAGAATGCTGTACATTTGTTTGGCTGTGAGAGAATTGAAATCATAATAAAATGGCTCCACTCAAAATGCAGTCTCTGAATTATGTCATGGTATATTTGTGTGTTCATGTTGCTTTTCCAGTTGTAATGGGCTTACCTGAAGAACCAGGTGATGATTATTTGGGCTGAAGATGAAGTACAGTTCTAATAACACAACCTATGAGATGTCTCTTTATCGCAATTAGGAGACAATGATGATAAACAAGAGACATTCATCCACAGAGCTGTACACATAATGATTAATGTTGCCAGGCGGAACAGCTACTATGCAAATAAGCAACTGTAAAGGGATTACATGAATCCATCATTCTATATGCCAGAAATCCTTACACTGTCAACACAATAGATAAAAAATCTGTGAAGGGGTGGTAAAGGACAAGTGGTAGAGATTGGCTTGTTTGGGACGCGATTTAAGTGGGATCAGGGATGTCATGCCACACAGTAAAGTTACTGAAATCAGAGCCCAGAGTCAATTCCACCAAAAACCAATTCCCTCCTTCCAACAATGGACAAGTTGGCTTTGAGTTGCAAACATACCTTGTTTTTGCACAACTACATTAAAAATTACAGGTACATTAAAAAAAGATTTGTTGCTACTCTGCTGTGCAACATTTCTCATACCAAAAAAAAAGAAAATCAGTAGGTAAATGAGTAGGCTTCAGTAGGTTTCTAAAACTGACCAACATCGGCGTTTTGTAATATACTTATGTTTAGGCAACTTATGTTAATTTTCTGTTATTGGGACTTAACAACCTATAACCTAGTGCTTCCCATAACCTGAACCTTTGAGAATTTGTGGGGCAAAGGTGATCGGTTTTGCCCTTCTTTTCCATTGTATTTTACAGCCTGGGGAGGATTGGATATATGTCATTAAAAGGTGGCACTCTTATAATATTAAAACGTTTTTCATTTAAAGTTTAAATAGTTATAACCAATGGACACACAGAAGTGAAATGTTGGTTTCTGCTATGTTGTGTTGTGTGTTTATTGTAGTTGATATGTGACAACACATCTGCTTGACAAAGTGAGATGAATTCTGATTGCATACAAAAGTCTATCTCATGACTCTCCTGCTCTAATTCCTGTGTTCCCTTTGGTAAAAAACAACCCTTATCTATGTTTTTGGTTTGTTTGTTGATGTTTGTGTACACTGTTAAAATAATTATTGAAAATCTACTAGTGTAATGCATCAACAAAAGATAAGGAAGTTTGATGTAAATTTCTGAATACCAATGTGACTCTGTTGTACAGGTCAGGTTTTTGATGTATTATTCAACAATGATCCACTCCAAAGATGGCAAGCCACCGTACCAGGATCCACTGTGATGATGACTGATGTCAAGAGAATTTGATATTCTTTGGATGGACTGTAAACTTTGCTGATTCTGCTTGAGTGGTAGGACAGACTTGCACTTCACTGCTCCTCTGCGTGTCCCGCAAAGAGAATAAGAGATTTTAACACTGAAATCTCATAAATTAATGGTGCGTGTTGACACCATAGAGACTGAGTCATATCCCCTGAGGGTGTAATTTTGTTGCTTTACTTCAGTATTTTGGGCCCATTCTCTTTTGATGTAATTTTATTTCACTGTTTTATTGTGGTTGTAAGTGTTTAGTCACCAAGTTGGAGGTGACAGGTTGTATTGCACTTTCAATATCTTCAATATACGTCATCAAAATAAACCTACTGAGTTTGTCTCATTAATCATTCATCCTGCTCCAGCAGTCGAACTTTGGCATTTGGTCCAGCATCCAACTGAATACTGAAATTTGTATTCTATTTACTGAACTTGGTATAATAATAAAGTTCACTGCAATAGAAAGAAAGAAAAATACAGATATCAATCCTTGAACCAAAATGATTGTTTCACAGGTAGGTATAATCAGAAACAGTGCATCTGGTAATGTGGTACATTGTGTTCATTAACCCTTTGCCACTGTGGTCATTATTTCAGCATTTGGAAAATGGGAATGTGTCCTCAGACAAAATGGGAATGTGTCCTCAGACAAAATGGGAATGTGTCCTCAGAGAGCCTATATGTCAAGTCTCAGACTTGCAATGAAACATCAAGAGAAATTTCATCATTGTGGCAAATGGAGAGTAAATTAAAAACATTGGTTGTGTTGCATAGCTACCAAGATGAATTTATTTCTCCTTGTGTTTCAAGCACTTGACATGTGTGCTGTTTGTCACCTTTGATGTTTAAACATCACTACATTAACCTTTTGATTAAGATAAACAGTCAAACAAATGCTTGTGGCTCCTCTGAGATTCCTGTTGTAAACACTTGACTGCGGTGTGAGAGCTGCCTGAGCCATTAGCCTCCCAGTCAGATCTATCTTTGGCCATCAAGGGACCAGCAGACGCATGCTGTCAGAGGCCAGAGCAAAATTGATCCATTGTAATTGCATCCTGTGTGAAGTTAATGACTTTTTAAGGCAAAGTGGCCATCATTGTTTCGTATTCTGACAGAGATATTTAAATGACCTTGATATGCACATATGCTAATTGGAGGGTGAGACAGCTGTCTTTATGGATGAGTTTGTCTTCCTTAAATGTCTGTGAAATGAGTGTGCAAGCTCAGCTTGTAGAGGTGAATAACACCGTGCTGCTACTATGAACAACTGCATGATGTAATGTCAGCTCTGTGCTGGAAGGTATGGCATTAGTGTGGTTTTACTTGTTTCTCATGTTTGTACGCACTTTGTACTTATCTTGATTCCTGAAGAAATAAATATTGTTTATTTTATGTTGCTCCATTACTCTGTTAGGATTCAAAGAAGGGGATGTATATCATTCATTTGGCTTTTATCAAAAAAGTGTGCTGCATCGTCCACATTGGCGATGTTGGATACATAACCTGTTTTGCATGGCAGCAGTTCATACTGAGCAACACATTCAACACTGGAACTGATTTGTGAAATAATAAGTACAGAAGATAATTTAGAGGCCAAATGCCTTTGCATTGTATGTATTAAAAGGACTTCACCACCCATAATGCTCTCAGAGTGGAAAGAGAAAACAATGTTTAAGACTTTAGTTATCTCTTGTTGTTAACAAGCAAGTTGTGTACCCGTCGCTATTACAAACTAACGTGTATGCCTTTTTTCATTCACTGAGAGAGGGTGTGATTTTAAGTCCAGCATCTCATCTTCTCATTTTGACAGTAGTTAGACTAAACTATAACATTTTGGTGCTGAAACCCGGGACGTCAGGGAACAATGTACTGAAAAGTTGAAATGAAAACATTGGACAATACAGAGTTCCACCATGAGAATATTGTGCGAAGGCTGCTGGCTGTGTTGTCACCAAAGGAGGACAGCTTGTGTGAACTTGACCGAGAGATGGAAGAACACACTTCCCTGGCAGATGTGGAGGCGGAGATTGAACTTGCAAAGGAATACAGAGACTGTATTATCGTGATAAAGGCCGAATGCTCAGGGCAAATGAGACCATGAGTAAAGACAACCCCCTGGCTGCTCATCTAAGTGATGCTAGCTCAAATTCTGCCGGATCTCAGCACAGCAAGCCATCAGTTAAGTTGCAAAAGCTCATGATCAAGAAGTTTGTGGCAGGAATTTTGGAGCCAGTATGAGACAGCTATCATAGCTTATTACAGCTATTTTGCCCTTTGGAAGGGAGAGAAATTTACCTACCTGAAAACTTTCCTGACAGGGCCAGCTGCAAAGGCAGTAGCAGGACTCACCCTAAAAGACAGTAATTGTGATGCTGAAGTTAATATACTCTAAAACAGATTTGGAAGATCTCATTGTAAATGCATACATGTCAAACTTACTGAATCTCACTCCTGTGAAGAAATCATCCAATGTTAGTGCACTGAGGCAGCTATATGATGAATGTGAAATTCAGATAAGGAGCCTAGAGTCACTGGGAGTGGTATCAGATACATATGGAAGCATGCTTTGCCCAATACTGCTACAAATGATGCCAGAGGACATGGCTCTTGATTATGGTCGTCAGAGAAGAGAAGATGATGAATAGAAGGTGCCTGATGTTCTTAGGTCCCTGCAGAAGGAGGTTCTGTGATAGTGCTGAACTCAGATCTGAGAAATGTCCAGACCACAAGGTTGCAGCACGTAAGGAGAGGCTGAAGAAGCTAGGCAGGTGCTTTGTATGTTTAGGACCTAAACATATTGCAAGGTTCTGCACTGTAAAGGGTGTGTCATGTGAAACAGGTGGAGGGATCACATAAACCATTTGTGAGGAAAATGAGGCACACCCACTTACTGCTTCTGAAAATACAGAAACTGCCATTCCCTCAGTAATTCCCCAAGCAGAGAAGATGAAGCCTGACAGTGAGAACACTGTGCCTCTACAAACTGGCAAGACATGGGCTTTCAGCCCTGCAGATAGGAAGATAGTCAGTTGCTTGCTAGATGGAGGCAGTCAGGGAAGCTTTGTGTATGAGAACATGATGAATGCACTGAGGCTACCCATCATTAGACAAGGGACATTCAACCTCCACACATTTGGCTCCCCTGGTCCAACAACAGTGAAGTGCAACATAGTGAAGCTCAGCTGGGAGAATTTCTGGAATAAACGGCAAGGTGTTGAAATAGAGGCAGTCATGACCCTTCAAGTATGCACATCTTACAATTACAATTTACAGTTGCATTTAGCAGACACTTTCATCCAAAGCGAAGTACATCTGAGAGTTGATACAACGCAAGCAAGGATAAACACGAGTAAGTGCCATAAAGCTAAGTTCAAGTGCAACAGGACATAGTTGCCAACAGGCAGTGCACAGAGGCAATGCATAGAGTGCATAGAATGTATAGAAGCAGATTTTCTTTTTTATTTCTTTTTTTTCCATCAAGTGCAGAGGTGTTTGTGAAAGAGCTGGGTCTTAAGTCTTTTCTTAAATATCACGAGGGACTCTGTGAATCGAACAGCATTTGGTAACTCGTTCCATCACCAGAGAATTACAGGAGAGAAGAAAAGAGCTGTGACAAAGTTTCCTGGTGATCATATACAGAAGGAGATGAGGAGAGGTCTGCTGCTTGCAGACTTCCCTGGAGATGACAAACCTTAACTTTCTCTGCATTTTGGATCAGATTACTACTGGCAGATAGTATCAGGCTAGGTAGAGACACTGATTGAGAGCCTGTGGTAGAGTACCTTTGGATGGGCAGTGCAGGGCCCGGTGCGTCCAGCATGACCGAGACAACTTGTATGCAGATTCAGCTCAGTGAGGATGCACAGATTGACAAGCAACTGCAGGCATTCTGGGAGCTTGAGTCACTGGGCATCACAATCAAAAAGATCCCAGAGGACGTACAGTAGAAGCTCTACAGTGGTTTGAGGAAACCTCCATCTACAAGGATGGGTGTTATGAAGTGGAGCTGTCATGGAAACAAGACCATCCTGCACTCCAGGACAACTACCACATCACCAAGAAAAGGTTGAAAGGTTTGAAAAGGAAACTCAGAAAGGATGTTACACTCTGCAGCAGATACAGTGAGGTGGTGGAGGACTACTTAAAACAAAGAATGGCTGAAGACGAAGCCACCAGGGAAACACATCTGTTTTTCAAGGCTGTCAACAACCAATGCTTTGATATTCCCCTATTAATATTTCATTCATGAATTGTAGTTACATCTGGCACAAGAGAAAAAAGAGCTTAAATACAGCCATTAAAGTGTTCTATTTCATTACAACATTTAACTAAAAGTTAAAGGAATAAATATCTTGCTGCAGGCATCCACCACAGGAATTCTCAGTAAACTCTGAAGTCATTTCATCGACTTTTGTCTTATTTTGGATTGATGCTACCTGCAATATTAATATTTAAGCAAAGTTTTATTTAGGATATCATCAATCTCAGTGGATCACATGACACAAAATCCCAAGGTCAAGGAGCCACGATGGTAGTGAAATAAAATTAACTGTCTAATCTAGGTTATAAAAAAGGAGTTACTACACAGATACTGGATACACAGATACTACAAGATACTACATTGTATAAACTGACATTAAGTATTTGTTTGAAACCGTAGCACCAAAACTATTTATGAAGGAAAAACTGCAAAACAACTTGCCATTTTTTGCTTTTTTTTGTAAAAAAAATGTTGCATGTTGTATAAAAGACACTCAGAAAATCACATAGAGAAAATGTCTTACTTCTTGTAGAACTCAGGTTTAGTTTAGTTCAGCAGCTCCTCTTTATTCTGAACAAAGCCAGTTCCTTTTTAGCAAATGAAATGCTAAACTTACTAATGTTGAAGTCATGATATAAAATATAAGATAATTATCATTTTTTTCTGTTACTTCATGCCACAATAAAACCTTTGCTAACTTGTAACATTCAGACAAGTTGTGGGTATGTGACTTTCTTTATGATGAAGCAAAATTTTAGCATTTAAGTGGCGTTCCAGATTTGCTAGAGGTTGTCTTTGGAGGTGTCTTCGAAAATGTCATCAGTCATTAGGACACAGTCCATGAAACACAATGCTCCATTTCAGCTAGAGTGTTTCCTTCAGGGAATCACAAGGATCGTTCAAGTTGACTGGATCCAGCAGACAACAGTAAATTGTTTGCTCTGAGAAATGATTTGGCAGGGCCGGAATGTTCTTTAGGCTTCAGACTGAGAGAAATGTCACCGAAACTCTGCATCCTCTGTTTTAGAAGGTGGAAGAGGACTGTTTAACAGACATGAGACTGTGCTAAAGGCTTCGGCTTTCCAAATTCACAATTAGTAGGTCGAAGTCATGGACTGTTTGCTAACAAAAACATTATGTAGCACATGGAAGGCCAGATGAAAGCCTTAGAGACATACATTTTAAAACTGATCATCTTTGAAGAAAAAATAGCCTAGTGTTCAGGTCTTTAAAATAATCTCATCTTCATAGCCACCCTGGCCTTGACTCTCAGCTTGGCACAATTACATTTACTTCAGGAGCCCTCTGGACAGTGAAAAGTTATGAAAACACATTTGTGAAGTTATTTAAGAAGGACACAAGGGCTTTGATTTTCAAAATAAAAGACCTTAATTTGTACTGTACAGTACACTGGAGGCTATTATAATTTAAATTATAATAAATTATGGACTCATCAAAGCAATTATGTGTAAATCAACAATACTTTGACCATTTTTTCCTACTTAAATACACACTGGCTCTGAAGAAGGTCTCCTCAGCAGAAAGATTATGTTTTCAATATTTCCCACTGCTTTTACTGAAGAGAATTTGGTACTTATCCATTTTGTCCTTCTAGAGATTTTTGTAATTGCACCTGCGCTTCGGTTGTTGGTACACTATTTTTCCTCCTGGTTAAAATGTATTCTTGCCCATGTTACCGATCTCCAGGGCCCAAGTGTTATATTAGTGCCATCTCGGCACTTCCAGGTCCAGTCCCTGCCAAGGTCACTTGGCCTGAGCTGCAGTTGACGGCTCCCAGTCAGCCAGGCCAGATGGTGCCCTCTGCACACATTACCTTCTGCTGATACCACTCTGAAGGTGAGGACATCACAAGTGACATGCAGAAGCCAAGTATCTGTCTGCATTTTAGGGCTTTAGGTTTGCTCTATGAAGTCCTTAAGTATCCATGGATGTCTTGATTGATACTTCACTAAATGAGTATTTGGAAGACTTTTTGACATAAACCTCACTTATGTCTGCTGCAATTTAAAGGCTAATTGTGCTACTTTATGTTTTGCTGCTATAACAATTGAGTTTAGTGGTCTGGCAAGTAATTTTCAGTCTGACAATTAAAAGTGTTTTTCTGGGATGTTTTTTTTATGTTTTGTTTGTTCTGAAATGCTCTTGCTTTTTAAGCTTTTTCCTTTTCCTTTGATTTTCAATTTAAAATACCAATCTAGAGTATATTGCACGACATACACATGATGGAATCAGCCTAAGTGTGAGAGCAGCTGTTTGTACTACCTGTAACTTTCCGCAGCTGGCAGTAATGGCACATAGACAGTGATTTTTTGGCTTAGTCACAAGCTCAGACTCATGTGTTCAGCTAACCCTTTGACTAACTTTGACAGTCAAATCATAAAAGATATTTATTTTTCAACAGTGATTTGGAAGTCGGTTTTGGAAGGTACAGCCAATGATGTTGCCCTGCCAATTACAGCCACTAGGGGCGTCAGATCAGAATCATGCTTGTATGTGTTGTTCTGGCCTGCATGAAACAACATTTTGTTGTTTAATTTGGAAGACTTGTTGGGATAAAACCCTAGTTCCTAGAGTTTATGTATATTATTTATATATCCATCCAAAGACAATTTAAATTTAACCGCAATAATTATTGCTCGATTTTAATGTGTGGGCTTGAAGACTGGATTAACAACTGCACAAAGCAGAAGGACCCTCTGGGGCTCCAGAACTCCAGAGGGCCTTAAAGTTCCAGTCTTAGTGGATGTCAACTAGTTTATGCTAATTTAATTGAAAAAATGTGTAGAAATAAGCAAGTTTTTTATAGCAGCTATATGAGGGATGCTTGTAGTGATGAATTCAGAGTATTATCACCCAACTCTGCAATTTCCCTAAGCTTTACAGAGCTTAATAGCACCTTTCAGCCCATTTTTTCCGACCTGCAACTTTACGGTTTTGGTTCACTGTAACTGTTCTGGCAAATGGCAAATGGATGCATTTATATGGTGCTTTTGTCCACCGCTGCCCCCAAGTGACAAAAAAAAAAAAAAAAGGTTGCAAGTTTAATTTTAAGACCTTTATTTCAGTTTTGTGATTAAATGTTGCATATCCCACCCACCCATATTGCTACACAGTAAATCTGGGACAAGATATAATATTTCGTGGAAAAACATGGAGGGTAAATGGGGGCTCAAAGGCTCATTTTGCCCCTGGGGCCTCACAGAATATTAATTCAGCTATGGTGGGCTTAGTTTTATGTTCATTTCTACTTTTTTACCTTGGACTTGCCAAAATCAATACATTTTCTTTGCCCCATATATACCACTTCCAATGCTTTCACATTTGTGAGAGCAATATGTGCAGAGAATGCAGCAGCTTTAATTGAATCTGTGAAAAACAAGGACATGGTAATGGGATGTATGAAAGAAATGCATCTAGAGGTGTCCTCTTAGGTCTCAGCTCATGATGTCTTGATCTCTATATGCTGTCGTTGTCAGAAGCTATCCCTGCAGTGCACTCTATTTAAATGACCATTCTCTGTGTCTACTCTGCTGCTATGGTCAAGGAAAGTAGAGATGAGATGTGCTTTTGAAAGTCCCATAATTACCACAGAGTATTTAACATTCGTCTTTCCTTTTGTCCAACATGTACAAAGGCTTAAGGATGGCTAATTGGGCAAGAGGGCTTACCCAAATGGTGCAGACTTAGGAAGAAAAGTGGCTTTCAACATAGGGAGATATGAAGGGCTTACGTCCTGTACTGAATAATTTTCTGATAACATTGAGACCACTCTTTTAGTTTTTGGAGAAAGGCTACAGAAAGGAAAACCTGGCTGAGCGCAGCTTGCAGTCACTGTGCCGCTTTGTGAGGAAAGACTGCCTGCAGCCCAAGATAAAATGACGGGAGGTGACAAATTCATAACGGCTTTGTGTTTGTACAATTCAGAGGGATTCTGGGGTTGGCCGGGAATAAGGTGACACGGCTGACAGGGATTTCATCTGGCTGAATTTGCCACACACTGCAGCAAAGAGACAATCCTTGACAAGATGCGTCTTGGAAAGTCACACAGTGGAGGATTTTTATTTTTTTGTCCGCTGACTCAACCATATATAGGTCGCACAGCACACTGAATACATTAAAAGAATTATTTTTTTTAAAAAGAGGCACATAAAATGCATGACAAACTCAATATGTCAGTAGTCAGACAGCCATGTACAATACATTGAATAATTGTGTTTTTGAGTGAAAAAAATGAATAAATGTTTATTCACAGAAGTAGAGTGGTGTATCCAACAGCTGGGCTTTTATAATGATGTAGCAGGCATGTCATTTTAACTCTGCATCTGTCTTGTATTTTTTTCTGCCAATTTGTAGGTTTAGAAGAAAAAGAAAAAGAAAAAAACAGGGATGGCTTTTGATTTTCTGGAAGTGATGGCATGTAGGAGGAAGCAACAACATATGCCTTTTCAGTTTCAGTGCTTGTTGAAATTTGTGGTCAAGTTTACTCATATCACAGTTTTCATTTTAATCAACCAATATCATAAAACATTTCTACCGGTCAATTTGCCCACAGTCCAGAAATTTTCATAAAAAAATTCAGGGCTGCCAACTGGGAGTATTTTAAGAGTACTTATTTTTGTTCATAATAAAATGAGCATTCACGATAAAATGACCCACTCGACCTCCTTCTGGCCTTGTTTAGTGCTGCAATAACTTTACTAACCTTACTCTACTTATGCCAGCTCTACAACTTTACACTGACAGATCCTGAGTAACACGTCATAACATTAGACAAATGACCACTGCGTGCCTGTCAAGTTAACATCACTGAAATGTGTGAGGTCAGTAATTGAAATCACACACACACACACACACACACACAAAAAAAAGACAACACATGCAAGAATGCATCAAGAATATTATATAATTGGGTGGATCAGGACAGGAAAGGATTATTAGAAGAATGGCTATTTCATATTCGAAATTATATTTTGATATATATGTATATTTACCTAAAAACTTATTATTTGGAATCGCGAGAAAGTTTCAGTGACAGAGCTACAGAGCATCCCTGTAACCATAGTAACTCACACTCACTCCTGCCTGCATACGCACAGCATGAGAGGAGAGAGAGAGAGAGAGACGCTGTGCTGCTGCTAGAAGAGCCGCTGACTGAGATTACTCTGAGCAGCATGCATGGGAATACATTACAATATAATAGATTTGTGTATATTTCTTGCTTTCCTCCTGATGGTCTGAATAACTTGCTGCTTCACGTTGCTGCTGTTGCACTGTGCTGCTCTGTCTTCTCTGTCCGTGCGCTGCCTGTGTCCCCTTTTCGCGTCACAATGTTATCAGTTATTAATTTGTTTTTCACTGCATGAGAAAATGGACATGTGGTGTGAGAGCCCTGGATTGCAGGACAACAAAATAAAATGTGAGAAGTGAAATATCATGCACTATTGTAGTAAATAGAAAAACAGACAACAAAAAAACCCTCAAAACTTGGCATTACATTTATCATTACTGAACTTTATACAATGATGTCTGTACAAGTAGCCATGGTTTCCTAAAATCTAAAATGATTGTTTTACCGTATGTTTAACTCCATCACAAAATTTACTGGCAAACTCTGCTAATGACAATTAAAAGAAAACAAACTCTACAAACATCCATTACAACCTCCCTCCAATTCAGCCCACTTGACATTTCACCTTCAGTATCGGTCAGACCAAATTGTGCCAAGAAAAATTTTCTAATATGATGTGGCCAAAAGCAGGGAGAACAGGAATTAGCTAGTTAGGGTTGTACAAATAAACTGCAGGAGTTAGCACAGCTAGTGAACTAACAACAGCAGTTCACAAAGTTGTAAATCATACGGCGTTTTTAATCAAACGTTTCACTGTAATTAACCTCTGCCACTGTTGTTGCACTAACTACAGACAAGCAGCTTCTCCGTTCATAATATTTTGCTGTGCAGTTATAAAACTAGAATACAAACAAACAATATTTCCTGAATGAGAGGTCAATACCACCCCTTCTCTCAAACCGGCTGGACATTGGAGAGTCTTGTGATTTTGCGTGTCAAAGTTCAGTCAGATTAAACTCTGAGCAAATCGAAGGAGACAGATCAATTCACAACCGGAAGTGAATGCGTCTCATTCTGTTCCACATAGAAATGAATGAGAAATCTATTAGGGTATGCCACCTGGCCTCAATCAGGACCTCAAACAAATACCCATGTCAAAAAAACACACACGCACAAACATACACACACACAGGAATTAAAATACTGCAAATTCAAATAACAAAATCAAATATTAACTGTAAAATGTATCATTTTCCAGTAGAACAAATTACTTAAATTATATCAAATCAAACACAAATAGAAAAAAGACATACATTCATACAGATAATAAAAGATGTCATCAAAATATAGCAGTCTCATTTGAGGGATCAGATTCTTCTCCCTCCCACAGTAATAGGACCAAAACACCCAAAATAGACAATTAATCTTTTGCATCAATCATACATTAACCACTGACATTTCTGAATAGTGGAAAGCTGGCAGTTGACCAACTATAGCATATGGTCTGTGAATGAATTTAGGGAAGAGGAAGTGACAAACTGGCAAAGCATCACTATATTGATTTTGTCCTTGTATGTGATACTTTGGGGCTTCATCCTTGAGGATCATGGACTCTTAGCATCTAGGCAGACACTACCTATGCTGAAATAGCCATGTTCACTTCCTGCCTTCTCAAACTCACAAGCTTTCAGTATATGCTGGGTGAATGTGAGCCTTATTAGTCTGTCCTCGGTTTCTTTTAAGCACTTCTTCCATCAGTCACTGTACCTGCGAGCATCACTTCTGATGATACCAACAAAAAGAAACATTTCCACCTGCCAGCAACTGTGCCGCTTCCTGGAGTACGTGCTTTGAAGACTTAAAAAAAAAGAATAAAAGACAGATAGGCAGTAGGAAAAAAAAAATCCACATTCTCTTACCCTCACACCCCCATCTCCTACCTTCTAGCACCCCTATCCCGGGCCACTCCCACTCACATGCACATGCATTTCATCGTACCGATTGGTGCGTCAGCTCAGAATGATTCATCATAGAGAGGATTTGAGGGGTAGGAGGTGATGCTAGGAGAACACTGAACATCCATCTTAGGTAACGAAATGAGAATCTCCTTTTTCTAAATGCACCTCATCATCAGTTCTCATGTGAGTGGGAGATGCTGTTGCATACAGCTGCAAGTAAGCCCATCTGTCCACCCTGCATCTGTCCTGTGTGATGACAGGAGAAACTTTCCATACAATTCCTCTTAGAAGTGGACTGACAGTGCAGCAAGCACATAAAATATGACTATAAATAGAACTCAACAATGATGAACAATACGTTTCTGTGGTGAAAGTTGGTCAAATAAGCATGCTTTTACAAAAGATCTTATGTTTATGTCATAGAGTTTTTAAACAATGAACATTTACACTCAGCATTTCATATCAGACAAAACATTATGAAGCTTTAATAATTTATCATTGCTGTGTGCTGTGGTAATGGCTGAATTACATTTTATTATTTTGAATAAAGCGCTAATCCATTATGCCTCATTCATTATTGCAAGATGTGGTTAAATCCTAATTTCTTTCAGTGAAACATGTTTAATAGATTAACTTTGTTTCCATCTCAGATCTAATGCGTTTTTGATGGGCTTCTGTGTATATGTTCATGTATGATTGCTAAATAATTACAATTCCTTAAAATTAGAAGAGAGCAAGTTTCTCATATTTTCAAGACAGACAAATAAATATAAGCTGCAGCCACTGTATCCCAGCAAGACCAAATTAGACCTCAAATTGGAGTTGATTTCATTACTTACAAATTACTCAAGAGTAATAGTGTTGTTTTGTTCTCCTTGTCAGCTTGTCAGCCAATCAAGTTTCTCTTTTTTTGAGCTTGTATACATTCATTGATTCATTCTTTCAACAGCAACAGGGTGCCATCCTCAAAACACAAAGGCCAACTGTGTGACTTTATGAGTTCACTCTGGAGGCCAATCACTTACATCACTTAGGATTCATCAGACCACTCGATCTGAGATTGCTCTGAGCTCAGGAGTTTGTTCTTTTTCTTTTATTCCCTTTTCCTGTCCTGTCATTACATTGGGAAGACAGATTTTTTTTTCGTTCCATTGTCACTGTGAGGTGTCCTTATAAAATCACAGGTCCATGCGGGGGTTCATGCCAGATGGGTCACCTGTCTCCTCGGCCACCTGGAGGGAGGTGAGAGAACACAGCAAGTTGTCAATCAGGCCTGAGAGCAGAGCAGAGGAGGGAAGAAGTGGAGAAGAATAAGAAATGATTGCTAAAGGGGGAGGGGTGCATGCTGACATTTCTGTGGGTGTTAGTAAAGAAAAAAAAATGAAAAAAATGAAATGAAAGCTTGATGCATTGGTGATCCTTAACCCCAGCCCCCCACACATATACATACCAGCAGAACATCTGTGATGTACTTCGATTCAGGTTATATTCCTATCCATGCATCACTCTTTTATAATATGTTCTACATAAGTCTTTTAAGAGACATAATACCTCAGTAGAAAATGACAGTATTGGTTGCTTGTTCTTGTTTTGTTGGTTGTTCTTTTAAGGCAAGGTTTTTGAAGGACATAAGTAGCAAATGTGGAAGTATCATGATGTTGTACTGCTGCAAAAAGGGAAGAAGTGTATGGTCAGGCTTCAGAGTGTGTGACATGTGACAAGGGACTATATTTCTCATCATGTCTCCTACCCACAGTCAACTTTGTTTTTTTTTATAACTATGTACCTCAATCTTATGGCCAGATAAGAATGTTAATATTAGACCATTCTACATAATCCTGCGTGTGTTCACTTACAATGTTTGGTTACAGTTAGGTAAGTACAACATTTTCTAAGGTTATGGAGGGGCCATGGTTAATTGAAAGGCAACAGTTAATTGCAGTTGTGTGACAGGACGCAAACTTTGATCTCTTGCATGAAAGTCAGAAATGCACCCTGACCTCCACAATCCTGATTTCCATCTTACTACATAAATTGTTAGCAATGCAACAAATGTAGGCAGCCAACTGTGTTCTTGCTAAAGAAGATGATGTTTTACTATCAGGATGCCAAAGTGGTTAGTTGCATTTGTGACAAAGTGAAATGATTTCTGTCCAACATAAAGAGTTCACTCTGGAGACCAATCACTTACATCAAGCTGTGGTTTTGGTGCAAAAGTTACAAAAGTGTGAACTATCACATGCACCTGCTACTTTTCAAAAGATATGCAACCTAAATATGGTGAAAGTCTGTCCTTCCTTACATTTTTTATGTCACCAAATCTCAGAAACGTTGTTTGAAATGTTTGCCAATCTACATTAGATTTGTATTGCAATACAGTCGAGTCCAGTCCATGTTTTAGTTGGCTTAAAGCTAAGAAGTCCTTGTGTAAAGAAGATGCAAAAGGTGACATTGCTATTTTGTGAAAAGAGGGTCACACTCAGAAATATATCATCGATAATATCTTTCTGAGTGTGACCCTCTTTTCACAAAATGTTTATACGCATCTAGGATAATGCACCAGGTAGTCAGAGTGCAGTGGCATCCCTGCAAACAGAGAGGTGACATTGCTACAATCCTAGCTTTCATACTGACTGATCTGCAGAGAGTGCAGGACATTGTGTTCACATTTTTCTATTAAGCAACCTTTTTGGAACAACCTGTTTAGTCATGTTTGCTTAAAAATACCTTATGCATTTTTCACCCCAACTAGCATGCAATTTATTCATGTTTAAGAACATTGATTTGTGACAGTTCACTATTGTGGTGGTAATGTGATCAGAATGAGAGTGGAGCACACATGAGCTTAGACTCTCTCTTGGCTATGCACATTCCAAGACTGAAGATCATAAAATGTCAGTAGGCAGCTGGGTGCTGGCAAACAAATGGACATTTGGACCCTGTTGGAAAGAACAGAAGTTGTACTTCTGTCCAATGTGCTTTTCTCTTAGGCCTTAAGACAATCTGCTCTCGGGAGGTGAAAGCATTCAGACTTGTGCAATGATTGATGCCAGTTGTTACCAACTATTCATCATTTTTTTCTCCTAATTCAATCCCATTTACCGCTGTGCCACAGGTGTGGCACACATGTGCCTCTGCTACAAAAAATCTTGTGAACTATCACATGCAGCTGCTACTTTTCAAAAGATACTGTATTTAAACTGAATAAGGCAGAAGTCTGTCCTTGCATTTTGTATGTCACCAAATCTCAGAAACATTGTTTGAAATGTTTGCCAGTCTACATCAAGTTTATATTGCAATACACTCTGTCATCACAGTCCATGTTTCAGTTAGAAGCTAGATAGTTAGTTAGTCCTCATGTAAAGATGTGAAAGGTGATATTGCTATAATCCTATGCTGACTGATCTGTAGAGAGTGCAGGACATTGTGTGTGTTCACATTTTTCCATTTATCAACCTTTTGGAACAAACTGTCTGGTAACACTTTACAATAATGTACACAAAATTTTGAGTAGTTACCAGGGAACAAATGAGGAACTTTCTGCTAATAAACCGTTAGTTAACGGCTAGTTTTTGAGTAACACCTAATCAAATTTCATAGAGTACTAATGATTAGTTAATGCCTATTTAATTGAGAAATGAGTGAGGAGCAAATAAGGAACTACCTGATAATTGATGAATTGCTAACAAGTACTTCAACAAGAATCATGAATATCTGTGAATCAATCATACTTACCAGTTTCTTCATGAGTCGCTCCTGATTAATTCTGAACCAGCTGCTGAGCTGCACAAAACTAGTCATGACTCATTCATAACTAATTACTTAAACATTAGTTACTGTTTTTGTGCACTCCCAAGTAAAGTGATACATAATACTGAACAGTTACTAAGTAGTCCCTCATTACTTCATCATTATCTTATGATTACCCCTTTTTGTGCCCTGTGAAGTAAAGTGGTACATAATACTGAGTAGTCTCAAGGTAGTCCCTCATTACTCCATCATTATATTTACAATTAGTTCCTTATCAAAAAAATCAGGGACAGCAAGATTCTTAACAAGTGTTTTATTCATCATATTCAGGCCACATATACAGTAATATTCACATCCATGTCATATTTTGTAGCATTGGTGATGCTGACGCCTTAGAAAGAAATATAATAAACAGAGTGTTTAATAGTTAAATTAGGCTAAAAGCTTAAAGATTTTATCATGGGGCTGTGTGGAAAGGCAATAACACCCAACACAAGCTGCGTTCACAAACTGTATTGAGTATTTATATATTTAGTTTACTATTATAAGCTTAGCAGCCTATTCATGTTTGTTCTGGTTCAACCAAATAGAAAAGCAAAACATGAAAAATGCCATTTCCTTGTGAGTTTAAAAAACACATTTGAGTTTTCTAATTGAATTCCTAATTGAATTGAATTGACTGCATTACCACACACCCAGAGATTCAGCTGTAATAATGATAAGTACAGGATGTGCATGCAAACATAGTTCAGATGCCACTATAAAAACTGTTACCCTTGTGCGAACCCAGGAACAGAAGAAGTTAGATTCTTTCAGAAACATTATGGTCTGACAGTCTATCAGTGTGTATACAGGAGCACACATTCAGGGCCACTGCTAACCATTTGGAGGCCCTAAGCATAATTGGTCATAGGGGCCCAGTTTTCTCTTCTTCTGTTTTTCAGCTTTTTTTTCAGAGATTCATGTTGACTCTTACTTGCCATTATGCCTCATGCAGGGGCAGAGCTAGACTCAGCACAGAGGGGGCGAAGCATTCTCAAGGGGCCCTTCTTCATTTTAAAATGCACAACTGTAAAATAGCTGATATATCCTATTCATAATCACAAACTGTTATTGAGCCCTGCAAGCCTATGTCTCAGGAAACATACAGTGAAGCCACTGTGAGACAAGCTTGTTCTGAAGAACAAAAAAGAAAACAGGTTGCCAGCCGTGTTCAAATGTTTCAGCACTGAGGACAGCATGTGGTGCTCTACATACACCGACTGACGAACAGTTCAGCACCACCACCAATAGACAGCGACAAGCCAGGTGCTCTGTCTCCGTACCATGTCTTTCTAACACAGGAATAACATAAAAAGTGAGAAAAACATAAAATAGACACAGTGGTCTACAACACTACAAGGCCTAGTCAAATACAAAGCAGACAGTCTACAACACCACAGGCAGTGACACAGACAGGTGCTGAGATGCAGTAAACATGGAGTTAAATGACACATTAATCTAACATTATGACTGATTTCTTCATAACCAACTTTTAAGTTAATAAAGACTAATTATGGATGTTTCACTCACCAGTTGTTGTCCCTGCTTAGACTGCTGTAGTTTAGTGTAACGTTAGTCCATTTGTGTATTTTTCCATCCTCCATGGAACAAAATAATCCGAACAGTTTAACAAACCTTTGTACATTTCACGGTCCCTTTTAAAACTTCATCCTCCTCTCCTTCATGGTGGCAAACCTGCCAACCACTTAGTCCTTATTAGTGTTTATGTCCTGCTCAACACACAGCAAAGTGAGGTTGGATAGTTTGGCCTCATCCACACATGAATGCAAGTTTCATTCACCATAAACATAAAAATATGCAAATATCTATTTTGGATAAAGTTTTCAGCGAAGTTAGTCATGAACTTTGAATCGCTGCTTCTGCAGTCTTCACTCCCGCACAGTTAAAGAGCAGAAATACAGACAGCGCTGTTGGGAGGGGGGATTTAATCCCTAGTGATAAGAACTACCATAGAGAATGAATAGAAGAAGCCGAAAGAGTTAAGTTCTCCTATTCTTGATGCATCCGCGGGGTCAAGCGCTACATCCCCAGCGGGCCCCTCCTGAGCACGGGTCCTGGGGCGGCCCCCCCCTCTGCCCCCACAGTCACTCTGCTTATGGCCTCATTCAAAAACAGCTTGATAAAGCAGGCTAATATGGCAAACTTCAGGCGAGAGGCAGGTAGTAGGCTACAAGCGAACCGCAGCAAACACCAAAGCGAACAGACAAGGTCTTTGAAGGTTGTACCATTTCGAGGAAGGGCCGGTGGGCCTCTTTTTACATATTAGGTAAAAACATCCAATTTGCCTGAATTGAAAACCAACGGTGGGCCTGTCCATAACTAATTTATATATTTTTTCAATTTGTGTTCAAATGTAATAATGTGATAGTTATCATGACATTTTTATCAACCTTAATTTTTGGGTCCCCCGCCTGGTACTTGAGGCCCCACGCACTCTGTGTACTCTGCATATGTGGAGCGGTGGCAATATACACATACACAATGACGTCTGACCTCAAAGCATAAAGATGTCAAGAAGAACATGAACAGAACTAAAAAACAAGCCTTTCCCACCAGCCAAGAAAGGAAATGGACCGTTTTGGAATTAACATCCTTGTTCTTTTTCCAGATACAAACAGACTGCACCAACCTGGAGTTCCACTAACCCCCACAGATGAACTAATGAACCATCCTCTCTTCCTCTACTCGTTCACACTATCACTAGGGTCATAACTTTAGCCCACATTCCTCTCCAAATGTCTTTCTCTCCTCTCCTTTTTTATTCAGTAGAGTATCTAAAATAGTCAGAAATGCCTACTAAATGTGTTATTATGTGTAAATTAGGGATGTGCAGAGGGCCCAGTATTTGTATTTGTACCTGTATTTGTTGAGGCAGCAAAATTATTTGTATTTGTATTCACATAAAAGCGGAAAGAGGCTTAAAAATCCTGTTTTTTGTTTTTATTACACTTTTAATTTTAGAAAATCAAAGAGTTACAATAAGTGTTCATGAATAAACTACCTTACGAAGGAGGTCCCCACACCAGGTCTTGAACTCCAGTCTCCCAGATCATAGACAACTGTGCCGACTACTGAGCTGAAACCAAGTGCATCGCAAATGCACAGACAGACCTCTACTTATGTGTACAGCCATAACACAGAGACAGCACAGCATGTAACATGTAGAGAAGAACTTCAAAGGCGATTATTGCTTTGCACTTTTCATTTATTGCCTATTTTTTACAACCCGACTTTGTGGAAAGGAGATGGGGAACAATAGGTTATGGAGAGTCTCTTGGGAGCACTTCACATGTGTCAGTAGGTCAGCTTGATCTCTGGGGAACACCTCCAACTCCAAGTGATGTCCAAATTAGGAAATGTGCGTCATGTAGCAGGTGGATGTGACTCCCCTTATTGAGACCTGCTGATAGACGTTTTAAAATATTTGTATGAAACAAATATTCGTAAAAAAAACCCCAAAAAAAACACTATTTGTGCTTTGCCAAATAACGTATTTGTATTTGTGCACACCCTTAGTGTAAATATCTGTATCTTGACTTGTCTATCCATTGTTAACCTTTATTGTGATTTGGAATCCTTTAGTTATTCTGAAATGATAGGAAAATTCAAAATCTGTTTCAAAAACCTGTTAATTTACATGGTACCACATTGCCACCTAGTTACTGTTTCAGTAACAAATTTCTAAGACAATGATATGAGTAACATAATATTATTGAATTGATTTATTGGATATTAACCACCAAGTTTATTATTTAGCTATGGTTTGACTGCTAGGATCATGTAGACCTTAGATGTGTTCTGCTGCAACATTCTGTAGTTTTAGCTACAGAATAGAAAATTAAGGATTATTGATTTTATTCTGTATTTATTTGGTTAATCAATAATGTAGTTTCTAAGTGTTTTCCCACTGGTTTTCATGATATGTGAACATTGACGCCAGAAAGGAATGAGGTTCCAATTCCAAGCACGTAGCCTTCAAATATTCTCCCTTGACAGGATAGGAAAAAAATTATTCCCCTTTTAGTTGAAGGCTAGTTTATCTCTTAACACAAAGAAATTAATTAGTAGCCTAATCGAGGCATTTCCTCAAAAAGAACACCAAGGATCTTTCTTCCGAAGCATGCCTACTAGACTATAAAAAGTTTTACAACTCTTTGTCTGGGCTTCCTCTGTTTTCTCTTGGCCTTGTCAGCCGTTATGGTCCATTCAAGCCTCGTTGTTTCATTGTTATTTGGAATGATTTCCTCCAAATGTGCAGACTGTCTTCAAGATTTTCCCAAGAACCTTACTTGTCGGTTAGAGCTCTAGCATCAAACTCTACAGCCTGCAACTGTGAATACATCAAGACCAAAAACACACAACCCTACTGTGTGTTTACTATGTGGTCGATCAGCTAGTCTGAGCCTATCTAGCATTGGATTCACTCTCATGAAGAAGCACTGAACCAGAGTGGCTCACTTAACCTGCAATGGTTCTCAGCTGGCTGTCACCTCAGCAACCTGAAGATCACTGAGTCTGCCCCACCATGCTCAGCACACACCGGGAAGTTTGCCTCGTCATCAGCCCTCCATCATGGAAAGAGTGGGAAACTAACCATCTGGCATGCATTCTGTCTGAGAGTTCATGCAAAGACCTAGATTCTAAATTATTCTTTTGTTTGGCTTCAGTTAGAACTATTTGCCCCCTCATTGCACTTCTGACTTGTTTTGGATAATCCTCAATTTCACTCATTCATTCTGTCGGCAGTAACTTGTAATTTAATTTCCCCATTCATTCATTCATTTTGGATATATTTGCATATGCTCATTTGTTCCATTTTCATCCCTATCCCTTGGTAGTTTGGTAAATATCTTGATTTATCGCAAGGTCATATTTGTGTTTTCCTTTACAGCAGAGATGGAGATCCCTATATCGAGAGTTTGCAACTTTCAGATATAAGATTGCTTAATATGGCATTTATTTTCCGTCTAATGACGGTGGTGCCCCAATTTCCGACGAGTGCAAATATTAATTTCCAAGTGTAGTCGTAATATCGCTAAATCCTTCCTGTTGTGGCTGTATGGAATGTCAATACAAGCCATTTGGTGTTATTGATGTCAACCGTCTGCAGTGTATTGACGTCAGAGACAGCACACTGCATGTCAACACATTAATAGATTTTTTGTACCCCACCTGTGGGTCTGAGAAGGAAAAAAGTGAGAAATAAACACACAGAAATGGAGCTTAATTAGACCTTTCTCTGATAAGGGCTCAATATATATTGAGTAAGCAGAGGTCTTCCAATAAATTCTGGGGTGTTCCAAATGAGAAAGCAGGAAACAGAAGCGCATCTGTATGGTCAATCAAGTGCAATTAATCTCGGTTGTGGGTGAAGGTATGGGTTGGTTGTAAAGTGCCTCACACCCCTGGCATCATTACACACTTGGATGCCCGCTGCCTTTTAAGAGGTGTGCCGTGGTGGTCTATTTGTGCATTGGACCATGCAGTGTACAAGCAAGGCCAGGGACATTACCCTTGCTGTGTGTCGCGACACTGTAGCCTCATCAAAGTAACCTGCAGGGAGGCAATCTGTGAAAGAAGATGATCAATGCTCTAATCCAAATGTCACTTTTTGTTTTACTTCGCATTCATTTGGCAGATGCTTTTGTTCAAAGCAACTCACATTTTTCATATACACGTACATTAGGAGAAAGCTCATGGAGCAAGACACTGAACCTACACTATCAAGCTGACGATTAATGGCCGACTCTCTTTGCCAACTGAGCTAAAGCTGCCACTAGCAAATTTATTTTCTGTACATATACCACAGAAAGTATAGGTTGTCCTTTTTCCTGCTGACTTGTGCACTAATATTTTTGATGTTTTACGTTCTGGTCTGCTGCAGTGGTGGAGAGAGTATTTAGATGTTGTAATAGTACATCTAATATAAAAATATTCCCACACAAATAATATTCCTGCATTCAAGCACATGAACACAAGTCAATTGGTGGTGTCATGCCACCAAATGTATGATGAGACAGATCAGATTATCTTTTCTGGTAAAAAAGTAACTGTGGGACTTATAAATCTCACAGAAATGACATCTTGCTATGTTTTTTTTTTCTTTCTTTTTAAATTAGACTGGCAACCACTTTGCGGAAACTAATGGGACATATCAATATAATATAATCATTTCAATAAAATACGTCAAAAATGATCTTGTGTCTCCTGTGTCATTTCACTCATACAGTAGCATAAGTCAGTCTGATAAGGGTAGCCTGATAAGTTAAATGTAATTTAAATAATTTAACCAAAAAAATAAAAAGTTAAATGTAATTAACCATATATTAAGGCATGAAGTGATGGGGCGTTCATTTACAGTCCAGTGAAAACCACACAACACGTGAAATTTATTAAATTCAAGTCCAAATGGAGGAAAGCACACCCAGATTAGTGAGGTGCCAGCCAAAGATAATTTTAAAGCTGAGAGGATTAAGTCGGCCTAGAATAATACAGTATACAACTCAAGCAAACCAGGGATCCCCACTGGCGGCAAAAGTTTGTATAGCGGTGTAATGTAAACAGCAATAAAGGCAAGGTTGTTATGAAGTCCTACAAGTCGGTGGCATGAGCTGTTATGCAGTACACATCATGCACACAGTACAGTATAAGAGGCAAGCAGAAGTGGGAAAAAGCTGAGGCAGAAAGACTATAGAAAGAATAATTACAGGGCAGTAATTTTTTTTTAAGTCATACCTGTCTGTGGTTAATGCCCATAATATGGCACAAAGGAGGCAAAGGGAGGATACCAACAGGAGAAATATTTTGGTTATCATATGTGAATATGAATCCTATATAAGTACATATCAAGTTTTCTTTAAGGGTTAACTAGGCTTAAGTAAAACAGTTAACTTAGGCTCTCAACCTAACATAGGAGTATACTGTCAGATAAGTCAATAAATCATATGATAGACAAGTTTATTAGAGAACAGTTTATTGCTTAAAAAAATAACTTAATGAAAAAAAAGAACTTTTAGAGTAGAGAGTAGAGAAATCTTTATTTCCCCCACTGAGGCAATTCATTTTGTACCAAAACAGCTAAAGGGACATACTGTACAGTACCGGATTATAATGACCATATCATACATAAGTGCTGTTATCAGATATAACAGTAACAAAAGCAAGAAAAATTTAGAATTATTTAACAACTTTAGAATACTTTATGACTGTATATATTTATAACTTTAGAATTGTAAAACAACATTGGCTACAAAGTAAAACATCTTGTCCCTACTCCTACAGGCTTCGAGGGCAGTATTTAAAGTTAAATGCCTACACCCCTGTAGTCCGCCTCTACCCATCTTTCAAGGCAGACAGTGAATGCTTTGGTCGAGCCACTAGGGTATGCCAAGGACCATGGATGGGAAAAGGACATGGAGGTTGGCATTTATTTGTATTGGCTGGCCAGATCCACCCCCTATTGCGTAGTGTCAGAGGCATTTTTTTTTTGTAACAGGAAACTTTTCCACTCAATTCAGCTGCAGGTGATCTGTGATCACAAAAATCGGTTCCTGAACACATTTACAGGTACAGATGGGAATCAGTATTGTATTAACAGGTTGATCCAAGAGATCATTAAAACAATAAAGTCAAAGATTTATTTTACATTCTAACTAATAAGGACTAAAATTAATTTAAGTTTAACTGACATTATGCAGTTACATAAAGCTTATCTTTGTTCCTGTACGTTAAGTCTACCGTTGTGCCAGTGGTGGTGACCACCTGTGCCTTCCTCCACAACCTGATGAGGAGGAGGGGGCCATCAATGGCAAGGACAAGGACCAGCCAAACCAGACAAGGACAAATGCCAGGTGAATTTTTAAGAAATAGGCTTAAAGCAGAGGTTTCTGCTCCTGGTGCTGCCACTCCTGCACTGCAGCAGCAGGACTACTTGTCCTACAGTGGTGCAGGGGTGTTGCTGTCCGCCATTTCAACAATGACGATGTTGTGACTGTTCCAGCGCTTTGCTCTGTGGGACACAGTAGGCAAGGTAGACTGGTCTTATGCATGGAGATTTTTCCCGAATCAGTACATCTTGGTATTTTTGGCTTACTGCAGATTTAGCTTTTGTTGGCATACTGCAAACTACATGCTACATTTTGGCCAATTCAGTATGTACTGCATAAGTAGACAGGTTTGAATACAGCCACCATTTGCCATTTTGTAAGATCTGTGGCCAAGTAAATGTTGACAGTTGTCTTTTATTCTCTCTCTAGAATACCCTTGTTGGACCATTGCATGTAGTTTCTCTTTTTCCAATGGCTGTATTGTGACTATTGCTTGTAATAGAGACAGTAAAGCCATTGACTTAAACTTTAAATCTTACTTTAAACTTTCAAAATTTAAATATTTTTCCATAATATGAAATAGTTATGACTTAATAAGCAACAATTAAAGTTACTAAAGACAACCTCAGATATTTGCTAAGACATTTAAGGCCATGACACACCAATCAAACATTCTCCAAGAAACAGACAAACACAGACATTTGTTTGGTGTGCCATGGCTATCTGTCCTTGTTTGGAATTGTTTGGAGATGTTTGGTCAGATGTTCAATCGGCATGTTCAATCCATATTTGTCCATGTTTGATGAAGTTTGTTCAGTTTGCCATGCTTTCAAACAGACAGTTACCCTGATAGCACAATTATAGTACGCATATCCACAGCAACACAGCTCACACATTATCACCCAGTATTAGCAGTAAACTCACTGGACCAGCTGTGTATTTGCTGTTGTTGTGTTGAGTGAAGTGATTTAGCTGAAATGGCTTTGTTTTGGACCTTGGGAAGAGAGGAACTCTTGGTAGAGCTGTGGGAATCAAAAAAAGAGCTGTATGATGTGTCATCTCAGCGATTTTCAAACCGAAACAGCCAGATGAAAGCAATTGAAGATATTGCTCATGGAAAAACTCGGGGCGACTGTGGCTCAGGGGGTAGAGCGGGTAGTCCACTAATCAGATTGGCGGTTCGATTCCCAGCTCCTCCAGTCCACGTCGAAGTGTCCTTGGGCAAGACACTGTACCCCAAATTGCTTGTGTGTGAATGTGTGTGTGAATGATTAGATCCTCCTGATGAGGCACCTTGCACGACAGCCCCTACCATCAGCATATCAATGTATGTGTGAATGAGTGAATGTGGCTTGTAGTGTAAAAGAATTTTGAGTGGTCAGAAGACTAGAAAAGTGCTATAAGTGCAGTCCATTTAACATTTACCATTTACTGGTAAGCGGGCTAGTTCAATGTTAGTTACTTGAACTGTGAGCTTTACAAGACTGTTGCAACCTAAATAAGCTAATGACAAAAAACGCTCTAAATAATGGTTAACAGTTAACGTTACATAACGTTCGAGTGACAGACTGGCTACAACATGTGTTATGATGAAATATTAATATAATAAGTTAAGGTTACAAGTAAAATATTGTCAGTTTCATCATCACAGAGAGGGGGAGGAAAGAGGAAAGAAGAAATGTGTGATCAACTCAAGGACTCAGCATTTATTCTTTTTTTTTTCTTAGCAAACAATTTGAACAAAAAAAATTAAACATGACGTATGCAGTTAAGGAGATCTAACCAAATACCACCCTTTGGGAGTGAAGGCATCAAGCTGACCACAAATCATGTGTAGTTCACTGAATGCCTGAGTTTCTTGAAAAGTTACGTGAAGAAGAGGCCTTCAGTTTCAAATTGAAATGAGCAGGTAAAACTCCTGTTCATGAGTGAGGGTAAGATGGAGTGTGAGGCTGACAGGAGGATCATTGCAGCAACACCAGTAATGAAGACATTGTACCGGACCATTGTAGTGACAAAAGAGTTGAGCCAGAAGGCAAAGCTCTCAATTTACCAGTTGGTCTACGTCCCAACCCTCACTTATGGTCCCAAGCTTTGGGTAGTGACTGAAAGAATGAGATTATGGATACCGGCGGCCGAAATGAGTTTCCTTCAGAGAATATCTGGCTAAGCCTTAGAGATAGGGTAAGGAAATTGGATATCCGGGGGGAGCTGCTGCTCCTTCACATCGGAAGGAGCCAGCTTAGGTGGTTTGGGCACCTGGTTAGGAAGCCTCCGGGACGCCCCCCTCTGGAGGTGTTCCAGTCATGTCCAACTGGTAGGAGACCCCGGGGGTAGACCCAGATCACAGCAGCTGGAGGGGTTTACATATGTCCTCTGGCCTGGGAATGCCCTGGTATCCCCCAGGAGGAGATAGAGGCCATTGCCAGGGTGAAGGATGTCTGGGTATCCTTACACAGTCTGATGCCACTGTGACTCGGTCCTGGATAAGCAGCGGAAAATGGATGGATGGATGGATGAATGAACAACAATAAAATACTACAATGACAATGGCCACAATTCTTTCATAAGCAATAATCAGAAGAATGACAATATCAAAATTACTCAATAAATGACATTACACTGCACTATTTTATATAAATTTCATAACATTGTACAACAGTACAACATACCATTGACAGAGACTTGTTTTGTGCTAATAATTAAAAGAATGACAACATTGACTGTGTAATCTCAGGTTTTAGATTTAGGTTTTAAGAACTATTTGGTTATATCTTGCCCCTTTGCTAGGAGAGGGCACCAGCTTCAGAGCTGAAGTAGTGGGTGAGCTTCTCCCAGCATTGCTTTTGCATAGTCAGTAGGGTTTGTGGATGATGGAAGTAGTGCTGAGGGCAGTGAATGGTCTTGTCTCCAAGTGCCTGGAATTGTCTCATTATCTGGTCCTTTCCAGTCAGTGATTTCAGCAGAGTAAAGCCCTCCACATTCTCACAAGTAGTTGTGCAAAAATACTAGTAATACTACCTTCTCCACATTTTCTGGGCAGAGACTAATAGTGCACTTCTAGAATATGGTTTCAGCAGGTATGGCTTCAGAAGGAATACTTCATCAGCCACTATACAAAATGGCAGTAGCTCAACATGTCCATTAATAGGAACACGTTGGGGTAAATCTGCTCTCTTTTGCAGGGACTACTGTAAAGAACTCCCTCTAAAACACCACCATCTGAAATTCTTCCATTGCAACCAACATCCACAAAAAGAAATTTGTAGTTGCTATCTACAAGAGCCATTAGCACAATTGAGTTAAAGTGCTCATTGATCCGCTGTTTGGTGGGGGACGAATAGCAATATGTTTGCGATCCAAAGCGCCTATGCAATTAGGAAATTGCCATCTTTTTTAGAATAGAGTTGCAACCTCATTCCATTAATCTGTGGTGTTAGGACACTGAAAACATAAATTAATGCTATGTTTTTTACCTGTGCCTTTGTTGTTGTTTGCTTAGGACATCACTGACACATCACTGAACAATGATGATAAATAAATTCTTCAGTGCATGACCAGTACTTTGCAGATTTTGAAAAAGAGACAGCAGAATACACCTCCAACTGACAAGATCACATCCTACTTTCAGTATCTGGAGAGTATCACTTCAGTATCAGTTCAACCAAATTCTTTACAGTTCAATGTTCCAACCACTACACCAAGATGAATTCACTAATGGCTATATGTAAACATGTACTCTCAACCATTCTACTTCCCATGAAACTAAAGTAATTAGTAATTAGACTGATAAACTATCTGTTTTGCACAATTGTCTGACTGCTATGAAGGACTGGATGGCTAACAACTTTTTACAGCTAAATGCAGATAAGATGGAGGTCCTTATCATTGCTTCAGATAGCATAGCTTCCAAAGTTGCTCAGTGTATTGGGTCCCTTTCTTCAGCTGTACAGTCGAATCTTAGAAATCTTACAGTTACATCTGATCAGGCTATGCACTTCAATCAACATATCAAATCATTAACCTGTACATATTTCTTCCATTTAAGAAACATGGCCAAACTCAGGACTGTTGTATCACAACACAAGCTAGAGATGATTATTCATGCTTTTATTTCATCCCGGCTAGACTACTGCAATTACCTTTTCACCTGCCATAGTAAGTTGTCCCTGGACCATCTACAAATGGTCCAGAACGCTGCTGCAAGGCTGTTGACCAGGTCCAGCAGGATGTCTCTCATTACATCCATCTTATCATCTTTACATTGGCTTCCCATCAAGTTATGGATTCATTTTAAGGTTCTTGTTGTCACATATAGAGCCCTGCGTGGTCAGGCACCTGTGTACATGCCTGCTCCATCCCTATATCACCAGTAGGTCACTGAAGTCTTCTGACCACACCATACTGGTTGTCCTTCGCACTCGACTGAAAACCAAAGGTGATCGTGTTTGTATTTTGTGTGTTTTTAAGGTATGTTGTTGCTTATGTTTTATTGTTTGCTTCTTATATTGTATCTTATATTGTACTATTTTTATGGTCTCATTTTTTAAACAATTTTACTATTGTGAAGCACTTTGTGACCTGCTCTGTAAAAGGTACTATATAAAATAAACTTTACTCACATACTTACTTAACAGAGACACAAAACTTCCTGTTTGACAAAATGCAGTACCAGATTTTCCCACCCAGTGCCTCAGTCCATCTAAAAGAATGCCATGATCAATTGTATCGAAGGCTGCACAAGCAACACAAGAATAGAACACGTCTGTATCAGCATTCATTAAAAGGTTGTTAGTGACTTTGAGAAGGGCTGTCTCAGTGCTGTGATACTGACAGAAACCTGATTGAAACTTTTCAAAGATACTGTTGTTTTCCACAGCACTTACGGTTACTTACGGTTGAAGTTGTCTCAAGGAAAACACTGCTAGCCATGCTGAGGCCCCTTCACTTCACAAGCAGGCAACCGGCGCTGGCTCGTTTTCTTGTTCTGTTTAATTTAACAGCAGTTGGCATCCATAAATGTTGCATTACCGCCATCTACTGGAAAATGCTTTGTCTTCCCTGCATTTGTGGATTTTGTGACACACACGGGGAGAACGGGATAAACAGAGCCGGTGGGTAAAATGAGCCACCCCCTTTATCTAGATAACCATAAACAAAAGTAATCATGTGACCACAAATTAAGAAAGTATAGTTCACATTACTCAATACATCTTGGACTCAAGCACGTGGAGAGTGGTAAGCAAAACAGAGCCAAAAAACAAATTTTTGTCATGCCAAGTGAATTCATCATGTTACTAAAGTTATCAGTCTTGTATCTTAATTAAAAAAGATACGTTTTAGACATTATTACATGTTAATTTAAAACTTAGTATAACTGTGGATCTGAGCCACTGTGTGAAACAGTTTTGTCAAAATGGAGGTTGTGGGGTAAAACATGCCAGTGTTGCTGGGGCAAGTTGAGTCAATGGCTCAATTTATTCTTATATTCTAGAGACTAGAGGCACTGTTCATATTTGATCCCCGTTACAAATGTTACAATGTTGACGGATAAATACCTAACATGCTGTACATACAGACAGGTGACAAATGAAAGGAAAAACCAACATAAAGTGTCTCAGTAAGGTGTTGGGCCACCAGAACAGCTTCAATGTGGCTTGGCATTGATCCTAAAAGTCTCTGAACTCTTCTGAAGGGATGAACACCATTCTTCAAAAAGATATTTCCTCATTTGGTGTTTTGATGTTGGTGGTGGAGAGTGCTGCCTAACACGTCAGTCCAAAATCCCTCATAGGTTCAGTTGGGTTGAGATCTGGTGACTGTGAAGGCCATAACATATGATTCACATAATTTTCACACTCATCAAACCATTCAGTGACCCCTCATGCCCTATGGATGGGGGCATTGTCATCCTGGAAGAGACCACTCCCATCAGGATAGAAATGTTTCATCATAGGATAAAGGTGATCACTCAGAACAACTTTGTATTGATTTGCAGTGACCCTTCCCTCTAAGGGAACAAATGGACCCAAACCATGCCAGCAAAATGCTCCCCACAGCATAACAGAGCCCCGAGACCCTCTCGCCGTAGGGGTCAAGCATTCAGGCCTGTACCGTTTTTTCCTTTTTTCCAGTCACTCGTCTGTATACACAAAAGCACATTTACACACACATTCCTTCTATAGCTACAGTAACACACAAAGATCACAGTTTAATCTTTACTGAAAATGTTTAGTTAACATGTTGGACAACAAGACACAAACATATCATTTTACTTAAAAGTACAAGTTTTTACCTTTGTTAAATTGATGGCATTAATAAAGTTCAAAATTATTTTTAATTTTATAATTAATTTGTTTGATTTTGTGTAATTTTTATATCAGTATTTAATGGTAGCACTATTTACCCGTAGAGCGCTCAATTTACCCCATCCCCGTGCTCATTTTACCCCTACCTTGGGGTAAGTTGTGCCATAAGACAAACTTTTTTTGATGACTCATTGTTCTAAAACCATAACAATTAGATAACTTGTTTTAATTTCCATGGGTACACAACAACCTGAGGTATATATAGTAACTATTATTTGAAACAAATACACTTTCATTTTGCAGTAAAATCATCAAATGTAAAAAGTGGCTCATGTTACCCCATTCTCCCCTACAACAGTCTCAAAATGACAAATACATTGAGCTTCACAAATATATTTCCATTATAAAAATGCTAAGTTGACATACAAATGATGATATACGAGTGGTAAATTAGAAGCACAGATTTACAGATACAAATCGCTCTGCATTTATTTGTTCATTGTCTTTTACTAGTTACTTGACATTTATTTGTGAATACTAATTAGACTGTTTTATTCCCATTTTATTCTTTTGGTCTAACTCTAATGGTATCTCATCAATTTTTTTCTGATTTTTAATTATTGTCATTTAATTTTTCATTCTTGTTTTCACAGTTTCACAATAACTTTTGGTTAAACTCATGTATTCAGCCTTGAAGTTGGTTTAGCTCACTGCATAGCTGTGCACATACATATGTAGTGAGGATAGAAGACTAAATCTAGTGGAGTAAAAAGTAGCCTACAATACTGTGACACAGAATGTTTCTAAAAGTATGTTTAATGTCACATAAATTAAATACCCAAGTAAAGTACAAGTACCTGGCAACTAATTACAGCACATTAGGTACTTAATTATTTTCCATCACTTGTTTATAGTCACGTTTTCACAATTTCAGAGCCTTTTAACTCAGAATTAGAATTTAGTCAGAATGAGAGGTTTCTCATGCGGGCATTATTGTTCTCTCAAAGAATGGCTTTTCACATTAATTTCCTACATTATTCTGTCTTTTGTAGTTAGTACAATTTAATACATGTGTATTCTAGTGAGCCAGAATCCTGTTTTGTTCAGGAGTATGTCAAGCATTCACATGACTCAACCAAACAATTTGTAGTTTTCCTCTTAATGAATTCCCTAATGTTATTAAACGGCCCAGTGCATTCAGCTTAGCAAACATCCAAAAAGTCACCACGGTACATTCATAGTTATTAGATTCTTGCATGGACGAAAGGAAAATCTGTCTCTTTTTGTAATGTAATGTATATTAGCTTAATCTGTTCATCCATAAAATAAGATCAAGGATTATGAGAAATGCTGAATCCAATTCTTTTCATGATACATTAACCTCATATGTATTTATCACAAATGGTGTTTGTATCATCAGCACAATGATAAACAAAACCACAGGGGAGAGACAGAGATTAGACTTTCCTCTTCCTATTTTGCAATGCTTAGGCCTCTTCGTCCCCCTCATCCTCACTGTTTTAGACTTTATTTTGCAGTCACACAATGATTACACCAGAACATAACAATAGAAGGGAAAACAATAGGCTATTACTGCTGCTGGAAAAAGCCACTTTGACTTTCAGGTTTTGTCAAATCAGTTGCTGGCCATATTTTATTCCCTTTGAGGATCTGCAATTACGCTGAAGGACATCAGACTTGTGTTCTTGTCAAATGAGAAGCAGCAAATAATATGACCCTATCCACAGGAGCAGCAGATAGGTTCAGTCCTGCAGATAACTGTTTGACACCTTTACAATACTCTCACCGGCGTCTCATCAGTGACACTTCTGCTCCTTGACCATTTCTCATGGGTGCCATGTAGCTGCCATCCAAGTGCTATCACAGATGACATACACCATATTTCCAGGTCTTCACTGAGCTTAGAGATGGTCGTCTTCACAATGCAATCACATACTTTAAAAACTGCCGTTTCCCTGGTCTGTTCATCTGAGAGCCAAAATAGATCCATGACCAGGAGGACAAGTGATATCAGTTGTGACATACTACAAGTCAGAGAAAAGGAGATGGGGAATGAGCAAGTGTTTGGGCAGGTCTTGAGGGACTGCAGATCAGAAGTCCTCATGGATCCAAGGAGAGAATTGGACGGAGGGAGGATGAAGGTGGGAAGGAAGGTGATGGAGAACAAGAGGCTGAGAGCCCTGGGAGATAGAGAGGTGAGTGTAGTGGGAGGAGAGTTCAAAATTCAGAGGAGGAATGAGAAAAGTGTGTGTGCGTGTGTTACAGCACATGTGGGGTGGTCACCCTTCCTTCTGTTGTGGGAGTTGTGGGATGCAGAGATAAATGAAGAACTTTGGTTTGTTTGTACAGCTGAGAAAAAGGAATGTGTTTGCCATTTATGTTGTAGCACACAGATGCTCAATAGGCGGACTCTGGTTTGGATCCACACTGAAGAACAACTGAATCCCGAATGAATGTAACTACAACCTGGTGGGACAGCTTTTGAATGATACATAACTATCACATCACCTTAGTTGTCATCATTCAGCCGCCCATTAGTCTGATCAAGTAAAATGTGAGAATCATTGTGCTTGATTTGCAATGAAATAGGGACATAATGAAGAGTGGCAAGGCAAAATGCTACTACAACACCAAACATGCCTGTTTTGAATAAAACTATCCCAAAAACACAGAGGTAAGAACAACAAAACTAACCATTTACGTCTGATGTGAGCATTCAAAGCCAAAGCAGGAAGTAATGTGCCCATTATGTAGTGCAGCAGAAGGTATGGGTAGTGGATGAGCATGTAGCTCATCCAACTTTCATACCAGAGACTGAACTTCATGTCTGGCCATCTTCACAATCTTAAGAGTTAATGTTGCCTTATTTAAATCCTAACCACAATCTTTCTCTGTACAACTAACTCCCTAATTTACTCCACTACATCTGGTCATCTGCCCTTACTAACCTATGTGTAGGTGCACAGCTATGCAGCAAGCTAAACATACTCCAAATAAAGGTCAAAGAGAGCAGCTGACCTTTGACATTTTTACTGGAAGCAATTGTGAAATTGTAAAAAAAAAAACAAAACAAAAAAAAAAAAAAACAGTATTGAACAACTAATTCACTATTTAAATCAGAAAAGAAAAGATAGAACAGAGTTAGACAAGTTACAGTTACATTGTTCCTAATGTCAAGAAAAAATAAAGTATCACAAGTGAAAGAACAGCTTTAAGCCCCATAGGAAGTACACAGTAATTAATATAAACATAGAAGTAGAGACAGGATAAAACATACTGTAACAGTTGGCCTCAGAATAAATTAACAGTTCCTTAGAACATTATACAAGCAGTAGAGAGGCCTCGGTGAGATAATATAATGGCTACTGTATCTAGGTGAGCAGGAAACAGATTGCAGGAAAACAAAATTAACAATTCAGTACTCACAAAACGGCTGTAACACAAAGAGTATCTGCAGATAATGCTTCAAGAAGTACATTTGGGAGGTAGGTAAAAGACAGCTTAAAGTATTTACTTAGTCACAGATCTGTCAGAATGTTTGATGTAACAATGTGAGTTGAACTACACCTGCTATGGAGCTGTGCCAGTAGTTGTTGCTACTAGCATCAGAATGCAGATGAATATTAACCATACCTAAGATGCTATATACAAAATATTTAAAAACCATTGGCATTGGGCATTAAAAATAATGTTGTTGTTGAATGTATAATCTGGGGTTTTGGAGAGTTGTTGCTGAGGAAATCTATGCTCTAATGTTATATATACTTTGTTTTATTTCATTTGGCCACACACAGAAAATGCCAATGTACCATTTTTGATGCCTTGTATAGTATTATGATTTGCAAGTGTGTCTGTCTTGGTACCATTTCAGCTCAGAGAGGAAATTCTAACAGAGACCTAAGAAAGAGTTGTCAGATAGATATCTATTTTCTAAAATTCTTTTAATTCTGCTGTTCAAATTTAGCTTAATTGAACCAAACAAAGAACCGAATCAAATTCCAATGTTAATTAAACCACTAGAAGTTAAAGCTTGCTTTTTGAGTTTTATTATAAAAGCAGTCCTCTAAATATTCATCACTTATATCTTTTGAATAACAAATCTAACAACCATTCATGTAATATGGGGTTGTTCAAATTAAGCTTGCAAAACGCAGTTGACCAACTCCTTACAACACAATAATGTTAGACAAAAGATGTCTTTCCTGAAATTATAAAATTTATTTTGTGGGTCGTTTTTTGTTTGTTTTTGTTTGTTTTTTTTGCCAAACAACCCAAATTTCAGTCTCACTTAAACCCAAGCTGGTTTTATGCCTTTTGTAGAAAAAGCAAAACGCCAAATATTCATAATTTTTACATTTTGAATGACAAGCCTGAAAAAGCTTTTATGTAAACATGGCTGCTCACATGAAAATAGAGCAAAGGTTTTGAAAATTATATTCATATTTGCTTTTTTGTCTGACCTTCACTGGTACCATAGGCCACATTTTTCTCTGTCACCAAAAAAAAAAGAAATCTTTCATGTTTGCCTGAGGACCATCCCATTTCAAAGGTGGATTTTGTATGTAGACAACAACCTAGTAATTTCCCTCGGTGCTGCAGCTGAGTACACTCGTCTGTGTGATGACAAACGGAAAGGGTTATCCGGTCCCCTCAGAATACCTCACAAACATCACTCAGATAAACCTGATTTTGCCCATGGCTCTTTTCACCTGCTTGAAAACTAGAGCAATAAACTTGCAAATATCTTCAAGAATTCCCACTTCTCTGAACCTGCAGTAACTATACCTCCACAGGGGCATATCACTTTCCCTTGAGGGACTTTGAGAAATATTATTGAGGCTTTATTTTTTATTTTTTATTTTTTCCCCTGACTGTAACAATTACAAATGTCATGGAAGAAAAATCATAAGCTCCATCAGGGCCCCTGTAGCACTTTTTAGGGGGTGACATTGCCAAATGTGTTTATTTATTAATTTTCTCTTTACTTTGCATAACATTATTCATGAATATTAATGTTGCCTCATGGTGAGAACTGCTTGTAGTACTTAGTGGGCTGAAAGAGCCTGTGAAACAAAACAGGGAAAAAAAATCATATTCACTAATATGAAGAGGGAGTTGTGGGCTTTCGGTGCAGTGGCTCAGTCACTGAAATTACCGTTCACTAACAAATTTGACATTTCTAAATGAATATGAAAAAATCAAGCCAGCTGAAAACAGCAATTTCTACTCAAATATTTGACATAATTTTCAGTGACTTGCCAAAGAGCTGTCCAAGAAAAGCTTCATGCCATTTTCCAAGAATAAGTCATATGGGAGCTGCAGCTGACCTATAGTGGGTCTTTACCCCGAGACTAGAGCTGCTTTTAGAACAGACAGCCAAACTTCAGGTCAGCAGGGATTAATTAGCTTTTTGAAACCCACCCAGCAGATGTCAAGGTAATCTTGGGATGCGGGCTGCAGAGGTCAATGCAATATCTCAGAGCACAGGGAACGAGAGCTCATCTCACCAGTGTCCAACACTCTGCCATGCCAGGCATTAGTCCCAAATAGGCTGGGACCACTCAGTGCAAAATTCCAGCCCTCATTCAGTCCTCATTAATGGCAAAGCATATAATTGGGTCACACTTTTCATGCCAGCAGAAATCAACATAACTTTTTATTGTGTTTCATTTCTAACAATGAGTAACTGTATAGCTGAGAATCTGTCAACTACTTTTTTGCATTGACAAAACTTTGGAGACATTCTAAATTAACTTTTCACACATTCAATGAGGAGAGATTGTTAGTTTTCCTGTGTCCCTTTTTATTGGGTGAACAGAATCTGGCATTGCCAGATCACCCTCTAGAATTCTGGTCCGCTGTGCCAGCACAGGAGGAGGATCCAGCCAAACTTATTATTATTCAGTGAAAGGTGAGAAAACACTCATGGTTGAAAGGTGTTGAAATCAGAATTGTCTAGGGCCAATCTAAACTGTGCTAAATGTATGTGTGCTTTTGCAAAATATGCTAGGAGCAAATATTACTGGATCATTATGGGGACAGTACTGAGACTATAGTCTTTTTTAGGTTGTATCTGCATGTCTATGTTGACAAGCTCACTGCAGATGAAGCTGTAGAGTGCTGTGACTACTCTGCAAACGTCATCATCCCATTATGGCACAATCTGAAACAGTTTTCAGACATTTTCCATCATTAGCCTGCAGTGTGTGAGCTTAAGCAAGTGTAATTATTGTTGCTATGGGCAGAAGCAAAACAACTCAGAGATTGCAGAAAAAAAGTTAGTGGGTGGACATTAAATGCGCTAAGATTTGGATCTGCATGTCTTCACATTTGAAGTAAGTGGTCAACAAAACAAAATGGCTGAACAAAACATGCAACAGTGTCAATTTTGCTGTGTCAATTTTAATGCTGTGTAATAATGCCTATCATATTCACCATCTTAGTTCAGTTTGGTTCATCCAATCCACCCAATATACCAAGTAGGCCTACAATTGCACAATCAAATCCTCCAAACTTACATTTGTAGTATGTAGAATTTTTGCTTGTGCATTATGTTGTTATTGTTGCTTAGGACAGAAGGAAGATCTGGCAATTTCAGCTCACTATGAGGTTGGGGGAAACAATGGTGGTAGGCAGGTATTCACTGCACTAAGCCAGCATAGTGCAACAATTTCCACATGCATAATGAAACACTTGCCACCAGCAAACATGCAAGAGCCTTTCTCTTTTACATAAAATAAATAAAACAACATTCTTTGCATATTTCAAAGATAATCTACAGATTTAACCAAACAAGTCTGTCCTGAATGGCCACACCTGTCTGTGAGCTCAAGTCGTCACTGTTGATGCTCATAGAGTTGGGGATATAGATATGGCAATGCAGGTGCAAGTACTCAGTGGTACAGAGGTTTATTGCAGCAGTCCATACCTTATGATTCAGACTATGATGAAAACATACAGCTTTTTCTGCATTAAAAGGAGATGAAAAAGAGATGAAAGGAGGAAAATAAAAAAAGCTTACAGTATATTCATACCAGTGGCTGAGAATAGCGTTGTCCCCTTTGTTCCTGCTTGACCCCACTGTTGAGAATTGGCGACCTGCTCAGCAGCACAGCGTTAATGATTCAGAAAATGCAGCTAGGCAGGATGCCTCTATGGGAGCCACCATAACAATGGATGTGCACTGTTTTAATAAGCAGGTGCAGCACCTGAATATGGGTTTCATCAAATCCAACAATTAATATGTTAAGAGGAACTTTGATGGTGACCATTTATTTCAGTAACAGCCCACTAAAACACTGAGTTCAAAGTGTAGCAAGTGTAGTAGTACTACACTTGGAAATTAACAATAACCACTCCTAAAAGTATACTGGGGCACCACCTCCCTTAATTAATTAATCAATCAATTAATTAATAATTAATTAATTAAGGGGGAAATAATTAAATCTGAAAATTGTGAATTCTGAATACAGTTACCTCCACCTCTGATATAAAGGAATACTCAAGTACAACTACTTGCCAATAAAACAAGATATTATTGAACTAACAAGGAATATAGATGAATGGGGAATACTTAGCATAGGCTATATACATATATACAACTAGAATGAATGAATGAATACATGAATATTATCAAAATGAGTCAAAAAGCGCAATAAGGGCAAGTAACTAAGTAAAGCCAATAAAAATGTAATTTTGTATAGCTCTTGCATCAACTCTTGGCAGATGGTTTACTACTTTTTCCATGGATGATGAAGGGTTAATGATGAGGCGAGCTTCCCGGAAAGCGCTGAGCAAGGTGAAGCAGACTTGGGGATCCCCGGGTTGCCAGGATATGAGCCAGATGAGAACTGCTGCAGTTTCAGTGAAGCGCTTTAGTTCAGCACTTCAGGAGAGTGAATCCAACGCTGGGGAGGACTTAGACTCGCTGAGGCCACATAGTAGGCTAAACCCACCGTAGGGTTGTATATTTTAGTCTTGATGCATTCAGCGGCAGGCAGCAGAGTTGGATACATGGAGCTCTATGTAATCAAAAGAGTAGCTCATGCCCAACCAATCAGAAGACTTTTGCTGGATCATCCAGTGAATAGCAGTCAATGAATACCGTTTCAGTTATCTGACTACAGGACCAATACAAATAAAACAATTCTTGTTTCTTGCTTCTTGTTTACCATATAATGACGTTGATAGGTCAGATCTTTTGAAGGGCAGTGCATTTTGCAAATGCCAGATTGAGAGTAGCCTCTCCTCTTTCACTCAGTGTACAGCCCGTGCATTGCACAGAGGAACAGAAGCCTACTTTCCACTAGCTAGCTGCTTTTAATGTAGGTTAAGATAAAAACCATGGTGAAACAAAGCAGTCACAAAAAGACACCTACTCCTGCGCCAGCCTCACCTAAACAAGTGCCAAGAAGTAACGACACATACATCCATACATACACCTTTCCCTGTCAGCAGCAGCAACAAGCTGTACTGTGAAAGACAATTTTCAACTGTTAGTTGGACAAAAACTGGCATCAGGGCATCAATTATGACATACTGACTGAACTCTTTGTTTCTGCTCTCCTTTGAAAGAGAACTGACTGAATCATTGGACTATAATGAAATAATTTCAACACCAAGCCCTATTGTGTGTGTGTGTGTGTTTGAGTATGTGTGTGTGTGTGTGTGTGCATGCACGTGCATGCATGTGTGTGGTTTATGTGGCTGCCGTGCCAGGCTATGTTCATGTGTCATTTTTAAAGTTTCTGAGCATGTTGGTGCCAGTGTACCTCTGCCTACACACTTGATTAATGATGCTCTTGCGTCTGTCAGCTGTGTGTGAATATGTGGCTGCCGTGCCAGGCTATGCGAGGCTGTTAATGTTCATCTTGGTGCTTGTAACATTACCTCTGATGATGTATAAGGCTTGTATGATTAAAATGTGGTGCATCCAGGCATGTATAGTTGTAATGGCCTATTTTGGTTAACATATGCGTTTCAGAACCTATTAAGTATGATTGGTCTTGGACAGGCTAGGCCCACCTGATTGTCCCCACCCACACTGATTTCTGCCTATGCTACTGCAGAAAAGTCCTTGGAAAGGTCTTTAAAAAGTTTAAAAAACAATATTTTGCTTCTTAGTTGAGTCTCTTTCCGGGGCTTTCAGCCCTCAGAAGAAAAATGAAATAGGACAACACCCAAAATGCAACACTGGCCACAACGGCTGGCAAGGCTGAGAGGGAAAAAAAAGACATAAGACACCACAGCAGCGGTCAGCAAGCAAGCAATCAAGCCAAAAAGCAGAAGACAAAGAGACAACTTTTAGCCTAGGAGGCGTGTTTTGAAAGAAAAATGATCCCTGGTGCTCTTCTGAGGAACTGCATTGATTACTAATTAATTCCTTTATGTGGGGAGAAAAATTGACCTTCAAATGAAAAGGAGATCATTTTATTCCTATAGAATATCTGAAAATTATGTGCTTGCAAATTGAATACTCACTCATTTCTGTCATCAATACCAAATCATCAACACGTCAGGAACCAGTGAGAAAGCACTTAGCAATTGTAATACTGATTAACCAAATAAAATACAGAATAAAATAAATAAACCTTCATTTTCTAATCTGTAATTCAATCTATTAAGAAAGCATTATCCTAACAATCGAGCCACAGCTAAATAATACCCTTGCACTGGTTAATATCAAATAAATCCAATGCAATAATATGTGTGACTTGTAATCAACAAATTTTGAAGCAGAGTTTGAATTTCCATAATATCAAAATAATTATTTTTTTCTAAAGCAATAAATAAAAGTTAACATAGGTTAGACAAGCCAAGATACATATATATTTACACATTTATTAGCATTTTTAACTATTTTAGACATTCTTTGTGAATAAAAAGGAGAAAGGAAGAGAGAGGGACACACTTAAAAGGAGTGTGGCTTGTCCATTGATCATATGAACCTAGAGAAGAGAGTGAGTTCATCAGTTCATTTGTTGGGTGCCTGGGAAAGGCTCTGGTTGATGCAGTCTGCCCATATCTGGGAAAAAACAAAGTGTTAAATTCCATAACTATCCATATTCCTCCCATGACTGGTGGGAAGAGGCTGAGTTTTTAGTCCTGTTCAATGTTTCCTTGACATCCTTATGTCTTGAGGTCAGAGGTCATTGTGTGTGTATGCTCCTGCATCCACACAGACATACTGTTTGATTAAAATATCATAATGTTTCTGAAAGAAGTCAACTTGCAGGTGTGCCTGGTTATGATTCATACTGTATAATGAATGCTATTCAGATATCTGAAACATGCCACCTACATTTCTTCAGAGTTAGTGCTGAACGTAGGAAAGCCTGCAGCCTGAAGGCTCCTATAATCCCACAAAGAACAGTTAAACTCATGTGTGGCAGAATAATAACAGACAACATTTTATTTAAGTTTCAGAAATAAGATGTGTAAGTGAGTTTTATGTGAAACAATGTGATAATTTCAAACATAAGAAACATATTGGCTTATAACAAAAGCATGAACTCTTAAAATAATTTGTCATTGTGTGTTGACATATGATGGAAAAGTAAAAGAAAAGTGGACTAACCACATGAAAAAGGGTATTATAAAGTTGGCCACACAGTTTGATAGGCAAATGAACTCTCTCTATATATATAAAGATTGTATATATGGTCTGTATATAAAGATTGATGTAGTGAGGTGCGATGTCATCCATTTATTTGCACTGGAGTCCAGAGTTGCTGTTTATGATCAGTGCCATCTTTTCTGTTTAGAGCTAGGACCTTCCAAATAGAGTATGGAGTGTTACCTTTTATGCTCTGGAACCACTGCCTGCTACCTTGGACCTAAGTGAATGCTAGCCTACTGCGAACACTGAGTAGTACACACTTGGGCTAACATAAGCTACAGTATTTTAGCTAAATTGTGCTAACAGGGCAGGTATCATAATCAAGTAACATTATACTCACTGGGATATTGTGACAATAGTCCGACTCAGTCCTGGAGCCGCGGAGAGCAGTGAACTGTCAAACATAGCTGTTAATAAACACCTGCATGGGAGACGTCAAAGCCTATTATAATCTTGAAATCTTATTAACAGGGTAATAATTTACTAAATAACCACTAGCACACTTATTAGAGGGCCCGAATTTAGTAATTAAGACCATAATGACTTGTTGAAAAATTAACTCCCATTCTTTCTGAATGGGAGTAAATTGGTACCAGGGATTTTTTGGAGCCAGCATCTAGTGGCTATCAGTGGCATTGCAGCCTCAAGCTGCGATAGTTGCCAAATGCTAGACACCAAAGTCAATGACATGATGCTATTCATTTTAGGGAAGAAATTAATTTGTGTTTGAAATTACATATTATGGGTATGTTTTACTAATTTGTTAACTTCTATGCATACAAATAGATAATTCTTGCACACAAATTAGTCCTTTGAGGTTAGGATTTACAAAAACTTTACCTCTGCTACCTGCTGGGCACTATACAAAAGGACTTGTGAGCATTATGGTGATCTGGTGGCCCATTGGTAGCACAAGGACAACAGCAGTAATTTTATCAAATCTTGTTGACTAAACCTTCTTGGTTAAGGTTAAGGGAACATAAGTCATGCTTAAGTGCTTAAAAAGAAACTAAAAAGAAACCAGTGTTGAATGTCTCAAACATCACCCTCCTTCTGTGCTCCGACTACAAGCGGATCTTATTTTTGGCTCCCACAAACTCAATAATTTTTGAAAACTCTTTCAGCATGCATCTCAGAAAGCAAAGCAGACATGTCATGACAAGAAGGAGTGCAGATTCCATGACAACATAAGGTCTCTGTCTCAGATCTAAGAAAATCTTAATTTGTGTTCACCATCCACAGCATCTATATGTTTCACATTGCATTAATTAGCAATTAAAGCTGTCTTTCTTTAGTTATCTTTGGTTTCAGAGGTTCCTCATTAAACTGAGGTACATTTTAGGTTGGCAGGGCATACTGTGTGGGTTTTTCCAATGTAGCTTGATAAACAGATTTCTCAAGATAGTTTGATACCATTTTGTAGTTGCAGGCAGACACTTTCATCATGTACATCATGATGATCACGATGTTATTTATTTCTTTAGCTGCTAGTTACTTGGGATCATCATTTCAGCTGCAGAAATCTTCTTCTCCCCTTGGTTTAGTAAGGTAATATTCTGTGAAATGGTGAAATATAAATGGGGGTATGAAATGATACAGTTAAAGTACTGCTTCTTTTTGTTGTCCCCCTCCACATGGCAGCCAGTGGTCAGGGTCATCAGCAGAAGAGCCACCCAGGAGCTGGTTTATAGAGTCACTGTCTTGCTTGAGGACACTTCAAAGTCCTGTATTGTTGAAAGACTTTGTTGCACATAAGGAGACTATGATACCCCACAATTGTAACAAGGAGGAACAAAGACTAAAAGGTCAAAGAGAGAAAAAGAAATGTGCCATTAATATTCGAAGTGCAGTGACAGTGTTTGGTAAAAATTGAATTGCTGAGGAGTTCATCTTGAACACATGTTTAGACTTTTCTCTCCAATCTGTAATTCATCACTCATCAAACTGGGAATGGTAGAGTTTGCGTGTGGAGGAGTCAGTAAAATCTATAGTAACTATCACTGGAGATTGATGCAATTTAGGCCAACCTTCGAGTGTTTCTGACTTTAATCAAAAGAACCAATTGCTCTAGAAAATGTTAATTGTAGTAATCCAAGTTTGTGGAGATTCTTTTGGCTTTGAAAGAAGGAGAGATGGACTAAAACATATCTAGAAAGATAATTACAGTATTATTATTCATGTTCATATTTCTTTTAACAACTACTGTGTTTAAAAATGAATGTTGCTTTTTATACTTTATGTAACTTGTCTTCATACCAGCCTCAGTCTAACTGACATGTACTTATAATTCTGATTATGCCACTGTTACATACCCCCCCCCTGCTGGATGGGATATGTATAACCTGATATTCTATTGACCATTTGTTTGTGCTCTCTCCCAGGTGGCCCTGATCGGATCATTGCGGGGAGGGCCTATAAAGAGGGAAGGAATGTGGCTTGCACTCTCTCTTTTCCATTTTCCAGCCTGAGCAGCAGCAGTTTTGTTCTTGTGTTTGTCCTGTTATGTTTTAGTTTTACCTTTGTTAGTTTCTTGGTTTGGTTGGTGAGTCTGGTAGTGGCTTTATTTCTGTTAGATTTAGGTTAGAGGAGAAAGCCCAGATCCTACGGCCCTTTGTGGGTTGGTCTGGGTGTCTCCTCTTCTTTTTGTTCCTTTTGGCTGGCTCACCAGCTTTTGTTATTTGGTTGTTGTTTTTGTTAATAGATTTGTTTATTCATTGTGGAATATCCTGACTCTTAATTATGTTGGGCTTTCTGTGGGCAAGCTGTTTTTAGAGGGTCGTAACAGTACAGTATGTGGCATACTGTTGTGTATGTGGCATACTGTACTGTAGCTAATATATACATATGTGCGAAGAAGTGTTTTTTTTTTTATCCTCATAATTGGTCATTATGGACATTTCTCTTTGTTCTATTGCAATACTAAAACAATATTAGTAGTCAGGTCTGACCATGCAATAATAGACCTGACATGACTACTGTTCAGTGAATAAAATGTTTTTATACAATTTGTAATTCAAAGTCATATTACTTTTAGCTGCTCATTTTGCAGCATCACATTAACATTGAGACCTTCTTAGAACTGTGGACTTCCTACAAAAAAAGCTTTTAAAGGAGAAACATCGAACTACAGGGCTGGAGAGCCCCCACACCCACCCCCGCAGTTCTAGACACTGCAGTTCCAGACCCACACGTATGCATGCACGAGTTTAAATGACAGATGAAATCAAAATTATTTTGAATCAAATTATATTTTAACATTACAAATACTATATGTCGGTGACTACGTTAGGCTAATGAGTCGTCAGCTAATTTGAGTTTCAGTGTTAATGTTTTGATAACCCTACACAGTGGTTAACTTAACATTGTTAAGCTCACATTAGCTACCTACCTTCAATGAATAATGTCAGGCTATCTGTTCTAATGCCCTTGGAACCAGCTATAACTTGGGGTAGCTGGCTAGCTTCAGCATGAATTCATGAATTGTATCAAAAGTAATGATATAATGGTAAAGATTTCATTCATTCACTGTTACATCTGGATGAAAAACTTTTTTAGAGTTAGATTTCAGTGACAGGGCTTTTCTTTCAGGATCTCCTGCAAATTCTGATAGTCTATAATCATTTTTAAAACATAAAATGACATTTTTCTTGTGTACAGTGTGTCTTTGGTCTACATTCAATCAATTAAATGACAGAGATAATAATGATTATTATTAATATTTTAGGTGTGAGGTTTATGTTTCCACTGCTATTGTACAGTTGACAGTTACCAGGACAAAGGGCTTTGAAATGCATTCATGTGCACTCACATTGTTTACCACATTTTCTGTGAACAGGTTGTCCTCACTGGTGAAGAGCCATCCAAGTGGTTGGAGAGATTTCTTGGTGACTCAAAATTCAAGGCACCTGTTTATTTCGAGTAGGAGAGCATCTCAAGGTGCTGTGGTTGCACTTGTCCACTATCATGGACACCGCCCCTGCAGATTACCCTGTTCGAGACGGGATTGAGTTCATACTCCATGTGTTGTGTCCACAAGTGAGCTTAAGTGTTCTGTAGATGGATTGTCAATTATTTGTATTTTAAAGGACCTGGCCTGCAAAACACGATTTTTTTTCCACTTACCCCTAGTTTAATCTGTCCATCCAAATTGTTTTTGCATTATTTAGCGATGTTTCCAGTCTGTCTCCCGTCATCTCAATACAATGAGATTGGACGGGTATTCTTTTGTGGAGCTCTAATCACCAAAAAAATTAAATGTGGAATTCTCAGCAACAGTTAAAACTGTTCAAACACAATGACAAAGATACCCAGCATCTTCCACAGCCCTCACAGGTGAAGCTCCCTGACTTACTCTTTTTAAGTATTACCTCTGATTTCAGGGTGTCTTCAAGTCCTTAAAATGAAACTGAATTTTATAAATATTAGGCCTTAAAAGGCATTATCTAATATTAAATTTGAATATATTATGTCTTAATTGCAACATAAACATGTTATCTACTTTAATTTACTCATCTACTTCAGTTTTTTAAATTAGTCAAGTTCTTCTGCATCAAGGTCATCATTTCTGATGTTAAAACCACTGAACCTAATACTTGCCTTTATACTCACCTGCTACTCATCTGGAAAAATACCTATTGTAGATTGACCCAACTCACTCTACTTATCTGTAGAGAGAAATGCAAGACAATCTTTTTATTTACCTGTCCCAGATTCTTAGGAAAAAAAGTAATAGGATGATTTATTATAGTACTACCTAAAGTAAACGTGTTATACTTACAAAATGTACAACAGTTTCTAGAATAATTTAGTTAAAGTTCATGTAAAGGAAAATCAGAGATTTCTTTGAAACACATTATTATCTGTGACTCTTATGTTGTGTAGCAGGATGCTATCAGGCTCAGTGTGACCATCTGATCTGCCTATTAAAGAACGCCACGTTATCGCTTTATGCAAGTTTTGATTTGCTATATCAAAATATGTTAATGGAAGAGACACCATCATGAAACCAAAAAAATTAACATAAATTTCTCATTTTTGTTTTCTGATTTTTTTCTCAAAGGAGAACACAGGGCAAGTAATTTACAGTGCAGATACTGAATGTATGCTGTTGTCACAAAAAAATGCAATTTAATTTTAGTTGGACTTTAAATAGAAATACAGTTTAATATGTTGGTTTTGGGGAAAGGGAAGCTGTAATCTTATCATTCCAGTCATATTTAATACTTTAGAATCTTACTTGAGCTGAGTGCTCTTTTCTTGTCACTGCTACTAATGACACTATCAGTAAGTAACCTATCAGTCAATTTGATGTAAACATCAAAGCCATGCAGGGAAAAAAATATGCTTTTTAGGGACGGTGAAAAAAATGAAGAATAATAATTTAAAAAAACAAACAAACAAACAAAACCCTGAGCAGCTTAGGAGCAATGCAGCTGCATTCTACTTCATTATCTTTTAAAGCCAGGAAAGCGCCGCTGTAACTGGGTTTGTTCCCCTTGAGGAACTATTTACCTCCAACAATATTTCTTTGTATTTTCTAAGTCTTTGCAAGTTGGAAAATGTGTTGTCTTTTTTTGTTTTTGAATACTACATCAGAGGGAGGTGTTTAATTCACAGATGTAACCTCCAAGAAATAAAACAAAACAACACAGTGAATTTGTGAAATTAAAGAATTTAAAAGGCAAATTGTAATTTCCATCCTCTTGTCTTTTGACAGTTCTTGTGTAAATATTTTTAGTTTTATTTTGGAAGCCACTGATGAGGTCGTGGTCCCCAAATTCTAAAAATCTCAGCTGTTACTACAAATTGTACAGACTGTTCGTAACAAGAAAAAAAAAAAAAGTAACATCATCTTACATAGTGGGATTTAATTGAGTGGATATTATAATAAGAGAAATAATGCTGTGGTGAAAATGTTCACATGAATTCAGAACTGAAAATAGAGGACACAGTCTCTGAATATTTAATGACCGTCACATTACCCCAGCCTAATCAAAAGATCAGATTTGCAGTTGTTTTTACTCACACAGTTTATGCATAATGTACTTCTGTTATGCAAGTGATGGGATTTGCTGTATATTTGCATGGATCCTCAGAGCCAAGCTCAGAATGTTTTGAGTCGACTAAAAAGCCACGGGATCTTTGTGTGCGAGAGATGAGGGTGAAAACAAGAATAAAATATACTTACTCCGATCAGTACCGTGTATTTTTAGGTCATTACTTTTAAACATGAAATAATCTCTTCTATCAAGAAAAGCACTGTAATACTTCCAGGCTCAATGAGAGATTATGTGGGTTTTCAGCAGTTTATCATCAGTTCCCACTGAGTAGCTCTCAAGAATATAGTGATCAAAACGTGATGGATAGCTTTCACATTAGCCCTCATCTGCAATCCCTCTTGGCAGCACCCATAGAGGTATTCATTCACGCTCAGCTATGTAGGCATAAATGTGAATGTACGTAGTCATGCAATCTGTCATGCTTGGTCATAGCACACTGGGGAGCAATTAACTTTAATCAGGCTTCAACTGGGTCAGTAATTCCAAAAGCAATCACAATACTCCAGACATTTTGACATTAAATGTTGACTTGGCACCCTGGCAGCTCATTTCCTCGAGAACTGATTCATGTTTGTTATCCATGATAATTGTCATTTTAAGTGGATGTCTAGAGATTCTGTATTTGCAAACACTCATTTGACTTTGAAATTGTTTCAAATGACAGTTCAAGGCAGAAGGAACTAGTGTTGAAATGGTTATTCGATTAGTTAATTAGTCTAGTATTTTTACAATCTGTCAATCAAACGTACAAGGCATTTATTAAAACTGTACTTGAGTGATTAGTATTGCACAACAAAAAGTTGGGGAGATAGATTAAAAATATGCAGCAGAGACTGAGAGATCCTTACTTTTATTCCCCAGTATGGGTCAAGCTCCAAAAACCTTGGAGCTGCTTAACATTCAGTTAGTTTCGACTTGGTGACATAAACTTATTCTGCAAACCGATTCTGCAAAACTCTGGATTAAATGTCTGCATACAAATAAATAAATATCTGCATATGATGGTTTTGGCAAATGAACTATGATTAAGGAATAGTTAGCACTTGGCAACTAAGGGTGTTGTTGCATTTCCCCCTTGGTCTAGTTTCTTTTCCAAGCAGAAAAAATTCAAATGACCCAAAATCCATCACTAAAAGCCACCTGAGAATGTTCACTCCACTCATTGGTCAGATGTGTCTTAGGTGGGAGCAAGAATGACTTTTCTTCCATAGGAAGAAGGCCCTGGCAATGTACTTCATTGCACTGGTCCAGGTTGGATCTTGACTCAGTCTCTGGCTAGCTGCTAGCAACTGTTGATTTCACTCATCTGCATCCCTGTATGCAAAGCGCACCTGACTACAGTAGCTGTTTAGCTCAAACTTGCAGGATATGCTTTGTAGTTGGGTCAGATCACATTCTCACCACAAACGAACCACTCCAGAATCCATTTGGGACTAGACCCAGTCCAGTTCCTCAAAGGGTCTTGGTGCTGTTGTTTTGGACCACACCTGAGTACAACTGGCGTGTTCAGATCTTCCCCATCAAATACTGTGATGAGCTAATCATCTGTGGATGGCCTTAGACCCTCAATGCCTGGGAAATGCCCATGTCTTTCACATTCCATGTCCCCAGCTTGTAACTCAGGCTTTCCCTTACAAACTTGTGGTCTTTCTCCAGTACCACAGAACATATTACACAACTGTTTCCTGAGGCTGAGTAGTGCTCCACAAGACTGGTAAATGAAACATAATATTCCACTTTTTGCTGTTAAAGTGGGTGGGGGTATTTTTGGAATTGAGGGTCTCGTATGATTGCAAAGCAAATTTGTGATTTGTGATACTTGGCAACATACATAAACTTGACTTCAATGTGTGAAATAGTTTAATTCCAAGTGCCAAACTTTTGCTGCTTTTCAACTTTTCAAATGTGAAGTTTTAGACTGTTGGCCAGATAAAAACAGACAATTTGAAGCATCTTGCAATCTAGGGGTAGTCATCTGATGGACATTTTTCACATTTTTGATATTTTATAAATTAAATTGTTAGTCAGGTAGTCTAAAAATATTTGATAGACTTTTCAAAATTATAAATAAGTTTAATTAACTTTAATTCTGTATGTAGTCATGAAGACCTGCTGTGCTTTTTTGTCACTGCTTTTTTCTTTACGTATTTGAGTGTGTGTGTGTGTTTGTGTGTGTGTGCGCACGTGTGTGCGTGCATGTATGTGTCAAGTCCTTGTTTACATCTGTTCCAGTGCACCGGGTTCATTGTGAGTGAGCATTTATTCGATAAAGGCTTAGAGGGATTTGAGATGAATCTTGTTTCTTTGTCGTTTTCTGCTCCCTGTTTGATTTTGGTATGAAGGCTGAAGATGAAGATTAGAAAGAGCTGTGCCACCTTAAAAGGATATGTTGGGACTATCTCGAAGCACTGTGCCTTACATTTGACCTCTCAGATGATTTATTTATGACTCAATCTGACCCTGTAACTATTCAAATTCAAAGGTGATGTATCTATAATCACTACAAATTAACTTGTCCTCTGTAATAAAATCCTACCGAGGCCTGTGGTTCTTAAACATGATCCTACTGGTCTCCTTCACAGTGATGTCACCTTGAAGCTTCACATTAAGAAAACCTAAAAAAATTTCAAATCTGCAACCAGCTCTAATCTCACTCATTCAAAATAATCTTGCTCTTTTGAGAAGACCACACTTGATTGTATAAAGAGTCAGAGCTGGAGAAAAGTCAGTGGTTTACCCTGTTAAAAAAGTGTGTCTGTGAAAGGATATCTGAGACACGAGTTCACTTGCATCTCTCACTGACCAACACCTGCATGTGAATGCTATGCCCTCACAGGTATCAGACAACCAGTATTATCTGCAAATATTGCATTCTGTGGCTTCCAGTACAGTAAATTTACATGGAAATTCCTGGGCTTGGAAGCCATAAATTCTTGTGAAAATGTATCTCTTTAGAGCAAATGGGCTGTAATTTAGCTAGATTTGTCATGTCAGGATCCCTAGAATCCCCAGTGGAAAGACAAATGCTGTACCTGTTTGTGTCAGATTGATAGTTATGACATAAGTTACACGATACCCTGCTGCTCGGGCTTATCTGATGGAGCTGCGAGCTGACACATTACAGAGAACACTGGTGTCTTTATCAATATTCACTCTACGTCCGGAACTGCTTCGAACAGATGGCTTTGCTGCTCTTTTTACATAAACCCACAAGAAATTGTTTCAACTCTTGCATACAAAACACAATGGAGGTTCAAATAATGGGTTGTCACTCTGCATGATGTCCACATTTCTGATGGATTCGGACTCATAATGGATTCTTAATTAATGCTTGTAAGTTTTGAAAGATGCCGGTGCCTGCGCGAATGATAAGGCTCTCTAACCACCCCACACTCGATTTTTGTAATCAGTGGACATGAACGTGATGATGATGATGATGACGATGATGATAACAGCTCTATTTAGATTCCTCGGTGTCTGTGCAGGCACCAGTCTGCCATACATCCATCTGCGCTGTTCTAATATTCTCGAACGTGGGCTGAGAGCGTCATTTGTCTTAGGTGTCAAAGGCACTTGACATTACAGGCCCTCCGGCTCGCATCTCAAAGAGAGGCTGAAAGGGATCTGCCAGGCGATTTGGAGCCATCTGAGACAGCACTGATCTGTCAGAAGTCTCTTCTTCGTGCACTTTAAAAGTTATCCACTACGATGACTTTCAGGAAACTTGAGCTAAGGCCTAAGACCAAACCTGAACTGCAAAGAGGAAGCCAGTCGACAGGCTCCAACATGCTGCAATGAGAAGATGAGCAGATTATTCACTGAGTGTTGCAGCATGATGGGATTTGGCCCATTTAGCAATTCACCCAAAGCCAGTTAAGTGGCGGGGTGGAGGCTAGCAGGAGGCAGAGCAGCGCTTCAATCGATTATGTGCCTTTTTCCTATGTGTCTTACAAGTCTAAAATTATCTAACTCAGCTCTTAAATACTTTCTGCACCACATAATTTCTAGATTTTTATGTACCAGAATTCTGAGAAAACAGAAATATTTGCAAATTCCATTGAAGTATAGCCTTTTTCACTCGCTCTCTTCCTGTTCTAACCTATCTGGGAGGGAAACTTGCATTGCTGCTATGTCTGATAAATGTCTCAGCAATGATTTATTTCCACCAGATACCCATAACGTCACTGTTCTGTCAAATTCACTCACACTGATCAAGGAGCAATTTCAGCAGATACACTAGAAGGTCTTTTTTGATTTAGTTTTTGACATTTTTGCCAATATGTCTGACATGCAATATATGCAAATTGAACCTCTCTAATAAGCATCTTCTTTGGTTCAATTGGTTCAGACCTTTTTTCCCTCATCTGACAGTCTACGCATCTAATTTTGGTCATGAAAATAGCCTTATTATTTTCCTGATAAGGGCATGCCTATTGAGATGTCACTATTCTGCTCTCGCGGAGCAATCACCCCATCCATTCAATTTGGATTCAAAATATCACTTGCATTTCTCAGGGGAGATTGTTACCTCTCCACAGCATGTAGGTACATGCACAAATGCATGCATACACACACATGTGGGCACCTCATCATTGTCATCTTGAATAAGAGTTGAATGATGGATGGTTTTGGGATGTATTCAAGGCCAAATAGGAACACTGAGTTCTCTTACCAGCTCCTACAATCGCTTGCTCTCTTCTCTGCCGTGAGGAGGAGTCCAAATATGGCATCAATATGTGCTGTTGATATTTTCCTCAGCTGAAAACAAAGCAATGGGTGGTTTGAGTTAGGGGCTAGTGAGACACACATTAACTACCTGTGAAGAAAGAGCATCAAAGATATATATAACAGTGCCTGCTGCCCCTGGGAGGTTCTGATTCCGCCCGGCATGGTCTCTGCACTCCTTCTGTGGGTGCGTTCTCCCCGAGAGGTTGAAAAATGAACGGCACCAAAGCCGATCTGAGGAACTGTTACAGAGCAGCTGCACTGTGAAATTGATATTAATTGAAATTGATTATTCAATCTGGGACACATGGGTCATTAATTTCTAATCTCTGCCTTCAATCAATAATATATCCCTCTCTCTAGAGCATCTTTTTTTACAGCTTTTAACTCTTGTTTATGAATAAAAATGATTACAATGATAGCATTGCTTAATTAAAGCAGAGGCTTTTCTGCCTCATCATTATTTTACTGAATTTCATGCCTCTACAAGAGAAAAAAAAAGTCATTAAGCTAAAAGAAAAGAAAGATTAGGAGTAGGAGGAAACTCCTTGTTTGAACTCACTCCTTTGCATTAAAATGTTGGCACTCTCACTCAAATTCTGCTTTACTAGTTTGATTCATTTCAATGTCAAAGACAAATATGCTGTCTAATCTATGGATCTGGCTTTTTTTTTTTTTTACCACAGCAGAGTTGGGAGGGGACAGCAAGAGTCTGTACGATGATATATAGAAGGCTGTCAGGTAATTTAACACACCCTTTGGGAGCCATGTTCTTCCGCTCTTGAGCAGCAGAGATTCAGCTTCAACCGATTATTAAATAGTACTGTATGCATACTGCATAGTTTTGCAGTTAATATGAAGGAATCCATGTACTTTAACATGTTGTACTTTTTTTGTAGATTACTCATTATGTACACCAATGGACAAAAATTTAACTGTGACTATTGAATGACACATTTGGCTTTCTCTTTGTGAAATTTATTACTTTTTTGGTGTTGTTGTTTCCCAGTACCTTTCTCATCACTATCGGCAATTTACAGGTAATTTACAGCGATTTAGTTTTTCAAACATCTGTGAGTAATTCCTTTGTGTCTTTTGTGAATTGCATTGTGTGGTAATAGTGCAAAGTGCTTGCCTGACCATTGAGAGCAATTTGGGCTTCAGTATTATGTGGACCAGCCCGTCCTCACAAGAAAAACAACAGTATAAGCCAAAAAAAAAAAAAAAAATGACTTATGGTTACGTTTATGCCATCTAGCGGCTGTTGTAATTATACCCATGGAAGTGATGCTGTTCAGGTGACGTCAATATACAGTTATATCCTTATCAGCAGGAGGTGGGTAGGCTGGGTTGGTTAGATAGCAGAGATGGCAAAAAGACAAAAAGCAGCCTTTACTGCAGGAGACCGCTGTTCGCCTCTCGAGTCTTTCCCCACGAAAGATACTGGCTTAAGTATGCTGTTCGCTGCAAGATGCAGTGTATTTCACCGGTGTTTTGCACCGTGATTTGCAGTGGCTCAGGTGTCCAAATCATGATCTTTCCCTAACCCTAAGTGGTTTTTGTGCCTAGACCTAACCAGACCTTAACCACAGCGTTGTCACACCATAAAACATCCTTATATTATAAAACAGTCCTGTGAGTCGTTCTCCTGGTCCCCATCCATCCTCTAGAGGGCGCTGAAAACTCATATAGGTCTTTTTGGGAGTCATTGGAACAGGAGGACAGGATGAGTTGGGAATCAAACTGTGTGACTCAGAATTGTTCCAAAGCAAATCTGACTGTCACCCCCTTACATCTGTCAGACCACTTCTTTATTCAATTCACGGTCTCCTTACCAGAACATCCTCATGTTCCTCCAAAAATTGTCTCCTTCCACTGAAAGTGAGGTCTTGGCTACCTTGACTCCTCAAAATGAATTCTCCTCACTCCCTGTCAATGAGGCTACAGACACACTCTGGTACTCACTAGCCTCCTCTCTTAACAATCTCTGCCCTCTAACATCCAAACTTGCTCGTAACGTCCCCCCAGTCCATGGCTCACTGAAGTCATCAGGGAGCAAAAGGCAAAGCTCAGAGTGGCAGAAAGAAAATGGCATAAATCCAGAGAGTCCACTGACCTCAGTGACTATCAGGGTCTCCTAGCATCATTCTCCTCCAGTTTAAAAATGGCTAAGAAAACTTACTATCAGAACAAGATATGTGGCATCACAGATGCTAGAAAAGTGTTTTCTGCTTTTAACTCACTCCTCAATCCCTCTCCTTCTCTGACCTCCACACTGCTCACCCCAGACATGTTCTTTACTGATAAGGTTTCTGCCGTCAGTAACCAGTTCTCTGAGCCTGACCGACTCAGTCTGCTGCCGCCAGCTAACAGGGCTTCACACCTAGTCTCCAAGTCACACCAAGTTTCCAAGCTTCTACTGGACTCTCATCCCACTACCCATCTGCTGGACCTGATACCATCCATCCACCTGACCATTTCCCCTGCACTTAAGCCCACAGTCACACATATCATCAACTCCTAACTTACAACGGGTGTGTTCCCCACTGTCCAAAACTTGGGTGTCACGACTGATGACCAATTAAATTTTAAGGTTCACATGGCCTTGATTGCTTGGTCATGTCGATTTGCCCCATACAATATCAGGAAGATCAGACCCTACCTGACTGAGTATGCAGCATAATTCCTGGCACAGGCTCTTGTAATATCACGCATTGACTACTAGAACTCCTCACTGGCAGGTCTCCCTGCATGCACGTTCAAACCTCTGCAGATCGATCCAGAACGTGGCAGCACATCTGGTCTTCAACCAGCCCAAAACAGTACATGTCACCCCACTGTTCATATCCCTCCACTGGCTCCCAGTTGCTGCCCACATCAAATTCAAAACCTTGACGCTTGTTTGCAAAACAGCAACTAAAACTGCTTTCACCTACCTGGACTCCCTAATTCAGGTCTACGCTCCCTTCTGCTCACTACACTCTGCCAATGAAAGGTGCCTGGTAATACCACCACAACAAGGGCTTTAAGTAGCTAGCTGGACTCTTCTCTTCTGTTGTTCCCCGGTGGTGGAACCACCAATCTGCAGAATCCCTCTCCATCCTTAAGAAAAAGCTAAAGACCCAGCTCTTTTGCAAACACCTACACACCTGATAGACACAAAAAAAAAAAATTCTGCTAATATGCACTCTACACATTGCCTCTGTGCACCTATGGCCTGTCGGACTTGAACTTAGCCTCATGGCATTTACATTGTTCTCTCCTGACTAGATCCTTGCTTGTGTTATATCAACTATCTGGTGTACGTTGCTTTGGATAAAAGTGTCTGCTAAATAAAATTGTAACACTGTAACATTGTAACATCAAACCGCCAACCCTGTAATTAGTGGGCGACCTGCTCTACCTCATGATCCACAGCCTATTTTCAGGTTGTGTCACTAACATTCACAATTTATTTTAAAGAGTAATCAAACACACACACACACACACACACATACAATATTCGGCATGAAAGTTTATCCCAAAAGGTTCACTTACTAGTTATTTCATTTTGCATGGTCTTCCATAGCAGATGTTTGCCCTAGATAGCAAAGATAGCTCCATTGTCATCTAAATTATGTAGCTTGATAACACCATCTAACACCTGTTATCCTACCACATCCCCCTCACATGCTCAAAACCTGCTGGCATTAGTATGGAATCAGGACAGTGCTAGTGACCACATTTTTGACTGCAAAGCCTCTGAAGGTTTCATATATTAGGTTTCTTCCATACAAAATGCTTATTGAAATGCAGGCAACTATGTTCTAACAACCAACCACTTTATGTGGACACATAAATTAACTCAGGCTTCTTCAGGCAGAGTGGTGTGCCACAATACAGGCTGATTGGGCGTTGATTATATTTGTTGGTTCAACCTTAATTATCCCGGCTGTTTGGTATGCATCTCCTGCCATTGATTGCCGACGCATATCACCATGAGGTTGCAAGGAGCAGCATCAACAGCGACGTCTCAAGTGCCACTGAGTCTCCTAATGATCATTTCCCGGCACTCCAGGCTTCGGGATTTGATTTGGAGAACGTGTCGTCATTGGAACGGAAGCTTTTTCAACAAACACACACAAGTATTGCTTTTTCATGAACTTGCCTATTTTTGAATCATCAGTCTTAAGAATGTTAAGACCTGCTTTCCTCTGAAGTGATTGAATTACCTCTTTGCCTTCTGTTATTTACATAAGAAGTATCTCTGCAAGCCTACATAACTAATTTGTAAACTTACCTTGATTGTGTGGTTTGTAACAATTTTGGACTGGTGGAAATAATATAAATACATAGCTAATATCATTACATCACATTAAGATTTGTGATAACAGGCAAGAAAGACCCAGATACAATCATATAATCATCTAATTTGATCTTGGAATATGTTATTGATTTCTATGCTTTTTCAATTAAACTGGTGTCAAATGAGGATCAGGGGCAAAGCAGAGATAAAAGCTGCTATCTTATAATACCATTAGGATTTGATAAATATGTGGCATTAAATCTATACTATGTAGGATTTGTCAGTTACTCTTTGTAAACAAAGCACTCTAAGTTGGGCCCTCCTTCCTGGCTCAGTGAGCGAGCAAGAGAGAGAGAGAAAGAGAGAGAGAAGCATAGGTCGATCGAGCTAGAGAGTGAATGAAGAGAGCTAGCGGCGCTGGCGCCAACAACGCCATGAATCAAAGAAATTAAACATTTTCTGATTGTTTTACGGCAGTTATGTTTTAAAGCACAAATAAACACACTCAAACCTCCGCACACCTCCGCACAACCCTGCAGGAAGGTGTCACAGATTTTTTTTAACTGCATCTCTTATATATGAATCTGTTTTCCTGATACAGTTGTTTTCAACACGGAGGCTTTCAACACAGGAAGGCTTTGGAACAAAGATTTTCTGCCTCATGTATGTACAGCAGCTATACTTAAAAGGAACCCTGTGGAGTTAATGACCACCGGTAGCGCTATGCGGCTATTATTTTGCACTTGGGGTCAATGTTTTGCTTGTTTTCATGCATGCATGAGCAAAGGCAGTGAAGAAGAAGACTGCTAGGATGTAAACATGGATGAAATAATGCAGGTTTCAAATTGTCAGAAAACAAACAAACGAACAAACAACAACAAAAAAACGACTTTGTGAATGTTTTATGAGGAAGGAAACACATTCAACACCTTAAACTTGTGTATTGTACTTTTGAATTTTGAGGTGCAATGTATTTTCACTTTGTGCTCCTTTATATTTCTACTCCACAATATTTTAGGGGGCAATATTGTACTGGTATTAACTTAAACTGGACAGATTGCGGTATTACTAGACAACATGATTTATAAAATACAGAAAAGTAGAAAACTGATGATTGCCAGCACAGATGATAAGTCCTTAAATTGAAGAATTTCATGACAACTGGGCAAACTCTGGAACAACTACAAAATAGATCTTGTGGTGAGATTGTTTTGACAAATAATCCATTTAAGTGACATATTAAACAACCTTACAGTATATAAAGTAGTTAATTAATAATAATTAGCTCCATTACAACCAGCAACATTAAAAAAACTGCTTATTTGTTAATCTATCGGTAAAAGTCCAACAGTGTAATGCACATAAGAATTAAACACTCTAAAATGGGCCATTCTCCATCATGAAAACTTTTACTTTTGATACATTTTATAATATTACTCATGTACATTTAAGTTTTAAATGCATGGCTTTTATTTTATTTTGGTATTGCTCATATCAGTAAGATGGGATAGTGGCTTTAATATGGGCCACTATGTTTGCCTCAGGTCCCTTTACCTGATTAATGTGGCCCTGGTATTCCTTCTTTTGCTTTAAGTAAAGGGTGTGAATACCTCTTACCCCACTGCCATAGTAAGTAAATGACCTCCATTATAACAGTGTGGAGCTGAGATGGTGTAATAACTGTGTGAGATACATACCTACCAATAGTTTGAGAAATGAATAGCCATTTCATTTTCATCCTCCTCCTTTCACAGCTGATTTCGCTTTTATATACAGTATATGTTGGTGTTCCTATCCATTTACATTAGCTTTGTGAAATATCATATAATGAGCCCAATTCAAATGACCCCGTTCGGACAGAATTTCCATTATCTAAGGGACAAGTCTGATGCTTGATCAGCGTTAAGTAGGTAAGTGTTACTGTATTCAAGCATCGTAGCACTGTATGGAAGTGGCAGTTACGTAAAGAAGAAAAAGTGCTGATTTCACACTCCACTCCCCTAACACACAGACAGACTCAGACATTGACTGTGGAACAATGTATTTATAAAAATGTGACACAAATCCAAATAATTCATAAATGACCTTGTCTAGCGCCTGTGCCTCTATCCTCTGATGAGTACATGTCACAGCAAAGGATTCTCTAATAAGTGATGCATTGGAAAGCCTGGCCAGAGGATCCCTAAAGCAATTCTTTTGTAATTGATGTTGCAGCATAAAATGGCTCTCAGTGGGCCAGGCTGATTAGGTTGTTTTTTTTTTTTTGTTGCTGTCTAGCCATTTGCCTCTTTCAAACAGTCACTCACCAGGTGGAATGACAGTTTCACATCCAATTACCTCATTAAGCCCGATTGCATTGTGTGTGTCCTGTCATGTGTTTCTCATCTCATCTCTAAATGCGTGTTTGCAGACTAGAAGGCTCTGTATATTATGTTAAAGTCTGATTATTGATTATCTCTTACATTGATGAACTGTGTGACAACAAACACAGACAAGCTGCTTGAGTTTATTTTTTATTTTTTTTATTTTCTGTATTCACTGCCATGTGGACCCGTTGGACTCAATGTAAATGTCCTGGTGTTCCACTTACTCCTCCATCCAACAGGGTTCATCAAGTCTAATCAGATTTGTGGTCTGCTGATTCCCCCTCCTTGTAACAGACACAAGAAGAACAGAAATATATCTGTGTATATGACCTTATAATTTTTGTCAAATCAGTTTAGTGCATTCTGAGGCACTGCATGAGCATTATAAGCATCACATGCAGAATCTTAGCTAACTGTGCAATATAACACATGATACAACCTGCATAATACACTATCTGGTTACATTAACGTGCAGCTGCCCGGTAGTACTAGACCCGGTGGCCCTTGCATGAGGTGCTGTTTGTAACATATGCTATTTTAATATGACAATTACAATAATGCTCTAAAATGGTTTGCAATGTGCTTTTGCTGCCTTGTGAGAGGCATTTCTACTCAAGCATAGTACAATATTTGTGTTGTCTGGCGCCGTGCAATTGGTGTTATTACAATGATGTTGTGTGTGTGTGTGACGTTTGAAGGAATATTTACATAATGAAAGCAGAAGCAGCATCCAAGTCAGTCTCTCATCATCCATGCTGATGATTTCATGCCGTTTCCTCCACTCCGTGTGTGGCCCGACTTACAAGGACATTTTATTGTGGTGTTTCTGAAGACACTTCTCTCAATCATGTTAGTAAAATATATAAAAAAAAAAAAAAATAATAATAATAAACAGAATGGATCAAAATAAAAACTACTTTTGAGAAGTGCACTGGATTTTTTATCTGTTAAAATAAAAGTATATAATTGAATTTTTAAGATGTAGCCTACATGGATAGTTGTAAATATGTTAATTAAAGGGCAGTTTTTTTGTTTTTGGCCTCCCTCCAATAATATAAAATATATAATAACAAAACACACAAGTACTTTTACCTTTGATACTTAAGTAATACTCATGTACTTTCACCTCAGATGACTAAAATCACATTGTCATATTGCTCACTGTCTAAACATTTGAAATGAAAGTAGTTGATTTTTAATAAGCAGGCTTCTTGAATAGTCATACATATGATAATACAAGTTAGAATATAATAAAATATTATGAAGGGCAACTTGGTACCATATAGCAGCATATTGTAGTGGTTGACTTTGCAGCTATGTGTGTATGTATGTATGTATGTATGTATCTATCTATCTATCTATCTATCTATCTATCTATCTGTCTATCTATCTTTAATGTTCGAAGATACTAAATGTTAACTGATTTAATAATTAACACTGAAAGAAACACAATAACAAATTAAAGTCCAAACACCAAACACCTTTCAATACATCTTTCACCCTCTTATTCCCTGCACATCTACAGTCGATGCAGCATTGCTTCCTAATGAATGGCATTCATCTGGCACCGTGAGTAATGTCATTTTACAATGCATCATAGCAGCTAATAAACTCAGGATTGATTTGTGCTTATACAAAAACACATCAGGCGGAAACCATCACATCGGTAATAAATTGATGCTGATCTGGTCGTAGGGACAGAGCAGCAAAATGCCAGGAGAATTTTATTTATTTATATTTTTTGTCTTATCGGAGGCTCCTCAGCGGTACAATCGATCTCAGTGCAGAGCCTTTTGTTCTCTGAAGTAATAAAGCAGCGTATTGATTTATTGGCGGACGACAGTTACCTTTTGCCTCCTCCTCCTGTTCTCTGTTTCGTTGCACTGCCAGGTCCCGGGGGAGGAAAAGTTTGGTCTGTATGGAAGCTGGAGCCTGACACTTTGCCACAGTACAATGCACATCCATACTGACATTGAGAATTACACTCCCTGTGAAAATACAATGCAAAAGGTATTGATCTGGACAAGTAGATTTCTCTGGAATGTGTGTTAGGACTGAGGGCTTTATCATTGTGCACAAATATGTTTGTTGATTTTCTGACTCTGTCAAATGGCCAAACAGGCCCCGTACTAATCCCTACTCAGGGATAAATTATCTCCTTGAGTTGTCATAGTAAGTGTGAGCATCGATAATTGTGTAAATGTGAGCAGGAATTAATGCAGGAAGCAAAGTGGCAGATGTGAGAGCAGAAGCAACCTGACTCAGCTTAATATCAGCTGCACCAACATCAATACGACAGAAAGCCGCTGTCCAACCCTTGGTTTTTACATAAACTGCATACGGAGAGTTCACACTAAATACATTTTGAACAGATCCTGTTCTAAGATGACATTTTAAATAAGAACATTCGAATTACATATTGATATCCCCAAATTAGTCAATTTTAACACATTCAATCTTCATATACACTCTGAAAAAAATAAAGCATGATTCCATGGACCCCTGGAATTTCAATTATATTGCATTGACCAAATCAACGATTGGATGTTCCTAATTGGTACAATAAAAATTTCCTAAGGCAACCCTGTCTCCTAGTTCTGTGTATGGTTAGGTTTAGTCAACAAAAGCATTTTGGTTATAGGGAAAGATTGTGGTTTCGGTTACATGTTGGTATGTTGTGACTGCAATCCTTTCCCTAACCTTCACCAATTACTATAAGAGTCTAAACATAACTATTTTTTATCATACTGTAGTTGCCAGAAATGGATACTGTAGGAAAAAAAAAATCTATATATGTTTGGCAGATACACATACATTCTGTATAAATATTTAGCAGCTTGGCAGATTCATTAATGTTCATTAACAATAAAAGACGTACCTCACTTTTCTCTTGCAATGCATTTGCTGTACATAAATGTAATTCCTAGGGGGCATGGTTGCCCATGGATGAAACTTTAACAATGTTCTTGTACACCATAAAGACTTACTGACAGATGTGTTTATGATTGTTCACTACATCTCCGTAATTGTTTCTGCATCAAAAACAAAAATCTGAAAGTTCTTTTTAACTCTGCTGAAAAGCAAAACCCTACAGAAATATTGTCATGGATTCACACTTAATTTTAAACAGCTACTTCAAGATAATAACAAAGTCAGCCTATTACCACCTTAAATATACAGCAAAAATCAGAAAATTCATGTCTAGACCAGATTTAGAAAAATGAATCCACTCCCTTATCTCTACATGGTTTGACTTCTATAATGAGCTTTTCTCAAGTCTTTGTTTTTTACAGAGTTGAGCACATCAGTCCAGCTCTTAATATCTTATTATCTTATCTATTATCTTATCATATCTGCTCTGGATTTAATGATTTTAAAGTATGACTGCTTGTTCACTAAATGGCTTTAGGACCAAACAACATTTCAGGTAATCTGCTGGAATATGAACCCACCAGACTTCTGAGGTCTCCTGGTACTGGTCTCTTGGTTGTTGGTGAAGCTGCTCTTAGCTACAAATCAGCACAGATCTGGAACAAACTTCTACATGGTCTAAGTTTGTTTTAGTACTTGATTTTAATATCTATTGCAATAGCAACATAGAAACATTCTATAAAATAAACTTGCCTTGCCTGTCTGGTTTCCAGCTTTAAATAAAACTTTTTAATTTTCCTAGATGTTGGTTTAAACAGTCCAAGGTCATCATCAGTAAAAATATTCTGCTGCTGGGTGAAATTTCCCCTCAATTTCAGTCAAGGCAGAATAAGAGTCAAAAGTCAGAGACATCATCTTCAATAAATTACAAACAGAGGATTTAATCAAGCAGATGTACATTGAATAGGGTGGACTTTTCTTTTCTCTGATACCTTTGATTGACAGACTACTAAAGGTCAGAGCCTCTCTAATCAAAGCTCACCTCTTGCCACCCACTCACATTGTCATAAGGAAGGCTGCATGCAGTCACTGGTGGCATAGAAAATGTAGCTATTTACAAGCTCACGATAATGAATTATGGCTAGCTGCCTCTGCAGGACAGGTTTTTAAAACTGAGTCTGGTAATTGCACAATGAGCAGAGTGCTGTTAAACAACATAATTACGGGTATACTACCTTGGGTTTTTTTTTTATTTTGCTGGAGGAAGAACACGTACTGTAGGGAGGGCAGAATTATTTTTAAGTCCTCCATTTCCATTTTTCTTTGAAAAGCACCATCCATATCCCTAATTACTCAGACTGTGTGGATGTTTAATTAAGTTTTTGGTGAAGATGAGTAAAATGTATTAGTGTTTTACCCCTGCAGTTTCATGTTTTGTAATCCCTTTCCCTCCTATGCAGGGTCGTAAAAGGGTTGGACTAGCCAGCTGTAGGAGACCGTTTTTGGACATTTAGTGACCTCAAAGTTGAAACAAAGTCACCACACACTCTCCAACACAACCAAAAGTGCTGTATTTCATTCTTCCAGAGCTGCTGCCGTGAAGCACTCATTTCCTCCATGTAATTGACACGGCTGTATCGACGAAAAGATGTGCTGACATTTGGTAATACATTCCACCACTCACGCATCTCATCAAACACTACTCATCCATGTACAATCCTCATCCAATGTAGCTTTTGACATGAGTTGGATTTGATTGGAGAAGCAGACAAATTGAGGTGATGACTGTTAACCTTCATAGGTGCTTGACTTCCCTTTGGTCTCCAGTGTCACTGAGGCATGTGCATATTAACAGATTAGAGGTGGCATCCTCTACCTGACATTAATAATGTAGGCAGAATGTTTGACCTACAGTACAGAGGCACAGCAGTGTTTGATCATGGTGACTGACCTACAAGTCCATGTTTGTGTATCTCTTTCACATCAATAACTCATAATTAATCTGAAGACATTAGTATAATAATTGTAAGCAGCTTGAGCTTGACCGTGACTGAATCACAACCTACAGCCTGGCTGGTAAGGTTAAGCTGGAAACCAATACCCAACCCAACGTTACCTTTACAGTATACTTTCATCACTTCCCACACAACATTTAAAGTTCTTGCAAAACTTGATTATATTCAGTGATGTTTGATAGTTCACTGCCAACATTTTTCAATAGCACAGGTTCATAAAATCAGATTGACATCATTTTGTTCATTTTCTGTCCTTTGAGCCTGTTCCAATAATTGAGTAAGGTTGGGCAAGGACTGTGGTCATGCTAAAATATTAAATGAAGCCATTGGACTTTTGGTATGAGATGGAATGCAAACCCAGGCTCCTGGTGTTAAAGGTATAGTCAGACATTCTGGAGAAAGATTGCTAAAATTTGAACTAAACACCCAAACAAATACACCTGCCCCCCTTCCCCCTTTGTGCTCCTTCAGAAGCTCCACTTGAATTGAACACAAAGTGCTGTGTGCTGCCTGAATCTAATTGGTATTTGGTCCCATCACCTTGTCTAAACTGGCCACGCAGCAGAGGCAGCATATCAGCAGCATGTCAGCAGTACAATAGCAACAGCTGCTTTCTCTGTCTGTGTCTACATTGGATCTGTTCGGCCACAGTACTGCTGTGCAATCAAGACGTGCTTGACAGAGCTCACAACACAATAAGCATAACTGCAGATGTACACTAAGTGATTAAAAAAAGTGTTGAAAAAGGCATCAGGTCACAGTTACCCATATAAAGTGTGAGTGGGGTGCAAGTCACTACACAGCTGGAGTAGCTACATTGGTTAAAGTGCATGTATCTGTTCCATCACACATAAGACTGAGAAGATTGGAAAACATAGCTCAAACACATCTGGTGAAAATAGGATGCTACATGCAACACACTGCAGAGAGAGAACGTTTGAAAGATGAAAACAGAAAGAAGCAGGCATGCCTTTTTCTTACATTTCTTTCAATAAAAATACATTTTATTACTTGCACCCCCAAACCTGGTACTGGTCCTGTACACTATGTTTAAAAATGGCCTGAAACCTGCACTGAACCATGGAACCTGTCAGTTATTGTCAAGTACCGTAGCCGACCTCTGCCTTTTACTCGCCTGCTGCAATTTTTATTGTGCACCAATGTATCAGATTTGGCAGGAAATTTACTTGATGGGTTTACAGCATAAGTGAGTAAAGCTAAAAGTAAGTAAAACTGTAAATAATATACTGTTGTTTGTTCTTAAAGAGGAGAACAAATAGGTTCCCATGTAATAGAACCAAATAGTGTCCATATAATTTTAAAATAGCCCTATCAAGGTGAGTGACGGTTTATAGATTGATGATTGGAAATGCTACACAGTGCATCTTTTAACTTGTTTGTCTGAACTGCTAGTGTGGATGAAGTAAAAGAAAATATGTGTGATTAGACATGCAGTGTTTTTCTCATCTCTTTGAGTTTTAGGTTGTTTGCTGTTGGAACAGAATTTCCTGGGTGAATTTTTGTGAAGTGAAGTGAGCAGAAAATGCCGAGACACATTGACATAATTGCAAAAAAAAATACTCTGATCATTGCTGCATAGCTGTTATAATCATTTAGATCAAATTCATTTACCCCAACTCCAATTTGTAACAACTTTTTGAGTATATTTCAAAATTAGAAGATGTTAAAAGTATCATGAAAAATATTCCAACAGCTGGAATTTGTTATAACATGATGTTTTAATATCAATTTATCTACAAAATTTTGACTGACACCACTGTATTCTGGTCTTCATGGAAAGTGCACTGTCACTGAAGCAAAGGAACATATAAAAATTACAAACAAACAGACATTTTTACCATAAAATGTCCAATCATCTGGCATTGGTACTTACAGTATAAATGAGCAGTCATATTGCAACAGGATGGTTCAACTTTATGTAGTGGTATCTGAATTCCTACTTTTGTTTAAGAGTATGTTCTTGAGAAACAGTTGTGTATTTTCTCACCGATCCACCTCATTCTTTATGATATAGCACTGAAGGTAGTCGCCACAAAACAGAAACCAAAACAACCAGATGAGTACATTCTTCAGCTGCCCACAGCTGGTCCTCTCCTGATTAACCATACAGTTTGGTAATCCATAGAGACAGAGCACAACTGTAAGCATTTGCACCATGAATGGCACAATTCACATGTTCAGGAGTTTCTTTGTGGATGTTTACAATCCAGACCTCCCATCAAGCAGCTGTTAACTGCACAACTTTGTGGTCTCATACTCTAATGAATTGGGCAGACGTGAGCTGAAGGCCTGTAAGGAGGCATGAATGCGAACCACCTCGCTGGCAGTCAGTTTAAGCCGATGTCGGAGAAGACAGGCAAACAGGTCCAACCTCTGTTGACCTGGAGGGGACAGCCGGTTCACCCGGTCTCGTATTTCCAAGAGCTGAAGCATGGCAGTGTCCTGGGAACCTTGGGTGTATGGATAGTCCAGCTGTAGAATCAAGTCACGAATTGCCTCTGGGTCAAAGTGCATGCTGTAGCCAAAGACCTGGATGCTGTTAATCTTCATGTAACCCAGGTTACGACCAGGATCTGTCATTTCTAAAGGCTCGTAATAAACGCTGTCATTCACTCCATCCTGAGTCTTTATCCTGCTACGAAGGTAGATATGGATGGTTTCAAAGAACGTCTTCCACTTGTTGCCTAGCGTCAGAGTCCAGTTATAACACTCGAAGGGCAGGTCCAGCTTAGTGGCCTGCCAGTCTGGAAAATTGTTCTCATTGACAGGGATGTACCAGCTTTCTGAATGACTCCCACCAAAGGGGTTGATGTAGAGAGTAAGGGCAGGCTCCAGTGTGCTGTTCTTTGTAAGGCAGATCTGAAGGGATATTCCCAGCAGCATGTGGACCATGTTAGACTTGTACTTGTTGCTTTTCAACGTCAGCAGCATCCTCTTTCTCCACGATGGATCAAACCAGCTGTTGAGTCGCATGTCATTGCTGATGAAGATTGCATGGACCTAACAGAAAAAAAGACATGAAAACAGTAAGGACATACTGCACACATAAACACAATAAGTACATACCTATAGTGAATACATTTTAATTGCATCAATTTACAGTAAAAGAAAGATCTCAATTTATCATTTGAATTTTAATCATTGGCTGTACAATAGTCAGTGCTTGTTCACAAATAAATGAATTATGTGAGGTCTACAGTCTTGACATTTTTGCAGTGGGATGGGGATGACACACAAAGGTATCTGGCTAAAGTTTAATCAGGTGGTTATGAGGTATGCATTTTAAACCACATGTGCATTAGAGTGTTTGTGGCACTCAAAAGGTTATGAGGTATGCATTTTAAACCACATGTGGTTTGAAATGCATACCTCATAACCTTTTGAGTGCCACAAACACTCTAATGCTGATGTGGTGATGTGGTGTGGGTCCAAATAAAATTTTTTGTGCCAAGTGAGCAACTTTAATTCAAATGACTTGGGTGCCATCCTGGAACATGTTACTCTGTTCTCTTAATATATCCATGGGCAAAAATGTCAGCACAGTTACATTATAGAGCCAATAGTCACAGAAAAGTAAACGAGTAAAGCATTAAAAAAACAACTTAAAAGGCATACAAATAGCTACTATGTTGTCTCTTACATATGAAAATTTCACTCCATTTTATATACTTTTGTTTAACTTGACAAAAAAGGTCCGACTTGTTTTTTTTTAAGCTTGTAGCTCTGAGGAGGGAGTTGAATAACCCTACAAACTCAACTACTTTTATTTATATTGACTAGTATGATGTGGCAAAAAATGTTTTTGGTTGTACTGTATGTATTGTTAGATAAAACCTGCTGGACCAGGTAATATTTGGGATTCATGTAAAGCAAAGGCAATGAACCAAGAGCTGCCTCAGACATACAGAATATCTAAAACTCGGTACAACAAATATGAGGAAAAACATAAAAAAAGCAAGTTCCTCAGCAGCTAGAAGGGCAAGACTTTGTAATGCAGAGTGCCTCCCATGAGTGAATATATCCCTTCAAGGTTACTGCTGTGAAAGACAGCTCAGCCTTCGGTCAGCCTGACATGATTAAACAAAGGCTAAAAGAAAAATACCTCTAGCCTGCGGTCAGCTCTCTGCAGTAGGTATCCAAGCTCCAAATCCTGGAGGTCTGTCTCAAATCCCAGGTAGTTCTCTGTAGAGTCCGCCACCATGGGCCTGCAGGCCCCCTGCATCAGGGCGAAGCCTGGGTTGCAGCTCCCACAGCGGGTGTGGTTGTCTAATGCACAAACCGCACAGGCAGAGCCTTCCCCAACAGAGCAGGGTGGAGGCAGCTGACAGGGGCTGTGTTCGTATCGGCAGCTGCAGCTGTGGAGTTCCTCAGAGAATGCACCAAGCTGGTTGTTCTCTGAGCAATACAGGAGAGACTGGAAATGACTCAGCCAGTAGGACTGAGGCCTGCACCAGGGAAGGAGGAAAAAGAGAGAAAGGAGAGAGACAGGCAGAGAGAGAATGGTTATTGAATGGGGCATATAGGATGAGCTGGTTTAATAGTTAGTGGCTTTATTAGGTCCAGGACACCTGTCTGGGTCTGCAGACAGCTTGCTTGTTAAAAATAAAAAAGTGTCATCAGCATAATGTAAAGCATGCAGACAGAGCCGAGAGGATTCCAAAAAGCATGGTTTCCCTGTATATGAACACCTGTTATGACATGACTGAAATTCCATACTTAGATTATGTGACAACTGAACCATTTGCATGACAACTGAGCAAGCTCTGCCGACAGCACAAGATGTAGCTGAAGGCTACAGAAAATTTCTAGCAAATGGACTGTGGTAAGTATTCTTTTGTCAAAATAATATTTCCAAGGTAAATTGTGAATGTTCAAGCTAAATCTAGCCCAATTTTAATCTAGACATTTTAGCTATAAAAATGACCACATCCGTGAGCTAAATGTGTGTTTAAAAACCGGGCACAGTGGTTTCACCATCTCATAATAAATGTATCTCTAGGATTTATAGGCATTACAAGGTTTAGAGTTTCATTCTAGTCAAGCTTTGTATTATAGTCTTTGGGATGGTATGGAAGTGTTTGCAGGAATACCCTCGTGTTACTGACTTAGCTTGGACTGAGTATTTCCAGTTTTCATGTTTTTTTTTTACTTTAATTGCCAAATGTATAGGTTACACATACAAAGGATATGAGCACAAATGTTGGTGTTTAAAATGGAAGAAAATGCAAGACACAGTGGAGAGAGGGAAAGTTGTCTTTGATCAGTTTGTGACATAAATATTACAGTAGAAGTGCGTTACAGCCGTAGGGTAACCAACTCTCAGACATACATACAATTCTCCCATGTGGGCTGGAGTTTGATTCCCGTCTGTAGCACTTTCTTGACTGTGATCCCTTTACGCCTCTTATCCTCTTTGCTTGCTGAAGAGAAGAAATGCACAGTACACACCGCTGGCTTTCCTTTCAGAAAAAAAAGCTTTTTCTTTGATGAGGATGTATTGTGGTAAACTTTATGCTAATCTGAAAATGTTTGCTGGATTACATTTAGGGCATCCTTCCTCTGAATCCCAATCTTATTGTGTGCTTGGCAGTGGGAAGCAAGTCTGAGTTCAGAAAATCACTGATTTGAATATCAAAACCCCCTAATGGAAAAAGCGGTCGTGGGGAATGAACCGAAAGGGCTCTTTCTTTCCATCATGCGCTACCTGTGGTCAAGGCATTTCACCTCCCACAGCTTCAGCAGAGCAAAGCAGTCGCCGAGACAAGACTGCAGTTGTACTGTTAGTTCCCTGGTGTGATTATGTACAGCCTTCCTGCTCCCCGCAACTCTTCTTCCAAACCACTGCTGTAAATCACAGTGTCCTCTAACTTCTGGGCCATTTTTAAAGGAGCAGGCAACACTGTGTTTTGGAACTGAAATCCATGAAAAATACTGTTACTGTTTTGTGGGAGAAAAAAAAAATCTTGAACAAACAACTGTCACACTGTCAGTAAAAGGACTATCAAGCTTTCTTTCCGTGGAAAAATTAATAGTAATAAAACAAAATCATATGGACAAAAACCAGCAATGGTGGCACATCAGGCCTATTTCTCAATTAGAGATCCAGTTCATCCCAAAGGTGATGGATGGGGTTGAGGTCAGGTCTCTGTGTCTAGGCTAGTCAAGTTCTTCCACAAGAAACTGGGAAATCAACTTCTTTACGGACATGCCTTTGTGCAGGTCCATAAATCTGTTGGTCATGTTACATTAAATTCATTCTTTTTTTAAACAAGCAAAGAAAGACATCTGAAACGTTCAGAGAAGAAAAGGAAAGTGTCCTGATATGCAATCATCACACCTTCTGGCCATTGTTTCCTCTGTACTAAATGATGTGAGTGAAATAGAGTGAGGCTGTAAAGTAGGACTGGTGTGATCTACTGAATGCCTTGACAAGATCATTACAAAGCTATTCAACATTTTAGAATCAACTCTTAATTGCACTCTCTTAGTAGTCAAACAAAGATGAGATGAGTCTTCAGTGAAGCATTCACCTTGGCATGTGTGAAAAAATACTGAACCTCTTCTGTGGGAAAGGCCTACGCATAAGAAAGACATTTTCTAAGTTGATTGAAGCAGAAGTACTGAAAACATCACTTGAATGACAATGTGCATCATTATGCCTAATGGCAAAAGTTTTAGCACAGTGTAATCTGCAGTCTTATCATTACCCACCTAATAAAAGCCAAGTTGACTGGTGCTTTGACTGGCTTATTCACTCATAATTGTCAGCACAGAGGAAAAATACCCCCCAGGAAGCAAAATCAATCACATCTGTCTCATCTATCTCAAGTGCCATGAATAGGATCTTAAAGGGAGACTGAGTTTTTTTTGTGTGTGTTTTTTTTGTTTGTTTTTTTTCTAAGAGCTTCCGCTTCACTTCCAGGCAAACTGACAAACATCCTGATCTCTTTCCACTGAGTAAGGAAATTTCTATGAAGAGAGACAAAGAAAGGGGAGGCTTCACAGTTGATGCCATGCTAATAAAATAGATAAAAACTGCCTGAATGAGGGTGATGGCGCTCCCACTCCTTTTCCTGGCGAGTGGGTTGGAATATCAGCTGCATAGATCAGTGATTAATGTGGTTTGGCAATGTGGTGGAGAAAACGAGACAGATTAAGGGTGAGGGTGGGGGGGTGAGGGGGGATGCGCTGAGACAGAAAAGAAAGAAAACCAAGAGTCTGGACATTGAACAGAGTACACTGTATAGATTAATCCGCTGGTTGATTTATGTGTTGTGCTTTCTGGCATCGTCACCATTACTGTGGTGGTTCGATCGAAATGAACGCAGTGTGACTGACAGTGATGGTTGGATTCATCACCCGTCACCCCCTCTGACAGATGAAGGCAGACTATGTAAATGTGCATTGTAAAGGCGCTAATCTGTAATTTTGTAAATTTTGAAATCCGTAAAGACAAAAACACTTAAAATGACCTATATCTAATGATTTTTTTCTGACGAGTATCATTTTTCTGACATGCGGAAAATGACTGTCCTCTTTCAATAGCAAAGGGACAAGGTGCATTTAGTTGTTGTACCACCACAAAATTGAGGATTTATAGAGAAGATTGGGATGGACAGTTTGACAAACAACCATACAACCAGCCAACCAGCGAGTGTGCTTTGCATTCTGTCTCCTAACAACAGTCAATGTTAGTTTCTTTTAACCATGGATGCAATCTTTTCCTAACCTTAGACATATCCAAACCTTAATCATGGAGGTGGAAGATCAAAAAAACGCATGTATGAGAGGTTTTTGCAACAGTCATATTGGAAAACACTAACACATTTCATTGTTATTTGGGTATAAGATCTATGAATATTTAGACTTTAAAGGTAAGTCTGAAATCAGTTATGGCATATACTTCATATACTTACTTTTACCACTTTTGATCAACCCGAATGGATTTTAAATACTTTGCAGTAATTTAGATCTAGCCAGCATTAGGTTACACTTCATTAGACTTAATGTACTACCATATGATCATCAGTCAACAATCTTTTAGTCACTGATTTCCAGCTTTGTAATCAGAAGAAATACAGATTTTAATAAAACTGAATGAAACTGCAAAAGTGGAGTTTTATTCTTGACGGCCATGAAACTTAGAGAGTCTGGTTTCAGAGGCATTTCAGAGAATTTCATGGAGATGAAGTCCAGTAAAATGGAATGAAAATTTCATGATCTCATGCAGATTTCATGAAGCTCGATGAAGATTTTATGGAGCAGAGACTTGTGAATTTTTTTTTTTTTTTCTTTTTCTGAAGTTGAAGTTTAGTGTTGGAGAAGCTGCAAGCCAAGTAGGCTCTGTTTTGGTGATTGTCATGAAAAAGCTTGGCTGAATTTGGTTTAAAGTTGAAGGTCTTTTAGATCTCTAGCTTCCAAACAACATTGCTTTAATTGCATGTGGATGGTTGTATTTCAACTGGTTTCACTGGCTGATCATATTTTTGGCAAAAGCTACAAAAGTTATAAAAATCAGTAAAATTTAAAATCCTTTACATGCAGTTCACTAAAGGTTAATGTGAGGGTTTACAAGTGAAATGCCACAGCAGCAATGGCAGCTTATTTATTTCCACCTACTTCCCTGGATTAGTCTATAGAAAGAACTGCAGGCTGTGTCTTGATATACAGTAGGATTTTGCAAAAACAAATGCTAGAACCTTGCAACTCCTCTGAGGGTATACACATACTGAGCACATTATTAGGAACACCTGTGCAATCTGATGCAATCCAGTGTAACAACTCTGTCATAAATTTCACTTTTACAAAGCCTATATGTTTTCAGTTTTTGTTGACATTGTCAGAAAGGTGATAATTCTACTTTTGTTTATTATTGAGGTCGTAGTGGGTGGTGGTAGTGTACTGGACTGCGTTAGATTGCACAGATGTTCCTAATAAAGTGCTTGGAGAGTGTACATCAAACAGAAAGGGAGGAATGTACAAAAAGACGCTACATTAAAAAGAGACATTCAATGTAAAAAGTTTGGCTGCAGTAGCTTTACTCAGGATCAAAGTTAGCTTTGACTGAAAGATATTTAAAAAAGCATCAGATGTATGTAACTGAGATGTGGGTAGAGAGAATCAAAATGTATTTTTCAGTGCTCCACGTGCTCACCGTTCTCTTGGTAGGCGGACTTGGGGCTGTCGATGACATCTTTTGCTCAGACTGAAGAGCTTGAAGATGACTCTCTGGGCTCGTCTGGAGAGGACCCGCATGCTGTTCTCCAACTGCTCATATCGCCACTGGAAAAGGCTGTCCAGGGACCACAAGTGTTGGATGGTTGACACGTTCAGGAAATAGTTCTGCGGCAGCCTCGCATAGAACGCCTTGAATTCATCTGTAACAGCAGAAAAAGAAAGGGGATATCTGTATAATTTTAACAATTACATTTCCAAGAGGATCCATTCACTGTCCTCTGTACAGCATGCAACATTCTTGGTTACCACACCCATATTTTTACCAGGGTTGGGTAACTGGGCATGAGTATACAGTGTGAGATGTGACATTTCCTTTTAACAAATGATAAATAACTCGCAAAATAACATACCATGAGAACAGATTTATATTTATAGAGCCTAATTTTGATTTTTCTGTCTACGCCTGCAAGAAGAAATAATCTATGGCAGCGGTGGCTTTTCCATCAGTCCAGCTTGTGTCATATATTTACCAGTCAATGATGAGCACATTAAACAAAATTCCTTGTAAATAAATTGTGGTCACATCATATGTCCTGAATTTACGACTGGGCATGGATCACCTCAACAGTCTATTAAACAATTGATCAGCACACAGTGGAGTGTGTGATACTAGAGAATACAGAGGATACACCGAAGGCTGCATATCTCAGCCTCATTTGAGGGAGCGTTTGACATGGGACAGGCCTTGGCAGGCTGTTCTGAGATATTCAATCTAGAAATGCAGACTTTGGCGGATCAAGCCTCTGAATTGGGCCACGGCATCTGTCAGGTGGTGCTTTGAAAAAGTCCCTTTTAACATTTTGATCATAATCAGTAAAGCTAATAGGAAACCAAAGCATTCAGAGTGACACACTAAAGAGGGATAGAAATTCAGAGTAATAAGGTCATTTTTATTTGCTTACAACTTAATCATCACAGTCTTAATTTCACTTGGAGTAAGTTCATCGTGTTTAATCTAAATGAAACTTGAGCAAATTCATACTTTATGGACAGGAGGCTTTATTATTTCACACTCTGAAACTTAGCAATGAGCTTCAACAACAAATAACAGTTTGGACAGGAAAGGCCTTTTTGATACTATTATGTCCTTTTTTGTCACTATTTCGTTCAAGTTTAATAATAGCTTTGGTGCTGGGTAGCAGATGTTGTTTTTAATCTCAGTCTGTGTCAATAGTTAGACCACTTTCTGGCATCTTCTACTGCTGATAAGGCAGCAAGCTGGAAATCTGTGATATCCCTGGCTGAAGGACACTTTTATGACACTTGAGGATGTCTGCATTCTGGGCACGCACCTGCCCTCACTTTACACCCAGCTATTAAAACATAAACTTTGAAAGTAATTGCACTTAGGAATATTTCAGCCAAATCTGAGGAGTGGAAAAAAAGACATCCATTTTGATTTCACCTGAGTAATAATCACCAAGGCAGGGTGACCGAGCACAGCAATAATAACCAAACATTATGCTAAGTACTTCCATTCAAACTCTGTTTCCCCGGTGATATGAAAAGTCGGACCAGCAATAAATGGGTTTTATAGCTGATTAATCTGCTCCAGACATATTGTAAACTACCTGAGCCGAAAGCTGTTGATTTTTTAAATCCGCTCCTGTCGCATTGTTAATTTGCTAGATGCAGATAGTGTGCCAGGACCCAGGATTCACAACCACCTATTATAGTTCACCAATAAATCACAGAATAGGGAGGATCATACATATAGGATCCTCGCTCAGATTTAACGGTGCAGATAAAACACCTGAATTCATTCTCACTCCCTCTCATATGAATGATTTATACGCTGAAAGTTAGATTTTCCTGCGTTTAGGATATGGCATGAATGTGATGTCTGCATTGCAAAAGAAAGTAAGAATTGGTTATTTTTTTAGAGGGCTTTCTTACCTGATTCCTCAAACTCTTTGTAAAGCAATCCCCATGTCTCTGTGATTCTCTCCAGGCTCTCCTCCATGGCTTGGATGTCCATATAGGGGCAATTGCACTCTGGAAACTTGGGGCCGCAGTTGCACCAGCAGTCGTTGTCCTTGCAGACAAATTCACCCTCTCCATTACAGGCTATATAGCTGAGAGCAGCTTCCACAAAACTTTCTCTCAAGTAGTCCGGAAGGATCACCTGCAAGCCTGTAAAACCAAGCTGGGATTAGTGCTGTCTTCAAACTTTGAAGTTACAAAGTGACAGTGAAAGTTTAGGGAGTTAGAGTATAGAGCTGACTGAGCTTATAACTTACTTAATAGAATCTATCAAACTGTTGAGACGGCCACCTGTGTTACTGATGTTTATTCCCTGTACATATACTTTTAAGAGGAATATTTTATCTGTAAAAATTGATCATGACATTTACCATAACAGTAGATAAATCAGACAAACCTTGCAGTTGCACTTTATTTTCAGGGCTCTGAACCAGCACGGAGCTAACAGAGTCAAGGTTGTCATAGTTACTGCATCCAAGAGGACCTGTACGGGTCTCTGTCACCTGGGCAACAACAAATAAAGAGCTCATTTGTAAATTCTGCACAGCATTTAAAGGGTACTACATTTCAAATAGAGTCTTGTGGTATTTCAGGCAGTTTGGTCACATGCATAGTCACATGTTCCATACACCCTCTAAACATGTAAGTTCACAACCTACCTCTTGCAATAGGTGGTCTAAATAAACATTTGGCACTCCTTCAGGCTGCATACAACAATGTTGAATTCTACCTTCCCCACTACACTGCTGCCTGCTTCAGAATTTTAACTCCCCCCACCTCCCCAGCCTCTTCCTGTATCAGTTGTTGTACATTTTTCTTTTTGATATGTGTTCATGCTCATCAAATAATGTGTACCTCAGGCTCTGCCAGGAGGGTTTATGAACTCAGGGACAGTCTGAGTCAAGCTTGCTCAGATTTGTTCCAGAGCAGCACATGAGCAGAGCCACATCTTGACGCGAGTGTCCTGACTGAACTAAATAAAACTGGTTTGAGCACAAGAAAATGTGTGTCTTTGTAACATAAATGGCTTTTTTCTGTTTTGTTTAAATAAAGTATATCTATAATCAATTGTACTTGTGAATGTGAAAGTAAATAGAGCTCATTTAGGTTCTTCTAAATTGCTATAAGAGTGCTTTGCTGCTCCCATTTTTCTGCAAGAATGCTAGACAACGTTTCTTTTTTTTTTGTCTAGTCGCTGATTGAAGATGTTTCGATTGACCTTTGCCACAAAGCAGCTCCTGCAAAGCATCCTTTTTCACTTCATTTGCAAGAAGAGATCTTATTTCAGCACTCTCCTTTTTCTTGCTGTGACATGGTGGGGAGCACCTAACTGATTCTCATTTTTCTCTCTTTGTGTTTGCGGGACACCATATTTTGTTCAGCGATTTGTCCTGGTCAGGCTTGTCAGAGGACAGTTGGTGTAAAGTGACAGATGGATGAGGCGAGACAATGAGGGTCAGTCGATCAGTAACACAATCATAGAGGGCTGAAGGGCTTGGGAACTCATATGAAGCCGGAGCTGCAGGGAAGTGAAAACTCTGTATGGGGCTCCTTAATCAAAAGCCTAATCCAGAAGAAAGGGGTTTGTGAGGATAAGAATAAATATCTTCTTTGAATGGGAAAAGGAAAATGAAGATAATTTGAGTGCAATTCTTCGACTATAATACTTTTATCACATTATAAATCCCTTGTTTCCCTCATGAGGGATTTTAATGCTGATATGAATGTGAGGAAATGAAATATAACCCTGGGTTTCAGACCACATGAATATTGAAGCCATATAAGGAATTATTTGATATGCCATATGATATGCCATATGGCAAAACACTGACTGATGAGCAGAACATTCAATTTCCACTTCACATAGCAGCTGCTATTCACTGTAGATACATTCTGGTATATTAAAAATACTTAATAGGACATTATTGGCCACCTGTATCTTGGCAAATGACTGTATGAGAGCATGAAGTAAAGGCTTGAGTTCTTCTGAAGACTTGCCTATATATATTTTTTTTTTTTTTCTGAGGGTTTAAGTTCCATCATTATGATGTGAACTTTCTGTCCAGGTACTATGGTGCTAAAATTCTCTGACTTATTCAAATAGCAGAGTGGGGAAAAAAAAAAAGCAGGAGGAAGAAAGTTGTGATCATTAGAGCAGATAAGTAATTCTCAAGGCAGACGTTTCCTGAATTACAACAAACCTTTAACACAGATACAGATACTTTTACTATTTATGTTTGATTCTTGAAATAGTCAGCCATGGGAGTTTAGGTGTGCTCCAACTTTAACTTTTGAATGATTTTTTGCCACTGGAGGCCAGTAAACACACTAGCGTGGGCCAATAGTCACTAACTTTGTCTGCCATTTGGTGCTGCAGGTGGTGTACAGTGGGTATATTACAGCTTGTTTCATGGACAAGAGTGATGAGAGCAGTGATGTGTTTGCTGTCAAACCAAAATAATTAGACAACACAGGCTAAAACCTTCGTAGAGCTGTGCATTGGCTGCTTATTCTCTGGGGGCACATTGGGTGACATCTTTGACATTGTCATTTGATTTAATTTTAATATAAAATAAATACTGATTAATACAGCTTTAAGCCTTATCATTAATGTGTCTATGTTTATGAGTATGTAAGTTATGAGATACAATATGTCTATGTGTTTGTGCCTCTTGCACTATTTTTTTCTAACTGTATACAAGAAATATGCTGTGAAAATAAATTTTAGTTTTAGCATTTCCATAGATGATCAAGTTACTTGTCTATCCACTCAGTGATAGTCTAGACAACAATTGATCAAGTCATGGGACTGGAAACACAAAAATATATTTCTCTGCTATAATGGGAGCACAGTGCAATCGAGAGGCTGTCCACAAGATGATATGATAATATAAGATAATATGAACCAGAAAATCCTGCTGTTTCCTCATTCAAGTCTGGTACCTTGTACATCACTTGCAAATACTGCATGTGTCAGGTGAGGATATCGCCATTGATTCAGTCTCGGAAATTCTCAAATCGTAACAAAAACGAACTCCGCCGCTCTTGAACAACCGGAGTCATTACTCATCGTACAAACAAGATGGTCCTATCACTGACTGCTCTGTGCCGTGACTTCTTTAAGAGAGCCTAGATTTCCACAGCCAATCCCCAGCACACCACAACAGTAACAGGCTTTTCCTCCAAAATAAGCTTCAATTTCCCCTTTGCATGGACACAGCAGGGGAGGCCTTCGCCATGCCAGCCTTCTCTCATCCATTCCTCAACTTGTTTGATTTCAAATTCATGCAGAGGAGTGCTTAGTTGTATCGGTTCCGCTACTGTGTGGGTCAACGCCCTGTGGAAATGATGCGCAAGCATGGAGGAATCTGTCGCTCCTTTGACTCACTTTCTACCAGAGATGGAGGTGAATCTCTCCTCTTTCCACTTCCCACCTGTCAGTTACGCCAGATGACTGCTTTTGGAGCATGAAAGCGCACTCTCTCTTCTTCCTCTTCTTAGCTACAGAGAAAAACCCTAATTCCCAAGAAATGAAACAGACAAAAGCATCTGCCTCTGCACCTCAGATGTGCCCACCTTTGCTGCAAAAGAGAAAAAGAGATACCCAACCCTCCCTGAACACAATGTAGAGAGAGGACAGAGCTTTGATATAAGTACAGGCAGTCTGATTCATGTTCTGCTACAGCAGAGAGAGCTACACTTCACAAGCTGACTACCACTGTGTTCCGAGGAATGAAAAAGGCAGAAAAGAGGGTCATCCTCCCCTCCGTCACCCTATTAACCCCATGCTACCTGAAGGTGACAACCGGAGGCAGAAACCTGTCATGAGCAGTGTTTCACAAGATTCATTTATCTTCCCCTCACCATATGTGCTCATCACGGAGCTTCCTGCAGACTCAATGTGCTTACGGTAGCTGAAGATCATATCTCATCACAAGCTAGCTGATAAAAAAGCACAATCTATATCTTTATTTTCATTGTGGTTATCGTTGTCTTATAACAAGGAAATTGTAAAGAAGGAAAATGGCAAGCAAAACCATATGAACGACTTTTAGAGAGGCAGTTTTCTTTGTTGGAAATGACACACAGAAGCAACCAACAAATTTAAAATCAAAATGGAAATTTGTGATAATTTCTTATGAAGTTAGTGCACTGTGCATAGTGGTTAATGTGTGCATAGAGACCAAGTGGAATGAGTTCATATAATTTCACACTTTCATAAAACATTTAACTCAGTATATTTCTTAACAATAGTGTTTATACCTGTTTATACTTTGATTTATTAGCTGTCTTTCTTGTCAAAGACAGTGAAATTAAAAATATATTTCCCCAGTGTTAATTGTTCAGTTATCTCTTGTTACGTGCCAAATATACATTAAAAAAAACCAACATATTTGAGTATTTTTATATCAAAATCCGAGCCTTTTCTCTTTGTGTCAAACATTTTCATACGTTTCATGACGGATCTTGAACTAACCACACCCATCATATGAAAACAGTGGGCAAAAACCTTGTGATCATTTCCAAAAGAATGTGGCTGAAGTCTAATTTATTCATTTCTCCCTCCTCCTCTCGATATAACAACACGGATATAACCACAGCTCAGTATCTCTCTACAGCTCCATATTGCAATGTATTCGCTGAGCCATGCTTACCTTTTAACAGTCCAATCAAATCTGATTTGATTTAAAACCCTCTTGTAATTGTACACCGCCCCCATATTCTGTTTCACTGGGAAATAGAGTAAATCACAGTACTGAAGCTAAATACCCTCTAACCTCTGTTTCACTTTGTACTTTTATTTTTTGTACCTTTACTCTTGGCACTTAATTGGAGTTTCAACGGCAGTGTTGTTGTCAGAGACAATGACAATAAAGCTCTCTTGAATCATGGATCTCTTATTATTATTATTATTATTATTATTATTATTATTATTATTATTATTATTATTATTATGCACATATACATATCTGCAGTGTGGAGAAACACTAAAACTGGTGCATTTACAGTGTCATAGTTAGAGATGTAATATGTAGATTAACAAATGTTGACAATACTAATAGCATCAAGTATTTAAATGTCTATATAGGACACTGTTAGTCAACAACAGAATATCACATCATATCACTTTTAGCTATGGTAATTATGCTTTGCTTCCAATCAAAGAAGAGTTTCAGAGGGAGCTTTTTTGGGCACATTCCTATGCTAGTAGCTCCAGATGGCAGGGAGAGGTAAATCTCTAATCTTAAAACCCCAAAATCATGTACCGTGAGTTTGTGCATGCTCATGTTTACAATCAGAGCCAGTCTAATGCTTTATATCAAAGGATAAGAAAGAAGCATGAGCATACAGTCTTATGTTTGTCATTTTTGTCTTCTTGGAACAGTGCACTCACTACCTGCTGTTCTTGAGAACATTTTTTGTGCTTTTGGGGAAGATTTGTTTATATTGGTCATACAAACCAGTTTTATTCGGACAAATACACTCACTGGCCACTTTATTAGGTACTCCTGTGCAATCTAATGCAATCCAATACAACAGCTCTTCCATAAATTCTACTTTTATGAAGCTTTTACATTTTCAGTTTTTGTTGACGGTGTCACAAAGGTGGTGATTCCATTTTGTGTTTATTTTTGAGGATGCAGTAAGTGGTGGTGGTGTACTGGAGTACATGTTCCTAATATTTTGCCCTCCTCATGTATGCTAATGGAGTTGACAGTGGACAGGATCTTCAGTAATTTACCCTCCTCTCATAGAGACATGATATGAGTTTTGCTTGGTGTTAGTTAAACAAAACCATTTACCATATAAGTATGCAAAGAAAGTAAATCAGACATTTTGTTTTGTACAAATGTAAGAGATGATAGGAAAACAGAAGTTTGCCAAAGTGGTAGGAGAGAGTTATTTACCAAGAATACCAGCCTCCTTGCTTTTTACTGTCATGGTGTAATTCTTTTAGATTTGATTTTGGGCTGATGGAAGATTGAAGAAGGTGAAAGCTTTGATAATCAGTGCATTAGTCTGTGAATGTGCCCCAACAATAAAGATACAGAGGTGTTACCTTGATGGCAGTGGAGGCGATCTGAATGTGGTGCAGCTTGCGCAGAGTGCTCTCCCTGTCGATGAAGTAGGAGGCAGCCAGCTGGTGCAGAGCTTCCAGAGTCACAGTGGAGGAGTTACCCGAGTAATCGCTCACCTCTGCTTTCTTACTCAGTTTTCTCTTGTCAACAAATATTGTTAAGGCTTCTTCTCCTGCACAGACACAGACCATTTAATTGTTAGAAAAATGCTAATACATTCTGAAAAGGGTGTGCAATGTACTGTATTGCCATTAAGGAATTCGAAGTATATTCTCACTCTTTCCTGGATGACTCTGACATAAAATCAAAGAGTTAATATCTTAAGTGTTTAAGTGATTTTTGGTGTTGTCTCGATCTTTGGTGCTAAGCACTTATCACTGAGGTGTTTATTCACTGCACTTCCCACAAATCACTTGTCAATCAAACAGTGTGCCAAGTAGTGTCACATCTATCCCCTTGAATTTTCTGTTAATGAACTTGGAGTGAGTATTTGGCACTCTTTTCATGGCAGTCAGGGTGGCTTACATGGCTCATGATACCTTTTTTTTGTTCTCAATTTATTCCAATTAATCTACAGTTTAACACTGTGCCATAATTTTAAAACCCACCACCTGCTCTACTCTAGGAGATACCGATGCATAGATTAAATGCACAGCGGTAGCCAGCACATCAGCTACTGGGGCACAAAGACACTTAACCACAATTAGGATAAGCCTTGATAAGTACAGTTGCAGGATAATATTGACCATGTCACCCTGTATCAGTAGCCACTGATCATAGCAATCAGAACTTCATAAGTCTTGAGACCATGGCGCAACACACTCTCATTGCTTTGAGAGTCCCCAAGACACTGCACATCATATTTCTCATCATAATGCAGTGTTAATGCTTCAGGGCCATTTTTCTGCCCACTGCCTTTCTTCCTCTGCTGCTGAAGGGCACCCTCTTAATATCACAATATATTTATTAATTTCATTAAGTCCATATGTTTCTGAACACAGAGGCAATCCATTCAGAACCACAGAGGCATATCTCTGGCAACAGCCCAAGGCAAACTCCTCATTCTCCTCTCTTCATACCACTAAGTACTGGCGCAGAGCCAGAGTGTGGGGCTGCATCAGCTCAGGCAGCTGGTAGGGTTGCATTATATGCAGCCACTCACGCTCTGTCGCAACCTTTTCTAAGCCGGGAGTCAGGTCTAAAGTAATTGACAAGTGTTGCTCTGTAAAAGCAAATCTGCTTTGCAAGACTAGCCTGTGCCTCTCTGGCATCTTAAATGACTTTTTTTTTGCTCTCTTTTTTTCTTCACTCCAAGGACCATTAAAGCTTGTCCATTCATCACACAGCAGAAAACCAAAAAATGGGGTGACTGTCACTGGGAGTGGCGGGCTTACAGTACACAGGCTTTTACATGTATTTATACATCTTTGAAGAGCGATTTCTGTGCTGCCAGTCGCATATTATTCCACTGTGATGTGTTATTCAGTTACTTACTGTGACGGAGTTATTGTGCTATGTCCATCTGTTTTCCATATGCAAAGCCTGGGAGAGCAAATTCTAAAAGCTTTTATCGACACAAAATGTATGCTTTACTAAAGCCAATATCATTTGGGAGAGAATAATTTACCAAATGCACGTTTATCCTTACAACACTATACTTTAATACCTGCGTCAGCTACTGTAGCCCTACCCTGGAATACAAAAACAATACTGCTCCTTCATTTTCATGTCCTCTACATGGATAAGCAACTGGGGGGAAGGCTGACTTTTTACTTGAGACCTGCAAACTTTAGCTTTAATCCAACCCTGCCTCCTAGTAATTATGTTTACTACTAATTTGTTTTAACAAATACGTTTAGAGGGAAGATTAATCGCTGCCTGGATTATTCCATAGAGATGGGTTCTTTTTTTCTTGATGGAAGGAAGGGTTACGGTTTGATATAACACACAAGTTGTGGAGGAGGAGGAGGTTGGAGTGGATGGTGGGCGAACAAAGTGAAGAACTTTGACACTCTCAAGAGTTCACATTCTTAGTCTCACATGTGGTTGGGGTTGGGCAACAAAAGCACTTTGGTTAAGGTTAGGAAAAGGTTGTGGTGTCAGTGAACAGTCAATAAATAAACATATACACTCTCTCATGCTTCAAGTCACTTTTGACTTCAATATTCAACCCAGACCACAATCTTACCCAGATCCAAACCAAGTGCTGTGAGTCCCTAAACATAACCATAAAAATGGTTAAAATACGATTGAGTTGATATGTGGCCCTTTTTTGCAGGGTTCTCATTTTTGTTGTCTGTTGGCAACATTTAAAAAATCAGCCAAATAAAGAGTTTTCAACCAACTCACATAATTAACCCTCATTATCTAAATAACTAGAGCTGATAAAATCTGCCAGCAATATCTGTAATTTCACTTGGCCAAATGTATGTTTTCTCGCTAAAAATGAGAAGGCTGCTTTTGTCTACTTCTGTATGAAATCAAGGACTGCATTGTGAATTTAGAATCGGCTCCTGCTGTTACACTAAATTGCATGCATGCTGAGCTAGAATGCAAAGCCTGAAACACAAAACTAAGATGCCCAGGGCTTGGTGAACTAACAGATTACTAGTTAGGGGTGTCATTTGGCTAATTTATTCCAAGGAGTTTAATAGCATACAAGTTAATGTAGACCACCATAAAGATGTCTAAACAATGTAATCAATCAACTTTGTTTCTCTGTTTACCTCCCAGTGTAGCTGACAACAGGAAGTGAGTCCCATACTTCCTGATCAGATTGTCAGTGATCATCTGGGTGGTGGGCCTGCGGCCCAGGAGTCGAATGTTCCTGATGAACTCAGAAGTCAGAGGTAACTGAGACTCCAAGAAATCTCTCCTTTCCACGGCCAAGTTGTTCACCTTCCATCTTCCAAACTCCCTGGACAGAATCAGGGAAAAGAGAAAGAAACATCAGAACAGCATCATCAGAAGTGGTGATTAGTAAATATGCTCTGTATTAAAAATGCAGTTTGGTGAATAAGAGACTTGTAAGGAGAGCTGAAATAATAATTCAGTTAACTGATAAGTTGATTGACAGAAAAGTGATCTAAACGTTGATTATGAAGTGATCATTTAGTCATTTTTCAGGCAAAAATGAAACACATGTGCTAGTTCCAGCTTCTTAAATGTGAGATTTTCTGCTTCTACTCATTTTGATATTATTGCAAACTTTGGGTTTTGCCCTGTTGGTTCAACTACAAAAGAAAATGGAAAAAGAAAATGGCACCTTGGATTCTGGGAAATTCTGATCATCACTTTTCATAATTTATGGACATTTTATGAACTACACTGTCAAGGAAGACAGACAGCCTTATCAAGACAGCTGCATATCACAAATATTCCCCCCACATACACCGTCAATCAATTGTCAAAAAAGTTTAATTGACAATGAAAGTAACTGTTAATTGCAGTCATTGAAGGTGTGTTCATGGTTGGAAAGTCCTCTTCTCTGCCTCCTCTATCGCATTAGCACATAGTTACATCATTTGCCTAAAGCTCAGTATGTGGAATAAATGATGAGGAGAGAGAGAGAGAAGAGAGAGAGAGAGAGCAGCGAATATAATTCACTCTGTCACTATGTGCTTTTGCAATGTAAGGAATCCCTCAGCTATGCCGATACAGCCTGAACTGAAGTGAAAGTGAATTGATGGAGAGAGAAAGAGAGAATGAGGGAAAAAGAAAAAGCTAACGAGAGGACAGCCAGGAAAGAAAAAAAACACACAAAAACATCTAGACAAAAACCTGGTATCATTTGGAACAATGTTTGTCACCTGGGACGGAAATCTGCTCTGACTACACAGCTGACAGATGTTTTCTTTAATAGCCACATCATGACAGAGAAATACTTTGAAATGAATAAAGTACAAGATGCTACAAGAAACAGCCCAATTGCTCAAATAGAGAATGTATTCTGTAATGAGAAAGGAAACAAAGTAGGAGCAAAAATGTCATGAAGCCAACCTGAACAAAAGACTCTGTTGGCCTTTGTTGCCTTTTCATGTTCTCCTGTTCCTTTCTGACAACTAATATGTCTGACCTCATAGATGAGTGCAGTTTATATGCTGCATTTATCCCAAGTACTTCACTGATAAGAATATGTCTGGACATGTTCATATTTGATTACATCTGACAGCTGGAAGATAATCAATGACGGATGTAAAGGTACCACCCAGGGAGCAGAAATGAAGACTCTTAATAAAGGCAGAACTTTCTTCCTGCCTATCTCCCTCTTGCAGCTTTTGAGCTACTGTGACTCTCTTCTTTTATGTAAAAACCTGGCACACATACATTAGAGGAGAAAAAATAGATATGTCAAAGGCAGCATGGCAAGCTGAACTGCAGCAATGAACCAAAGGATACGGATGTTCAATCAATAGAAGACCAGCCTGGCACCCCGTATGCACTTTTCCCAATGTTTTTCTAGAACATTTGCCCAAGGCATAGCTTTTTGAGCTGCTATCGCACTTGACAGTGCTTCGACTCATATACAATGTTATTCTACTACCAAAAAAGGTATTTAGTGGAAGATTTCCATGCGAAGTGTCCTTCACAGATACTTCTTTGCACTCTTTCACTTGCAGTTCTACACTAACGGAGAGAGGACATCATGAATTAAAATGAGATGTGTGTGTTTGTCTGGCAAAACAATATAAATCTCTCCACAAAGGCTGGAAATACTGTGTTTTGAGGAGAGAGGTGTGCATGGCATCATTCACCTGAGTGGCTCTGCAAAGTCAAGTAAGTGATCTAAGTGGGAATTATTGTTTTAGAATCACAATATAATGGATTTTGATGAAATGAAAAAATCTTCCTTATCTGTAATTTTGATACGGAACAAGATTGATCATATGCATCTAAACTGATCAACCTCGTATTTATCTCCGCCTATAGTCAATATAAAGTTGTACCTATGACATCTGGAGCTTGAATTCAGACTATTTTGCAGAGTTACATTGATAGCAGAGGGTAGCTCATTTTAGTTTTGATCCCAGACACTAATCACTGAAAAGCTTTGAAGAAACCTTGTGAGTGCAAAGTTAATCACCAAAGAAGCAAAAGTAGAGATAAAACTAAATCAGCAACTTCTGTAGTTTCTTGGAGGGTGAGCTGTGAGCTCTGACATAAAGTTGAGATTGCTCCTACAACCCTAGTGGTGCAGCTAAAAAATGCATTATGAAAATAACTGAAAAGCTGGCTCCACTTATACACAAGCCTGAAAAAAGCTCAATATGAACTTTGGAAACTGTTAAACAAAACCCATTGCTGTGGTATAGTATATACTTAGTTGTTCACCTTGTAATGGCTCTGCCCCTCTTCAAATATGTCTTGCTAACACATAACCTAAACTGTGTGTTTATGAATCCAAGCTTCCAAACACACACAAACACAGTTGCAGAATTGCCAGCACATGTTCCCTGTGAGCTGCAATGCCAGGCTTTTTAGCTCAGTACCTCCCAAAGAAAAATTCAACTAATTTCAATGAAAGTGTTGCCACTTGCCCCGAGCAGGTGAGGCTACAAGTTGTACTCTGACCACTGCTAACCTGCTGTCATAACAAACTGGATAAAAGAACCAACGGCCAAACTTCATATGACTACATCAGCACAAGATATAAATGCAGGGTCAAAACAGCTTGCTTTACAGAAAATATGTTCTAAGAACAGACACTGACCTCAGAAAATCCAAATCTGCTTCGGGATTAAAAGGTTATACAATATCTATTTTCTCAATCAGCTTTATACTGGAAGTGATCCTATGAAAACACACCACCACCTGCCACAGTCCAATCCAGTATCATGGCAGTTTGTGAAATAGTCACGAAACTTAATCCATAGATTTGTGTACATGGACAGACACTCATGACTTTAAAACTAACGTATTTCAATTGGAATATCTTGCCTGCACCATGTTTTGTTTTTTTTCAGTCTATAACCACTAAGTTACTCAAATTTAATCACAAGATTTTATCCTTGTTTTCTTTCTTCTTTTTTTTCTTCTTTATTTTAATTATATCAGTCAGGACCAGAGGACCTGCTGCCTGGAAGTATTTCTCTCACTGTCATTTCCTGTGTTAAGCTTTTCTTTCAATGATATCCTCAACATTTCTCAACACAAAAACACGAAAGTGTCCTTGATAACTTAACAATATGATAGGTTCATGTTATGGCCATCCGTTTTAATTATTTCTCCTTTGATTCTGAGAAATTTGTCATTGCAGAAGGCTACATTCCCCATGATCCTCAGCCAACGTTGCTATGGAGACAAAGACAGCCCGCTTTGTTAGCCCTTACAAATCTTTTATTTCCTATTATATTTACTATTCCCCCTCCCCCCCTCCAGAGATCGTGGCGTTTGGATTCAGATAGGTGTGATTGCGGCTGATTGGCTGCAGTTTGAAATGGACTGAAGCCCACCCACAGCAGACCAAACAGGAGTTGAACGTGCAAAGTCCGCTCCCAACACAATGCCCTTCCCTAACCCCAACCCGCTTTTGCATTACATTGCATCAAATCGTGTGCAAGACAGGCAAAGTACTCCTGTAGCCTCACTGAGAAATTTCAAAGTAATCACAAACGATCCATTGTAATTACAGCTGTGATACCTGTCTATGACTTCAAAACTGTCTCTTTATAAATTAATTTCCATGCACATTTGTGATGGAGGGAAGATGCTTGCAAAAAATAAATACAATATCCTCCCTGGTCTTATATCAGGGTTTTCATTTTTTAACATCAAACATAGTTCTGTTCTACAAACAGCATGTTCATTTTGCCAGTACATATTTAATTAGTTCTAGTTACAAACACTAAAATAGGTTATTTCCCTGTAGGTGGGTTTTCTAATATGTTAAGCTGATTTTTCCTCTACATCACGGTTTCACATTAAAGCCAACCCACACATTAATAAATTGCCTCTATCAACATTTGAGTTATTCCTACTTTCTCTCACTGCTGCTGAAACAATAGAAGAGCTGTGTTTTAAGGACATCCCACAGGTTTGTACGTCTTTTATGCCTCTAAATATGAAATGTCAAAATGCTGCTGAGTACCTCTCATACACCATACAGTATATGCACATAACTCTATAAACACTTCAAACAATGAAGATGCCCATTCTGGTGAACCAATTTAGAAGCTTAAAATGAATTGAGACCCATGTTGTGAGCTGAATATGAGAAAAACTCGTATCAGTTTCAGTAAGTGTGAATTTTCACATTCATGCTTATATGAGAACATTATATGACAAAAATAATGAGAAAAAACATTCCTCAAATAGCCTCCAGCTTTTTTTAAAGAGCACTCTGTTCATTTTAAAAAGTTTTTTGAGGGGCAACATCCCTAATGCTTTTTAGAACGCAATAAAAAAAATACTTTCTTATGTATATTAAAACCATGGATGAGCCACATAGAAATGAATATGATCAATTGTCTTGACTGGCACGTTATTTTTTGTCAGAATTCATTGTGTGGCAGGAAATAAATCAGTAAATATATATGAACTGCATTGTCCAATCACTCAAATGTTGCACTTTTCTATCTGCAAACTAAAAGCTTGACTGCTGTAATCAGAACGGGTTGAACAACCTTGGCTGCTGATGATGGATGGGCAGAGTGTGGCCTTTTGAAAGGGTATATATCACATTAAACCAGGAGTAATGAGGAAAGCTTGAACACCCAGATGTTTGAATGATACAAAGTATAAATCCAACAGAATACAAAACTACTGCAAACAGAAGTTATGATGAGCTGGTGGCAAAGATTTGCATCAATTTCATTTTCTGTTATTGCATCGTGAAACGAGACACTGATTCACACAATATTAAGCAGAAACTGTAGGCAGAGTGTGGGAAGCAAACATAATGATGTTAAATGGATATGTGGTACCCGTTGACCTTTTTGCTGACACTGTAGTATTCAGACAAAGCCTTTGACTAATCTCTTGCTCAGATATACTGTATCCAGTGTAGCTATTAATCTTCACCTCATTTCATGCCATACAAATAAATGACCTCTTCAAATGGGACACTGTGTCTCTTGAGTTCCACTTTGCAATGTGAAAGCACTAGTTCAAAGCCACAGCACGTCTTGTGGAAAAAGAGGAATACACAGAGAGGGAGGGAGTGAGCGCAAGAGAGTAACGGGGCACAGAACAGGTATAGAAAGAGTATTCGCAAATCCCCACTGTCGTTCATTTCTTCAGTTATCATTGACTGTGATAAGCTAGCCCCGTCTTATCTTAAACCCCTGATAGGCCAAATGGTTCGTCCTGCAGGGAGAGGAGGAAATGAAATGGGTTTCACCACAGAGCTGATTTTAGGGGTTGCAATCCTCCCTACAACCAACTAAGTCATTATTATTATCAATTTCATTGCTCCTTTCCGGTGGGGTACATCAGTTTCATCAATTTAACTCTTTGGACACTATCATGGCCAAGAGTTTTTACATTTTCTCCAAATTCAAAGAGGCCCCTTTTTACCTAGCTGGTTCATGATATCTACATCTACAGTGGTAAATGTACTCAAGTACTGTACTAAGAAGAATTTTGAGGTACTTGCATATTAACATTTTATATTACTTTATACTTCTAATTCATTTCAGAGGGAAATGTCCTTTTTACTATTATTATCAATGGTTCCCAACCAGTTTTGGCTTGAGGTAACAAAGCATCTAGTGTCTAGTTATGGTCACTTGTCAAAAAAATGATTCCCTGTAAATATTTTAAATACCTGTTTGAGGTCCAAAGGGGTCAAATTATCCAATATTTCACCACAAAAGCAACAATTAGAGAAAAGTCCAAAATATGAATATACATTTATGTTGCAAAAATGGACTTTTTCTTCTTTCCTACCCCATTAATAAGCTCACAAACCCCCAGATTCATCTGGTGACCCTTGATCCTGGAATAAACTTAGACCAGCAACAACAGTAAAATGCTGCTTATATATTGATGCATCAGTAACAATCTAACATTGTTATATTACATATATATATATATATATGCAGTGTTATATATCACATCAGAATATAAGAATATCTCACAGGGGCCATTTTTTCTGCAGAACTAATACAGCATGGCAACAGGCATGTTGCCTAAGGTTTAAGCAACCCTTTAATAATATTTAATGAGTGTAGTGAATTTTCCACAGTTAAATGATATTTATAATGAAAAAAAACAAACAAAAAAACCCCTTAAAAATCACATGCATTATCCAAGTGCAATTATGTTCAGAACACGGCCAAATACATGTCAACACTCCTGCCTTCACCCTGGTGAATACGGCAGCTTTCCCTTGGCAATGTTTGCTGTGGACAGGTGGCGCAGGCGGAAGGCCCACATTGTGTTTGCATTGCAAGCAATGGGTATGCTCTCCAGTGAATCCCCAAAACACACACACACATACACCCTCATACAGTATACACATATCCACAAAAACACAAACCCTCTTTCCTTTCCCTCACAGGGCTCGTTGAAAATTCTTTCAAATTCAATCAGTAAGAAAGGCGGGAAATAGAGTAGAGGGATAATACGGTGAATTCATTACTCCATCATTGCTGAGGTAGCTCACTCTGTAACTAGAAGCACAGATTCTGGTAATTCATCTTCTCCTGTCATTGAGCATTTATTAGGATTTAGCAGACACTACACATGAGCAAGACCAGACCAGAAAATAATATTGTCATTTTCAATAACCTCTGCCCTGCTTTCTGCACAAAGTGATGTGCCTTTCACCCAAAAAGAAACTGTCAAAAATTATCATGCACAACAAACAAAAGCTTAAGATTTATCTGTGCATGTAACTATTATTGGATCTGAGCAATGGCCACTGACACTTACTGATGTAACTTCCTCCACAGCAACACGACTAGTAATGAGCACAGAAACTGCTGAGAGGATGAGACGTCAGCAGGTGCTTATGTTTTCCTGTTCTTTTCTTTTTACCCGTTTCGCCTCGATAACTGTAGTATATGACATTGTGTGACTCTTTAAAAGGCAAAAAAGCTGTTTAAGTTTTGTGACTCTAAAGCTAAAAAAACAAATTTGTTACATTCAGTATCATGGAAGTTATCAGTAATTTAAAGGTTCCTTTTTTATGGATTTTTGACACAGCATTAAATGATAAAGTAAAAACAAAAAAGAGGAAAAACAGAAAACAGAACAATTAGAGGGAAAACCATAATGAAGCTTCCCTCAATTTACAGTAGAATTATCACCTCTTTTTACACTCATGATCTTTATTAAATTAAACTTCAGGGAGACAGAGAAATTGCAGAGTTTAGTTGCCTCCAGGGTTTGCAAATTTAATAAAAGTGAGAACAAAAGTAAAAACTGAGCAATTAATAGGACTGTCTCATATGTCTTCCTAGATAAAGAAGTGCTAAGAGGCCGATATTTTTTATGTGATATTTTACATAAAGGCTGAGGAAAAGTGTCTTAAAGGTGAAAAACTATCATTCATTACAGTTCTCTCACTATCCTATTTACCACCAAGAGCAACTTGGAGTTGCTAAAACCTCTGAGGGAATTTCAGGAAAGAAGAGACAAAGAACATCAGTAAGAATGTAGTAGTGGGATGTTGAGAAGCAGCGCTGAGGGAGTCTGCTCTATACACTCACCTCAACCCTCAGAGCACCTGCAGACTCCCCTGTGGTTTAGGAAATCTGCTGTTGTTCATTGTACTTGAAGTGGCTCTTACATCAAACAGTAAGCTGCTCTCTTTTGATTTAGTTAAACACAATGGGTGGGCACATCCTACGTGCTCCAGTTTGCAGAATAAAGTAATCGCAGATAATTATTAGAATCCTATTGTTTTAATTTATTATTTGTTAATGCAAAGTGATGACACCTTTAAACTATCTGTGCTATAATCTACTACCCCAGGATTCTTTTCTACAGTATTTGTTATTGGCTGTCCATTTTAAGTATAAAGCAATTACTTACTGTCAGTGATTTTAAAATCTCTGTTGACAGCAGCTTTAGTAACTTTGCTGTAGAGCTTTTGACAAGGAATGACTGTCTGAATCTAGTTAAAAGTGTACACACACTGTATTGTCTGTCCATACTGCTGACCATGTTTTTACACTTTGAATCTCTGTAATATTTCATCCTCAGTGACCTAAGGGTCTTGATTTATTCCAAATCTGACCATAAAATGATATTCCACCCATTTTCATTTGTATCAAATGCCACATAAACTTGAAACATGCATGGCTATTAAATCTGTACACACAGAGAAACAGCTATGGTCAGCTTGAATTTATATGAGTTACAATGGATTCCAATAGTGAAAGGTTTTCACACTGGGGAAAATACAATTATGCACATAGAAACTTCTCAAACCACTGCTAAAGTTAACTTGTAATATATTGTCATGTTCTATTTATTCTAATGTATAACTATGTCTGTATAGTTTGTTTTTCTTTCACACTGCATTTTATTGTATGATTCTGCATCTTGTATCACACATATCCACTTTCTACACTTTGTCAACTTTTGAGAAATGCTATACAATCGCATCTCTCCAGACTGCTATTATTCAAATGAAACATTTTGAAAAGGGGACACCAGTCTTTAGTTGAACTGCTCACAGCTCAGCCACATTTTCAACTTCTGGCGAGGAATTGCTTGTAGACATTGCTTTGCTCTTTACAAGACAGAAAGGTTGGGAACCATTGGCAAGGAACATCTCTTCCTCTGTTACACAGCAGGAACATAGTTGGGAGAGTTTGGTACCCCTTGAGAGAATACTGCAGTGGGCCCACTTTCTTTAATAAAACAATCCTACTGAATTTTTTATGAGCCATTTCCAGGTGTGAGCTCCCAAAATCATCATCACCAACCCCACCAACACTGGCACTGAAAGAGAGCTATTATTAGCCAAAACAGAAAAACAGAAGCTGTCCCACAGCTGTATCCCTCCTGTCTTCGTCAGATTCGTTCCTGAAATCAAATGGGCCTGAATCCAAGTGAATTCAATTTAGGAAGATTTACAGGCTATTTACTTTTTAGGTTAGTTTTTCCTTTTAATATCATCACTATTAATCATTGCCGCATTGTGGTAATCTAGAAGGCCTCAAACACAACCTTGCAGCTGACAGAAGCCTCCCAGGGGATTCTGTGATAATGCAGAGTAATAAGTACTAAGAGCTCACTAATCACTTGGCCACATGATAAGACTATTAATCTTGCCGCCCATGCAGCTCAGCTCCAACGGACCACTGCCTTTTGCCAGAGAAGGAAATATTAAAAAGCTCTAATGCGGCAACTGATCACCGAAGCCATAAAGCATCCCTGCACCGATCCGTAGATGTCAGGAACCCTGTCCATCTGTTTCCAGGAGCTTGGACAACATCCTCCTAAATGATGACGGATATGATTCATGACACAATCACGACTAATTCGGTCACATGCCGATACCTCAGACTGTGTTGCTGTCATGACAAATCATCATTTTTTTCCCGGTGCTAATCAACATATTTTACTTGACCATCTGATCAGGTGACTCCCTGAGGGTTTGGAAGGTAGAAGAATGTGATATACAACCAGCTGATAGCAACATGCCTGCATGTAATACATCATGGGTCTGTCTAGGCATGTGCCAGATATCTTGTGAACATTGGCAGTGAGAAACCTTTTCTGCATGACAACACAGAGCAAATAATGCACGACTACTGCCTACCAGATAGCCAGAAATAAGGTTTTCATAAACCATATTGTCCTCTGTGTGCAATAATATCGAATATGTTGTTGTGTTGCAGTTTCACCCGTTCTTCATTTTGATGTTACAATAAAAAAGCAAATGTGCTAGTAATAAAAATCCTCTGCAGCTGCAGCTGTACTGTTACAGTAACCTTATCACACATGTTATAAGGATAAAATGTCCTTGGAATGTCCTCCACTATAATTTGTACCTTAACCAGCACCTTATTACAACAGATGTACAGTTTGCAGAATAATTCAACCAAGACAGATGCAAGTTCACTCCCTTCATTTAATTCAACCTTACCTGATTTAACTGCAGTATATTTCAATGCAAGCAATATGATTTTTACCAGTGTTTTAAGGGTCAAGTAAGGATTTGGACAATTTTTGGGCAGGCTTGAGGTTGCTGAAATTTCAGAGTCACATTACTGACTATGTCTAATCTATATTTTTTCTTACCACACATCTAAAAATATTTAACCACTTACTTATTTACTTGTGTTTATTTAGGTTGTGATGCCTGCAGGTAATACATAGTATTAATAAAAACATAGAGGAGTTCTTTCTTCCAACATTGATTATGAAAAAAACACTGTATTGAATCTTTCCTCTCAAACCAACATATAGACCACACAGAATGAAAGAAATGTTGGTGAATTATAGCAGACAATATTTGCAAACTGGCAGCCATTTTGGAGTTCCTTTGGGTTGCTGTGGTTTTCAACAGTGCTGTTTCAGGAGTGTGCTAACTGCATTTGAAAGAATAGTGTGACGTTTTGGAAAATACACGTATTTCCTTCCTTGCTGAGAGTTAGATGAGGAGATTGATGCCACTCCTGTAAATATGAAGCTAATTAATTCCGAAATGTAAAATGACAATGTTTTTATCCAAAGCGACATACATCTGAGAGTTGATACAACACATGCAAAGATCTAGTCAGGAGAGAAAGACATGAGTAAGTGCCGTGAGTAAGTAACGTGAATAAAGCTAAGTTCGAGTCCAATAGGATGTAGGTGCCAACAGGCAGTGCTCAGAGGCATAGAGTGCATAGGATGTGTAGAAGCAGATTTTTTTTGTTTTGTTCAGTCCATCAAGTGTGGAGGTGTTCACGAAACAGCTGGGTCTTTAGTCTTTTCTTAAAGATTGAGAGAGACTCTGTGGATCGAACAGAGTTCCATCACCGGGGAACTACTGAAGAGAAGAGTCTGGCTAGTGATTTAGGGCCCTGTTGTGATGGTAGTACTAGGCCTTTCATTGGCAGAGCGTAATGAGTGAAGGGGGCATAGACCTGTATGTGGGAGTTCAGGTAGGCAGGAGCTGTTTTAGTTGCTGTTTTGTAAGTGAGTGTCAAGGTTTTGAATTTGATGCTGGCAGCAACTGGAAGCCAGTGGAGGAATATGAACAGTCGGGTGACACGCTGTTTTGGGTTGGTTGAAGACCAGCTATGCCGCCGCGTTCTGGATCATCTGCAGAGGTTTGAACGTACATGCAGGGAGGCCTGCCAGTAAGGAGTTGCAGTAGTCAATGTGTGATATTAAGAGAGTCTGTACCAGGAGTTGTGCGGCATGCTGAGACAGGTAGGGTCTGATCTTCCTGATGTACAGGGCAAATCAACATGACCAAGCAATTGAGGCCACATGAACATTAAAGGTTAGTTGGTCATCAACCATGACACCCAAGTTTCGGGCGGACTTTGTGGGCATGAGTTGGGTTGATTCGAGCTAGATACTGATCTGTTGCTGTATAGAGGGATTGGCTGGGATGACAAAGAGCTCGGTCTTAGAGAGGTTAAGTTGAAGGTGGCATTCTTTCATTCATGCTGAGATACTGGCAAGGCATGACAAGATCTGAGCCGAGACTGTGTGGTCTTCCGGCGGGAACGATAGGAAGAGCTGGGTATCATTAGCATAGCAATGGCATGAGAAAACGTGGGAGAGGATGATTGCACTAAGTGAGGTGGTGTATACTCAGAAGAGAAGGTTCTTGAGATACCAATCTCAGTGAGTATGGAGAGGAGGCTTTGGTGGTTAACTGTGTCAAAGGCAGCGGACAAATCTAGCAGGAAAAGAGCTGAAGACTGACCAAGCAGCTCTAGCTGAACACAGTGATTCTATCATTAACAGGAGTGCAGTCTCAGTAGAGTGACACCGCTTAAAGCCAAACTGATTTGGATCATACAGGTTGTTCTCTGAAAGGAATTCTGAGACTTGGTTAGAGACTGTGCGCTCAAGTATTTTTGATAGGAAGGGCAGGAGTGAAACCAGTCTGTAGTTTTCAACCTGGGCTGGGTTGAGTGTAGTTTTTTTGATCGCCAAGGTGACCCAAGCTTGCTTAAATGTGGTGGGGAACACACTGCCAGCAGAATAGTCTGTAGAAGACTGGATGGTATTGGTTCCAGTGGACAGGTGGGACAGGAGTCCAGCAGAAGTTTGGTCGGAGGGGAGAATGAGGACTGCAGACTGAGTCGGTCAGGCTCAGAGAACTGGTTACTGATGGCAGAGACCTTATCAGTAAAGAACAAGGTGAACATGTCTGCAGTGAGCAGAGTGAAGGGCTGAGGAGGAGGTAGATTGAGGAGTGAGTTAAAAGCAGAGAACTTTTTCCAAGTGCTTGTGGCTCCACAGATCATGTTCTGATAGTAAGTGGTCTTAGCTGTTTTTAAACTGGAGGAGAATGATGCTAGGAGACCATGATAGTCACTGAGGTCAGTGAACTCTCTGGTTTTATGCCATTTTCTTTCTGCCGCTTTGAGCTTAAAGCCATGGACTAGTGGAGGGGTTGCAAGCAGCTGTGGATGTTAAAGGGCAAATATTGCTAAGAGAGGAGGCTAGTGAGGACCAGAGCATGTCTGTAGCCTCATTGACAGGGAATGAGGAGAATTCATTATGGGTATGCATGGTAGCCAAGACCTGATTAGAAAATTGAGTCAGTGTGAGGGACCGGATGTTTCGGTGAAAGACCAATTGTGGAGGAACATGAGGATGTTCTAGTAAGTAGATTGCGAATTGAATAAAGAAGTGGTCTGATAGATGTAGGGGAGTGACAGTCAGATTTGCTGTGGAGCAGTTCCAACTCAGATCAAGAGTATTGCCTGCTTTGTGTGTGGGAGGGGTAGAGACCTGTTTGAGGTCAAATGAGTACAGAATTGACAGGAAGTCAACTGCTTGGGTTTTGTCAGTATGGATATCCATGTCTCACATGACAATCAGTGGTGTGTCATCATCAGGAATGGCTAGGATGTAACATGTCTAGTTCTTCTACAGAGTTCCCCAGTTGACACCCTGGTGAGCAGTATATGACAACCATAAACAGCTTAATAGCAGTAACCCTGATTGCATGGTATTCAACGGAGGAGTTATTGCTTAGCTGAGAAAGCGTGGTGAATTTCCAGTCCTTGTAAATGAAGTGTGGTTTCACAGTAGTTGTGGGGTGAATTGCTGGCTGTAGGTTCATAATCAACATACAAACATATTGATCTTCTTCTCACTCTTAGCAAGAAAGCAGATTAGAGTAGGCTGTTTCCCAAACTGATACTTAAACTATTCTTTTAACAGGCACAGGCTATTTCTGCACTGTTTTACCTGCAAATTCATGATTTAACCATTGGTCCAACTGATTAGTTTTTGGCTCTGCAGCCATGACTCACCTGTATATCTTGTATCTGGTGGAGAAGCCTTGTCGGTTTTTCTCCACAAAGTCAATGTACTCAGGGGAGTGGTGGAAGGGCCCCTTATCAGACAGGAGCCAGTCCAGGGGGCCCCCAGGCTTGTCATTTGGGAGGCTGGCTGTTGCTGCTGCTGCTGTTACCGCAGACCGTAAACACACCCAGCAGTGAAGGCTGAGGCTGACGACGCCCCATAGAGCCATCAGAGATGGAGGGAGCGAGAGAGGGATGAGGGTGGTGGTGGTGGTGTTGTGGGGGGGGGGTGGGGGGTTCAACAGCCAAAGCCACTCGTTGTTAGCTGGCTCCTCCACTGGGATGACCGGGGGACCTGCATCACCTCAACGCCCCCCGAACACCTAAAAAATAACACAAACACACAGATAAGGATACATACAATCCAAAAAGAGGACAAGCAACCACAAATGCAGAGAAACATTACGATTATTTCACAATTTAACAGCTATAAGTGGCAACAAGATATAGCTGCTTGGTTTTTTTTTATTAGTTTGAAGGGTTTCATCACACAGAAATACTAAGACATGGCAACAGCAAACTGTATACTCCTTTTGTGTTGAAATAATTTTTTAATTAATGAATTAGTCAAACAACAGAAAATTAATCAACTATGTCATTTACAATCAAAATGCCAAACCTCCTCTGTTTCAGTCTCAAATGTTAGGATTTGCTGTTTTGCATAAATTGTTAATTGCTAACACCCATGTTGGACTGTTGAACATGACATGGAACTTGAAAACATCACCTTACACTAAAACATTTTAACCTTGACTCATCAAATGGTAAAACACTGAATTAGTTATTCTCGCTAAATATTTTAAGTTGAATGAACATTATGTCATTCATCCAACTGACACTTTTTTTTTTATTTAAATGTCAAGACAAACTGTAGAAATGTTAGCAGAGCACACTGTTTTAGGTTGGTGATAGGGTCATTTTCTTTTTATTAAGTTGTGACCATGTAAAATATTGCAGTATTGCATGGATGCCATGCAAGCACTGGTCTGCTTACTGAACACAAATTGGGGTTTAGTCATATGGACAGGAGGAGAAAAGGCTAAAGCCACCAAGCCAAAGATTAATGGACAACTTACTTTTATTTTGATTCACACTGCTGAAAACTGTATTGGGGGTATTGTCATGACACAAAACAGCATGAAAACAGTCAAGCAACAAAAATATCTAACATATGTCAGTTTGATGGCCGGGTGCATGCTGGAAGGCTTATACACCAAGGATGCTGCAATACGAACTAATAAAAACTACTGATAGTATGCTGACTCCAATAAGAATATAATAATTGTCAATATTTGTCCTCCACCTTCAACTCAGTTGAATCAAAAACAAGAAACAACCTTTTGGTCAAACTCTACTATAATTTATCAATGATTTGTTGACAGACTGATCAATAATGAAAAATAAAAAATAAAAATAATAATGTTAGTTGCAGCCTCATACTCTTTGAAACTAAAATTGGTTCTCCTGGGGGCCTGTGAGGAAATAAGTCATATAAAAGAAAATCACAGCGCACTTAATGGTTAAATGCAGTGTGGTTTGCTACCAATTCGTCTTTCAAGAGAGAGGGAGATAACCATTTAGCCTCTTTTTAGAATATAGTATTTCATTTTGATTCATCGCTTCCTGTGAGTTGAGATTTTCATACATGACACAAGAATTTAATTTGGGTAAAAAGAGAAAAGTTTTTTTTAAAGATTTAAATAAATAGTCTGATGTAAAAATCTTCCATATAGTGCAAGTGCTTTAAAGTGGTAGAAGTTGTGAATTGTGAATTCATCCCTTTAACTTCAGCAATAATTGCTGTGCTGCTGTTTTCAAAATTATACCTATCGTACTACAACACTTGTTTTACACCACAGCAGATCTATTATAAGTTGTACTCAAATGCAAATCAATCAAGACAAGCCCTCAAACACACGCACACACACACACACACACACACACACACAGACACGCTTTTGTTGCTGACATAAAAAATCTTAGTTTCTGTGTTTTATCAGACTACCTGCTGTTCAGACTGTTGTCCAGGGCTCACATTAGTCTCTATCACCATCTCAAGCCCTGTCAATCATCTCCCCCGCAGTGACACACTGCTTTGCTGTGCATTTGTGTGTGTGTGTGTGTGTATGTGTGTGTGTGTTGGGGTGTAGGGGGGTTTGAGTCCCATTACAGTATTCTGATGACAATCTGTCAAGTTAACTCAGCCATGTGACCGTGCGTGTGGGTGTGTGCTCGCATGTGTGTGGGTTTCAAAAATCATTCTCAGACAACACAGCAGACAGCATGGGAAGAACGCACAACAGCTGGGGGTGGATAGAAAGTGCAAAAACTGATTTAAAATGTGATATTCAATATTATTACACAATCCTCCACAGGAAGAGACAGAGATAAGGGTTAATTATTGGAAGTTAAGCATGCAGGAGGAGTTTAATTTTGTAGTTTTAATGAGATGAGATGAGCTGGCAATTTGGAAATTGATTTCAGTCTGACATCGCTGTCATCGCTCCTCTGACTCTGCCTATTTGACCCCACTGTGTGTGGGAGAATGTAGCCTTAGCCTTCCACCTTCTTTAAATAATTATATATCTGTGTGACATCTATTTCCTGAGTTGACATGTGCATATTCACCAGAGTTGTCCTTTGTAGGTCCTTTGGAGCAAATACAAGTCAAGTCTCAAGTCAAGTCAAGTCACAAGTTAGCTAATTGCAAGTCACAATCCAAGTCTTTCAAATATTTTTTTGAATATTTTCCTTTTAAAGCTCTATAGTATAGAAAACTGAAGACTTAAGTGTCTAGTTTGACTAGAGACTCAGTCAAGACTCATGCTGAATTAAGTCTTTAGTGAGGCAAGTATCAAGTAGGTCAAGTGTTAGAGAAGTGAAGTCCAAGTCAGGTCTCAAATCTTAATTTTTGTGACTTAAATCATAAATTTATTCCTGAGGGGCTGAAAAGAATGGATGATACTAAGGACGACATGTATACAATGATTAAAGTTGGATCAATAGGAAACCCCTAAAATCCTTTGTTCCTATACCAAAACAGAAACAGACACGCATCAAAAACTGTTTCTCTTGCTAATTTATGTTGTAAAAATGCAAAGAAACAAAGGAAAAATCTTGATTTAGATAAGATCCTGAAAGGAGAGATGTGAGCAACGAGGAGCTGGAGAAGAACATTTCATTAGAGTGAGGTGAACTTCGGCTAAGCAGTGGCTCCGCACTGAAACCTGATTAAATAATTTTCATGGCACCGCACTAATTTACCATTTGCTCTTTGGTCCTGATTCCAGTTGTAAAAATCACACCAATAAAATAATCTGGCCAGTAACAATGGACAGAGACTTAATCTTTCAATAATCTTTAAATATCACACACTATAGTATTTTATTTCCCAACTGTCAACACCAACTGGCCCACAGTGTGATCCACTCAATCCAACTTGGTTCAATAAGTCATTATACCAAATCAATCATATAACTGGACTTATAACCGCAATATGTGTCCTTGCCTTAGGTCTGCATCATGTCTAAGTCTCCAGTCTCAAGTCTTTGTTGCTTACACATTACATTTGATCTTATATGCGGCATGAAGTAGGGGGAAGGCATGAATTTGATACAGTTCTGCACAGCACTGCTACTAACTTCCTCTGTTGTTGATGCAGTTAAACTGTGAACGAGTCCTTTAGCAATTTCCGTTCTCATTCCAGCAGTGTTGAATAGTTTATTCGTACTGTGAGAGATGTCTGTCTTCCCAGTTTTTACTGTTGTTGTTTCTTCTGCTAAGTTCTCTGTTCGAGCTTGAGCGTTACACTTTTCCGTCTATTCCTTCAACTGTGAACCGCCACACAGCAAGCGGTCGCCACTTTGTGTGTGATTTGACAAAATGTGACACTAAAATGATGGCACAGTACCATATAGGAGGAGGTTTAAGAATACATTCCTGCATGATCATGTATGACAACCATGATGACGTGTCTATGCGGCAGTAAAACTGGCCCCAAAATAGCTACAATTGCAGCTTTTTTTTTTTTTTTTAGCTGAATCTAAAACCTTTAGCCTATACTCTGACTAAATATGACCTAAATATTATAGGTGAAACATGGTGCATGTAGTGTATAGAGTGACCTTGGTCAGAGGGGAGTGTGTGGCGTGTTAATATCAGAATAGAGCAGAGAGGTCATATTAAAAGACTCTTTAATCCTATCATCCAACAGGCAGCTGTCCAAAAAGCTGATGCAGGAGAACAGTGACGGAGAACACTGAGCTCTCTCTTTCTGGGCTGGGCTCTCGTTCCGTGTTGCTAGCTTGTTCTCTTTTCCTTCCTCTCACACTCCTTTGTCTTTGTTTTGTGTCTCTCCCTACTCAAACAACCTACTCTCTTCCTCCTCTGCATTCTGGAATACATCTAAATCCCACTTTTGACTCACATCCTCCATGTTGCTTTACACACTTGCTATGACAGTCCTGTCTGTAAACATTCATTGTTTCCAGACAGGTCTGCGTCAGCCTTATAATCACATTATCACCCAAACAAAGCCATCCACTAAGCCTTTGTTATCAGCTGCCTGGATGATATCAGATACATGCCATTCCCACTTTACAGGGGCATTATGTCACATTTCCAACCTTATGCAAACACTGCTTTTCATCAGACAATGTTAGCAAATGCTCCTCCTTGAGGCAGGAAGTCCTCACACAATCTAGAAACAACAAATCAAATGTTGGTTGATATAACAGGAAGATATTTTCAATTCCAGCAGTAGGCAAGAACTGGGACTCCAGTGGATCCACTCAAATATGATTTTGCACAACGTGGGCCAGCAATAACCTGAGGCTGTTTGGGACCTCTGTATAAAATGAAAGCTCTGTGTGTCCCTGTGAGGTCCTCTCAACGGAATTGTGAGAGGAGTGCAAATGATGAGAGGATAGATTTTCCCACACAAGAATGTAATGAGAACTTGGATTCCCTGAATAGGCAAATGCCAAGAATAATATTGACACAACGTGACATCATATAGCAAATTCAAACCCTTTCATGTAAGTTCTGGCTATCAAGTGACTGTTTAGTTTTTGTAGATTATAAATATTACCAGACATACTCTCAGAGCACCAAGGTAATCACAATTTTAAGTTCAATTAAAAGCTGTATGCGCTTTCATAAGCACTCTTTACTGCTTCTGAAAACATCTGTCATGGAGCCCTCAAGGTTTAGAAATGGCTCTCTGGTGGAATTTACAGTCAGCATGTGCCCCCATGCACAATCACCTCAGCCTTGTCATATGATGCTCAATTTTTCTTCCATACCTATAACAAAGAACAACTGTCTAACAAATTTGCACAGGATCACCAATAAAGTTTCTTTGAGTAGAGAGAAAGCACAGGCATTGCAATTTATCTTTTAAATGACACCTATGACAAGGTTCTGTTTATCTCTGCAGGGAAGAAATATCAGTTTGGAAGTCTTTTTTTGTTCTGTCAGTTTGATAGAGAAAGGAGGGTGTTGAACAAATGACCGTTCAAGTGAAGTGCTGCCAACAGTGGATCAAATTCTACAACATTTTTACACCCACTGCCCATCATAATGGTGAGCTATATTCAGTAAGCACCACTGAATATCAAATACTTCAGCTGCAAAAATGCTTCAAGTATTCTGTGATGACTCCCATCATATGTAAGTCAGATTTAATATCTTGTTATTACTTGACCAAAAGGCCCCGGAGATAAATGGCTGAGTAAGCACGTCATTCACTAGAACTAGAACTAAAACTTGTCGTTAAAATGCAAGTTCTCTGAGAGTGATTTGAAAAAATTTTCACAAATACAAATGATGAGTAATGTCAGCCTTGTAGGACTAGATAAAAAGGAGATTTTGGACTCATTATGGCTACATCTTCATTCAACACTTCATGTTGGATTTGGTTCTCAGTTGGTAAAATACCTGGATTTATTCTGAGTATAACTCCTCTCTCTCTCCTTACTTGCAAAGAGCACTGTAGAAATCATTCAGATAGTCATTTAATCAACCCTATCACTAGAAAAGATCATTGATAGTGGATGATTTTGCAAAACAGCAAATAACGTTCAATGACAATGATTTTAAGCATTAAAAACCTACATTTAAAGATGGTATGGCTATGGTAAAGTAAAGGCAACTAAGACACTTACAGCTGGGAAAGGATACTTTACACAACCGTCCACCACTCCAAACTCCATACCCTTACTTTCTACTTTGCTACATAAAGGCCACACTACTTCCTGCTATGACACTAAATGTTGGCACTGGTCATACGTTGTGCATTGCAGATTGGTCCAATGATTGATTTTTTTAATATATCTAACAGTAGATATCTAATCTATTTGGCAAAACGTTTAGTTCTTTTTTAATGTTTCAAGGTCAGTCAGTCATCTGTCTGTTTAAATACTTACATTTGTTGAAAGCCCATCCTAAATAGGTCCAATTAGACATTTAAAAGATTGAATTGAATTTGTGGATTCAATACTGGATTCTGATTCAATCCAATTCTATTGAATCCAAAACCTAGTTCTCATGTAGGTGAATCATGCAATTGTGAAATATATTTCTATTCATTGTTCTTGAGACTATTATGTTTCCTTTCTGAAAAAAGAACACATTACTTTGCATAGTGAGTTCATTCAGCGACTTCATGCAGTTCTGAAAACATCAGATTGAAAAACTAGAACCCATGTTAGTAGACAACCAGTCAAGCAAAAATGAAAGACAATGCTCATAACTTCTATCTAAAAAATGTTCTTCCCTGAGGCATAATGTTAAAAAAGTCAATGAAACGATGAGAAAGTGAAGACATTTTTCATTACAAGCACTACTGGTGGTTACATTAAGGTATGATGTGCGTAGTGTCGGCTTGGCATGTCCTCCAGCTATTTGAAACCTGTGTGAAAAGACAATACTATTTGTTTTTTCCACTTTTTCTCTGAATAATCAAGAAAGAATGGAAATAAAATATTGTTTAATGTCGGGTCCTAGACACATACTGAGACAGGCAGCCTTCAGAAAAAAATAAATTGCTTGCAAATCCGTCATTCATTAAGTAAAAGAGATAATGTCATAGAAACTATGATTGCAGATATTCTTGACGTTATTCAGAGCTTGTTCGAAATGATATGATTGACTCACAGACTCCTTGAGCTAAATTAACTAAATTGCCAGTGTTGCCACTTCAAGTTAATATCTCAATTGATTTTGCTAAAGAGAACATCCAAAACAAACTCATTTATTGGCCTTTCCTACCAATCTGCTAGACTTGTGATTGAATGGATTTATCTGTCTTCACAAAATTTCGGAGCACGTCTCTCAGGCTGTGCTGCAGCACATCCTGTAACTTTGTGTGACTGCCAGAATTACATGTTTCCTCTAGAGATATAGGCCTGGCCACTGACTGCAGTGTTGGAGCTTGACTCTCACCTTTTAGAGGATACAGTAAACTTGATGAGATGTGGGAACTCCCAAGCCTAATCTTTCTTGAGAATTTCAGCAGCCGTTTTCATTGGAGACTGGGACAAAACAGAGCATTCAGCCTCTAAACATCTGCTTGCTTAATGTGGTATGCCAGAGCTGTAACGGTCACCTACCAGAGCTTTGTGTGTGTGGATGTATGTATGTATGTATGTGTATGTGCTTTCCAACAATATTTGTCCATATCCATGATTGGAACACTCACCACAGCAGATCCTCTTTGTTGGCACTGGAAGTATGCAAATTCAAATGAGTCTCTTTTTGTGATACCTCACACTTTGAACACATTTGAAGGAAAACGATTGTAGAGAAAGCGATGTAGGGGAGGCGCACACTTTGCGGGGGGGGTTTGATTAAAACATTTCATTAGAATTTCTTCAACAGGATCCACTTTGTAACTTGTCTGCGAGCCAACCCCCAAACCATCCTCAAAGTAGGGAAACAGGAACTGATAAACTTTACATCTTCCCCTCCATGCTGACTAATGAGGTTTTTGGCCCTAATTAACCCAGTTATCTTCACTCCTACAACTGTCAACAATACCTCTCATACCAGTGCCGGAGGTAAAACACAGCCTTTGTGAAATTATAATATGACTTACCAGTTGCACTCATCCGGCTGTCTTAAACAAATACAAAGAATGAGCTCCCATGGTGTCTTGAGAAGGAAACATCAAAGAGAAAAAAATGTCACTATATTAGCGCTACATGGACACACACGCTCTATCATGAATATACACATGTAAAGATCTGCAAACATGCATATGTAAGCATCAGACATGAAGAATCAATGCATAATACAAGAAACAGCAGAGCTGGGTTGCCGTGGGGAAGGTCAAATTAAAGTGTGTAGGTTTGTGAGGTTGTGTTTTTCTGCACAAAGTCTTGTGTAGGTGTTGCTCTGTGGATGCCTAAATTTACTTTTGAGCCTCCAGAAGATGTTGTGGATCGAACTTCCTAAACAAAAACTTTCCCTCCACCACTCAAGACAGATTTAGACAGATCTTAAAAAAATTTCCCACTCTGGTCTTCATGTCCAAAAAAAATAATTCAAGCTTTTATCACTGTAAAGTTTGCCTTAAACTATAGTGCTTTACATTTAGCTGCAATATTCTTTATTTCCTATAATCCTCTTTGTATGCAAATTAGTTTTTGTGTAGTCACGCAACATACATACAAATACATATTTACATTTGTTATTTACAGCTGCTATAATGATGTAGACTACTGTACATGTAGATCTATTTTTTGACACAAACTGTATCTTTCTCAAGGAAGTATTGTAGGTTATGTGCTAAAAGAGTTTGTTTGCTGTTAGTATGGTTGTTAATGTTAGAATGAAACCCAATGAGATTTCTGTATTCTTCATAAATGAGATGAGAAGAAGGCAGTTAATCAACAGTGGAGCCACAAAGAAGATAAATAAATGTAGGCCTATATTACTGCCACAAATGCACCGCAGGATTTTACAGTGGTACCATTGGTTACAGTATGTACTTCTGTTAAAGGAGCGTATGTGAAATCCAATTTAATATTTCTCACACTCTTCAAAAAAAAAAAAAAAATCATACAGTGGCTTATTAAGGGGGAGAAACTCCACAGCAGATAACTTCAAGGCCTGCATAGTAATAGCTCAGGCCAACAAATCCTTTCTCTCACAAAAGCAAGGAGGGAATTTGGCTAGATGAAGCAATAAACTGATAACAAACACAACAATCCCTCCTCTTTTAATACAGTGACAATTCATTATGGAAGATGGATAACAATGAGCCTTGTCACCTCACACACAGACATCAAAAAATCACATCATTATGCAAGGATGAAAAAAAAGAAACATCCAAAAAAGTTGCATCGTGTCTGCCCAAGCTCCTCAAAATCAAATCAAAACAGACCTTGATTTTTGAGTGTTGACTGGCAATGTAATTAAGTTAGCACAGGCAGAAGGTGTGTGTGTGGTTGTCAGACTGTATATAGTACATGTATGTGTGTGTTGTCCTTGGTGGCTGTGGCAGTAATGGGAGATTAATTATTAAGGTGGATACAATCAATTACTCAACTGGTGATCTATATCAGTATCTATACATGTGTACATGTGTAGCGAGTTAAAACTAAGTGTGTAATTGTTGATCTGCGAGGGGATTGTAGTAAATCATTGTTTAGGTACTGTACATAAAAAACTCAAGTTGAAAGCAAACAGGAGAAAAGTCACCTTAATGATTGCTAGCCAGACTGTAAACTTCTCACTTGCACGGTTTTATATGGCTGCATATCACTGAGTGGCTGAGAACATACAGAGCAAAGTGAAGCTTCTATAAATCACAGTAAAACACAAATAGACCTCCTCTGCTGGTGGCCTTGTACAAACAGGGACAAAGGTTGCTCTTAAATTAAAAGGATGGTTTTCTTTCTCACTCGTGGCTGGCTTTGTATTTATTTTTCTGGTATGTTCTATTGCTACAGTAACTTCTTTAATACCCACAAATGGAAAAGAGTTAAACACTGTTTTCCCGCTATTCTTGCTCCGTGTCCTTTCAGTTTGGAAGAGGTAGGCCGAGGGATGTAGAAAGTATGCAATGTTTTCAGAAAGCAGATTGTATGTCGTCTTGTTTGAAGCCGCCTTCAAGTGGTGTTGTGATTACAGTGGTTATGAAAGGAGCCATTTCAATTGCCTTCCAATATGGTATTCATAACTTCAAAAGTGGACATTTTCTAAAAGATCAGAACTCAGGAGTTGTGAAGTATATTGATGTTTTCAAAAAGGATGGTGCCTATGGAAGTTACTTTTCACTTGTATTTAAAGGGTCATTCCACTAGTTTTACACATAAAGATCAGTTTAATGGTCAGAGTTAGAATTACGCAGCCTGTGAAAATAAAGTCTTCAGTGGCTCAAGAGGGAGCTTTAACAAGTCTGAGAAAATTACTCCAGTGACATTCGCTTGAGTAATTTCAGTTTGGAGACTACAAATTTGACAATGACAGAAATGACAGAAACCCTGAATGGCAAACTGGTAGGGATGGGAATCTTTGGGAATCTCCCAATTTGATTCTGATTCCATTCAGATTCGATTCTCAAGACAATTCTCCAGTGAATGAAAAGAAAAGGGGGCGCTTTCAGTCTCTTGCTCCAGTATACTGTGTGCCAAACCATTCACTGGTGTCCTTCGACTGAAATGCAATATGAACATAACTGACAATTAAGAGAAATGGTCTGCAGCCTTTTTATTTTAAGAAGTTAACTGCATTAATTAATGAATTATATGTGGGATATATGTACAAGGCATTTGCTATATGCAGCTATTGCCCGCAATCCCGTCATTATGGAGAACTACTATCAAAAACTCTCAGGATAATTTAGGTGATGTCATCCTTGCATTAGAAATTACAAACGGTTGGTGGAAATGTAAAATCAACTCTGATATATATCATTTCATTATGTCCTTTTAGAATATAACTTCTCATACATATCATTAAATATATTAGAAAAATGTGTTTGACACTCCTTGATTATACATTTTTAGGTGTATTTACTGGTCATCTCGCTCTACTTATTTATGGGCTTTCCAGTTCATTTTTTGTAAGATATTACAGACAAAAAAGAAATGCTTAAGCTATGAAGAATAACTGAGGATATCTGTAGATTTTGTGATGATGAGGAGGAGGATATTATGCATTAATTTTGGTATTGTCCAGTGGTTGAATCTTTTTGGCAGCAGGTGGTGAATTGGTTATCTGAACAAACAATCCTTCTCCCTTTCTCCCCTCTCACTATTATTTGGAAGTGTCAAGATGATCAAAATATGTTATTGAACACTTTTGTGTTGCTTTGCAAACTTAATATAATTTGATACTCCAACAAAGCTGGATTTGAGCTCCTTCATATTATTTCTCAAACATTACTATTTGCAGGAAAGGATAATTATGAAATGTAGAGCAAAGAGCTCAGGCATAAATAAACTGGAGATCCTGACAATATCAAAAACTCGGGCTACAGAGCTGTGATTATTCTATGATATAAATTAATATTGTCTGGCTTTTTCATTTAGTTCCCTCTATAGAATGGCATATTTAATTTGAAATGCTGTAGAAGTGATTTGTTTTTGTACTACAATTAGATATAGTGCTTGACATGTATATACATGTATGTATGTTTGTATAGGTGTATATATATATATATATGTATGTATATGTGTGGTATGTCTGTTGTAATTTGTATAATCATGTTTGTGTTCGTGATGTAAGTTATTTCTTTTCTGTAACTACTGTATATTATGTTTGTAAAATTTGAGTAAAAATGCATTTAAAAAAAGAATGAACTAATATGAAAGCATCTTACAGTCTCCTGCCTGTATGAGAATAACAAAATGAAGGGGAGGTGGAGTGCTCTGCTGTGTTGTTATATCTCCAGCAGTGAAGAGCAGCCTTTCTGCTGCACTGTTAGCTCTGGGGAAAGCCATCGTTGTCCAAGATGCTGAGCGGGTGCAGGGTTTTTGAGGTGAAACAGACAGAGCATTGAGTTATTTTCTTCACCTCAGAGTTGGTTTAAATTGTTTAATGCTGCAGTGTGTGTTGGTCAGCCAGTCTCGTTTGTTACTGCTGGAGTTCGCTGCTCTGCTCCGCTAATGTTAGTCTCTGAGTGACAGCGTAGAAAGTTGACAATATACTTACCATTTGTCTCGCAAAGGTAATAATCAAATCAAAACATGATGGCAACTGCTGCATTTGGTGAAGATGAATTACAAGATAACTCTAGTGTGTGCGTGCTGTAGACTGTCTGGGTGCTGCACTGCTCTCGCAGTTGAGTTCTGCCTTTTTTGTTCTGTCAACATCATGTTATTAAGTAACATTTAGAAAATCGATTTTTGACATTTGTGAATCGGTGCAGAATAGTCCACATCCGCGTCGCAATGCATCTAAGAACTGATTTTTTTTCCCCCATCCCTACAAGATGGAGAAGTCAAGTTTGAAAGAAATTGGCATACAATGAAAGACATTATTTAGCTGGGAAATAGAAGTTTTTGGAGTTTGACCCATACTAGGGACTAAAAGTCAATACTGGCGACCTGTGCAGCATCAGTTTTGACCATCTTTTAAATCTCACCCTCAACCCTCACCTTTAAAGAAGTGCAATAGTAAATTGCTGGAGTACCCCTTTAATTACTTTTGTTGTTTACCCTTTTCTTTTCTCTGAAAGGCAGAGAAAATAAATGATTGACCATTTTTGAAAAGGAAACAAGACAACGTCCATTTCGGTCAGTCACATAGCAACAGTGTTCTCACGATAATGTGAATGCCAGTCATATGAGTGCTCTATTATCCATGTCAAAAATAAGACCATAAAATTAAATTTGAAGGCAGCATTAACCATAATTTGTTGTAACAATAATTTGCTTAACATTAGCGTAACATTATTTATGTCAGTGTTTTTGACCATGGTTACAGTTAGTTAAATGCTTGCCTGTTTTAATAACAAAATCTGCTCTTTATCTTGTAAAACATATGAAATTGAGTACATTACTTTTTGTGACTGACTACAAATTTGATATAAATGCAGTCTCGTGCCTGTCCTTTAGTGTGTGTGCTTTTACTGAATATGTTCTGACTCAACATTCAATTACCACTCGCCTCAGAGAGAGATTTTAGTTTAATGCCCCAGTCGGTCTTAATCTGAGAGATTTTATTTTAACACCCTAGTCAGTCTCAAATCCCCCAATGAGACATTTTTTACTCTTTTAAGATTTTGTACTCTTTTGCTTTATTCTCATCTTCTCATCGCTCACATTTTCCCTCTCTCCCTCCAACTGCTCCACTCCGTCATTTTAGATTGAAGTCAAACTCGTCAGTTTGCTCATTATCATAAAATAATGGGCTGTGGATATTGAGCAGATCCTGGCAAAACTTGACCCTGAAATACCACAAACCCTGCAGAATCAATCTTTTTTCTTATTTCCATCCTTTTTTTTCTTTTTTGAAATATCTTCCTTACGTTATTTCTTTCACTTATCTTCTTATTTCAGACTTCATTTTTACTTAATTCTTCCAACTCCCACTTCCCAGAAAAAAAAGCAGTTATGATCAAATACACTGCAGTAGTATTACACACAGCATGGGCCCTCCATTCATTAAAGTGGAACTCCACTGATTTTACACAGTAAAGTCTGTTTATAAGACATGGCGTACCACTGCATATGTGAAATATGCATAAATATATATATATATGTATAAAGCCTTTTACTCTTCGGGAACTTTTTGTGAACGAATCTTGCTCACAAACGGAGTGGAACATGGAGCCTTATATGACAATTTCAAGGGTGTGGATGATGCTAATGATCACATATCACAAATCCACACATCCTCATGAGCAGGTGGTATTTATCAGGCTGAAACAAGCAATTTACGACAAGTTCAGGCAGTTAAGGACTTTCTTGCATCCAACGTAGGATTTTCTTATTTTCCTCTTATTGCAAGAACAAATATAAGAGAAAAATAAGAAAACATTCATGCATGAGACCCAATGTGTGGAATAATAATAAAAAATAAATAAATATGATGCATTGATTGTTAAGTAAAAACTGTCCATCGTGATTCTGACAATGATGAAGGTGTTCAATGCTAAATCAGTGCCATACCCTTATCAGTCGAACACTTGTTAGCATTCTACCCCGTCCCAACCACCCCTCTACCCCAAACTGAATGATGGAGAATCATTTTGCATTCAAACTTATGTCTTTTCAATCCTGTGTGTTGTGTTTACGGTGGCTGTGGGAGGAGGGTGGCAGTGTTCCTTTTGCTTCGTCCTTCCATTCCTATTCTCTCCTCAGCAATCACATCTACGAATGATTTCCTCATTCGGACCTATCAGCCACCCGACAGTAAACTGTAAGAACAAGGAGCCCTCTCAGGCATGTAATTCCTCTTGTTGGCATTAGTCTAGAAGCCTATGGTCCCCTGCTCAGTCACAGTTGCTGTGTAAAAGTGTTTTTCAAGCTCAATTTGTCTCTTCTCAAGTATTCATCTCAGGCAGCTGGTCTTGTCATCAAAACCCTGACAAACAAGCAAATCCACTCACTCCCATGCATGCAAGCAGTCGGGCTGGACATCCTAACAGAGGGAAAGTGTAGAAACTGGAACTGGAACTGTTAACTTCTTTCTGTTTGTGGGGCAGGTGACCAATACAAGGAGAGAAATCTCTCTTTTCATAGGAGGAGACAGTGTGCCTTTCAGGCCTGGACACGGTCGGGTTCACCAGTCTCCCAGGATAGATGAGGACATCGCTGAACAGTGGCCCTGTTGTGGCCCTATAAACAGTCTGAAGCTTTGGCACCTCTGCCTAACACTGGCAAGTGGCAATGAGAATTACAGCAGTGATTCACTGTTTTTTTTCCACCATAAAGCTCAGCTACAAAACAACCTTCCTGCCTCCGGAGTGGGTTATTCACTCTAAGATACTGGTTTAATATAAAGTTAAATGTAAAATACTACAAATATCACCTATGCCAGCCTGCCCTTGGGCCAGTATGATTGCATTTAAAATGTTATTTGTTTTCTTCAAGGGCATTTGGCTCAGTATCAGACCCTCCACTGACGATCCCATAAGACTGCCCTGACTCATGTGTGCCTTCCTCGAGGGTGACGCTTGAGGGTGAAATGTATAATTATGAAATGAGTGGGACTTTCTTTTTTTTTTTTCTTTTCTTTTTTTCCAAGCTGAAAGCGATCTGGGTTTTCTGCCTCACTGGTGTTTGGCAAATCATGCTCTGTGCACATATCAGTGTTAGAAATCTGATCCTCTACAGGCGAGAATGCCAATACACCCTAAGGAATATAGATTAAAGATGTTTGTTGGAAAGGCAGATAAAGGGTGGCAGTGTGGGTGATGGGGGAGGTGGGAAGGAGGCAGGCAGGCAGTGAGAGAGGGAGGAGATAAGTCTGATTGTGCTCCTATACTGACAAGGCATGAAAAGCAATACTGTGTATGTTTTCCTGAAAGCTGCAGTAGATGTGTGTATGTCTTTGTATGCATGTGCCGGTGTCAGGCTGTAGTCACGTTTGAGCAGATGTGTTGAGTGTATTTGTGTTTCTGTGTGAGTTTCCTCTCACACTGTGGTCAAGCCTCAGAAAGCATTTCACACATGTCACAGCACAGCAGATTTCAGAGCGCTATCCAGGTCAAGTACACTGCTGCTATGTAGTTATCTTTCCAGAGAAATAAGAAGAAAGTCCACAGGTAGAGTGTTTAAATGTTTAAGGATTCTACTTTATATTCACCCATCCAAATTCGACAAAAAAGATGTATAATTACAAGAACTCACCGCGGTTAGGAACAGCAGGTAAAGTTTAACTCAGTATTTCCCATTCTCTTGGTGAATCTCGGTGGCTCTCAACTGCCGAAATTGTAGAGAAACTCATTTCAGTTTGTTGACGTTCTATAGCAACTCCGAAGAAAACACAGCACTCCGAAAAACACCGGTACACACACTCAGGGATCCGAAAACAGGTAAATGTGATCGGTGAGGAAGACTGCTCCGGACCAATCCGTCGCACGGTTCTACACCAGTGAGAAACTTTGAGAAAGCAGCCCGGGTGCGCTGGGGGTGAAAGTCGGCTTATCCCAGTGTAATTCAGCGTTCCTAGAAGCAGAGGCTTTGACCTTTGAGGGGATAATGACTTTACAAAATGAAATCATCCAGCAGGAGATGTAGTCAAGAGGAGAGACAAGTAGAGGAGGAGAGAGAGAGGAAGAGGAGGAGAGAGACTCAAGGAGCGCAAAGGGGCTGTCGATTAGAAGATTAAAAAGACGCGTTTGCGCATTTGTTTTCAGCCAGAAAACGGCTGGGTCCAACGTCGGACAGATGCGACGGAATGCGGCTACCGGGACGCGGACAGACGCCCCACGGAGATGGTTAAATATCCCGTTATAATTTCCACCCCAGCACCGTTTTTTCCTACTTGACCCGCCTACTCCGCATCGCTGTTTGGAGGAGCTCAGGAGCGGAGGAGCCAGATTCTGTAGAAACTGTAGGTAGGCGCCCAGCAGCAGATAACAGACACGGGCGCCTCAGCTCTCTCCTGTGCCCCTCTCTCACTTAGTCACATGTTTAAGACACAAGTAGCCCTCTGTAATAGCTGCCAAAGGAGGGTAGACTAAGGTAGACGACGCGGCGAGAATAATAACAAGCGTTTTGTTAAGTCTCCCTCTCTCCTTCTTACTTTAAATGAAAAGCGCTAGTGTGCACTTAAGTGAAATGACACTCTTGTCATTAACTTTATGCCCCAATATTGTCTTTTTTCTTCTTCTTAATACCGCAGTTATTTATAAAGACATGGGCAAAGGAAGCTAATTGAATACCTCCCATAACTGCTTGGCTGGTCCACTCTAAAAGAGCCTCCGGAGAGGACGTCAACATTTAAGTCCTTATCTGTCTGAGCTGTCACGTTAGTTAGAAAAGAACGAAGGTGTTGAGCATGATGCCTAATCCTCTTTGGTTTTGTCTTGTGGAGCATGCCTATGCATGAACCATGAGTCATTAAGTGGCACCGCAAAGGCAGCTCTGCTAAAATCACCATGCAGCCGAGACTATAAGCATCACTGAGTGAATGAATAGATGCTGGCATTTTCATAATGACTATGACAACACACATTATAGCAACAGGGATCAGCCCTGTTAAACTGTATGCCCAGGCACCTGATTTCATTTCATTGATCAAAACCAGTGCCAGGGCTCGCAGTGTTTGAATTGGTCAGGAAGGCATATTCTGTTGTCTTTTATGGGTTGTTACTGCTCTGCAGGAATAATTAATATGCAGGGAGAAAAAAAGAGCCTTTTGTCTGAAACTCAATTTAAATCTCTCAGTGATCTGAATAGGTACCTCAAGATGGATAAAAGTGAATTCTATATAGTTATAAGCTTTAAATATTAAATATATATTCAAAATAGTGTTGCACATGTATGTTATCAATACTGACAAACACAGACTATTGTGTGGGGTTAGGGTGATGTATCATATGCAATACAATGTGGGTGGTGTCTGGGGGTCATTTGTTAACTCATGATTCTGCTGAGGCTTAAGGAAAAAAACTAAATCTTCCCAGAAACAGCAGAAATTAATCTGTGAAAGCAATCAGGGCTCGGAATTCTACAGGCACAGCAGCCTCGGTGTGGTGCTAATTAACCCAGTTCCCCGTGTATTTCAGTGTCCATTTAGTATGCCGCAACTGTGCTGGAGCTGTCGTTGGTTCTGAAGTTGATTTATGTTGTGTCCCAGCAGAGATTTGTGCCAGATTCGGTGTGACATACACTCGGTTTTATATTCCTAACTGTCAATTCCGCGAAAAGTGACAACTTGTTAGAAAAATGTCATTCATTTAACCACTTCCTTAAGTGTATTCATCCATCTGTATGCAACATTAGAGGAAATGACAGCGGTTTTTCCCATCCGTATCCATTTATCATTCATTTTAAACCCTTACAGCTCAGTGGTTGTTGTTGTTGCTGATAAGCGTATGGATGGGGTACTGTCCATGGTGCTGAATAACCAGCCTCACACTGTTTTAAGCCAAAGGGATCAACAAAGTTTAACTTTTAGATTAAAACCTACTTAATTGGCTATTTGGATAAATGATTCACTGTACTTAGTGTTTATATTAGCAAAGCCTTGCCAAAAGTACTCTCTTTACATAGCAGCATAAAAACATAATAATTACTAGCCACTTTATCTTATTGTGATTTGCATGACAAAAACACTTGACATTCCACCAGAAATACATTTCTTTCCCCTCAAAATGGCTCCGTTGGAAACACTGTCCCTTTCTTCTTGGCCATGACCCGCTAAGTACTGTAATTCCATTAATTTTGCTATCAACCATTAATGACTTCCATTAGCATATTAATGAGTGATGTTCATGAAATGGATCTCCATCATGTCTGGTGAAACTAGAGCAACCCGGTGGATTTGCTGCTCCAGTGTCTGTGATGAGCAAGGCTGTGTAACTAATTTACACCTTAAGCACAGTCTCATTAGAGGACCTGGGAGTGTCTGGAGAGCATCACATCCATTTCAGTTCTGTCTCGGTCTAGATGGGCACAGAAAATGTTCCTCCAATAGGAAGAGAGGTGTCACGTGTAATATTTGGCCTTTTTCACTGTCATTCTTCATTTTCTAATGCCAGTGTTCTGTTCAAAAAGGAGTTCACATCCATGTCAGTGATGACTCATTCTTGAATTAAACATAACTTTTTTTGGGCAGTTTGGTTTCACTTGCATGCTTGTTTGATTTTAGTTTTTTGACAATAGCAACTTCAGCACTCATCAGTATTTGCATTTTCTCACGATTTTGTGCTCCATCTCTGTAGATCTTAATGTAGTGGACTGACTGACTGTCAGACTCCTGTGAACTCTTAAGGCAATTCCTCCACAGTCACACACAAGCTGAACCCCCCTCTAATTTGACCTTAGCCGTCTCCAATATCCCTCAGGCAGCCATGGAGGACAGTTGATTCAGATAACTCCATACCAGTGGGCCTGTGAAATGAATTTAGGTCTGTTCAACTAAGAGCCCATTCATTTTGGCTCCATTTCACCGTCTATCATTTCCCCCAGAAAACCATCAGACCAGCAGTTATCTATTCTATATTTAAAACAGCCAGGATTATTTGGTGCAGGGAATGAATATACCTCATACTTCATACAGATTACCTCAAGCTATCTTGTGTTACCTTCTATCTACTGCTGCACTACAGATTTGGTATTAAAATATAAGCAAGTGCCAGCAGTATCATACCCTGTTTATTATAGTATAAGCTTATCACTGCATACCCAGGACAAAGGGTTCATGAAAAGTAGAACTTTTAAACTGCTCAGGGAGCATATTCAGGTTTTTGTCTCTACTGCTCTCCCTCTTGACATTTTAAGAAGTCAAGTAGCAATCATCATTATTTGGCCTTTATTGAACAAAACAAAATTTTAAGAATAACCCCATTGACACTCCTCCTTATGGGGTGAAACAGGCTTGACGAAGCCTCTTCTGGGTGATGTTTTATTGTAACAGAACTTCCCATAATATAATAACCATAATAGGATTGTGCTCCCAAATGTACCCTACTGTTTCACTTATTATACAATAAACAACACTTTGTGTAATGGCCAATATGAGGCTTAATGATGACCCTGATGAGAAGAGGAATTAAGTTGATACTAGAGGCTGTGTTATTAAGGTGAGATAACCTTGTTTTCGGGTTGGAAACAACAACAGTAATGCTGCGATAGTAATCAGAGTTTGCATTCAAGATATTTATCATGGTATGGCAGCTTCAGTGCTTAACAGTGTGGTTGCTAATTCAGTGGGATTGTAGGATTGATAAAACAACTGTGGGGGGGATAAGGAAGGTAAGCTGCTTTGTCTACCCTTCAGTAAACACAGATCAAATTCCGAATCTCATACAGATAATGTGCTATATTCTTTTGAAAATCATTCACTCAGTCATACAATGCCACATGCACTGTGGGCTTAGAGTGCTTTAGCAAAGTTTTGAGTCATAACTGCAAATGCAAATTGTATTTTCTGTCTGTGGTTGGAGAAGTAAATTGAAATGATAAAAACGTTATTGGTACAAATCCCAAGACAGGCACCAAAAGAAAAGAAAAGGAAAGAAAAAAAAGAAACAGTCAAACACCAACTACTGTCAAACTGCCCTTTGGTTAGTTGTGTGAGGTTAGTTGCTGTAATAAACATTTGACAAAGAATTAACACTGTAGCTGCTCCCCTTTTGTTGTTGTTGTAATGTATTCTTTTTCAACATGACTGTAAAAAAAAAAAAAAAAAAGTTAACAATACAAAATAAACAAATAATAATTATGATCTGCAGCACAGCTGGAATCCTTCTTTGTAGTTACACATTTCAACAGTGCAGACATTGTCAGTCAATTCTCTTCCAGAAACCAAGAGACCAGATAAGGATAGACCAGTGTGCCTTTATACCTAGAGTATGCTGCCATGGAGGAAGCCTATCATTGAAACCCAATGAACAGATAGGTTGGAGATTTATCAGAAATGATATAGTGCTGTGAATGAGAAGGCTATGGCTTCTCCATTACCCATCCATCACTGATGATGTATTGCAGATAAACTACTAGGCAGCAACAAGCTCTTGCTGAGAGACTGACCTCGTTGATGAAAGCGAAAACTCCCCCATGGCCATCCCAGCGTACACAGCCCCCTCTTTTCAATACAACAGTCAGAGCTTGTCTCTGTGCAAGGGAACTCATATCTACACTATTACTTTTTGGGGGTGGTGTGTGCACTGACAGAATAGAACAAACACACAATTTGTCTCTAGACATGGGATAGAAAACCCCCCTCCTCAACATCAGCGCTTGAAGGAGAAGTCAAAAGGCTATTCTCACACTGTGCAGCTGATGTGCATCTTCACTAGCCTGTACCTAACCTGTTCAAATAGTACCTGGTTTTTATTTCATACCACCGGGAACTAACAAACTGCAGCTTAGCCTGCATTATGTGTTTTTTCTGTAAATGACTGATGACCAGTCAGGAATTTGTTTGGTTAAAAGCACCAAATTGCAGCAAAAGGAAATACTTTGTTTTGAGGACTTCAATGCCCAGGAATCATCTACTGTGGACATCAATAAACAGCCACATAAGCACCCTCGCCAGTCTATAAACATGGTTTACCAAAGAGATGACTCGTCTTAAAAAAGCACTCAAAAACATGACCTTCAGCTTCCCATAATATTTCCCTGGCAGTAATAGTTCCCATAGGAATGTGTCAATAAAATTTGTAGCCCACATTTTAATTCTTTAAAATTGAATGTCTGCTGATTGGTCAACCCGATATTTAAAATGTTCTTTCATAGTGCCACTGTGGACTGAATTAAGAAAATATAGCCTACATGATCCATTCAGTGAAGAGTCTGGATAAACTATTATAAATTGTAAACTAACATCATGGACCCTTGACTGAAATTTTGCTAAAATAGATGCAAAGCAACTATTTTTCTTTTTACTTTTTTTCCCCAAAACCAGCACTGTATTCGATGGGGACATTTCACAAAAGGGACTTTTTAAACACTGCTTACATGCAGAATGCAAATGGTGACATTTCACAAATGACTGACACTCACAAATTACTGTACATTTGTGCAGGGCTCTTGCAGGGCTGTTGCTTGCCCATGTATGGGTTGTAAGTATGTCATTTGTTTTGATTAGTGAAACATGTCAAAATGAGCAAGAAGAAATTATCTCATGCTGCAAATAACAGCTTGCATGTTTCTAATTTGATGAAATTAAACTCCATTGTTGGCCTAGGTATACAACCATGTGCCTACTTTAGTAAATGTGGGTCTTTTCGCCTGCTAGCGAGGTGCTAAACAAGATGTTAATGCAGAAAATCATACTATTCGCCCAGCTTGCACCACCCTTAATGCTGGTGCCCTGACCAATCAAGTGGCAGTGATAAAGACATGACCCCTCACTGGCTTCCCACAGATGACGACTGCCAACTGTCTTTGTGGGAACCAAAAATCAAGCCAGAGGAACAAGGGATTAAAGCTGTTCATTAGCATTAGTTGTGAAAAATAGCTTCACTGACCCTGACATCGCTACTTTATTTTATCTATTTACTTATTTTTATCGTATTAAGACATATCTTTGGACTCTTGTCGATCCAATAAGATGACTTAAAATATGGTTTTGGGATGTAGCTCTGCTTAGGCTCCCAAAAAGCCTTGAGCCAGCCTTGGAAAAAAGAAAAGAAAAAGATTTTTGGTTCTTGTCAGTTTCTTAGGGCAGAGATTTTGCTCCCAGTGACCATATCTGACACAGTGAATTTTCTTTCGGCAAACACAATCAATCTGTGACACCATATCACAGCGCAGTTTTATGATTTAGGCCAGGAAAATTGCTTTTTACATGAAAAGGCTTTCTTGGAGTTCTTTGAGTGTTGGGAAATTGAGTGTGGTTCTCTTGTATTTTTTTTCTGTATATTCTTTTCATCCAACCTTTTGCTTTTACTAGAAGACAGTAAACAAATGACACAAAGCTTGGTTGAAATTGTAAAGATAAATTCTTAACCTGTGGTTTGCAGAGGATTGAGCGTTGGAAGAAGGGACAAGTTAAGGCATGTGAAGTGACCCGGTCCACATTACCCCTGTCACTATCTGTATTTTCCAGCTTGACCTGATAGATCCATGAGCCCTGTGCTGACAGAGATAATACAAGGCAGAGAGAAAGAGTGTTTTGTGACAGCATTGGGGAAAGCAGAGAGGAGTGGGGAAAAGCAGAGAAGGGTGGAAAGTGCATGACTCAGCGAAAGGTGTCGCACTATTAAAATTAAATTTACAGCTGGTTTCAGACAAATCTGTAAGCTCTGGGGCTGTAGGCAGAGGTGGTTGGGCATTTGGAGGACATTACAAATTGACACCCTACTTCTCGGGACTACTGAATCATTTATTACACCTACCACTACTTAAGCTGTCTAAGCAGTGATGGGTTTGGCACTATGTTGTCCACAGTTAATTTATCAGGGATGAGCCTGCTGTTGCACTGTCTGCCCAGTCCTCTGTTGAATCCTCCTCTGTCATTAAAAATGTCAAAATGTTGCGTTTTCATTTTTGTCTGTAAACCTAAACGAGAGGATCTCATGAATGTGAACTCTTAAACATGTTATAGAAGACATTTATGTGTACTGATTTGAATAATCAATATCATAATGTACCGCTGCAGCATAAATACTTACTGTTTCTATGCGTAGTCGTAATAATGTCAACAGTTATGGTTAAGGCATGGTTTTAATTTGTCAAATGGTGTGGCAGGTACATCAACAATATGCAACTTGGATTTTATTTCCTTAAAGTGTGTGCATATATAGTTCTCAGCCAGCTGCAGCCACATTAAGTCCACATGACTCCGTGTGCGGAGGATTTTTCACTTCCTTTAAAAAAGGAAATTCATAGAACTGATTACTTTCTTCTATGGACTGTGACCCTGACTGAACACACAACAAACTGGCTTTTCCCATCGAAATATTACTAAAACTGCTTGCAACTTTATGCAGAGAAATTGATTTTTTTTTTAATTTTACATTACCATAATACACTTATATCTGTCAGCCCAAATTAATTACTTCAATTACTGTGGAGCTTAGTAAAAAGGATTTGCAATTTTTTTTTTTTTTTTTTGGCCAGAGAGCAAAAGCCACTCACTCTTATTTTGACTGTTGTGCACTTGGTGGTGCATACTGGTTGCAAAACAGCCACAGTCAGGTAAGAAACTCTGACCATGTCCATCATTAGGGTTCTACAGAAGAGGATTTGGGCCACATGTGAAAAATTTATTTGAGTTCTCAGATTAAAGTCAGAATTCTGAGAATAAAGTCAGAATTTTACGTTTAAAGTCAAAATTCAGAGAATAGAGTCAGAATTAAGCAATATTACACAAGAGGGTGTGCTTTACCTTCATTGTTGGTACGACAGCGATACGGTCAGGAACGAGACACTGTTGTATAATTCTGATTAAAGTCAGAATTCTGACTTTAAACTCAGAACTCAAATAGATTTTTCATGTTGCCCTAACCGTCTTCTGTAGAGTTCACTGTGCTTTAAAGCTTTTTTGTTTTGTTTTTGTTATTTGTTTGTTTTTTTTATGTATTTGTATTCAAAATAAAAACAGGTTTTATCAATGCATGTTTTTTTTACTCATGTTCCCTTTCATGTAAGGTTGTACTGTAGGTTCACATAGCAAGTCAGTGATTTACCTTATTAATACCATAGCATTAACCATGATTTTTCCCAAACATCCTTGGTTACATTGTTCTCTGTTTGAAATGAAAACACCGTGTACAATATTTACCTGATCATATCCTAAACATTCAACACCCACAATACGCTGGTTGCCTTACAACATAAATCCAGTAAGTATCCACAATCCTGCATGTACTAGTAAGCACATTATAGAACCTACCTGACATGAAAGCAGAGAAAAAAAGAAAAAAAAAAACAACAACAACAAATGACTGAAAAAGCAGGGTAAAAAAAGAGTATGTGATGGTATTAAGTGTTCAATATCAGCAGAATCCAACTAAAAAACCAAAGTTAATTAAATGAATACTATCAGTCAAAAGTCATATGTAATTGTTTTTTTGGTTTTTTGTTTTTTTTAAATGTATTGTTGTTTTTCTTTAATGAAATAAGAATGAAGGGGCCTTTGGAGAGAAATAAAAAAATGTTCCGTCAAGCCTCTGACTGGGCGAGATGGTATATGTTTGACTGACAGCTCAACCAACAGGCACAACAAGACACAATGTAAACAAATTGAGCCATAACTGTTGTAGCTTACAAGCCAATGACAGACAGCATTTTGATTACAATGTTGAAGAACAGGGATCTTTCAGCATCTAAACTGCCTGATTTTAGAATTTGAAGCTATATTTTTAAGCTAAGTGTGTACAATTGACAAGCTTATTAGCTATCTAGCCTGCAAAATTACATTAGTAGTGCACATTTGCCCTGGTGGCTGTTTGACCGCATATTCAGCAAGCTAAGGTGCAACATAAGACGAGGTATATGTACATTGCTTGTAGGCGGAGGAGCTACTGTAGGAATCTAACATGCGTTACAGTTACAAAGTGTGAGGTTACTGCTTCATGCAAATACAGTTTAAAAAAGAAATTATTTGATTAACTAAGTATATGCAAATAATTTTGCCTGTATTGTTAGAGAAACAATGCTAATCTGACTGGCAAATGCACAATAGGGGACAACATCATGAATACACAAAATATCTTCAATCTTCTGCCTTTTGGGTAAGCCTTCTAATTTTCTGAAAAGAGAACTTCTGCTAATATCTGACTTTAGGGTTACAATTTATTTCATTAGAATTCATATAATTCCGCCTAAGTGAATACAAATTAAGTCAAAACAACATTTTTCACTTCCAAATGCCTGAAAACAATTTTCAGGCTAAGTGCTTGGTGAATGTTTTTCAGGCACTTAGTCTGGAAAGAGTTATTGTCGCTCTTGTTGATGTTGAGTTGATGATTGTCACAATAAATAATAATCAAGGGAAATGAAGTGGAAGAGAAGTGAAGCGTGGCGTAATAGCCTGGACAAACTTTATTATGGAACTGTAGTTGTAGAGTACCACAGAGTGCTGTTGTCTATGCATGCTACCCCTGCCCGTTTTTATGAATAATAGATCAAAACTATGATGAAAACTGCAAACATGTTTGTTGATTATGTAAATCTTTGTTTAGGGAGTGTGATCAGTACTGTATAATGGGGCCTGAGAACACTATAGAGCACTTAAATAATAACAGACATTTGACAGGCATTTCAATAAATCAAGCAATTGACATTATGACAAACAGAATCTATAGTCAAAGTCACTGAAAATATTCCAACTGAGCTTCCCTACACTAGAAATAAAAACTATTACAGCTGCTGAAAAATTTTGCAACCTCGCACAGAGGCTTTAATGAATTGACTATCAAATCCCTAAAGTTCTAAAGTTTTTAGAATGTAATTTAGAATATTTCAAAAATACATCATTGTGAACCTGAAAACAAAGAAAAGGTCATTGCTAGCAGCAGGTTTGTGCACGAGTGAACTTCTAAATCCAAATTCAAAGTTAGTTTAATGAAAATAACCACCTGCATCAAAAACATTATTGGGATGTTTCTATTCCATCCCCTACATATGTGCTTTATCTGCACACTAAACCACATTGATTTGGCTGTCTTTCAAAGCAAACTTTCAACCATCAACATTTATTTAGAGTTTGAATGTTGGACATCTGTTTTCAGGGTTTTTGAGAATATTTACTGAGAAACAGAGCTGTCGTCAATCCCCGGCGTTGTTGTTTTATCCCCACTACAGACAAGGGATTTAGGGGCCCTTTAGAAACAGTGATTGACAGCCATGTTAAATTACAGAGAGCTTCCAGAAGAGGCTTCTTCCCTTGTGGTTTCACTGGCTGTAATTTTCCCTGAATCTGGTGCAAGCATTCCCCTGTTCCCGAGCCCTAATTTAACAGTCCTAAAACACCCTTGTGCACTCGGTGATGAACAAAAACCAAATGTTGCTAATGCCAAGTTAATTAATAGAACCCCAGCTGCTTGGGCCTAAGACTGACATACAATGCCAAGGAGGAAATATTCTGCTCTGCATGTCTATTGTGACAATAACGCTTTGGTGTCAACAGGACATGCCCTCATTGGTCCCCTCATCTGCTTTGTTAATTTTGTTTACGAAGCCATTGCTTTCCAAAATATGCTGTGATTAATTTCAGTATCATGGCTCCTGGGGCCACCATGTGCTGTCAGATCTGAAAGGAGGTTAGTGCTTCCACATAAGTGGATAGTTTCCACGCAACACGCTGGCTTATTAGGAACTTTATCTGATGAAATCCAATTAGTTATTTCTTTGACAGAAAATGTCAGAATTCTTAGTGTCAAGGTTTTGCATTTATTCTCGTCTGTTTGTCAAACAATCCTCTTTTTCATTAATTTCACGAGTTAATTGCCTACAATAAAATAATTTTCTTAAGAGTGTCAAAGTGATATTGTTTCTTTACAACTGCCTTGAACAAAATACAAACTACTTGTGTAGTCTCAATTTTCAACAGCTGAAACTTTTAAAAGCAACTTTGACACAGCGGAAGGTTAAAATAATATGTTTGCCCCAATTTAGGAAAAAAAAAAAAATCTTGATCATTTAATAATTTTATTTACAATTGAAATTTGGTTCAGATATCCATGGTGCCCAGAGGATAAATTCTGATGATTTTGGTGATTCCCCTTACTTTTCCAGTAGCACCACCAGCAAGTTAATATCTTCAACTATGCTGTAAAATATTTGAACATAAACAAGATTGATTGGTGCAGAATTCTGCAAATACATGCACAGTACCAGTCAACAGTCTGGACACACTTTCTCATTGTATGAGAAAGTGTGTCAAGTCTGTATGTACTGGTACTGTACATACAGACTTGGTTCACAGAAGATGAATCCTCATGACTTTGGTTCCACCTTACCTTTCCTGTAGTGCCTCCATTTGTGGTTTTGAGTGAAATTTCTCAACAAATTTTGGATGAATTGCCAGGAAATTTGGTTCTAACATTCATATCACCCCCAGAGTGAATTGTAATAACATTTGCTGATCCTTTAACTTTTGCATACACCTACCCCCTCGAATGCAATCCCTCCTCCCTTTCATCAAGGGACTGGGGTAATTGAAAGGATAGATGATAACATGTTTCCACTGGGTGAAAAGCTTTATCTCACCAGTTTTGAGGGAAGATAATTAAAGGTCAAATGACTGACCAAGGTAGTCCTTCCATTTGCAATGTTGCCCCCTCAGATAAAACACCATGTCACCCAATCATTTAATTGACTTTGCTTTACATGTGGTATCTCAGAAATGGAGAGCGATATACGATTGTGGGAGGCAAGGTCATAAATCATCTAGCCTGCCTGTAAACACTATCACTTAAAAGGGATAGTAGAGATCTAGCAGACGCTGTTAACAAATCTCCTTTGACCTGAGCAACAAACCGGCAGCCCTCCCGCTCAGCCCAGATGCTTTCAACAGAGAGCAAAAGCAGTACACATGCACCTTTCTATTCTGTATCTGACTCTTTAATTTTTCATATCTAGCCTACCTCCTGATATGAAGAGGCAGGTCAAATTGAGAAACATTGCCCAGAGTACGGTAACTGTGGTCAGTTAATGGCTCTGAAATATGTAGGCATTTTCCCCGTTGGAGGCATGCATGTTATTGATTCCTTTGGGGCTCCATCAATCACGACGATAACTTCACCGTCACATAAGTTAGTGAGAGCCATCGCTCAGCCCCAAGGCTGAGGGAGGACAGGATAGGAAGGGACAGAAATCTATGGGCTTTTTTATCTCGCCAGTTTGTTTTATTCTTGCTGTGTCTTGTTGCCACTAGTCTGTGTTTATTCGGCTGACAAAACCACTTTCCCTCTAATTGCATAAATTAAACTGTCTCCTCTTTATCACCTCTTACCTAATCAGTTTTGTAGCATCATAAGCACATGCTTTAAGAATGCATGTGGATTATGTGCAACACTACATGTCTATGTGTAGTCTGACATTACTAGACAAATTACATGTAACACCTTTTACCTTGCTTCAAAGCTCCTCTAATCAATATTTTATATATTTCTCTTCTCCCACTTGTTCAACTAACAGGCGCAATACATTGACACATAAACACTGTTTCAGGAAAAAAAGCTAAAAGCTTTGCAGATGCAATAACAATCAAAATATAACTTCACCGAATCAAATGACTGGGTAACAACAATAAACCCACTGAATTATCACCCAAATTCTGTAGATCTATGGAGCTTTCTAGCCTCTTTTAGCTCATGGTTTTGGTTCTAGGTCTACAACTAACATCATATATATGACTGCTGATTACTCTGTTAGTTGTTTGTCCTGTTTGTTAATTAAAAGGACCTGCTGCATCAAGAGGAAGCTGGGAAAAAAACACAGTCGACATTTTTCTCCTTGCTTTTTCTTTGCATTTTTAAAAACCTATTCATGTCAAGTATCTTTCCCTTCCTATCTCCTGAAAGGAATAAGTCACCTTACAGTACAGAATTTCCTCAGTCTGAGTTTCAGAGGAGAGCTTTCATGTCCTTAGTCTGAATGTTGTTGCACAGATACAGTATTTCTACCTTAACAAGAGCATAACTATTAATTATTAAAACAAGAAATACTGATTTCCTGATTTTGTTTTTATTTTTTTTCTGAAATACTGGCATCGGGCAAGTGTCTGTCTCAAAATATCCATACCAATATCAACTGTATCATCCCCATAGCAAATAAAGACTGTTTGTTTTTAGGTGCCATAATGTTTGGGTTTTTTATAGATCAATGCATTCAGTTTACTGACAGTGACAGGAATGTATTTCAAAGTCAGTTTAGGATATTTCTGTACGATTGACAGCCCGTTGACTTCGCTGACACGGTCTTAATTGTTCTGGTGCAGTAAATCCCTGCCATCATGTACTGCACGCAGATTAAAACACAAAAATTGATTTGCAAGTAGTCTTTGGCCTAGGCCTTACTCACAAGCCTGTGCAAATGTCACTCACAAATGCTGCACATTTGAGCAAAGAGAGCTGAGAAGGCAGCAGGGAAAAATAAATATTTAAGCATGATTTTGATGGGTATGCAGAAGGCCCTGTTCTTTCTTTTCTTACAGCCAGCTGTGAGTAAACAAGTGGCCATTGTCTGATTGCTTTGCAGATGTCAAAGCTTTCCCTTGAGACTGACATAAAATATTCATAAGTTATGTTTTGAAGTGCATGTAAAGTCATTTCAGTGAGTGAGTTGCAGGGGGGTTGCAATGTATCACTTCTTTTACAAGATATTTTAATGTGTAGAACAACAGCAGCATATTTACTCCCACTGCCCAGACTGCATATCATGTTAAGAGGCCCACACAGGTATTTTCAGTTATTCTGACTGATTGGAACTTCTGCTCAGGTTGAAGTTGGGTAGAGCTTTTCATGTGCTCACAAAACTCTTAACTACTAGTACTCCTCGTACTCCTATTATGATGATAAGAAAAAGAATTGGTACACTTCCAAATATAATTAATTCTAATTTAATTCCCCCCATAACCTAGGGAGCTTTTGGTTAATGCACGGTAGGCCAGTTGAATATATAAAATGTCAGAATTTCTCTATAGGCAAGAGTACAATTCAACAAATATGGCAAATACAGTTTCCAGTAATAAATATTTCATTGAGTTTAAATGGATCTCCTCTGAAAATGAACTGCTTATAAACTTAACACAACTAAACTTAACTCATAGTTTTATATTTTTTATCTTTGGAAGTTTGTATTTATTGTGTTTACAGTTTAAAGTTTCGTAGTTTTATATTTAATTCTCAACTCTGTTAGGTTATCTGTGGTGGCTGGAAGGGAGCGCAAAGTAAGAATTTAATTGCATGGTGCAACTGACTGTTCTCTGTACATATGACAAAGATTTGATTTGATTAACTAAACTCAAACACCTGTCTGGGAGCTTCAAACAAGAGGGCAGTCCAGGCCCTCTAAATATGGCTTTAATGGGCTTTGAAAACATTTTTCTTTTTTTTAATTCTTTTAAAAAAGTTTGAAAACAGTCGATAGCATTTTTTAAAATATTTTCACTATTATTACCACAATACAAAGTTATTTTAATGGAAGATTACCGAAACAGGTTGTATGCTGTATGGTTACACCATGCTTTTTGTGTTTTATGAGCTCAGTTTTGTATCTGTCTATACCATATGGGAGTAGGGAGTAGTTTTTTTTGTTTCTTTTTTTTGTTTTGTTTTGTTTTTTTTAATAAAAAAATAAATTAAAAAATTATAAGAGATAAATCTTTACATTGCCCAGCCCACCAAGGTGCCACAAAACTCACAGCACAATGAGGTAGATGTCTCAAGCACAGTCTGGTCACATCCACATAATCAAGAGCTCTGATTAGTTAGAACAAATGAGAACACCTGTTTGGATGGGTAATGGGTGAGAAGAGGCTTTAACAGGTGCATATATTTCTCTGATTACGGCCCTTTCGATTAGGACCTATAAAATCACATGTTTACCACTAGCTGAAAACTACCAGTCTTTAAAAGTGATTCAGGCTTTATGTGTAAAATTGGTCTCATTATTGTAAATGTTGAACATAATAATGTGGCTCTTTTGGTTATACATTTTCTCTTCAGTATGAACTAACATTTCTATAGAAGTTCCCAACAATTATTTAAGTACTCCACCACATAAATACAACTGCCAGCTGCTAGAGTATGTCTCATATTTCAATATTAATTCCAAATTACTGTGACCACAACAAACAAACCTGTCATTAAGAAGATTGGCCATCTGCCTCCATTGGAATTTATATTCCATCAGCACCTGTGCCACAATCCACTAGATCAGTTGTCAGAATCAGTTGACACAAAACAGAAACCATTTTTACTTTGCAAGTAATAAAACATCTTATTTTAGTTGCCGTTTTGGAGGTGCAAAGTTTCACATTAGCCTCTTGGTCGGAGTAAATACTGGCTTTCATGTTTCTCTTGAGAACAAACAGCAAGGAGGCAGAGGGGAAGCAACATCCTCTTTTCAACAGGAAGCAGCATGTTTATGGGAAAGAGCACAGGTGCTAGTGAGTTATCAACATGCTACAGCTACAGCTGTCAAGTTTATGATTGATTTCTTCTATACTCACTCGCTATAAATAATGTAAGAATACAAAAAGAAATGAAAAAAAGAAAGTAGAAAAGTCTCAATTTGGGGCTGGAACTGCAGCAACAGTACATTCTTTTGAAACCTGATGGTTGATAGCTGACTGACGTTATTGATTGACATTCTGAATAAAAGGATCATGCCAGTGCTTGTTATGGTTTAGCCCGATATCCAAAATCCATTTTAAGTTTTTAGAGTTAGTTTTTTTTCTCCAAAACAGCCACTGTTCAGTATATTATGACAAGAAATGTGCAGACTTACAAAGGTGTCTTAGTTTTTGTAAATACTCTGTAAGATTAAGTTATTAAACATCTTGCTAAAGGTTTACATTTGCTGCTAATTGTCTCTGCTGTGCCTTCATTGATAGCAGACAAAGGTCTGGTTTGCTGCATCTGTGGTAACAGTTAAGATAGCACAAACCACTTGGGCCTTGAAGATATCCAAACAAATTAATCTCAATTAGTTAGTAAACAGAAAAAAAAAATATTACAGGATCCATGGAGAACGACCACAAACAGTGAAACTGGAGGTGCACTGTGAGTTTTTAGGTTCAGCTGTACTGTAAAATTGTAAAATACTGAGTCTTAACTCCCAGTTAGCTTAATTTTCAATAATAATGTTGTGTAAATGTTATGACTCATCTGATAAATTTGAAATCTAAACAAATTAAGGAATTTCTGTCATTTTCTGTGAAATATTTAGTCATAATTAGTCAGTTGAGCCACGATTATTAATATGAAGCTAATATGTACTATTCTAAGACTGGTTGTGTTCTAGCAGGGACTGTCATTAACATGGACTCCTGCTCGGAGCTTAAAGCCTTTAACCACCTATGCAAAAGTGGGAAATTAGGAAATGCCAATCATGTACTGACATGACTATCACGAGGAGTCAGTTAGGCTATGTCGAAATCGCATATTAATATAATGCCTACTACATACTCAATCAGTATTTACTGCATAATGCCTACTAAATGAATGATTAGTATGCCATTACCAGCAGACTGTTCACTCTGAAGTATACTCAAGCAAGACAGTCATGTGACTGCATGACAGTCCTGTGATTGCATCACATGACTGTATCGATCACAACATTACCGGTCTTAGCTACCGTTGAATGAAAATTGTTTATCATAAATGTAAAGCACTACCTCTTCCACTCAACATAATATTTTCCAGTATTATTTTAAGGAAAATTAAAACTATTAAATATTTTAGTGTTAAGTACTGTCTGCCTCACAGTCTGCCATTGCCCAGTCTGAAGAGATGCAATGCATTTGGGGCAGTTAAGTGTGTCCAGTGAGCTCACACCGCATACTCAAAAATTCTTGCAAATAATACATCCAGGCATTTCTCATGTACACAAAATCCACGTACTATCCAGTTGGAACACACTACATTCTCAATTTGACGTCATACTTAGTATGAATAGTACATTAGACAAGACAGCCTTGGAGCCTGGAAAGGCCTGGGGGGGTGGTGGTGGTGGAGTGGGCTTGCGTTTCCTTAACATCGTCACACTCTGAATACCAACTCATCATATTATGTTCATCCTCCTCGCTGTGCTGAATTCTTGCCCAGGGTGCTTCACAGCGAGTCATCTCCTCCTCTGTCACCTTATTTGCTTAAAGTGGCAGCTACTGGAAATCATGTAGGTGATCAATTAGATGGAAACAGGGTGCAACAATCACTGGCACATTATCCTCGAATATTTCCACCAGTTTACTTCCTCCTGTGCATTCCTATGCAGATAATATATCCAGGATACAATGACAAATGGTTTGAATTTACCATTTATTTGCTTAGATGAGATTTGACCAGTTTTGTGTAATAGACAGAATATTCATATTCACTGATTTTCTACACAGCCAGATGGATTCCTTGGAAAAATACTCTAATATCTGGATCAAATAGATTTTAAAGCTTTCTTCAATTTGTTTCTGACCAATGCCTTATATGGTTTTGATATTAAAATTTTAATTAATTTTAAAATGTTCTTTTACTTGCTTTTTACTGCATGGTACCTTTAGTTCTAATTTTACTATTTTAGCTACAAGTGATATTGTTTGATGCAGGGATAAGGGGAAATACATGAGGGTGTAGTGAGCTCCATGTCCTTACATTCACTGTAAAAGCAGTGCTAAAAAAACTCTTTTACATGATGTAAGACAATTGCACTACTTTCCAGTGTAAGCTCATCTTTTGATGGAGGAGCAGAATATCACAGTTGGGTTCTCAAATAAGAGAGAGTGCTGTGTTGTGTTACATGAAAGAAAAAAAAGTATATCCTGGCAGCCAGACAAAGTGATGACTACCAATGGAAACTAGGGTAATTTCTATTATATCTGAGTTTGCTGTATGAGTTATGACACTTGAGCAAATAATAGACAACAAGTTACTTTTGAAAATATAACTTCCATTTATCTGTAACTCTCTGCGATTAATAATAAGGCTGCTAACAATATGTTTCTATAACTCACTTGTTGCAGTATAGGTGATGTGAAAACCTTAACACCTGGTAAATGTGACAGGGTAATAGGGTATTTCTTGACTTCCTAAGTTGACAAGGACCTTCTGAATGCACCATTAAACAATTGACTAAAGTAAAATTGACTGCAAAGGGTAGCAGTTTGTGTCCTTCAGTTTCAAACAAAAAGGCTGCATTTCTTAGCTGCATTTAAAAACCTTTGGAAAACTACAAGTCATGCCAACTTGTTTTGAAATGCAGACTGTAGGAGACTGTAGCCTGTGAAATTAAATGCAACACATCAAGTGCCGAGTAGAAGTTCCTGAGTCTTCAACACTTTTCCCTACATGGAGTCCTGTGCTCCCCTGTCTCAGCTGTTTCTAATTAAGGCCTCCCTTATTATTCCTAATGTAGTTTCTGCTGTGTCCTCAGTCAGTGCTGGAGCCTCTTCATAAACTAGCTTTCCATTTTAAAGATCATTTGTAAGTTGCAGTAAAATTGAACTAGAAAGCTGTTTTCTTAAGGCAATTAGTGGGTTATATAATCTGTTATATATTTATTTAATCATTATTTAATCAGACAGTCTCATTGAGATTAAGATCTCTTTTCCAAGAGATACCTGAGAACAAGAAACATTCATTAGACAAAAACACAATCAGCAGACAGAAACAACACACCTACACAATAAACAAGGAATTAGTAAAAACAGTTACAAGAATCATAAAAAAGATCAGATAATAAAGCTTTAAAATCTCTAAGAGGAATGTAAAACTTGTGAACATGAGGGATATCTAAGGTTAAGTAGTTACTTGATCATGTACTATAGTGACTAAATTTAAATGCGAGAATAGATATGAGCTTTATACATGAATAACATGAGATGGTTATTTCTTCTTGTCTGTAAGGAAGTCCGACCAAGCCTCTGCTGTCGAACCAAATTCCTAAATATCTGTATGACTCAGCAAGGATAATATGGGTTCCATTTAAAGTTTTCATGGCAAGATAGTCAGAGACACTGGTGGAGGTGGAGAATACCATCTGCTTGGTCTTTTCTGCATTTAAAACTGGGCTGTGATTAAGGAGTGACAATGGGAAAGCATCAAAGACATACTGACTGGATCAGGGTGGAGCCTGGGGCATAATAAATTGTATCATCTGCAAAATAATAGACACTGAAGTATTGATTATGGAGAATTATGTTACTTATGTATAATGTTAACAGCAATGGACCAAGGATAGACCCCTGTGGCAACCCATTATGATGGTAAGAGGGCTTGACTGAGTACCATCAGCAACAACAGTCTGAGTTCTCTCTGTTAGGTAAGAGTGGAACCAATTAAGTGTGGCTTCATCTAAACCTACAGATTGTAGTTTATGAAGTAGGATTTTATGATCAACGGTATCAAATGCTTTTGAAGAGAGCAGCACAAAACTGTTTTTATGCAGGGAGGAGACGATGTTGTCAATGACTGAAACTGAAGCTGTAATTATGCTGTGACCCAGGTGAAAACCAGACTGTTGTGGCTGTAGTAAGTTTAATGAATCAATAAAATTTTGTAGTTGTAAATTGACTAATGATTCTAGGATTTCTTTTAAGAGAGGAAGTTTAGATATTGGATGGTAGTTGTTAAGATCGGAGACATCACCACTTTTGTGTTAGGAAACTACTAAGGCACTTTTCCACAAAGCTGGAATCATGCCAGTTAAAAAGCTTTGGTTAAAAAAAATGTGCTTAATGAGGACATATTAAGTGGACACTTAAATGAAGAAGATATGGGTCAAGATTATCAGCACCAGTGTTTTTGCATGCTTTCAACCTAAGCAGAGCTTTGTGAACATCTGCACTGCTTACCAAACTAAAAGAAAATGTGCAGTCAGAAGAAGCTGAGGCTTTGGAGACTCCTTTGGACAGATATGGTAATTGTCTACAGTTGAATCTGCAGACATATTATTAAATAAAAGATCAGAGGAGAGGAAATGGTGATTAAAAGCTTCAACTATGGATGATCTATTGGAAATATGACCAGATACTTGTTTGATTTGTAGCGGGAGATGTGACCGTGATAAATTATTAAGAGATGCCATAGTGTTTCAAAATTTAGTGGAATTATCACAGGCAGAGAGAGCTGACTGATAATAATTTGATTTAGCCTTCCTAGTCATACACAGCGTACATACATACATTCATACATATTGGAGAGTTGTGGGGAGAACCAAGGACTGTATCTGTTTTTAATTTGATATTATTAACAAGGGGCATGTCTGTCAACAATAACATTAAAAGACTGTGAAAAAGCTCTTCAGTATCAGGATCAGTAATAGAGAAAGTATTATCAAATCATTCAAAAAATCCTCTTGTGGTGATAATTTAAGATTGAGATTTAGGGATTTTGGTGTCTCTGACACAGGCAACGGGGCAGTGATCACTAACATCAAGGGCAAGAACTCCAGAAGCAGGGTATTTGTGTGGTCTGTTAGTATGTATGATATCAATTAATGTGGAGTTAAGAGGATTTTTGAAAATTGGTCTGGTGGGTTTGTCTATGAGCTAAAAAAGATTAAGTACCAGACACTGTTCTTTTAATTTGTTAGCGCTGTCAGAGAGCCAGTCCAGGTTAAGATCCCCCATTATTATTAACTCAGAGGAGGCATACAGTGACCAGAGCTTTGCAATTTCCTCAAAAGCACCAAAATGTGGTGAGGGGGGGTTATACTTACCAACAATGGTAACATGCATGTCCCTAACAAAACAGAGGTCAATCACAATATATTCATTAATCAATTTTGCAGACAGTGAGGCAGTATTTTACATAGATCACAACTCCACCTCCCTTACTTCTTTGATCACATCTAAGCACATTGTATCAATCTATAGTAATTTCATTATTAGTCGCAAGACATGTTTCAGACAGAACAAGGACGTCTGGGGAGGTTTCATTTATCAAAAGGTGGATATAGTCCATTTTTGTGAGCAGGCCTCAGATGTTTAAATGCAACAATCCAAGTCTGTGGTGTACTTTGAAGTGCTGAGATGATTCAAGTGTAACATGCTCTTTACATGTAGCAAAGGGTGGATGAGAAGGCACAATAGACACAGGCAGATAAATTAGATTTTGGATGCTTTTTATGCTTAGCTATGTGTCCAGATTTATAAATAATGGGAATGGTATGTACAATTGACTGATTGGAGATAAAACTGTCTTCAGTGGGAGAATCTAGATAGTTGTTTGAGGGTCCTGGCTCCTCATGAACAATGGAACGGAGTGTGTGTGTGTGTGTGTGTGTTTGTGTTTGTAAACGCACATATGCATGCATTATGAGTGAGAGAGCTGGCCTACAGTGAGCCAGTCTATACCTTTTGGTGATGCAATTTCTGTATTGTATATGTATGCTTCACTGTGGGCTTATACTTGTATTTGGTGCTGCAATAGTCATACAATTAAAAAATTAAACTGCAGTCACGAATGATTGTTGATGCACGATTGTATCGAGGGGTTGGGGGGCAGCCACTTTCCTCAGGCGCCAGGACTGACTCTCGCAGACTTACTGAGAAAATGGCATTGTGCAAAGGTGCGTTGCAGTTTTCAGTTTGCAACCACAATCTGCATGATTAACTAATACTGCACCTCCTTACATAATCTTGGACTGAGGGTTGGACTGTCCTCTTGATGCATCATACAAGGGAAGGAGAGATTATAGTTGCAGTTCAGCTGTAGGACTTCTATGAAATCACCAGGCTCAGAAAAGAAATGACAACATGATCCTGATTATAAAATATATACTTTGGCTATTGTTCTACTCCACTGTAATGAAAAGTTTAGATGTAGCCTGTAGGGTTTGTACAATGTTGATCAAATTCAAATTCAAGTTTGATGAACAAACTGAAACTCCCCATTTTCTATTCGTTTGTGTCATGAGTTCATTTATAAAAGCCTAATTGCTTAATTTTTTGTTTCAAATAATTGTTTTTGGTAACACTTTATAATAAGGATCAGTAGTAATTTATAATACATTAGTTAATGATGAACTAATCTTGTAAAAAACATTATTATGCCTTTGTTGACAATTAATTAATACTATGTTAACATATCACAAATATTTTGTAAGTCGTTTATAAATGATTAGTTCATTATGAAATATTCATGAACACATCATTAGTAGATGATGTAATGATTTGCTGATATATTATGAAGCACTCTCCTGTGTTTCCAGTACTGCCCAGGTGCTCCATAGAATACAAGTGGCAGCTTTTCTCGGTCACTGAGAGGGGGATAATGTCAACCTATGCATGTTGTGACCTGCCAGTATAGCTCCTCATGTGGGTGAACAGGGCCTGGGGACTACATATATGTCAGCTCTATATGATCCCCAACTATTTTCATCATCCTCATCAGTTATAAATGATGTGTAAATGTTTGACTAAATCATTTATGTCATTTACAAATGCTTTTGCATCCCTAATCTAAAGTGTAAACAATTCATCATACGTACATGTCTAACCTATCACTTTCAGATTACTCTTACCTGTTACAAAGGCTTATGCATGTACACAAGGCTTTTACAAACCTCTTTGCATCCCCCTAATCTAAAGTGTAAACAAGTAAGCCACGTAAAGCCCATGTGAAAAATAAAGGAAAAATGAGTTCAACCAACTTTATTGAAGTCAACTTTATTAAATTTAAACATTGAAACCAACAGACAATATAAATCAAAGCAGAGGTCAACAATTTGCAACAGTCGGATAGACAGACCTGATGTTCCCTCTATAAAAATTACAATTTGACTCTGCACTGTGTTTAGTTGCAAGTAACCAGCTTTCAAAATGACAGACAATTTTAAAGTGCTGCTGAATTTCACATTTATAAACAAAGTCCATTAAACCAGGAACTTCAAAAAGCTCCACACTGTGCCACACATACCAGAATACATAAAATAGAGTAGTGCACAAGCTGTGTCAGGCCAACAGCCATGTTTGATTATGTGAGTCAGGATAATGTACTTGTAGGCTGGTTTTAGCTTCAGTGGTTTGAGTCTCATAAAGAGCCTTTGAAAGTCTTGACATGTTTGAAAAATTCGGAAGAATATTTCGAATTGAAAGTGTCAGTCAGGATGAGGAGAATGCAGCCTTCACCAGCCACGTTTTCAGTACCAATTAGCCATCCGCTGAAGTTGTTTCGGGATGGGAACTGCAGCAAGGAATCGGTGGGCACGTCCTGATTGACCGGCTATGTACATCCATATTTCAGTGGGCGATTGCGTGTGTGTGATTAGAGAAAAGTATTACCCATAGAGTCCAGTAGAGGGCTCCATCTGTGCTCATAGAATAACAGTTACAATACTGTAACCTTCGATTCTTGCCATTAGCATGTTCTCTGTGCTTTTTAACCCCACCCTTTTCATTCACAGTGATACTAACAAAAAAAATACAGCTTGGCAGAGGGTGGCAGCTATTGCGGGAGCACCAGGTATGTAACATACATTTTTAAATGCACAATGGCTAGCTGTGGTTGTGTGTTATTTACTAATACTAAATCATGTTTACCAGCTAATAAAGATAATCGTAAATTCAGATGATCCACAAGCCTATGATGACATAACCATGCCAACGAGCGCTTAAACACTGACTTGGCGACAATGTAGCTGGCCACGCTTAGCCACTTTGGAGCTTTGTCGCTCATAGTGTGAACATCCCATTATGCTCAAAGCATCATATAGCTCTACAAGTGGGATAATATTGGAGTAAATGGACGGCCAGAGCAGTTGCTGTGGGCATCTAATACTGCCGCGGATGGGTTGGGGTTAGTTGAAAGCCCAGGGTGTCTCATACAGATGCTAAAGGGCATCTTTGTCCTATGAGCTATGTCGGTATCAGACGCGGAAGAATGTGACAATGTGTCAGTATTTGTCGATCTGATAATGAGAACGGGTTGGAAGAATACAAGTTGATGCATTTTTTATACAGCAAAGATGGACATAATCTACCTCAAATATAATAAATGGGCACTTTGGAAATTAAACTATAATTTTATGGTAATGGGTTTATTTTAATAGCATTATTGACTGATTTTATTTGGTACTAATGTTGAGGTGAAAGTTTATTTAATAAAGGCTTATAAATGGAACTCAGTATTTTCTTTTTTTATATAACTTTGAGCCCATGGTTCTCATGTTCAGAAAATACATTAAAAAATTAGCACTGAAATATAGTTGTTTCTATGATATGCAGTATGCTTCTTGTTGAAGAAAGTGATTACATGTGACTCTTCATTGGTAGTAGTTAAAAAAAAAATCACATTATTTTCCTTTGCTCGCAATTTTTCCCAATTCCTGCAATTTTACAGCAAAAAGAACACATAAAACATCATAAACTGTATCGCAATTTTTGAGAAAAGCTGCTGCAAAATCAAGTATTTTTGGCAGCAATAATCACAGAAAAACTGGACGGACTGTTATTTGCATGATACCCAGAATGTAGAAGTGCAGCTCCAGCCTCACACATCTGTTTGAGAAATACACTGAATGTGTTCTGTGTTCTGTGATTTAGACAAAAAAAGCCTAAATCTGGCCCTCCAACAGCTTCCTTTCTCCCAAGACCCGCACTTCCCAGTCCCTCAGATCTTGTGCCCCCTTGTGTCTCAGCAGTGTTCCTTGAAGCCCAACGAATCTGCAATGCATTCCTTTAGTCCTTTACCATGCCCTTGTTGAGTTTTATTTGGTCGCTTCCCTTTGGGTAATACCTGCCACTGTCTTGAGTGTTGTCCCATTACCCTGAAAACTCAAGTGGACTTTTATGAAATCAACCCTTCAAGGAACCAGAGAGCGAGTGAACAATGACATACTCTGAAGGACCACATATTACAAAGAATGGATTCAGATATTTATTTCCTCTGCACAGTGAACCAAAGTCATGTGGTTGCAAGTGTAAAAGAGCTGAAATATTTAAATTCCCCCTCCACTCAAAAATGTGTTGTTTTTTTTTTCTTATTACTTCAGTTGGATGTTTGACCTTCACTCTGCAGAATGATGTATGTGCAGAGTTTGACTCTAGAAGGCTGTTTTCACATTCATCTGCTGAAGGAGGAAAGTTTCTCTGTGTTCACTGAAAATCTGAGTTAAAAGGGTGGGCCTACGAGCATGATTTCTGACATCTATTTGTGATAACTATTTTGGAAGCTGAAAATGGTCCAGTATGCAACTTACAGACTCCAGTGCACATACACTAATAATGAACTTTACAGTGACCAAGGAGACATATTGTGTCCAGCAGTTCAGCTTTTGAAAATGAAAATATTTGCATATTCATAGATCCTGGATTTTTAATGAGGAAGAAGGAGATGTAATTTTAAACATTTTTAACAAGGTAATTGAACATTTTAATGGAAAAAAACCCCACAAAATTATTATTCAAAGCAGTATATTTCTGTTTTAAACATGTCCAGAGATATTTTAGATTTATGAAATTAACCAATCTGCAATGTTTTATTCCTCATTTCTTTTGGTAGAGTTACCTAGCGTTTACTATTTCATTATCATAGAAATGATTAGGTCTGCCTAAGGGCTTCTTTGTTCCTCTGCTCCCTTTGGCAGCTGGCCCTTACTCCACGTGACCACTGCCTGAATTATACTGCTACACATATTACCAAGTGCCGAAGGGAAGTGAAGTAGGGCATGTTGAACGATTACTGAAACGCACTGCTGTTCACCAGCTACAAGGTCGGTGGCTCACCCATCCGTGCTTTTTGTCAATATCAACAAGCAGCATTCGTGGAGAGAGACAACTTGTGTGCAGATATAATATGTGCTGTAAACCAAAGATATTTGTCTCAGAGATATTTTCCAAGTGAAATATTTTTGGTTGTGCTTCTCACTGATTTATTGAAAGATTTTGTAAAAGATGACAGAACTTAAGAGATGGTGACAGTGATCAATTTCTGTGTTGATCAACAGGTGTTGAATGAACGAGAGCAGCTTTGACAACTCACAAAGGGAATATTATGGAGTAATAGGAGGGAAGAAAAATCTGATAGCCATGACGATCAATGCTTTCATTCTTCATTCACCATAATGACGATGATTAGTGAAATATCCACACTGCTCTAGACAACAAAATTGCACTTTGCTGCTTGATTGTTACTGACACATCCCCTCAGTGTGCCTTTCTTCTGACTTTGGCAAGTCATGTTTACAGTGACTCAAGACCACCCTGTGAAAATGCCACATCCCTGCTAAACACTAGCTATCAAATCTATCTATTATGAAAACAGAGCTCATAGTGTCAGATTTGTTGGTATTTTGTGTATGTTACTACAACAGCAAATGTGGAGTAATGAGAAGCATTTTTATTCATCACACTTTCTTGCATAGTTTCACTGATATAAACATTTCTCATAACATTCAGTGAAAGATTACTGAAATTGTCCAGACGTTTCCCTGCACATTAAAAAAAGGACACACAAAGGAAAAAACACTACTTAATTCTAGATTATTTTGTTTATACAGTATTGGATTTGGTTTTGTCATCAAGTTATTTTTTTTTCCAGTATTGCTCAGTGTTGTGAGACCTAAAGTGTGTTTCAACACTCATTTGCCATGCTTTCCTGCACATCTCTTCGGTACTTGATGTTACGTACCACCACACATTATTTGTGCCCACTTAACAAGAAAGGTGGCAGGGAGAGCATAATATTTAAAAAGTTGAAAGCACTTGCCCTCATCTAAAGATTTCACAAACACTATTCAGTAGGGAATCATTTGACAGCCATTTGCCTCATTGTGCATGGCAGTTATTGTTCCATATACCAATTAATGTCAGTGAGGTTACAGCGATTCCAGGGAATAATTGCAGTATGTGATCATCCAGTGAGTTCATCAGTGTCTTCAGTAATGATAAAAACGAATAAAGTTCGTGATTTAAAACAGTTTTTCATGAAAACATGGTACAATAGCAGCTCTCTGAACCTAAGGTCAGAATTTTTACATTGTCTTGATATTTTCTGTTCATTATTACATTATTTATAGGTTTAGCCACAGCATGTCAAACTGTTTTTTTTGTGAATGCTATATATAATTTTTTATCAGAACAATTCTGGTAGCAGCAGCCTGAGAGACATTAAGGGAGCTACAGACTCTCAGGTGAGCCTTAATGAACACCTTAATGAAATGGATGTCTGTAAATTGATTAGCTGATAAAAATGGAAGTTTTATAGGAGATGGTTTAAAGATGAGGGTTAATGTTTGAGTATTGCTGTGGCTCTGCCATGAATGCACAATTTTAATAGCTTCATCAGCCAAATTAATAGACTAAAAGAGAGGACAGAGTTACAAATCTCAGGTGAGATTTTAAAGTGACAGCAGATGTTTGGTTTAAATAGCGTAACATAAATCTGAGTGGAACTCTATCATATGTAATTTTGAAGTATTAACATTAGTCTCAGATTTACATTAACAAAATAAAATAGGGAAATATCACTTTAAAAATCCCCAAAATCCCTCTGCAAGCCCTGTTTTGGGTAGGTTACAACTATGTATTGAACAAAGTAAATTTAAAGGACATGTCTGGCGATCATTTTTTTTTCTTATTCATTTATTTTGTTGGTGCAATATAATATAACAAAAGACATAAGAACATAAGACAAGACAGTTGGGCAGTATCAGAACATACAGACATTAAGATGGGGCAGCAAAACAGTTTAGGACATTACACAGTGTGGCTCCATTGAAGGTGTGGGAGGCAGAGGAATTGTTAAGCTGTGGTGATGTTTGTGAGGTTTTCTTTTTGTTAACAAATCTCATGTACAGCCAAACCAACCAACCAACCAATGAATTGATCATACTTACAAGTATTGTGTGTGTATCTAAAGCCTGATCTTATTCCTCTGTGCTCTAGACCCTTTGTTATTGTTCAAAAACTAGTGAAAACACATCAACTAACCATACCGTTTCACCACAAAGAATACAGTCACAGTAGATAGAAACAGCTCCAAAAACTAATAACAGTGAACTTCAGTATAAAGTCAAGAGGTAGTGATATGTAATTCCTTGTTAGTTTGGCTCTTCACATGAGATTTGTTGACAATAAGAAAAATATAGAAAATCATCAGCCATATCCTCTAAGCTCTTTGTGTGTCAATCAATCAAATCAAACAACTTTATTTTTCTGTTAGGAACTTCTTTTGTGAAGAGGGTATCAGTGCACACAAGCAAATAATAAGCAAAACAGTCAAAAACAGATAAAAGCAGCACTGACATGTGTATGTGTGTGTGTGTGTGTGTGTGTGTGTGTGTGTGTGTGTGTGTGTGTGCATATGACATTAAAAAAGAGAGAGAACAGGTAGACACACACAAACACTGATATTGATCCCAAAATCAAACCTACACCCTTGCTCATGATCATCGTGTATCTCTGACCTTAATATGAAAAAATCTCAGATTACAAATATTAATGAACTACATCCTAATCGTTCATTTTTCCTAGCTTTATTCTCCAAGGAGCAGGATACTTGCCGGGACACACGGTGTAAGGTCTTTGCAGACAGCTATAATGCCGATCTTAAACAATGACAGATAGTCCTTGATTAAACTTCTGCCTATGAGGGCAGCCAGATTTGATAGCACAGGAGTGTGAGATCATTTGCTTTGATTATGTCACACTCTCGTTATAGAGAGCCAATCCCTGAGAATTAACTTCAGTTCCGGAACTCTAATCATTTTTAACCATCCCGCTGAAATGAAGGCAAGAGTGATCGATATAACTTCGACTGATTCCATGTGGGGGTCGCTCCACTTCTTATCTCCTCCTCCAACGGCATTGACAGATGAATTTAACAAGAGGGGCACTATCTGCCTTGCCAAGAATAGAACGGCTAAACTATCTGCGGCCTTGCTTGCATGGTTTCAGCAGTATTGATGAATACATCACAGTGTGTTCAGTCAAAAGGAACCAATCCTCTTCGTCTTTTTTTTTTTTTTAATCACTGATTCAGTTAGATCTCTTCCCATGGAGCAGAGCGCGATGACCCAAGGTAAGCTGCATTTTCACAAGCAGATTTGTATGCTGTTAGAAATAAAAATGCTCTCAACACTGAAATACATTTATTCTACATTATCTGCTTGAGGTCATGAGGGCTCTCACAGCTCTTACCTATCCCAAGCTTTGTAATAATTGTGAATTTCATCTGTTATTTACATCAGTTGTCATGTTTACTCTGGTCAGCAAAGTTGATGAAAAAAGTAGAGATCTGTACTAAAATGTACAATGAAACTGGTGACTGGTGCAGTCCTGTCTCCTAGACATACTAATTTGTGTCCCCATTTACATTGTGATTCACTAGCAAGACCACACCGGTGGTACGGAATACACAAAATAGTTTCAAATAGGGCTGGATAAGAGCATGTATGGTGGGATGATTGAAGGTCAATGGGAGGAATGAAGGTGGTTGAGTGCGAGGTGACAAATGGGGGTTGTGATGCGTTGTGATGTGTCTAGAACATTCAGGAACCTGGGGAGACAGACTTAGGGTGGGGGCACATTTATGAGTCTTGGCTTCATCAGCCTCCAAGGTTAGCTTCAAATGACGAGGTGAGAGCAGGCTTTTCAGATTCCATTGAGGTGGCTGTGGATGTAGCTGTGGTAAGCATAAGTTGAACATTGGCTAAGAATTTTGATGGTGTGGTCTGAGATTCTTGTCTGGATACTTTGGATGGGTTCGAAAGGGCTCAAGGACTCATGAATTTAGGTGGAATAGAAATACGGGGTGAGAGGCTGAGCTGGTCAGTCTGGCTTGGTGTGAGATTAAATATGAGGGTGTCTTGGGAGTGGATGGAAATATTGGAGAGCCTTGCATGCCATAACGGGTTGTAGGTGGAAGTGGTGGCAATGAACTAGTAGCAATGAACATCGAAAAAAACCAAAGAATGCTAGGAGAGACATTGATTTGAGGAATGGATCCGTGAAAGGGTTTAGGTATCCTGAACGAAGGGGTTGGATGCAACGGATGATGTCAGGTGTGAATGTTTTCATGCGAGTCAAGGTTTTGCTTTTTGTAGGCCTTTGATTAGCATATTGACGTGGGGGTGAGAAATGGAATGTGCTGGAGCTCCGGAAAGCAGTTTGATGAAGAAGTTAATCCTGTTGATGTACACCTGGATGGAGGATGATCTCACTCTGAGAACTGAATGGGCATAAGTAATAAAGCTGGTGATAAAGCTGGTTAATGATATGGTAGGCTGTGTGAGGTATGAAAAGCTTAGAACTGCCCCACCCTGAGTAATATGATAATGAGGGTTTTAGGAGCAAGACTACTTATGATAGCTTCTTGTGATGAGGTGATCTGGTGGAGACGCTGACGGTTCAGTTGAAGATGGTGGCTGGCATCAGATGGGAATCTGAGTCTGGTGCCAAGGATTTAAATTTGTGAAATGAGAAACGAGAGAGGGAGTCAGTGATAGTATTTTGTAGCCTGAAACGTGGGCAGCGTGGATGATGTATTGGTGTTAGGCTGAGATTAAGGTGAATTTGCAGATGAACTACATGATGTTGAGGGACAATGAACAATCTTTATTATATCAACAACAATGTGGCTGTCTGTATGAATGAAGATGACTTTTCAGACCACTCATGTCCCCAAAGAGGGGCTGTTATAATGACGTCGTACGGCTTGTAGAAAACAGAGGAGGGAGGGTGGGGACAGGTGGCTGATTGGAGGTGCAAACCTACCAATCTGAAGGAAGGTGCTGCGTCAAATTGCAGCAGGATGTCATCAAACTGGATGATGCAGTCATCACAGAAAATTAAACACCATTCTGAGAGGAAAGGGAATTATGCCATGGTCTCAGCTCCGTTTTACAGGCATCATCCGGTACAATGTAACCATGGAAAAGCTGGTGGGAAGGGAAGGAAAGACCCTGCGGGATAATGCGGACAGTGCAATTCAGGTGTCTGAGCAGGGAGAGAAGCCAGCACTTGGAAGCGTCCAAGGGCGTGGGGGTAGGTTGAAAGCTAGTAGATTTGGGAAGGGCATAGGTCACAAGCCATAGAAAAGTAGGCTGCAAACAGGGCTCTGAACTGAGTGCACCGTGATAGGTGCCCTGATTGAACTGTTGAAGATGGCCAGTAGCCTGGGAAGCAAAGGGAACATGGTAGGTGTAAAAACCAGTGCAACCGAACTGTGAGGCTAAATCTAAGATGATGGTCAAGTAGCCATCAAGCTTTGCCCTGTGGTCGGGTTAAGACTGAGCATATGACATCACAGTACAGAGAAAAGGAGAAAGAAAACTCGACTGGCATGAGTTGTCTGGAACATGAAGGTGAAGGTTGCCTGTGCTGGGCTGCACCTTGGGGGGTTGAGAGCTCTCTGGGACCAAGTGGGTGGCTGGAAGAGCTGAGCAAGGTCGGGGTGAGCAGAGGGAAAGATGGAAGCTATGGAAGAAATGCCACTGGTAGGGTTAACGATGGGGAGAGCCAGAAGACAGGCAGCAGGTGGTGCTGTAGAGAAGGAAGGTGCAGTCGGGTGTTGGGAGAAGGATGAGAACAGAGACAGGTCAGTAGGAAATGGAGTGGGTTGGAAGGAGGAAGCTCCATAGCTTGCTGACGGTATGAACACTGGTACTGATAGTGTTTATTGTGAAAGCAGGGGCTGGAGAGGCAGACAGGAGCTATATTAGTTGTGGCTGGAGGAAGCGAAGAGTAAGGCATATGGGATTGAGGGATGTGTGTGTGGAGGTAGAAAGTGCAGCCTGCAGACGTGGCAATGAAATAAATTTAAAAAATGCACAGGACAAACAAGATAGAGAGGGAGCAGGCACATGGAGAAATACAACCTGGTCCTCAGCAAGGACTGAAGAAGTAGTGGGGCATCTTGACATCAGTGGTGTGGCATTGGATGGGAGGATTTGGGCAGCTGGCTGGAGGAGTGATGGGAGTAGAGTCTTCATAGATTTGGAAAAGTTTGGCTTTGGCTTTCCTCCGAGGAGCGGCAATGGTAACGGCCTCTGTGTGTATGCGGTGGTGAAGGAGGTATCTCGTAGGTACTGCTGGATTGAGAGTTGTGGATGGTACCTTGCAGAGGAACGAGGATCGTGGACCGCATGTGGCATAGCTTAGTGGCTGGCTGTAGGGATCAGGAGTCAACAATGGATCGATCATCAAACAGGTCACTGTCTGAACCGTTGAAGACCAACCTGTTGTCCATAGTCATTGGGAGGTGGATGGTTGGTGTACAAAGTGCAGGACTTTGGGATTCACATCCTGAGTCCTGCGTGTGGTTAGGTTTAGGGAACAACTCATCCTGTCTTGTGCTTTATGTCCCTTTTGACCTCTTCTGCATTAGCACAGTCTTTCCTTAACCATAACCAAAGGCTGCGAAGGCCAAAACATAACCTTAAAGTTAAATAATGTTTTACTTGCCACGAGTGAATATTGTATTGCTGGGGCGGATATTGTCAAAGAATGAATTAAATTATTTTTCAATTAACCTTTTACATTTTGTGATGCCTGCCTGCTACATTTCCGGACTGTCTCGAGCTTGGGTGAGAGTCAAGACAACTCATGGTACCTCAAGTCACAACTTTGATTTGATCGTGTTATGGACTTTCAGGACCATAGCATGATAGGTATTAGTCTTTAATACCTGAATCCAAAAGGCCACAGTATTTATTGCATTAGAGTTAATCCTTCTTAAAGAGTTAATCCTCATGAATCATATCGTGCTGTGACTGACAAACTTGACAAACTATAGTATAGTGCACTGTCATAATGAGGATCCGAGAGTTTTGTTTGAAACAGAGAATGAAGTATTGACAATAGGGGGCAGCATTATGTACACTCCTCTGCCTTTAAACATACAATATCAGTTGTGTACTGTGTACTAAAAATTTTGCATGTGCTGTGAATAGTTAATCCCCTAAACAGTGGAAAATTGGGCAATATTACACCCGAGGGTGTGCTTTACCCTCATTGTTGCAACGACAGTGATGCAATCAGGAATGAGGCGCTTGCACCAAGTTCTGTAAGCATCACTGAAGTGTCAACAATGACGGTAAAGCACAACCTCGAGTTTAATATTGCAATTATACAACAGTTACCAACAAAATAAAAGATAGAAACAAAATGTATTCATATTGTGGGGCAATTTGCTCTAAAATTGAACAAAAAACATTTTGATAGTGTTATCTCCATTTTCATAGAAATACATGGGGTACGACTAATATATACTCTCAACTGAAGGAAAAATGGTTAAGTTTTGTTGTGTATGGGTTTTTCAGTGTGTGTGAGTATGTGCGTATATAATTCGTCTCACAGTCAGAGTTCAATCCACTCTGTAAAGGGTCTGTTTTGTTCAGTTCAATCCAGTTTCACAAACATAAAAGAAACACAACTCAAGAGTCTGCTCCGGCTGATCCCCACAAAACAAAACACACCAAAGATGCTAGAAAAGCAACACAGTACATAAAATAAGCACAGCAGAAACATCAGATATGTTGGACCACTGTATATATCTTCAAACGTTACAGTTACAGCTGAAAATTACAACAGAAATAAACAAATTTGCCGAGTTCACATATGTCCACAATTCATATCAACTGCCAGCTGTCAACTTGGAAGTGACTGTCAGTGTGACGTCACAATCTATTGCTCTAATCAGTGGCGGAGTAATTTTTATAGTGATGAGGCATTTTTCATTTGAGCACAGCTAGGTGTGCTGTCATGCTGATTTGATCATGTTCTAAATGTTAAGTTGACCAATCAGATTGCTTGGTCAGAACTACCTGTTGTATAACACCATGTATAAAAGCATTTATGCAACAAATCACATGTTGATACAAAAAAACAGCTCACGTGAAGAAAAAGCATACATTTCGATTGTCATAGCTGGTACAGGTGCAATTAATATTACTAAAGAGTGCATTTATTGCTTCTCAGTTACACTTTTTCTGCTATTTTCTGTATATTGTAACAGTATATTTTTTGAAGCTGTTTCTGTTTATTATTTATTTATTGCATCTGTTATACTGTTTCCATTTCAGGACTGATTTTACTTCTCAATATTTAAGTGCATTTTATATCTGTGAATTCATGTCTGCCATCAATGAGTGAATCTTTTTTTTTTTTTTTCAATTTGAAATGGTTAATACTGTATCTGATCTATTGCTCGTGTTCTATTCACCTCCAGCAAAAATGTTCAAAGGAAGAGCTCTCTCCATGGATGATGGCAAAGTCCAAGGTTGTAGAAAGCCTGAGGTTTAGAAGTCTTACACAAAGCCTGAAGTAACAAATTGTCTGCCTCTCCCTCAAGGTGAAGCAGCTATAAGCTAAATCCTATGCTTTATATTGTTTGTTTGATAGTTTTTATTCAGGTGTTGTGTACGTTCCGTCTGTTAAATAAGATAAGACACGATAAAGACACATAGTCCTGCACAACAAAAGAAATGCATTTTTGTGATTGTTACATGATTCTATCATATGTTTGGATGCCATGTTCCATTTGTTGGATAGTGTTTGCTTTGTTTGTTTTTCATATATATATATATATATATATATATATATATATATATATATATATATATATATATATATATATATATATATATATATATATATATATATATATTCATTTATTTGCATTAAAGGCTAAGTAAAAGCACCTGGATGGTGACACAATTTGTTTTCCTCAGAAGTGATTTAGTGTGGTGCAAAGGTTAACAAGATCCCACTGTGGGAAATGATGAAGGACACTTATTAATATCACAGCATGTGCTGGCCTGGGGAAAAGGGCCACTCTTTGTTTTTTTAAGCAGTCAGCCATCCTACAGTGTCAGAGTGGAGAGGCAGGGAAGGCTTATTTACCACTTGTCTCCCAGGTTCTGTCACATTTTTGTATAAAATTTAACCCTTTCGTTATATCTCATTACATTGTTTTCTCTAGCATCTGAGTAGCAAAACCTGGACTTCTTGTTGTAGGTGCAATCTCAAACTGTAGAGAAGAAATAGAACTAACAAATTGGGTAAGTTGTTCCACCTTATTGTTGTTGTTGGTCTGCAGTTAAAATATCCTTAAACAGCAGTCAGTTAAGCAGTATTGACACTGTCAATTTGACAGATGCAACACACTAAAGCCAATCAGCATTCCTCAGTAGCAATATATGGTGATCATATCCAATAATTGTAGATACACTTGTATTAACATTTCACCACAGTCTTGTTATATCTGTTAAAACCATTATGGATTACAGTCCTCACTGAAATGAGTGGCTTACAGGAGTGATATAATAATAATAATAATAATAATAATAATAATAATAATAATAATAATAATAATAATAATGATAGTGTGTGTTTGTGTATTTTCTTTCTATTGCTCTGACGGTGTGGAAACTTTACTCATAAATCATATCTTGATGTGATGAAAATAGTGTATAGGCTAGGTACTGTTTGTACATTGTGGCCATTGATTTAGCGTACACGTAGACTTGCTAAATGAATGCAACAATATTTAAGCATTTAATTTTAGGGAAAAAGGTGTCTTCAAGCTGTGTTAATGGACTTTTTGCTCCTTTTAGCTCTGTTTTGACCTCCACTAAATACTCTATGGGTCTTTAGCTCACAAGATTCTTCACTGTGTTCACCAGCTAGTCATTAACTTTGTCTGTTGGCCATTTTGTTTTTGCTTACGACAGCTGCCTGCTGGTGGACACAGGGTTGATGAGAGTGGGACTGAACTATATAGTAAACATGCATAATTTACCAAATTGTACCATATAGTAAATGTGCCTCAATCAAAACAATGATTAAAAAGTGTCTCCATAAACTCCATAGAGTTGCAAACTTGGATGATTATCTTTAAACAAGCAACCCAAGCGACAGTCATTTATCCAATCTTAATGTCAGAAATATTGCTTAATTCAGGTTTGAATAAAGAAACGTTGCTGAGAACAGGTTTACATGAAAAAGTTAAAGTTATTTTAAGACAGACTTCTTTGAAAGTAAATGAAATGAAATGAAATGAATGAAATGAAATGAAATGAAAGTGTTTTTGTCATCTATATAGGAGCCAAAGGAATCTATATAATGAATTTCTTGTACCAAAGCAATTCCCAATTTACTAAGATAAAAAGATTACAAATCAAAATTTGCAATGAAGATGCTACTGATATATCTATCTATCTGTATATAAACCTAACTCTTTATTGTACACAATGATGAGACATTGACAGCTTAATTACAAACTGAGTTTCCCCGAGTATAGATTAACTTTCAATTTTGTTAATTGGCCCCCCAAATGACATTTTATTTCTTTTTATTTTCTTGCGGAGGTAATTAGAGTAATGAGGAACATAGCTGTTTAACAATAACAGCCTGCACAACTGTGCTTGGGCAGGCAACCACTGCTGCACTGAAATGTGTTGATGGCTGAATTGTAAGTGCTGGACTGGCAAGCAAGAAGAGGAATTTTAAGAGAAGCAAAGATGGAACGAAAAAAAAGGGGGAGGGGGGAGGGGTGGCGGGTGAGAGAAATAATCATTGGGAGAGGAATGTGCTATCCACATGGGCTCCTGCTAATTGCCTCGCTCATGAGTTTGTGGGACGTGTTAGTCGGCTACTGGATCTGGATCCAGCTCTGCCGCCTCAGGGGTGTTGGCATCTTGGCTCACCAGACGACAGCTCAGTTTGACATGGACTTTTTTTTTTTTTCTTCCTCCCAGACATTGCAGCTTGCTTCCCCTAGAGGTTTCCCCCCATCAGAAGTGGCCTAGCTGTGATGGATTGGCATCCTGTGAGTGTCAAACTGCTTTATGGCTCTTTAATGAGGCGATCAGGCAGAGGGAGCCCCCACTGCCACTGCCACTATTGGTACTTAAATAGGAAATCAAAACAGGTGAAGTTTCATTATAGCTGCTGCTGTTAGCACCCACCTTCAGTGGCCAAACTACTCCCAAGCAAAAACAAACATACTCATTCACAGATACACACAATTTCAGTGAGAGTGAAAATTGAAGTATTTCCATATTTCAGCTTGCCTCAGGTCATATTTTCATGTTTGTGTAATGGACAGTCAGTACTCAAGGGATTTGTGGGAATACAGTTCTTTCAGGTTTTAATGGTGTTCCCGAAATAAAAAGAACTTGACAGAAATTGCATTATTCCTATGTTTGAATTCAAATACACAAAGGAGGACCAAGTGTACCCACATCCAGGCAAATTATTCAGGTGCAAGACAAAAAAAAATTTATTGCAGGGTACAAAGGAGTGAGGTCTGCACATTATTAACATCCCGATAAATAATTGTATTCTCTTTTTATAGTAATATCTTTTTTGAGGGAACTGAAATTTGAATTCAAATACAGGCACATATTGTGTGTTCATATGTATTGCATAAATTAAAGATAAGACAATGTCATACACATGCTGAAAGCAGATGTCTTCCCTGCTTCAATATCACATTATTTTTGGAATTACATCATTAGTGAAACACCATAGAACAGCCAGCAGAAAGCTCCATTAAATAATGATGTTACAGCTCAGAACAATATGTTGGTTTAATTTATTCTGCATTGACAGAACACCCACCCACCCTCACATACAATCTGCATATGTACACAAATACACACACCTACACCTTCTCAATAACATACATGTCTGCACACATCAACCCCACGCACACATACAAACACTCAGGCGAGAGCAAAGTGAACCATGTTGACAAAGAAATACTCTAATTATGCATAAAAGAAGATACAGAAGCAAGCAATTACTCAAACTGTCACAACAGTAATATGGGTGTGCATATGCTGTATTCCATCAATCAGGAAACTGCCACATGTTTGCCTCAGCACAGGGCTGTAGTCTGGTGACTGGCAAATAAAATCTACCCTGACAAAATTAGTCAAACTTGAACGCAAAAATAGGTCTGTTTATTACAAACAACAAATCCCACTAGAACATATTCAGTGTATTTATAAATTATAAAACCTGAGCTGTGAGGACTTTTCTTCACCACCAAATTCTCTGGGAGAACAATCTGGCAACACATAAGTGACAGTTAAAACTTGGGTAACTGAGCATAAACTCTAAAATGCTTATTATTTGTTTTTCTGGACACATACAGTGAACTGAACAATTACTTTCCTTCTGCATGAAATGGAATATGTCACAAACAATAAACTGGTCTTCCCATTTTTACCTGTTTGCAAATGTTGAGGTTAGCTACAGTTGAAGTTTAGGCAAGTATAAATCAGCTTTAGTTGAGGGTAAGAAGTTTCCACTAAAAGTGGGAAACATTTTTATATGCAAGGTATTTCAATTTCAACGTATTCTCTTATTATTACTTGTTATTCTTACTATTATCTCTTGTTATTTTTCATGGCCATAGTCTACCTATTTTTTTTAAATAAACATATTTTAAGAACTATAAAGCATAAACCAATTGCTGCTTTGATTGCAGAGGTGCAGAAAGCGATGAGATCTATTACATGAATAAAAGTAGCCATGTTACACCCTGCATTGAAAATGTCACACAAGAGTCTGTAAATATTACTAGCAAAATGAATGTAAAATGTAAAAAGTAAAAGCACTAAATGTAATAAAAATTCAGAGTATTTTTCACAATTATGTTTTATATCTTTATAAAACAATTATATTGCTATTACAAATACAGTCATGTAGATGTTGCAATTGGTCATGATGGGGCTAATCTTAAGTATTTTATATATAATTGGTTTAATCTATAACAAGCACAGTACTTGAATAAATGTCAAATGTAGTTGAATATGCACTTGAAATGTAAAATTCAAGCGACATTGAATGTAATTTTCATTTTGTGTTGCATTGTGGAACAATCAACACCACACATTCTATTCTAGTCAGTGGAAGTTCATACAGCTAATAGTGTATAATAAATATTCCAAGTATTAAACCTGTGACTTGGAATCTTTGATAATGTAATACTGAATATTGTGCAACTGGGAAAATGGTGAGATGCCTCAATTTCATCTAGTTATACTTATGCATTTTAAAATGGCAATATGTGGTAACCAAATTCAGTGAACAAATATCATTTTTACTGTATTTTAATAGACAATGCAGGTTGTGGACATTACAATAGATAAACTACCACCATGAGTTCTAGAGGATATTAAATGATAGTCCTTTTTTGTTTATTTATTGACATATTGATGTTTTTTTTTCTTTTTTCTTTTATTTAATTTATGACAAATGTTCCAAAAAAAAGGTAGACATAAAACATAAAAGGTCTCTATGACATGGGGATAATAGAAAATACAGAAATCAAGACAGAAACAAAAAAACAGTTATGGTGATACAAGTGATAGTATATTGAAAATGGGAGGTGATCTGATGGTTGTGATGTTGTTAAAGGGGGTTATAGAGCTTTCTCCTGTGTGTTCTCTGTGTGTGTGCGTGTGCATGCTCAAAAGAAGCAATAATATGTGTTGTTATGTCTGAGGGGGTGAATAGGATTGTGCATGGTTTATTTAACAAGGTTAAAAATAATGTAGTTTCCTCATATTCCACTTTATTTAACCAATATGGAGCAATTAAAACTGCATATTGAGAGAAAAATTCCATAAATACCCTTATGGGTCATATCCCTTAAATACTTGCAAAATTAAAGGTCTTGACTTAATGTCACTGTTTGTGCTTGAGTAAAAAACTGTTAATTCCATGTTGTCTTATATCCCCATTGCTTCACGGAGGCTGAACATACAGAGTTTCCTGATAGGAAATACTTTGTGCTCCTCTTCTAAAGAAATATGTGTCCTAGGAATTGCTTGCAAACAGAACCAATTTCATGCTGCTTCAAAACTCATAAAATCATTTTAATTCAGCAACACAAAGCTGCTCCCAGACTGCTTCAGTCAGATGAAGGCCATTATGAGTCTAGGATTAAATCAACAATACATGGTATAATTGACATGAAACTCTGCATAGTCCTTAAACACAAACAGATCACAACAGATTCAGCGTCTTCCTCTGAAGCTTACCAGTTCAATGCTTTTGCTGTTATGTTGGAATCATATAATTGCTCTACTGAGAATTCTCTTAAACTGTACCATCCTTTAATAAAGTCAGTATTCTTTACTAAAGTCAGTATAGATATATGTTCAGCACACCAAGATACACACTGCATTCCTTACCCATATTGTATATTCACACTGGGATTCTGCAGTGAAAGATCTTTCTTAAGTGCAGTATCAATGCAGGAAATAGATGTTCCTTAATGTAGTGAGGCAAAAAACAAGTGCAGGTCAGGATTTTGATGGGTGTGCAGTTTTAGACTTTCACATGGGAGATGGGAAATGGTTTCCCATCTCAGACCAAACAATTAATGTTCGCTTTTTTGAACCATGACCACAATCCCTCTCTAAACTTCAAGTGTTTCAGGTATAATCACAGTGGATGTGTTTTTAGCTGTTGAGGACCTTCCTCATTTTCTTTATAATTTATTCTATTGGGTTTGAAGTATTTTCCATGCTGCAAGGAAACAAAAAAAGTAACTTTAATAAAAGCTTTATTTTACAGGACCTTTAATCTTACAACAAATTCCCGTAAATCTTTGATGTAATTTGCAGGTAATTAACAGTTAATTTCTTGGACAGTTTACAGAAAGATTGGTGCAATTTGATATAAATTATAAGAAAAAACTGAAAAAGAAATGTTAAGTTGGTTTAACTGATAAGTACCCACTCATCATATTTGGGTTCCTCGTTGTTGATTTGCAAAAATTCTGAATAAATTAGGCTCTCAAAAATTCTTTAACTGACAGATAATAGTTAGTTCTTAGTTCTTTGCAACTATTCAATGAGCGCATTCCCCATATACTACCAAGTTACATACATTCAATACATACAATTACATTAATACTTTCAAAGCTAAGAATGAACAGTGGCAATGAACATGGCAACTACTTTAAGGAAATTGTTGAAAAAACTACATATGAAACTACAACTCATTTTGCACCACCTTTCATGTAAAATTTCCTAAAATTTCATGTATGTCTGTGTCTTTGATTTCCTGAACATAGCTTCTGCTGATAGCTGTCGTGTCGAGCTTGCCAGCATACAGGTAACTGACAGCAGTTACGTGTTGCATAGTAATAGTTACAGCAATACCCTCTCAGTGCAAAGAAATACCTCAGTGTGATCACGATCAGAGCTAAACCCTGTGCACCTCATTTTTTCGGTGTTCAGTCGGATCATTTTAGCCTGGTTCCAGGCCTCTGGAATAATAAACATTCAAACTTGCTGCCATCAAAATTAATCCGTATTTTTGTGAACCTGAGCATTCTGCCTGGAGATAAGGCTGCATGATATTTACCATGTATACTGTGGATCCCAGCACTGTGTCATTGTTAAAAAAAAAAAAAAAGTTTTCTATTATCACTTCTGCCATTGAAGCAGAGGTTTGGGTGGAGCCCTGCTTTATATGCAAAGTAAACCCATAACCTCTTTGCTTCGCAGTCATAGGGACTCTGACACTTACTCTTACTCCACAGAATAGCCTCCTTAAAAAGCACAGCAAGTGGTGATTATGTAAGGTGGAAAGTGGGTTTGAAATGAATCATATCCTCCAGCCTAGCCCTATGGAACAAATTCAATCTACCCAAAAGTGCAAGCACTGCCTGTCTAGCACGGCACATATGCACTTAAACTCATTTTAAGCATTTTGATTGCTATTTGTCCATGCTTTAGATTCTAATCCCTCTGCATAGCCACCAGAGACTGACTGTCGGAGGCAGCAGGCAGCATTAAAAAGGTCCCAGGGACAATGATTTATGTCAGCACAGTGCATTTGTAAAAGCCAAAACTGAATAAGAAATCTTCGGTAGTGACTTCAATAGGTCAGCAGAATGAAAAGGTACACACTGTTTCCAAATGAAGGTTGTTGAAGAACAATACATTGCATTACCTGATTTTTTTTTGTATTTATCTTACTCCATATGAGGCTTAAAGACTTATTATTGTTCTTGGAAATAGTAGTTAAAAAAAGAAAATGAGCAAAAGGTCCACTTTCACTTTCAGTCACATCTTGTGACCTTCATCAGCAGCTGGAGTTTGCTCATTTGTCGTGGAGATGGTTCACTTGTTATCATGTGACCTAAGTATGTCTGAGCAACACATTTTTTTGTCAAACTACGTACTTTACTTTTATTATTGCTATAGTATTAAAAAGCCTCGATCGCCCTGTTTGTTTTATTTATTTACTTACTTATCTATTTATTAATTTTTTGCTGATCAATTTGATTTATTTAATATTCATAAATTGAACCTTGGAAAAACTAAATCATCAATTAGTTTGTAGAGGCAGCACTGTAACTGATAAAGACATCTCCTTCGTTTTCCATTTCAGTACCTGTAAAAAAAAAAGATTTGTAACAGACAAATTATATCCTCTAATAATAAATCAAGTGAACATTTCTGAACACAATTTAGACTCTATTTAAATGGATTGTTGAGTACACTTTTCATGCAGCCAATGAGCAATTTGGTCTAATGATTCTGTTAGATTATGCCTGATATAAAGCAGTTATGGCCTCCCAGCAATACTTTATGCAAGTTAAACTCTGTATATTGGACAATGGCTCTGCAGCACACTGTTATTACTGAGATGAGCCCTCCAACTTAGCTCATTTCCATCCAAATGTCAGCTTTGATTAATCACCTCAATGAGAGCCCTCTACCATCTCATGCATCTGCCAAGACCCAGCCTCACCACAGCAGCAGACTCTCAAATAGGACTGTGTCCACTGGCAGATTCAGGATTGAGAAATTACAGTATGGGTATGGGTACAGTGAGAGGATATTGAAAGAATGTCACCAGAGTTTCATCAAATTAAATCACTCCTGCCAAGATATCAAAGGATCTTGAAGTCTAAATTGAATTAGTAAAAGTCATGATATTCCCTCAGATTGATTGACATTTCCATCATATGTCATGTTCCAATAAATGTTTATCGTTTTTTAATCAAAATACAAATTGAAAATCAAAGTTATCACAAGTTATTTTTCTGACTGTATGGGTGAAAGTGCCTTGATTGAAGACATCTTGACAGTTAAATGCAGAACTGGTGGTAATAAAGTCAATAATGTTCATAAAATTAATTCTGATGCAAGCTCTCAAATGATTTTTATTAAGCAGAATGAATTGCATGCAATATCTCATACACCGTTAATAATAGAAATAAACAGATAAGTAATATAAGTGAGTTATGAAGATACTTAATCTGTCAAACTTGTCATTCAAAAATGATTTGTTTCCAAATGACTCACCTTATTATGAGTTCAATTTATTACTGATGGCCGATTGGGAAACATGATTATAAGATCTCAATCTCCCCATGACAAAGCAAAATTGTTGATTCATGAAATATGATCAAAAAAGATAAAGTTATTAAGACACTTTTTACACAAAGTTTGGTCCTAAATCATTGTACCAACTACAGTAATGTATTCTCAACTTCAGAAAGTCCAATGTGGAATTCCAGGAAACTGCAACCTCTTCTTTTGAAGGTTACCTTATATTGATTATTGTGGGGTGGAGCTGGTGGGTGGAGCTCAGTTTTTCTCACTCTTCATCCTACTCAATTTGCAGCAAGCTAAGGTAGTGCAATATCACGTGAATGACTAAGATAGCCATAGCTGCATGAGTGCATTTGCTTTGAGGCAAATGACAATATATAATGAGAAAGCTAAGTTAGTGTTCATTTAGTGGCACATGCTTGTTTCCTTCTTGCAAAAATACCCTCTGACATTAAATTATGTTCAGATACACTCCTAAGCAATTTTTTGTCTCCCATCACACTTTGCAGAAATTTGATCACCTGAGTGTTGTACGTATTTCTTCATTAAAAGCAACAACAGACATATTGGGTTTGGGGCGATATGCATATGCATGAGTGCATAGATATAGCACGTTTGCTTTGGTAGTAATAACTTTATTTATATAGCAAGTTTAAAGTTTTAAAAAAGTGCTTTAAAAAATATTTTTGGAAAAGGTCAAAAAGAAAATATTTACAAAAAAAATGAAAGACGTAAGATCACAAAAGACTAAGCACCCAGCAGGATCAAAAGCATGACTGAAAGCAAATAAGTGATATAAATTAAACATAGAAAAAATATGTAATAATAACAACAACCATGCCCAGGTTAAAATAAATGATTTATAGATGACACAGAGAAGGCACATGAGCATACTGATGCCCTGTTTATGCAATGGACTGGTAATATAACTGGTAACAGTAGCATGCTACTTGTATTGTCATCTATTCTGCATTCAATACTTTTTTTGTTGTTTGTTTTTTTTTGTGAAAAAAAAAACAATATTAACCATCAGCTTAAGTTGTTTTACTTATTTTCTATCCTTTGTATTTGTACATTCAAAGAAAACTAAATGAGTCTTTATTTCTGTTTGACCGTAGGATCATTTGTGTTTATTCACCCCAAACAGCCAGAATACATTACTGCACAGTAGCCATAAGCTAGCAAGCAACAACAGGCACCGACTGTGTCTGTAGGGTCTGTGTGTGTGTTTGTGTTCAGTTCAGCCTCTGACTGAACTCAGAACTCATCAGGAACTCAGCCTCTTTCTGTTATTTTCCTCCAGTCTCTGTCCTTTTCCCCCTCTCCTCTCTGTACATTCATGAAGTACATTCATAAAGCCCCATGATACATGCAAATTTTTTGCTTAAGTTAAAACATTTTCAACTTGCACGGACACATATTTGCTTCACCCGACGCAATTTGTATCCATTCATGTCTTTGAGTTGACTTTGTACACTGAAAAAATGGTAAATAGCAGATCCTTGAATTTACAAAAATGAAGTTAGTATATGCAACACCATTCATTTATATTCCTTTTGTGAACATGGTTTAATCAAGTTGACTTCAGTAGTTTATGGAGAATGTTGAATATACTAGTTTCTCTTGCATTGATTGAAACTGATTGAATTGAAATTTGAAATCATCAGGAAGTGTCGTTGGGTACTTCGCAGCAGAAGTAAGCTGCTGCCAGTAAGCTGGATGCCAATCGCTGTAAAACAAGAAGAACAAGAAGAAGCATCGTTGACTTCAAAAATTGTGGCAGATTCTGCAGCCACATGTCGCCTCTGACAGAGACCAAATTACTGAGTAAGTTCAGATGTGGATAGCTAGGGGAAAGGCTCAAAACAATCATTGCACAAATGGCTGATGTAAGTGATACAGGGATCTCACAGTCATGAAAAACCTCGAAACATTAAGAATTTTGACAGTGTTTTTTGGAAAATATTAAGATTTTTAGAATTGTGGAAGGGTTATGGAAAATTGTAGAATTACAATTAATTACCACATAATTTACCGGCAAGAAGGGCATAAAAATCGTACAGACTATCAGGGAGGCCATGAGTGCATTTATTTTTCATCTTTCTCTTTCCACTATTTGTGCATGTTTTTGTCTGAGTTTTAACCTTTCCTTTATTTACTTATTTATCTTTATATATTTGTCTACCTCCTATTTCTTTCCATCTTGTTCCTGTCAATCTCCTGACTACATGATTTGGAGCTCACAGCAAGGCTAATACCATCATAGGAACCCTGGAGTTATGTTCTCAGAGAAATATGTCCACATATGACAGTTTACATCAGGAGTTGACTTTAAAATAAAGCACAAGGGCTGAATCAAGATGCTAATCAAGAAAATTTACTTTCAGTATGATGTAGATGCTGGATTAGTGTGGATCATTAAGGGAGTCTGTCTACATGGGTGAAGATCCAGAAAACCTTATGCAGGAATATGTGGTATATACATGAATCAGTGCTTACTTTTTCCCATATCTTCCACCCTTCTCTACTTGATCTACTTGATCATTTGGGCTGAAATGGTTCATTGATTAATAGAAAATATATTGATTATAATTTTGATAAACTATTAAAATTTTCAGCTTCATACCATTATAAAATCAATACAATGTTTCTTGGTTGCTGGTTAAACTAACTTAACAAATTTGAGACATGACTTTAGACTGGCTAGTTGTGGTTGTGGTTGGTATGTGATTAGTATGTGACTAATCAAGTAAAAAGAAGCACAGTTCCAAGTCTTTAACAGAGTATCGGATGCACAGTTGTGGCAAAGATGAAACAAACAAAACACTGACACTCACTGTCTGTTAAACAGCTACACAGGTCTCTGCCATGACTAAAACAATTGTAAGATAATAAAAGATATATAAAACAAAAGTCAGTCACCAATATGATGGTCAAAGTTTGACTGGCAGTATGGCGGCCACAACAGAGTTCATGTGATTAAAATGTCAGCTGAAAAACCAATTTGTTTGATTAATGTTCTACTGTAGTTACCTGTCATTGTCTCTAAATTTACCTTCATTCTAACATTCACCTTACCTTGTCTAGATCTATACTATCACTATGCCTGCTCAGTTTCATATATTTTTTTTAAATTCTTTTCTCGTTAGGGTTGGTTAAGAGGTCCTTTTTACCTACCTTTATTTACCTACCTTTGTCTGTTTTGTACAGCGCATGGATGAAGACGTCATCAACGAGGCCATTGAAAACACCACTGCTGGGATTTATGTTCTTAAAGATCATGCTTCAAGTGGCGAACCAGAGGACATTGGAATTGTTCTTGAAGGCATTAAGGTGATGCAAGATCTGGATAATGTAGCATTAGCTGTTTGCGATACTGTTCGGACTGATGTACGCCCTGCACCTCAGCTACCCTGTTGACCTCTGCTATACCTTTGAGGTAATCCAAAAGATTTTCATGGAATTGGATGGATGTAAACTTTCTAAAAAAGCACTCACTCAAAAAAGCAGGCTATTTCAGTGAAAGGGTCAGAGACTGTGCCGTCAGCGGTAAACCACAAGACATTTAAATTGTCCTCAAAGGCATCTTTGGTATTGCTACAGGATACCATTTGGACTGCTTTTTCATTTTCTCTTGTGAATCCACTGTTCTAAGTTGACAGTATTTCCTCTCATGAATCCATTATGAAAACAGTTTAAAGAGGGTTTGCAACTTGTTTGCTGCTCTGAGTCAACTTTAAAAACTGCTGCAGTATTTTGTATTTGCTGCCTTGAATCCTCTTTGACAACGGCTTATACAAGGTTTACATGTATATTTGTGTTTATTCCTCAGGGGAAACAGTTTACGCAGGGTTTTGTTTTGTTTTTTTCATTTGCAAATCTACTTTGAAAATACTGTTTTCAGCAATGTGAAAATGGTGTATGCAGGGTTAACCTTGGGAGTAAACTTTTTAACAAAGCACTAGCTTTAATTTGCCTTATTCACTTTGTGCCATGTTTGGTTTACTTCAGTGAAATAGTGTTCTTCTTGTTTTGTATTTGCTCTTGGGAATGCACTGTTTGTACTAACAGTTCACATAATTTGTATTTGCACTTTTATACCTACTGTGACAACAGTTTGTTCTAGGCTTATAAATGTCTTTGCTGTTCTAATCCACTCTGAAGATATGTTTGAAGTATGTATATGCTTCTATTGATACACTGTGAAAAAGGTTAATGCAAGGTTACGTTATATGTATTGTCAATCCATTGCATTTTATGCAGAATTTACAGTATTTTTGTTGTGAATCCACTGTGAAAACAGTTATGTGTGGTCTGCATTATTATGTATTTGTGTATTTGTGTCCACTGCTGTTGATACAGGGTTTACAGTGTCTAGTTTTTGTGTTTTGATTCCTCTTTGAAATCAGTTTACAGCAACTCCATTTTGGGTAAAGTTTTCCTGCAAAGTTTTAAGGCTCAATGTAACAAAATTATAGTACAGAACTCTGACTCTGACTTTATTTTGTCAATGCAAATCTGTTTTGTTACATTTATGATTTTAAACATGGGACCAATGTCTACAATGCATTTGGATAGAGTTAACTTTAACAAATCAAGTTTGATTTACAGACTTAACTCAAGTACCAGGGACATAATGAAATTGCTTTAAAGTCACATAATACCCTTGAATAATATTAGAATTAGGAAATCAAGTTAAAGTTACAGTTGAAAATCAGGTACCCTGGACATGATGAAATTACTTTAACATTACACAATATGGTATTACAGTAACTGATAAATAATATGTTGAATCAACATGATTCTTTTAAACAGTCTAATGCGAATGAAATATATTGGTTTGACAAGCAATAATTAATTGAGAAAAAGAGGAAAATCATGTCAGTTGGCCACATTCTAATCATATGGGACTGGTGTATGCATTAAAATCAAGTAAATTCAAAGGACTTTTTTTCAGTGTATGTAATCTCGCCATGTGAGAAATTCTCTTGGCATTAGGTCTGAACACACCTTTTCTGCTTGGAATTATAAGGTTCGATCTTGCAAAACATGAAAAGAAGCAATGATTTTCAAGAAACACAAACAGTTTACTCATAATTTGTTTTAAAACATCAAATTAGTGTTATAACAGAGTGTCTACATGTATCAGAAAGTTAAATTTAATGCTTTCTATGACATTTTTATAACATTTATTTCTTGTTTTAGGATGAATCATCTTTTTCTTATTCAAAAAAGCATTGCAAGGTAAGTATAAAGGTCAGTGCTAAATATTTTGTCCAGTGCAGAGGTAGGTATATGGTTGGTTATTAAACACATTATTCCGGGAACCATTTGTTTCAGTTTCCTTTAGGTTAGACAGCAAGCGGCTACTGTAATAAATCTAAACAGGATTCTCAGGATTATTCCACAGAAAGTGGGACAGGTAAAGTATAAGGATTTTGTTTATATTCTCTCAACAGATCAGTACGGCAGGTAAATAAAATGTGTGTTGGGTTCATCTACTATAGGAATTGTCCCAGCAATTAAGTGTAGCAGGTCAGTATAATGTTGACTCTGATGCACCAAAATATGTCTTATTCTGGGGGGAAAGGAAAGAAAAAAAGATGGATGAAGACTATTTAATGACTTTTAAGGCTTAATATTATAAGATAATATTTTAAGATATTGCTTATATGCCTCAGCAACATGATTCCATGTTTCACAAAGTTTTATAAATTTAGACATACAAACATATAAACTTAGACATTTGCACAAGTCATTGCAAGACAGTGCAATTTTTTTCACTGACTATATAAAATTAAAATATTTCAAACAATGCAACAATTAAGTTTTTACTAATAATGTAAAATTGAACATTTAATCTCACTTGATTTCATAAAATGCCTCTAACTCATTGTGTTGGCAAACTCTGAGCCCTTGGCTTGGCTCATTTTTTCAACAAAGCACTATAATACTGTCTATCTGCTAGTGGCATGAATTTAAACACGGACTTGATATTACTCATATTGGCCTCTGAAATGATGATGCTCTGTTTGGGGAGTACCCTTGGTTTGGGAAAGATGGATAAAGGTGCCAGGGTTCTCATGTGTTTGCTTGGTCCTCTTAGGTCTACCTTAACTGGAGGCTGTGCATGTGATTTTGTGTAATGAAGAGTATATGGACACTGACCAAACATAAGCTGAGACCCTTCAGAAAATGGTACCTGTTTAAACTAGCTTGGAACATGCCTGAAAGTCACGGAAATCTGTATCCTTCATCTGTATGAATTCATACGGGTTGTTCCCCTTGAGTAAAACATGCAAGAAAGACAGTGGTGAATAGAATTCAGAGACCGCCATCGTCTTTTCAATATGGCTCTGCATGTTATCTACCTCTTGTACTGCAGAGTGGCCTGGAGTAGAGTACTTCATTGTAATCTTTTTTTATTTGAGGATGCCTTGTCAAGAAGTCTGCCATAGCAAAAGCTATTATAGAGTTTCTGTTCTGAGGCACACAGCTGTCACTCCATGTTACTATATCAGTGGCATCTGGATGATCATGTTCAACTTGTTCTAGTATATTCATCATTACACTTGCAATATCATTTGCTCCCCTCCCTGACATCGCCTCTTTCTACAAAGCACAATAGCCCCTCTTAGTTTGTGAAATGTAAGCAATAAGATTATACAAGTTAAGTTTTCGCTTGTAGAAAAATGAGCTACTTTCAGCTCGTGGACATGAAATAAAATTATGTGGGTCAAAACAGACTGTTGCAGTATCTTTATCTCTGTCTTTTTGGCGTTCTTGATACATTGCTGCCTTGTCAGCCATATGTTTGTATGTCTTTGTCACTTTGGCTTACCAAGTTTTGCTTCACACTGATATTTTTTGCATGCTTCCCCCTTGCATCTGGTTTTGGCATGCAAGTTGTCTGATTTATCCTCATGTGGGTGCTATACACTAGTTTCTGGCTGATGCCAAGTGTGCCCAGATAAAACTGCTTACAGACTCATTTTTTCACCCCCTATGTTGAGATAGTACTTAAATGAGTAGGTACGCTTCCTTTGTGGTTCCTCACAGGTTTGTCTTTCTCTTGCTTTGCAGTCTGTAGTCAGCTATATAGTCATATTTCCTGTCTTGACTAAACTAGTAGAACTGTGTTAAGCATTTCTCCCTTTCAGCTGGGGTTACTGTCTTTGCACACTTGCATTTACATGACATGCTACAGTTCTTCAAAGTTCTCATTTGTTTGGCTGAAAACTTTTTTATTTGCAGAGTTGACATGTTCCTTGCCCTCTTGAAGAAGTTTCTTGCGGGCACATGCTTTCCATGTTTATGGATTTGAAATCTTTTTCCTGTTTTTATCCTTTTCTGAGTAACCACCTGCTCCTCAATTTGTGAACTGGCAGGTATTGCCCTTGGCTCCACTGATGGAGCTACTGGCTTTGGTGTGGCCCCTGACTCCATTGCTGTGGTGGTTGGTTCCATGAGTGTGACTGCTGGCTTCATTGTTGTGGCTTCCAGTATGTCTGGTAAGACCCATGGCCCCACTGCCCCTCCTTCAACTGCCTCTACCTTGCCACCAGCTTGGAGAAAAATAATAGGAGATAAAAGAAAATGAGATTTATCCCCAATCTTATTAATGTACTACTGTGCATTTAAATAGGCATGCATTTAATTCAGAAAGTTGCAAATTTTCTTATTATTATCTCACTACCTCTGTAACTCAAAACTAATCTCTATAAACATATATCTGCATCTGAATGCAGAATCTGTAGGCAATGGGACAAGACTTTGGTACTGGAAGCCTTCTGGTTTCTGTTTGTAGTCCATTTGTTGTCCATTTGTAGTCCATCTGTAGTCCAAGTAGTATTGACCAATCACGTTTGAGTGGGCTTTCATTGCATGCAGGTAAACAGTCTGTGTCAAGAGCAAAAGAGGAGAAATGCATTGGCCAAAGTGCAGTCTCAGAACCCATCTGCTATCATCTGATAACGTTTTAGCTTTTTATTAGCTTTTTGAAAAATGTATCTGCATTCATATGCAGATATCTGTTTATATAGATAAGTAAGTTCCTAATTAGACTGTAAACAAATAACAAATATCCGTTATCTGTATATTCACTGGCTACACCGGAAGCCCCAAAATATTGGCTGTTGCCCCCAGAGGCTAAATTGTCGTCAGACAGATAGGTTCCGAGATTGGCTCAAAACTAACTCTCTGTTACACTAATTCTTGCCTCTTGTCTTCCTGTTGATCTATGTTTTGGTACCACTGGAGTGCTTGTTTCTCCCTCTGTCGGCTGTATTAGTGTCTTCCTATTGCTGTGTGTTCCTTTCTCTGTCTCTGCTGACAGACTGATTTGACAATGCTCCTTTACCACACTGCTCCTTCCCTCTTCTGCCTCAGGAACAGTTTCTCTACCACTCTCTGATGATGCTTTCTCTCCTTGTGCTGCCTTTTTCATATTTGCTGCTGTTGCTTTGTCTGAAGCTCTCTTTTTTGTTGCTCTCCTGGTGTTTTACTTTCTAGCATTACTTTTCTGCCTGGATGTGTCAGGGTCATTGCAAAAAAAGAAACAGACAAAAAAGTTAGTGACATGGTATGTTACCATTCACCAGCTACTAGCTTAAAATCTACAATCACTCTGCAGTTATTAATATTTTAATACTGAGGTAAATGTTAGACTGATCTGTCATGTATTGTAGCTGCAATATTTTGAGTAGGATAGGTTCAGGTTTTTTGAAATCTTTAACCTTTATTCCAGTCATGGGCAATGTCGTGCAATGGAGGTTATGTTTCACCTTGAACCATCCAGTGCGCCATACTGAAGAGCTTCTCAACTACAGCTCAATACAAATACATGGGATGGATCAAGACGAAAACGTAACCTCCATCTCTAGACATTGCCCATGACTGGAATAAAGGAAATAGACTTAACCCAAAACGATAAAAAATGACTGAGCTTGCCTGGCATTTGTACTGCTGTCCTTCACGAGTCCATAAAATCCTAAAAATCCCCCCCCAACACACACACCTTTTTCCACTGAACTCTGAGCCTCACATCAGACCAACAGAAAGCAAATCAGTGTTCATATTTGCCATAAGGTTTATTTACAATTTATCAGCTTTTACATATGGCATTCGTGTCTGAAGACTAAGGGGGTAAATAACTTTGTGCTCCACTGTAGGTTGGTAGTTTAATTGCAGATTTTGTATCTAAAACTTTTGAGTTTTGAGGCCAAATGAAATTCTGTCAGTTCTGAATTAAATGATATAAAATCTCAGTGGAGCCTCCTGCATTCTCCCTGGTCATTCTCCATAGATGTGCTCCAGTAACATCAAAGAATAAAAATACAGTGTAGTAATCAAGGCTATGTGGAATGAAAAGAGCCTTATACATTCTCAGGTAATTGTAGAGCTAATTATTGTAGACTCTAACAGATGGTGCAATAGAGTAGAAGCTGATTAAGAAAATCTCCTGGCAAACTTCCTGGAATGTTAATTTTTTCAAATTACTGAAGATCTCAGCCACCCAAGCTTTGTTGGTGTTCATTCACTGCTATGCAATAATAACCACTGAATGATAAAACCATTAAAATAGATGGATTAGCCTACACAAAATTGAAACACTAATGCAACTCTGGTTAACATCAGCATGGTGGAAAGAAAAACAGTGTGGGCATAAATGCGTAAGTGTGGACTACTTGCTTAAGGAATGTATATAAATATATATAGGAGTAGAGAATTAATCACCTGTCTGTTTCTGCAGTAACAAAAAACAATTCTTCTGTTAGCTTTATCGCTTATGATGAAAGACCGTTGAACATACAGTTCCTCTGAAATAGCGGTTCATTTATTTCTCTGGTATATGGCCACCTTATATATAGCACTGAATATATATGAAAATATTTCACAGATATTTGATCTAAGGTGCCTGTGTATGTATGTGGCAACCACCACAGTCACAATGAACAACAACAGAGCAGGTTTCAAAACATGAACTGGAACTACTAAGAATTATGTGTGCATTTGCTGCTACATCATGAATGTCATTATGACATGAATTCAGGATTACTTTAATAGTTTGCCCATTATTTCCATCTGCTATGAACAAATTTTACTAGTTTGGCGTCACTCAGGAAACCAGAGCACTGGCCGTTCAAAGGTATAAAAGGACCCTGTTTTCCTGACAAGTGACCTCATATGGTCTTGTGGATAATCAATGTCTACTCTCAGTAGTGAAGACTGACATAACAGGACCTTGTTATACCCCCACAAACGCATTAGGGAGGAGATTGAGGTCTGTGTACAAAGCCTGTGACTTTAACACCAGAGGCAAAAGTTTACAAATTGTGTTCTACCATCAGTCAAAGTCAGTGTCTTTTGATCATAGAGGAAACTTTCTCTAACCTTACCAGGAGGCTTACACCTGGATTAAAAAACTTAAGGCAAACTTCTGGGAAAACAGCTGACTATTTATAGATTCAGTAGAGTGACATTAGCATTCATCTTAAATCACATTTCTGTACCATTGGCAAAAGTAAATCCAATATTCTCTCACCTTTTAGTGTTATTCTCTTCATTAACTTTTGAGGGAAACAACTGGCTGTTAAGCAGCTAAATTCTCTACAATGTTCACCAGCTAATTTAATTGTGTCTATCTGCTGTTTGTTGCTGGGTAGGTTGTGTAATGAGTTCATCTGAGCTTTTTGCAACACCTACATGTTGCATCAGGAAATAATACTCATGAGAGCATTTGTGGGCCGTAAAACCAAAACAATTAACTGAAAGATGCTAAAACGCTCTGCAGAGCTGTGGGGAACTATAGAATTTTTACAGGGTTTTAATTATCTGTGATTTCACCACTACGAGTGACCCATTTTACATTACACACAATCATTTAAGCAGTTTTTAATAAAAAAAAAATAATGATTAGCAGCTTTCTCAGACCTTAAGCACAAAGGCAGCAATGCTCATATGAGTTGTGGACTTATGAACATAGTGAACATAGCTCTACACCCGCACAATCAAACAGTCAGATCAATCAGGTTTGAAACCAGCCAAGCTTTCAGAACACTGATTTTGAAGTAAAAACAAAGCTAAATGTCTGTTGCCTGTAAATTTCCATTCAACAGCAGAGCTTATTCTTGGTTCAACTTTCATCTACTTACCTTACCTACGTTGTATTTCCATGATGTTCATGAAATGCAGGGGATGATAAAAATGTGTATTTTAGGAAGGCATGAATATTTTATATATATATATATATATATATATATATATATATATATATATATATATATATACATATATTTTATATATTGATTAAAACAGCTTAAATATGCTCGTGTTTGCAATGCCTTAAGCACATGGCCATGCATGCCCTGTGTGGTGGCCTCACGGTGACCCTACATCTCTGCAATTAATCTGGTGAGTAAAGTGTTATCGTGGCACATGTGATAGCCAAATAAGCCAGAGGCTGTAAGACAACAGGACTTTGCTTTTTGATAAGCACTTCCTCAGGTGTTGTGGCCCTGATGCTCTGATACAACCTTTTAAACAGCTCCAAAAAGTACTGAAAGCTACTTTTTAATTAATGCGAAACAATATACCCCTATGTTTTTTGCTTATCACTTCTTTGGCCTCTATGATGACGTTTAAAATTAAGTGAAGACTTAATGGACTGTGGTGGATCTTTAAAATGGTCCACTAATGGAAACCAAAAGCACTGTCTCCTTTTGTCAAATGTCACTATTATCTGCAACAGAGCAATTTTAAGAGGAAAAAAAAATAACCAAAAAAAAAAAAAAACTAAAAATGTTGAGATTTTTTCTCCATGGAAAAGCAATTGCCTGTTTCTTCATGAACTATTCTTCCTTGAAGAATTTCCTGAGCATTGTATATCAATAAGAGAGGCTTCTCTCTTCAAAATAAGAGTGCATTCCTCTATGTAGCAAGTAGATGGGAACAGCAAGCACTAAAAGAACATCTGTTGATGCTCTGTGACTGTGCATTCATGTCACAATCATCTCTGCGCTGAAAATACAAAAATACAAAAATACATCAGAAACTCTCAGTGGCCCAGATCAGTCAAGCCCACCAAACTGCCCAAATGTTTGACACATCCCTATCTAGTCTTGCTTTTCTAACTGCGTTCCAGCTGAGCGGCATGTAAATGTTTAAAGCCCTTAAACATCTGCAGCACTTCCCACTTTATGATCTGAGGATGTTGTTAAACTTCTCAATTAGCCTCCAATTAAGACACTGAAGCGGCTCATGCGGGATGGAGAAGTTGGTCAACCAAAAAGCATCACAGCCTAGTCTGTGTGAGACACAGCCACAAGTGTGAGGGGAAGAGTAATATAAAGATATGTAAATTGGATGGTTTGATACCAAAAAAAAACCTTACAATGTTAAACCTCCAAGTAACTCTATCCTTGCTACCCATGCTTTTACTTTGGTGCCATGAATAGTTTCCTGTAGGAAACACTGGTCAGGTCACCTGTGGCAGCCATGTTCACAGGTGTTGGGGTGTGGCATAGAGAACAAAAGAGAGAGAATTGTTTGGGGCTGGGGAAGAAAAAAGAAAAAGGAAAAATTCTTCTGGACAGAGACAGAGGAGCTCTGTAAGATCTTGGATGACTTCAACAGATTAAAAAAAAGACATTTAGCCCCTTTTTATGGTGATTCCTCATCCATGTGAAGGTTAAAGGAATTCTGCGCGTTGACGACCATAACAATTGAGCTGAGGACTGGAGATCAACTCTAGGCCAGGCTACTAATTCCCAGTTCTACATCTGGTGTGTCTGATTCTTTTGAACCCTTTTTCTTCTTCTTTTCTTTCGTCCCTGATTTCTGTATCTCTATTTTGAACATATAATCCATTTTTGTTTTTTGGACATGTCACATGGACTATGTGGGCTGTTTAAGGAGGCCTTTTTTGAGTTGGACTAACCTTGGACATTCAAGTAGACACTGATTTCCTTGTGAATTTATTCCGTTGTCTTAATAAATTGTTGTGTTAGCATACATTTAAGTTTCCATTTAGTGTGTTCTTTTGCTTTGGTCAAGAGGGCTTTAAAGGTATCTAAAATCCTCATGTCTTCATTTAACCAGATCTTAGTAAATAGATCACCATAGCTCTTGAATCGTAATGTGACTAAGTTTCAAACTTAAGCTGATTGTTATAAGTGGATGCACCGACAAATCTAAAATGCCTATGTTAAAGCGTTGCTTCTGAAAAACAATAACTTGATGGACTGCATCACTTGACTCTGGTCATATGAAATGATGTGGTTTTAGGTTAATGAAAGCTATCTTGGATACATACCTAAAGCATCTCTAATCAATCATTTTATGTTGACAGTGAGACAAAATGGCCACAAGTAATGTTAAAAACATCACTCATAGTGATGAACCCAAAGAGAATTGTGACCCAACTCTGCAGCCTTCTTCAGAGCATTTTAGCATCTTTCAGCTCGTTGTTTTGGTCTTGGTTAAGCCCGCAACTTTATTTGTTTTATTTACATACTGTCTATACAGCTGTGTAGCAAAACTAGCATGTTAGCAGAACAGCCACAGCAGCTTCATTCCTCCATCTGTGTCTACACATTTGTTCATGCTCAGGTATTGACTGTAGGTCACCCATGTTTTGACAGCACTTTGAGCCCAATATAAAATAACACAAGAGAATAGACTTCAATACCCCTATTTTAACCATGCGAGCGCAATCACAAGTGCAGTGTGGTAGGTCTTGGACGCATGGACTGTGTGGGCGTCTCCATGTGCAACTCCTATTTTGGTTTATGTATGTGCAGCGATGCGATGTGCAAAAGGGCTTGCTGAAGGTGAATGTAGGTAAGCGGGTATGATGATTATTAAATACTCTCTCAGCCAGTCATTTCACTGGTTTCATAGTTCTGAAACAGCTGTGCTAATAACAGTTAAACATGATAATGGCAGCTCAACAAACAGCGAAAGCCTGGCAAAAGCAACATATAGTTATGTTTACACCATCTGGCAGCCATAGTAATGCACTCCAGCTTGACAATGCTGTGGTTAAGATTTGGTTAGGTTTAGGCACAAAATTCACTCAGTCAGGGGAAGATCATGGTTTGGGTTAACATGATCACCTGAAACATGATTTAAGTTACACAACCTTCCTCAATATGGCAACAGTAAACATGAAGACGTTACAGTTTTCAAAAAAAATGTCCCAACTCACGGTTGGAAACAGGACTGCTATCTAGCCATCCACTCAACCTGTCTCCACCCAACAAGGAAAAATCATCTTATGAAGTCATCTTATATTGACGCCATCTGAACTGTGGCACTTCCCCAGGTCATAATTACTACAGCCACTGGATGGCATAAACCTAACTAAGTAGTTTTTGCCAGCTTGAATTTTAGACCCATATTGACATTTTTCTCGTGAAGACAGGCTGCAATGTAGACTACTTGCCAATTACTAAATGGCAGACAGACAGTTTGTGAGTAGCTGGTGAACATAGAGCATTCTACCAGCTAAAGGGATAGATATCCCCGTTATGATTTAGTCAGAACCAAAAAGAGACTCAAAATGAAAACTGTGATGCTCTGTGTATGCTGATGTATAAAAAGACAACTGCTAACGCATTTGCCATAATAACTTTGTAAGGTGATATTGTTTATAACTTGTTTTGCTCTCCATAAGTGGCAAAAAAAAAAAAAAAAAAAATCAATACAAAATCTTAATTTTGTGCGCAAATTACTCATGATATGTTGTATTTGTGCTATCAGCTGTGTTACTTTGCAGTTCTGGGTTGAATATTGTAAATCTGTTATCCTGTAATCTTTTGCTATATTTTGTAGTCCCAGGCTGTATACTGTATATGTTTGCTCATTCTATTCTGATGCTCATCTTAATTTAGTTTTGTTATATATATTTGAAAATATTAAAAGGGATGCAGCTCAGCTCCAAGATTGGCTTGACAGATAATTAGCAACCACTCTCAATAACAGCTGCCAAAGATGCAGAAGACTCCATGTCACATTACATTTAATTTTCCAGTTACAAGCCGCTACTAGCTTTTATCTAATTGATGCAATGCTTCAGTCAACAGTACTGAGAGGCCTCTGGCCTTTTTTTTCTTTCTTTTTTGTCATTTTTGTCAGTTAGCGGAAGTAAGCAAGCAGTTAATGTTGGCTCACTGTACACTAGCTTTCTGTAACTATAGCTTACTGTAACACTCATTGACCAGTGTTTACTAGAATGCAAAATACTCAATCCACAAAATCTTAGTTTTGTACAAACGTCAGCGGGGCAGCTGGCTAATATCATCGTTGAAATTAATTGAAAACAGGCTAGCAAATATCATGTTTGAAATTGAATGGAACTGAAGTTCCATGTTCTACTCCTGAATGCACCATTTAATGGTTATCAGAGAACATGAGACTTTCTGCTCCATCAATTGTTTAAAACACTTTATACATTTAAAGCCATGGTTATTTTAAATATTCTTGACATGAATTATTCACATGATGTATTGACGTATCTTTTCTCATGAAAATTAAATAGGTTATAATATTTAATTCCTTCTACAACAATGAATAAAACGCACTCCTGAAAAATACTTTTAGAATTTATTTTGTTTTACAGTGGAAACCCAGACCTCATTTTGCAGCTTTAACCAGCACATCCTCAAATCTGAACAAGGACACAGTAACACGGATCTCTTGTCTCTCATTCAGATAGTTGCCATATTGTCTCTTGTGCCTTTTGACAGCTGAAAAAAGAACAAGATTTGAATTTTCCTTTGAGCAACAGTGCGGCAAGAATCTACAGTTACAAGTAGTGTCTCTATAAGAAAAGTAGGATTTCTGTAATGGCTACATCTGTACTGTCATCCCTTGTATCGAGAATGAAAAAGCATCAATAATCATGTTTTCTATTTTCGTGGTGTGTGGGGAGGGAGTTGCCTTGTTTTGTTTGTGTTGATTCTCTTCTCAGAAGAGACCCAAGAGACAGGGACCAGAGCTGTGGGATGGATTGCAATCTACAATTGCACATTTCAGATCACATACAGTGACAGGGCAAACATCAGCTGCAGTCTGTACACCAATATGCACAGCCTCGGATAACGGTGTCTTAAGTGAAATGCCAAAATGTTAAAGAAAGATACATTGGAGGTCACGGTAAAGTAGTGGCCTCTTTTTTTCCAGAGTGGAATGTATATATCCTGCTGTGATATGTGCTCTGACTCTCATAAATCATTCGCACAACATTATTCTCCTTGGAGACTGGCAGTGGGTGATTTTCTTTCTCTAATAATACATGTGCACACCCCCACACACAAACACATACACAGCTGAAACCTGAACTGAGAGGTAGTTGCTTGTAACACTCACATGTACTTCAAGATGTGGTGATGATCTACGTTTTTCTTTTTACATATTATAATGTTATAAACTTTTATTCAGTATTCTAGATAAATCTAATGTTTATCACAAAATTAACCTTATTAGTGTTGTTTTTTTTTGTGCTGAGTTATCAGTTTTATTATTAGAATATGTAACATTGTCAAAAAGTAAAAATAAAAACAAATTAGCCCCCTTCTGCCTGAACATTCTGGTTACAAGGAGAAGGGAAGAGAAGGAAAAAGAGCACCACACTACATCCTTGATAGATGAGTTGTCACAGCTGGGAAAAGACAGTGGGTTTAACTGCAAGTCCTGTTTGTGCTCCTCAGGTGGTGTTACACCAAATGGTGTGTGTGTATGTGTGTGTGTGTGTGTGTGTGTGTGTGTGTGTGTGTGTGTGTGTGTGTGTGTGTGCAAGTGAAACAGACGAGGAGAGAGAGAGAGAGAAAAAGTAACAGCTACAGGGTTTGTTGGTGTACATGCAGTCGGTGTATGTGCCATTTGGTCCCAACCTTGCGATAAAATTCTTTTATGTTTGTTGATAATTGTTTTAGTTATTAGTTATAATGTTTTACTCACCGACTACAAGAAAGAAATGTAAACTATGACCCACTCTGGGATGAGTTCAATTTTGCAAACTGATTTGATACATAAACTTTGACCAAATTACAGTTACTGTGTGCCCACATCGTTTTTCTATGAATTAAGGCATTCAACAAAAGTGCCCAAACTTTTAATATCATTCAATATTCCCCAATCAATATATAAGTACAACTTGTAATAGGTATAGTATAATGCAGCTGTATTAAATTGAAACCAATTAAACTATAAGTTATTCTTAGCTGATTTACTTAAAATACGTTTGCCTGAAACAGCTACCTCCTTTTATTAATCTTCTATAAGTCATGGCACATCACTTAGGTTGAAGATGATAGAATTGCAGTCAGCAAGGGGCAGGCATGATTTGGCAAAAACAGTTCACTTGTCCCTGACATTCAGTGAAGATTCCAGACGCCTTTGTGGGTGTCATGCTTGTGTCAGCTTTTGACATTTACACCATAGTCCCAATTAGAGGACTTAGGGTGCAAAATGTAGCCTATTTGTCACTTAAAGGATTTACTGTACATATGGTAAAATCCAAATTGTTCAAGATAATATCCACACAAATTCACTGTAACATTTTGAGTAAGATGTGTTTAGGAGAATGTCAGGCATTGCCACCAAAATACCGTAGAATAGACTACACTTTACGCCGCATTTCTTTGAGTAAGTGGGCAACACAAGCACAAATGGTGTTAATCCTTAACACAATCCTTCACTGCACCGCTTGTTACTGACATACCTTTGCCTAACCTTTCTCCCTTCTTAGGTGCAACCAATTCTAATTGGAACAGGTGGGGAAAAACTAAAACCCAACTCTTTGGCACTAAATCCTGCCATCCACAGTATGTGATCCATTTTCTTCAAAGAAAATGATTCAAAAGGGGAAATGAAAAACATTTTGACTTGTGTGTAAAATTTCATAGATTCATGTCAAAATGCAGAATCATCCTAATCCTGCATCTGTGTGCATTTATTTTTAATACAAAATCATCACTACTCAAACAAATACCAGTTATCGCGCTAGTAATAGAATATACTGCTGAGGCCGATATGACAGTTGTGCTGCGTGTGAGCTGTGAAGTTCCCTGTTGTGTGATTTGGCCCAGGTAGATTACCACACATGAGCTAAACCACTATGGATCAGCATGGGGCTTTTTCTGGGAGTGCAGCTTGCTTAAAAGCAGGCAGCTCACAGAAAATGCATACAGAGCCAGTGCTGTTGGTCCATAATGGGGAAAATAACTGGCCCAGAGTGTGCAATCCCAACTGTTATATTTTTTTTCTTTTTTCAGCCCACTCTTTCAGTGGTAAAGTATAGTATAGTGGTTATAGAGCTTTTATTTTATTTTTATCCATACTATTAATATATATTTAATTGGGGAATTCATAATAGTTTATTTGTAACATAATTAATATTTAAAACTAGAAAAAAATCAACTTAAAATCTAACTGAAAGGAATGTACAATGCAAAAATCCAGATAAATGTCAGACTTAAAAAAAAATAGTGTAAATGCCCTGTTTTATTACTTACATTAAGGAACTTGATTGGATTATCAGCATCTCTTTTTTGTTTTGTCTTCAGTTTGCTTTTACAGATTGCATATTGCTTTCCTTGCAAAAAAAGCAAGCAACTATTGGATATGTGGCCCATACAAGTCAGATGAAAATTAGTTATAGTAACCAGTATGATAGATAGATAGATAGATAGATAGATAGAAAGAACATATAAGGACTGACAATGGAGAACAGATAGTTTGGCTTATTATTCTATACAAAGAGGAAAAATGTTGTCAAAAGTTGACATAAAATAGTTTAAACAGCCAAATGTTTGTTAATGGTAGTGTAGTGGATGAATGTCAACTCACAACTGTGGGTCAAAATGAAAATGAATCAGTATTGGGCCTGTGTGAACAAAATTGAGACAGGAAACATAAAGTCGGCGATAACACTCCTCGGTAAATGGACATTGAGCAAGGACAACAATTTTTCAGAATTTCCAGAAACACAGAAGTTAGATGATGTCCCTTTTTTTTTTATATTGTTGAGCTCCAGGAAACCAATGGAAATGATCTGGTCATTGTTTCCAGCAGGAGAAATATCCTCCCAGCTGAGCAGAGAATAGGTCAGAGCCCTGAGAGAGAGATTGGATCTAAATTGCTCCAATCTTGGCGTTAGATAACAGCCGAGGCCCCCCCACTGCTGCTCTGCTGCACGGCTCCGCATCTTCACACAATCGCAGGACCAGTAATGAGAGGGCCACAGGTTTTCTCTTCATTATTTAGTCTTTTAAAACCTCGTTTCTCAAATAGGGTACTACAGGGGGTTCATGAGAGAAAGTGGAAAATGGAAAACTATAAGGATAAATCATGAAAATATTACAGGTTCTTAAATATATATTTTTAAATAATACTATTTAAAATGTGTACTAGAACTATTATTATTATTTCCAGTTTTTAAATATTGTGGCAAGCAGCGCGGAATTAGAGACAGGAAGCAGTGCTCAGCGCTGTAAACCCTTGAATGACATTCAACACAGGGGACAAGAACTCAAAAACACAGTCACAACAGCTGGTGTCAAGAAATGTAACAGCCACCTCACTAATGGTTAGAAATATAAACCAGCACAAAAATAAAAATTACCAACATAAACCACCGTGCTCTGAACCCACATCACAAACACTAACAAAAAGTAACATTTGTATTTTGGAACATAAAACAGCAAACTTAACAAACTACAGTCCAGCACTAGGGACGATGTGAAATGAGGGCCGTCGCTACAGTATAATTATGTATTGTGCACCAGAACTGTTTCGTAATCAAAAGCCCATTTGCAACTTGAAGGCTAGCTAGCAACAAAGTTGGTAAAAGATGGAGAGGTGCCTCTTTAAATGAGGGTGTCCTGCAAACAATCCAGAAGAACCAGTTCAAAAGAAAAAAACCTGAATCATAGAAATGTCACCAGTTCCATGACGAGCACATCGAGATGGGGTTCACCTGTACCTCACAGGACCATACGTCGGCAACTCGTTGGACTTTTTTAGGAGAAAACTTGAAGAACTGTACCGCTGTCAAATGACGGTTTCACAGAGAATTGACAAGATGGGGAAATATATTGTGGCACAAGTTGTGGAGAAGCTCAGAGCTGGCGAGTTTTCATTACAATTGGATGGGTCAATCAGTATCAGTTGACAGGCACAGCTTGTTGCTTTTCCAAGATATGTTCAAAGCAATGACATTCGAGAACACATTATTTCATGCAAACACCTAGAGGGGACAACAACTGACCAGGACATTTTGAACATTGTTAATTATTTCTTGGACAACAGAATCAACTGGAAAGCCTGCACCAGTGTGTGTACAGATGCAGCAGCAGCAATGACAGGCTGTGTCAAAGGACTCATCGTGCACATAAGGAAGGAGAACCCTGACATGCTGTGGACACATTGGGCTCATCTGCTTCAAAGCAGATGAGCCCAGAACTTCAATCCGTTTTGAATTACACCATCAAGGTAATCAAATTTATCAAGTCCAGACTGCTAAATGCACATCGGTTTTGGAGATTATGTGAAAACATGGGAGCAGAACACACAGAAACCATCCTACACACAGGAGTATGGTGGCTATCCCAAGGAAAAGTGCTGAACAGGCTGTTGAAACTGCGTAATGAGGTATGTTGCTTTTCGTCTAAGAATGCATGTCCTCTTGCTGCTTTAAGGACAATGCGTGGCTTGCTAAACTAGCATACCTGGTGGATATTTTCACTAAAGTTAATGACCTGAATGTCAGTCTGAAAGGCAGGGACAGTGCCATTTTGAAAATTTTCTCAAGAAAGCAGCACTGTGGAAGAGATTCAGAAGTTAACTCCAGCTGTTTCCCTCAGTTTGATGGCTTCATCTCCAGTGAGCAGACACAGAGACACAATCAAAGTCGTTGTGGATGGCCACTTGGCTAAAGTAATTGCCAACTTCAAAACATACTTCCCCGATGTAAAAGAGAAGTAACAGCTGGACTTGGTCAGAAAACCATTTACAGTGGTAGCATCCCTACCACCAATAATCCTAAAGATCATGCAGGAATCACAAAGCCATGTCTCACACTGAAATGGACAAATGGACCATTAGCTTAATAGTTGTAGCTAACAAATTTAAACAAGAACTGTAGGAACACAATGATCGTCTATCAAAAAAAAAAAAAAATGCATAAAGCTGCCGCATATTGGACTATTCATAGTCTTAATCAAAACAAAAACTGTAGCCTGTGCACCATGAACAAAATGAATACAAAAAAAACACGTAATTTAATTAACTGTAAAAAATTGAAATAATCCTTTGGATGAATCTGCATACTGAACTGTAAATAGTTTTAAACCAAATTAAACCTAAAACTGAACTAGCCACCATTTAATTCAAAACGATACTTGTTTGCCGTTATGCTGTTATTTGTAACACAGCACATTGAGGTCAAAACTGGACTTACATAACTTAACTTTGCATAAACCTAGGTTTAATTCTTTTATTTATTGTAACATGGACATAAATTGTAGGCTATTTGTGTAAAGCTCCTGCAGATTGGACTGACATAGTTCATACACAATTAACTACCCCTGAATGAGGTAAAAAAAATATTTTACTGTTTCATTTAATGATAACACATTGACAAACTGTGTGAACCTGCTGATCTGTAAAGTGTTAAACCAAATTAAATCAAGAACTTGACAAGCACAACTGTTATTAAATAGAGAGCAATACTTATTTGCTGTTATGCTGTTTTCTTTGTAACACACTGACAATTGGACTTAATGAAATGTTATGGGCACAGTGTTAAAATTAATCTGCTCAGGAGGCATTAATTGTAACTCTTTCACTCCATTTCTTATTTGTAATGTAATATTCTTCAAAAGGTAGGTTATCTTTCATTCATTGCATCATATGCTAGCTATTTTACTCTTGCAGTTTTGTAAACAAAATGTTGTGGTCGGGGTAAAGGGGGTACTTGGATTCAGAAATCAGGGAAAGGGGGTTCCGAAGCCAAAAACCACTCCAGAACCACTGTTTTAAAATGTTGGCTTTCGGTATGCTTTCAACCAGAACAGTCAACCCCCAAAACAGTAGCAGGACCCTCCAGAGACTCTTAATCAGCTGTGGGTGTTGTTGAGGTTAATCTGTATTGTTCATTACGATGTGAGAAGAGGGGTGGGTCTCCCCTGATCCCCTCCATGTGCTGATAGCTGCTTCCTAACAGGCAACAAACTTCCCATGGCATGTCTTGTTTACATAGCCCTGCAGTGGGACTCTATTTGTTGTGCTAGTGTCATGGACACATAGATAACCTTACTCCAACTAGGAGTTTTAATTGCTTGCCCCCTGTGTTGGCAGGATCAGAGGAAAGGAGGAGGAGGAGGAAAGAGCTGTGCAATCTCTCTCATGAGGCTAACTCCATCTGAAAGCACACTGATATGACTGTAATTCAACAAATAACGAAATATGTACTAGAATGATTTTGAATAAAAGGAATATTAACTGATTTCATGAACATGGTGACGCTGGTGGAGGTCGCAAGGTTCCTTCTCTAATTTTGCTGCCGCAGCTGTTTGCTAAAAACTTTATAACAGCTTTGTGCAAAATGATTAGACATGATTTTTTTTTTTACATTTAATTCACCACCACAATACGAAAGTAATGGAGGACAAGGAGTCAATTTTTTCAGGAATTGGGTAGATGCAGTAAATAATGTGGATTGTGCTGCGTAAACCACCTACCATGGTTCAAAAAACATTTTTAAGTAATTATTTTAACCTTTTTTGGAATATTGGAAAAACTATGGTAACACTTATCATGAAGGGCCAAAAGTGATTATAATCACAGGAAAGGACTGGAGGTAAACTTGGTGTACCTTTCTGCGATTACACAGTTTACTCAGCCTATACTGCTATAGGGGTTTAACTTAATGTCAGGTCAAGTTTGGACAGTCAAACCTTTACAAAAGAGTTGTGTGAAAATGTTTCTTTCACATTATCCCTTAATTTACCATGTACCATCAAAGCATGTTGCTAACTTTGCTTCTTTCCCTGACTTTTTTGTGCTTTCTCTTCTCACAGGATGAGAGAGTTTGACCTCCTGCTGTAGCTTCCTGTAAAATCCAGAATCCAGGCTATGGACGGCAAGAGCCATGGTCACAGGGACGCCGTGGTGGCGCGGTCCTTTGGGTGTCTTGCCTCGACACCCACTCATTCTATTATTATTAATGGTCGTATCTCTATTATTATTATTATTATTATTATTATTATTATTATTGTTGTTATGCTTCTCTGTGTCTCTCTCTCCCGTCTCCCCCTCCCTCCTTCTTTCTCTCTCAACCCAACAGTCAAGGCAGATGGCCACCCACCTGGAGCCAGTTCTGCTTGAGGTTTCTTTCCGTTAAAGGGGAGTTTTTCCTTGCCGCTGTCGCCAAGTGCTTGCTCATGGGGGAATATTGGGTCTCTGTAAATTAAAGAGTACGTTCTTGACCTGCTCTATGTGAAATGTGCCCTGAGATAATTTTTGTTATGATTTGGTGCCAAATAAAAGGACCTCAGATTTGGACTCATTGAGATGGATGAAGTTTTGTGACATCCAGCATTTGATATCAGAGAGACAGCTCATAACATGAGAGAATTTGTCTGTGTCACTACCAGTGAGCAGCACATAAAGTTGGGTGTCGTCTGCATAACAGTGGAAATTAATATTATAGTTACAGATGATCTGACCCAAAGGAGCATATAACTAGAAAATAATATAGGATCAAGAATTGACCCCTGGGGAACACCACATGAGAGGGGGGCTCGGGATGAGGAGAATTATCCCATTACAACAGAGAAAGATCTGTCAGAGAGGTAGGAGCGAAACCAGGCAAGAGCAGTGTCCTTAATGCCAATACAGTTTTCCAGGCGATTTAAATGGATATTGTGGTTGACTGTGTCAAATGCGGAACTCAAATCAAGCAGAATTAAAATTGAACAGGCCCCAGAGTCAGTGGCAAACAGTAAGTCATTGATATTGCTTGATATTGATTGATATTGCTGAAAAATACTAAAGTTATGCATATGTGAGATTAATTGAGAGATTAAATACTTCTACTTCTTCTTCTTATTTTGGGGAAAATATAATAATGCCCAAATTCCTTAACATAATGGGGAAATGTTAGTAATATATCTGTCTGGCAAGTTGCAAAATGTTGACACAACACTAAAAATTCATAAAATGTTCACTGTCAAAAGATTCCATTTGTTGCCCAAATGTTGGTGTCTGTAACACAAGATCTGCATATAGCAACTAAACCATTATTGACCTTTTTATGGTTACGTATAGTACATAGCACTTGGTTAAGGTTAGGGAAATATTGTGGTTTTGGTTTAATATAGAAAATGGCTGCAGTCACTTGAAGAATGAGATACAACAGGTTTACTTTATTCAACCAAAACTGCAACCATTCCCCAACCCTAATCAAAGTGCCTCCTGCCCAAACCTAACTACAAATGAGACTCAGCATATTGTAGCAAGTATTACATTTGGAAATTATTAATAAGCACTCGTTGAGATAGGGAACCACCTTCCTTTATTAATTAATAATTCATTAAATAATTAATTAGGAGGACAAACAATTAAAATTAATCAGTCTTATATCTGAAAGTCGTAAATTCTCAATACAGGGACCTCCATCTCTGTTGTAAAGAATACATTAATACAACAACTTGGTGATAAATCAAGATATTATTGAACTACCAAAGGATAGGGAGGAATGAGGATCATTAAAAATAGACTATATACATATATACAAATAGAATGAATGAATGAATTAATGAATGCATGAATTAATGTATAAATTAATGCATGAATAGATGTTATCAAAAACGAGTCAAAAATGCATTGAGGGGCAAATAACTAAAACCAAAAAAAATATTAATTTAGAATTAGCTCTTTGCATCAACTCTTCAGACAGAACGTGTGTCAGATGGTTAATTTCCAACTGTTTCATGGTGATGAAGGGCTGATGATGAGACAAACTCCCCGGAGAGGGCAGCATGGCGATGCAGACTCTGTGATCTTCAGGGGGAGGGCTGATGTGACAGCCAGATGAGAACCGCTGCAGGTTCAGTGAAGCGCTCTGGTTCAGCGCTTCTGCAGGTGAGTGAATCCAACACTGCCGAGGCTCAGACTCCCTAAGGCCACAAACACACAGTTGGGTTGTGTGCTTTCACTCTTGGTGTGTGTAGTTGCAGTCTTTAAAGTTGAAGCTGGAGCTCTCACTACAAAAAGGGTCTTTGGAAAAGTCAAAAAGAACTTTAACTACGCGATAAAAATAGGTGATTACAAAAATAATAGATTATTCAAATGGAAAACAGTGTGGCTTGGCTTGTGGCTTGGCTTGTGGCTTGGGCATCTTTGCAGTCTTTTGCTTCTTAGTTGAGTCTATTTCTGGGGCTTTCAGCTCTCAGGGAAAATTGAAAAAGACAATGCCCAAAACGCAACATGGGCCATTACAGCTGACAAGACCAAGAGAAAACAAAAGACACCGTAGCAGCGGTCAGCAAGCCAGGAAAAAAAAGAAGCCCAAAAAGCAGAAGACAAGGAGTTGTAAAACTTCTCATAGTCTAGGATGCATGTTTTGTGAGAAATAGGATCTTTTGGGGGATCACTCTGGGTTACTAATCAATTCCTTTGTGTGAAGAGAAAACTGGTCTTCAGCTTAAAGGGAATAATTTTATTCCTATAGAATATCTAAATATGTGCTTGCAATTGGATACTCGTTCATTTCTGTTGTCAATGCCATCAACACATCATGAAGCAGTGAGAAAACACTTAGAAATTGTACTATTGATTAACCAAATATAATACAGAATAAAATCAATAAACTTTCATTTCCTAATCTAGCTTTCTAATATTAGCAATCAAATTATAGCCAAACAATACACTTGTTTGTTGATATCAAAATAAATCCATGCCATAACAGTGTGTGACCTATATCATATTTACTAACTTGGCTTCTTCCCTGGAGTTTTTTGTGCTTTCTCATCTCACAGAAAACCCTGGGTTGCAGGCCGAGCCTTCGCGGTCCTTCGCAGTCCCATTGATGTCCTTCCCCGGCTATTGCTGCTGTTATTGTTATTGTCATGATTGTTGTCATTCTGTTCCCCCCCTCACCCTCCCCCTTCTTTCTTTCTCTCTCTCGACCCAACCGGTCAAGGCAGATGGCCACCCACCAAGAGCCAGGTTCTGCTTGAGGTTTCTACCCGTTAAAGGGGAGTTTTTCCTTATTGCTGTCACAAAGTGCTTGCTCATGGGGGAATTGTTGGGTCTCTGTAAATTAAGTACGGTCTAGACCTGCTCTATGTGAAATGTGCCCTGAGATGACTTTTGTTGTGATTTGGCACTACATAAATAAAAATTGATTGATATCAAAAGTTGTTAGCAAAACAGTTACTAGGTTGTGTGTGGTACTATGTAAATCAACAGATTTTGAACAGTTATAACCCAGCATAATATCAAACTAAATAAATTGTTCTGAATCACAATAAAGGTTAACATTGGTTAGACAAGTTGAGATACATACTTTTACACAATTTAGTAGACATTTTCTAACTATTTTAGACATTCTTTGTGAATAAAAAGGGAGAAAGAGTGAGAGAGACACTCAGAAAGGAATGTGGTGTGTCCATAAATTTTATGAACCCAGCGAAGGGAGTGAGTTCATCAGTTTATTTTGGGGTGAGGGGAAAGGCTCTGGTTGGTGCAGTCCAAGTATCTTTATTGTCATTGCATAAAACTAAACAGCGAAGCATCTCCCAGAGCCACGTAGTGCAAAATATAAGATAAAAATGGTAATAAAATAGAATAGAATAGAATAAAATAGTTACTAAGAATAAAATTGATATTAAGAAGATAGTCAACACCTATTTACACAGTAAAATAGTTATCGTTATAGTTCCTCAATCACTGTCAGGCCCAGGAACTGGGTTGGCAACCTTCTCCACTGCCTCCCCCCATATGTAGAGTGGGGTGTGGTTGTGTTGTCCTGATCTTCGAAAGTCCACGATCATTTTCTTGGCATTCTTGATGTTCAGAACCAGGTTGTGATGGTTACACCAAACTGCCAGCTTTGGCACTTTATGCAGACTCATCATTGTTTGAGATGAGGCCAAGCACTGTGCTATCATCTGCAAATTTAATGATGGAGTTAGAAGGATAAGAGGGGGGTCAGTCATGTATAAAAGGATGAAAGGAGTGGGCTAAGCACACATCCCTGTTGAGCACCAGTGCTTAGGGATAAGGTGGATGATACGTGCTTGCCAAGTCTGACAGACTGTGGTTTGTTGCATAATGAGATATTAAGTCCCAGATCCTGTAATTTCGTAATGAGTTTGTGTTGTGTTGAGCATTCTTACATATGTATTCTTGTGCTCCAAACACAATAGCTATTGCACCTTCTGTTGATCTGTTCTCCCTGTAGGCAAACTGGTGCTGGTAGAAATAGGCTGGTATGACACTTCAGATGTACCTCATGACCAGTCTCTCCAGACATTTAGAGGGTAAGTGCCACAGGCCTATAGTCAGGCATGTCACAGCTGACTGTTTAGGTATTGGGATCATTGTAGATGTTTTGAAACATGGAAGGACACATGATAAGGATAGAAAGAAGAAGAAGAAGATGATTAAAGAAGAAGATTAAAGATGTTTGTGAAAACCTCTGCAAGCTGATCTGCGCAGTCTTTAAGGATGCAGCCGACCACACCATCTGGTGAAAGCTGCTTTTCTGGGGTTGTTGTTTCGTAGGCAGTGTCTGACTTTGTGAGGCCTCAGGATGGGTGCAGTATCATTGCAAGGGAGGGGCTGCAACACGTGGTCTTTATTTTCTCTATCAAACAGGGCATAAAAGTAATTAAGGTCCTTGGCTAGAGTGGCACAGCTGTTTGCAGGGGGAGATATTGTCCCTGTGTAGTCCGTGATTACCCTAATTCCCTCCCACACCTATTGGGGTTTAGTTGATTTGCTGAAATGTGTTTCAATCTGCTGTTGGCTTTGCTATGTGCAGCTGTATCCCCTGTTCTGTAGGCTGCATCAAGAGCTTTAATTAGTGTCTGCACATCCATAGTCATCCATAGTGTCTGGTTCAGAAATACACGGATCAGCTTCCTGCTGGTAACATTGTCCACACAGTAATTTATGTCATGACTATGGCAATATATTCCTCCATTGCAGTTCTTGGGTCTGCCAGCATTCTCTGGTCTGCAAATTTATCCCAGTTCTGTGACCTGAAAACAATCCTGAAGCCAAGAAACAGCTTCCTCAGGCCAGACTCTAACATACTTGGTTATGGGCTCAGCAGTCTTAATTCTTTGCTTGTGGAGAGGGTGTAGAAAGAGCAAGAGGTGGTCACATGGTCCAAGTGGGGGTCCCACTGTGCTTTGTAGGCCTTAGTAACATTAGTATACACCTGATCTAATGTTTTATTACCTCCAGTTGCGCAGGTTATGTTGTGATGGAATTTAAAATCCCCAGCTGCAATAAAAACACTATCTAGGTGTGCAGACAGGCTCTTGTTTATGTTGTCATGCAGCTGCACTAACACTAGCTTAGAGTTAGCGTCTGGAGAGATGTACACAGCACAGATGTAAACGGTGAATTCTCTCAGTAAGTAAAAAGGCCTGCATCTGAGCAACATGAATTCCAGGGCAACAGTGTCTATTTATAATGATAGTGTTCATACACCATGAGTTTTTAATATAAATGCACAGGTCACTGGTCTTCTTACCTGAGTCCATTGTCCTGTCAGCTCAGTAGGCAGTGTAGCCTGCTACCTCAATAGCTGGATACAGAGTTGTGCTATCCAGCCACACCTTTATGAAAATCATGCTGCAGCAATTGGTTAGATTCTTCTGTTTTGTTTTCTTCACAGTCGGATTTCATCCATCTTATTCCGTCCATCCATCCATCCATCGTGCATTTGTGAGGAAGATTGTAGGCAGCGATAGCTTGAATGGGTTAGCTTTTAGCCTAGCAAACACACTTGCCTCACTTCTGGTTCCACTCACAGCATCTTCCACTGCCTCTTCATTGCCACTGGAGTCCCAGCTTGTCCTGCTATTTTGGCAATCTCAGTGGGGATGAATATATCCGCTGGCAGTTGGTGTTTTAATCCCCAGTTTATATCCAGAAGTTCTGTTGTGACTTTGTTTGATTACTAAGTATAAGACAATAAATAATCTACACTGTCAGGGGGAGGTCAAAGCCGCTTGGTCGGTGCGCGCCACCATTGCTACAGTCTGTCCATATCTGAAAGAAACAAGTCATTAAATTCCAAAAGCAATCCATTTTGTCTTCATTATTGGTGGGAAGAAGGCAGGGTTTTTTAATAATGTTCAGTGTTTCCTTGACATCCTTATGCCTATCTTCAATCTGTGGTCTCTTCAATCTGTGTACAAATAACACACCTTTACACTTTCAAATTGTGTGCAGAGCTTATGCCAAAGTCCAATTTTACATGGTTGGATTTTGTTATTTTATGTAACTGATGATGATCTTTCAATAAAAACACATAGATTTTAGAGCACCCCAGGGATGAATTGCATTTGAAATCCAGAATTTGAAGCTTTATGATTGGCTGACCAGAGGGCAGGCCCAGATGTATTTTCCTCACTGTCACCATATTAAGGTGTCCTTTTAATGATATCTTTAACATTTCTCAACACATAAACACAAAGTGTTCTTGATAACTCAAGAATACAATTGGTTAATGTTAAGGCCATCAGTTTTAATTATTTCTCCTTGGATTCTGAGAAATTAAGTGTATAAAATATATGAGGGTGACAAGAGCAAAAATGAAACGTGACATATATGTTGGAGTACTTTATTGGATGACATGGCTCAATATTAACTGACTCTATGTTTTCAAGAAAAATGGTTTCATATTAAATATCCTCACATATTCTTGGAAATATAAAATTAAATGAGCAACTTCACATTTTACTATCAGACTATAAAACACCTTTTCTTAACGGAGATAGTGGCATTTGGATTCGGGTTGTGACGGATGGCAGCAATTTGAAATGGTCAAACATGCCAAATCTGCCCACAACACAATGCCCTTCCTTAGCCTAGTGCTATCAAAAACAGACAAAAGAAAACTTTATTTCCGAGAATTTAAAGAGAAATGATTAAAACTGATGGCCTTAACATTAATAAATCATATTGTTGCGTTATCAAGAACACTTTTGTGTTTTGTGTTGAGAAATGTTAAAGATATCGTTAAAAGGAAACCTTAATATGGTGACTATGAGGAAAATACTTCCGGGCTTGTCCTCTGGTCAGCCAATTGCAAAGCTTCAAATTCTGGATTTCAAATGCAATTCATCCCTGGGGTGCTCTAAAATCTACGTTTGTTTTTTTGATTGAAAGAACATTATCAAACAGTTACATAAAACAACACAAATAACATAACAGCTCAGATAACTACACAACATCCAACTATGTGGTTTCAGTGACGGCAGCGTCCATAGCAACCACCATAGCAACTATAGAAAGCCTGCAAAAATCCTAATAACTAACAAACTAAACATCAAATAGGGTACATTCACTGAAAAAAGATTATGAAAAAACAATGCACGTCTTGCTAGAAATGTTATCAAAACGCATTTAAATGCCAAAACCATCTTAGAATATTGTATCTTCCACTGAGAATAAAAGGAATGTCAGCCAATTTGTTTGTTTTTTGCTGCCATGAAAGAAACTTGACAGTTATGTGACATGGACGCAAACCATCGTAAATATTACACATTTTGATGTGAGACTGGGGACACATACTCTCCACAGAAGTTAATGGGAAGGATTGGTACATCACCTGCATGCAAAATTGGACTTTGGCATATGCAATGCATGTAAGTTGAAAGTGTAAAGACATGTTATTTGTATGCAGATTGAAGAGACCGGGTTGCATACCTTGAGGTCAGGGGTCACTATGTGTTTGTATGCTCCTAAATCCACACATAGACAGACTGTTAGATTAAAATCATAATATTTCTGAAAGAATTGAACTTCTTATATTCCTGGGTTTATCCACTACAATATGAGCCACCTCCCTTCAACCTCTGTGCAATACAAAAATGTAGTGCTTCCATTACTCAAAAAATAATGCCTGTGAACATAAGTCAGGCAGAAATGATCTGTTTTAATACAACATAATTGGGAACAAATTAGTATTAGAAAAACACAGCACCGCAGGCTTGCCACCATAATAAAGCTGCCATGGTGAATGTGTAGATATGTGTCATCTGGTGCGTGACTTTTAGAGATATGAGATAAATATTGTGCCACTCTCTTAAGGCACCATGTGAGGCAACATTTATATATGTAGCTGTCCAGTTCCGTTTAAGCAGTCAAAGAGCTACAGATGACAAAAGTTCTCCCAAATAAACCCTTGATTTCACCAGTAAGCAAAATATCAGCAATAGGCTGGATGCAGCTATCACAAAGGGATCAACTCAAAGCACACTGTTTCATTATTTTAATATAATGAAGGATTAATAAAATGAGGAGTCTACAAGTTGACCATAGAACATCTGTGAAGAATGGATGCCAGTTCTTTTTCATAGCCTTGGAGGGTAAATAGAGCAGAATAGAATATTACTAGTTTCCTTAGTGAGCGTATGGAGATATTTCCTCCTGGTTACAGTATTGCACATCATGACTATAATGAATATGAACAAATATGGTTTGATCACCATACTCCCCTGCAGTATGGCAACCTTTAGCTATGTAGCAGTTCGACAGGATGGCTACAAAATATCTACAGAGGACTTCTGTCAAGAGCTGTCACATAAACCTCTAATAAGAGCACTAACAAGAAACCAAACAGTCACACATGAATAATCTCAAATAACTCTCAGTTCAATTGAAATTATGTGTCCATTCATTTCAGTTCAACTCATCACCACATTACACATGTTAAAGTATACTATACATACTACTCATACATACTACTTTTTAATTTTTTGGGACTCCACAGTAAAAGCAACACTTTTATACTTTAGTCACAGTCTTATCCAGAGTGACTGACAATGAGTGTGCAGATAAGAGTTTAGGGGTTATCATGCACACTTCAAAAGGACATGTCTGTATGATTTCTCTGTTAACAAGCATTAGGCCACCCTGCCTGTACCATCTTTGTTATGTTTAACAAGTTAATTTTAATGTCATGACGGGGCCATAACTAAGAAAGAGGAATTCAAATAAAATGTATGCATGACATGCATGGTTAATGATGTTTGATATTCTGTATGTGGCATTATTATGTCTATTATTATGTGGCATTATTATATCTCTTCAGCCATGGCAGGTATGACAGCTCAGGTCATTATCATTCTCTTGTTGCTGCTAGAAAAGTAAAATGCCTCATTTCTTGTGCAGTACATGATTTTGGGGTTTTAAAACAAAAACATGAATATAGGATAAGTTAGCACTTTGTATATTGTATACCAATTGGGTTCAGAAAGGTTCAGCTATGGAAAAAAGGCAGGAATGAAGTTCATTTTACTGTCAAAATGGAAAAATAAATTATTGATATCTCTGTAATTGGAATGAAACTGGAGTATACACACAGCATTCACATTTAATCCAACACAATCATGTGTTTTTGAAAGAAAAATCGCCAAAACCAATATTAACTTAGATGCATTTGTAAAGCATGTTTTCCAGTGCAAGTTCACCATGAGGCTCATTTGTTTGATGTCATTAACTTACTATGTTCACCTCCCCATGCAAATAGAGTGCATTAATCATAGGTTGTATTTTGCATAAAGGAACAACCGTTCCCAAAGTGCACACTGTTGCCTGTGATGGGTAACATGGAATTCGAGGTGTTGAAAGATCTCACTGGAACTCTTTAAGCCTCTTTTAATCACTGATTTAATTGATCAAGTGTCAGACATTTACAGTAAGCCTAAAGGACTCTCTGAGGTGTTTCCTGGTGATCAAAGCAACACAGGTATTATGACTTCCCTCTCCACTTTCTACATGCCGTCCCTGCTCCCTGCCTATCACCTGTCGGGGCGGCTGCTGTTCCTACTGAGTTACAGACACAATAAATTATATCAAAAAGTAAATAAAAATACTTCTACGGTTTATATTTGAATGGTTACATTTTAAGCATTGTAGCAGTGCATGTCCACATGTTAAAAGGAAAGCCAGTGAGAGAGGGAGAAACAGAGATCTAAGTAAACAGCTTCTATATTAGTTTGTTTAGCAACAATCAATCGCCCAACTCAAATACTCCATTACAAGAAGATCACCAATATTGTTTCTATATGTAGCTAGTGAACTAGCTAGCTAAATATGAGAAAAGAAAGCAGCAAATTAAAGATAATGTTCTTACCCTGCATAATTAACATGAGTGAATTGGGAATTAATGTGTTGGGTCAAGCACAGTGGTGGACTGACTGTGTTCATTAGAAATAATATGCGAGAAATAACAGATATTCAATTATGCCATTTTCTTTGACTAGCTAACTTAAAAACATTAATCAAGTGACATTGATATTCCAACATGATCTCACTATGAATATTTGTAATGTTAGCTAACTTACTAGATTGTTTCTGAAGACATCATTCACACTTTTTTTTTTTTTTTTTTTAAATTTATGTCCTCCATCTTTTGTAATTTGGGGTTTTGGACATTGCTGCTGAGCTGCTGGCTGTTTGAATCAGTTTGAATGAGAGCAGGAGAGGGGAGGGGGAGTTGGAAGGGGGACTGGGAGCTTAAGCAGGTGCTGTTTCCGTGCGGTATAGCGTGTGCAGTTGGGTTTTTTTTTTTTTTTTAATAGTTTTCAGACTGTAAAAAGTGGATGGGGTCCAATACGGCCTTCTGAAAAAGTGCAGGGGACATGTCCCCTGTCTCCCTTCCGTAAATCATGCCCCTGCATCAGCGCATATCATTATTAACATAATTATCTCATTGAAGATGGTAATTATATCTGTTTCAATAAAGTTATTCCCATTATGATATAATGACTAATTAAAACCATTACTTCTTAAGTGGATAGCATGCATCCTATGGGACTCTTAAAGGATAGATAGCAGGGGAGTAGGTTTGTCTTCAAGTTTCTTTAGTTGCAATTAACACATTGCTTTTGATTACATCACTACATTTGGTTTTCATGCTCCTCAGTTGCAGACAATCTTACATAGTTTCAGCAGAAACTACATACATATGTTAGCTGAGCATATGTCCAAGATGTTTCTGTAGTATCCAGTGCTATCAGTATCCTCAGATAAAACCAGGATATACAGTACAGTTCTGTATTTGATGTCTGGAGTCCTAAGGGTAAATTTTGACACCAACCACCAAAATGTGCGAAATACAAAAATGCAGTTCCCGAGGAACAAAATGAGGTTATTTAGGGGAGTTTGAAAGTTTCATTATCAGAAAATTAAAGGACAGAGGGTTGTTCTAAAATCCCTCACTGCTGGGGCTCTTTTTAACATAAAGGAACTAGTTCAGACACTATAACGTTATTCATAATTTTCACCTTTATGATGTTAAAATGTCAAAATATATAGACTTGTCAGTGAAGGCTGAAGTCAAGGTGAACATGGTCTTGAGTTGTAATGAAGCAGGTTTAATAGCTGCTACAGCAACTGTACAGCTGCTGAGCTGTTCTCCAGTCACCTAGATGAGCAGAATGTTTGTTGAAATCTTTATATGAAATCTACATAAACCATTGTCGCATCTGCTTTCACTGACATAATTCTCACAACTGCTTTGCACTTAATATTGTCACATATTCTGGGCACTGATAGCACTGAACATTTTTGTTTTATGTGGTGAGTTTTGGAGATATCAATCTCTGAAACGTCTGCCACTACCTAAACAATGGAGTTCAATGGAAAATTTTGCAGCAACGTGCTTTTCCAGAAGTAATGCCCTGGTTAATGAGGAAAATCTATAAACCTCGTAGTAAACAGTTTTCACAACTAAATCTGTGCAAATCTGCAAAGGTTTTAATTTTACATTTTTTAAACAACATAAAGGGATGAATTTTGTAACTTTGTTGTACAGTATACCCTTACATGAATACAGTGATTGAATAGAAGTTATCCCATTTTTCAACATCTACATCAGCCATAGCAATCTAGCTATTGCTTTTCAGTTTGACGGTATAATTTCAAAATCAATGCGTGATGAATTAAAGGGTTAGTAGGACTGTCATGATTCATCTCATTTAGCTTATAAAGGAGATCAGAGAAAGTGCTGGTTACTTGATGTAAATATACTCTACTGAGGTGGAGATGTAAACACACTCTTTCTTGAGGTTGTGAATGACTAACAGCAGACCAGAACTCAATGGTGCCTGAAAGCATTCGCCCATTAAAACGAGCTTTTTTTCTATTTAGTTCATTGCCACCTGGGAAAATTACATGCTTGTGAGGAAGTGATTTAAGCACCAGCGACTGGAAGTAGTGGCATTTACCGAGTTACCTCTTACCACCTGAGTGGTCCAAAGGAGCTCTAGTAAATGAAAAAAATCTCATCTCCTCAATGCACTACAGAAACTCAATAAATTTCAAAAACATGCTAATCTGATTTGCCATCCCAGTGCTCCAGTGTACAGCTTGGTGCTGTCCAATTGAAACTGCCATCATGACAGTCTCTGAAATAGACAGGATTAGTTAATAACCATGCACAGACAATTTTGGCTGAATGGCTCACTCCATCCCCCTTCAACTGAAAAAAGAACTCTATTAACAGTCAATGAGATACACAAAACAGACATACAAATCTTTGATTTCTGGTTTGCCCAGACAGGTGGAGCTTATATCCAAAGAGCCTTGCAGTTTTCCTGCATGAGGCATCACACATCAACAACTGTGTATAGCAGATAATAAAAGGGCCCATAGTCTAGCACCTGCATTGCTGCACTTGTAATCCTCGATTTAGTTGTTTTGAGCAGTGATCGGTATAATCATGTACATTTGAAAAAGCAAATAGACTGTATGTGTTCTGTTTATAATGTTCATATTTTCAACATTGTGAGAACATGCATGTTAAACCCTTTAATCATTTTTTTGTACTCTGTGCAGAATTAAAATGTAACATATGTAGATGCAAAACAACAAGGTCTTGCTGAACTGTGTTTGGAAATATATTCCAGCATGTATCTTATCCACATTGATTGTCCTCTCAGCACCAATAGGTAGACTTGTTAGTCTTGTTGTCTGGCATGATTTGCTATTCCTACCTTCCCTGTATATCAAAGCACCCATTTTCTTTCTGTTTGACTTAGCAGACTCATCCTTAAGGATGTTGAGTATTGATCTGTTGTCTGATCTTTCATGGAGTGCACTCTATTCCAGACTGACAGACTCCCATTGTATTCCCAGGGACCAAACCAACTACCAGAAAGGGAACAGGAGGCGTTTGAGAAAATGTCAGGGTCGGCAAGAGTTATATTAACTCCTTTTGTTACCTTCACTAATTACTGACCTCCACACCATCTCAGGCAAGTCCAGCCATCTTAAAAATGTTGCTTTCACATTTGTGCTCCCTCTTTTATGAGGCCTAAGCCAATAGCTCTACTGAGGCTTCTGGAGGATCTACTGTACACACAGTAAATTGTTCCAGACAGGTGAGGTAGTAGAGGTTTCCAGAATTTGTCATTGTGTGACATAGATCCCACACAGTTGCAGCTGGAGAGTGTGTAGGCTTCTGAATTGTCTAAATGGAGAATGTGAGGAGCACTTGACTGCTTTGACACACTGATGTTATAAAGGATCCAGTGCAGTGATTATAACCATGTCAGGAAAAGCTTTCTATGGATTTCTAATGCAAGGATTGTCATTTTTTAGTGTTTGATAATTCATGTAATTTGTGTTAACTGCTGTACTGTATTGCTCTATGCTCATCCAGTTCTCAGTAAGCAGAGGGGGCGTAACCCTGTTGAAATGGTAAGCACCCATCATCCGAGCACCATTCGCCTTTTAATGGCTGTTATCATTCACAGTACAGTCTGTACTAAATTAAATATTCTTTTCATTTAAAAATGCATTGACGACAAACTCCATTTAAAAATAATTACAATTAAGTGTTGCTTTGCTTATTAGCTAATACCTTACTATAATTTAAAACCTTTAATAATTGCTTTGCAATTGCTCAAATCTGAGATCTGGCATCTAAACCTGATCAAGCAAAGTCAAAAGACAAAATTGGTGGGCTGAACACCCCTGAAGAGCTGTTGTAAAACAGTACAGTAACATGATCAGTGAAAAGAACAGTTTGCAGCAGAAATGTGTCTCCAGCTTCAGCAACAACAGTTGAAATCATACAAGACATAGCATACCTACAGCAACAGGTAAAAACAATAAAATACAGCATTCATAAATACAGCACATACATACAAACACATGCACACCTTTAAAATAAGAAAGCATGTGAGGACACTGGTAGAGAGAATATTTCATGGAGGCACAGTATAATTTAAACCAGACATTTACAGACCAGTGTGTGAGACCCTGAATGTAGCTGTGCGTGTATGTGTGTGTGTGTGTGTGTGCATCCATGCATGCAGTGCATAAAGAGAAATGGACACTGGAGAAGCGATAGGACTTCCACCGTTGCCAACGTTCACATCCGTATCCTTTGTCAAATGCAAACACTGTGTCGGGCTGGTGTCTGAGAGGGAAAAGATAAACAAAACACACAGCTGACCCAGAACTCGTACTATAGCGCCAGATCACAGCTGAAGCATGGTCCTGTTCTTTCCAGTGCAGGTTTCAAGGCTCCTCTCACACCTGAGGGAGACTTGCAAAAGATTTTGCAAAGATATGTTGTTCCCAGCTTTTAAGGAGACTACACAGCGGGGATATGATATTCTTTTGGAACGAAAATTATTTTGGGAAAGATGAAGGACTGATAGATGACAGAGCCACCCATTAACTATGTACTACTGTTGATCAGCCAGAGCATTCATTAATGTTTGGATATATTTGATGTCTTTCTTTAGACCAGACATCTAAAATGTTTTGATTTGGCTGACAGTCAAAGGGCCGGTTTTCAAAAGGTATCCAATTTCTGGATGTTACCTAAGACTCCTAAACTTAAGCATTAGCAATTTAACCAAACTACTGTAGAAAACAATATTTTTAATATGACAAGGATATCATGATTTACTATTTTTTTTTAATTCTGTGTGATCATGAATGAAATTAACTTGTTACAAAATACTGTAAGCCAATAGTGTTTTAATCAGTTGAACAAGCTCTCCAGCCTTTAAGGCTATCACACCGAAAACAGCCCTGTGTTAAAACCATGTGTTGTTGGGAGCATGTTGTTTTAGGTACTGGTGAGACTATTACATACAATCTAAGAAGTCCAGTTGGAGCTACAGATTAATGTATTTAAAGGCTTATCAGAAATCATAACACTGTGCAGCCATTTGTAATACTCACAGAAAGGCTTTTACAACTCTGGAAAGTTATCACAGCTGCAACTATTTTATCTTTTCTTGCTCCACCAGGAATGTGCGCTTGTATGTATATGACCAATGCAGCGTCTTGCCGGACAACCCTGCACTACGTAAATGCACTGCCCCCATTCAAATGAATGAGAGGGCTGCTTTTTGGCACAGAGCAATTGTGAGTCTGAACGTGGCCTTCCTGGGCTTTCCTGACAAAAAAAAAAAAAAAAGGATTCAGCCACATTTTGTTACCTAAGTTCAATTTAAATCAGAATGTGGAATGTGTAATATACTATATAAAATTATATAATTAAACCTTGAATACCACTGAATACCAATGTGCTTCATACAAGTCAACGTTTTTTGGGATCAAAGTTGAGTTTAGTTGGGCAGAAAACCAGTGATGAGTACTGGTTTAACTCACATATCTTTTTAAACTCCTGTTTGGTATTCACTTTTTGGATCCATGAGCATAACTTTTCTTTATATTCGTAGGAAACATAATAGATCTCATTATTGATTTGAACTTTTTTGCTATTTTCTGGAACATAAATATTTCAAGGGTTGTGTGTTTTATTTTGTTTGGTTTTGTTCAGGTGCATGTTGCAGTTGTATGCCAAAATACCCAGCCTGTTGTAAAGGACCCCAAGTGTCCATTGTAAGGTTTTCTATGACGGCAGCATAGCAGCTTCTCTAAATTGTCCAAACCTCCTTTTGTGCATTATGATCCAGTATGATCTCTGGCTTATGATGGTCCTGGTCTCTGATCCTTCTATCCCTGTGTATTGTACTCTTCACCACCATATTTATGTCTCTACCATTTTCTGCTTCCATTTGAGCTATTGTCCCAGTCTGTATGATGTGAAAAAAAGTTATCAGAGGTGATGTTGTGGCTACAGAAACCCTGTGTCATGTCCAACACCTCTCAACAAGTGTGACTGTGTGTGTGTGTGTGTCTATATGCGGGTGTGAGAGGATGCTTCTTGGAGAACTTAAAGTTCTTGAGTCATATTAACCTGATCACCACGTGCTGAAGGACATACTGTATATTTGTAGAGAAAATATGTCTCTTCAATGTTGTTTACAGAAAATAATCAAGCACATGGAGTTCCATAATGCGAAAACATTTTTTTGTGTAGTTTCTTTTTTTTCATTTTGACTGGAATACCACATAAGGGTTAAGAAAGTGTGGCCATGTATGTCCATCCTCTGTCCTGTGCAATGTCATTCTTGCACAATGATTGTGAAACTCATTTGACTAAACAGTCATTGTGGGATGTTCAGATTCTTTGGCAGAGAGGAGTCTCTGCACTGAGCAAGGTGGGATGCATGATTTGGCGGATAGCTTTATAACCCTCCTTAAAATGCTTTGCTTTTCCCTGTCGACTCGCTCTACAACTTTAAACGTTTAATGGCTCAGCACTATTCTTATTAATGTTGGCTATCTTCCCATCTGAATGGACATGGTTCTATCGATGCTCCATGGTTCATAGTCTCTTTTGTGCTTGCTTTTTTTTCTTATAATTGGTGCCACAGCATTGATCATGCTTTGTATTATATCCTTGAATTCAAAGCTGCTGTTGTAGAACAATACCCCATTTCTCCATGTTTGCTCTAAGCTATATTACATTTTGCCTCTCAAAGGATCATTATTGAAGTTTTTAAGTGTAGTGTACCTCTTAGTATATTTTGTGAGGATGGTGTCTATTGCAAGAAAGTGGAATTTTTCAACATAATTTGATGAGCATACAACTGCATTATAAAGGCCTCTCTAGAACATCACAGTAAGCGAAGGAAATTGCAAGCAATGTGTGTATCAGTCTCCCGCTATGACACCTGTTTTGCATAATTAGCTGTTGGTACCTCATTAGCGGATATGTAGAGAAGCTAGTCGCTTAGCACCTAAATGCATGAGGCTCCTACAATCAAGGTCAGTTCAGAAATTAGTTTAATCTGTTACTGCCTGAGACATGACAGATACTAGGACGTCAGGTAATTGCTTCTTTGGAAAAATGGAACAGTTCTGTGAAGTTAGTCATCCGCAAGGATGAATATTATAAATTGCACAGAGGAACAAATTAACTGGGTTGATATATTATATCTCAGGAAGTGTGGGTTTCTGGCAGAGCACTGCACTGTTTTGGTTAATGTTTAGTGTATCTGATGTGAGTCCATTAGGGCTTTGATGATCAGTCAGGTTGATGGTTCAGAACAAATAGTGAGGATACAGTGATGTCGTTCCAAAGTGACAACTGTTGGTGAATATGTCAAAAGTGAAAACAAAACACATTGTCATACAATGAATGACTACAGAGGAAATATTTATACAGTATTCTGCATTTGCATGTTCTGCAGCCAGAAAATTAAATGGATGCAACAACAATAGTGACAGATTAAGCACCAAACCGATCTCTAATGGTAATACATAAAATGCTCGCCAACAACACTGACATCTAGAGTGCTTTGAACAGTCACCAGGACTAAACATTAGCTCTTGATGGTCAGTAAATAGCTCCAATGCACAAGCTGGCTGCTCATTAAACCACAATATCTCATCTTGTAACTTTATTTCTACATGGAGTTAAACACAGAAGATTGATGTTTTAGTATTGAGAGCTGACAGCTCTCTCTATTGGAAATAATATTATCAAATGTCACCTTGTTGGGATATTGCTAGTGCTGAATTCCTTTTTTTTCTGAAATCTTCAATCCCAAACAAATGATCAGGCCCATTTCTACCCACATCTGTCTTTTTCAAAGACTGTTTCCATGGGTTGATGTAGGGCTGAGCACTTCCTTCCCTCTCTAAATGAGCACTGATGTTTATTGAAGATTTTTTGGCGCGAGCGGAAAAGTCATTATAAAAACTTCCAACATAACTCAGCAATATGTTGAGGTCTGGTAAGCATGGCCCAGATCTATAGAGGGAATCAATTCATGTCACTGTCTGCATTAACCAACGGTAAATGTAAAGCATCCTTTCAAACAGAGGGAATAAACGCTTTCCGGGAGGACAAGAAACCCTGTGTAGTAGGGGTGCTCTCCTCTTCAAAGTTTGCTTAGAGGTCAAAGAAGACCTCTTCACACCTGGTTGTGCTGCCTGACACAGACAAGCAGAGGTTAACGTTCTGGCTGGACACTGAAAATTATCAAAGCAGTAGCAGGGCACCACATACAAGCACTAGATGCTTTTATCTACACAACTCCTCAGTCTGACCTTGACTTGACCTGACATCTTGTTGACTGAGATAGTGGATAGTGGAGTTTGGCTGAAGGCAGAAGGCGAGTATGAACCAGACCTATCCTCATTGTTTTCTTGTTGCCTTTAATAATTTAAAATCACTCTGTTTTCAATACTGTTTCTACTGTTACCTCTTTATCATAATAGTCAGGTATTTATGCTACTAAATCATTTAGTTAAGGTAAGGAAATGATTCCATATTTGACTATGACCACCTTTCCCATAACCTTTTCCAAAATAATGTGAGTTTCCTAAACATAACCATGTAAACTATACTTTATACTGTACAGTTTTGCATGTGTAGTTTGCAGATTCACACACATTCATACACAATTGTTTCATTATCATTGTGATAAAAAAACAAAACAATCTCGGCAGCATTATGTTTTATACGCAACATACATGATGTAATGCAAATAAGTTCTATATAAATGGGACTTTTAGGAGGCAGGGTTGGATTTTGTCCAATCAGAAAGCGTAATGTCTCTCTCTCTTCTGTTTCTCTCTTGCTGCCTCCTCATTGACACCATATTCCTCTAAGTTGCTTAAATACACAACACTCACACATCAGTCTTCACTCATCCACAACAGGTAAATTATCAGAGTAAATCGATGCACCGTTTCGCCAGTTAGTACAAACCTCCTCTTCTTCTGCAGTGAGTAAAAGCCTGGTCACACCAGGAAGTGGCACAGCAAAATGAATCTGAGCATCCGTGCAAAATATTTGGTTCTTGAAGATTGGTGACATAGTGCAGTGCTTCCCAAACTTTTTTTTAGACCTAGACATTTTTTGACATGGTACCCAACCCCCAATATAACTTGCACCTATATGTCAACACGTTCTCGCTCCCAACTCATTACATACCAAAGCTTGGTCAGGACCCCTTGCCGTCACTTTTTAATGCACCGGGTACCCTGTTAGTCACTGTAAAAAGTAATTATGTTTTATGGTGTGGCAACGCTGTGGTTAAGGTCTGGTTAGGTTTAGACATAAAAACCACTTGGTTAGGGCTAGGGAAAGATCATGGTTTGGGTTAAAAACTGCCCCGCAGTTAAAATTGTGGTTGAAAATGAGAAGCAAACAGTGGTCTCCTGCAGCAGAGTCCAGTTTTTGCCATCTATTTATCTAGCCATCCACTCAACCCACCACCTCTATATATGGAAATCTGTCACCTTATATAGACGTCATCGGTCTCATGGCATCTATTTCAGATGTTGTGGAAGTTCTTTAGAAACCCTGCAAATTGAAAAATGACACTAAAGGGGTACCCAGTGCATTAAAAAGTGACGCCACGGGGTCCTGACCAAGTTTCGGTATGTGACGAGTTGGGAGTGAGAATGGGCTGCATATGCACAAAGAAGCTTATCAGTTTTAACAATTTAATATATATTATTTTATATTAGGCTATATTATATCAATATGTTAGTTAAATAATATTGGCTCATTCTCAGTCACTCAGAATAAAAGCCAACAGATGCTGTGCAGATTTACAGATAATCTTGCAGAAAATAAACAATAAATACAGTTAAATACATTAATATGTTAAATGTATTTCCTTCATTTTCTTTAATTAAAATGAGCTTATATTTAAGATATACAAGGAAAAAAAAAAGTTTTTTTGGCATTTTAAAGCTGCTGTTAATGTGGAGAGAGAGAACAACCTGCAGGTGTGACTCCACTGACAGGACATCTCTTGTCTTGTTTTCATGTTTACCAGCGATGAGATGAGCCACATAACACAAATCAGAATTTTGTAATACCACAGTAAATGCACACAGACTCTTTCGTGGAGCAGTGGTAAAGGAATGTTAAATAAGCCTGTATGGTGCAATACATAGCTAATACGCTATGCTAGTGTCCTCAATATTGGACTCTTGCACATATTTACTTTCTTCCCATGAGCCGATTTATTATGATTTATTGTCTGATTTTGTACACACGCACACACACACACATATGTACACACATATGTATGTATATATATATATGTGTGTGTGTGTGTGTGTGTGTATACATATATAATATTCCCGAATCATTTATTATTTTTGGGGAGCAGCAAATCACTTAGCAGTCTTTTAACTGACGCAGGTAAAGACACTTTTTTATGAGAAAGTACTACCTTAGAGTGAGAATTCTGAGTTGATAACCAGCCTCTCTGTCAATTTTTATAATTTGCAGCATCATAATTGGAGAGCCATACTTCAAAAAACAAAACAAAACAAAACAAAACAAAACACCAACACCCTCGCTCAGGGAGAAACTAATGCATGCATACAAAAAACATTTAGAGAAAAAGCAGTATCCTCTAATGATTGTATCTATCTATGAAGGGGAGCATACCTTCATTTTTTTATTCCTGTTTGACAGATTAAAGGAACACTGATTAATTGGTCTCTCTGATGCTACTTTTAATGAACAGCGAGGTCGGACCTTTGGGGGCAAATTAGCTTGATCCTCTTTTTGCAGAACAGAATTAATGAAACCCCTATGGATTTAGCTGAAGTGTGCCGTGTATCTGTGCTCATGTATGGAGAGCATACACCATGCTGGAAACAACTATTCCAATATTTGCCTGAACCAGTGGTGTAAAAGTTCAAGAGTTTGCCTTTGTAATGCAGTAAAGCTCCCATTAATGATATTATCAGACAATAATGAAGCTTTAGCTGTATCATTACATCTTCAACACTGGACCTCAAAATTCTGAAAAAGGAACTCTAGGATTTTAGCCTCTGCATGTGATAAACTCAATCTATTTACATACTTCTGTGCCTAAAATTACACACATTATGTCATTGCACATTGATTTTCACATAAACTGAGTCATACTACTATGTATGAAGAAATAATTCCTTAAACCTCTAGACCTTTCACCTTTATAAAATCAGTGAAACCCAGAGATTGATGCAGGATTTAGGGAACGTGTTTTCACACCATGAGTCTTCCAAGAATAGTGTGACTGCATCCGCTAGTTGCTTAGAGTAAAGCACAGTGAGTCCCCAAGAGCAGTTCAGTGTAGCAGCCTCAGTGTTTGTCAAACTCACAGAAATCTGCAGGAGAGGAGATGTAATGCAGAGGACGGTAGCATATCCAAAGTGAGGAGACTAGGACTCAATCTGGGATGAAACGTGCTTTCCACACAAGCCTATCTCCTAAAAAATATGTTTGCTGTAAATACTACCAATTAGCAACAGCAAATATGTTTTGGTAATTATTTTTATCAACATAATGGGGATTAAAATATCAGCAAAGTTTCAGAATTTTCATATTGAATGTATCAAAACATTCACTATCAGTATTTTAGTGTGTTTTATTTGTTTTCTCTACAATTTCCACTTATGTCTGCAAACATGAATAAGGTTTTGATGGCTATGTTTAGGAAACTTAGGAAACCAACTGCTTGTTGGTTAACATGCAGTTGGTTAACGTTAGGAGAAGATCTGACAAAACATTGAGATATTATCACCTAATGAAGTTTTTATGGCAAACATATTAAACATTTGTCTATTTATACATCCAGCAGACAAAGCAACATTTATTTGAGATTATGTTTCTGGACATCTGATGGACTCAGTAACTAGTTCCTTCTTTGTTTTGTCTGGTTCTAGGCAGGTAATGTACAGTAGGTAGCATTATTACTGAAAAACCTGTTCCTGCTGCAAACCATGTTGATTAGCAGGAATATGGATTACCTGGTCTGACAATGTTACATGTGGTTTAGTGGCACCAGATAGGATTAGCTAAAAAGAAATTATGCACTCAAAGCCACAGCAGAGGTGTCATGTCTGGGATATTTGTTTTAAAAAACCAAGAGGAAAGATGTTGGCTAATATACACACTTATTTAAAAATATGCCTATGGTTTTTCTAATAAAAAACTGTACCCCAGCTGCTTGTATTGTGTACTTGAAGAATTGGATTGAAAATCGTGTTTTCTAGCACTTAACCCCTCGATATAAATTTTGCATGTTGCCTGTACAAGATGACAGGATGTTGTATGAATAGTGAGATTTCAATGCCCAGAAGTCATGATAGAATAAACTGTGAAGTCCTCTCAACTTTCTTCTTCTTCTTTGCAGTAGTTACAGCTGTGTGGGTGGAGGTGCGAAAGAGGTCCAACCATGTTTCTTTCTGCTTTGTGGGAGGATTCTGGATTTGTCTTTGAAGTTTTGATCTATCTCTTCTTGTTGGCAGAGATGGTTCCTTTCAGTGACCAAACACCACCAAAATTGAATTTTGCCAAAAAAAAAAAAATATGCTTGTTCTCAGTTGGCGGATAAGATGATGTTCTTTGATGCCAACCTGTTTTGTGATTTAGCTTAACTTTTACAAGTGTTTTCCTCTTTTACAGCCAGTCACATAATAAATTAAAATGTTAATCCATACATCAGTATATAAACAATATGTTTTTTTAAAGAAAGGAGGTGAGCAGCAGGCTACAGAGGTCTGGTAATCCTAACTTCTTTCTAACGCCACATTTTTTTCATTTTATAACTTGTAGTCTTGGGCCCTAACATACGTTACTTCAAGTTACATCACTTGAGGCAGTTTATCAGATTTCGCAAAGCTCCCTCTGGAGCCCAAAAACACATTTATGCAACTAGTTTTTCACACATGCAGTAGTACTCCTCATGACATGTAAACAGAGTTTGATATGTGTTTTTGCAACTTGGGGGAAGCAGAACAGGCTATTTAAACAACACTGACATATCATCACCTTGTAAAGTTGACATGGTGAACATGTCACCAAACAGTTGTATCTGGTAAACACAGAACAACATCAGCATTAATTCAGAGCCATGTCTAAGGCAACCTGACAAATGCAAATCAACACTGACTCTCTTTTTGGCTGAGGAAAATATCAGGCTCTTTAGCAGCTAAATACTCCACTATGCTCACCTGCTAGTTGCTAACTTTGTCTGTTTTTTGTTGCTAGGCAGATAGCGTACAGTGCGTTCATCAGAGTGTTATACTGAAAACTGCTGCCTGCTGCCTGTTGGAAATAAAGCTGATGAGATGGGTGAGACTGAACCAAACAATAAAGTTGCATTGAGCTGAAAGACGCTAAAGTGCTCTGTAGAGCTTAGCGAAAGTACAGTCAGGTGATAATGTGGTCATTTGATTCTTTGTTCATATAAAACTATCAAGTAGGGTAGCTTTAAGCAAATTCATAGCTAATTGAACTTGTATATTAGTACCATTTAATGTGCAGAATATTTTTTTATACCAAGAAATTAATTAATTGGAATTGCTTTTTCAAAAGTTTTATATAAAACCACATTTTCTTTTTACAACCACAGCACATTAAGTTTGGATATTTGTCACAACAATGTATTCATTAAGAATGACATGACAATGCAACTTTTGGTTTTTGGCAGTGAATATGCCTACTTTTATGTACTCCTTGGGTACAGAGGTGCAATTAGCTTCCAATCAAGGAGCACATAATGTGCCCTGTATAGAACATAAAAGCGGATCTAAGCAGGTGGCAGCTGGAGCAATGGTGTGTCAACAAAAGCAGCAGGATTTTCATAGTATGCAGTAACAACAGCGGTGCTGAACAGACTGGATGTACAAAGTTCAAAGGGACCACCATTTTTGAACAGTGTGGTCAGCAAAATGTGTTGAATACAAGTGATTCTAATGATTTTCACTTTTTGTTTATTTAATTATGTATGATGATAGCATGCAGAGGAGGCCAGTAACCTTTCCTGCAGTATGAACATTTTAAAAATAACCTTGTAGCAATGCACAAGTCCATACATGATATCCTGTTAACTGTGCTATAATTGCATGCGAGCCACCTTCCTCACTGCCTTAAATGCATAACAGACTGTTAGCAGTTTTGACAGCACTACAGCTAGCCACTTTGACGTCCCTCGTTTTTGCAGTCAATAGGGAATACGAGTGTGCACTCTCCTGGATCAGACCAACGGACCGCAGCCAGCAAATGCTTGCTGACTGAACTTACATAGCTCATTGATGATGGCATGTTTCATTTTGATGGTGCGAGTAAATCCTGAAGTTGTCCTTTACGTTCACACTTTCAGAAATTGGGCCTCAGGTAGAGAACACTGGCTCCCTCTATAAAGCTCTGGCACATTCACAGATCCCAGCAGCAAGGGTTGCCCTTTTTATTTGTGCCTTGTCTTGCATCCTCCTGGCAGTTACTAGAACACATTTTATCTGTGGGGGTATGTGACTTAATATTTCTGAGAGGGTGCTGTGCTTTTGTCAGAGTCTCTCCAGTATACATTTTATAGCTCGGAGACGCTGAAGGAGGGGGTGCTCAATACTCTGTAGCTACAGTATATAATGGCTGGGTGCAGCATTTGATTTTGCAGAGGGGAAATTCACACTGAGGGCTGTCATATGGTGTGTGGATATGGCTTCTATAAACCCTGAGGGTGTGGGAATGATAAAACTGTGGTTTGTTGTATTGCAAGGGAGAATTCTCCCATTAACTTTGGTTTGATTGCATATAAACATGGCATGCAAGCGGCAAAGTGCTTGTTTCCAGAAATCCCTGGCTGAGCACTGTTGTATCTGCTGCCAAGTGAGGTAGGTTACATGGCTGGGAGCAGCATAGCCTCAGCCATGGATGGCAGTCTGCAAGACCACTGTCTGATGCCAGGGTTACGGGTATGTAAAGGGAGGCAAATGTGCCCATTACACTCAGACACCCTTCCTCACCAGCCGAGTGTGATCTGCTGCTTGCACTCTCTCTATCTCTGTCCTTCCTCCATTTGGATCTGGCTCCCGCTCCAAATGCCTTTCAACCACTTTCTCTTTATCACACTGATACACTCTCTTACCAAGAATATAAACAGCCAGACTCACTCTCACATATACACACATTCTCAGCCTTCAATCCATCCCATGCTGTCCAGACAAAGTTGGAGCCAGAGGCTTGCTGCCCATCTGGTCAGCCATTTCCAGCGGGTCCCAGCGTGCAGAAAGAGAGAGAGTCATCTAATCCCCATCCTGCCTAAGAACTAAAGGGTTCTGATAGTTTCCCCCAGTCAAAGTCAAGGACGATGAATACACCTCTGCCATATGGCTGCCAAGGTCACCAAACTCTCTAATCTCTCTCCCTCTCATTCTGTTGTGTTTTTTTTTCACGCACTCTCTGTCTCACACTCACCTCTCCCTTTTTCTCTCTTATTCGGCATGGGCCACACAGTACATATCCTGTAGAGGTTTGATTGTACCAAATCCAAGGGGAAAGGTCCACTTTGCAGACACAGCAGCTGATGTACTGTACTCCACAGTGATTAGTGTTAGGCCAGCTCCCTACAACTGTCAAGCCAGGTGCAGAGAGACCTAAAAGTGTGTACGCTCAAATACTGGAGCATATTGCAAAGTGCACTTTTTAGTTTTTTCCATATGTGCTGGAGTTGATTTGGCTCAAATGAGAAGTTGTTCCTTTTGCTGCACTTTTACCACCGGCCTTGTTTGGACTCCCAGAGACAAATGAATCATAAACAAAGCCGTGTTGTCAAGACCGTAGGGCTTTTATTGCAGAATGTAATATTGTGTTATCCAGATTCTCTCTGCCCTCTGGCCTGTATGCAGTGGCAAAATATGTGGCTAAATAAAACTCACATTGGCTTGCTCACCTATTTTTCTGTTAAGGAAAAAGTAAACATGAATGCATTATAAGAGTGGTTACAACGTCAGCAAGTTTAGCAATCAGCTTTATTGCATATGAGATTTGTTTATTCTCCTGTAGAGCTCCTTGGTTGACTGTTTTTTTAATCTTTATTTATTCAGGAAAGGTTGGCTGGAGAGGCACACTCTTTCATCCTGTTACAGTACACAACACTCACACCTGGGAAGTGCACGCTATAGCCATTGTTTTCGGTAACCCGCCAATGAACAGCTCCACTGAAGCAGTGGGAGGTTAAACGCTTAGCCCAAGGGCACTTCAATCTTAGTTGTCATGGGAGAGCAGATAGGAGTCCGGTCTCTTTGCCTAATCAAATTATTGAGCAGGTCCAGGGGTTTAAACCGCTGACCTTCCGCTGCTTTTTTCTCCTCCCGTAGGCTGTAGACACCACACACAGTACTGACCTGAGAAGACATCTATGTCAGCCCAAGCAAGCAGTGCATGTTTGAGTAACTTACAAATTCAATCGTCATGTTCTGCTTGAATGTACACCTACCCACAACAATATACTTGTGGAATTCAGCTAAAACTCCAGAAAGGAGGAAAAGTGGTGACATATTGTTACAACATGGTGTTTCATATGCTAAGCAAAATGTACAGCAAGGACAAAATGGTGCTGAACACAGTGGATGTGTAGCTTTCTGATATAGATGGACCAACTTTTTGGGGGGAGTGTGATAAGTAACATCTACATCAGTGATATTAATGTGTAATTTTATTTTTCTGGTTATTTATTAAGTTAACAGGTTCATTAGCAGGACCTAAACCAACCTTTAATCACCTGCCAAGCCTACATACACCATTATCTACTGTTTCCTTTCCCCTCATCCATTTACCTCATCTCATCCCTCCCTCTGCCCATCCCCATTCACGCACATTCATCCTCTCATCTCAACTTTCATCACCTCTTACTCAATCATCCTGTGCTTCTCTCCCATACCTCCTGTTTCATCCACTTCCATACATCAATCCATCCATCCTCAACATCCAGTATTTCCTCATCTCAATAAACCTTTAATCTCATAGTGTTATAGCAACATATGCTAGTCTGTACAATATTTCCTTTAGTTTATGCAGCCATAATTGCACAGTAGCTACAACAATACGCTTGTGCAATTTTAAAAATACTTTTGGGAATGGTCATAAATATAAAAGATGACAAAAACCTAAATTATTTATTTTGATGTCTTATTGACATTTTTTAACTTTAAGATAGTTTGATATTGTCACAATGCAATTCTACTGACAATAAATGATCACTAAGTTATCTCCATGATCTTACACTTTATTTCTTCTTTCGATTCCAGTGGGCCTTTTCTTACCTGCCAGCAACTGAATATTTAGCTCTCTGAATATTGCATTTGTTTATATAGTACCGCCAGATATTTTGTGTAAGTCCAAATGCAACATCATTGTTTAAAACAGTGTCATTACATTGTAAACCTACAGGCATTAAATAACATTAAGAGCTGAGACTGAATGTAAAATACAATGGGAAAGGAAACAAATGAAGTTGTTTTCTGTTTTTGCGCTGCAGTGTAATGAAAAAATATATATGTATCTTCAGCTGTGCAATCATGAATATACCCAGAGGACATAACAATCAGTCAGCTGAAGTGGAAATGCATAGTAACAATTGGCATTTGGATGAGCAGGGTTGTGAAATGGATGAAGAAATGTGTCCACATACAGCGCAAAAGGCATGCAGAGAGCAATTCAATTTCGGACACTTTACTCAAACCTGCAACTTTAAATAAGTAAGCATGAAGGACAAAAGAACATAACAGAACACTGAGGGCTGTCTGACACTTAAATAAAATTTCTGACCACAAAGCGTATGCTTGACATCGCTTTTAAAAGCCTACTCCATAGCCTTTGGCTCCGAAGCTGTCGCCTTTTCAGGTGGCTTTTGGTTCCACATAACTAGACCTATGGGTGCACTGTGGACCCTACTCTGGCTTACTGTGGTGTGAAATTGCATACGCAACCTTGAAATGATTCCCACAATGGCAGATGGTCTTAGCAATGGAGAAAAATATGTTTTGCCCACCTGTCTGAAGAAGGAAGGTGACAATAAATGAAAGTTTGATTAGAAAATGACACCTCGGGGGGTTATGACAGGTGACAGGAGAATAAGCCTCTTCAAACTCTTAACAGGAGAAAAATAAATTTCATCTTTGACTGATTATAATGGAGAACACTTATGAAAGCTTTATTAATTACACAACCGTACGCCTTTTTGCACCTGGGTTTCAAAAGTGACAAACTCATGTTAGCAGAGATTGTTCATACCAAAACAAATAAATTAGAAAATAGATGATAATAAATCATTTTTCCAACAAGTATGGTATGTAAGTATGACTCACAGATATTATGAAAAGAAAATAAGGGCACCGCTGTACATTTTACAAAGGATCAGGATATGACATGTACTACAATTCAGATAATGTGAACAACCTCAAGGGCTTGAATATTTTCTGCTGCAAAGCAAAGCTGATAATAATCAAGGAATTACTACACAAGCAATTTTCTGACATGCTTATTATGCGTCATAGTGCACTTTAAATAAGGTGCTCCTGAAATCAGCTAAGTACATAAAGAATATGCTGAATCACAAAAAGCAGGGACTGGTACTTTAAAGCCAGTGTTTGGTGAGTGTGGCAATGATTTATGAGGCAAATTCAGATGGAACCATTTTCTCATTAGAAAGGAGAACACTGAACCAACCTCCTCTCTTACAGCTTAGAGAACTAAATGCTTAGTGATTGATGCTGATGCTGATGTGCTTACTGCACATTCCAACTCCCAATCTAAATTGCAGATGATGTCAGTGCGCAAATGGCAGCCATCACTGCACTCTTCTATATTCAAACAACATGGTCAAAGAATGAATTACTTTTAGGGGGTCAATATATCCACATCACTTACACCTGTTGATTTAGTGTCATTTGCTATTTAATCACTGCAAATATAAGGTGTACATGGACTTTGAATGGACTAGTGCTAACTGTTGCTCCACATTCCCCTCCCCTTCCCTTGTTTCCACGCTCAAACATCCTTCTCCTGTCATCCTTCTTCTTTTCACTTTCATTCTCCTTTTTCTTATTGTGAATTTACACTGCAAATTAACCACTCAAGTAACTCATTCCAGTCCAAGTCCATTTATTTTCCATAGACCCAAGGAACCAAGGAAACACAGTTGACTCATGGATGTCCATTAAGCGCAATCATCATCTGTTGAGCAAATTAGATTTGCATGTATCCTCTCCTGAAGTGATCTAGTTTTAATGAAAAGTGATTCTACAGTGATTCAAATACCAAATTATATGTAGTTTGTGTAATCCTTACAGAAAGAGAAGTGTAAAAATGACAATTTGCAGTTTTATGGGGGATTACGTTGGGAACATCTCACAGTGATGAAAAGACTTCAGGAAGTTACTGCTCCCGGCCAAAAAATAGTCCTGCACAGAATCACTCTTAAAACCACAATGTGTCATTTTTCTTTTCTTTTTTTTTTTCCTTTTTCTCTTTTTTTTTGGGCAGATTAAGCAAACGAGATACAACATGTTAATTAGTGATGTTTAGAGGTTAGTTTTGGACAGAGCTAAGCTAGCTGTTTACCCTTGTTTCCAGTCTTTATGCTAAGCTAAGCTAACAGACTACTAGTTGCAGCCTTATATTTATTGTACAGATATTAGAGTGGTATCAATCTTCTGACCTAATGCTCATTCTCATTAGAAAGGGAATAAGTGTATTTTTAATAAATGTCTTCTTGAAGAATTGAAGAGCTAGCTAAAAAGACAAAGCGAGTGTCATACTGGCGGATGATTTTCCACAATCAGGCAACCTAGATCACTTGAAGTCATCACCTGAAATAAGTGACAACTGCCTTTTATTAAAATGACATACATATTTGGTTTAGTAGCAAAGGCAGATGTAGCATGATATTTTTGTACTGCCACATACTTCACTGTGGTCATTGTTAACAAAGACCATAGTTCACATACTGTCTTCCTTACAGTCAGTGTAAAGAAACCATGTGTTTAAGCATGGAGATTATCTTTATCAAACCTTAACAGATTACTTTCAGTTGCTTATACTTATTCAGACCTTAACCAGAGGTACAGTAGAAGACCATAATACACTCATGTGGGTTGAGTATGATATGCATCGTTTTGGCACAGGCAGGCATTTTGCCATTTAAACATGATGACTTCTTTCAGAGCTTGATTTTTCCTTCCTAATTATGTACCTGCGGACCTTTACATAGATAGATAATTGAAAATTCTTGCACTCCCTACAAAAGTGGCACATCAAGTTGCAGTGTGACTGCAAATGTCTGTTTCTCCTTTTTTTGTTGTTTTTCCTACTTCCACGTGCTCTATAATGCTCCCTCCAGTAAACTTAGCTGTGTGAGTGTGTCTGTGTGTTCAGTATGTTTGGACAGGTCAGGTCTAATGATCATTAGTGGAGGAAAAAAGGTAACGCTTGGGAAAGAGCTTCCACAAAGCCCTATTTATAGCGGACCTGGTCCAGAGGCATGGAGCCCCCAGGGAGAAAAAACAAAGTCATAGATCAGCCTGAGGGGAAGTAATTAGGACAGATATTTAAACTGAATAATGCAGGCTCACTGAAATATTGAAACCACCTAAAGTTTATTAATTAAGCACTAATCTGGTGAATGGGCTTGTTTCATGTCTCCCTTATTCTGTGCCAGCTGAATTATTCAGGGACACGAAGGCATACAGGACAGATAACACTCCGCCGTACATGTCATCAGTACTCTCGTTAAGAGATGATTAAAGGCACACTCCACCTCGGTACTTGTGCGTCAGCAGTCTGCTATTACAGTCGATATGGTTCTGTAATACCCACTGTAGTGAGTCAGTCACACTACAGTAATCTAACAAGGTCACTTTGAAGTTGCAGCAGTGCACAGTCGGTGAAGATTTGTTAGGAGAGTTTTAAAAAAGGGATTCAATTACATGTGGCCAGCCAGGCATGTGTGTTTGAACATACAAAGAGATATACAGACACATGGTCACACATAGCTCAAGGAATGCACCATACACAGGGGTCAAATAAACAGTTCCACTTGAATAGTATTTGGTAAACAAATAACACACTTAATTTACTGTTTTGCCACTTAACATAGTTGAGTCCAAGGTTACAGCTGAAATTTGCCTTCAGCCTCTTATCCCCTCTCTATTTTCTCTATTTCTTTTATATCTATTTTCTCCCTCACCCACTCTTCCACTCTCTCCATTTCAATCTCTCTTTCTCCCCCCTCACCCATCTCTCTTTTCCTCTTTTGTTCATGCTGCTTGAGTTTCACAGATGGAGTGACTTGAGGCCATGGCAGTTATGCAAAACATAGTTCAAATGAATTTGGGACTCCACAATGAATGGCATAAAAGGCACGCAAAAAAACGCATCTAATTTTTTTCTGGCATGAAAATCTTGTGGTGGAGGTAGTAAAGTACATTTAGGATTTCATTATTATAGAAGCAAGGAGATAATTTCTCTGTGCATGGCTAGAATGAAAATTAAAGCAGGTAATTTTCTGTGTATGAGTGGAATGATGCATTGTTTAGCAAAAGAAAGTAAAAATGTGTACAGACACACATTTAGAAAAAAAAAAATCCAGATTAGAGGCTACTGTTCCTGCACAGATTAAACTGTCAGTGATGGGAATTAATTATACTCCTTACAAAGTTGATCAGATAACAAATGGACACTTTTGTACATGAATCCACTAGTTTCATAGTTTTTTGGGGGTTTTTTAACAATGAGACATTATGCATGATCTTGTAATATGATATACAGTACTGTTGGATTTTTCTACATACAATACATGGAAACAGGATAAAAATAATTGCATTAAATAAGAAGATTTTTGCATGTCTTCTTTTTTATTATAGTCATTTTTAAGGTTCAGTATGCTTAGTACAAAGTAGGTTATACAATGCGTCATCCGACCACATCTAAAGGCAGAATTCTTTTTACCTATTGTAAATGGCCAGACTTAAAGGCGGGGGAAAAAGCTTGCCATCATAGCCTCCTACTGGCTGCATTTCACTACCTCCGCAGTCTCTCTCCAAGAACTCTGTGTGTGTTTTGTATGTCTGAGTTGTCTTTTTGCAATGAATAGTACAGAATTGGAATAAGGACACACACTCTAGGACAGTTTCTCTTCAAAGCCATTAATGGTGTTGCATGGGGTTGTACACAAGAAAAGCAGTAAGGAGGCAGTTTGTTGAAGCAGGTGTTTGAAACAGAAGCGAAAACCCTGCTGACTTTCACACCACCACTAATTGATGTGTAAAGTGGACATGCTTTTTGGACTGTATGTTTGGAAAGTTACAAAAATTGGCAGATGCAGTCCCCTAAATTCAAATGTGAGAAAGGTCTGGGGGTAGGGCGCTGGCCGACCGCAATACGAAAGCATCCAACATATTTGTGCATGTGCACATTGCTGGTAGATTACTTTGTAATGTGAACGCCATATTTATACTGTTAACCCTGCAAATTGTTGCAGCAAAAGACAAAATATTTCCCGAGTATTGTAAATCTCTTTGCAGTGTTTTAGTGTCTGATAAGCCTTAAGCCTCATGGATCTGTTACTCAAACTGGACCTCCTGGCACTTATTCCATCGTCTCACTGTTATCTTAAGCAGCATGCCACCCACCAACACAACCTTTTTGCATTTTCTTTTAATGCAGGGCTGTTTTTGGCCAGACCACCTGTTTAGATGATCAGACAAACACCTCATTTTAAGCATATTGAAGCTATTGAGACCTACTGAAGCTCCCACCACCTTTGAGTGTAACCAGTACAGACTCAAATCTAAGGAGTACAATCCATTCCATATTACACAAGTAAAAGTCAACTACTTATAAATACCATATAGACTCATGCATTAAGAGTAATCATATCATTTGAGCAATTTCCATCAGAATTTTCCTGATGTCAGAATCATTTTCAATAGCAGCGTGGGTTAAAGGCATCTCATTTGAATATTGCTTAGTCAGTAATTGCTGTCTCTTTATTGTCAAGATTTTATGTTGCGAGATGGGCTCGGTCTTGACGACTGTACATCGCTTAACATTATCCCTGAGGTGCAGGGTCAATCAATAAAGCCAGACCCGTCCTTTAGGAAAATGCAGATATGTTGAGAATCAATACTCCTGTGTCATCACCTCTCATTTCAATCAGGATGGCTGAGATATGACACCATGGCAGCTCTCCCGAGATTGAATCTCACTGAGTTCCTAAGACTTCCCTGCTTCTAATTTTGTCTCCTTACTTTACTCATCCTACAGTAATGTAATACCTGAACAGTCTGCTACTCTGATCCTGTTCTTTTTGAATTTGATAATTACAGTCTAACAAACACAAAATGCACCATATGGACACATTCTTGTAAGATAAAGCTTGCAGCAGTGTTTCCCACAGTATTTTGTAAGACTGTGGTTGGTGGACCTCAGACCTTCTAGGGGGTCTCGGGGTGTGTTCCCCTGTAAGAAAAATGTGCACATTTTTAAGTTAAATGCATCAAGCTGGTGCACTTTGAGAGCAAAATTAAGAGGTTAGATCTATGCAAATTTCTTGTAAACAATTTAATCATAAGCACCTTGGTTGTATAGATATGAATGGTGATGACACTGCAAATATAAACAACTATTATAACCATTTTCTGACACTGTTTTGTGTTCACTACTTATTTCTGCTAAAAACAGGAGGATTAAAAATTTGAGCTGCAATGATTAATCCATTTGTCAACACAAAATCAATCAGCAACTATTTTGATAACCAAATACTATTTTTAAGAAAAATATGTCAACAATGTATTTGTTGCAGCTTCTCAAATATGAGGATTTTAAGCTTTTTTGTGTGTCATATGTGATAGTAAACTGAATATATTTGGGTTTTGGACTGTTGATCGAACAAAATATGACATTTGAAGACATCACTATGTGCTCTAAGAAATTATAACCAACTATTATAACCATTTTCTCACATTGTGTTGTGTTCACTACTTGTTTCTGCTGAAAATGTGGACAAAAAATTGGTGCTCAAGGATTAATCAATCAGTCGATTGACAGAAAATCACTTCAGTCAGTTAATGCAGGTTTAATGTTTTGTGCCACTGTGTTCAGGATTGGATTACCATGAAAAAAGTGCTGTTTAATTGCATTCAGTGAGACTTCCAGGGTGTCACTGAACATGCTAACAGCTCAGAGGCAGTGAAGCCTGTCAGTCACTCCAGATACCCGGGCAGTGGTTGGTGCGAGTGGCTGAACAACCAACCACACCAGGTGGTGGCAGAAGAGTCGAGCCACTTCACTGCGCTCAGCACCAGTGCGTGGAAAAAGAAATGAGCCATTTGTTTCCAATACATTTAGTTTTGCTCTTAGACAACATTTAGATAAGACTTTAATGTGTACAGAGTCATGTTGTTGTCCTGCATTGCAAACCAATGATTGAAAACAGGCAATATTGAACCATTTTGTAGTTTTTTTTTTCTCAGATTAAATGAAATGCACTTGTAACACCAGCACTGAGATAAACGTGTTGCATTATCTTTCAGAAATTCCTCTCCTTATGGGTGAAACATGACACAATGAAGTTCCTGCTTTGTGTGAACTTGGAGCTGTGATGATTAGCTTAGCATTGCTATAGCGGCTGCTCGTAGCTTAAGCTACCCATATTTAACCTGTATGCAGTTGCAGTGTTGCTCTGGTGTTGACAGCTGAGTGAAAACACACCTGAATCATTTCACATAAAGAACTCATCTTCAGACAAACCCGACAACAAAATCGCGAGCACCACAAGCTCCAACATCACCTTGTCGGTACGGTCTCGGCTGACTGACTGGAAGCAAGAGAAGCTTTGCTGTGTAAAAATATTTACGGTTCATTATGAAACTGTGGCGGGACAAATTAGACTATGGTGGGAAACACTGCTTGTAGATTTGCAAAACTTGAAGCTATCAAATACATACATCATGTTGAATTTCACACATTTATCATGTACCCTCTCTCTCTCTTCATCCCCAGACTTCTCTTCTCTTTCCACTACCAGTGCCTGCTGGGGGATTTTCCACCAAGCCTTGTCTCACCCCGACTCCAATCGCTTTCAGTAAGTCCCTTCTTTGGAGATCACCCCTGACCCAGTTAATTGTCTACCAAACTGCTCCTCATATCTGCTTCTCTTCTCCAGTTTGAGCCTGAACTCTGTCTCTCTGCCTGACCTTGAGCATGTCTGTCTTTCTGAGCCTGAACTTGTTTCTCTTTCTTTGAAAATAATGTAAATCTTAACTGGCAGTGATGTTGCCCTGGCACACTCAGGCTCCTAAGAGGAACTTTCTGTTGCATAATCATGAGTGGTAGTCTTTAATCTAGAGTTCTTGAACTCTCTCAGCCCTTAACCCCAGAAGTGTAAACTCTGGCTGATAATCATTGATTACCCCTCCTTTTACAGGAAAATGAGAAAAAAACCTACTAGAAATAGGACCTTTTCCTACATACTAGCCCACATCTCAGCCGGTTTGCTGTCAGAACCTTCAACATTCATATGAGAAGGACATGTGGTGAGACAGTAATTCTTGAGCATCCTTGGACACACCTCCTGGTTTTCCCCTGACTGTAATTTCCAATTACTGGATTGGAGGAGAGTTGGCAGGTAAGGCTCGGTACTCCAGACATCTCTCTACTGAACAGAAACAAAATGAGTCTCATTGTTGGACTGTGTGAGTTCCAGACTTTCTCTTTCAGGTTCACTCAGCGTTTAAACATGTTTTGCTTCGAGCTGACCAGCCGTTGTCAAGGGTCAATACCTTTTTTTAGTCTCAGTCATGGTTTCCAGCTCAACTCATATGACGCTTCAGTAGACACATCTGCGAGGAACAGCAGTGCAAGGCTTGACACAAGCATCTGCTGTGTGTGTGTGCGTGTGTGTGTGTGTGTTTGTCATTGTCTGTGTATCTTGTGAGATTTCAGAACGATCTTGCAAAGTGTTTTTTTATTTTTATTTATTTATTTCATTTGTGTAAAAATTTTGCTTCACAAAAGAACAGAAGGCATTGTCAGTGTCAGTCCTCACCTTGAAGGTCAATGAGCAGAGGAAAATGTAACACACACATAGTGCTGCTCTGCCTTCTTCACGTCTGAGCAAACAAAGCTTGCACTGCAAACAATTAATTGTAACAATCAAACTCCGGCAAAATAGGACTTGACACTGATTTTAAGCAAATGCAAATTGAAGGCAGAGGTTAAGGTGCTTCTACAAAACAAGCCAGAGGAAAATTGCAGTAACAGTCTGCTTGAAAACACTTGCTGCTGCAAACATGGACCTTAATTAGCTTGATTGCATTTGTTGTTGATAACATCATATTGCATTGGTAACCTGCTGCTGTTTCCCTCAGATGCACATCACAACATGTCTTTCCTCCCATCCTATTTCCTTAGCATATTTTCATGTATTATTTCCTCAGCTGTGTCCACCATATGACAAGGTGCCAAGTATGTGGCAATAAGTTATTTTACATAAATACAAACATACCTGTCAAGCTGTTCTATTTGAGAAAAAACCTCACAGCTAAAAGGTGATTTATTTTCAGCGCGACCAGCATAACAGCTGCTTTGGTTGGTATTAGAAAATGTGAAATGAACGGGTAGGAAGCAATAAAAGGCTTCCCGTCGGTAATATGGTAATGTTTAAGAAACCTTGCCGACAGCTCAGTGTTGCTGCCAATCACTGTTTCTCAGTGGCCCCTGTTGAGTGGCAATAAGGAACAGGACTGACAGATGACTGATCAAGATAAAAAATCAAATATCCATGTATAATCCAACCAAATGACAGACAGCAGAAAGTGGGTGGACATCGAACGGCTGCACGCTGAAAGAATTTTTTTTTTTACAATAAAAGTATGCTCTGATGTTGACTTAAGGATGTTTGATGGGGCTTTTGATTGAACTGAACAACGCTGCAATACTGAATACAACTGGCAGAAAGAAAGGACAAACATCAGATGATGCCATTTCATTTTCTCTAGTATTGAACTGCAAATACCATTAGTTCTGCAAACTGACCACAAAACAAGCAGACAACATCCATAACCCCAGGTCTGTAATATGTTGTTTCTGCTCAAATAATGCTATCATAAGCCTTCGGGAGCCTTGTAAAGGTGATTGTTATTTGGTATTTCACATACACGACATTGGCCCCTCTCGGGGTCAGACTATTGATTTTTTTTTTTTTTTTCGGTTCTGACATCATCTGCCAGTGTTTGTGAAATTTCTTTCTTCTACCCGCTTTGTTGACACTTCCTCTCAATTTTGAAGATTTTGAGGCTGCAGTGATATTTTCAGAATCGATCTGTTTGATCAGGGGCAGTCTGATGGAAGCAGACAATTTGTCACCAGCTCTGTGGACCGGGCTGTATGTGTCATCAAGCTGATATGGCAAGTCATTTAGAGGCATTACCGAATTAACCAAGGCCGATTTCCATTGTTGATGGCAGGCTTGATTCTAGCGTCGGACATGATTTATTCCACTTTAAATTGAATTAGTTAACCTTTCTGTTACTTAATATAATTGTACTGTTCCTCATAATTCATATTTGTGTTCTCTGTGTTTGACTGTGCAAGAAAGTGGTCCAAAAGTCATTTAATCTTTGGCCACTTAGTGTTCTACGAAATGGGGAAATCATTTATCCTGATGGTGCTATATTTCAACAAGATTCATTATTTCATTTAGGCTAATTAGGGCAGGGGAATGAACAAATATTTGGCTGAAGATCTTGCAGATGACATTTTTGAGGCAACATTTGCTAGTTGAATAATTAGCCTTAAGCATCTGTTGGGTTCCACATTAGGAAAGCAAATGGAAAACAAAACCTTAAATTCTTCCAACTATGGATGTCAGCATGTCAGTTGGAGCACTTAAACCTCAGCAATTTGCAATTTAGACTGCCATTTTTACCTAGGAATTATTTGAATGGCTGCTTATTTTTGCATGCCTAATAATGCATATAAAGGGTCTATCAGTGATTAACCAAATACTAATTTACTGTGAGTGACAAAGCTAAGACAAAAACCTGACAGAGTCTCTCTGATTGTGTTTTGCAATGTGGCTTGACTGTGCTTTCTTCTCTCCTTTAGACTTACCGAAAACAAACATGATCCGACAATATTCTGATAGAATGGAGGCTGATGATGAAACTTTTACTGTCATCACACTCATTATTGGATAAAGACACTAAAAAGTAAGAGAGAGCAAGACAGAGGCAGCGGGATAGAGGAGAGAAAAGCCATAGACAGCAGAGAAAGCGATACAGAGGGGGAGGCGTGATGAATTTGGAAGAGGAATAAAAAGAGTGCTTATTCAGTTGAGAAAGATTTATGACCTAATACGGATGTGGTTGTGAACTCTTTAGTGCTTTGCCTCTCTCGAAATTTCCCCATCGTGGCGCTCAGTAACCCTGCAATCCTGCAATCAACATCCTGTCTCCATGTAAATGTGCATAAATGGCTCCCAACACAATGAAATTTATGGTCCAGACAACACACCCCGAGATTTAGGTTCAAAATCACACTCAAAGTATTGATTTACACATCAGCTTAGTTTCCAGGCATTAAACTGTGGATATTTATGCCTCTAACTCAGTAGATATAAAAATAATTACGGCACGTGATTCTGTGATGCATCATTCCTCAAAAGAAGGTGCATGCTGTAAAGGAATGCATTAACTGGTTATATTTAGGATTGATCATTTGAGATTATTTCCAAGGTAAGGATAACATATGTCATTGTGTATGTCTAAACCCATTTTGATTCAGGAATGGTGTTAATTACTTAAGTTGGGTCATTTGACTGTGGTGTATTAAATGTATTACTACAGCTTCTAGTGCTACCACTACTATGACTAATTCAACTAACAGTCTACTAATACAACTAGTTATTTTGCTGCTACTGCAAATGTAACATACTGTCATTAGTAATACTGCAACTGCTAGCATTACTGCATTTCAAGTTGACATCATAAAAACAAAACAACTTTAAAAACACACATCGAGTAGGTAGGATAACTAGAAAGAAAATATTCATTAATAAAATGGTAATAACAATAAAAACATCAGTTGTAAATATTAATCAAAAGCATCAATGTGTTAGCCAAGAGCATCATTGCTAAAACATACAATTATGATTAATAATGCCCTGAATAACGTCTCTGAAACTACTCAAGGACACCAGAATGTTGATCTTCAGGATCTATTATAAATTATTCTAAAAGGATGGAGCAGCGTATCTGAAAGCAGACCTTGCATTTACTGTTTGAACCTGTAGCTTACATCATTCTGCAGAACATGACTGATAAGTTGCAGATCCAGCTACGTCCACTACAGCTGCTAGTATGACCACTACTGTTACCAGTGCTGCTTCTGCTGTTGCTATCAGTACAACCACTTTTACAACCAGTGATAAAACATGAAAACTAGATTATTGCACAAATTCTTCTGCACTTATTATGCAGTGGGTGCACAGCTACAATAATAATATTAATAATAACAATACAACATTTGATATTAAATGCTTTTAATGTAACCCAAGGACACTTTACATACAGTCCTCTCACATTCATGCTTCCACACTCATATGTGTTGGATCACAGCTATGCAGTGAGCTTAACACACTTCCAATCCACTTTGAAGTAAAATTAAATGATAGTGATTAAAAATCAAAAAAACAATGAAATTCCACAAAGAAGAGTTACACCAAAGACACCTTTTTTAAGATGTTTTGGTACAGTGATAAGAAAACTTGACTAACAAAAGAAAGGAAGAAACAAAGTATTGCCAGTTAAAGATTAATATTAAGCCCCAGTTGCAAGTACAGCACAGTAATGAATCTTGTCAACATTATAGTACACATTATAGTCCAGAGTAAATGTAAAAAGGGTAAAATACATAAGTTATCTCAACAGTAATTCAACTGTTACTTGAATGTTTAAATTAGCAATACATTCACTCAACAGCTAAAAACTAAATCTTAGTAAATCACGGAATAACAGTCACAAAACAGCTGTAATAAAGTGAGTACCTACAGATAATGCTCCGACAGATAAGCAGATAAAAGAAGCCTGTCAGTATTATCTTAGTTACAGATCTGATTGTAAGGTAACTGGGATCTGAATGTACAGGTAACAACGTCAGTTAAATTGCAACTGCTGTAGAACCAATCACAATGTTTGTTTGCAATAACTTCTGGGTAGAAAACCCCTGTGTAATGTACATACAATATAATGGCGTGGAGCAAAAATAACGGCCAGTTAACAAGTAAAGAAGTAAACAAAGAAGGACATGTAAATACGTATAATAAGTACAAGCAATAAGTAGTAAAAGTAATTATTAAAGTAAGCAGAAGTAAATGAGTAAAGCAGTGGTAAGTCGGCTTCCCACTATGACAAAGGCAATTGACCAGTTGTGAGATATTGGGTAGATTTGGTTTATCAATGACGCTTAGCAGAGTAACACAGCAAATAAAATACACAGCAGAAACGTCAGATGGGTTGGACCACTGTGTTCAACTATATATCTATAAACATTAGAATTACAGCTGAAACAGAAATAAACAACTTTTCTGATTTCACATAAGTCCACAATTCAAATCAACTGCCAGTTGTCTACCTGGAAGTGACTGTTAGCGTGACGTCACAGTGATTCAGGCTATAGAAATGTGCCAGGAGAGGTTGCCACTAGCAACAGAATATTTAACTGAAACAAACTGCTGGTGGCTGAATATCAACAGAAGTACTTTTACATTCACATTTATAGAGTTGCCAGGTGGGAAGAGCTGGATCCAAGAAAGTTTGGGGATTTTTTTTACATCCCATTTATTTATTTATTTTTCTTTCAACAATATCTTCATGTTACTCAACATAGAAACATAGGATTCTTGCAAATAATCTTATAGGTTTAAAGGGTAACTACACACTAAATCATTTTTTACACATAATCACATAGGCTTATTTTTGCATATGATGTTTATACATCTGATTTTTTCCAACAACAAACATTGTGTATAAAAACAGCTTTTTCTAATCAAAATTAGTTTATTTAATTCTGAAATTCAGTTCAGTGAATTCTATGCCCCTCCCTAATCGCGACTTAATGGGTAAGACTCTGAGTTCTGTTTTGTATATCAGCTGCCGTGCCAAGTATAAATAGCAGAACACTGGCTAACTGTAGCTTTTGTTTATGCCTCTCACATAGAGCTTATGGAAGTGTTAAAAAGAGACAGGGGAGAGAAAACGTACATGAACAAGGGGTTTAGTCCTTTTCTGTGGCAGTAAACACAGCACATGAGCCCACCGATAACTGTGCTGTATTCAGAGCTGAAGAAGATATTCAGAGCTGAGGACGGTAACATTAACTATGATAAACAGCAGGGCTGCAGCTATGTACTGACACTCCCCCACAGAGGCATACAAAACTTTTACAAAGGGCCATGAATGTGCTTCTAGTGACTGTCAAAGCTCCACCAGAGTCTCTGCCTTTTCCAGCACAGACATGGAGAGTCTGACAGCAGCTGCTAATAGCTGGTTAGGCAGGCTCTAACTATCAACTAGCTCTACATCGATATTCACACCGTTGCTATGGAGAAGAAACCATTCAGAGTTGCGAATCAGAGCTATACAATATAATAACGGCACTTCTCCCTCTTCAAGCAATAGTCCTTACTGTCATAACCAGGACCATTTGTGTATTTGTGTATTTAATACATTCTGTATGCCACATATAGAATGTATTAAATACCCACCTAGCAATTTCAATGTCATTCTCAAGTTTTATGTCCTCTAATTATGTCCTTGATTAATTTATAGTTTTCTTATCCTGTATATATATGGTAGAGTATGTATATAGGGAATTATGTTGTCATGGTGATATTTGTTTCCAGTCTGTGTGTGGACATATTTTGTAAGTTCAGTAACTCAAAGACAAAACACAAGCGAAATATGCTTCATGCATATTAATGAGGCATCCAAGTAAACAGCTTTTTGTAATATCACAGATAATACTGTAATGCTGTTTTTATATTTAAAAAATGGAAACAGACATGCAAAGTATGTTAAATTTTAGTATACATTTTCTTTATTAATAGTCTCATTATACAACTGCTCTGTGTGTAATATATCATGTTATGGCATGACATTTGGTGGCTCAGTTTGCCTGTTGTTTTGCTTTTTCAGAAAGGCTGCTGAACCATAAACAGCTCATTTGTAATGTTTTCTGTTCACAGGGAGAGTACACTCTTGGCATGTTTGTTTTTGGGTGCTTCAATTTGACTTCCAGAGTTTGTTTTTCCACTCAGTGGGACACTCTTGGGACTCAGTCTGTACTCCCTGCTGCTGTCAGTGTACTGTAAATGCCCTCAAGCTATGTGGCTTTGTGAAATTGAACCATGGCAGTGCACTGTACAAGGGGACTCCCTTGCATAAGCAAGAGCTTACATAAATGTTTAAAGGGTTGGCTCACTGACATCGCAAAACCATGTATAGATGTATAGCCGTGCAGATAGTTTTGGTTGTACTGCACAAGTTCAGTGATAATAATCTCACAAACTACTGCCAAACCAATCCATTAACAATGTCCCAGTAAACTGAGACAATCCACAAACCTTGAAGCTACTTTCTATTTCAGGAACTGTCTCTAATTAGGACATTGCTTCTAGAAAGAGGAAGACTAAAGTCTCCTCCATTCACCTCAGTTGTACTGGGGTGGTGGCACAAGATTCAGAGGCAAATTTCTCAAGACATAAGAACACTAAACCGAAACTATCGTCATGACTAGACGCTGCTAGCATGGTGATCTCTGAATCGCCTCAAACATTTCTGATTCTTTTCAAAGATTCAAATAAATCTGGTGTTTTGCAGCATGACAACTCTTTCCCTGGTTTGGGAAACAGCTGGCAGCGAGCCGACTAGTCAGAGCTTTGTAGGCAGGATTAAGAACGGCAACATCATCTTCCTGTGCCAGAGCCAGAAAGATAGTTGCATACCATGGAAGACAGGAGTGTGGTTAACACTGACACAACTGTGCAGGCTGTTGTAAGTTGACTTAGAGAAATAACACCTAAATTGTATACTTTTTTCATTGTTATGAAAGACTGTAACTGCTCCTAAAAGACATGTCGACTGATTCATCACTCGCTACTTGAGAGATGAGGACAAACCAAAACAAAATAAACCCATATCCCAAACTAAAATTGCCATGACCATGATGTTAGCCTGAATTAATGAAGAGAAATGAAATGGCAGCTCAGTTTCCCAAGATACGCAAGATTGAAAATTAAGTTTCTGTGTTTTATTTGACAACTTGAACCTTTAACATGCCATAGCTAACAGTCAAAGTTGAAGCATTTAATTTTTCACTTTATATTCACAGTATAGCACTATAAGTTCTTGCTCTGCCACCATTAATTGCTCTGTAAGTTGAGGCATTATTGTCTTTTTAAGTGTCATAAAGGCACAATGATTTGCCTGAATAGAAGCAGCAAGAAAAAGTTTTGTTTTACACTTTGATTCTTGAGCCAGTTCTATACATAGACACGATTTGAGAGAAAGACAGCAGCTGCAGGAGAGGTGCATGATAGGGGACTGCTACAATGGCTATGAGAGTGGCTTTATGGGTTTTAAAATGAAACAGGTCTATCAGACAGAGGTCTAGTTTGAGGCGGAGTGCAAATGAAATGGAGGCAAAGGAAGCAGTATCACACATATAAAACTAGCCTGGAAAATATAACATAAAAATAATGAATACTCTGAGGAGTACAGTGTGTATGCATAGATGTCTCTGTTTGCGCATGTGTCCCTTGATATTTGCCCGGATTTGCTCCTAAACCACCCATTGCAACGCAGCACCTGTTCATCTTCAGATTTAAACAGCAACAGAGAGTAGCGAGTGGAGACAAAGAGTTGTTCTCAGCTCCCATGCCAGGTATGTCTTCTCTCTTCCCCTCTGGCACACTTCGCAGGCATCCATCTCCCATCATGTTGCACTGGCACCGAAAGCAAGAATTCTGCAGGAAGTTATGCCAGGCCCAGCTTCTCATTGGCTGGCCTTTGGAATTGCCAGAAAAGAAAGCGTGTTAACCTAACCAGCTCCAAAACTCTACACAAGTTAATATATGAATTAGAGGAATGACAGAGTGAGTTACTGCTTATGATGAATATTATGACCTGAATGAATCTCTGAACCTTTAATAAATCCCTGTACTTTTGACTGTACATGCATCACAGTCATGTCTATTTTAGCCAGCAGAACATGATATTGGTGAATATTTTATTCATCCTGTTGGGTATTTTTTTTTTTTTACTTGACACCACTGAAACCTGTTTAGTTCTGTCGCAGGTATGCAGGTTTCATCCTTTTCAGTTGGCATTTAGAGCGAGCCTTTTGTGGATCCTAATGCCAGGCTTAGCTACTTTATTGGCTGGCCTTTGGAGGTTCCAGCAACTAAACTCATTTATTGGCACTATGGTATGGAGCTCTATAATGTAAGGTGAATAAATCAGATGAACTTATTCAGATGAGATTTCATCTGTGCCAAAGAAAAGGTGATAGTGATTATTAAATAAATTACCACTGTGGAAGTAGGAAATGGTGATTTGGAAGGAGAGTTATGCATGTTTTTTTTTTATTGTTCTCTTTTTTATTTTTATTCTTGTTTGCCGCCAAGAGTTAAACAAGAATTAAAATGTCATTTATTAATATTTATCTGAACCATATATGGATAAATGAATGAATCTGTAACAAATACCTGAATGAAAACACGCAGTGGAAGAAAAGGGACAAACAACAGCAAATATGAAGCTCTAACTGCATTTCCTGTTTCACCTCAGAGTTTAATCTCCAGGATCTCAGCAGGCAGGCAGGCAGGCAGGCAGGCAGGCAGGCAGTTTGAGACTGAACATATTTATTTATTATATTTTTTTTGACAGAACAGCGATCATGTTATGCCACGAACAGGTTTCTTTACATATTAATTGCATCTACCAGCTGGTGCAAGAGAGGATGGCTCCGGATAGTGGACTCATTATTTTTATTTTTTTTTTTTTTTTACCCAGAGATCTAAGTTTCTGTAGCACAACCTCGCATACTGTATTCATGAAAAGGCAATGTGAAATTCCAGTTAAGTGGTGCAATTTTGGTAGTGCTACTTTTACAGCCGTTACTGCACCTACAACAATGCCACTGCTTTTACTGCCTCCATGCTTAGTTGTTACTATCTTTATTGCTTCAAGAAGAAGCAGAAAGATGTGGTTTCACTACCAATTATTCTGCAAACGTACTTCAACTCATTTCTTATTCTTGTTCTTAAATGTTAACAAGTCTGACATGACAGAGACATTATTTTAGAAAAAAAACATAGAGATGGAAATGTTGGAATGATGGACATCAGCCAACACAATCCAGCATCAGTGGCAGGCAGCTGGCTGAGTGTGAGCTTTACAAACTCGGTGACCATTTCTTGAACTGCATGTGAATTAAAATGCAACAATATTTGTTAACATCCTAATCAGTGGTATTTTTGTATGTGTTTGGATGTTCTATTATATAACACTGCAGATGCAGATGTGATTATTTTCCAGCAGAGCAGCTTGAACTACTTTTTCTAAGTATGTTCAATTAATAAAACTGTTTTGCTCTTGAGGGTAACTTGGCTGTTTTTCAGCTGCTGCCACTAGAGGAACTGAGCTGGTGAAACAAAGGAGCATCACCAGCACCACTTATATATGTACACACAGGATACAGTTCAGAGAGGGAAATATTCCAGTATACAGCACAGCAGTAATAGTGTTTTTTTATCCTTTTCTTGAACATAACTTTCCATTTTTTATTTTTGCATCCTTTGATTTGAGCTTCTGCAAGTACATAAAATTCACAACCCAAACTCATTACTGCTGCCACCCCTGTGCAATATGGCATGTATCTACTACTAATACTATCATTTGAGATGTGTTATTATGATCATGTGGTGAGAACTTTAAGAGTTGCCTTAACATTTTGTGCTGTCAGTAGTGATTTTGCACTAGAAACACATGAGCACAGGATTTAAGAAGGGGATTTAGCTGTAGGAGACACTACAGGAGACACTTTGATGTATTTTCTTTTTAATTTGATCTTGGTAGAATCTGTCAGATATATGTGAAATTTCAGCACATCTACAGCTTCTCTCAGAAGGCTTTACACTAAGGTGCACCCACATCAGGGAATGTATGTTTGTTGATGCATGCAGGGAAGTTCATCCTCCGTTTCTGACCCATCCTAGGAGCAGTGGGTAGCTATTCTCTGGCACCCAGGGACCAACTCAGTTTTGAGGCCAGTGCCTTGGTCAAGGCCAGTAACACCTACTGTGCATTTCCTTTTCATGTGAGAGGAAATTGGAGCAACTGGAGGAAACCCACACAGAAAAAAGTAGAACATGCAATTTCACACAGATGGGTCTAGGGCTGAGATCTTAGGACTTTCTTGTGGCAAGCCAGCAGCGCTAACTGCTAAGTCAACATGTTGCCAAAAGTACATACATACAGAAACAGTACGGAGACAAAATCATGACAACCCCTATGAGGGGTTTTGAAACGACTTACAAGTAACTAAATGCACACTTTCTCCACTAGATATGAGTTGTATGTTCCAAAAGAAAGTGTTGTTATTTGGATGCATGTTGTGTACGAGGCGTGAGGCATATGTCATGTACAGCTGGTGGTACTCTGGGGGGTTTGTCTCCTCCTTATGCACAACATGCTCTCTGCCCAATACAAATGAGGCAGCCGCAGAGCGCGGCAAATTCACCTCCGTGCACAAGACCACAGTAGGCTAACAACTTCCAGACACCATGGCAGTCTCATCCGTTTTCCTTTTCCACAAACATCAGTGGTATCAGCAGGCATCAGTTGTTTTTGGATTGCAGAGAGGTCTGAGTGATAGGTGGAGTATGAGCATTTATGAATATATATTGGAGAGGGATTATCATGATTATAAAGCCCCATTTATGTGGACCTATTCTCAAGCCGAGCACGCCAGAGGAGATTTAGAGATTAGCCAATGTTTCCTCTGTCAATTTGAATATTTGCAAGAAAAACATTGGTAATTTTAATGATTTCCTCATGTTTGAGGGGCCTCACATGTTCTCTCACCACCCATCACATCCTGAACTCGCCATGACATTTTCCTGTGGCTCTGTCCATATTATGTCACAAGACAGATTTCCTAATATAAGCTAATATAAACATTAGGAACACATTTTGGCTGCATTAGTCTTTGATTGAATGCCATTTTAAACCTCTGAGTGAGAGTGCTGAATCAGAGGGGTGGGACTTGGCAATCTGGTAAAAGAGAAATTCCCTTTGAGGACAAGTGTTTCATTTCTACTTCATTAGTAAGGCACAGAGCAGTGGTTGTGCATAAACACACTCACACACTTAAAAATGCACATTAACTCACATGTGTACCCACCAACACAAACAATACTTGCTTAATGTGACCAAAAACATTGTGTTCTCATTGCCAGCTAATTTGAATTGGCTCATCATTATGGTGCATTGGCATAGGATCCAGACTTCATTCCAGCTTAATAACATTTGTCAGAACGCTGGTAGTTTATTCCCATGCTAGAGGGATTCGGTTGACAAGTGTGTGCTTTCAGTTTGCCTCCATTTTATTTTGGTTTATAGGACAGTTCCAAACAGACTCTGATGTCTCTCACTGCTTCACTTGGTGCCAGACAAATATCAAATGCAAAAAAAGCATTAATAGGTGAAAATATGCAAAGCAGGCAGTTTGAAGAGAATAAAACAAAAGAGTAGATACAAGGTTTAGATGTTAATTAGAAATACTGAGGAGTTTAGTTCCCTGTCGATCTTTATGTATTCACAGGTGTTACTCTTACACTCCTCCTATCTCATGTCATGAGTTAGCAGCATCAAAACAACGGAGTCAGACTGAAAAGTAATTAACACATTTGTCTCATACTTGAGGTTTTCTACAAGTGTTATGAGTCAGGCTCACTTCTAATCTCCTACAAAGCTACTTTGGATTTTGTGTATTGCAGCTGATCTTGTGCTGGTTTTTGTTTTCACAGAACCACCAGAATGGCTTTGCTGCTTTATTTAAAGTCACATATACTTTATTCTGTGCTTTGTATTGTGACAAAAGCATGGATACGGACTTGGCACTCTTAAACAGCTCATCTATAAACATGGGACAAGAAAATATGATTCCATTAGACACTGCAATGTTTCTTGACAACACAAACACATGAAATTCCTCTGGAAATTTGCATGTCGGGCCTGTTGTACAAATATGATTCAGAGCACGTTGACATTTTAAGTAGAATCTGAATGGATCTACAGAAAACTGATGTAACCATTTGGACTGGAGTGAATGAACATTTCTTCTGTCTGTGTTGAGCCCAAACTAATGTCCTCAGACTGTGTGACATGACTTACAGTGTGCAGAGACTGATTGCCTGTGGCAATGTGCACAGACAGCCAACTAAACTTAGTAGCAAACTGGTCCCTCAGTAACATTTTGTGTTAAATAATTTTCTGGAAGGTTGACTTGCATACAAACTTTGGGATTAGACGTAGAGTACAGTCTGGAAGTAAACTAATTTAATCCTCCCTCAATTTCACTGTTGTGTGGGCTAAGCTGTCACAATGTTAGCCCTACACACTATGTTTGTGTTCCCCTTGTTTTAACCTGACACATCATTTGCTGTGTTTAACAGTAAGGTGTTTTAGCAAGTGACTCGGGGGAAACCCTGATCATCACAAGCGGAACCTGGCTGATAAATGTGATAATTGGTAAAGATCCAGACTTTGGGGAATCTGTCTGTGTTCCCCTTTGGATCAATAATGCGCACACTAAATTAAAACTCATTCAGCCTGAACTGGAGAATGAGTTTGCCATCTAATGTCAGCTGGGTACAACACTGCATTCCAGGGGTGGAAAAGCTATATGAAAGTGAAATTGAACACAGTTCCTCCTTTGCTGCTTTGCTAATCCAACACTTTGTATGCAAGGACGAGCTTCATGATCATAACACAGAGGAGTAACCACAGGAAAACCAAATGGCCACTTCACGTAGTAGGAGTAGACAAGCCCAATCGTTGTCCATATCAAGATTTACATTGTAACCTAATTGAAATAGCTCATTCAATCAACTTCACAGCTTGAAGTGCTACTTTGAAAATAACTTATGTGGTTTCAGTTTATTTACTTCCATTATCACAAACATGCAGAACTTTGATGATGGACAACTGAAAGTGCACTACTCATTTCTACTGAAGAGATCAATAAGTGGTTGTGATTATTTTTTTTTTAACAAAAAGGCTGAAAAAAGGGATTTCAAAAGAGCTGCATGCAGATTTCAGTGTGGTTAGTCAGAGAAATTAACTTTGGGTTGATGCTTGTAAATGTCATAACTGGGTTAGAATAACCCAAGTAAGCACCGAAAAAAATTAACCGCAGGTTACTGTGACATGTAAATATCTAACTTTTTTACTTTTAGTTTTCATCTGTGCACAAATTCGAAACATTGTGGATACAAGAAAATGTCACAAAATAACATTTAAATCAAACAGATTTGCTTTGTCCTGACACAGCCAGACAGTGCTTCCATTTAAAGCACCATATATTGGAAAGAGAATGTATTATGTATTAATGTAATGTATAAAAACAACAATTTAAAACAATAAATAAATAAAATAGAATATATAATAGACAAAATACAATAAAAAACACACTAGCCAAGGAGTAGTTTTAAACTGGCCTAGATGTGGACAAGAATACTTAGTTATACTATATATTCTGTACACCAGTTTTACCACTTGGGGCAGCAAACACTGCCTTAAGCATCCACCTACTGCATGGACAAAGTGCAACAGAATGTGCAGGACACAGTGTGGTCAGTCAGCCTTGCTGCCAATCAGTCAAGCAGTCAGTTTCCCAGGAATAGCTCAGGGCTGTAAGGTAATTTTGCCATGGTGGCCAAAGTTGGTATTGCATTATTCGTTTTACTCTCTTTGTGTTGCCAGAATTTGGTGAATTAGATCAAATAAAAATTTACATATTTGTAAGTTATTTTCATGTTATTCATGTGTGGAGCCAGCTAGCTCTAAGAATTGACTGTACATAAAAAAGCAAAAATATCTCTTTTCCAGGAGCTGCCATCTTGGTTGTGTGACATCATTTGGAGTCAGAGTCTGTGCAGTAGAGTTGGGCAGCGGGATGACAGCCCACGGGACACGCCGCGTCAGCCGTCCCACCGCCTGACAGAGATTTGAGAGCGGCTGTCACAGCTGTCAATCATGATGTCACACCCCCTTTTTATATCGTCAAATAATTAGTTAATTAAATGCGCACTTAAACAAACATCTGCATGATAAGACCAACCTAAAATGACAGAAACATCTTTGGGAAAAGTTATTTGGCATGTACTTCGATATTTTGGTTTGGCTTATGTCCCATCCACTAACATGGAGAGAGTGGGATTTATGACCTATACTGCAGCCAGCCACCAGGGAGCGATCAAGATGTTTTGACTTCACTTTTGGGGAGCTGTCATGACGTCCATCTTTATATACAGTCAAAGGCTCTGATGAATATCTAATAAGCATCGTGTATGGGCCCAAAGCTGCAGAAGCTTGATTAGAATATCATGGAACTTCAATGCAATGCAACCATACAAACAATGGCTGTAAGGCTTTCTCATGTTGCACTGTTTTATCAAAAAAACATGACAGTCGACAACGTTGCCCGACACAGTACTACTGAACTCACGAACAAACGTTCTTCCACATCACGTGAAATGTGCATATGCACTGGATTTCTGTTCTGCGTCACGTCCAGTATGTGCGTGCATCTATTCGTGTGAATCTAGTGCATGGATGTTCAATTTGATCCCTGCACAAAAAAGCCAAGCTCATTGAAAACTAACACAATTTAATTGAATTAATTTTGCTAAAAAGTGCTTGCAATAAACAGTATCATACAGTATTGGTTTGATGTAATGAAAACATTAAGGATTATAACTTAAATATAATTCATATTTTTTGATCAAAAGAAGTAAACACATAAGTCATAGGTTATAAAGTAAATATTTTAAATATTGTAATAATATTAATCAGTACTTAACTGGGTTGTCAACAATTGTAGGGTTATTGCATGTAAAGGCCAAGGAAATAAGAAGAAAACAATGAGCAAACAAAGTGGTAAGTGGAAAGCGCAAATGGTATAACAAGCGCTTGTACAAGTTACATAGTAAGAGACACACTGCTAGCCTCGGGGCTATTTTCAACTCCAGTACAACCGCCTCAGACCCAGTCGATGCATTACAGTGAAGCCTGTCATGAGTTCTCATGTTGGTCTGTGTGTCTCACTGAGGGACTTTTGTTGTATGTGCCATGAAGTAACCTCAGTGCGGCAGTCTTGAAGAGAGCTCTGAGCTCCAGGCTCACTACATTCCCTCCCTGTTCTGAAGCCCTGACAGTCCTATTAGGACTGAATGAGGAGGAATTTGCCTTACCTTGGCAAAAGATCTCTCATAGCCCCTGACAGCTATGGCAGCTCGTCATGGCAGCTTGCTGATGAGAACTCCGCAACCCCCTCCTCCCGCCACCATCACCAGCCCCCCGCTCCTCCTCTTCAGTCTTTCATTTGGAGCACTTGAAATGCCAGAATCTCTTCTCTTTTTTTTCTTCTTTTGACTATAAGAACAACAAAATGGAAATATAAAATACAAATATTTCTCGCTGCGAGAGAAAAAAGAGGACTGGAACCACCAAGACAAAGCATGGAGAGGGCTGAGTGACAGGACGGAGTTGAAAAGCACACAAGGCAATTTAGAAATTTATATACAATCTCCCCCCTTGTGGAAACCCAAACTACACTCCTGGCATCCCATTTTTCTGGCTGACACACCATGTAAAATTGATCAATACAAACTTGTCACCTCTAGACGACAGGAGAGCAGAGATGGAGCGGCAGGTGACTCCATGCACAACAATCAGTGAAACCTGCAGAGACAGTTGTTTACTTTTATTTTCAAATGTTGCACAACACTAAATTCAAAGGCTTTTGTAAAATATTTTGTGTCTCCACCTCATATGGTGCACTGAATGTTTCTAAACTCAAGGAAAAGTTAATACACTTATCAATGCCAAACTCACAGCAGGAAGACACTGTAACAAGAGTGCCTTTACACAGTTTTAATATTTATTGTTAAAACAAAAACAGCTAATGTTGCTTATAGCAAATGGGTCACTTTTATGACATTGTCCTGTTGACAAATCACCCCCCAGAAACACCCAACTTGTTTGCTGCTGGTGACGCCAATGTGCAGCTGAATCCGAAAAGTCACTTTCACAATCACAGCTTAAAAACCTGAGAAGAGAGAGTGCAGACAGTCGATGAATCACCTGGAAGTGAAACACAAGAAAGAGCTTGCGGAGTATGAATAGGTTGTGGCCATCTGGCGGTGATGCACAAGTGCCCCTTTCCCCTCCTCAGCCTGTCGACTGGGAACAGTGGAGACAGAAATCAGTCAGATGAAACTGATGCGGACATCAGGTGGAGGATCCACTTACAGCTCGTCTCGCCTGAGCTCCCTTTGACTGCTGGTGCACTCCGATACGCTGCCATGCCTCTGCAAGACAGTTCTATTTCTCCAGCCTCCTAAAGGTGTTCAGCAGTGACTAAACACTCCCAAATGACCTTATCAATTGTTTTATTATTTCAGCCGTGGAGGGGGTGGTGGTAGACAAGGTGGCAGAAACACATTTTCAGCTCAGAGATTTAGTGAGAATCTCACCCGCCCTGGGGGGGTTGGTGCTCAGTGATTATGCAAAACCTTCAGACACATCTGACTCAAAAGGAAGTGAACAAGGGATGCTTTGATCACGCTGCTAAGGTTACCTTGATTTTAAGGTCATTCTTTATATGCACATTCCTCCTTCATTCTTTATCATTCAAGGCTTGTAAGCAGCTCCTATACTGAATGAATTATCACAGTGTTCTGACTTGGATGACATAAACCTACAGAAATGTGTATGTGTATATAATGGATTTATTTCTACACAGTCACATACACCTGTAATTAGACCAATGTTTTGCCATTGGATTGGGACCTTGCATTAAAGTTAGATTGGCATCATGTAGGCAAATGTTCTCTCATTTTCTAGCTACATTATGTTGGCTTATAAGCAATGGAGGTCAATTGATTGAAAAAGAAAACCTTGATAGCCCACTGTCGGGTACAAAATGTATTATACCCTCAAGAAATTTGTTAGAATTACATTCATGTGTAAGAATGGGATTAGTAGATTTGGGATTTCCAAAATCAGTTTTGGGAGAAACATTAATATCAGCATATCAACTAACTTATACTTCACTTTCTTATATATACTTGTGGTACTTGTGCCAACTTAAAAACACACATTAATGAACATAAATATGATGTAAACTTGTCAGATTTAACTTAAAAGCCAATTTTCATCCACATTAAAGACGAATAGTTAATCTATACTCTCATATTTAATTCACTTAATTTGAGGTGGCGTGTATCTTGTCATAGGTGAGCAATGATCTTCTCCCATCATGTATTATGCATTTGTGGATTAGAGTTGCACATGGCCAGTAGAGGTGGTGTGCCATGAACTGCAATGGAAAGTAAATGGGAGTAATAGTGATAGCAACCTTTAATGCATTTCTTCTTTTATGTTCACACTGACCTGTAAAGTCGTGTCAGGTTTAGCTGTAATGCCCAATATTATATACGGAGTCTCAACGGGCATCACAGGCCAACATCATCAGTGGCTCTTGACCCAGTCAAAGCTGTCTGTCGAGGGAAGAATCTACAAACAAGAAAAATGGCAGAAAACTCAGGAGAGGCCTCCTCCCAGGTACAGCAGGGTAAGCAATAGATGTCATAGGTGGGCAATTTCAAAAAGCAGTTGTAATATTTAACATATTTACAAACAATATAATTATCATAATAACAATAATAACATAATAATAACATTCCAATGAATGCAAGTCTGTAAAATAAATAACTATCAGTCCTATTAAATATTAACAATCACTGAATAACCCATTACCCCATCCACAAATGTAAAGATTTAATTATATGCATTTTATTATTTCCTCCCCAAAATATCCAATCCAACAGTATAATATCCATTGGTAGCATTATTTTACTTTTTACGGTTATGTTTAAGCACTGAAAGAACTTGGTTAAGGTAAGGGAAAGATTATGGTCCTGATTTAATACAGAAAAAAAGTTCATAGTCACTTGAATCACAATGTGGTTATTAACATTTAACCAGAAGCATGATCTTTCACTAACCTTAACCAAAGTGCTTTTGTTTCCTAAACCTAACCACATGCGGGACTCAGGATATAAACCCCAGTCTCCGGTGCCAGCTGACCACCTCCTGTCCTCCACCTCTCCAACAGTCTGCTGATGACTGGTGCTTCGAATAGCCAATGAAATTCTGAAAATGACCATATGCAGCTTTAGAGGTTTCTATAAAGCCATAACATGGAAATTAAGCAAATGTAAATAGTTTGCTGTGTTACTTTTTACATGGACTTCTTTTCCACCATAGCACTTGTTTTGACTCTTTTATATGCACAAAATTTAGTTTCAACAGGAGAACAAAGTATTATAATGCGTTTATGCTTCAGTTATTCTGAAGCAGGCGTCATTTGGTATCTCTAAATGGCCTTTTTTTGGGAGACACCTAGAAATATCCTTTGAAAAATGTGTAAAATATGAATTTTCTGTGGTATTGTTATTAAATTTGAACTTGGATTAGGTAAGGTTTCATGCTGTAGTCTCATTGTGTTTTCCAGCTAATAAGTCATCTGCAGGCATCTATTTGCAAAAAAATATCAAGGCAGAAATAAGAACCTTATACTTCAGTGTGTTCAAACTTCTATTATTCAATGCCTGTAGCACTTACAGTGATTCTGGCTGTTGGAAAAAAAAAACAAAAAAAAAACAAAACTTCGGAGTGTTACCTTTCAAAAGAGACCAATACCTAAAGTAAATTGAAAGAACAGCTTTCAATTTACTTTAGGTATGCCTTGGACGGGCGTTTTAAGCTAATTTTACGGGAATTTAAAGGAATGTTAAGGGGTTAAATGACTTACTGTAACTCCTGTAAGGCTTTACCTGTCCACACACAAACACACACTAACACACTTCAAACAACACATAAATCTCAAAAATTATCTCAAAATTATGTGTATCCAAACATAAACACACGGCTTTCTTGTGTGAGCTACAAGTGTTTCAAGATACAAGTGTATCTGACACACATGCACACACATGCAAACATTATTACCTCACCCACATGCATGCATACTGCATACACACACACACTGCCTCATACTCACAACAAAGACTGCAAGAACAGCACAACAAGCTACAAATGCAAACATTACATCTGCAAATCACACACAGAAAAACTCACATACTGTCCTTCATGTGCAGCATGAATACAGGAGATCACCATCCATCAGCAAAGTAATGTTGTTCAAAGAGGAAATGTGGCAAGTGCATGTGAGTTAGGGATTACATATCTTTGGCAGTTTTCATATTCCATACATGGATAACATAAGTTTGTTTTGTCATGAATACAATAAATGCACTTATGGAGGTACAAGGTTCAAGTACAACGAATTGCTGAACACTCAGAATCTGCTGCAGCATATTTTAAGTGCCAATGTAATTATACTGCAGCACAATCTGAGTGTGAGCCATCTTTTATTGTGAAATGTATTGTAGTTGTTTCTACACCTCACACAGCTATAGTAGGTGTGTGCTACTTTACTACAAAAATAAGAATAAGTCTTGCAGTTTAGACAATTATTTAAACACATGAATTATGCTTGTAATGTATCTGTTACAAGAACTAAGAGGGAATTTTACCCCCTGCCCCCCTGTGGTTTCATCTATCTGGGGTTATGTCCCCTTGATCAGAGGACAACTGTCATAACTAGAGAATTAACCTGCAACGATTTGACCAATGACTGACATGCAAACCCACCTTCCTGCCAGGTAAAATCGGCATATGTGTCCCGTCCCTGTGTCAGACAGCGCATGAAGATAAATTAATGAGGCATCCATGTCCATTCCTTTCATCTGCAGTAACTGATGCTTGCTGCATAGAAGTGAAAGGTTAGGGGAAGCCCACTGCTGCTAAAAAGTCCACATCAAATATTAATGAAGAGGAGCCTGGGATGATTCAGTCTGTGTATTATTAATGATGACATTGGTAGAGTCAAACCAAGTGAAGGACACTGTCTGTGGAGAGAGCAGGCATGCATTCACAGTTTAGAAGCCTCAAATTAAATTACTGACATTTTATGAATTCATATATTCTTTTAATTTGGCATAGGACAGTCCAATTAGTGTTTGCAAATATTTTCAGACCATATATAAAGCAGAAAATTAATGCCTGAGTTTGTGACGTTAAATATAAAGCCTGAAGCTGCTCCACAGAGCATGAATTCAAAAGGAATAGGTGGCAGTGAGAAAATCTGTGGGGATTTTTTGATGTATTTTTGGTACATTTTGTTTTTGTTGCATTTTGTTAAATCTAATACCACAAAATATTAGAAAAACCTTTTATGATTATGGAAACAATGAAAAGCTCAGGCAACATGTTACATGCTCTGGTCCCATGTTATTTTCTCAAATACCCTAGGTTACAGGAATATAAATGAAGCTGTATTTATCACAGCACATTCAGTCTCCCCAACCCTATTGAGACTGTCCTCCCCTGCAAAATGACAGAAATGGTAATTTCTTTACTATCTCAAAACAATTTATGTTTAATTTTCCTGACAAATGGCTTTTTGCAGTTGTAAAAAAAAGACTACCCTGATGAGCAAAGGTTGTATTGTTTCGTTGTTTTACTGTATGACGACAAAAAGTCTCAGGGAGGAGGTCAATTGGCTTTATAAAGCATATGCATTCGACACCAGCTACCAGAATTTGTGTCCCCATTTTCACCATCAAGACAATCTTTCCTTAACCTTAACTATTGTTAAGTAGTTTAGTTGGCAACACTTAATATACTCACTTATATACTGTTATGATTTCGGATATCTATGTCAAGCATAGGCAAAGGCTCAAAATTTGAGATTAACATATGTAGAAATGCAGCCCACAAGACAAAGACTTCAGCCAGCCTACTCTAAACGCTTCGTTTGCAACATTGTTTTTACCTTTCCAATTAGCTGACGTCGGCTCGTTGTGCATCACCACAAATGGCCACCCGATCCTTGGCCTTTGTTGCTACTAAGGTTTTTCCATATGCTGTTTGTGTTGCTCATGCTCATATTTAGGATGAGATTTGTCTCAAATATGTACAGATGTATTTGAGAATTTGACATTTCAAGTAAAAAATGAGAAAAAGTAGTGAAATCCTACTACTTGTTTGTTTCATGGATTGTTGATGTAGCCTCCAGAGTCGGCAGAAGTCTCCTGAGGGGTAGCTTTCATGAGTTTGCCAATCAGAACAGAATGGGCCCAGCAGGCCTTAACAGGAGCTAAAACTGCCTGTTTCAGACAGAGGCTGAACTAAGGGGCTACCTAAAGGGTTAGTATAAGATAAATAAGGAGTTTTTTGAACTGTAAATCATGCAGAGATATTCCAGTAGAGCCCCAGATTAAAAATATAGACCTGAAAATGTGCATGATAGGTTTGTCTTTAAAGGGGACATAACACCCAGCTGAAAAGTAGTATTTCACTCCCATTTCTGGATATTTCAACTTTCATGTCTGTTTCTCTGACTATGCTCAGCATCACTGATGGGTGTGGTCAGAGGTGTTCTTTGTTGCACCTGTATACAATATAACGACACACCCTTGATTGCACTTCTACATCACCGCAGCAAGGTCAATGTACAACGTGCACAGTATAATTTGTTTTTCAAAATTTGTTCCTACAATATCCAAGCATGTCAACTACAGTGCAGTTAAATCTAGTCATGAGTTGAAAAAAAAGCCAACATTAAATAAGTTGCACATGCTACACATCCATCCACCAGCCTGGCCTCCATACTCCTGTGAAACTATTCACCTTGCTACATAGAGGACACCTTACCTCTTACATTGGCAGTGAATATAGGCATTGAACATAAATCAAGCACTGTAGATTTATTTTACATCTTTGTTCTTTTACATCCCTTACATGTCTTGATTGCATTTTTATGTTTTATGTAAGGCACTTTGAATGAATGAATGAATTTATGTGATGATTAAAAAACACATAACACTGCACTGCGCTCATTACATTCACTAAAAATCACCAGGATGAAAACACAATAAAGCCTGAAGGCTTATTTCCGTTGCGGTACTCTAGTATAACACTTAACACACCACAAGATAAAAGCAAAACAACAACAAGACAGCAAGCAAGGTAACTATGTCAACATGCTCATGTTTTCTTGGTCATAAAAAGAATTAAAATTGAATATGCTACATGGTACTTTGTAACCATTTCTTTAAGGCCACTCAAATTCAGATTTGTGGGCAGATTATTCCACTGTACTGCTGCACTGTAGAGAAATGTGTTCTTGCCCGTTAGGTTATTGAATTGAAAAGGTATGAAGTCTGTTGAGCTACCTCGCTACCTAGTTAAGATTGTCTCTTAGTAGTGAGAAATAATTAAGTACTTTGGTGGCCTATTTTTACAATTCTATGAGTGAGCAGCATCTTAATATGAATGGGTTTTTTTTCCACCGTCAACCAGTTTTTAAAATGTGCAGGATCAATCTATGTATGTGGATGGACTTTTACTATAACCCTTATGAGTTTATTTTGAGCCTTTTGTAGTTTGTTGGAAATATGAACTATTTGACCAGCCATGATGCTAACGATTGTTTAGATTTGAGTTTCGTTTGAAAAAGATTACACTGAATATGATTATGGTAAATAGTTTACAGCATTTATCACCTCGAAGGTTGGAGAGATCATTAGGTGCCTCGGTTTTTGCTACATTAAATCCCAGGGACCCCTTTGAAAAAAAACACATTTGGATAAATACACAGAGAGACATAAATTTTGGCTAATATGTGCAATTCTATACAAAAGCCCTAAGAGGCAAGTGAGAGAAAAAAATTCTAAGTCTGATCTAAATTGTTTTCCTGTCTGTGTTGAGGTGAAAAAGAAAGTTTTGCCAGGATAATTTTTCTAAGTAACTTTTTTTCATCTGTGAAAACAAGTGGGGAAAAAAAAAAAAAAAAAGTTTTGTGGACGTGTGTGTTAGGATCATTTTTCAGTGTTTATTGTTGTAATACTCATTTCGGCCACAGGAGGCTGAAGTGCACCACTACCCCATGTTCAAAATAGGACTAAAAGCATTCATGTTTTCTTCCAGGTGAGTTTTAATTTCGCCATGCACTATAAACACAAGGTGCATATAATGTGTGTTAGCAAGTTATGTAACATTACTGTCATGTCTTTCTTTTGGCTAGAAATGTATTTTAATTGGTGCTAATCTGCCATTAACGTTAGCCCTCTAGCTAGCTAGTGAATAACATATTGTTCATGGCTAACCAACAGCTTTAAACTAAGTTAAGTCAATTCCATAACTAACATTAGTTTACTGTAATGTTAGTCATGGTAATAGGGACAGTCCACCCCTTATCAGTGGGATGTTTTACCAATGAAAGCCAAAAAAAAAAACCTGTATGAGTGGGATATTTGGACGCTTGCTAAGAGAAAAGGATAATTTCCTACATTTAATGATAGCTTTACAAAACAGAATGAGCACTTTGGATACATTTTGGTTGGTTCCATTTTTGGTTAAAGAGCGGGGGGGTTGTACTTGGGATCATATTTGCTGTGTGCTACTCTACAACTGAATTCAAGTCAATACGCTTTATTAGCATGAAACATTATTTTAATATTATTATATATTATATATTATTTTTATATTATTTGTTGTAACTTTTGTTATTCATGACAGTTTGGCATCATTTAATATGTATTTCTCTGCATAAACAACCCATTATTACTAACACAATAGAAGGGTTAAATTAATATGGTTATTAGTCATATTTATGATCTAGAATTGGATGCTGTTTATTGAATATTGCAGTTATAGTGCGATGCTTATTCTTAAATCAGTCCTTCAGTTGACAGTGGAACCACTCGTACTTAGACAAATTGGTTTTCAAAACTTTTCATGTCAAGGACCCCAAAATTGATATGTAACATGCCGTGGCCCCCCTTTTGATAAGATTTTTGTTCCAGGGACCCCAGTCTGAGAAGATAGTTGTTAGATATGATTTAGTAGAGAAAAATAAGAATGTGTTGTTAGTCTTACCTCATTAATACTTTTATGCGAAACACAGTAATGATTTTATAATGTGTAGTGCATTAAGAAGACCCAATTTTAGCTCACTCTCTCAATACATTATAATTATACTTCTTACTTTAAGAGGTCTATTTTCCCCTTTTCTCTCATTTTTTACTTTTAGACCCTTCCCTTTGTTTGCCATGATATATGAAATAGGATTATTGCTGATTGGAGTCATTTCATTCAAATGAATCTTTCTTTCTCTTAATAAAATCTATAGGAAAAATATGGTGTGCACAACTGAAGAGTTTCCAGCTTTTCAGTATTGTGTCAGAGTTGTATTGTTGGAGGAAATAATCAGACATTTACACAACCTGATTCATTTCACTCTATGTGATCTCTCCTAGACAAGATATTACATAATAAAACCAAAGTCTGTTTAATGACAAGTCGGTTCCATATCAGTAATGCCAGCCAGTCAGTGAGCTGAAGACTTAAAAGACTCCTATCATCAATATCTAAGTAAATTTTGTTACAAAGACATTTCATTCTCTTAGTTGACTTTAGAGAAGATTAAGATATCTTGAATATATTACCTATTTACTGCTCCAGTATAAATGGCTCCCATGGCAGGTAAAATATCAAGCAAGTATGCTTTATAATACCACTTTACCAATCATTTGAGCACAAACCATAGTCCATTACTTGATTCATCTTTCAGGCCTTTTAACTTCATCCTAAGCAAGAGTGGATATGATTTTGAAAACACTGTAGGTGGTTAGTGCTTCATAATCCTAACACCCCGCGACTTAACACGTGGATGTTTTCAGTATACAAGACTTCATTTTTATCTGAAATGTCTGTTGCTCAACCTAATTCTCATGGTCAAACAATTTGTCAGATGAAGATATTTGTCATTGTCAACTGTTACCCCATGTTGAATATTGTATTTTGTGTTATTAAAATGAAATGTTGCTGAATTTATTTATTTTTTATAAAATTCTATTGAATGATATACTGAAAAGCTTGTGTAATATGATCAATTAACAAATATGTATAATAATACATATTTTGTCTGTTGTTTTTATTAGATTGTATGTGATATGTGTACAATCTAAACTGTAGATGTTGAAGTGCAAGTGCTTATAATATGCAGCATTGTATTTATGTCTTTTGTTAACAGGAATGTTGAAACAAGTGTTTGCCAGAGAAATGTAAACAAATTGGCCACAAACAGAAGTGTGTTGCAAACTGGCAGCAAACAGTAGAAACCACAGGTGCCACACTTTTTTACCACACGTTGCTACAACTGTTTGCCAGAATGCTACCAGAACTTTGCCACAAAAACTCATTTGCATGTGAAAATAGGAGTTTGTTCCAACTACATCAGATGCTTGCCAGAAGGCCTATATACTTTTGTAGATGAGGCTTTCTAACAAATGATTCACCTAGAAAAAAGGTTTTCTTATGCTACCAATAAAGATGCTATTGGATGCATTCAGACTGAGACACTGAAAATGTACTTATTTTAGACTCTTTCATTGTACAAAGTATTCAAATGTACAGTCCTTAAAGACTATAATTATGCTAATTCAGTCAGAAAGAAAGCTTATTGTTGAATGTTAATGTCAGCAGTGTCATTTTTTCAGCTTGAGATGTATCATTTGATTTGTTTTAAAAGTATTAGTGCACCCTCTGTGTCTTAGTGCACAGCCAATCCTCAGTATGTTGAGGGAGTATGGCCTTCTGTTCATTGAAAGATATGTCAAGTTAGCATCATAATACATGAAGCTTTCAAATGTGAACAAATTCATGGGACCAGTGTGACTGGTTGCTATATGCTAGCAGGTGATGAATAAATTGCCACATTTGTTGTGGATGTTTTTGAACCACTAAAATTAACCAAATTATAGCAAACTACTTTCATTACTTGTAGAAACAGGGTTCTCCACACATCTTCCAACAGAAAGCAGCTGAATCAGGTGCTTCTCAGTTTGAGGACAGCAGACTTCAAAAAACAGAAGGGACTGGAGCACACTGATTAATTTGCAGCGTTTAATTGTGCAAACAGACAACCAGACAGACCAGTGTGATCGGTTGCTATATGCTAGCATTTTATTGATATCCAGATCAAATTAGTGCAAATTAAAATGCATTTCTAGCCAAAAGAAAGAATTTGCAGTGATGTTACATAACTTGCTTGACTGCATAGAGAAATTAAAACTCACGTGGAAGAAAACATGAATACTTTTAGCGCTATTTTGAACGTGGGAGCCTCTTGTGGCCAAAATGGGCATTACAAAAAATAACACTTTGAAAAATGAATGAATAAATAAAAAAAAATTGTAATAACCCACCAAAACTTTTTTCCACCTGTTTCACAGATGAAAAAAAAATTAAGGAATTTAGAAAGATTATCCTGACAAATCCTTTTTTTTCACCTTTTCTGAAGTTAAAAACACAGGAGAAAAAACACTTTAGATCAGACTTAGAAAATGGATCACCAGAATTTTTTTTTTTTTTTTTGACTTGCCTCTCAGGGCTTCCGTAACTCTGTTTACTGCTAATGTAATTAATTTCACAACTCAGTGACAGAGATATTGAGGTATGTGTTGTTTTTTTTTTTTTTTTTTAAACCAATTCAATTATCTACCTAATCTAACAAGATGGAGAAGAAATCAATTGCATCTTATTACTGCAAAGCAAGCACTGGAGATATTTGGAATTCCTCGCAGATCTGGAAAGACAAAACCAATTTGGATTTATCTCTGTGTCTTTTTTCAAAAGCTTAAATAATCAAATTACTCAAACTTGACGGGTTTTTAAACAGGTACAACATCTAATTTGGTTTGAAAATTCAGTAAGCCCATCACCACACCCTGGCCATTTTTATGAGCTTGTGTTTGTGTGTGCCAGCATGTCTGAGCCCACAGGCACAATATGTATCTGTTCTTGTCCAGAAGTAAATCCAGCAGACAGATGTTGGCTTTTCTGCATGAGGGCATGAAGCCAGGCAGTCCATGAAATATGGGGAAGAAAGAGGAAAAACCTCTTAAATGTGAAAATGTACATTCTCGGGTGTAAACTGGTGGAGAAATGTATTTGTTGTTGCCATTTTTTCAGATTTACATTATACACCACCTGCTCCATAATCCAAAACATGTAATGTGTTCAATGATGAAAAAGAATGTAATAAACCTGGCAAATATCATGGACTGTATATAGCACAGCTGTCATTTGAGACAACACTGATCACTCATTTAAACTGTTTAACATAATAATATTGTAGGTCAGGAGGAATCTTAATTTGTCTTGACATACCAGTATTATTCATTTATTTAATCACTGCATTATACTTTCTTCTTTTAGGGATGCCAACATTGGTTGGTCAGTTAATTCACTCCTTTCATCTGAACTGAAATATCTCTGCAATTATTGGGTTTATCATGAAATTTCTAATGACTTTGGTGATCTCATGACTTTTCCCTTAGTACTAGCAGCAGGTCAAAGTTCAAGAGCGTAGTGTAGAGCCAAACAGAATCACATTCCTGCATATGTGCACCGGCATCTACCTTACAGGGAACTACTCTCCTAAGAATGAAAACTTAATCGCTGTTATTATTCTTTCGAGTCATTTCTAAACAAACTAACTCGTCACCCAGTGCAATATTGTGGCTCACTGATGTGTTTTTAATAGGTTTGGGACAACAATGGAGGTCTACGGCACAGAGGAATAAGATATATCAGGCTTTGGATACACAAACAATACTCATTACTAGATCAGTTAATCTTTGGTTTGGCTCTTGAGATTTGTTGATAATAAGAAAAAAATAGAAAACTGCCATCATTATCCTTTTGTGGTTCCCAAAGAATATGTCCTAATGATTGTACCCTTGTCATCATGAGGTAGACATTGTCTTAAATGTCTTGCCAACAACTGGATGGATTGTCATGAAATTAAGTTACATTTTTCTTGTTTCTTTTTTTTGGTTCATTTTTATTATTATTTTACACACGTATATACATATAGAAAAGGAACACTATATAAACAAAAATACAAAACATACAAACATTTTCAGTTTTTATCTAGCATCATCATGCAGTCTAAATTCAAATTTGCCCGGTGCTAATCTTGCTAATCATCATCGCAGAGCTTCTTGTCTAAAAACTCTTGTGTAAATCCATCTCTTTCTTTCTTTCTTTCTTTCTTTCTTTCTTTTTCAAGTATAAGCCTTGAGTAAAAGATTACACTTCTATGTTTTATGTATTTATTGGAGCAGGCATGCTCTGCTTCTACTAACTCTAATGGTATTTGCATTCCTATTCATTTGGGCAGTCTGCCACAATACAGTTGACTTTCATTCATCAAAAGGGCCGTCTGCACAGGCTGCACAAACTAAGCAATAAGTCCTTATTGTAACCCAAATATTGTAACACCAAGTACCCTTCCAACATTTTATTATACCTGAACCAATTGGCAATGCTTCTTTGAGATTATTTTATTATGAGGAGGAATTCTGTGTTGCCAATAGAATAGCATGCTGGCACAGAAAACACATCGCTCCTGTAAGATGAGGATATATAATGTACAGTTTATTTAGCTGTTTCCATGCTTGACATCAACAAAAAGCTGAACATGTAAATGGAGAATGTATTGATTTTCATCCTCCGCTTGCTAATGATGAGGATAAAAAAACATTAGTGAGAAGTGATGAGGTCTTTTGGAAAAAAGCTATTTGTCATCCCTTTTGACCTCTATCCCTAATCAATGTTTTCAATTTGTACATCCATAAAAGCGAACAGGCTTAATGCGAGGACTCGACAAAATCCTACAGGGGTCACATTAAAAATGCAAGGCGTGGTAGATTTCTCGAGTTCCCTGACTGGATGTTGTCCAAATATAATATTGTACCCCAGCAGCAATTATAGGGATCGCTGGAAGGGTGGCGACTGTGAGGAAATGAACTCAGGATCAATCTCAGCACTTATCAGGATATAAGTGAGTCGGCTGAGGTTCAAGGAGACTTCAGGAATCTGTTTGGCACCTGACGCAATGCAGTTCTGGCTGGGAGAGGATGACTGCCAATCAGACTCGACTTTTCAGCCCATTTAATTATGCTGTGCCTTTCCTTACATGTACCTCAAGTGTAAATTTTGAACTTGCTGCACTTCATCAACAAACTTTCACAGATTCATCATTTCTCACTGATATCCCTTTTCTGAAAGGTCTGATTCTTTTTTTTTATCATCTTCCTCTTATGTATGCTGTAGCACAGACAAGTATTCAGGTACTATGATACAATCTGTTCTCTAAGTCAACAGGTGATGAATATCTTCTGTTGAATTCTACCAGCATTCAATGCAAGTCATATTCCAAGCACTGGTATCTGGCTTGCATTATAAATGGCCCTGCTTTGATCAGTTACATCAGTAAATAAACATTTCAGATTCAGATTGCTTTATTGTCCATTAAATTTACATAAAATGGAAATTTGTCTTTGGCACTGGCATATGAGACAACACTCACCATACACAACAATAAACAATAATTATACTTTATGGTTAGATGGAATCTTAAAGTGACTAAGTGGCAAGTGGCCTTATTAAAAGTGATGAGTGGACTGTGCTTTCACTGAAGTGTAAGGCTGTCATAACCATGACAACAATGCATTATACACAGCAGTACTTAACAATAAATAAATTAATAAATGTACATTAAAACAGGTGATGGCGTTGGTTACAGAATGCCTTAAAGAGCAGCCTTAAAAAAGTGAGGGGCCTTAGGGGAAAGGGTTAAAAGTGTGTGTGTGTGTGTGTGTGTGTGTGTGTGTGTGTGTGTGTGTGTGTGTGTGGTGTGGGGTGTGTGTGTAGTGTGGGGGGGTCCAAGGGCCTATTCAAACAGGCTCTTATTGATGATGGTCACAGCTGATGAAATAAAGGATTTCTTGTAAACGTTCTTCCTGGCCACTGGGATATTCAGTCTGTGGCCTGATGGCAGCAACTGAAATGCTGATTTAAGATTTAATTCTAAAATATGCATGCATTGATTGGCACGAGACGATTACCATGATTTTCAGTCTTCTGAGATCAAATTTCCTTGGCATTTTTAATCATAACAATACCTATGACCTGAGAGCACCCAGAGTTGTTAAGAATCTCTTAACACACCTCTCCATCTAAATCAATGCGGTACATTGTGATGTAAATTACCGTTCAGGCTTCAGGTTTTCAGCTGAATGATTGAGGGTTCAGACAGTCTGAATTATGTGCCAAGTCTTTCTAATGGTAGCTCATAATTTCACAGATCAATGAGCATTATCTATAGCAGTTAAAAAAAAAAAAAAGGTTGAATTTGTAATGGGTCCAAACTCAATATTCCACTCCCATTGTTCAGCAAGGACACGGCCTTTTGAATCCAACTGTGCTGCCAAGTACCACCTTTGAAATACAGAATATCTCACTGTGTTGTGTCTTAAATAACTTGTCTAATATTCCATCTGAATTGAGATTTTGCTTTGCCTCATTTCTGAGACACTTAGTGTGCAGCTCACCGAGGCGGAATTACCAACCAGACGAAGCTGGCATATGCCCTGAGGCCTTACACCCCCGGGAGCTGGAACGGTAGGGTCTCTGTTTGTCAATTAGTTTGTGGTAATCTGATTAAGTATAAATTTGTTTTGGAATACAAACTACATAAGAATACTGTGCAGAGTTCTGAGGTTTATTACATCTTGTTGTCTTGTCGTGTTTTTGCCACAATTTCTATCAAGACTGTCCTCCAAGAAAAATGACAGCATCAATCATTTCAGCAAATGTCCAATAACAGCATATATTTACATTCAAGACCTGTAGCAGCCACCGGAATTATTGCTCTTGTCTATCAAAAGCAAAGGAACAAGTACTGTGATGTTTTTATAGTGCCACGAAGTCTGCAAAGAGAGGAGGTCGGTTCAGTAGTCGAGTCAACAAAACATCAGACTTTAATATGGGGGACTGCTATAAATTTAGATTCCAATTTCCTAACGACAGTCCAAGATGGCTTCTTGTAACCATGACCACACACATTTCCTAACATTACCAAAAAGTAATTTCATACCAAACCAACTTCTCCCTAACCAAGGTATTGTGCATAAACATAACCAAACCTTAACCATAATAACAATTCAATTAAATGGTTTTGAAAAGCACTGAAATTGATGACATACTGCAGATAGGGGCATCAGATAAAAAAAAACAAAACACTGATATGTGTCGTTCTTAACAGTAAATACAAGCAACTTATTTTGCCGTTAAATTTTTACTACTTTTTGATTTGGCAATAATTTTCAATTGGTGGTGATAACATTTTACTCACCAATGCATCAACATCAAAACAACAAATGTGATGTGGCAAGACAACAACTAAACGAGTTGGTCTGCACATTGAGATGAGTGTTGACATTTTACCGCTGGCCTTAGCATTTTCTTTCAAAAATAATTTTCGGCTAATATGGCAGTTTGTTTAAAACCTTTATGATGGTACGACTGCTTGTGACTTCTTTTTAGCAGTGTCTAAGCAAGTGATTTTGTGAGCACAATGTCATTATTATTGAACTATGATGGGGGTTAGGGACCCTATGATGGGCAAAACTATAAAAATAAGACCCATGTTGTACTAGAATTCTCCTTTAATAGGGGCCCAGCAGCTCACATTTGCCCCAGGGTCCCCCAGCGGGTCAATATGGCCGTACAGCTCAAGAGCAGTTAGATGGATAAATCCGAGACACCAAATTAGTGATGAGCTATTGAGGTGATATTTATCTTTATACTGTTTCAGCTCATGATATAATTACAGTCATGCTGCTGGAAAGAGTCTCTGTTGGGGTGTAGAAGCAGCTAGTCAAGGCAACAAGGCCAATGATTGATTATATTGCAAACCCGTAATTCATAAAGTTAGGACTCAGAGGAATAGATACGAGTTGCCTCTAATACAATCTGTAAACTCAGCATAACATTTTAACTAGCTGCAAAGGTGGCAATATCCATCCCAGAATAATAAATGGTTTGCCACAAGACTCAAAGCAGCTTTCTCTCGCTCAAAGAGTTTAAAGAGCATGAAATTCAAACACAGGTAATGGAAGCCAGTATAATTATACTCTTGTCTCATGCAGAGGTGCCTTCTTTTCTCTCTTTGCTTCAGGTCATTTCTGATCCAACACAAGCATCCAGAATAAGAAATAAAGGGAGCTCTGCAGTGTGAATGCAATTTGTGGCTGGCGAGTGCATCCTTAGATATTTGCCCAAAAGACATAAATGGGTTAAGCTATTATGATCTGCACAGGGCAGATAAATAGAGTCCTGCTGGGTAGAGTTAAAAAGACAACACTACTTTTTTCTTGGAGATATATTTACTGGACCTGCGGGGCAAGCATGCATAATCAGAGTGTAATTCAATTAATATGTAGCCTCAAAATATGCTGAGCAAAAAACAGCTATTTATTTGTACTACCAGATGCTGCATATCAGATGATAAGGCTCAATAAGCTGAAATCTGTAACGACATAACTAAGATAAAACATGTGAAAACATTTATTGATTAGAGTCACCATTGAAAATCTGATTTATAGCCACACTAGGCCTAATACTGGGCCTTAAAAGAGCATCAATCACCACTGCCATGTGGCATTGATGGCCAGAGAATGTGAGGCAGTTTTATGCACGGGTTATGAGCAGGCTGTCTGGCCGTTTTTAAGGCGGCATCACTCAGGGTGTCTACATGTATTCACTTACTATATTCCTCTGCTTAGCACGACCGTACCAGTAATAATCTCTGGTTCAAACACAAACAACACATTATCCAATAATACCCCAAGCTCTGACCATTCGATGTACAATCACCATGTGAATACTGTGTTAAGTACTATAAGCCTTTCTGTTATCTTTAACATTCTGCCAATCCCCAAAACAGTCCTTGTTAGCTAGAAGTCCCAAAGATGTCAGTGCAAAGAGAGAAGATGCATCAAAGTGCCAAGAATTGTGGTGGATGTCTACAGACCCTGATGGCTTGAAATTCCAACCCTGCGTTCACGCCTACGATGCCTCAAAAAACAGCCACAGTAATTGCAGAGAGGCTATTGTTTTTCCTAGCAGCAGAAATAATTGTGTTTACAAATGGTCAGTGGAAATTTGAGACTTGAGAGAGACATGGGCTCAGATTGGAAATGACAACTGCAGAATGTGTTTAAGGGAGAATTGCCTTAAAATACCAAAACACAATGTGTGTTGTTTTTAGCTTTTACAAAACTGCCACTTCTTTGCCTAAAAAGCTTAGTTTAACAAAACATGACATTATCACAGATTTATCCGTGCCTCTAACCATTCAAATGTAAACATCCTTTTCTCTTCTACTTACAAGGCAGACAAAGTCTGCTTCAGACCAAATTTCAAAAACATCTGTTAGGTTGTTTATCGCTCACAAGCAAATTAGTGAAACAAGAAAGCAGGAAGCACAAGTATCTGTTAAATTTAAAAACCTACAAAAATTCCACAGCATCTCTGGCAACATATGGCAAAACTTCCACTCAAAGAAATTATATCAGTTGAAATTCATCAACACAGCCTTGGAGGACAGGTCAAATGGGAATTAATGCTTCAAGATAGAGGTGCAAATTTAATTCATGTTCTTGTAATCAAGTGCATGAGTACGATAAGTTTTGCCTCGCCATAGCGGGTATGAAAATTGGGTCTCAAGAGCTTTTTAAACAACAAACAAAGATTACACTTAAACTCAACATTATCTGTGAAAGACAGAAATAAGGCATACACGAGAGCCCGTGCACACCTCCTCTATACACACACTGCTGTTAAAAATATATGGGTTCCAATCTTATGAGAACTATAAAACAGAGTAATAAGAAGAGCATCCTCTTCATCACCCAGAGAATTTACAGTGCGGATGGGTATACTGCCTATAATCCTCTATATCAGTTTACTTTCATGGCACAGTATAATAATCTGCACAATAGAGTTTGACTTGTAGATGGCCAGCTGTGTCTTGCGCAGCCAAACAGAGCACAACGGACCTTTGTGATGCTTTTGGCATCAACAGCAGCCAGGGAGATGGGGAGATATACTCATCATTTTTAATTTCAGGAGTTGGGCCCTGCCAGGTATTTAGAAGGCTTATTCCCTGCTGAGTTGCCCTACAATTTAATATGAAGGCCCAGTCATGCAAGACAGATGAATCTTGTCATGTTGTGAGAGGCAAGAGATTTGACTGATCTCAAATCTTAAGCTAATGTATTAGATGTCAAAAAATAGAGAAAAAAAGTCAATTTAGTTCCTTTTAGAGTGGATTAAGTCTAGAATATGTCTCTAAAGCGTCATCTGTACCAGTGACTTCCAGGAATCAGTTATTCCAAACTTCTCAGCTCTCAGTGCAGTTGATCCTGTTTTAAGGTTATTCACTCCTACAAAGAATAGGACATAACACTTGATTGTCTTGCCTCACTTGTAAGTCTCTTTCGATAAAAGCATCTTCCAAATGACAAAAATGTAAATAGGAAGTTGTTTTGTTTGGGTATTTGTACTGTGTACAAACATGAGATTCTGTAAAAGCGATTTGAGAAATAGCAAATGAGAGGAAAGAAGCCAGGATGTTTAGACTCCAATAAGCCAGAAGGTTAAAATTCAATAATGTATAATCAACTAATAAAATAGTAAAACAAATTGTGATAACACTGATAATGTAATAAAATGAACAAATTTTGTGTACACATACATAACACGGGAACCACAAGAGCTCTGATTCCAAGCCAGTGACAGCCGATGCTCGCTCCAATATTCCCTAGCTCCAGTTGACTCCCATTCAAAAAGTGTCGACTTCTCTCTAAAAATACGAAGTCAAACAACTTTTTCAGTGGGTCATTATGGTCTCAATCGCTAGGTTTAGGCCTTCTAATAAGTGTGCTGGTGGTCATTTTGGAAATTATCGCTCTGTTAATAAGATTTTAAGACTCTGATGTCTGCCATGTGGGAACTGATTGACAGCTGTGATTGACAGTTCACTCGCCCGATGCTTTCCTCGGCTCCAGGACTCACACTGAGTCCGCCAGGATTCACACTGAGTCCGACTATTGTCGCAATATTTTGGTAAGTTTAATGTAACTTTATTATGATGCCTACCCTGTTAACACAGTTTAGCAGAACATTAGCTAACATTAGCCAAAGCATGCACCAGTCAGTCACGGGTTCTCTGTAGGCTAGAGTTCGCTTTGTTCACTAGTGTTTGAAAGGCAACACCTTATTTGGAAGGTCCTGGCTCCAAACGGAAAAGATGGCGCCAACCATAAGCAGCAAATCTGGGCTTCAAAGCTGTTCCACTGCAAACCAATGGGTAACGTCACACCACACTACGTCCATGGTTTTCTCCTACCTGAGATTGTTATTAGTGACAACTGCATTAAGGAAGTAAAATGGGGACATATTATGCACATTTACAGGTCTATATTTATATTCTGGGGGCCTTCTGGAATATATTTGCATGATTTACAGTTCAAAAACTCCTTTACCCTTTACACAGCCCCTCCATTCAGCGTCTGTCTGAAACAGGCCGTTTTAGCTCCTGTTTAGCGGATGTTTATGGGCATGCAAGCAAGAAAAACTTCTCATATAATATATAATAAAAAAAATAATAAAATGTGAGTTAAGACCAACAACATAGACCACTTAAAAGCGCAGCTAAAAAGGAATGTTTTAAGTTTAGTTTTAAAAGACAATAGGAGCACACCCGATATGATCAGGTTAGATGTTCTGGCAGCTGGGAGCATAAAAGCTAAAGGCAGCTTCACCAATTTTTGTGGAGACCCTGGGAATAACCAGATGCCTGTTCAAGATGACCTGAGGGGTCTAACTGGCTCATAGCTGACAAACATGTCAGTAAGATATTGTGGTGCCAGACCATGTAGGGCCTTAAAAAGACAGTTAAAATCTTTAAATCAATTCTAAAATTTACAGGAAGCCAATGTAACGACCTAAGCACTGGTGTTATATGGTCGTATTTCTTTTTGGCTGGACCGGCCCTATAACCACAGTTATCCATGAGTGAGTAAGTGAGTGAGTGCCAGAGTGAGTGGCCAGCTGACCATTAGTCAGAGTGCTGGAGTTTTCCCATTGGCTGTTGCTCTTTCAAAATGAATTGGCGTGAGATGATGGAAGTGGAGGACAGCAGCGCAACGCAGAGTAACTGTTTCCTGCTCTGAGCTCTGACGCTGTCAGCTCCAGTGTTAGTGTGACCAGTTTCTCTGCCGTCTCCTCCTCTACCGTCCAGTGTGATCAACCCTCACCTGTGTGACACTTCCCAGAGACAGTTGAGACAATTTAAAGAGGATTTCCTGTGTGTTTGCTTCTGCCCCGATAACCAGGATGTCTGTCTTGTCATTTAACTACAAAAAATTGCTACGCATCTAGTTATTAAATCATTGATACATTTTGATAATGTGTCAATAGGGCTCATGTCCTTTGAGGTATAAAATAAAAATAAAAATAAAAATAAAAATAAAAATAAAAATAAAAAAGGCCAACCCATCTCTCAAACCTCTCCATTAAAATATCATGATTAATAGTGTCAAACACCACACTTAGATCCACTATGTACTATGTTTGGTGTGAAAACCGGATTGGTAGAAATCCTGTATTTTGTTGGTTGCCAGGTGGTTGATTATGTGCTTGTGGAGTACTTTTTCAATAATTTTGCTTAGAAATGGGAGGTTAGAGATTGGTCGGTAGTTAATAATATATGGAACTAGAGTGGGCTTCTTTAAAAGTGGTTTAACAATTGCAGATTTGAGTGAGCTAGGAAAAATACCAGATTGTAAGGAGGTGTTTATGTGACAGATGGAATAATGTGCGTTACCAGCATTTTCATGTTATATTATTGGTATTTTTGATATATTGATACCTGGGCATTGTCATGTTATATTTTGTCTTGGGTTTAAAATGTTGTAGCAGTTTGAATACAGCAATTTCAGTAATTTGTCTGTTTTCTTATGTTTTATGCTGATAATGTCATCCTAACATGAGCAGTACTAGGAGCAGTTACCAGAGGGCTCCAGCAGGGGCAGTGTAAAGCTGTTGAGCTACATTAAAGGCAGAGTCAGTGACTCTGGAGAAAGACTGAAAGAAATACGCTTTGTCAAATTCAGCAAATATCTTCTCATGTTCCACTAGCTGTCGATTCTGTGTGTGTGTGCTGAAAAACACAGTTCATTCACAGCCCTAGCTCTGTAAATGAGAAACAAACAAAGTAACCTCATGTAATGCTAACCACTCTGTCATCTATTGAATCAAATACTCCCTTTTCAGGGCATTTACATTCACAATGGTTAAAATATCCTTAAAGGATGCATGACGAGCCAACATGAACTTGTCGGCAAGGCAGAAAAAAACTGTTGCAAACAAAGTGTTCTGAGCAGGTTGAAGCCCTGGCTTTTGACTTGCTGGGAGCATTTCTACATACATTAACCTCAAGTTTTTGAATTTTAAATAACTTAACTTTAAATAGATATCCTACATCATAATAGTATATAAATAACAGTAAACCAAACTTAGCAAAGCCATCTCTACTGTGAACCTTATTCTCAGTGCAATCAGAGTAACTGATGACTATGTGAGGACAAACCTTCGTATTATCACTCCTTATCACAAAGAGAATAAAAGAATGTACACAAAATAAATGTGGGGTATATAATTTAAGATCAGTACGTCCTGATTGTGTACAATACATACATCTAGTGTTGCAGTAGCACTGTCAGCAGATGAAATCAGACACTGAACCATCAACAGCAGGACTGCCATAACCACTACACAAACCCAGCTTAATCTGGACACATTGTTTTCTTGGAAAACAAGTATTGAATATATACAATTATAAGTTCTATTAAGTTTTTTTTTAACATATGTTTTCATTGCAGATCATTTGTTTTGTCTTGAAAAATAATGGTTCAAACTTTCATATTTCAACAGCCTTTTTTAAACGGCTAAAGGTCAAATTTACTTTTACTGCAGCTGCTTGAACCAAATCATTGAGTTGGCTGTTGGATGATCACAGAAGCCTTGTTAAAGTAACTGACCGATATTCATGTGGTGGGTTGCTTTGCTTTAGGGTATGTAAATGTGCTTTTAACAGCACTTTAACACTGCATACATTTAAACTGTTCTCTGAAGAAATGTTCTCAGAGGAAGTGTGAGTGTGTATAAGAGAGAAAGTGGGGGTATGAAAAAGAGGCGAGAGATTATTTTAAGAATGATTAGATATTCATACATTCCTTATTAAATTCTGAAACTCAACCAACAAATCAAAAGTACACGTTTTTGTTTTTATGATTAGCACAAGGACAAAAAAATTCCGTAACATAATGTGTTACCTATTATGAACAGCCCGTCTTCCCACAAAAAACTACAGTATAGGTTGTAAATTCAGTAGCCAAAAACAACCTATAGTTACATTTGAGTGACAGAAGCCATCTAGCAGCTGTAGTAATGATGACTCAGAGAAGTGATGCAGTTCAGATGACGTCTACATTAGGTGACAAATTTCCATATTCAGAGGTGATGGGTTGGGTGGATGGCTAGACAGATGGCAAAAAGTGGACTTAGCTACTGGAGACTACTGTTCAAATCCCGTTTCCAACTGCGAGTCGGGACAGTTTTTAAAAAAAACGTAACCACGATTGGCGTAGTGTTTACTGTTGCCATGACAATGAAGGTTGCCTAACTTTAAGGAAGTAGTAACTTTAACTCACACCATGTTTAAAGTGATCATTTTAACCCAAACCATGATCTTTGCCTAATACTAACCAAGTGGTTTTTGTGCCTAAACCTAACCAGCTCTTAGCCATGGCATTGTCACACCATAAAACATAAATATCTTTTAACAATGATTTGTAACAGTTTTGCAAAGCTGCTGATAGAGGTCATATAGTAGAAAATGCTCCTCTGGGTCATTGTGGAGTGCATGGCACAATCGACCTATTTGGTCATTTAATTATGAGGATGTGTTGATTATGACCTCAACACATCCTCAGCTTTTTTTTTTTTTCTTTACGCATAATACATACGATCTGCACAGGTCATGTAATAAGAGATGCTGTTCCAAAAGGCAGGACCTGGTCATGTTTGCTCCATGGGTTAACCAAAAGTTTGATAAGGCTGTTAGGTTGTTGGTGGATGAACAGTCAAAGTGTGCTTGTTTCAGTTGGAGGCCGACACTCTGGAGAAGAAACAAAGAGGTTCAGGCTGATGCTGTTTTAGCCGGGCAGTGGCAGCACAGCCAGGGTGATAAAGACTGAGCCACAGGGAGCCACAGAGAGCTACAGGGGCGTTTTCACACAGAGTCAGGGCACTATAGTTGAGACTTTTTAGGTTCTATACAACCCAACAATGCCAGTTTTGGGTAACTGATCTCACAAAGCTGGATTTTCCTTCCCATAATCCACTTCTGCAATGCGTGAATTCACATGGTTTGGAAAACTAGTCCATTACAGGCTACATCAGCAGTTTAGGAATTAGATCTTCAATGTAATAGGATACCTTATTCATTGATAATATGGTCATCAGACCACTTCCTATTTGGCAAATTAATGCGACAGATGATGCATACTCGAAACGTGCTATTCCAATCAAATCAGTCATCATGGAGATTGATCCTGCTGGTCTAAAGATGTCACCTGCAGAACAGCTTATCTATTCTGTTTATTCAGTAGAAGCCACCTGTATTGCAGTGATTTAGTCAGTGTTGTCCTCAGAAAGCTGAGGAGTGAGTGAGGAGACAAGAATTTAATTTTGATCCAATACCTTGAACTCAACAGATGTGCCATGGTGGCTGATCAAAAAGTGAGACAGTCTTTGAGAGAATGAAAGGCTAGAGTTGAACGCGAGGTTTAACTCTGGCAGGCTTAACCCAGGGCCAAGGTTAAATCTGAGGTTTAACCCTGAGTTTCACGAGTTTCACAATGGACATTTTCCAAAGCCATTGCAGAGGAAGAGCAGGTGTGTGGGACAAAGAGCAAAAAACAAAAGATAGAATGATAACTAACTACCAAATTGATGTTTTTTGTATCTAATTATCTTCCTCTACAGTATACAACCAGCAATGTAATCAGTTGGCTATTGCAGTGCTAAAAATATCTGGTAAACAGAGCTAAGATTGGAAGTATTGGATGAAATGAATGAACCTGTTACCATTTATCATTTAAAATACTATATCCTAAAGCAAGTAGAAGAGGGAACTTGATTGGATGTCTTTCAAACTTTTGCTTCTTGTCCAGGAGACTGCATATGTTCTACTGACTGACTTTTTGGGTCATTCATTGCCATTCACATTGATGGTGCCTTGTGGATAAGTAAGACTAAAACAGTAAATCCACTTGCTTCTGACCCAGTACTTCCAGACATTTTATCACAGAGATGACAGGGAATGTTCATAAAAGACTGACTGATAATAATATAATGATACTTAAGGAACTGTTTTGTGTTCTTAATATGCTCTTACAGGGCCATAAAGTTATGTGTATGTCATACATAAAAAAATCTAAATTCACCGTATTATGGTAAGATGAGAGGATAAAATTCTTTTGAATAAAGAAAGGGGATATTTTGCCATGGGCGATACCTAAATAATTTCTTTTTTCAGATATAACCTCACCAATCACTGTAAAATTGAGAATAATTACCATTATTTAAATGTTTTCTAAATCATTTATCATTGCCATTAATGTTAAATGTCTGTAATGAAAGATCATGACAGCATAAACTAATGCAATCCAGCGCGTTGTCATTGACATTTTATATAGATATGTTGACAAAGAATCTAGATGACATGCTCTGTGTTATTGAGAAAAAGTACTGATGTGTGAGGGGGATTTTCCAAGTCAATGGGTAGAGCTGCACATTGACCAGATGAGGAAGAAGAGGTTGATTGATTATTTCATTTAATCTGGCCGCCACACCTCCACTCTATACCAATTCCCCTCTTTCTCCTTCAGCCCACAGTCTTTTACACTTTAGCATGGCTTTCATCATTACTGTAAAATACACTGGCACCTCCAATTCCTCTTCATATCTGTGGCAAACAATTTCCATCGCCACAGCTTTGTTCTCCCTAATAGGCAATAGAATCACACTAAACTCCTCAAGCTTCTCCATCTCCATTCTGCTGTGAAGAGTCCATCCATTAGCCTTGCACCTCATTGCTCCCAGCACCTGACCCAGAAACCAGGGGAAAAGCAGCAAGGGCCTCACAGTATCCACCACCATTCATTCAGTGCACAGGGCTGTGGTGTGCTGGCGCCAGTTATTGCCTTTTAGGCAATGTGCCTGCACTGCTTTGTGTTATTGATGAGATTTAAATTATACCCGGGGACAATGTTTTATGCTTTAGTGCGTCAGAAGTCAGTTGGCTTTGAGCGATGCTGAACCACTTTACAGAGACCACACATCACATTATTCAAAAAAAGTTTGAGTATTGAGCTAGTCTAACTAAGCTTTGATTTCCCATCCATTTTTCAGTCAGTGGGTCAGGTAGCAGGACTGCAATAGTAAGTACTCAGCGAATACTGACAGAGTTCATCTCATTTAGGAGGCTTACATTATCCAGCCTTTGAAGAGGATGCAGGTTACACCACAGGTGATGATGATAGAGCTTTGTTTCTACCCATGGGTGTCAGGTGATTACCAGTCAGGAGAGCATGATGTCATCTGGATGTTGATACGAAGACACTTGTATTGCAGTGCTGAAACAATAACACAGAAATTTTAAAAAACAAATTTATTCCTAATGTTTGCTCTCCAGAAGCTGTTTTTTTATAATGTCTAAGAATAAATAGCAGCAAATGGCTTGTTCTGAAGTAACTAAAACAATTGCTTATTTTTGGGAATGTGAAATGGCTCTATTCATGTTATAACCCAGCTGCAGCTAAGAGGTTTCAGATTCAGTACACATGGGAAAGAGGGAAATAGAAGCCACTTTGGCCACTTTTACCACTAAATAGGCTGGAAAAAAATCACAAACAAGAACTCATTATTTTTTGTGTTGGCAGAATGTAGTTTGTGTGTGTGGTTTTGAGACCCATTTTGTCCTGCAATGACAGAAAAGGGAAAGAAATTCTTGATGTGTGATTTATTTTCTATTTATTTTTTGTTTACTGACTTTAGTGATCCTCTGACTTTTCCTCCAATGCCACTATGAGGTTAAAATATTTTTTTTGTAAAATAAGTCAACAGCCGTTGGGTATATAGCCTGGAACTTTGGTTCAGATATCAATGGTATCAGTAGAGGACTTGTCCTCTCACTGTTATGTGGAGTGGAGCATGGATCAGGTGGACCCAAACCCAGGAGACAGGAGGCAGCAGGAACTGAAGAATACTCTTTAATGGAAGTTATGTGCAGGCAAAGCAAAACTGACCAGGACAGATCAAAACTGAGCTTTACTGAACAAAGGATCCAACAAGACTGAAATGAAAACCAGGACTTAAATACAAACTGAACTAATAAAACAACAAGGAGCAGGTGGCAAGACACAAGGGCAGGCTGGGAGCTGATTGGCTGGAGAAGAAACAGGGAGCAAGGCAGGGCTAATGAGACTGAATGCAGGGCAGGTGTGGAGGGAAAAGCAGGCTGGGGAGAACAAGAAAAACACCAAAGGCAAAAGTTGCTCTGGGCTGAGGACAAATCAAAAACAGAAACTTCATCCATGAGTTAAATATAATCATGCACAACCCGCTTAATATATAAACCATGATAAATCAAACTGTCTCAGAATTACATAAATATAACTTAATGTGCACAAGTCATACTGAGCAAACACAGCAAATAAACTTCAGCATCACTTTGCCAACCTAAGAACCTTTACCATAAAGACTAGAAACATAAATTACTGTTGACATAAACATGAACCAATAAACCTGTCAAGCGGAGTGGCCTGCATATTAAAGCTGCATGTAACAACATAAAGAAAGACAACTGTTGCTCAGATTTTCAGTTCACTTTTACGCCCAGTCTCCACAAGAGTCAATGTAGCAAGCAACAGTATCTCAAGTGGTCCTTAAATATAATCTGCAAACTCTTATATGTCCTTCTTCCCACTCAGTCCCATCATAAACAGGCAGAAAAGCCTGAGGGCATCTGGTGGACGGGTGGAGGGACATAAAGCCAGACTGGGACAGAACCATAACACTGACCTTTCGTTCGCAGGTCAGGTTTTCACTGATCCAGTGAAATATTTCTACAAGGCAGAGGATGCATCCTAATGATTTAATGTGACTGCCTGACATTTCCTCTAGTGCCACCATGAGGTTGACATTTGTGATATGAGTAAAATGTCTCAACACATTGGATAGAATGCCATGATATTTGGCACAGACACCCATGTACCCCTGAAAATAAAATTGAATAACTTTATCACCTGACTTTTCATCTCACTGTAGGTAGGTACTGCAAGAGAATCTGGCTAGGGAAAGTGAAGAAGCAGCACTTGACCCTCCCTCATTACCTTGATCAAGGCCCTTAACCCCAACTGCTCAGAGCTGCTCAGTGGCTGGCAAATCAGACTGTGGTTGTACTGGGCAGCTTCCAGGTATGAACGTGTAATTGTGTGAATGTGATCAAGGCGTTCCTGAAAAGGTGAGCATTGCTCTCAGAGAAACTCCTCAGAAAAAATAAAGGTTAAAAAAAAAAAAAAAAAAAAACACCCAATGTATTATAAAAACAGTAACCTGGATGAGGCTGGGAACAGCCAGTGGAGAACATGTAGTGTCCTGGTACACTTCATTATTTTTTATGATATTATAAATATTTTTATTACATTACTATTTACACAATTGGTGAATAGGTGCAACACTTATGTCACAGCAAGACCTAATCTGTAATACTGCAGATCTGTGCTTTTTATGTTTCTCAGATTTTGAAGTTTAATTTAGTGGGCAGTCTTCAAAGTCCTAATTTCTAACCTACCCTGATAAAAATACTGGATCAGTGTTTGGTCCACAAAGGTTTTCTGTGTTACCACCTGCACATTGAGCTCTTCTGTTGATAAGAGGTGTTGGCCATCAAAGTGCAAATCTAGATTTGATAGAATCCTGTTAGAGTTTAAAGGGACATTTTCATTGGTGAAGATAGCCAGCTTCCATTTCATCTGTGTGGGAGATGATATAAGAGTGCACAGAGGTGCATCATCAGCATACAAGTAGAGCACATTTTGATAAACATTATCAAGGTTTTCAATGAGGACAGAAGGTATAAAGGGACCAAAGATTGCGGTCCCTGAGCTTGTGCCTGAATTGTCAAGTCTCATAGATCTGATGTCTGCATGTTAGTAGCTTCCCGCACAGTATTTTAAGTGGAGTTTGGCTAGAATTCCCCCTGGATATTTTGGGCTTTGATGCAAACTTCCTCTCAAGTTATTTCAAGTTTGACACATTAAAGTCTGAAGCCTACTTACTTGCTCTTGTACTCCAAAACACATTTCAGCAGTGTGGTGGAGATGTGGAGATGTACTCATTCCATATCAGTGTCTAAAGCCATTTGGTCACATGTGGGGTGATCAGAAGATTTTATACCACCACTGGAGGTATCACATTCAAATGAGCAACTGATTAAGATGATAAACAAAATTGGTGTTAAAGCTGTACACCCAAATGCTACAGAGATTAATGTTGCTTTTTGGTTGCCTACATTCAAGTTTACAGTCCATTTACAAAACTATCAAGTTCATTCACTCTGTTTGTCTTGTGTGCACACTCCAGGGTGTAATGCACAAGGTAGAAGAGATATTGCAGCCTGGTGGAGTGAATTCACTTGTTTAGGAAACTCAATACAGTAGAGCATTTCAGTTCTGCCCTCTAGATGGAGACTTCACATTGTCAAGTGCCTGGTGGGTTTGACACTTTATTCTCCAGAGGTTAACAACACTGACGGAGAGCTGTATTGGATGCCAGCTTAACAGGAGAGCAATCTGGATTGGTATTTAAAAGATAATGGTGAGGCAAAAACCAATTAGCTTTGTGCTCTTTGGCTGTCCGCCGCTCACAGCTGTTGTCAGTGCAATTACAGGGTCAGTCCTGCTGCCAGGTATAAGCTTATATCTTGACATCAGTCGGGCTAATTTTGCTGCAAAGCTAATTATGGAAATGATTAGTGCTAAGGAGTGGATGACGTTTCCTGTAGAGTTTGTGTTTTGATCACTAAATGTATTCTTTGATCCTTTGCACCTGAGTAATAAACACAACTGTATTCATCTCCAAAGCAATTTTCTGAAGATAACAGAACCTCAGTGGATCTGAATTTTTATATGACATCATGAATCAGGAAGATGTTTTATTTTAAAGCAAACTTCTTCTTTGAAACAACATTTTGATCAAAATCATGATGAGGGTCTGTTGAGGTGTTTGAAGCTGTTAGAAAGTCAGATGGCACTGAGACATGTGTAGATGATCACATTATTACTAGACGTCTAGACATTTTTCTACTATGGCTTTCTAGTTCATGGCAGCCTACCTGACTGTGATCTCAGCATTAGTTTCTGTCATAAATGATAACTCTTATGTTCATCAGTATAAATGTACTTTCATGTCAGAAAGTGAATTGTTAAGTGCTGGAAAAGGTAGAGGATATTGTAACATGGTGTAATAAGTGATGCATTGTTAAATAGTCATCAAAAGCTGCAGACTTTATTCTTTTGAGATGTAAGGACACTGGTGCAGGAGTCTACATTTTGAAAGTTATATTTTATGTGGTATATATGGGTAAGAATATCAATATTGGACAAATCTGCAAAAACCAAAATTACATTCAATGCCAATGTTTTTTTTATTTTATTCTCACTTTCTACAATACAAAGTCAACAACTGAAAAAAACCCTCCTCCCACACTGAAATTGGGGAGGCTGCATCCAACATTTTTTGAAAATTCTGAAACAAATAAGCCGACAACCACGCCCATTTTAGTCAGCAATAGGCCAGGTGTGCCACATATTAGATTAGATTAATTTAATGATTATCCCAGAGGGAGACTGCCTTGCAGCATGAAGCAGTATGCAGGATTTGAAACTCTCTTTCTCAAGCTGTTTTTTTTATCCTTTACATAATGTCACATTTTATCTGTGCAAACAATGAGGAGAATTGCATGTGAAGAAAAACTGTAGTGCGGGACACTATTGGGCTGGTATTTTGGCTGATTTTAATGTTTGAATTTTATCTTTTACGTCTTTTTTTAACTTTAGGAGGACACCAAAGCTGTGACAGAGCTAAAAACGTCCTGCTTTCCCTTGATGAAGTGATTGCTTGCTGTTGTAATAGTTATAGTACAGTAGTAGTATAGTGGTGTAATAGTAGTTTGTTCTTATCATTTCATTGAATATAAATATGTCGGTTCCCAACACCATAATGTAATTTGGGAAATCACACTCTGGAGCACCTTTATGTGATTTAGAATGATTATTGACTGATTATTTTTCATTAAAGATCTTGCACAGAGTGACTTCAAAGAAAAGACAGAATGAAAGACAACTCTTAAAAAAAACATGCATCCGTTCAGCTTCAGTTTGACTCAGCCAAGTGTTTCCATGACCAATGGTGTCTAAGACTGGCAAATGCTAAGACAGAAAAAAAGTCCTTCAAGCTGAAGCCTGTGAAGTCGACTTCCAGATCTAACAGACAGAAAGCCAAATGAACTTCCTACGGTACAACAATCTGCTGGACAGTCCATCATTAAAGACTAGACAGCTTAATTAAATGAGTCAGAATAAGATCTCTGGAATGCAGCTTGACATTTTAACTGCTCTTAAAAGTGCCTTCTTTATCTGCGTGATTATAAGAGGAACTAAGGTTATTACCAGGTCATTAAAAGGGATAAAATGGTAGCTGAGTGACTTCTCAGCTCACATATCTTCCCACAGCCATGATATATATATATTCTGTCTCGGTGAGCATGAACTCAAAAGTATGCTCCCATGTGAAGATTTTTGTTTTGTTTTAACAATCTCACAGCAATCAAGTCTCATAACAAGACCCAGAGCTTTCTTAAAATAGGTTTCAAGTGTCTCTTTTCTCTGACAGTTTTGCAGGTTGCTCTATCTCCACTGTGCTGTTTGTTTTTGTTTTCACATCTACCTCCACAAATAAATACAGTCATACACAGGTACGTATACGCACATTCACAGAGGGGGAACGAAAAAGAGGCATAGAAATTCTTATTCATGGACTTGTAATTAAAATTTTAATTTTTATGTTTTTAAACAGACATTGAAACATTTGACGCACAATGTAATTTGCATTATATATACCCTCACACTGCATTATATATACCCTCACACCTGTTCATTTCATCCTCTTTCACCCTCACACAAACACATGCACCAACCCCTGTTTGTTTTTTTTGCAATTTAATGAGTCAAACTAAAAAATCTGTTATGTTCTGTCTATTTTTTGCATATCTTTTCACAATTTTACATGCATTTCACATCTTTCCTTGCAGATGTACACACACCCACACACGACAGGACCAGCTGGCCATTAACAGTAGCAGGACTGTCCATAATGATTTCACCTGTCAAGTGTGATCCTGCTGCGTGGAGCTGCATACGCAGAGTGCTATGGCCACCGGGAGTTTCAAGTCAGTTCTGACAAATGGCCAAGGCTGGCAGTGGATCAGCAGACTCCGGGGCTGTCTGACTTATCATTCCACCAACAGACACTATTACAGCCACTGGGTTTGTCTGTGGGTTTCTGTGCTCTCTCAGTCTTCTCACTCTCTCATACTGTATTCCTACTCTGTCAGCCTGTTTCTCTTTCTCCTTATCACATGTAATTCAAAAGTGAAGTCAAAGATGCTTCATCGGCACGGCTCTTCAATAATTAACAATCCTGCCAAAAGATGTCAACTTTTTAAAAAGGTACCCAGGGGAGGATGACTGAACATGCTTGCTTTTTTTCAAAAGATATCCTGCTTCACATTCATGCAGTTACACACATTTACATTTAGAGCTGCTCAAGTGTAACTAGACTTGTTTTTCTGCAAACTGAACTGATCCTGACAGATCACAATCCTTCCCAAAGATTCTGTTTTATTCTGCTTCAGGACTTCAGGCTTGGATCAAACTCAGTACATTTTTGACTAATTTTATTTTATGACTATACTGTAAGTTATTACCATCTAGAGCTGTATGTTTCATGTCTGACAGCACACTATGTATCTTTGTGTTCATAGTCACAGCCACAGGCTGTTTTGATACATTTCACTTTATGGTCTGGAAAATTATTTAGCCTTGTGTTATTGTGTGTGCACTTCTATTAATCACATTCTGGGGATTAACATCTGTTTGCACAGTCACATCATTTGGCAACAAAACGCAGGTCCCTACGAGGTAAACCATAACTTTTTAGGGTTAAGAGTTGGGTGTTTTGATTTTTGATAAAAGGAATAGTTCAGCATTTTGGGAAATACTATATGCCTTTTCACATTCCTTTCAAGACTTAGATGAGAAGGTCAATTTGACATGTCTGTAAAGTAAATATGAAGCTACTAACTTTACATGAATGCTAGCTGTTAGCATCTACAATTTAGCATGCAACTTTCTTTTCATCTCATTTGAAGACATGTTTCATATCATCTGTGTCAAAGTCTGTTCCCCTTCCTATAGTGTTTCCCTTGTATTACAATAATATGGTACCCTTTGCCACTCAGATATCTTATACATAGTTTAGATGGCAAGGTGAGGTTTCTATTCTACAAATCAATCCGTTAATTTTTCAAAACACCCAAAAGTTGTTGAATTCATCTTTATGGTGGATAGCTTTAACATTTAACTTCAGCTTGTTCAGAAAAGATGTAAATAACTTGGCTAAAATGAACGATACAACATCAGACGATGCGTCACACAAACAAGTTCATTTGCACTTTTTGCTCTGCAAAAGATGTCTGCACCTTTGTGCATTTCTGTCTATTCTCAGTCTCTTTCTCCGTCCCTCTCTTGCCTTTTCTCTCTTAGTCTCCCTCTTTGTCATTCTCAGTTTGTATCACTCTGTTGCTGATGTGAATTTTTCATCAGAATACTTACATAACTGCCAACATTTAGATTTCAAAGTACGGGAGGTTTTTTTTTTTTTTGGCGGGGGTTGTAGATAGTAAATAAATAAGTAAGTAAATAAATAACCAGATTTATTTATATTTTTATTTCTATTTATTTTATGACAAAACATCAACATTAATCTATCACAGAAACACTGCAGTTTAACACTGTGGTACAAAACACATATTGATTTGTATTAATAAATATAAATGGAAACTGTTCAGTCCAACTCTGCTTAAATTTGCAGTTGTATTTGTTTTTGTATTTTTTAGGTGGAACGCCATCCTGCCCTGACATTTTGACAACATCTAAGTTAGCTGGCCCGCCTGCCTGCACAGAGAGCAGCTGCGCACAAGCCCCTTGAATTGGGTTGTGGGTTGCCAGGTTGCAGTGACAGATGGGTTGAAATTGTATGTAGTGTGTCGATTGTGTGTGTGGATTGTGTTTCATAGACAATCTGGCAACTTAGGTAACGTCAGGCAATCATAAAAAACTTATGGATCAGTGTATGATGATTATTCATAATAAAGTTTGAGGGCCATGCAAATTACAGGAGTTTCCTGGGAGAAACAACAAAATGAGATGGCGCTGGGAGATGGCCTTGAAATAGGGGAGAAACCCGGGAAAAACAGGAGTATTGGCAGTTCCGATATTTGTGTGTCTTCTCTTACGTGCACACAGCAAAAAGACTGCAGGCCTCTGTTGCTATATAGGGAATGCCAGATGCTTTTCATTCACAGGTAGTCAAAATGGTTTGGTCCAATAATGGCCCAAATCCGGCAGGTCAGAAGAAATAAAGCGGTCTGAGTACGGCTGCAAGACTTATGCCAAACCTGGTTTGAATGATGCCCCAGAATCGGCCCAAGTACACTGGGCTGGGTTCGGCTGCTGAGACCGAACCAGCTTTGCCAGCATAGGGCCGCAATCACCCCAACAAAAATGGCAGACCTAGCCTACACTGGCCCGAGTCTGGGTGCCAAAACCTGACTGACACTGCCAGCATTGGGCTGCAATCACCCCAATAAAACTGCCCATACAAATTGGCCCAACTCCGGAGGCCAGCTTTGCCAGAACTGGCCCATATGTAAGCCTGTTGACAGCCTGTAAAAAGTAATGACTGACCCAGTATTCTGCCAGGGCTATCCCAATATCTGCTCATGACCAACCTTGCAGCTTTAATGCCAGAACTAGGAAATGTTTGTTTAGTATTATAAAACCACATATATTTAATAATAACAAGAAGGGCCCTTCCCTTTATCAATGCAATATTAGCTTGTTTGTTAAACTGAGTATATACTTACTGTAGCACGTATTCTAGTGTACTTAGTAGGGTATTCTGCACTCTAGTTGTAATGATTTGCTTCTGATATTTAGAGTGAACATAACTTATTCATTTTATTGATCATGAAAAACTATTGTTGGATTTCAAACAAGTAAAATTATCATCAAATTCACAGTGTATGTTTTATTCATTAAAGATCCCCTCCAGACATGATTTAGGATATATAAAAACACAGTTTCTTTTTTAAATTACATATTGTCCCGCATTGAAAAATCCAGAATGTATGAATATGCCAATATTTTTCATTTCAAAAGTTGAACTGCTGGATGCAAGATATCTCCTACTTCACTGAAAAGTCCATTCACAGTGTACCCGGAGGCTTCAAGTTTCCACATCACACTTAGCAGTTGAATTTGAAAACAGCCTTCCAGTGTCAAACTCTGCACATACTGTACATCTTTCTTGACAGTGAAGCTCAAACATCAAAGTGAAGTAACAATAAGTGATTTTTTTTCATAGCATTCCCTCCCCACCCCTGCATTAACCCATGTCTACCCCCATAACACCCATACATGTGCTACTTTTTCAGTTAAAAATGACACCATGAATATCTGTTATAATAATTTATTTTACAACAAGTTAACATAACTGCAAACAATGCCTATGAATGAACCTTACGGCATCGTCCTTAAGCAAGCCACTGTGAACCTTGAGTGTACCTTAAAAGATGGATAAATGGAAGAGAAAGAAAAGGAACAGGGAGGAGATAAAGATACACGGTTAGTTAGTTAGTTAGTTAGATAGATAGATAGATAGATAGATAGATAGATAGATAGAGGTAGATACATATTCATACATATATATATTAAATATCAACATAACCTTGGACAATAAAGAGAGGGTTGCCTGGTATCACAGTACATTTGATGTCCGTGACACAAGCCTGCAAAATAAAACCGAACTGTAACATTCTGCACATACAGTATAGCAGCATTTATCTGTCTATCTATGAGTAGGATCCCAAAGCAAAAATACCAAACTGAGCCAGTTAAAAGTGAACCAGCTTATATAGTACATTTATAGCATTTACAGAACTTTAAGACAAGGGATCTCTACCAGACAACTCCGGTTAACAGAGTTACTTCAACACTAACTTACCACTGTAAGATGACTTTAACATACATAATACTGTCACAATAACTGATAAAAAACCCTAATAATTACAAACCTGACCAGCCACAAATCAATACAAGTCCTTCTCAGTGACTAACTTATTCATTTGCAAACCAAAGACAACTGCAGTTTGCTTATATAGCAGATAACTACATGTGCATAGCCCATTTAACTGTGGGATTTTCCACAACTTCTGGCTCCAAAAATCCAAGATGGCGACAGTCAAAATGCAAACTCAAGGCTTCAAAACGGGAGTCCACAAACCAATGGGTAATGTCATGGTGGCTGTGTCCATTAATTTTTTACAGTCTATGATCTGAACCAAATCCTGAGTAACATGTCAATCCCACAATGCTGTGCGATCAGATTCAAATTTCACAGTAACCTCCACGCCTGCATTGATTACACCTGCAGAATTATACTGTGAAATATCACAGTTAAATCTTGTGAAATCCTGGAAATGATTTACAGTGCTCTTAAATAATTTGATTATATGAATTCATTAATTAATTGCTAAATTTTGCTTATTTAAATGGATTATTTATATTTGAAATGGATTGATTACATTTTACTCAATAAATAATACAATAAATAAATTAAATTATAAAATATTATCCTTCAGTTTTTTGTATTTAAAAAAAGAACAGAACAAACCAGGCCCATAGGTCATCATGAAATCATTCATTAACAAGTTTGAGGGAAGAAAACCTTAACAAAAAATAAATGAATAATAAATAAATATTAAAAATGAATAATAATACAATTATCATTATTATTATTATGCCAGTTATTGCTTTTCGGGGTCATTTGGAGAAAGAGGCTCAAGCATGCATTAGGCAAAAGACAGTCACAACACCTGGAGAGGTTAACATATTCATCACATTCATCCTGTTCATCCCTACAGGCCATTTGGAGTTTCAGTTCTCCTGACCTGTATGTCGGAGGAAATGTGTGAACACAGGAAGTACATAAATTCCACACAAAAAGGCCACTGTGAGGTTAGAAACTCATGACTGTCTTGATGTGAGGCCAACCACTGAGCCACCATGCCGCCCATCAATAAGTCATTACCTCATTAATTTTGAGACATTCTAATCATTACCATAAACAAATGAGTCCTTTGCTAAGAGGATTAGCTGCCTCTCCTGGTGTCTACATTTTTCATTGTGTGCTACTAGGTCAGAACTGGCAGGAAATCTTCTGGCTTGCCTAATTCACACTGATTGCTTCAGGGTAGAACAAACAAACAGAGGACACTATTCATCCAGCACAAATGGATCTAAAGCTTACAGAGTTTCTGGCAAGAGCAGCTAAAGGAACGTGCATAGAAAAGTCATCTCCACCATGTTTATCCCATCAGTTAGACCAAAAACAAACAAAAAAAACCCACAAAAGGTATGTTGAGTGATCCCTAGCAGAAGAAAGGGAACCCTGGGCACCATGAGCTGATTGATATAAGTGAGTCAGAGAAATCTTTTTCAATTTTTCACTTTTTACAAAGTATATCTATTAATTTAATAAAGACATGTTTAAAAATGCTGCACAAACTGCCTAAAAGAGTTTTGATGGACATTTCTTTTTTTTTTTCTTTTATCGTTTCATGATCTTACAGTAGGTTAATTAAAGTCAAAGTTTTTTCACTTTTTGCGCGAATAAATATAAACTTTAATTATACTGCAGCTATTAGAAGAAGATAAAACAGTTTTCAACTGTTATAGCTGTTCAACTTCATAGCTGTAGAAACAGCGTCCAAGTTTCAAGCCTCTGAGTAGACATCTCTTGTGGCAGCTGTAGACTGATATTTCAGAGTCAGGGTTGCTAGGAGATGCACTGTCAACTTCCTTGGAGCGCTACTGACTTGAGCACTTCATAGATAATGTCCTCCTAAGAAAAATGACAGAATCGGTCATTTTAGCAAACGTGAACAAGTTTATTTTCAAGCAACAAAACCTTTCAGAATTATGATGGTCGGGTCAGGTAGTCATTTTAATCCAAACCACAATGTTATCATTAAATTAACCAAGTTGTTTTTGTGCCTAAATGTAACCAAATCTTTCAATCTGTAACTTTTTTGGGAAGCAGAGACAAAATAATGTTATTGTGCTACTTGGTGCAAGAAGATCATAAAAGACTTGTATTTGTCATTCTAAAGGGTAGTTGCAAACAGTATTTTGTTTTAATTTGTAGTTTTAATTAGTTGTATCATAGACCTGTGTAGCCTTTATGTTGAAACAAGAAATATTTTTCCCTTTTTCAACAAATAGCGTTATGTACAACATAAAATGTTACATTTCATGGGAAGATTCACTTGGAAAGTGTAAGCTAGCAAACAAGGCGCTTCCACTGGGAAAGTGAAAGCTATTTAGCCTCAGTTTACTTTAGCAGTAATTCCCAATAGACGTTACTTTTCTTTCATTACATAAATGAATCAGACGTTACCGTTATTTCAACACCTGCTGAGTCACTGGCAGCTCCTGTTGTGTTCATCCCATATTACTGAAAGAAGGATAAACTAGCTTGAGCTGTCTCTCTTTCATGGTTCCAACTGTGATGGCAATTCACCAGACTGTCAAGACATCACAGAATAACTCAATAATTCAGTTCATGACACTAAGTAACGTATGGATTGGTGGAATAATGTAAAGAATGCTCAAATCACAGATGGAACTAGACAACAGCTAACGTCAGAACTGCAGCTAGTTAACTGCCTGTGTGGTGATATTACAAACTATTTTTAATGCATGCCCACACAAATATTTCTCCAAATTACAGTACAAACATTGTTGATTGGTACCAAAAATTACTGGTCCCTGGGGAACACTAATGAACAGGGTGCTGTCACTGCAGAAAAAATAAATAAAACTTAAGTTTCTTCTTTTTGGTAATTACAACTTTGCCCAAATAAGTTCACAAGTCAGGACAAACACTAACGATATATACTGAAGTACTAAAAAGATACATTAATACATTAATAACACATTAAATAACTGATTTCTTTTCATTCCTTTCAAGTCAATATCTAATACAGTCACCTTTACAGCCATTACAGCCATGAGTCTGTGTGAATATCAGCTTTGCACATCTGGACACTGCAATTTTTTTACCTCATTCTTCTCTTGTCCACTGTAAAAATGGATTCACTTCAGAGAAAGTCTGAAGCTGTCTGTTGTCGATATCAAATCTAAAAGCCTTTATAAGGACATAGAAAGATTAAAACCAAAGCACTGTGACAACTATGGTCTTCATGAGTGAGACAGCAGAGTCCAAGGTCGAAATAGATCACATGAGAAGCCAGAGGCTAGTCAGGGCCAGATCAGCTCTGATACAAGTAGCACCTGTAGAGCTGAAGGATATCAGGATCAAAGCAGCAACACGAGCATAAAGCTTCATCAGGTCAGTGCACAAAAGAGTGATGTTTGAAGAAACGATTGTAGAAACAAAAAAAAGGAGCTACACTAGTCTGTGATTTTATTGTTCTGTTTTCTCCACAAAAGAAAAGAACAGGGAGGAAAATTAAACCTGTTACTTTTTTTCCAGGTTTGATTGTGAAAAAATGATGTAATTTACCTTTCACTCTAGACAGATAAATTAGTAACATGTCCAGGTACTGTCAGAACTCAAGAAAAATTAGTAAAATTATGAGAGGCTGCAACTAACAATTATTTTTATTAACCATGAGCTGACAATTATTTTCTTGATTAATGGTTTGGTTGATAAAACCTTAATAACACAATGAAAATTGTCCATCACAAGGTCCTTCAAATGACTTGTTTTGCCAGCCCAACACTTTACAACCCAATGATATTCAGTTTTCTATCACATGAGAGAAAAGCTGCAAATCCTCACATAAGAGAAGCAGGAACCTGGGAATGTTTGGCATTTTTGCTTAAAAATGATTTAATCAACTCTTAAAATAGTTGCATATTGATTTCTGTAAAATTATGCCACTTGATGACAGATGATCCAGTGATACGAAAAAAACAAATATGGCAGAAAAAAGTGAAGAAAAACAGAGATGGCAACTATTGTATGTGTCAAATGACACAATGGGAAGGGAAAATAGTGTGGGCCCGCTAATCTACAGCTAAACCTGTTTATGTGTGAATGATTTATAGGATGGTGTTAAGTACTAAACAAATTCAATCTCCTCATAGAACCCTCATTATTTTAGATTAGGACCCTGTTCATCAGACTGAGCGGCGTCTCTGCCTGCAGGATGGTGTGGGCAACAAAGAGCAAACATCAAGCTCCAAACATCGTAACTCAGCAAACACAGCATTCAGAGCTCTTAAATTCTTGTCTTAGGCAAGTTGTTTCAACAAGAACAATCTCAACAGATGCTTTCTTTATATACAGATTTCACTAAGGCACTAAACAACAGCACTCCATATGGTAACTGTGATGTGCAAACCTTTTAAATTTAGGCAGATTCTGGAACAGTGGCTGTGTGTTTTATGAAGCAGGTTTTTGTTTTCTTTCTGCTTCATATATCAGATTACTCTGCATCTCCCTCCTTCCTGCTAAACCCTGAGTCTTTTGTTTCTTCCTGTGCTGAAAACTCAAATTCCACTGTTTGCTACAGGTAGCTGTGCCTGCTAGCTATCTGAAAACGGCAAGAGCAGCAACAACAATGTGTCAGGTATATTTTAAATTGACACCTGTCAAAAAAAAAAGAAGAGTTACTGTATTCTTGGTGCATATTGCTGACAGATGCAGCTAGATTGAAATAACCTACAGTATCAACTGTAAGTGTGCAACAAAAGAACTTCTTCCCCACCAAAATGTACCAAGTCTTTCAAAGTAATAATAATGATGATTCGTCTTTGTTCTGCCACCAATGAGCACAAAGGCAAATCGATGTTCTGTGGTTAACAGCCTTTTCTTTAGCGCAGTCACTGCTATATAAAACATAAAAAGACAATACAATGATAATTTTGTAAAGACTGGCATTTTTATCATCTTTTTCTCCTGTTTATCAGCTTGATCTATTTATTTATTGGACATTCCATAGTATCTTTTAATAACATTTTGGTGTTATATTCCATGTAATTGGGCATTAACTGTGGATTAGAAAACTCTAACTGTACATAAAAATGATAGTTTCTCTATGACCATGGCAAGACTTTAAACATATGTGATCTAAAGTTATTCAGAGGTACACTGTGGAATTGTCTTTGTGGACAAATACAATTTTGTTTACCTATCTCACCAAATCCTTTGTGTGTATCATTATGTATCCAACGCATCCTCATTATTACACAACAGTAAAGGTCTAAAATTAAGACCGGCAAAAATGACCTATAGTTATGTTTACGCCATCTAGAGGCTGTAGTAATGCACTCCAGAATGACTCATAGGACTGTAATACTCAGCTTTCCAAAAAAGTTACAAATTACTGTTAAAAAATAATTATGTTTTATTATGTGATAACTCTGTGGTTAAGGTCTGGTTAGGTTTAGGTACAAAAAAACACTTGGTTAGTGTTAGGGAAAGATCATGGTTTGGGTTAAAATGATCACTTGAAACGTGGTTTATACTTCCTTGAAGTTATGCAACCTTTCTCGTCACGCAACAGTAAACACCACAGCGCTTGTTATGGTTTTTAAAAAAATGTCCCAACTTGCAGTAGGAAACGGGAACAGTGGTCTCCTGCAGCAAAGTCCACATTTTGCCATCTAACTATCTAACTACCCAACCCACCTTTTCCTAATATGGCACAATCATCTTATCAACTCACCTTATACTGACATCATCTGAACTGCGTCACTTCCCCGGGTCATAATTACTCCGGCCGTTAGATGGTGTAAATGAGACTATAGGTCATTTTTGCCAGTCTGAATTTTAGACCTATACTGTTGTTTTTCTTGTGAGGATGGCTGGTGTGTCCCAGTATATGCATTACCACAATTTGCAAAGTGTTTATTTTGAAGGTTTTGCATCCTGCAATGTGTACATGGGCTTGTCTTTTTCTCCTCTTATTGGTGCACACTACGTTAAGTGCAGCCACTACCTGTTATTGTTGTGGAAATGTGCACCATATCATCCTCATGTTTATGGTGTACTTGTACACAACAATAGAGCCAACAACAGGGACCCACTTATCAAAATATTGCTGTTCAGCACCACTTGTACCCAAAAACGACATAACTTAAAACCTGCATTACTTGAACTGAAACAAGTTGTGGAGACAACACTGACTTACAATGTCATCACTTTTTAAGTTGAACTTGTTAGCAAACAGCTGCTTAATTCCACATCCAGCAGATACAGAGCAACATTATCATTCATTTGGAGTCATGTTCTGCACACCTGGTGAATGTAAGTCCAATATTTACTCTCCTTTAGCTCTGTTTTTGCTCTCTATCAACTCCTGAGGGAAATATCTGGCTCTCTAGCTGCGAAATGCTCCACTATGTTCAACAGCTAGTCGCTTTTTCCTTAAAAACAGCTGCCTGCTGCGGCCAAAAACGACAGTATGAGAGCGCTGAGAGTGAATTGTATGTAAATTATGTATGTGTTAAATTACACTCATTATCTGCTTTCTCGTATGCATATTTCTCATACTTACAAATATGCATTTACAACATCATACATATTTTATACTTATACTCATTGTTATTATAATACTTGTTATTTACAAACAGTTTTCTGGCCTGGATGTAGTCATATAGTTGAAATTAAATGTATAAATGTACTGGCCTAACTTATTGGAATAACATTTAAAGCCTTTGATGTAAAACTAATTCCTAGTAGAGGTTTCATCCTTTTCATCTCAAAAAACTAGGAGGATCCTCCTTCTCTGCCTCCAAGGACAAACCTCCTTGGGTTCTAATGCAATAAGATGAGTTGCATTTGATGTATTTGCTTATTAAATCTCCTAAATAATTTCAAGGAAAACCTGAATTTATGAAATGCTTTGTAAATACTTTAAACATCCAGACAAAATATCAAAACTGTTTCAAAATGGCTTGTGATCAACTTCCATCTGCAAACTCCACCCAAACTGATATGTGTACGAGCGTACAGACAAGTGTAGTGAAGACATAATTAAACATTTCGATGTTATGATGATCTGAAGTATTAACCAGTGCGCTCAGATTAAATCTCAAAAAAAGAGTGATAAAAAAGTTTGTGTGTCCTTTAAATTGTCCTGTTGGGATCTCTTGTCTTTGTGGTGATTTACAGAATGTGTCCACTCTCTTGTGTCTCACTGTGACAGCTTGACACTTTAGTTATAAATTGCAGTCTCAAATATCCATAGATGTGAGGTATGTCTAGGGGGATATTATGCATATTTGTAAACTTAAAAAATGTAAAATAAAACATTTGTCTGATGAGATGTGTTTTGCCTTTTGAGATGAAAACTGCTGCACTACTTTGTCAGCACAAATATGCACATAGTTGAGACTAAAGCATCATTGAGCATGCTCCTCTGGGGCTCGTGGCAGCACAAGTGATTTATTCTCATATCTAGGGTCAGTCCTGTTTTTCAACCTGCATCATTAGTTTACAGTTTTTAAAACTTTTAACAAATGCACATGGTCATGAGCGGTGCATCTGCCTCACTGATAACATTTATACTGAGCACAAAGGCTTCAGTGACAGAGTACCACATGCTGCATCAGCAAAATGACAAAAATAGGAACGCCATTAGATTCATTAATATATTTGTCATCCACGTTCATGCAATGTGTGCAACAAGTACACTGTCTGATAAACAAATTAAGTGTCTTTGTAGTTGTGACAGTTATGCAGAAAAAAAACAAAAAAAAAACATTTTGCCAGCATGATGTGTTGTTTGTCTGAAAGGTCACGTACATCAAGAAAGGTGTGCCCCAATAACAACTGTGGAAAATGATTTTTTGAGATGCTGTTGCTGGTGACAGGCTGCTCTCAGTGATGGAACAGCCATCATCATCAGTGAATAAGACAGGCCAGGCAGAGGTTTGTCTGTCGAAGAAACTCGTGAAATTACCAGGTGTCACCTAAAAGTCTCAGCTCTGTTTGACTCTATATGTAGGATTTTGGTCTTGCAGTAATAGTGTTTAGCGTGAAATGTACAGGTTTCTTGATGTATTTATAAAATATATTAAATAGTTATTTTTGAATAAATTTAAATAACTTCTCCATTAACATACCATTTTCTTCAGTTCAGAATAAAGCCTACGGTGACAATGCATGTAGTTAGTGCTTCAAACTCATCTTTTCAAACTTGCTTTTAGCTAGAAATATATATTAGTACATATTTTACCTCACCCATGTATTCATTGTAATTTATTTACTATTAATTATATTTGTATTTTAAGTATTTTATGTTATGCAACACTACATACTGTATATATATATATATGGGTGTGTGTGTGAGTGTATATACACACACACGTTATACACAGAACAACCAAACCACAAGACAGTTTTATACAGTCAAACTCAAACCTGTGAAAACACAAGATTCTTTTTATGTCTTTTCCTTTGCTTACTTAAAACCTCACCAGAAAACTCATTTTATTGTAAGGCTTCCTCATAATCTTTATTCATTTATTAACTTTATTCATTTTTTTATATTGGTTTAATATCATATATGTGTTTATTTGGCATATAATTCTGTCTCATGTTTCTTTTATGTCAGCACTTAATTTTAATTTTGAGAAGTGCTACATAAATAGACATTATTATAATAATTATTTAAATGTCAAAGCAATGGCAATCACCAATCTCTACAGACACATTTTAATAGCTAACGGATAAAAAAACAGACAAACAATGGACTGCTCGCTGCATTCACCAAAGAGCTTTCTGAGGGGGGCTATGACCCATCACTAATTATTTTGAGTTTAGCTCAGTTTGGTTTGCCGTTCTCAGTGCCAGTGTTGCTTCGGTCTGTTCAAACACTGGTCCACTCCCTGAACACACCACTGCAACCCTAAGGAGGGTTAGTCTTACAGCTGAAACACAAGTTTGCTGGTTCAGTTATCTTTTTTTCACATTTCTGAATGAACACTAGTGAACCTCTGTACTGTCAGTTAAAGCAGCTGAGGTGTGAATATGCACAGTGTTCTTACAGGTGTATTTACACCAGTGTTCTTACTGTATGATTTCAAGTAACATCTGTTAAATTTGTCTTTTTTTTTTTGGTTATTTGATTCTGAAATGGTTCTTGAATTCTTTATCTGATTAGTAACAGCCTCAACCCAGATTGACCCATCCTTTAGAACTATGGATACAGGATAGGTACATTAATATGATGTACCTCGCATACGCATGAAGGTCACACTTCCAGAAATATAACAAATTGTCACAGATACTTTACATAAAACATAAATTGCTGTCCTCTACATTTTCTCATGTCCTCTGCAGTCTCTTTGTGTGCCTCTCAGCCCAGTGAATTTCCAATTCACTTTCCCTGCCCAGACCTATTTCTCATCTTCGTTTCACAGCTGTAGCATCAAAGGTAGTGTTTCTGTGTCCATTAAGCTTTTAATGCTGAGGAAACAATCCATTCTCTCACAGCAATGTCCCCATCACTGTGCATTACCTCTGACCCCTCTCTGCTGGACAGCTTTCCTGCTGTGATTTTCAGAGTTGAAAGGTGCAGACTTAACAGGCTCTTGGTATAGCCAAAAAAAGGTTTGTTGGATTTGACATCTTGGTCTTGATAAAACAGAACAACTTTTCCCAGTAGTAGTCACATTTTGAGTCACAAAAAAGTGCAGCTCTGCAGAGGATTTTGTTGCCTTTAAGAGCAACGGGAGAGATTTGTGCTACTAAGAAAGAAAATAAGAAAAGGAAAAGCAACTTCTGTAACTTTAACCCCAGTGATTTTGCTGAATCTTAATGATTTTCAATATGGTGATGATTCCATGTACGCTGCAAAAAAAAACAAACAATCAGTAATCAGCAAACATAGTTGTTGACATTAAAAATAAAACATATTCCATCTGCCTTGTTAGCAGAGAGAGAAAAAACACTGAAAGGATGCTGTTTTTTTAAGAGTTAAATGTGTGATAATGTGAGGCTTTCATTGAAGAATAGATGTGGGGGGGTTTTATTCACAAAGAGGTGACAAATCCATTTTTCAAAATTCAACTGAAAACACAATGTTGCAATGGGGTGAACACACAGATCCTCAAGTGAAAGCATAATTACACCAAATAATGTGCAATCATGCCAAGCTCCTCTCTCCCTCTGTCTCTCCCCGCCTTTAAAACCATCCCAAATCAGTTTTGTATGAATGTGTAATTATTTCAGCTGCACTGAGGAAAAAACAATTGGCATCCTGCAATTTGCTTCCTCGTTGGAGGCAGTGTACATCTGAAAGCGGGGTTCGTTTCGGCAGCCAGCATTGTCGCCAAACATCCAAAAAACACTGGCACTTTGTTGTGTTTCTTCTCCTCACACTGACATCTGTGGGTTTCCGGTGCTTTCATTAACAATGACTATTTGGGATGTGAGTGAAAGATAACAAAATGGGTTTTTTGCTCAACCTAAGGTGACTGTGTTCTGCTATGCAACAGTAAACAATCAATTTGAAATAATTATAGTCCTTATTGAGCTGAGTTAGTGGGTATTTAATATTGTCACTCTTGCATATTGTGGACTCTGAAAGTAAATAGCTCTCTTGACTTCAAGTGTTTAATGGTGCATTGCTGTGTGAGAGTAAATGTGCATTTTACCTGAGGAATATGTCAGGTCTGTATTTTACCATTGTGTAGCTTTGAGGACACATCATTGAACCAACATCAGTTCTTGGCAATTCTTGATAAAGTGCACATCATAGGCTTACTGATGAGATATGGGCACATGTCAGAGGAGAATCTCTAACAGCATTGGCTTATCGAGACAACATCTGTCAGGGCCTCCTGAAAAGATGTGACAGGGGAAAAAGGAGCACAGAACCGGTACAAATCAAATATAATCAAATGAAATCCTGTCACCGAAAGTGCATATTCTCATCAATCTCATAATGTAGACATTATGAAAAAAAAAAAAGTCAGCGATAACAAAACACATCTGTCTCGCCCCGTATGGAGAGTACAAAAGACATGTTCAGTAATGACATAGCTTTTGATTTGATCTTTTTTGATGTTTCTCCTGGGCCACATTTATAGTATATCATTGTATTTCTTTGAAATTACCTTGTTGTGTAATATATTCTTTGTGAGTTTATTACATGACAAGTCCTGTCATGGTCCAGACATTAATAATATTCTCACCTGGTGTGATACAGTGGTTACTGACCTTGGGAAAATGCTATACAAATATCCTTACCTCATCTTGTCCTCCAAGTATAAAAGCCAGGTCTGGACTGTTGAGCTCAAATACTGTATATTATGAAGACATTATTACATTAAGAAGACAGTGATTATGGTGCTAGTATATATAGTATATAGTAATAGTAATGTAAACAAACACATTTAGTTTCACTGATAGACTTCATACTCAGTGACAGATAATGTGTTATTGTAATATTACAATGTAATGTTCTAATTACACATTGTGAATGTTAGTAAAAAGTTCTGTGTGGTTGAATTTGTTTGTTTGGTCTTGAGTTGTGTCTGCTGAACTGTCTCTCAGGCTTTGACAAGCTCCAACAATCAGAGGGTTAGGGCAGCCTGTGTGTAGCCTGAGAAATGAAACTCAGGAACAAAAGAGTTGCTTGAGCACTCACTGTTGCTTATAAAGGTTTTTGCTCCTCTCCTAGTAATCTGGATTATGACAATTGGGCAGTAAGCGGGCCTGGGAGACTCTCAGCGGACAGCTACGACCTGTAAGGAGAAGATCACGTGACCACCGGAAACAGTTGAAGGTGTTAGGCTAGTTTTTCGGTAGCCAAACGGTTTCGGTAACTTTTTACTGGAACAATGCAAACATGAAACATTTATAAATGTTTAAATGTTGAGAAACTAAACACATATTCATTATGAATATTCATACAAACATGATGTCAAATTCATCAAATTTCAAAAAACACATTTAAGGAACCCTTCAGTATTACTTTCCAATATATGTATCATGGTTCTATTAACAGAATTTTCCATCAAAGTTTCTAATCTGTGGATTTGTTGCCCAAAAAAAGACTTCCAACTCTGATCTGAATATCTAATATTGAAGGAGACACAGTTCAATTCCAGCGTAGAAAAATCACACATGACAAATGTAATTCTTAACAATCATTTCCTATTATGATGTAAATTTTTAAATTAAAAACTCAACATCTAGCTCAGCTACCCACGTCAGTCATATGATCCTCTCCTTGCAGGTCGTGGTTGTCTGTCTCCCAAGAGAGCACTGTTTAGAGAGATCCAAACTGACCCTACAAATGTATAAGGGGATGAAAAAGGGATTTTGAAATGTGAGGGGCACATGTCCACTTGCTGTCAATAGAAAAAAATAGAGTTGACTTTCAAAATAAAACATAAAAAGACACAAACACATACCTGAGAAAACTTTTTTTTTTTCAAATGGAAAACATCACATATTGACCCCTTATTTTAGCTTTTATTGAATCTGCCTTGTTTATTTACCATGCTAGGTATTTGTAAGATTACAGGTAAAGTTACAACAGTGATAAGTATTAGCAATTGTGTGATTTATTTTTCAGATCTTTTGTATTGTGATATCTGCTTTGCTGTCTTGGGTATTTAAAAATTACCCTTCACCTCTACAAGGTGAAGGGTAATGGTTCCTGGTAATGATTCAGCAATACTTTTTAAGAAACTAAGAGCATATTAGTTGCCTCCTCACCCGAACAAGCCAACATGTTTGCATATAAATGAGTGTTTTACCAGAAAAAAGCTATGCATCATTGCCATGGTGGATTAGCTTTTCTTTATAAAAGACATCATCACATGTTGAAAGTCAATTCTGCAAATAACATTCAACACGTTCTGAGTGTTCTTTAATTAATATGCCCCTTAAAAATGTGTTATTAAAATGTGCATGCATAAAAGCCGGTTCACACACACATAATCCCACAAATACATTTTCACACATACACAGGCCATCTGGCAATTCTGGCAAATGTCAGAAGGTTTTCTCTGGGCCGTGGCTTGCAGAAAATCTCTTGGCAAATGAAAAAATAGGCAAATATTTGTGAAGGAATATGAAAGCTTCAGGGCATGGCCATTTCTCTGACTACAACATCATCAAGTGCTCAGTTCAGTGAACCCAATTTATAGTGGTAAAGAGGTAATCAATGATTCAGTGATGGCTATTAAGTACACAAGCAGGAAATGGCTTCAGTGACCCTCATCAGAGTGGAGCAACAGTTTAGACGTGGCACTTTACACAAATGCATGTGTTTTTGTGGAAGGACCACAAAGTAAAACGGTGAGGTGTGACTCTGTTTTATGGCCATATGAACAGTCCTCCATGCATACATCACTGGCTAAAAAGGTGATCCTGTTATACGCCTCAAGTACTGTACATTTACTTTTCTCATCATGTTTTCAGTTGATAAATTTGCTTTGTCAAACCTAAATTAAAAACTCCCTTCCTTTCCTGTGTTTTGATTGATTAATTTTCTCGACTGAACATTTATCTCTTTCATTAATTTTGAGGTAATTATCTGCATCTACACTGAAGCTGTGGTATATGTTTTATTTCTTTATCTATTATTAATCTCTCAGTTTCTATTATTTTATTTTATTTCATCGGATTTTAATTTATTTCTCTTTCTGTTGTGTAATTCATTTTTTGACTTTTAAGCCTCATGCAAAACAGTGAACTGGTTGAGTGTTGCTATACAAATTAACTTAGCATGTGACAACCTTTTTTTTAGGACTTCTTGGGAAATGACTTTACCTCCTAAAGAAAATCATTATTTTTACCATGCGTTCCACTTGTTCTTCAGTCTGACAACAGACTGAGGACTAGGTAACTGTGGAAGGCAGGTTTGAGTTGACATGCTTCACAATGCTTCCTGTCAGTGAAAACATGGTTATTTAACTGAAAAGTGACAGATGTGATACAAGCAAGAATTACATGTTTCAGATTTTACGCTACAAATCACACAGAAAGTAAGCCTGCTTCCCTTCCACCATTGCGAGATGTATTAAACATAACCTGAAACCAAGTGTCAACATCAGCATAATACATTAATAATTGTAGGTAGGTAGGTGGTATACACATATAACTCTGTACTTGAGAGGATACATTTAGCAAAATTCCATATTTTTAAAACATAAAAGTAAAAAAAAATGCCATGAAAACCAAATCCAACAATGAAGTGATCCCACTAACATGTCTCTTCATCCAAAGCCTGATATTTCTCATTCCTCTGTGACATAGACCTTCATTATTGTATAAAATCTGTTCCTTTATTACCATGAACATCAGCAGTGTTGAGTAAATCCCACTTATACTGTCACAGTGAATATATAATAAAATAAAATGTGTGGTCATTAATCTGTGCTTGACAAATAAAAACAAAATTTACTGCTGTTTGAGTAACATTAACAACAGTAGCTTGTTGGTTATTTCATAGCTCAGCAGCTACTTTTTTTAAATTCTAAAGATATTCCTCAGAGAAAAACACACAACTAGGTGAATAATATAATGACAGACAGTCTTTTTCTGCAGTCTAGCGAGCAGGAGTTAGCTAATATTGCTAAAATTGATTCTCTGCTTTCATAAAAATAATAATCTGAGCTCACAACCCAACCTAGCTAACCTAGTCAGCCGGTTAGGTGGGTAGCATGTGCAGCCTTTTTAAGATGAATGAATGGAGAGTTGTGTTAATTTACAGCAGCAGCTAAACCAATTCAGAATTATTTTGTTATTTTTCTAACTAACTGTAGCTTGGAGCCAACTGGCTAAATTTAGTAGCAGTTGTTGATCTTGTTTGCTTAAAGATACAGTGAAATAAAAAAAATATGTTCTAAAGGTGTGGCTTACTGTGTAAATTGTTCAGTTAGGCTGTGTAATATTATCATGGATGTATCATAAAAACTGGATAATGGACTCAAAGATTGAATGAAAATTGATAGCCGAATGAATGAGCCAAAAAAGCCTCAAGGTTTGTTTCCTCATTGTGCTGCCCACTGCAAATGTGAATTAATATGTTTTTAGCCCATTGGCCCCACTTGTGTGTTCCCAGTCAGCCCATAGAGTACACACTGCTTTGACACATAAAAATACCTGCGGGAAAGTTTTACAAATATAAAACAGTCATAATACAAAGAGTATTAAATGACCTTGTATGCAGTTCAAGGTGTCAACAGCTTTTCAGATGTATCTTTTATTTGGTGATTGGTGTTTTTGAGCAGCACTTTTGTTGCAGTACCACGACTGGCCACAGGGAGAAATGGGAAGCAAGGTGTGGCAGCACTGTATCCAGCTCACTTAATACATCCATGCATGTTACATTCTATATGTCAAAAAATCATTTTTGAGTGGCTATTTTTATATATTCTATCAAAATCCCTCTCTTTTCTCTTCCTGTAAAACATAAAATATATTTTTGGTGGCTCTCCTCGAACTAAGGGGTGTATACATAAATCAAAATATGTTTGGACATCAGTTGGCAATAAATTTCCAGTGAATGTGGTCACGGTCTTATTCATTAATTTTTCCCTCATCCTCAACACTTTTATTATACTGAGCACTTTGGGAGCTCCATTAATGTCAGATATTTGCTTTAATGCATTAAGGAGCTATAGATGTTTCTATTAATATGCAAAATTATGCAGCAAGGCACTTGAACACCATGCCCATGTTCTAGGAGGTCTGAGTCTATGGAGTCTCTATTGTTTTTGCTTTATTATGTTTACAAGAATGTCAACATAGACAGACACATGTTATGATGACAATATTATTTCCCTCATGCCATTTACAGCATTGGAGAGATACAAGAATGAAGGAAAATCCTTACAAGGTTAGATCCATCAGTGATGATTTGGTAGTGTCCTCTTGGGTAGATCAATTCTAGCAGAGTAATAAGAGAAATAAAAAATAAAAAACAGTGCTGTTCATGCTTCAGCAGTATTTACACTAGTAATTATTGTGCTTTTTTTTTTGTTTGTTTTTTTTACAAATTTGCTTTTCATTATACATAATACAACCAGGCAGTCATGAAAGCTTCTGTGCCTCGTGTAGAGTCACTTGACGATTGGCAAACTGTAACTTGTCATCCTGATAAAACATATTACAGAGTTTTTCACCGCTGGTTTCCCACCAAGAGTGTGAAAATATCAATAGATGTAGAGCAAAGGCGTGTCTGTTTGATATTGTTAAATAAACACAGACAGGCAAGTCCGACATTATGAGGACTTATCAGAAGGAAGTAATTATTCTCTCATTATTTTCAGTTTTCAGATGTGGAAACCGTTGTGATAAGTTGCCAAACGTTTGCTCATGAAGCTGAGGGATCCTGCTGAGACGTTATGACGATTTGCAGCGGAGTGTTGACATGGTTGGAAATTGATTAGTAATCCACATTTTCATAAATTCAGCAACTGTGCGAGTCAGAGCTCGTCTCCCTTCAAGTTTGAAGAAGCAGAAAAAGAGAAAAACAGAGAAACAGAGACCAAGGCAAACAGAATATCGCTTCTGCCCTCCCCGGTGAGCGAGACAAATTGATTGTATTACTTCTGGCTGTTGGCAGTCATTATAATATAATGCTATAAAACAAAATACAGCCATAGGAGCAGCAGGAAGTTTATGCATCATAGTAGGATAGATGATGGTTATTATTTGAGAAGAACATACACAATGACTTACCATTCAGTCCGCGTTAGCCCTCCCACCACCACAGAAATGACAGCAGAAGGGGAAAAAAATCGGACTAATTTTGGGGTGCTTCCTGTACACAAAAGCCTAATGGAGACAAAAGACAACAGGGTTCAATGGACTATTCCTAAAACAAACATTTTCCTGAGAAAAGGCAAGTTTGCAAAATGAGGGACTAATGTTCAAAGCTTTTTTTGAAATGTTAATATAATAACTTCCAATTAATGACAACAACAACAACACTGCAAATAACTTGTGTGTAACTCTATTGGCACATTCCTGTCTAACAAATGAAAGGTACCTATCAACTAATTAACTATTTTCCTGATAATAATTATTACTGTCATCATTGTCAGGTTTTTGTCACATTAACAAGAGTGTTGTAATGGTCATTGTAAAGCAAGGTGATAGTGGGACTGAGTGGTATTTCTTTCAAAACATATTGCAGCATCTTACCTACAGGTATCACCAAATCTATAATATAGATTTTTGCCTGTTATTAATCATTGTCTTTACAGTTACAGCATTTGTAATAAAAATGATTATTTTGACTGTACATTAACATAAATACATTCTAAAAAATCACATGCCTAATTGAATATCTTATGTAGATTTGGGACACATTTGCAGTATATTGCTGAGTGCTTCCCCACTGGTATAATGAAAGAGGCTGCAATATTGGAGGGGGTAATCTTTAACCCGGCTCTCCTCCCACCAGAACCCGCTATTGCAGTCATACAGTGACTATATCACACCCTATTAACCAGAATGACCCAGAACCCAGGTGGTGGGGTACTTATTCATCTCACTGCTTCTTATGCAGCGTGGTGTAAACTCGGCAAAAAGCTGTTATTAAAACACTTCCTCGGGACATAATTTACCATAGGCCAGTGAGCGTGGAGAAAGGCCAATGCGTTTAGAATCCACTCCGCTGCTCAGAAGCCACTGTGAAAAAGTAACTGTAGGTCCCCGGTAATTGCTACAACATGGACCTATGAACCTCTTTAATTTTCATACATCCTGGAGGGATCAAATGATTGCCCTAAGTACAGCGTCAGCACAGTGTTTTTATGTGTGTGTGTGTGTATGTGTGAGGTCTGTCTGTGTTGTCGAGCAAGCCTACCTGTGTTGTCCCCAGCTCTTGATGAGCGCTGCTGCCATGCAAACATCGGCCCCTGGGAGTCGACCGGACCCGAGGAGAATGTAGGAGGTGTCGTGGATGAAATATGATTTGAATGCTCGCGTTGAAATGGGAAAAATCACATTAGAGGCAAACAGTATATGTCTCCATGCCCTAAAGATACAGAGGTTCATTACACACCAGCTTTGATGTATCTGAAGGAATTTCAATGTTTATTGTTGTGGTCTCTCCCGTCGCCGTGACGTATGCATTAATATCACACAGCCTCGCTGTTGTTTTTCCCTCTGAACTCAGCATGCAGAATGAATAACCGTGGCCTCATTTGTCTGCCTCGGCAGCTTTTCGGGTCAGCAGCGAAACAGTGAAGTGAATTGTGTCAGTGTGTTTTGTGGGATTTTGTCCAATTTGAAAGACTGGGGAAATCAATGTTTTTTTCATTTTCGGATTCGAGGCGTAACTTTGACAATAGACCTGTGGCTAAGTGAGTGGTGTCATTAAAGGTAGTGACAAAGATTAGTATTATAGGTATCACCTCATGTATTTTGCAGTGCGTGATCGGTCCAATCACTGCAGCTTAAGGGGGGCTTACACTCTCAACGCATCATCGGTACTCTATCAGCAATGAGAAGACGAGCACAGAGGTGACACAATAGCCTTTTAAAATGCTTTAAAAGCAAGTCTCTCTTCGCATACTGAGCAGCTTCAGAACAAAAAGCAGTATTCATCCAGTTGGTCACATTCTAAGTCAGTAACTGTGCTGCCATACTTCTCTTACATCCAATTAAAAACACATTTGACTTCTTGGCTGTCAGCCACCTTGCACCCTCAAAAACATGGTGGGATCTGATTCTAGCATCTTTTGACAGCTGGTTTAAAATGCTAAAAAGGTTTTCTGGACACATTATGATCAGCTGAGGATTTTCTGTGGCTTGAACGTTTCTAGCATCTTAAAAGGTTAAGGCATCTTAAAAGCCCTCTCTGTGCCATCAGTTTGCTTTGGACAGCATTACTGTACTATTACACACATGACGATTTGGCTTCTCACAGCTCAGCTTTCTGTTGCCACACCAATCTCACTGCCACTTAGAAAGCTATCTTCCATTCTTCACACTATATCACAACCCGGATTTTGATGAATATATCTATACAGTATGTGTCATCCATGCATGCTTGCTGCACAACACAGAAAATGCTGTGTCTGGATAAATGTCATAATGTTAACTGGTTGATATCTGAGCAAACTTGTAGAAATATACTCAGCACCAGGCCTGATCCAGGGCTTTTATGCTGTGTATGATGGCTTTGGATGGCAATCAGAGGGAACACAAACATTTTATTCACTCAAGCATCTGTAAAATTGGTTACAGGAAGGATGTTGGAAATACAAATTGCAGACAAATTACAAAATTGTTTAAGCAAATTATCAGGATACAAAATATCAATGTCAGGTGGTATAAATTACGCAAAATATGACTTTGATCAAAAATTAAAGTCAGTGCAAATATTCTGAAGTAATAGTTTGACATTTTGGGAAATATAATAATGATAATGACAATAATAATAATAATAATAATAATGATGATGATGATGATAATAAGAATACTAATAATAAGAATACTGATTTGCATTTTCATTACTACTATCTTACTTGTCTCAAAATGAAGCTATAGTCAGAAGGTTAGCTTAGACTCCAGGAAGTCACTGCCACCAGACAAGAAACCATCCTGCTCATATTACCCTATAAAATCACAACTTGTCATTATCACACTTCCATTTTTATACATATTGAAGAAAAAAGCTATAAGGTTTAAATTAGTGCTCTTTAAGGGTACTAGTAGGATATTATTTCCTTCTTTTGACCTTTGGATAGAGCCAGGCTAGATGTCTTCTCTTGTTTCAAGTTTCCTAAGCTAAGCTAACTTCTTTGGGCTCCATCTTCATATTTAGCATACAAGTATGAAAAGGTATATAATGACAAAATAATGAATATCAATCTCCTGTTGCTTAAAGCTGTTAAAACATGAAACTTAATAGATTTGATGATGGATTCTATAAGGGATTTGAGTCATTCAGACATAAGCAGGCACCCCAAGTGTGAATATCACCATTCTGGGTCAGGGATAATTCAACACCAAGTTACAGTAAAAGTCTGGAATAATGAGATTAAGAAGCATACCACATAAGTATGATTCCAGCTGGGGACCACTGTCATCCCCCTCACTCTCTCCCTTCATTTTCCTGTCTATTACTACTGTCTCTGTCAACTAAATGTCCAAAATAATAATGTGTTTAGAACTTTATAAAAACTTCATAATAGAGAACTTTAAATGAGGAGTAAATCACCCCTGCAAATATTGCCACAATGGTAGGTAACATGCCAATTATTTCATGTTTCTCAGAAAACACAAATCAAAGTGGTGACAGCAAGATCTCATTTTTATCGCTGACAAATGCTGCTACAGTAATTGGTATTCACTCTAACATGACCTTCCTGTGTAGCAGTGTTTGCAAATAAGATTAAGTTAAACATAATTTTCCATACAGGACGGTGTTTACATTATTTTCCTCCCTCCTGTAGCTTTTTAGATGATTTGCTGCACAGAAAATAAGTGTTGATATGTATGTATAAGTGAGAGGATCTGTTCCTTCGTGCCAAGCTTATATATATATATGTAGAGAGAGAGAGAGAGAGAGAGAAAGAAGAACATGCTTTGGAACATTTGGGATATTTTCATTAATGAAGACAGCAGGGTGAACGTTAGCAAGCTTATAGCCAGCGTATCCGGGGGAGTTCAGCAATCACTCTCCTATCAGGGGGTGATCTAGCCACTGTGACCAGATTACATGGGGGGAACCCAAGAGGCTCCCTTTATAATTACTTTGCTGATTGGAAAAATAAGAGCCCTCTAACAAGCTCTGTCAATCAAGCATGCACTGTTTTCCACAACGATTATATAGAGAAAAATGTTGAGCCTTTTCTGTGTTATTATACGGCCTGCAGATCTCGTTGAATACCTAAAGGTTGGCCAATTTACCCATTTCACAAACAAAACAATGGAAATACATAAAGCCTGCGCATTCATAAACATGAGTTTCAGCTTCAGTGAGCCCATCACCCAACACACATGTTAAGAGGAGTGCATATAATTGTGTTTTTTTTTTTCTGCTTGCGTGTGTGCATATGCATATGTGAATGTGATGGTGCCTGCATTAGTATTTGTGTGTGTGGTTTTAGCCTGTGTGTCCAACACCAAATCCAACAGAAAGTGTTTGTTTATTTGTGTTTTCCCCTGTTGTGGTTCGCTCTCATACTAATCCCTATCTGAGGACTTATTCTGGTCCGTTGTTTGGGGTGAGACTCCAACTTGATAGCAAAGCTTGGCAGGAAGGAACAAAGCCTCTCGCTCTCCTGCTGGCATGTCATTGATGCATGCCATTAGGCGCCATGTGTCACATTCTTCAACTAGCACATGCAGCTTTCAAAAAGGCACCAAACAATGCAGTGCAAATAAGGGCCAACCTGCAGGATGGCATTCTGGGAAGATAATAAGGACAACCAGGCGCTCAACATGCAAGTGACTGAGCTGAATCTGCAATTCACAGAGGGTAAAGTTTGATGGAGAACTTAAACAGGGTGTTCTGTGAAGCATCCGACTGACCATCAATTCACTGTCAGCAGCAAACAGCTAATTTGTCAAACTAAGAAAAATACCAGTATTTATCATAATAGCAAGGTGGAAGCTGGATGACTCACTGTATGCTGTGTTTACCTAAATACAACTGGGTATTATGTGTATTTAGCACAGAAAATTGCAGGCCTCTTCTCATCCCTCTTTTCTATTTTTTCCCTCATTAAATGACCCATCAATCCAAATCAACCTCCAAAGCACACACTCATACACAAACACACATGTTAGATGCACATTTACCCTCTGGTGTGTGCACTTTGCCTATAAATAGCAGCCCAAGGATGCTACACCCTTGAAAAAGAGGGTCTTCAGCTGTAGAAATGACAAACAGAAAAAAGCTGCTGTCTTCAGATGTTGTGAAAGCATTGGAAGCAACATGGCCCCTCTGAAAAATTCATATTGTTTTGCGTAAGGCTATAACACCCTGGCAAATAAACAAATCAAAAGAAGACAAAACAAGTGGCTGTGATGAAATTGGGTTGCAATGACACGTAATTTAGCCTGAGTGAAGCACCGAGAGACGTGGGAAGGACTGTTCACCCTTACGTTTACATCCTCTGAGACAGATGCTGCTGCTGCAGTGCTTACTCTGGGCAGTGGGGAGAAATTTAAAAAAAAAAAAAGGAGAAATAGCTGCACAAAAGAGAGAAAGAAACTTGTGCTCTTGAATTATTCATGGACAGCTCTCAATTACTGTATGAGTGAGATCCAGCAAAAGCCATTTAATATATAAAAATACAAATTTCCTTTGTATCTGCATGGCAAACTGATCCTCATCACCATGGTTACACGAGAAAGCAAGTGACAAAGGCTAAACATTTGTTTATTTGAAGCGTACTTTAGATTTCATGTCTGCATGTGATGTGTGCAGAGGGCCAACATAAAGAGCTGGTATCAGGTTCTAAGACAAAGTTTCTGTTATTGAAGTTTAGACCCCCTAAAGGAAAACTATCTGGGTGTAAACAGTCATAATGACATACATACTGGCACACGATTATTGCCGCTGGCTTCAAAAATGAAAGTACTTAAGGGAATACAAAAAGTTTAAAAGACTGGAAAGCTGATAAACTCACCTTCTAAATGAAACTGCAGACTATCTTACTTCCTTTTGAAAAAGGATACTGGAGCGAGATGTACTCTGAGGGATCATTCACAAGTGTGAAGTGAGACAGGCAGTTATGCTTCATGGAGGGGCAGGATTGTTAATGGTTGCCCTAGTACTATTTGTTGTTAAATATTTGTGTACTGGGAAACTAGTTAATAATAATAATATAATGAGAAAGTCATTTATAATGTCATGTGAGCTCATGTGTTGTCAGAAGCTCATTATGGTGGGCAATATAGATAAAATCTCTCACTAACTGCTTTTTCATATTGTGATAACAATATTTATTTTGTACATTTTCAGAAAATTAAATTGAGAAACTGTTTATAGATAAAGCAGCCAGACAGGAATATTTGTTTCTGGCTAATCTAGTGAAAGAAATACCTGGTAAATCAGGGTGCTTCATCACATTGATGAAAAAGTCCTATAAATTCAATACTGCAGCATTGTCATAATGCACACAATACAACCAGAGATACGACAGGGATAGCTACCTCGGATCAAATCTTAGATTGCATACATCATCATATTTCTCAACATCCACAGTAAGCTGTATCATGTTGTATGTTGATTTAATTACGTGCATGTGATTTGTGCACTATAAAACTACATATCAACGAATTTGAATTATATTGACAGCAATGGTATTGAGCCCAAATGGAGTAACTTTTAATGGCAGACTGTACACTCAGGTGCCACCCACCACCTGCATTACTCACTGATACTTAAAAAAGAGTAAAGTCACTTTACAAAGAAAGTGATTTCTTCAGTTCTTTGCAGATGTACTTTAGCCACATATCAGTTTCATTTTACAGCAGCTACAAGATATGTTGCTTTGTGTTTGCATAGGTTTTAGCATGGAGTGCTAAAACCAAACTGGCAAAAATAGATGATTTTTGTTTTCTACCTATTTTCACAGAAAATACCAAAGAGAAGAAAATAATCATGTCAATATATATATGCATGTACATATACATACAATATATGAAGCTTACATTCTCATTGGATGCAAATTGACTCTACTGAATGTACATAATGAGACAAATTCAAAAATAATAGGCTCCATTTATTGTATTGTATTTCCTTGTTATATGTATTGTATATGATTTTCCTTATTAATAGAAACAGCTCAAGGCTCAAGCCCAAATTAAACTGCACAAAACACTCCACAATATGTGTGGACATACATTTATCTATTTTTAATGAGCCAATCTGGAATTTCAATACAGTTAACAATTCTGAGCTCTTCATTCTTCTGGATGACCTCCATTATGAGAGAGGACTTCACTGCATTGTAATGAACACAAATGGAAATCATATTTTTTTTCTTTTCTTTTTTTGGAAATGCTTGGTTTTCCAGTGTCTGCTATAGATAATTTTTTAAAAAACCCAGAGGCAGAATAAATAAATCAAGACTAAAAGTGGTTTAAGAAAACAATGATAAATGTATTAATATCTACAGGTACCACTACTACACTAAAAATGTGGGTGGGTAGTTGTTTTGTCTTCTTTCTTGTTTAATTTTTGGTACTCTGTTATTACATTTCACCAAACTAGCCTTCTGATTGGCTGCTTTTGTGTCTAAACTCCATCATGAAATAAAGCTGGAAATGAGAGATGAGACTACCTTAAATCATCTTGTGCGTCCAGGAGATTTATGCTATAAACTGTCGGAAAATAAAGCTTACATGGCAGAAACAACACAATCTGTGTGCAAAACATAAAAGTAATGGCCAATTCCGGTCGCATCATTAATCAATTTAGGCACACCAGGCTACAATGTCCTCATCAACTTTCTCTCCACTCAGAGGGATTTTTATGTATTCTAGCAGTAGGTTCCTGTTTTGCTGTAGCCTTCAGAATAATAGCCCTGCCTTGTCTATTCCCCCTGTTCGGTTCTTACTGAACTCATTTTCTATTCGCACACTCAAAAAAGTCTTATCAGGGGAAAGTTGTAGGACCATAGGGTGGTACAAAAATTTTAATGATGAAAGTGCCAGCAGCAAATTGTGACATGATTCACTAGAGTCTGCGAGAAGCTTTTTGACAGATGAGACAACCATCAGAAAAAAAAGGGGGGGTGCGGATGGGGGGAGGAGGCGTAGACCAAGATTCAAGTCAAGCAACAGATTTATACTCAGAAGGAGGAAATAAATGATGTTGGCAACTTATTAAATAACTCCGAAGCAACTTAATTTGTTCCTTTAATGATTCCATCAGGGATTAGGGTTAACTTTTTGAAAAAAAAAACCCTTGTGGATTCCAAACCTTTACTTTTTAAATGTGCAAAACCTCCATAAGAATTTCTTCTATTTATGCTACTGTATTATTCATGTGCGTACTAATGGCATTCGTTTCCTTAATGCAGAGTCAGGCCTTTTTCTCTTAGACATCCATCAAACTCATGCAGATCATGACTAAGACAAATGGACACGCTTACATTAACTATACATAGACACCTACGACTAATATTTACGCGTGGCACAGTTAGATAAACAGTTGCCTAATTGTGCTATTCCACAGCTCATAAAGACTCTCGGTATCCATTAACTTGAGGTAATTAGTCGTAATTTGCATCATTAAAGACAAAACAATAGCATAATCGTTTATGAATACTCAATCAGAGGATAATTACCCAGTCTTGATCTGCATCTTCAGGCTGGAGAGATGCAAAAATATGCAAAAGAGGGTGGGGAGTCTTTGTTGTTTGACTGAAGAACAAGGGCCTGCCCCCTTTCCCTCCCCTGCTCCCCCTCAAACACGCTTCTTCAGCTTTAACAAACCCTGAAATTTGGCTATTTAATTACTGCTGGCCCATTTTTTTTTTTTTTTGCTTTCTTTTCTTTTCTTTTTCATGGAGAAAAAAGGAAAGTGCACAACAAAGTAGATGCTTTTTGTCTTGTGTTGTAGCCTGACTTTTCAGACTTTGTCTGCAGAATGGCATTCCTCTTTGTTGGGTGTGGAAAGTGGAGATCATTAGCTGCTGAGACGACATAATGAGGAGAGCAGAGAGGAATATTGTATTGTGTGCGTGTGTGTGTATGTGTGTGTGTGTGTGTGTGTGTGTGCGTGTGTGTGTGTGTGTGTGAGATGTGTGTGAACATTCAGTGAGTGGACATACAGTGAGTATTGATGCATGTGTGCATGTCGCTGCATATAAAAAAAACTGTATGAGGTACATACAGTATATGCCTATATTTAGTAATTATGTCTGTAGTATTGTACTGCATCTACTTATGTATCTATTAGAAGGCAGTCCTTTACTGTTGATGTGTATGTACATATGCTTATAGCATGAACAGGATGTGGATGTTTTTGCAATTTAATTAGTAATATGCATTTTTTAAAATTTGTGTTACTTCTAACTGCATCCAGATATCTACTAATGACATTTGCATGTAGGGGCACTCCACCGATTTCATATGTCAAAAATCAATTTCCTAGTGTCAGGGGCTATTAATCAGCCTGTGAAAACAGTTGTACAGTGTCTTCTGTGGGTCTGAAGGAGTAAGTGTGTAGTGGTCTCCAAGGTGGTGGAGGTCGCGTGGCTCAAGTCTTATCTGTTTGGCGGCATCTGCATGATGAGATGCTTCATATGTTAATATCAATATATCTATAATTTTGTCATCCTTTTTGTCCATGTTGGTCTATTCTGTACACACAATATCTATTGCAATTGGAGACCACAAAGATTTGCAAGAAAACTGTGGGTGTAGAGTTTAAAAGAGATTTATGAGGCAGAAAGGAGCTTGACCCAAATTAGGGACTAAAAGTAAAAATTAAATTTTAGCTTCTGCGACAATTTTTAAACTGTCTCTTGTGAGTCCCCAAACTTAATGGAAGTATGACACTAAATCGCTGTACTCTTTTAATTACCGTGCTCAGACACCTCCTTTTTCTGCTGAAACAAACCACTCCTGTGAGTTTTGCCAGACAGCTGCTAGAAAAAATCTCTTGCCTCTTGCTCTTGTTCCCAAAATCCTACATTAGTGAATGCCCTGCTTTCATTTCTTTGATTCTATGCTTATAAATCTTGAATAGTTTTGATCCATGTGTTTTGGCAGAGTTATATCAATCTTTTGTAGACTCAGTATCTGTTTGTTTGAATAAATCAAGCCCAAGAACTGAACATGGTTTGTTGTTTTTTGGACAGTTTATTATTTTATGTATAAAGATACTTGATTAGTTTATTTGACATTGTGGGAAATCACACACTATTACAAAAATGTCAACTATGAGACAGTTAGGTCCATTGTCTTGGAGAGAAGTTTGTCTGACAATGAGATACTATGATTGTTGGCCCAGTATTTGGTGATTTATCTTCAAAAACACTCCTTACCTATAAAAGCTGCATGCTGTGCAGTTGCTAATTTAGAGTTACAGCACTGTGTTCATCCCAGTTCAAGCACTGCCCACAGAGTAGAGGGTCATTTAATATGAATAAAGACCAACAGAGAGATAACCACTCCCTCACACACACACACACACACACACACACACACACACGCACAAATGTTAATACCACGACTACCACCACACACCTGTACATCACCGATCACGCACACATATTCCACCTCCCCCATCCTAACCCAGATGGTCGGTCCAAGCTACAAAGCTGTGAAACACTGAGGCCACAGAGCATCGGTCCAAGGGATTCTGACTTCCCAGCTGAGCTTTTAACATGAGCAACAACGGCCCAGAGCCACTGCATATGATGCTATGTGCCAGAGAGAGACAGACAGAGAGAGAAAGACAGAAAGAAAGGAAGGGAGTCAAAGTGAGACAGATCAGACACAGAGACACAGCTCCCCACAGTGGAGCTGTATTGTACAGTCTAAAGAACACAATAGGAAACATTAAAACTGAGATGTTAAAAGCTGCGACACGTGCACAAAGCTTTATTTACATTAGTTATATGTACAAGTCATGTTTTCAGTCCTCACAGGTGTTTTCATAGTTCAGTCTTTTAATACTCCACGTAGGCATTTTTATTGCATTACAGCTCAAAGAAAAAAAATAAGATTTGTACAACATGTGTGGGTCCCTGATATGCACTTACAGAGCTGGCAACATCAAGTTTTTCACCCCAAAAGAGCATTATTAAATTACATTTCTGTATGTGTGTTGCGTCCTGATCTTGTTATTGTCTTAACTTTTTATATCCCAAAATGTTATGTGCATAGGAGTGGTACATTTGCAGTTCAGAAGTGAATAGGGCATGCCCTGTGAGCATTCTGTCAAACGTAAATGTAATTAGAGAATAGGGTCGACACAGCCAAACGGGGGTGAGGAAGGCTAATCAACTCTCTGAGTCACTCTCTGTCAGCAATTAGAGGGACAGCAAGAGAGACACAAGAGAAAGAGAGAAAGAGAGAGAGAGAGAGGTTAAATTGATTAGAAATTGAAATCCCAGACCAATGATTGTATGTTCAAAGAGAAGTCAATTACAATTCAATTGATCATTTTATTTAAATTTTGTATTGATTTCCTCAGTGTCTGAATCCATTTTTTTTCCATCTTGACTTCATCTATGAGAAAACTTTTCACAGAGAGGCACATGTCATATATTACATAGCCAAAAGTATGTGGTCAACTTAACATTAAACCCATATGAGATAGTTAAACATCTCATTCCAAAAGCATGGGCATTAATCTCCTGCTATAAGAGCCTCAACTATTCTTAGAAGGCTCTCCCATCCAGCCACAATAGCACTAGTGAGGTCGGAGACTGATATTGGGTGTTAAGGCCTGGCTCACTATTACTAAGGTTCCAGTTCATCTCAAAGGTTTTGGATGTGGATGAGGTCAGAGAAAAACATTTCTTTATGGACCTGGCTTTGTGCAGGGGAGCGATGTCATGTTGAGACCGGAGAGGACCTTCCTCAAACTGTTGCCACAGTTGGAGGCACTAAGATTTCTCTTAAAAGAAGAAAATGGGGAACACATATTATCTTAACAGTCACGGCAGAAAATAACTTGCATGTATGTAAATTAGGATTATTGATGCCATGATGTCATTAGCTGTTCTTTAGTCCTAAAAATTCTTCACCCATTATAATTTCCGCTGATTATTTATAATTGGGCATACAGTAATCCTGTAGTTTCTGAGTCTAATCATGAAAATGCACACAATTATGTTCAAAATAGCCATATTACTATTCAAATTATGCATTATAAATCCTTATGAGCATCTTTGCAAGTCCCTTACAAAAACAGTCCATTATAAAGATGAAAACATTCATGTGATTCCCATAGCATCAGACTGGTTAACTGTTCATCAGATTCAAATGAACATCTAGTGATTACGTTATATTATTAAATATTTTGAGTTAGCATAAGCTCTCTAACAACCCCCATGGGTCTGCTATATGTGAAAGTAAAGTGTGTATTTAATCCCACAGAGGGGACAAGCAAAACCAGACCAATGCGTAGAGATTAGTCCATCATCTACTAAGTATGCATGAGCTGCATTGGCATTATTCAAATAAGAAATGCCCATGGTGAAAATGCAGAAAGCTAACCTGTTTCTTGGAGACTCTGTTGCCAATTCAAATATTTGTAAATGGGTCTTTTCTAATGTGTTCCTTTTTACTGTGGATTTTTTTGCTTGGGGTTGAGGGCAAGTGGGGTCAAAACATTTTTTTTTGTCTTGTATGGGTTTTCAGTAGCTTTCTGACTTCTATTAGACACCATACAATACATACAAAATGTTCTTTTTTTATAAGAAAAAAAGATTTACTTTTACTCTGCAGACAGTATATGTGTTCCTCATAAGCTTACACAAGTAAGAGTCATTATACAGCAAAGCAGTTAATCAAAGCATGACTAATATTTCACATTTTCAGTAGATATCTGAATGAATAACAAGTTGAGGGTGCTTTTATGTGAACCAAGGTTGTCATTATTTCAGTATATTGGCCCTCCCATTGCCTTAACTAATCCTTCATCAATGGTGTATGTAAAAGAAGATTTGTATAAGCAGTTTTATCAAGGTCTCATTAGCAAAGGTGGGTTATTTAAGACAAACCTTGATGTATACTTTTTGAACACGTTTTTTTTTTCCCATCCACAACAGTTATACCATATTCCAAACGTACAGTGTATGTTTCATAATAAATAGGGCGAAGGGGAATGTCCTTCGGCAGCTCACACACACATACATACATACACACACAGAGTAAAAATGTGAATACACTGATGGAAGGCACTTAAGTATCTAAACAACAAAAGCACATTTAAAGTCCTTGACTGTGAAATGTATAAGTTAATGTATGCCATTTCAAGCCACTTTAGTAAAGGTTACTATCAATATTTCACATACTTCACCCAAGGTTAGCCACTTACCATACCTTAGAATACATTTTATTAATTGTTCTGACTGCCATTATGTGCAATTTGCACCAGGACTTTAAAGTAGTATTCATTAATTATTTCAGCACCACAGTGGAACAAGCTGTAAACACAACATTGATATATTATCACCTTATATAAAGATGTCATGGTGAGCATGTTAGCAAACAATGGCATCCAGCTGTGTAAACAGAGCAACACTGACATTTATTTAGAGTTGTATTTCTGACCACCTAATAAATGTAATCCCAATATTCACTCCCATCCTACCTTTGTTTTGGTCTCCACCAACTCTTGAAAGAAATGTAGTTGCCACATGCTCCACTATGTTCACCAGCAGTAACTTAGTTGGTGCAAGGAAGGTAGCGTACAGTACAGTGGGTTTATTATAGCTTTTTCACTTGAAACAGATACCTGCTGTTGCTGGATATGAAGATGACGAGAGCAGTGAGAGTAAACCAAACAATAAAGTAGTGGGCTGTAAAACCAAAACAATGAGTTTAAAGACGTTCCATAGAGATGAGGGGACCGCACAGTCATGTGATAATGTGAACAATTGTTAATCTAAAAATATTGATAAGAGCAGCTATGAGGATGGGGCCAAATTACTACCCTTTATAACCCCAGTGTTTTTTGTTTTTGACATATTTTAAGATATTCACTTTCTTGATTCTCCTTCTTCAATTATCATCAACTGCACTGTAAACCGTGACAGCTTGGAGTGCAGCCATGGTTTACTAGTCTGCCATGTTGTTATTTTCATGCAGGACACCTGGTCAGTTCATTATAATTACAATTATTGTTATATACCTTGGCTACTTACTATAGACTCAAAAGGAAGTTGTGTTCATGTTTAAAGTTTGTTGTATTCTGTTTATCTGATATGTTATTCACTCATCATTACCTGAACTACTTACTCCCAAATCAAAATAGCAGTGCAAGGACATATTCCCTATGTAGCCAATAAAAGTTACCCTTCTAAAGTGACCCACAAATGAAGAACAATATAACATTAGAACAATATCAATCACATTACAGCTGGAATGCTCAATTGAGCTACACGGACTCCAGTGGTGCCTGAAATCAATTTTACCACTTTGGGATTTCTGAGATAATATGGGCTCAGCCTTTAATACATTTTAAAAGCAGAGCGGGGTCTATGTTTTCTCTGTCTGACAGTAATATTAAACTCCTACATGTGACAATTCTGCCTCATCTCACTGTTACTAGGGCTTTCATTGGCTATCATTCTTGCTCTTGTGCTGAATCTGTGATCTCCACACAGTGAAGGGCTTGTTCAGTACACTGCAGATGTCTGGTCATAAATATGAAACATGTTTGATAGTATCAGGGCAGCTCAGATGTGTGAGTCGATCGGTCTTAGGGCGACTAAATTTGTAAACCCCTCACGCTCAGACACGGTGAAATCCTTTCCAACTATGCTTAACAAGTATCTTAACCTGGTCTATTATATGAAATAATGTACACAGTTGTTAAAGACGTAATTCTGATTTTGTCAGAAATGAAGGGACAGTTTGACATTGATGTAAAGTAAAACAAAAAAACAAACAAATAAAAAAAGTGTTGAAAAGACAAAAAAGCTGTTCTCCATCATCGTTAAATGTTAGGACAGCAGATAGGTTGCATGATGAATACCACTCCGGACTTCGTATCTGACAGGTTTTTGTTGTGAACATCATACTCTCAGCAACTCCAGTGAGGTCATTACAGATGCAAATCCCAGTCGCAGCAGTGTTTTATGACACCTGTTCTTGTTTTCCAGGCCGGCACCGGCATGTGTCCCGTCGAGGACTTGCAAATCAAGACAGAAAATGAGAGATGGGCAGACAGGTAGGCCTGCTCAGCTGTCAGCGTTGTCTCTCGTCTTCCTTCACTCCCCCCATCCTCTTTCCTCCCGATCACAGCTCTGCCATTTGTGCTCCTATCTGTCATTTTCATAGCCCCATCCCTCTCCCCATCTCTGTGTGTTAGATGAGGACATTGCACCCCACCTCTGCCTGATACTTGAGCATCTGCTTCTTTCTGCCAACTGTTGTCTCTGGAGAGTTAGATGCTGTAGGAGGTTCTGTGTGAATTGGGTCAAAGAGCCTCCTCATTCCTACACAAACGTCTGGTTCATGCTGAAAAAATAGGTCCTAATAATATGTTGAGGAATCATGGTGCTATAGCTAACCACAGGTGAGTAGCGCAACCATGACATACTGAAGAATCCTGCAGTACCTGCCAAGCACTGCATGTGTGATAAATAAGGTCTGTGAGGCAGGAATTGTATGTTAAAATAGGCCTATATACCACTGTTATCTGGCTGAATCGCAAAGTGAGGTTGCAATAGAAAAGAAGGTCTCATCTCCCATAGCTGAGATGACACACTGTAGATTTGTCCTATTTATGGACACAGGTGGGAAAACTTGACACAGTACATTCAGGTCAGTATCCCCAGAAATTACATCTGTATTGGATGACTGTGCACCTAACAATTAAGTGCCAAACTTTAGTGTCAATGCTAAGCCAAACTCATGTTCAGGCCTACAGCAGTATTATCAGGCATACCTTCCTGTTTGTCTGTATTTTGCACTGTAAACTAATGATTTGCTTGAAGTTCTTGTTTTTCAGACTTTCATAAGGTGTGTATGTTCACTGGCTTCAAGACAATCTCTCTAACTTGGAAAGCATTCAATAAGGGGGGTTTGCAGCCAAAATTCTGAAGTAAAACTTGTTTTTGGAAGAGAGAGTTTGAAGTTGGAAAGTAAAGAATGAAAGCTGACATTTCTGCAAACCCTGAGCTTACCTGTGCTACAACTCAACATGCATGGACTTGTACCTGTAGGGCATGTCAGGTAGGGGAAGAGACGTCTGAGCAGCGAAGGATCAGAGTGTGTTGTTGAGCACATATTCCTGCAACAACTTGCCATTACAAAATATACTTAAGCCTTTTTTGGCAACAAAAGCACATTGTAAGTATGAGCTCCAAATTGGCTTTAAGCTTTGAGACATTGGACAAACTGGTCGTCTGGCACTGAGGACTTTGATACTGTTGAACATTTTGAATGTTTTTACTTCCCCTCCGGTCTGCCTTGTTCTTCGGTAATGACTGACTTTCTCTGATCTTGCCCAGCCAGAAAGCATGTTGCTAAAATAAAACTGGGCTGTGTTTTGTGGATGGCTCTCTCTTGTCTACTGGTTTGTGAGCAAATGTTTCTGATGGGGTCCTGTGATCTGTACAGTTTATATTGGAAGTTTCTCCCTCTGTGCTTCTCAATATGCCTCCAGCTGTATTTCCCTTCCTTCCTCCCCTCCCTAAGAAATTCTTTGAGCTGAATATTCTCTGTAACCTGACGTGCCAGGAGGGGCGGATCTAGAGAAATATTCATGGGGTGGCCAAAGGGTGGCATGGAGACTTTAAGGGTGGCAGAAATATATATCATATATCATATCATATATCAGTGGCAGCTGGTGACTCAAAAAATTGAGGAGGACAGGAGGAAAACCAACACGGAATCTTACAACAAACTGCATCATACTATATCATTGTCCCCTACCTGATGAAATCAGAGGGGTGGGGGGCAATTTTATAAATCAATAAAACAATTTGCTCAGTGGTGAAAAGGCTGCTTCTTTAAAGACATTTAGCATATACATATTGTTTTTAAACAAAGAAGTGCTCATTTTAGCTGTGGAGTGGTTCAGGATGCATCATTTTACCAACAAAGTGAAATTCAAATTTATAGTATTGTTCTATTGTGACAACAGATTTATGTTCTCTTCAAAAACAGACATATCACATGATTTACACGTGTTTCCTATATATTTTCTTAGTATACAGAAATATATAACATACCACAAAGCTTATAATGTGATACAGGTACAGATAAGTGCTGAATACTAGAGAGATTGAACACTAAAAACATTCACCAATCTAAAAGTGTAGGTTCACATCAGAAAGTATTAATGCATGTATCAAATACTTACACACTCTTATATATATGCATGACATACAAAACATAATCTACAAAGCTGACATGTTATCACTTGTTATTCTAGTTACTTTAAGCTTATTACTCAATATATGGCTCAGCTTAAAAACAAACTGAAGAAATTGTCACAAGCCAGCAGCCAGACCTCCTGCACACTCATTCATTAATCATACAACATCAACAGGTGACTGAACAACCACTCAATTAAAACTGGATCAATTCCACATGAATGAGACAGCTCACTGTAACTTCAACAAGCAAACTACCTACAGCACATTATATGATCTCTGCTGCATTCCTGTTAAGGAGATAAATTCACACAACAGCCACACAGAGAGACATTTAACCATCAGAGATGAAATTAGCGACCAAAGAGACAGAGAGAGAGAAGCTGTATCTGAGTCACGTTATCTGACGTCTTCTTCTTTCTTTCATAGAGATGAAGTATAACGTCCATTTGTGGCTGTTGGTCATCTTGTTTGTTAGTTAACAGAACTTTGTGTCTGCTGGTTAACCAGTCTGATATCATTAGCAACAATGACAAACAAGCTAACTTTCCTGGTTATTTCTCCGGTTGCTTCTCTCTCTAGCCTCTACGGTGGCGTCCTGCTGCTGCTGCGCTGCCCAGTCCAGATCCATTTTCCCGTTAGCCTAGCAACAGTCCTTAACAGTCCTTCCATGGACGTATAAAGAGTCCTTCAGGACTGGGTTGAAGATGAAATCTGGAAACTATCATTGAACCAACGCAATGTCAATATTGCATTCTGGCTGTTGACTGGTTAGGGAGGACGTCCCCTCTTGGAGCGTCATTTTATGTGTCTTGGCCAATCATAGATTAGCATGAAAAGAAAAAGAAGTAGATTAAATCGATGTAAGAGATCCTGCCCTCCTCTTCTGCCCCCCACCACCACTTCAAACACACTGCCCTTTCTCCTCCTGCCCAGCAGGAGGTGTTGCTGTTGAAGCATTTTAACCAGAATTTCAATAATGGATTTTTTCCAAAGAAGGGAGAGAAAATATTTTATGAACAATACTGAGATTTGCTAATGGCTTATTTCAACCAAATATTCTTTTTTATATTTTGATCTCTTAGTGCAAACTCTTAGGCAGTGTTCAGTAATGTTACTTTTAAAAGTAACTCATTATACATTACATACATTATTATTAACATTTTTGCCATTAAAAAAAATCACTTTTTATTTTACAGTGTTACCAACTGAGAAAAATAACTGTTAACTGTGGGTACTTTTGCATTACTAATACAGGAGACAGCAGTACATTCATTTGTTGTTTTTGTTATTACCAGTTAATATTACCAATGTTATCACGTGGACCGATTATTAATAACATTACGTTATGAATATGACCGCTTAAATGGAGGTACATGGCAAAAATTCAGACATAAAACAACATTGTTTCTTGATGTTCATCTGATTCCATGGTGGAGAAACAGCTGAATAAATGTCAGTAACAAGCTTACTGAAGGCCAACAGATGAATATCAGCCTGAGCAAAGAGTCTTCAGAGAGTCTTCAGAGTTTCATTTACCACAAACATAAAATGACACAAATATCTCATTGCTGACTAATGTGGCTTTTTGTTTGGGGCTTGGAGCGAGTGATTTTAGTGCTTTTTAAACGGTGTGCTTTTGTATGTTGCACTCGCATAACTGATCTGAAATTTGGATGTTTGTTTGCAGAATGACCAGTTTCAGAGATGTTGGTAGCTGCAGACAATCTGGAGGCACTTGTAAGCACCGGTGAATATTTGGGTGTAGTCAGATTTAACATGTTCCTCACACAATAAAACACAAGTTACTATTACTAAACAAAACACACTTCAACAAAACAACCCCGCCACTATCCATCTGTGTTGCTGCCCACTAGAGGCGCAGCTTGTGACAGCTGGCAGCTTGCTGCAGCTCTCACTGCGTTCACTTGCACTCACACAGTTGAGTGTCACTCTTGAAAATTTCTGATCAACCACAACTTCTCATTTATATATTTTTGCCACCAAAATGCCACCCTGGTAGATCTGCCTGAGTGCCAGATGGTTTGTTACGCAGAACCATCTGAGAAGTCATCCTTGGAAACTGTTTGGAAAAGGGCAAGCACTTTCAACAAATACTTGGCAGGTGATTGGACGAACCATCTGTCTATCACAGTCTTACCTTGCAAAGCAGCAGGATTCACAAGATCATGTGATCACGTGAGAATCCTCATAGGACACTGATGGGCCCAAACCACCTGTGGTTCAGACACAAGCACATAACTTGAAGCGTGACGAGATGTATTCTCACGTGATTTTGTGATATTCTGATCTCATAAATCCAGCTGCCTTGCAAGGTAATATTCTCTGCACTATGGCAAGCCCTTTTAACATTTAATCAATTCTAAATAACAATTTCTTTTTGACTAGTTAGAATTCCAAGTCAACATATGAACAAGAGAACATCTATCGGTTCAGTTTTGATAAGTTATAATTCCAGGTTGACATATCCATAATTTAATTTTGACTAGTTGCAACTCTAATTAATGATATCTAAAACCCAGTTCTGACTGGTCAAAATGTTAATTATTGATATCAACAATACAATTCCCACTAGTGGAAATGTCAGTTGTTGATATGACCGAGTCAATTCTAACTAGTCGCAATGTTCATTGTAGATATCTGAAATACAATTATAAGTAGTGAAAATGATTTTCGTACTAGTAACAATTATATTTGAGATATCTACTATTCCATTTATAACTAGTCAGAATTGAATTTTAGGTATCAAAAAGGAATTTCCGCTAGTCAAAATGATGTACATACATATCCGAAATCAATATGATAATTTGGGCTACATATCAGAAATGAATATGGTAATTTGGGCTTCATATCTGAAATGAATATGGTAATTTAGGCAACATCTGAAATGGTAATTTGGGCAACGATGACAGACAAAAATTATCTCAAATTTAGAGATTTGATGGACTTTAAAACTGAACAATTAATGTATAAAGTAAAACATGAGATGCCTCCAGACTGTATCCAGAAGTTGTTTGAAATTAGAATGAGTCAGTATGAACTAAGAGGAATTTGCATGTTTACAAAAACAAATAATAAAACAAATACAAAACAAAGATATATATCAGTCAAAGGAGTTTATTTGTGGAATAGTTTGGAAAAGGAAATGAAAATGTGTAATACACTTAAAAAATATTTAAAAATAAGATGATTGACAAATATGAAACTGAGGTATGAACACGTGTGTATATGAATTTTGTTTGGGACCTTTGTATATACATATATTTTATTTTGTTTCTTTTTTTCATTTTCAGTGTATAAATCTAAATGGATCCGTACAAATAATGGATTTTAAAAGGGTAGGTGTAATAAACTAAGTCTTAAGCCTACACCTTTTCAGTCAGTAAAAACTTGCTTTGGTTTGTCACTGCTTCAAAAGTAATGACTTACTATTGTTTATTTATTATTTATTTACATGTGTATTTGAGTTGTGTAAGTTGAAAATGATCAAAATAAACTAAACCAAAAAAAAAAGAAAAAAAGAAGGAATTTCTACTACTGAGATGGTGGTTTCTGCATTTGACAGAATATTGAATGTGGTGAATCAAGCCAGACAAGAGTTGCTGCAGATTGGTAACAACATTCTTGTTCCTACAAGATGCCTGTTCCGTCAATCCTGACACCGAATGTCTTGTAAGCTAACAGTAACGTCAATAGCTAGCTAGCCATTATCAAACATTACTAGCTTGCTAATGGCAAACAGGACTGAATTATGTATTATGTAGCTAGGACACGAGCTAAAGAACAGCTTATACTGTATATAGAATAGAATAGATGCTAGCTAGCTAAATCTCGTTAGAGATTTAGCAAAAATATTAATGTCATACACTGTATGTAGCCAACATAACTGAGGAAAGCCTGTGCTTGTTTAAATAATATTTCAGTTTTATCTCAATGTATTAAACATCTTTGCTTACACTGACATTTTTACAAAAATAAAAAATATAAAGATAACTACAGGATCTAAGTTAAAAAACAAATTACTGGTGTTTTGCTAGTGTTTTTCATAAAGAGCAGGTCTTGACCATACTCTATCATTTACAGAGACCCAACATTCCCCCATGAGCAAGCACTTGGAGGGAAGGAAAAACTCCCCTTTAACGGGAAGAAACCTCGTGCGGCCAGCCATCTGCCTTGACTGGTTGGGTTGAGAGAGAAAGAAGGAGGGTGAGGGGAGGGAGAGAGAGAGACAGAGAGAGAGAGAGAGAGAGAGAGAAATACAGAATCTACTGATCGTTTTCCTCTTTTTCTTAAAATACACAGAAGTAAAGATATCAGTACAATAGACAACATTATAGTAAACTCAAATCTATATGGCACACACTAACACATACTACAGTCAATAAAACAACACCAGTTCTAAATCATATTGGTTAACATTACCTTAAGTGTCTTGTGTTGGGATGCTGCATCTTTAGAGTCCTCTCAAGAGCTGCTGTTGTTACTTGGGTCCTCACTGGTTTTTATTTCCGAATTGTTTCCCCCTGGCCACAGTGAGATCACTGAGATCCACAATACCTTCTGGCTGTCTTGAAATCTAGGCCTAAAATCAAAGGTGACTGTGCTTTTGCAGTTGTGGCCCTCACCCTCTGGAACTGTTTTCCCCTAGTTATAAAAAATGCTGAGTCAGTCGATAGTTTTAAGAAGCTGTTCAAAACTAGCCTATTTCATGAGCACTTTGTCCTGTAACGTGTGTTTGCTCTCTGTGTATTCTTATTGTTTTTTATATTGTTATTTCCTGTTTTTAACTTTTTTTTTTTTCCCCAACTGTTGTACAGCACATTGTAACTCCAGTTTGGAAAGGTGCTTAATAAATAAATGTTTACTTACTTACTTACTTACTTACTTACTTACTTACACTGATGATCCTCTTGTCCTTCACTGAAACTGCTCCTGTCCTCGCTGGTGTATCACTGTAGTCTGGATTCTTCACCTGGGTTCTGGTGTGTGAAAGATAAAAAATGGCAACAAGTTCTTGAATCCTACAGATGCAGATGCCTAAAATTACAGACTGATTCTTGCTTATCTGAATGGAATGAATAGAGATATCCAGCTGGCAGCTGGCTGGGCAGCTATTCTGAGTGGCTGGTATTATGTCTTGTAGTAAATGGCAACAAGATGAAATGTTATCTCAAGATTTGTGTTGGAATACTGATTCTTCTATCATTATCACTTGGTTAGTCAGCTTTGGTCTGCTTCACCATTGTCACTGTTGTGGTTTCCATCTTCATTAGTGTTATGTTTTGGATGATAGAGGTACAACATCTGTGAAAAATATTGAAAATATCAAAAATAAACATATTTTGACAGAAAAAGACCCCAACCTTCTCAACCTATAACCTGGAAACATATAAAGAGGACCCCATACCCAAGGATTAGTTTAAAAGCAATGTTATTTGAAAAAAAAAAAAAAAAAAAAAAAGATTATCATAAGTTAACCAAAATTATGGGAGTCTGGAGAACTGGAGAACAAAACAGAACAAAATGATGGGGGAAGTCTGGGCCAACCACACAATCGGACCCACAACTTCCCTCCCAAACTACCAAAACAGTGTATGAACTACACTAACAAACAAAGCTGCGAAAACTGGACTATCATACCTCCATCCTCAAAAGAGATCAACAACAAACAAGAAGCAAGAGAAGTCCTCCAGCCTCCCTTAAATATAGGGGAGGGCCACAGTCTAATCACCCAATTAGCACCTGAGAGACAGAGATGGAGAAGAACACAAGAAGGGAGGAAAGCATTTATGATCCATGGATGCTGACATAACATTCTAAACTAGACCACATGACATTATAATTGCAATAGCAGCCTTTTTTAACCTATAAGTGGAAAAATAAGAATGTAGTGCAGTACCTTAGTTAGGGTGAATTTGGAAGCCTGAACTGTGACTGATGTCTTTCAACTGTCTCCTTTTTGTCTGGTCTGATAAACTGGGCACACAGGTCCTCTGGCACCATTGTCTGCTTCAGCAGCTCCCGATATTGATCAGGCCCTTCCGCAACGTGATCAAATAACAGATCAAGGAGGTTGTCGACATAACCTTCAGCAGTTTTATATCAAAACATTGACATAAAATATTGAAGAACGCACTCCCACCTAAAATTCTTGCAGCACTGATATTTATCAAAAATGTTTACTGTTCTTGAGAGGACGCACAGTGTAATCTCCAAGGCCACATTTTTTGGGGCAAACTTTAGGATGGGGCTGTGGAATGCCTAAACTGACGAGGTCTGGTATGTCCAGCTAATTTTCTCCATGTCTTTAACTAACCTTTTAGCCAGGAGTAACTATTGATTCCACTGGGCATATCTGCGTCGTGTTCTGGCTGCGATGTGGCTGCCGGAGCTGATCGCGGCCACTATAGTCAGTGCTTGTGATTCCACCAGATGCACCGCAGTGTGTTTTAGGAGCTTCCCCAAGTATCCATTTTTGACAGAAGCCGCGTCAAGCTGTACAGAACAGATCAAGCTGGGCAGGAAGACAGACACAGAAAGACAGATAGAGCATAGAGCATCCTGTCAATATAAAACACCCTGTGCAGACTACATCACCATTATGTTATAACCAGAAGTCATCTGGTCAGAGGATATTTGTTACCATGGATGACGAGAGGTTCATCTTGGAAGTGGGAAATCAGAAGATTTTATATGACACAACTGTTGCCATGACTGCCCCGGTCCCTGGGTTCCTAACCAGGTAGAGGAATTGGAGATGAGGAGGTAGAGCCAATTGTGAGGAACGTTGCAAAAATAATTTTTGGCCTAGCCTGCACCAACTGGATGTCCATTATTTTGTCGGCCTTGAGGTCCATCATAGTGTAACTGCCCATCTTAGCACAATATCCTGAATTTTAAAGACTGAAATGCGTGTAACATTTCTTTGCTACTGTTTTCTGTAAATGAGTTTGATAATAATTTCCCATAACACCATCACATTAATACTTACCTGGTGTGTCTGCTCTCATATTACAAAGAACCACATCCCTGCTGCCAATAGTGTCTTGGATCAGGCCAGTTGATGGTAGGGAGAAGCAGGTTTCTCTGAGGCTTATGATAAGTACACTGACCGATTCCTTGAAAAATGAATGTCTTCATGAACTGAAGAGAAGATGAATTATGCAGTGGACACAACACTAACTTTTCACACATTTAAAATATCATGGATATTCATAAATCCTGATTACCGTATTCATTCATTCTCTAGGTGCTGTAACAAGGAATCAATCATTTTGTTAACTTTTATTAGTCAGTATGATGAATGTTATAAGATGTGAGCAAGGTACCATGCTGTATTGTTTAGAGGGATTACAGTACTCTTTCCAGTGAAAGTGCATTTTTTTGGTTAGTAGCCTGATCAGTTTGCAGTTTCAGTCATGGAGCATGGACCTGTCTCCTTTCATTCCCGAGACACCTCTGCTTTCGCTAAACAAACATTTCGAAGTCTGATGGGCTGAGCAGAATTTAATTTCTGAAGTAAATAACGAGGCTGTCAATAAAATAATTTTTTGTAATCATACCCATTACTCACCTGTGAGACATACAGAAAAGAGTGAACATCATAGCTGCAGCAAGCTGAAGGTTTCCAGCTGGGATCCTATTCACAGAAGGCTGGCTAACCCACTGGAAAGAATATTCACAATGGGGACAGCTCTGGTCAACATGCAGCAGGGACCTTGTGCCGACAATGCAACTTCTGGTGCATACAGGACAATGCTGAAACAGCTGCTTTAGGTTGTTTAATACCTTTCACCATCAATGGTAGTTACAGTAACCTCAGGACAAACCCTTGAGTCATCTTCACACACTTCATGCCTGGGCCTTTTCACTGGGGTTGATGATACCTTCGCTTGGAATGGAGCAGCATCCAGAGAACTGGTGTCACATGCAACACTTTTGTTTCAGCTTCTGGCCTGAGTGGCTGTTACATAAGCAACACAGAAATGATAACAACACAATATATGTGTCAAATACATCAATTGCTGAGGAATTTCTATAGGCAACACAGGTGCACACAGCAACTCAATTACAGATGTTTCTTATTTTGTTTATCTGCTTTACCGCTGTGTTAACACGGTGCTGCCACGGTGGTAAAAGAGGGGGCTGCACTAGATAACTTTAGACAATAACACTAGGTGGCAGCAAAGTGCTTGAATCCTGCTGACAGGATTTTAGGATAATAGCCCCTCCAACCACAATGTAGTTGCAATGACAGAGTGGCGCTGTCCGTATTTCTGCTTGATAATTCCAACGTAAGTGAAGCTGCTGCAGAAGAAACTGAATGCATTGAGCTTTCTTTCTTGTAGCTTAGCACCGCACATGCTGTAGTTGTGTATGGCACTTTATGTTCGTCATGTCTTAATTCAAGGCTCTCATATCATGTTGTTTGTTTGGAAATGCTCCTGTTACATCTTAAAAGTTATTACGGACCATTTTGTGTACACATCTAGTAATTGTTTTAAGTAAAATAGTGTAATGCTTACTCTGCTAGCTTTGCCATTTTTCAGTGGGATTTCCCATTGTATTAATATGTTGTTAGCATCATGCTAAGCAAGGATTAGTGTCCTGTCAGCTAGTTCAGTCTGTGACTTTAAGTGTCATGCTGTGAAACAACTTCATTAAAGTAAAAGGCCTGCAGTCTTCAACTGTTTCCTACTCAGAGAAAAAAAAAACAAACATATTGTTAAATTTAAAAGAGCCAAGCTTACCAGCAAACATGTACTCCTTCTTAAAGATCAATTATGATTTCTCATAACAGACACTAACTCATTCAGGTAACATTTAACATGATTCAGTATTAATTTTAGCCCCATCTAAAGTGAATAAACATATTTCCCAGGTATTGTTTGTCTGCCTTAACGATGCACTGTACACATTTATATAACTGCTGATTTAGTAAATCAGAGTTCTACTGAGTGAAACATGACGCTGAATTTAGCAGAAGACCTGCACTAATATATAAAAAGCCTGTTTTGTCAGATAATAAAATATTATCAGTGTCTGATATCCATTAATGACCCACCGCCATTATTTATTGTTAGGCTACCTCTGTCGTCTTTTGCCCTTAATATTGTGTATTTTGCTTGTTAAAAAATAATGATGTTTTAAGGTGAGACAACGCTGTGTTTAAGGTCTGGTTAGGTTTAAGCACAAAAACCATTTGGAGAGGTTTAGGGAAAGATCATGTTCTGAGTTAAAATGATCACAAGATATCACAGGCAAAAAACTCCAGGGAGAGTGTGTATTTTCAGAGCAACAGACCTTCGGAGCAGCAGCAGCCCCCAGGACCTACAGGATGGACACAAAGCTTTGGCACTGCGTTCACAGCTGTTGCGTTCACTGTTGCTGTTGACATGAACACAAATGACATGCAGGAGGTTTTCTGTGAATGATGAAAGACACTTCATCAATGGTATTTACCCTCAATTTGGTCCGTTATAGCCCTTTAAAATGCAATGACCTTTTAAAGTATAAAAAAGAAAGAAAAAAAAAAAAACAGGAACCAAATTAAATTAAGAAACCTGAATTTTGGTTTTCCACATTTGAAATATTTGGAGCTCTTAAATGTAGAACAGGAATCACAGTTCCCATACTACTTGTGGCTGGTTTGCATTTGTATAGCTTACAGCATCATCATTCCCATGTGAAAGCCGACTTCTCTAGCTGTGATAGAGAGGGGTCATGGAGGGCTGTGGTAGTAACCCCTAAAATAGACCGGTTGGTTATTGTAAAGAGAACATGAGACTTTCATGAGACAAATCTGAGAAGTATGATTCAATTCAATTCAATACTTTATTGCCATTTCATCAAGTTGATTGGAATTTGGTGCAGTGCAGTTCAAAATACAATACGGTCCATGCATACACATATAAATTCTTCCATACTGAACAATGATAAAAAGTACACAAGTAAAAAGTAAAAGGTAAAAAGCGTAAAACATTCCCACTCCCCATCCCGACTTCAGTCATTACATGCCAACCTAATCACAGACATAGATTAAAAAGGACAGCTGTATAGTGCAAATATAAAGTGCACAGCGCATGGCAGCCTAACCATAGTCATAGACATAAAGACATGAAGTGCACAGCACATAGCAGCCTGATCACAGACATTGGATTTTACGGAATGCAGAAAAGTGCAAGTGCAAAATAAAGTGCATATTACAATTAAAGTTGCAGTGCAAAGTGCAAATATAAAGTGCACATTACACTTTAAATGGAGGACCTTGAATGGAGGGGGGCACAGGATCATTAAGAGTTTAATCCTTAAGAGATCTTATCATTGTCTCCCCCTTGTCTGATTTATTTCTCTTAAATGTCCAACTGAAGCTATATATGAGAAGGTAGCATGAGCATGAGCCATATTTGAGAAATATGAGAAACAATTAAGAATTTAATTAATTAACTGTAGTAATTAATCAAGAATCAAGAAATACTGTATTGATCCTAAGGGGAAATGGAGTTATGTTACAGTTTCTTACATTCTAGAAGATAAATATATATAAGCATAGAGAAATTATAAGAAAAATACACAGCAGAGAATGCACAAACAATGAAAACCCATCTTCCACAAGCAGCCAAAACCTGTCTGTTAAGCCATTAGCTGAGTAGTTTTGTTGGATGGCTCAGATTCAGTCGTCCCTGTGTTGAGAGCTGAGATCTTTCAGCATTTATTTAACCTGTTTATCGTCTCAAATCTTTCTATCACTGCTCTGACGCTCACTTTTTTTCTGACTGCTGAGATCCTGCAAACCTCCCAAGCCGGAAAGTGTTCTGTTACTATGACAACATGCAACCGTGAGTTGTGATGTCAGCTGTGACTACCTGCATATTAAACAGAGTTTATATGCAGATTTTGATATTTATCGTGTATTTATTCTGTTATGCTATGTTTGAAAACGTAACGTCGTAAATCGTCGGTTAGTTAATGTAAATGTTGCCCATTTTTTTGTGTGTGGTGAAAATTTATAAAAAAAACACACAATCAAAGGTGAAATCTTGATTGTCCAAACTAATCATTGATTATATTTCTGAGATGTAACTGCTGACGATGGTTTACAAGTCCATGTAATGAATTAATGATATGGACAGTATAAAGAGTCGCAAAGCTGTGCATGATGGTCTCGCGTAATAACAGTTGTTCTGCTGTTGGTGAACCTCATCAGCGCAACACAATTAGTGAAACAACACTTTTTATTTCCAGTTTGTTTCATTGACAGGTGTACAAACTGGTGGAGCAGGCATCATTTTGATATGAAAACAACTGGCTCAGGGTGTGTCTTCATCCATTTATGGCTCAGTGTGGGAGTGGAAATGAGGCTTGTGCACATGTGCCCAGTTTCACAGTGACTGAGATGTATAAAACAGAACCAGGCATATGCACAGCTTTATTAATCTGACAAAAATAATGTGTATGCATATTTCTAGCTTTTGTGCGTACACACAGTTTTAGCCATGAATCTACACAGAGTTTTATGCATCTGGTCACTGGTGTTGATAAAGTTCCCCGCTGATGTGCCACATCACTGCGCACATCACTCTCATTATCAAGACGTACTTATCATTATAAACACTTGAAACAGCTGCAGAAACTGCCCCACTCACTGTGAAAATAACTTTACTGATTTTATCATATAATAAATCCACGGTTTGTATGTGTCTTGTTACGTGCAGCACCATATTTCTCCCCCTCCCTCCGATGCTCCACAGTAAGTTCTGCTCTGTTACATTAAAATACCAGTTTTGAGGAGCAGAAATGTGTGGGCTTATGCTCAAAACATTTGGGGCTAAAGCAGTAGCAGCCAGGACCTACGGGACGGAGTCAAAGCTTTGGCACTTTGCCCACAGCTGCTTTTCACTGTTGCTGAACATGAACACAAATGAGACACGGCAGGTTATCTGTGAATAATACACATCCAGTGTGTTTTGGAGTCAGTTTAACTCTGAATATTGAGGAGAACAAATCAGCTTTCTTTCAGCTTCTGATGTCTTCTCAATTACAAATATCTGTTCCCCCGTTGGGTCTGGTGTGTCTAAAGCTATGCATATCCCTTCTTTCACACAAATGTTCAGCAGTATCAGGGAAATTTATAGACATGACCAGTACATTGACACATATACCACTTAGCCTATTAATTTGCAAAGGAGAAAATCACACCCCTAAATATAATCAAAACAGCAAGGTAGACACTCACCCTTACTTCTCCTGGATGGCTTCACATTAGCTTGTACAGTGGCATGTTGCAGACCCACTGGACAAGTTTGACATGCAGTTTCTTTCACTCCAGGGTCGCTCTTACAAGGAGTCTCACATGCAACCTCTCTTAAAACACGGGTCTAGAGACTGTTAATGAAATGGGCACAGTACTGGCATTTTGCATGTGGTAATGTTTAATGACAGTATAATAGCTAACGTCAAATCAGTGTTCCCTTATATATCATTAATTGGAGAATAAAATTATCACATTAACATTGTATGATTAAAAGAATTATGAACAAATATTGTTGTCGGCAGAGACCGCTATAAATGATCACAGTATGTGCGTTTTTCGGCACACAAATTTTGGATAGTTAGCAAGACAATAATGTTAGCTGACATTAGACTAACACCAGCATTGATGTGTCTCGACATAGTGCAGTCAGATAATTTGGTTTACAGCTCAAAAAAACATGTATAAGTATGCAGTACCTCTGAATCATTGTTGGTGGACAAAGAAGTAAGCTACTTTCATTTGTCTTTGAGAAAGTCATTTGTATTTAACTAATAGATTAGAGGACAACACACTGTATTCCCATTTATCTCAAACAGGAAATGGAATGTCAGGGACTGGAACCACAGGGACAGAGTGACCCAGTCTCACAGCAGTTTGTGAAATAGTCACCAAATTGAATCTATATTTGAAATGGAATGAAGCCCACTGACAGCGGACAACCCAAAACAGTAGTCGAAAGTTACTTCTCAGAATCAAAAGAGAAATAATTAAAATTGAACATTAACTTCAACAGTTGCATAATTAATGGTGATATCCAGATAAATGTTAATAACCCCAGATAAATGTTAATAATCACCCCATCTTTGAGCATGCTTTCCACTGTGTTTGTGTGTTGCTTGGAAACCATTATGCTAAATTATTTCCAAATTTAACACTTTTTAATTGTTTTTATGTCTTTCTACTTGTGTTGCTTTTATATTCTGTTTTGATGCCTTTTTATGCTCTATGTAAAGCACTTTGAATTGCCTTGTTGTTGAAATATGCTATACAAATAAACTTGCCTTGCCTTGCCTAAAGGTCACTGAATAACTACATTGCTTAGGAAGAAGGATTATTTGTTATCAATAAATTATTGCATTCTTTAATGCTGTGTGTTTATTTTATGAAACCTTGCCAGGTATAGGTAATCACCATTTTATAAAAGCAATAAGCCCTGAAAGGCCATAGTTTACAGTGATTTTAGAACAGCTAAGAGGAGATGTTAGGCATGATGTGGAGCCTAATTCAGTGCTTGAGTGCCTCCTGGGGCCCCTTAGCTTTTCACAGCAGACATAAGGAGCAGATGGCAGTGGAGGATTTCCTCACTGATGAGGATATCCATGGTGGACGGCAAAAAAATTACCATAAAATTGGTATATATCGACTCCAAATGGCCTGAAACAAAATGGGCTGCAGACATGGGACCAACTGTTATGGAGAGCTCTTGACCTCAGCAATCATGTTAGTATAGTCAACAACAACTACAATTCCCTGGAGCCACGCCATGCAGCTTGAAACAAATCCACACCACAGTTGTAGTTCTTCCGGTTTAGGAATGTAAATAAGGTTGTAAAAAGATATATCTACTGAATATATCAAATATTTAGCACAGCCAAACTAGTGGTTATACTGCATCTAGATGATATGTGTTAAGAAAAAGTAATGATGTTGGTTTTATTTCAGATATTTTTGCCAAAACAAGCATCGAACGTGCCAACCGGCCACAATACAGTAGATCCACACAGTGACCATTTTCCTCTGATGTCACGCTCAGGGGAACCATACAGCTCCTCCACTCCGTACATACCGTCCAGACTGCTGCTAATGCAACACCACTAATACACTGTTAGCTTAGCCTGTTAGCACTCCTATGCCAATGTTAGTGAGTTTATTAAATCTGAATCTACAGAGCTGTGTGAAAGTTAAGCTAGCTAGCCTGATTCACTCAACACTCTTCATAAACTTAATAAAAACTCAGATTCGAATCCTGCTGCTTTGGTTGTTAAACTGTCTCATTCAGTGGGTCTGTCAGGTTTTATCATGTTTTATGTGAGCAACCTGCTTTCAGAAAAGGACAGCAATATTAAATCCCAACATTTTTGAATGGAGTTCTGCAAACAACAAGTCCAGTATGCCCACCGGACTGACGCAGACCATTGACTGTACTGATAAAATAAAGAAATAAAAACACGGATAAAATCTTGTTATTAAATGTTGAGTTTTGTAGCAGTTATAGTTAAAAAAAAACAAAAATAAATGAGAAAAAACTTCTGTGGTCCTGAGTCCCCACTGACAGAAAAAAATGTGGTGCAGGAATGAAACATACTTCCAACTGAAATACATTTGTTTGAAAGTTGTGTCTTGAAAAAAAATGAAAAATTGGTGTCCATGTACACGAATCTATAGATTAAATTTCATGACTATTTCTATTTCTATTCAAACTGCCATGAGACTGGGTTGAACAGAGACAGTTAAATGCTTAGTGTAACTTTTCTGCATTAAAATATCTAAAACCTAAACTGATCTTTATTATTCTTGTACATTTTTTTTCTTGACTACTACTACTGCATACTTTCAGCTACAAAACCATTCAAATACCAAAAAGTTCAGCTCTTTAAAGCCCCGGGAAAGGCAAATTCATCATTATCACTTAATGTAATTTGGGGTCTAACCTAGTTTGCTAATAAGCTTTCTAACCAAGTAGGGTCCATTTGATAGATTTAGTAGTTAATTCCATAGCAGCAAAACATTTTAGTGATTGAATGGAAAATAAAATGGTACTTGAGATTAAAGGGAGCTGTCAATCAAGCGTGATCTGATCACGCCCCCAAAATCCTGAGAAATGGTTTGAGCAGCCAGATGAGCTGTTTTTGAACTAGGTTTTCTAATAATATGAAAGTTTATTTTCACTCAGATTTTTGTGGATGCTTAATGTGTGTCATGACCCTTGTGGTGTCATCTGCTGTGTACTGTGTTTGCTGTGCAGTTTACCTGGTTGTCTGCTTTGTTTTTGCAGGTGATTCTTAGTACAACATTTAATTCAGGGCTGCAGCACAGCTCAGTCTCTGGCTGACTCTCAGGCACTTGGCTGCTGCTCCAGCTATCCCCTCTTCCCCACAGACTCCTTTTTCAATTTGGTTATGTTCCTTTAGTTCTTTGTCTTTGCTTTTATACACCATAAAACACCCCCACACACATCCTCCACTCATGCACATTACACCACTGATTATACTGAGATCCACATCCCATATTGTAAATATTTATATTTTAAATTTGTTTAATTTGATTTAATTATCTTTTGTTACTCCTGTATCATAAAAAACTTTATTTCTATAGCAACTTTTTTAACAATGTTACAAAGTGCTGCAAATAAAACTAGACAAGTAAAAACAAACAAATAAAAAGAAAGCAGAGACAATAAAATGAAAAGGATCAAATAAATAAAAGCAAATATCAAACATTTCCAAAAGCTTTTACAAAGAGAAAAGTTTTAAGAGGTGATTTAGAAAAAGTGTGCGTCTGAGTTCAGCAGAGTGAGAGTTCCATAGTGTGGGAGCCCTAACAGCAAATGCCTGATCACCCTTAGTCACCAACCATGACTTGGGATTAACCAGCAGGGTGCCATCCGTGGATCGTAATGGCCGAGAAGGCACATACCAGGTCAATAAGTCAGAGATGTATTTAGGCAAAAAGCAGTTGAAGGCTTTAAAAATGAGCAATAACATTTTAAAATCAATGTGACATTTAACAGGGAGCCAGTGTAGGGAGGCAAGCACAGGGGTAATGTGATCATACCTCTTTGTTCCAGTAATAAGTGAAGCAGCAGCATTTTGTACCAATTGGAGACAGTGGAGGGAGCCCTGGCTGATATCCGAGTGAAGTGTGTTGCAGTAATCAAGCTGAGAATAGATAAAAGCATGTACAACTTTTTGTAAATCAGCAAATGATAAAGATGACCTAATTTTAGAGAGTGTCTTGAGCTGGAAGAAATATGACAACATTTTGAAACAAAAAAAAAAGAATGAAGTATCTTACATTGAAATATGTCTTGCTTTGTGACATGCAGTAACATATTCTCCTGCCAGTTCTACTGTAGTGCTGTCTTTTCCCAGAAGGGTTTGAATTAGTCTGTCTTTTGGGAGGGTAAGAAAGTCTGGGATTTTCTGGTTGAATTTGAGCAAGAAATCTTCTCTAATTTCTTTTATTTTGAACAACGAATGTGTGTTTGTCTCAAATGCTCTGTGTTCTTTCTAGCCATTCTCTCTTATGGAGACCAATTTCAATAGCAAGTTGATGGTCACTAAGTCTATGTCGCTATTCTCCCACAACAGGATGTCCTCCCAGATTTACAAGCCAGTAAGATTTACAAGCAGAGTTTATTGGCATAACAACAGCACTGAGCTGCCTGTGAGAGAGTAAGACAGTGTAAACAAACTTGTGTTGGTAACTGTAGTTTGCAAGTTAAGGACAGAAAGTTTAGTTGAAGAGCAGTCTTGATCATTTGAAACGGTGAATAAAAACATTTTAATAACGTAGATTAAGTTAGTAATGGAGTTGGTCATTTCGTTTTTGCTATAGGCTGTCCTCAACCTTGGCATTGATTCTACACATCTCTGGAACCCTTCTGGAGGGATGAACACCATTCTTTAAAAAGATATTCCCTCATTTGGTGTCTTGATGATGGTGGTGGAGAGCGCTGTCTAACGCGTCAGTCCAAAATCTCAAAGTCTCCAAAATCTGCCAGGTTATTCCTTGAACCTGCCATTGTTTGGAAATAGAAGAGGACCCAGCAGGTTGAGCCTCAGAGTTTGAGCTAGCAGAGCAATGTTATCATTGGAGGTGACATGCGTGCAGACTCTCCAGGTCAGTAGCAATACATACGAACGCAAAACGCTACCATTTTGAGCTGAAAATTGCTCTGAAGGATGCACAACAACACACATTTGTTTTGGTTTAACTTTCACCGCTCTTTCCAGTCAGCTGGTTTCCAAAATGGCGGAACTATTTTCTGCCCTACGGTTAATATGGGACCAGAGCACCACTGCGTGGTGACACAGTAGTACTGCTACAGCAGGAAATAGTTACACCATTTTGGAAACCACCTTGAGCATCAGCTGTCCTTGATTTTGTGTACTCCATTGTTTTAGTTGCATAAACAATGTTGCTGCGTTGTTTATGCAGGCCATTCTGCCAAATATGGAAGCTATTCTGTGATGAATCTGGAAACCAGCACTTTCATTGATATCCAGCTTGTGCAGCTGTGTGTAACTCTATTACCATAAAAAACTACTGCTAAGTAGTGCAATTGCATAGCACCCTAACATGGCATACTTGACATTACCTTGTATGACTGCACATTGGACTTAGTTTTTGCTCCAGCTATTTTATATTGTGTCCCCCCTCCCCCAAACTGTCTTCCCTGTTATTTATCAACAGAGCAATGAGGTTTGGGGCGGGGATGGCAAAATTCCCATCTCAAATTATTGTTAACATTTACAGAGGAGCAATAGAAAGCATGCTGACTGGAAACATCACAAATTGGCATGGGATGTGCACGGCCCAAGACAAGAAGGCTCTGCAGCGGGTGATTAAAACCACCCAGTGCATCATCAGCACCCATCTACTGAGCATCAGTGATATCAGTGGTGAGGAGCCTGCATAGAGCCAAAAGAATACGAAAAGACAATACCCACCCCAGCCACATCCTGTTCACCCTGCTGCCATCTGGCAAGAAATACAGAAGTATCCGCTGTCATACCACCAGACTACAGAGCAGCTTCTTTCCTCAGGCTGTGTGTGAGACTCTTCAATTCATCCTCTGCACTACAATATAAAAAATAGTTTTGTTTGTGTGGCTTGTTGTTTGTTGGTCCATTTGTTTGGTTTCTGTTTTTGTGAGTGGCATTGGGGGGCTACAGACTACATTTCATTGTGCAATCTTGTGTTGTAAAATGATAATAAAAAAGATCTTGAACAGTCACAGACTGCCACCCCCAGATTCAAAAATACCTGAGAGAAAAGGGCATCACACATTATTTTGACGTCTGGCATATTGAAAAGGCTATGACATCATATTAATCTCTCCTTATCCTTTGACCTGTCCTGTCTGAATTTCTAATTTACAGTTAGCTTTGACGTGGAATTTAAATGTTACTCACTAGAATCATTCGCAATGAAAATTGTTTTTGTACTCCAAGGGTTGTCTAAGAACATTGAAAAAAATCACCAAGGAAAAGGAGTGTGAGGTGGTAAAAAGGTGGCAACAGAGCATCAGGAACCATCTCTACTGGACTGCATCATCATCCAAGACAGGCCCCGAGAAGGTGGTGAAGTGGACTTCTGTCATTAATCACATCCACAACATTGACGCATGAATACCCCCTCTTTCTAAAGTGTAAGCACAGTGATGTCATCAGCAGAGATGAGGAGAGGAAGTGGTTGAAGCCAGGTATACATTTATTTTCATTTTATTTATTGGAAGTATAAGAATCGTGTTATTAAGGCATATTTCTCTGATGTCAAGTTGGCCATATGACACCATTACATTTTCCATCCAAAGGCATTTTCTAAATTGTTACATAATAATTTCCTAGCTCTTAGGATCAAAGGCTTCCTACAAGCTGGAGAGGGGCCTGGCAAACAAGAGGTTCATCAAGGGTGTGGGAAAACTAAGCCCTCACCACCAAACAACCTCTCTTGAGGCCTTCCACAGCGTTGTCATCTGCTTTGCACCAAAGAGTGTGGTATACCCATTCACTGGGATGCTTTGCAGGTAATGCAGATGCTATTAAGTAAGTGATAATGTACAGCCAGCCATCATTACCACAGAAAGGTTAAGTTAATAAACTGGGTCTGTTGATTACCCTGTTGGGGTCATTTTGCTAGCTTACTGCATGTCTGCCAGATTCTACAAAGTACAAAGAAATAAAGTCTACACACTGTGCTAAGCTCCCATAGCCATTAATTTTATTCTTTTTCTTGGGAAAAGTTTTGATTTGTGAGATCTTCCCCAGGCCTGAGGATGATCTCACAGATTGAAACAGAAAAAAATGGCTGGTTATTGGGAGCTTGGAGCAGTTTTCAGACTTTATTTCTTTGGACCAAATATTGCACTAATAAAAGACACACCTGTTACATTGTTTCTAAGTATGCATTGTTGTTGCAGACTCTGTCAGCATTCTACTTTGATGAGAATGCCAACCGCCTAAAGTCAACAAGTGCCTGGGGAGATCCTGCCTTTAAAGTGGCCTTCCCTAAAGCAAAGAAGGGGAGAAACAGCCTCAAGCGATGGAAGATTGAGCCAACATTCAGTATGTAAATTATCACCATTTATTACACACACAGTACAACATTATATACTTACTGTTGTGTAACTTAACAAAAATTCATATTTTTTGCAAAACTTATTCTTAAAAACAAAACTAAAATATTCCACAGACTATGTAAATGAACTCATCACCCTCATATTTGAGAGTGTTGTCCCTGACCCAGCGCCCTTCACTGAAGAGCTAAAGAAGATCCCCATTCCCTAGAATCTTTGCTCTGACTTCACCGTGCCATCCAAGGAAGAGGCCATTGTGGGATAAGTGTCATGATTCAATCCAGCACAAGTCAAAAACCAGTGCAGGTACAGTCTGGATACTCAGTCCTTATTCGAAGGACGACACATGAAGGGATAACCACCCTGACCATTCAGCCAAGAAACCCCCAGCACCAGCTGACAAGACTTCTGTATGCCAAATACCTGTAACGACTGAAAAAGAAGAAATAGAAATGGTTATTACACAGTTATGCAGGTTACATGTTTGTATTCATGTATATATAATTAAAACTGCTGTATGTAAAAATTTCATGTAAACTCTTTGTTATCTTCAGAGAGAGGAGCCAGTCAGAACTCAGCTAGATAGACAACCTCAGGCGTTCAGAGCCTTTCCCAACACCACATGCTTTGAGCTGCTGCCAGAGTTCTACAACCTGATGCAGAGGAGCTCAAAAAGGAGTAGCAGCAGAAGTACAGACTCCGTATTAATAGAAAGTCCAGTCTAAGTGTCAGAAATGTGTAATATTGTGTATATTATGTGTATAATACCTTTCAGAAACCAAGACATTTTCCAGCCATGTTGTCCAGGTAAATAAATATCTCTGATTCGCAGAGGCCCATAATCAGCCCTGTAAGTATTCAATGCATTCTGCAGTGAATATGGGTTGAGGCAGAAATGTTCCAGGCCTGGGTGGTCCACCATGCACTGTGGTGGGTCAGGTAGCTGCTCACATCTTCGTCTGACCTATATAATAATCTGCTTAGCCAATCAGAGCGTTTAGCAGCAAAATCTGACCGTGTTGGGCAGGGACAGAAAGAGGACCCCAGAAAAGCAAGGGAAAATCAAAACAGCACTTTTTTTGTTAACACCATTACATAAGTCTTTAATAGACACACATAAATGACACAAATATAACTATAAGTGTTAAAATGTGGGACCTTTAATAATGGGCCCCAAACTTCACTTCCATATAAAAAGAATGACTCAATAACTTTGGAAAATTTTAAGCCATATCTTTATTGGGGGTTTAATTTGAATACGAATTGTCTTATACCGCAATTAAGCTCTACAAGCTTTACCTGCCAGTGCACTTACAGCCTTGACAAAATGTCCTGAAGCAGTGATAGTTAAGCCTAGGTATGTATACTCCATTGTATGACTGAGTGTTGTTTCTCCCAAAATAAATTGATCTGTCTTAGTTTGTGATCTTGCTTTTTTTTTTTTTTTTTTTAAATGTAATTTTAGTATTATCTAGATTTACCCTGATTGCCCAATTTTCACAGTGATCAAGGAATATGTACAAATGGTCTTGCATTGCTCGTTCTGTTTGTGATAGCAGTAATAGGTCATCTGCATAAAAAAGACACTTCCTTTCCCTCTAAGTCAGGTCCTGGGGCTGGAAAGTTTTACAGTAGTTTTGATAATTGGTCAATGTATATGTTGAAAAATGTTGGGGACATATTGCAACCTCGACAGCACACTCATGTTCTGAGCAGTTACATTTAATTAAGTCTTATACCTTGCCTCCAGTACAATTTGAGAGTAACTGACAGAAAAGACCGTTGTGCCAAATCAAATCAAAAGCTTTCCTGAAATCAACAAAGCAAGCATACATGTTTCCTTTATTTTCGGGTGTACATGTTTTTGTATTAGAGTAAATATGTGATCTGTTGTTCTGTTTGGGTAAAAAGCCAATTTTGGATTTACTTATTATGTTGCTTTTAATCGGATAGGACAGTATTCTTGAATATACTACAAAATAGTTTCCTCACTCTAGAATTTACACAGATACCCCTGTAATTATGGGGATTTAGATTGTCTCTGTTTTTAAAAATAGGAGTAATCAGTCCCTTATTCCAAATCACAGGATATAAGCCACTTTGTAATACCAAATTTAATAATTTTAGTTACAGCATTTTTGCTGTAACTATCTTTTAACATTTCGGTCCCAATAACTTCAGTGCGGTAAGCCTTTCCATTTTTAAAATCGGCCAGTTTTTCTTGTAGCTCTTCCGTTGTGATTGGACTGTCCAAAGCATTTTAGTTGTCTTTTATAATATTTTCTAATGATTTCATTTTGTCAGCTGTGGACATCTGATGTGTGTTTAAACCACAGTGTTCTGGATTTTGATATAAATTTGAGATATCGTTTTCCCAAATATTGCCATTCTGTATTGCAATGCTATCTTTATATAGACCTGGCCAAAATTATTGGTACCCTTGCATTTTATTAAAAATAATGCACCATTCACCCTGAGCAGTGTTGAAATTAAAAGATATTTTATTATCAATGCATGTCTATGTTTGGTTTGCAGCAAAACAAAATAAAAAAAGTTGTGAAAACAACTGAATTCATGCTTATTCTACAAAGACATTCCAAAGTAGCCTGGACAAAATTATCTGTACCCTTTAGAAGTTGTAAGAAATAATTGATTTGTAGTGATACTTTAAGCAGACTCTTGTGTTTTAATTAGTATGACAGGTGTTTCCAATCTTATAATCACTCATGCAGCCAGTTTAAAAGGAGAAAATTACTCACTCTGCTGTTTTGTGTCACTGTGTGCATCACATTGAACAGAAGGAAAACTAGAGAGTGGTCTGAAGACATTAAAAAAAAGGTAATAGCCAAGCATGGTCAATGTAAATGTTACAAGACCATGCCCCAAAAGCTTGATGTTCCTGTGACCACTGCTGTCATTGTTATTATGAAGTTTAAAACCAGAAGGATTGCTCGAATGGTCGACAAAGAACCAAAGAAAACTTCAATACAGATCCAAGCTGATCAAGGCACAATAGTTTCAAGTCGTACCATCCGTCACTGTCTGAATGAAAATGGGCTCCATGGTAGAAGACCTAGGAAAACCCCACTTCTAAGAGGAAGACACAAAAAAGCCAGACTGGACATTGCCAAAAGGCATGTTGACAAGCCAAAGTCCTTCTGGGAGAATGTGCTTTGGACAGATGAAACAAAATTAGAGCTTTTTGATAAATAACACCGACCCTATGTTTGCAGAAGAAAAAATTAAGCCTTCAAAGAAAAGAACACCATGCCTACTGTAAAACATGGAAGAGGCTCAGTGATGTTTTGGGGTTACTTTTCTGCCTCAGGCACTGGGTGCCTTGAATCTGTGCAGGGCAAAATTAAATCAGAAGACTCTCAAGGCATTTTGGAGCGAAACATACAACCCAGTGTCAGAAAGCTGTGTCTTAGTCACAGGTCATGGGTCTTCCAGCAGGATAATGACCGCAAACATGCATCAAAAAGCACCCAAGAGTGGATGAGAAGAAAACGTTGGACCGTTCTGAAGTGGCCTACTATGAGTCCTGATGTGAATCCCATTCAACATCTGTGGGAAGGAGCTGAAACTTGCAGTTGGGAGACGGCAGCCATCAAACCTGAGAGAACTGGAACAGTTTGCTCAAGAAGAGTGGGCTGAACTACCAGTTGAGAAGTGTAGAAACTTTATTCAGAGCTACAAAAAGTGCTTGACTGCAGTTATTGCCTCCAAAGGCTGTGCTACAAAATATTAAGTTAAGGGTACCAATGTTTTTGGCCATGCCATTTTCATTTGTTTTATTGCATTAATATGTTAAATCAAAACCAAAGTTTCAGTTAAGAATGATGGATACTATATATTTCTGTCACTTTCAAATGAATACAAGAAAATTTAGTTTTTTAAAAAAAGGTGGAAGGGTACCAATATTTTCGGCCACATCTGTATTTGGTTGAATTAAATTTTTTCCACAGGTTCTGAAAAGTTTTGGTCTATTGCCTTTTCGATTTTGACTAAATTGTGATCATCATTTCACACTTTTTTTTAAAATATCAAGTTTTCTTTCAACAATTACAATAGAAGTGAAAAACTTTGACAATATTACAGTTTAGCTTCCAGCTTTTTTTTTTCAAGAAATGCATTTCAGTTCATACAGAACATTACTGGAAAAGCTGGAAGCTAAACTTTAATACTGTCAAAGCTGGGAGTTGAAATGAATTGCCTGAAAAGGCTGAAAAAATGCTTTGTATAAATATCACACAGATGAACTGAATTGCTCAACACTTTGGAACAGAAAAGGCATTGGCCTAAAGAGCTGAGAGATTCAAAGCATTGCTGAAAATGCAGAAATGTGAAATTAATTGCTAGAATTGAAAGCTGACTGCATTATCTAAGGAAGTTTGTGTCAATATGAAGATTCTACATGGCTCCTGCTTTGAAATAGTGACCTTTGAACCTTGACCTTGGTGCATGTTTGAAGACTTATAAGTAAGAAACAAAAGGGGATACAGACAAGAGACCAACTGTTGTATAGAACTCTTGACCTCAGCTATCAGTCAGCAACTAGGGGTGCTGTCAAATATGGATAAAATATGGTTAAAATTTAATTTTCACCCATACAACAATTAGATTTAAAATCTGATTACACAACCTTTAAACTCCTCATTGTCCTCCCAATTCAGTATTTACAACTTCCAATTCCAGAAAAAAACACTCATATTTTTTAAAAACTACAATTCCCAGGAGCCATGCTATGGAGCTTGATACAAATCTGCACCACAGTTGTAGTACTTCCAGTTTGCAAAGGGTTGTAAATAGGATTGTAAAAAGATATATCTACTAAATATATCAAATATCTAGTACACTACAAACTAGTAATTACAGTGCATCTAGATGACCTATGTAAAAAAAAAAAGTGAAGTTGTGGGTTTATTTCAGACATTTTAGCCAAAACAGGAGTCAATCTTCATAATATCTGTCAAACTAAACATCATATACATTCACTGGATGAAGATTATGATAATAAAATGCACATTTCTTCCTAAAAATGTTATCAAAATGCATTTTAATGCCGAAACTATCTTAAAATATTGCACTGGACTGCTTGCTCTCACAAACTGTGTCAGTGCAGTGGAGGCACGATTATTTTTGTGTTGCAATTCAAGTAGGTAATCAGATGAGAGTTTCCATTAATCACCCTGTGATAAAAATAAAGTAGAAAGGTACAACTGACCAGATTGATGCAGTTGCATTTGAACATTAATATGTCTCAGATTGTTTTTTTACACCTCTAGATTACTTAAATTGTAACTACTCAGTAAATGTATGTCTGCAATCTTACAATCATACAACATACAGGAAAATTACCTTATGAGGTGCATGTTTCCATCTATATGCCATAAACTGTTGAGATGAGGAACATGGCACACCATTCTGCTCCACCTGCGTGCAGCTGCAGCAGGATTTATCTGGGTCAACACATCCTGCACCCTACGCTGTGGAACCAACAGTCCCTCAGCACACAGAAATCCTCTCATCATCTAAAAAAGATGAAACCAACCAGCAAACTAACCAAAAATATTTTCAGATAATTGTATTGGTGACACAAATTAAAATTACATTTTTTTATAGTTCATGGGGAACATAAAGACTACTGCACCTCACTTCCCGTATTAGAATAAAGACCATGAAGTCTTGTAATTTGTTGGATGAGCTCTTCTTTCTGGTCTGTCACTAGCAGATGTCCTCTCTGAACAAACACTCCAAGTAGCTTTGTTTTCTTGTACTGAAACAATGAGGAGCAACCAAACATGCCAGCCATTTGCTTGCAGACTCTTGTCTTGTCTTATTCATTTATTGGGACCATGTACAGTGTACATAAATGTTACTATTTGATGTACTGTACCAGAGTTAGCTTATAGCTAATTTTCATCTGCAGTCCCTTTGGCAGGTCACAATTAAAACATATATAACGAATAATACAAAGCAAAAAACACACAGGATACATAATACAGAATACAAAGCTACACACAATATAGCACATCACATACACCCACAATATCAACTAGAAATGACTAATGTATGCTTGTCAAATTAAAAGCAAGATTATTTGCATTCATGAAAACATCATGAGATAAAATGTAGAGTCAGTGGTTACAGAGCTGAGTAGCTTTTAGCAGACTATTTAATTTGGTTTTAAATGTACTGACAGAACTGCAGGTCTTCATATTGTCAGGTAGGGCATTCCACTGATTTGTGGCTTTCACAAGAATGCTGACTTCCCAAATGCAGTGCAACAAAATGGACTCTACAGACTGGGCTCCCACGGTTCATCTTGGTTATCAGCAAGGTAAATAAATGTACAGGGCATTGTATCTACGAGATGAAAGGTTGCAGTCCAGAGAAGCAAATGAGACCTGCACCGATGCAGCAGTGCCACTACTGGACCTCAGTGAGGGCTCAGAGAGCCCAGATTCTGAATACTTCAAAGATGAATGAAATATAATGCACCTTCCATATAGCCAATATTAGATTAAGTATTTTGACAAATATGTATGTCACTCAGAAGTTGTATTTAATTTAACCTAAATAATTATCATCACCTTGATAAAAAATACCACTTGTAAATTATCGAACTAACCTATCTCTCTCCCTCTTATCCCTTTGCCAAATATAGTCTATGTAGAGGGATGCCAGACAGACCTGACTATGGACGATCTTGAGAAGATGGATGTTCTCAACAGCAGAGCTGAGTGACCTCAGGACTAAAGCATTGGACACACAATTTAGCCAAGAGGCTTTTTAGAACAACGAAGACAAGACTTCATTTTACACAGGATTGCCCATTTTCATAGTATTGATGCAAGTGTTTCACCTATGTGAGCCACAAATCACCTCTAGCACTTTGTCTACACTTTCAAAATTTGAACGATTAATTTTGGTTTTACTTCAATTGAGACTAAATCTTCCACTTCAAGATTTGGCTTTCAGGTTCAATGTTTATTGTTTCATTGTTTCTCGAATTTGGCACGAGTTAATTGGCATACTTCATGAAAGACTGGAGTTTATGATATAGTGGTCAGAGCGAGAGGTGCTGCAAGGTACAAGATTGTTGTGATAGTGGACTGTTTTTAAGTTTTCATTGAAAGGACTTCCAATTTGCTTGCTAGAGCACAAACCTGGTCCAAATATAAATACCATGACACAGGTAAATGTCTCATTGGCAACACAAGTAAATGTTGCTCCTCAAGGATATGTCACCTACATCTCTCATGCTTGAGGAGGAAGAGTTAGTGACAAGCAGATTACTCAAGATGTTGACCTGTTGATACTGTGCTTCATTAAAGATGCCCGCTTTCACAAAAGGAAAGAGCCAGCTATCTGCATATGAGGTAGAGCAAACAAGAAAATGTGCTAATGTGTATTCATGTAGAAAGGGTCATAGGATTAGTAAGAAGAAAATACCATATTCTGCAGAGTAGGGCAATGCCCATTGAACACATGGAAGTAAAAGAAGGTGATCCACTGGCATTGATTGATAAGACTGGAGTCATCTGCTGTGCATTATCAAATCTTGCTGACTCTGTTGTCCCACTGGAGTAAACAGATATTCTATACATTCATCCAAAGGACAAAAGGGACTGGAGCACCCAAATTGATTCACAGCCTTTAATTGTGCAAAGGCTTTGAATCAATCTGTGTGCTCCAGCCCCTTTTATCCTTTGGAAGTTTGTTGTCCTTGAACTGAGAAGCAACTGGTTCAGCTGCATATTGCGCAGAGAACCCTGTTTCATTCTATACTTTTACTCTCAGTATACTGAGGTGTCAACAAGAAGCCACAAATGTATTTTGTATATTGTAGTTAATCTATTAAATTTTCATAAATAATAAAAATACATATTTTAAGACACATAACAGATAAATGTCAGTTGTGTGTATGTCCTTAGTCATATGAAAATGTGAAATGAAAATGTTCTATTCATTTAATAGAAATGCAATTTTCTTGTGGAAAAATTAAGCACACCCATCTTTATGACAGGGGTGTGCTTAATAATTATGCCTTAAGTTGGTATGGGATGCATCAAATTGAGTCTAAACAAACATAATATATTAAGATATTTTGCAATATTGAAACATTTAAATATGATTGGTTTTCACTCTGTAAGTTGTGTCTGAAGAAATCCTGAACTATGAGAATGACCTTGTCCCAGAGTTCTGCATCAGGCAAAATTCTCTCTACAAAGTTGTTATTTTTGTTTCACACTGCAACTGGGGGCAAGCCGTTGGTAATGCCATCTGTCCTCATTGCCTCATCTTTCTATGATGTTGCAGTGGTTGAAACCGCCTCTGTGGTGACCCTAGAATGGGACACAGTCACAAAGCCCATGACATCCACCCCAAAAAGGCGAAAGTCGATGTCGTGGAGGTTTTAAGGGATCTGTGGGAGAAAGAGGAGAGGTATGAGCTAGAGCTCAGACAGATGGAGTCGAAGATGAAGGAAAGTAAACCAGAGCCAGAGAGGCAGCTGAGAGGGAGGAGACTACCTGAAACTGTAGAGAGGGGGGAGATGAGACACTGTGAGGCTGTGGAGAGGGAGGAACGTTTTTTTTAAAGAGATGAAGGAGAGGGAGGAGAGGAGAGACAGGGAGATTGCTGCTAGGGTGGAGCACTTCCTGGCAGTTCTCGAGAAATTACTAAACAAATGAGAAGGAGCAGTAATGAGCAGGGTCCAAGCACAAAAGGCAGAGGATTTCGAAAACATGCCACATGCATACATTGACACATGGTTGGCAAGTTTGAATTGGCCACCCTGAGACTCGAACCAGGACCATTGTTTCTGCGCCACTGGGGAGATGTGGTTTTCCACACACCTTCTTACAATTGAGGCAGTTGTATCACATCTGCCAGACTAGGTTATTTTTGTCTGTTTAAACTCTTACAATAGTCAAAATGTTGAGAAAATTTTGAAAAAAATGACACACCATTCTGCTGGTTTCAGGTGTATTGTCAAATATTTTCGTGACGTTAGATCCAACACTGAGCAAAAAGAAAATGTTGTGCATACATTACAAATTACAGTAGGATATTGAATATCACTGCGGACTCACTGTTTGACCAATCTGAAGACCATTTGAAACATTTGATATCTACCATTTAGAGAGTGTCAATTTTGGGAGCATTTGAATGAAGACTTGTGGAGATATAGATGTTAATTGATTTTGCATATTTTGAAAAATATAGAGTGACAGACTTCTGAATTGACCACAGATTGCAGTGCATAAACATTTGTCACACATCAGTGGATGTGCTGAAAAAAAATCAGCTCTCTAGGACCTATGGTGAAATTTAAATGATGTTTGGAAGTTTTGACTGTAATATTGATGAATGCATTTTACACTTAGAAGAAAAGTTATTTATTTAATCAATTAATGAACATAGTCATGATCTGGTGGATAACACAGCATTACCATCCTGTCCCTGTTGTCTGCTCCACAAATGCTGCCTGGAGGTGCTGGTTCTCGGTGGTCACCTGCTGCTCCCTCCACATAAACATCTTCTGGCTCCAACAGGTCCCCACTGCTGAGACAGATGTTGCTTTCAAGAAAATGGACCTCCAACTGGTCTTCAAGATGCCAAAAGCTCACTCCACAACACATCTCACTTTAGACATGTGACTATTACAGTGATCTTGGAATTGGTTGTGGAGAGGCTGTCTGTAAGGGGTCATGAGGATGATGGGTTATTTTTGGGGTAGCCACCATCCCCAATGGTGCAGAAGTCTGGTAGAAGATTTCTCTGTAGATAATATATTTGGCTGTGTTTTAATACCCTCACGTCATGCGCCAACCCAAGGAAACCAATGAACACATTGATGAACTTTGCTGTGTGGTCACAGACAGCCTGAAACTGAATAGAATAGAATAGTTTTCTAGTCAGGTAACAGGCTGCATTCTCTGTTGGTGGCTTCACATGGATGTGGCAGAGATCAATGCTGCCAACAACCCTGTTAAATGCTGCTGACCCGGCCAAACGTGGATTTGCCTGAGCTGGGTGCAGGTGCTTCACTCTTGTACACTGGACTGTGGGACTCTCAAGTGTTTTTTTCTCACCTGTCTTCCCTGCAATGGCATCATTTAGTGTTTGCTTTTTAGATTTTGCAGATGAAAAGTTTATCATCGATCAACTGGATTGGCAGGAATCTGAAAGTGCGCGAGGCACAGAGAACAGCAGGGCTTTAAATATAGGCCTACATACAGCTCATACTGAAACAGAAGTAAATGACATGGATTTGAATACCTTTTTGACATGCAATGGCATTAATCACTTGCACTTTTCCATAGTGCAGGACGCAGTCTCTCACTTTAACACCAGCTTCAATGGCGAACTGAGCTGCTCCAACATGTGAGCAGGATTCTTACCATCTGTATATGTTGGTAGATAGGAGGGAGAAAAGGAATTATACATTTACAGATTATTTTTGTTTTTCAAGTTGACAAGCACAATAATGCAACTATTGCAAGTAAATTTAATGTATAATGTCTTAAACATGCCTTGAGTTGGTTTTCATTAATTATAACTTACCCAGCCATACAATTACAATGTGCTGTGACAACTTCTCTGTGTTTTTAGCCACAATTCACGTTTTTAACAGTGTTTCACCAGACCTCTGGGAATGGCTAATTTAGTAGATAGAAAATAGTAATTACATTTACCTAGCTAGCTAGTAGCCTATACCAGTGGTTTATCCATGTACATATTAAGAGTTGAAATAGCAATATAAAAAGACAGTAATTTTCAAGCACACACGCACATGTGCAAAAAAAATACTGCAGTCATTCAATTCAAGGGTAGAGTAACAAACGAGTTGCAACAGCCATGTATAGTATGTATTGAGGAAGTGGATCAGTTCATTGATCGCAGAATGTTTCGTTTTCTTTTGTGATTTTTTTTTTTGTTTGTTTTTTTTTTTTTTGCTGTTGCAGCAAAGATTTTACTGGGGTAGTCTGCCACGGTAAAACATTACCAGCAGAAACACTGAGTACTTAGTTGTTTTCCACCCCTGGTTGAAGGTTTTTTGACCTGCTGATCCAGCACTTACCTGAACAAACTCAACTAAAAGAGAAGGCCACCGGGACATCTCATTGAGAATGCAAAATCATTTCTCTGATCCCCAGAATGCTGCCTCTTAATTCATTTTCCGTCTGAAGAAAGTTGGTCAGCAATGCGTGCTACGTTGGCAATCGAGGCATCTATGGTGCATAGTTCCCTCTGACTGCACTTTGTTTATATGCCAGTTCAATGGCAAAACATTTCTGTTGGATTTTAATAATCACTTGATCAGTCATGTTCAACTTCTTTCACTCTGAAACAAATTATGACGCCAGTGTTAACAAAAGAAAATAGCATGATTTTCACAAAGCATTAGCACTTGTTGAATATTCATGAAGTAGACATAGTCAATTTAAAAGTCCACCAATGGCTTTGTGGTACTTTAATGATATGATGCCCACATATCCAAAATGGTTTGTTGATATGTCAGACATTGGAAATGCAATTGTTGATATCTGAAATGGGAAATTACATTTCCACAAGTCACAATCTTTTTTCAACATGTGGACATTTAATTGTAGATATCTGTAATTGTTATTCTTACTAGTGAAAAAAGAAATACTGATTTCTACAATTAAATTAAAGATATCTTTAAATCAGTTTTGACCAATCAAAATGTAATTTCAACATATATATATATAGATAGATAGATAATATATTTGTAACTGTTTTTACAGATATCTTAAACTGATATTTTAACTAGTCAAAATTACATTTTGACATGTCAAAATGTGATTTCCACTAGTGAAAACTAAATTGCTACTAGTCAACCCTACTGGTTAAATGTTAAAGGGCTGGTCATATCTGTGCTCTATATGATGCAATGCAAAAAATGAGTGGCTGTGTTAGGATATAGCCTTTCCTCTGTTGCCTGTTCCTCTCTTACTTCTGAAGGACTTTTTGATAACACATCACTTAAAAGTACAGTTCAAAGCAGCACTGTCAAAGCTGTCAGAACTTCTGGGGATTTTCATCTTAAAATGTACTCCTTTCGTGCAATTAGTTTTTTGTTATCAACATTAGACATTAGACTTTTTCTCATGTTTTATGTAATCAATTTAGGATAGTAAGCTAAATCCCTTTTCAAAGCCAGGCAACCAGCAGACCACTGATTAACTAGTTTGAAACAACAAAATTGCAATGCTGTGATACAAACACCCCCTAAAGGTAGCATTGCTCTGCAATTATTAGTAGACACATTGGTCAGATTTAGCAGTCACACATATGACACCATGTAGGCCATCTGTAACCTTGCACACATTTTTATTTTATACAAACACTTGCACATCACAGTAGCTAGTCAGTGAATATCTTGTTCCTTCTTTCAAGGACATTCAAGCAGCACAAACCCCACCAAATTAGCAACAGAATCAGACTTCTGCTCACTAGGATTTGATGAAAAATAACTCGAAATCTGTTACAGTTTGCTTCCAATAGTAATCTTTGTAAATTCTGCTTGGGTATCTATTTAAAATCATTTAGAGATTCAGTCAGTTGGACAGCAGTCACAGCAGAGAGAACTGTGTGAAAGTCAGCAGTGTCAGTTTGGTGGACTGTGCTGCCTGGGACAGTCTTGTTCTACATGTGGTGCTGATGAGTAGCCGGTTAGGTCAGCCTGATGCTGCTGATCAACGAAAAGCCAAAAAGAAATGACAGGCCTAATACTATATACAGTATAGGCTTTCTTTTTGTGTTTGTACTGTTTCACAGCTGCTTTTGGCTTGACAGAGAGGGTTTTTTTGTTATTCATGTGACTTCTTCACATTGACAACCACAGGTTGTCAGGTCTTCGGGTCTCTTTTGCGGGGTATATATAGAGAGGTGACTTAACAACATGTTTTACTTCAGATGAGACAAAAAAGTCCAGTGCTACAGCACCATTCTCACCATGTGATAAGTATAAAATTCAACCACAAATGGTCTGTCTAGAAATATTTTAGATTCAGCAGAACTCTGTGGAGTTGCCACAACTTTGAGATAAATATAGCATACTTTTGTACTTGCAGGAGGTACCTGCCTGCATACAAAGCACATTTATATGCTGTATGTATGCGTCATGTTGTGACACCCACACTTTCACAGAAACATGATTCCATCCACCCCCCCACACTTTTTCCTGAGGTAGTCACCAATGAAACGAAACAGCCTGAAGGTAGGTGGCTGTATTGGTTGCGTAGTGTGTGTGTGGTGTCCAAAGCTATATGTTGTCATTTTGTTTTAGTCATTCTGCTGCAGTTCTTGGTCCAGTCCTATGACTTTGCTGCTCATTCTGATGATTTTGTTGAGAGGTGAATTTTACTCACAGCACCAAGCTAGATTGTTATGTTGATGGTGATGATGGACTTAATCAAGCACCTGTAGGACGCTAGTAGAACTGATTGGTAAACCTGGAGTTTACAGAGTTTCCTCAGAAAGACAAGGTGTTGCTAACATTTGGAGAAGATGATTTCACTGTTAGGTTTGAAGTTGAGTTTGTGGTCGGTCGTGGTGCCGAGGTATTTGTATGCTTCCACTATCTCTATGGCCTGGCCATTGACCTTCAGTGTAGGGATGGTGAATTGTCCATGATGGAAGTCAGTGACCAGCTCCGTGGTCTTGGAGGCATTGAGGTCAAGGCAATTCCCCCTACACCACTATGAGAATATGTCCTCAGCTTGGAGCTGCCTTTCAGAGTTAGTAGTATCCACAATGAATTTTTCATCCATGTATTTGATGTAGCTATTTCTGGGTCTGAGCTCCTGCAGTTGTTGGTGTACAGAGTGAAGGGTGCAGGTGAGATTACAGAGCCCTGTGGGGCTCCAGTGGAGATGGTTCAAGTAGAGCTGAACTGAGTGTTGATTCTGACCACTTAGTATTTCTCTGTCAGAAATGAAAGGACCCAGGGTATCAGATGTGGATTGATGTCCATTTGTAGCAGCTTTTGTCCCATCAGATGAGGTTGCATTTTGTTAAAGGCGCTTGAGAGTCCACAAAGACCATTCTAACATATTGCCTTGGGCTTCTCAAGGTGGGTGTAAGCATCATGCAGCATCATCAACCCCCCTATGTTGTTTGAAACTGGAGAGGGTCAGTTTGCATGCCCACTTCCTTCTGTGACTGGGAAAGAACAAGCCTCTCACAGCATTTCATTACCAGGGATGTTAAGGCTGTGGGTTGGTAGTCGTTATCACAGGTAGGGTTGCTTTATTTGGGTACTGGACAAATAATAGAGAATTTACATAATGTAGGGATTGAGTGTTCTGCCAGGGAGTGATTGAAGAGCTTGCAGAGAACACCAGACAGTTGGCTGCAGCAGGCCCTCAGCAGGCGAGCTTTTTGATTATATCTATAAGGTTTGTAAGGAAGTAGGATAATAATACTCTGTGATTATCTATAGTATAATAAGGATAGCTATGCTCCAGTCTAGCAATTCATACAAATAACTGGATATAGGTAGTAAACTGCTACCAGACCCTAAATAAATTCTCCTCATTATTTATAGTAAGCTGAAGCAATGGTTGCAACCATTGTAGTAGAAAAAAAAAAGTAAGAAATGCATGGCATTCCGTTTGATTTGGCATGTTGTGGAGACTGGAACAGTGGCCAAAGGTGGGGGGTAGAGACGCTCATGTCCCACCCCTAAAACCCCAACCCTTTTAAAATCACTGCTCCACCTCATATTGTGTAGTTGTTATCCCATTGACACTTCAGATAATGTAAATTGCTTTCACATCCACTTCAGCCTGCAAGTCTGTCAGTGGAGATGCCAGTTCCTTATTTATGTACTCTACTTGCATGTAGCATGTTCACTTGCTGTAATTCCTCCTATTACATGCACTGCTCTGACTTATTCTTATCTGATTCTCTGCTGCTGCAACAATCAAACTAGTTTAGCTGTTAGATGCCATGCTGACATATATATAACTCACTGCAGACAAGTTACACTGCAGCTTACTGAAAGAGGATTTCCAGTGTGTGGGTTAGTGAACCCAATCTTCACACGACACAGAGAGCAAGTGCTCAGTGGTTTCAGTAATTCCCGCTTAATATTAATTGTCAGACCATAATATTACAGTGTAGCTGAAGCTGATAAATAATTCTGCATCAGTGCAGTGGAGCAGAAATGATGCTTCTCCGAAGATAAACATAAAGTTTCTCTCTGCAAACCTACATAGTGAAGGGTGCTATAGGCAACTGTAGGTCAATGCAAACACTCTCCAAATCTCAACAGGTCCCCGCAGACCTGCAAATGATGCAAGTTCATATTGTTTAATTCAGTTCCTGTCAGAAGTGGGAGAGAGGCGAGTCAGAAGCAGAAATGAAAACAAAATGCAATGCAATTTTATTTCTCTCTCCACCAACTCCTGAGGAAATTATCTGGCTGTTTAGCTGCTAAATTCTCCACTATGTTCATGCGCTAGTCGTTAACTTTCTCTTTCTGCTGTGCTGGGCAGGCAGTGTACTGTAAGTTTATGGAAGATTTTATTCCCAAAAAGCTACCTGCTGTTGCAGGAAATGAGGTTGATGAGAGCTATGAAACTAGTATAAAACAGTAAAGTAAAACCAAAACAACAAGCTCAAAGATGTTAAAATGCTCTGTAGAGCTGAGGGCAACTACAGAGTCAGGTGATCATTTTCATCATTAGGCTTGTCACTGTAAGCGACCCCTTTTCATGTTAAATATATGATCCATTGGTGATATAAAAAATATTGATTAGTACAGCTTTAAGTAAGTAATATCTATTCTCATGTATCTGTAGTCATGAGGGAACTCTATCCATTGGACAATCTGATATCTGGTATTTAATGAAGAGCCAATATCAGCTAAGATGTGACTTGTCATTAATTTCATCCTCCTCTGGGATTGGACATATGCCAAAAAGTGGTGGACTTCCAATTCTTTAATAGAATTACAATATATGATTGATTTATATCAGTTATTTTAAAAAATGCATTTCATTTTTAGACATAAACCATTCATCATCAATTAATGATGTAATAAGCAGAGGATTTTATAAATAACTCACTAAGTTAACATTGACAGGGATGCGCCTCTATCATTCATACAATATTGTATGTGTGTCTCCTGTTTGACAAGACATAAACTTTGCTTCTTTTCTTCTTTTTTTTTGCTCTGCAGGGCTCCTGTGGGGGATGTTTTGGCATGGGAAGAGTCCCTCGACCATTTCTGGAGTGTAAAAGTAAGCCCACTTATGGTTTTACTCCTTTCACTCTCTTCAAATGCTGCTCTCTCAATTCTCTGTCCTCTCTTTTCACCCTTGCAATTCTCTACAGTGGCCCCCTATATCACTTTGAATTGCCCTCAGGCTCATTTAGGAGGATCGAGGATATATTCTTCCTTCAAGTTCATCAAATCCATTTGGAGATACATTTAAGGAGGATGACACTGGCAGAGATAAGAGGTCTAATCTGAGCTGATTCCAGCCAGCTCTTATTAATTTATAAAGCCGGCACTTGCTGATGGCTTTCACCTGACCATATTCCAGGCCTCTATTTGAAAATGACTAAAGGGGCAGATGGGTTCATTCTCTCTCTTTCTCTGCTGTCTTTTCTCTCTCCCATTACTTTACTGAAATAAATTCAGCTGATATGTAATATTTTAGCCTGGTGTCTCGTCCATCAAGATTAACTGTCCTCCACAAGATAAATTTTGTCTTGCATCCTAGTTGCTCCATTTCCCTTTGAAGAAATGCAATGACACTAGCGATGCAACTTCTTCAGGATTAAATTTTGCATTTGTAAGGAATCGGGGCACCATCCTTCAATAGAAGGGAACTAAAAGAATCCAAATTAAACAGTCTCATAACCAGAAGTTGTGATTCTTTCTGATACAGGGACCTCTGTCTTCTGCTTTAAAGAAAACCCACAGTCAACATCTTGCTGATAAATCAGGACATTTATTTATAGCCATTTACAGCTATAGCTATCAATAACTGAATAAATGAGACATTAATAAGGAGTACATTATGGAAGAGAAGAATCAAACAAATGCATAGAAGATTTTTAAATGGTGAGATAAACTAATCACTGAGTTGGTGATAGTGAGCTCAAGTATGTGGCTCAGAGTTATCAAAGAACAGCAGGAGGGGAAATAATCAACTTCAACAGCAATGTGGCTTATGTTGATTCCTGGTGATTTGTGGCTGAATGTCAGATAGAGCTTTCTTGAGAGCAAATCTGAGAGTGAATCTGTTGGCCGGATGACATAAAAAAAAAGACAAGACTTATTGCGGTACAAAAATATGACAAAAAAAAACAAAAAAAAACTTCCTTCCTTTGTTTAGAAAAAAATTAAATTGTGTGCATCCTTTAGGCAAGGAGGAAAGATGAATAGATAAGACATCTAGAAAAAAAGAAAACTAAGATAAACTAGAACAGAGTCTTGGTGAGTTAAGATGAGGACCAGCCTGACAAAAGAAGGCGGTCAGTTTCTTTTATCAACTAGCAAAAGCAGGCAGGGTTTTGGGCATGGAGACGACACTTCGCGCCCAAACCTCTGATGAATATTCATTCCTTTGTTCTTAGGAGAAAACGTGGCGTGGAACTTTCCTAACTAAAATGGCTGCTCATAATACTTGATTCTAGGGATATTAATTCAAGTGAGTTTTACCTGGAAAATTCACATACTTCAGCTCATCGCTATGGTCAATCAACCGTGATTCTAAACATAAAATTGTATATATTTGTGTATCACAAAAAACATTCAGAAAACACATGGTCTAACAGCAGTGCTTGTTTCAGTGTATCATTTAATCATTCAGCATGAATAACTAATTAACTGCTAAGATCATTTCTAATACTGCCAATAAAAGAGGTTAACACAACAATCAAGTGATCACAATATGTAAAAGAAAGAGTGCAGTCTTATATATCACCAACTTTTATTATTTGTTCAAAGATCCCATTATCTATGGTCACTAGATGGCAGTGTTGCCACACAGTGATGACTGTATTAAATCTGAATTTAAGTAAATCATTTTGTTTTAGATCGTACAGATATCAGAATTGAACCACCTCACAGGAAAACATGTGCTGAGTAATATTATCTGGATTACTGAATGATTAGACCATTAATTCACATTAAATCCGACTTGGCTAGAAGAAAGAGAATAACTATAACTCAAACGTATGTCTTATCTTAGCCACATCAGGGCTGAGAAAGAGAAAGAAAAAGTGTGACAGAGAGAGAGAACCGAGAGGTCATTTGAGTTTCTTCACATCCTGCTGTTAATTTCCTTATCTTGTCAGACATCTGTCTCTCAGGAGGTTGAGAGCACTGATGCTTGGTCTGGCCAGTGTACTCTGTCATCCCTACTGTGGGAAATGAAAGGCCCGTTCTGCAGGTCCGAATGTTTGTGAGACGCCCACCTCCATGTGTGTTGGTTGTTCAGTGGAATTAAAAAACAAAACAAAGTTGTCCCCACTACATATCACATGTGATAAATAAGTAAACGTTGGCATAAAATAAATAGCGGTGCATGTGGCAGTTGCAATCTCATAACATTCATTTACCTTTACAACTTGTGTGATTTCAAAGAGTCGACTCCGTTATGATTGAAGGCTCGGATATGGACCGGGAGTGATTTGTAGATGGGAACACGCAGCCTCTGGACATATTTTGTTTCCTGTCAATTACTGTCAGAGCACCAGCTGTGATTTATGTAAAGCAATTTGTATGAATAACACTGGTGCTGGCAGTTAGCTGTTTGTTTGTGTTCCCAGAAGACGTGCTAAGTATTTTACACCTGCGTTAGAATCACAGTTCCATGAATTCTCTCATAACAAAGGTAACGGGTGTGAGAAGAAGACAACAAGAAATATAGCTGTGTGCAATTATATGATGCTCAGGCTGTGCACAACGGGATGCAGGGTTTGGTTTTGAAGTTATAAAGGCCTCCAGACATCCACCACAATACCTGTCAGTATGCTATACTGTCTCTTTGTTCACTGATTTCTTTGAGCTAACAAGGACTGTGCTGAGGAAGAGAGAATTTGAGTGAAAGATAACAGAATGAGCTGAGGCTCATTGCTCTTTCACCTAAAATACCTAGTGTTTTTACCAGGCTGGTTTTAATCCTACAGTATTACAATATTTTCACCCGATTTTGTGTCCCCCTGGTTTCAAAAGTATTTGTGTTTGCTGCTGCAATAAGACACTGACCAGTAGTTTACAGTATTTTGTATTTTAATTATTGCCCCAATATTTGTATAATTGATTTTTATTGTAATTCATCCATTTTTCACATGAAAATAAGAGACTAGCTCACGACTCTAAGGTTGTCCTTATACAGCTTTGCTTGAATCTAGCGGTGAGGTTGCAGATTGCAACCAACTGAATAGCTATCCCCTTCCCCCTCCCACTCCCCTTCCCCTTCCAAACATGTCAGAAAACCTATGGTGGCCACACAACTCACGAAAAATGCAAAAGGCCCTCTCTATGGCCAGTGTTTAGTTTGTCCGATCTGGGCTACTGTAGAAACATGACAGTGCAACATGGCAGGCTCCATGGAAGAAGTCCCACTTCCCATGTAGATATGAAGGCTCATTCTAAGGTAACAAAAACACAACAATTCTTAGTTCCAGTTCCAAGTAATTATACACTAATTAAAACATACTTATGAATATTACAATACACCAGAATATATATATATATATATTTTCTTTGTACTATAATGCTGAGGAAACCAGTTCCAGCCTGTCTTTCCCTGTATTTGTAATTACTGTTTGCAGCAGACTAGACGCCCTGTAATTATGTAAAGAAGGGAGGATTTTAACAGACTAGCCAGGTCCTTAAATACTTGAAGTCATTGATATGCCTTGGTTGAATTCAACTTATGTTTGAAATTGATCTGTCGTGGTTTCAAAGTGGCTCCGCTCCCTCTGTGCAGCAGGCCAGCTGGTGTTTGAGGACTTCTTGAGGACAGAATCCAATGAGGAGAACTTTCTATTTTGGCTGGCCTGTGAGGACTACATGAAAATTACCACTGAGACAAAAATGACGGTTGCTGCCAAAGGGATCTACACAAAGTCTGCCCAAGTTGATGCGCCTAGACAGGTATGGCTTTGTGAGTGAATGAAGTTAGACTTGTATAAGTTTAAATCAGCCTCAATTGCTGGTTTGTTTTTTGTCACTGTCACTCCTCCAGAGTTTCACTTACTTTTATTGTGAAATACATTGATGTTTGTAGGTCATCTTTTCTGTCTTTGTTGCTCAGTGCTCCACATTTTTTATTTTAATGTTTTAACAAACAGTATTCTCTCTGTGAACAGACATGATAATGTAAATATATCCTCAAACAGGAAGAATGCATGAGTGAAATAAAAGTTGTTTTCTGAACACAGACAAAAATTGACTGTGTGACGGGGAAAGAAATCATTAAAATATCTCCCAGCTGGGGCCAAATTGCTTCGACAGGGCACAGACTGATATACAGTCTGATAGAAAACAACTGTTATCAACGATTTCTGAAATCAGAAATCTACCAAGCTCTCCTGGAACAGGCTGAACAGCAATGAAAGCAACAGGAAGAAAGAAAGCATGTCTTATGCCTCTCTGAATGATTGATTCTGCACTTCAGCCTGTTCTCCTTGGAATCTCAGTTTAAACAAAAAAGACTTGTCTGTCAGAGAAAGCAGAAGTGAAAGGAGACACAGAGCTGCTGGTATGAGGACTGACAAGATCTAAAGGCCAAACATGATTTAAATAATGTATTAAGCAGCTTTTTGAAGTACATTCTTCTTTGGATTACATATAGAGTATGCCACAAAAAAGGCTCGTAAGTCAGATATTATGTTTTGAAAGACTGACATTTGTTTGGAAAGGAAAATATCAAGGACACATGTTTTGATAATTTGTACACACAAATAAGTAATTTCAATTTGAATAAGTTAATTAATTAGAAGTTGGTTTCAGAAGAGTTCATTTTCAGAACACTGTGTACTGCATGACCAGCACAAAAAATAACAAAAATGAAAACTGTCAACTGCCAGTGAGGGAGTATGAACCTTCTTGTGTTTCTTGTGTTTTTATACCCTGATTACTCTTCTTTGTTGAAATTTGGTACGATTACATTAGATGACAGATCACCTGCTAATACAGAATTGGTGATTATGTTTGTTGCATTTCTGGATAATCAGTTTCCAGCAAAATTAACTTTGTGATCCACCGCCCATGCAGATTTGTTTTCGTTTGATGTACATCACATGAAAGTATACAACGGCAACTTAAAAGCATCGCATGCTCCCTGCACTGTAAGTTATTTTTGACAGTAAATATTGTGGTACAATTAACTGTGCCATGTTTTTCTTGTCGGACTAGCCCTGCAACTGCTGATGCTGATTATGATGGTTGTATGTGTGAGCATGTGTGTATGCAAATGCTTTGTGTGTGTGTGTGTGTGTGTATGTGCACTTTCTTATTTAATGTATGAGCACCAAATGTCCATGCAAGGATAGACAAATGTAGTAAAAACACCAGAACATTTTGCTGGCTCTCACTTTTTCAGGCCTTACTCGTAGAAGTCCACAAGCAAGTGTTGTGTATTTGAACACCTGTGTTAGGTGGAGCGGAGCAGGTGGACCCAATCACAGGAGACTGCAGGCTGAGCAAGGCTGAAGAATAACTTTTTTTTTATTTAAGGCTCATGCAGGAAAAAACAAAGTTGGCTGGTCAAAACAAAACTGAACAATACAAAGCAGAACACAGGATCCAACAAAGACTGAACTGAAAACAGGACTTAAATACTAACTGAACTAACGAAGATATGAGGTACAGGTAGTTTGATGGGTGGAGGAACTCAATACTGGTGCAGCTTAGCTAAAAAATCCATAACAATAGTGCATTTTGTGATAAAAACATATACTTTGGTACACTTATAGCCAAAGGCCATTTAATTCCAGTGCGATCTGTACACCATCTGGGTAATTATATGAAAGTCATGAAAAGCCTTATTACCCCAGGCCCAGCTCTCCCACACTGGAACATTCTGTCAATTCAGGTGCAGCTATCTAACTACATCTTAATATGGACAATATTAACTAGATATGGGGCTAACATTATTACATTGGAATTAAATTTTGTATGCCAGTCATGGCCACCATCTTGAAAAAAATGGTAGTCATCTTGAATTGTGAGAAAGAAGAAAGCTTCTTGGCAATTGTAAAGTTCCAAATTTGAATCCTGCATCATAAAAAATAAAATTATGATTTGACAGTAAGATGATCCATATCACACTAGTCTGCACAACTTTATTGCAGGTACAATTTTCTTTCGCCATCTTGAAAAATGATGGCCGACTTGAATTTTCAATGATTTGTGTGTATTATCCAAATGGCACCTCTCAAGAACTATGTATACTAAATAAATTCAACTAATTATGTCCTCATCATATCATATCATCATATCATATTATATCCATTGCTAATAAGAAAATTGATCTGAAAACAGTTGCCACTGGTGACTATTTTGAAAAATGGCTGCCATGGGCGGCATATTAAAAATTCACGGTGGCCCAATATCAAGACTTTTTTTGAATGCCTTTGGCTATAAATGTACCAAATAATTTGCTTTTATCACAAAATGCACAATTGTTATGGTTATCTACACCACTGCAAGTGTGGGGAATGAGGAGATAAAACAGGAGAATGGGAAAGAAGCTGATAGGCTGGGGAAAACACTGGGAAAAGGGCAGAGCTAACAAAGCTGAATGCAGGGCAAGTGTGGAGGGAAAAACAGGCTGGGGACACAGGAGGAAAAACACAGGGCAAACAGAAAACCAAAAACCCAGAAACACAATGAACACAGTCTAACTAATAAAGGCAACTTAAATGATAACATGCCACAAGTCTTTAAAGATACAACTCAAAACAGTCTACTCCAACTCAGCCCAGTCTTAACGTAAAAAGGAGAAAAGACTGAGAGTGTAGCTTGGGGCCAGACCCAGAAGTGCTTTAAAAGTGATCAGTAAAATCTTAAAATCAATTCTAAATCAAATAGGGACCCAATGAAGATAAGCCAGGACTGGGGTGATGTGAGGTCGTCTGTTAAAACCAGTGAGTAGTGTAGCTGCTGCATTTTAGTTGGCGAGAGAGTGACTGTTGGTTTATACCAGAAAAGAGAGAGTTATAGTAGTCAAATCTAGGGAAAATAAGTCCATGAGTAACTTTTTCCAGCTGAGAGCAATAGTTTAATTCTGGAGGAAGCAGGGCTGGAAAACTTTTTTGATCTGTGGCTCAAAGCTTAAATCTGAATCAATTACTCCCACATTTCTGGCATCAGGTTTTACATTAGCAGTCAAGGGACCAAGGCCACTCTCAATGAGACTGATAGGGTTTGGGGGACTTAACAATATGATTTCAGATTTTGAGTTATTGAGTTGAAGAAAATGTTGTGCCATCCAACAGTGGACATCTATAACAGCACCTAGGCTTTTGGGTCACCAGGTCTCAGGGGAAGGTGTATCTTTGTGTCGTATGCATACCAATGAAAAGAGACATTATTACATTGGATGATTTGGCCAAGTGGAAGCATGTAGATAGAAAATGATATTGGACCTAAAATTTAACCTCGCTGTACTCCACAGGTAATGTGGTTTGTAGAAGATGAGTAATTAACTTAGTGACAGAGTAGGATCTTTCTAAAAGGTAAGAATAAAACCAACTGTGTGCAGTGCGCTTACACATCTCTTGTGAGGCATCAGTAAAATGACCAAGGCTATAACCTTGACTAAAAGTCTGGAGTGATTTGTTAAAATTACTTTAAAGAAGAAGGGCGCTCTTGCTTCTTTAACCACTTTTTGATCATTCATCATTGCGTCATTACTGATCTCATAAAATACATGTAAATCAATTTTTTTTTCATTTTCATTCCTTTCTCCTACAGTGTCTCTTTAATCCCTGGTTGGATTTGTTTAGCTAGGGCTGCAGTGTTCTATTTGACTTTTTGTCTTTGTAGGGGGCAACAGAGTCTGGGACAGTCTGACAGGTGTGATTAAAAAGGGAGACCAGCTCCACTGTGTTAGAATGTAGATCAAAGGAAGTTAAAGAAGCAGCAGTAAAAAGCTTAGAAAACTTGCTTGCTGGTTAGCCCCATGATCTGTGAGAAGATAAATGATCTCTTCACAGAAAAAAGGCAGTTTGTACAGATGTGTCCCTGAAGAGAAAATGATGACACTGTGTACCTTCCTACTTGTCCTTCAAACTTATTAATAAATTAACTTCTTAAGAAGTTTTTAATTTGCATCAAAATAGAAATGACAATCAATATGTTAATTGTGCAAAAGTTGAACTTAAAGTTGGCAACTGAAAGTAAATTTTTTTTGCTGAAACACCAGGCAAAATGCCATCAAATTTTGCAGGATTCAGATAAGTTGACACAGTTCACATGGGACTGGATGCTGATTGAGTCACGGCAAGTCTAACAGTGAAATAAAAATGGGTGGGTGACTATTAAACAAAGTATGGCTTCAAGCAAACAAAAAAGAAATGGGAAATATCTCATAAAAATGAAATATGAACAGTGAAAGTTGCTGCACTTTTCATCTCTGCCAGCCACTAACCTCTGTTATTTCAGAACCTGGCATTCCCTCCCTGTGTGGCAGTTATCCCAGTGTTTTACAGCTGTTACCATAACTTCACACCAGATCCCTATTCCCTCATTAGCTCCCCACAGTATCTATGCATGCTCTCTAGTGCCAATACTTTGCCAATTTGTCAGTTGGATTTTTAAATAACACAGCAGGCATTTTGACTTGTCAAAATGGGAAAAGCACAGGTGTTACCAAACATTAATGATTGCATTAATGCAATCATTAATGTTTGACTGTGAGCCAGCTTGCAAAATACCAGGACCAAGCAGCTGAACGGAATTATTAATTCATTATTTCCACCTTTGCTTTTCCTATTGTGACATGTGACAAAATGTCTTCCTTAAAAAAGCCTTATGGTGTCTTTGTGCTGCATTATTGTATTCCATTCAAGTTGAAAATTTCCAAGTTGAAAATTCTGAATTCTGAGCTTGAAGCATTCCACGACTCACAGTGCCAAATGCAAACAATCAACATGGCAGACTGCAAAGAAACACATCTTCTCCATATGGTTAACTAGCTTTCAACATTTACGATTAATTGTGAGATCACTCCACATAGATAGATGGGCGAAATGCATCTGCTTCTCGGTGAAGTCGGGGTGCATGACATGGCAGAGTTTCCCAGTCAGAGCTCCAACTTTGAGAGCCATTCCATCATACTTTTTCCAAGTAGGAAATTTTCAAGGTCTGAGTTGTCTGTAAGGTAACATTAGGCTGTGTCTGAAATCCCTTCCTATTTACTATATAGTGCACTATTCTTACTGTGTGCCATTTTATTTGAGTGCCTTAATTTATCCACTATATTGTGTCCATGACCTGTACACTACTTTCTGCCAACAATCTCACAATGAAATGCACCACATTTTATGAATGCGAACATTACATCAGTGATGACACAAAATGGCAATGGTTAGTAAGTGTCCATATTCTGGATGAGGGAGTGACTTCAAACACAGCCTTTGTTTTGATCCTTGCTTGCCCTTTGTGGACTTCTTGGCCTATTCTTACTACTGCCTGCCTGTTAACAAAGCTTGCCTTGAACACTGACATATTAAAGATGTGAAGGCATTGAGTCAAGGACAACTGGACTACTTGTTGTAGATTCTTCTCATCCAAAAGGCTTCTTTTGTTCTGAGTGACTGGTGGGGAATCCTGGGTATTTAACCTCTGTAGGGTCTTTTACACCTTCAGGGTCACATGAGTCTAGGTGTGAATGGGTGTTAAACTGCCTGGTAAGGGAAGAGAGGATGGCATTGTAAGTAAGTGATAAGTGGTGTCCATCTCCCCTACTGAGTGATGGTTTTTCCACTATGACATAGTCTATGTCCACACTAATATGTTTTTATTTTAAAACAGCGTTTTAAAACAAAAATGATCTCAGTCCACACAAGCGTTTTAGCACCATTTCAGAAATAACCTCCGTCCATATACACACCTGAAAATGGTGTTTATTATTGTTATTTTTGCTATATTATTATATTTATTTATTGTTGTTATTTGATATTTGCACATGCATACAAAGTTGTGTTGTATTTATTATTATCTCACTTGCCTTATTCTCACTTGTTTTCGTATTTCTATATAGTTGTTTTTGTTTTCTATTATATTTTACAGGTACCAGGCCTAATACCCAGGCAACAGATTAATTTTTTTTGAAAACAGGACAAAAATGATGAGGCAGGGAAATGTGACTTGACTGCTCTTCACAGAATTCTCCTGGATAATGCTATTCTTATTAAAACATTGTCAATAGCATTGGTTTTTTTTTTGTCTTTCTCTTCCATCATTGTATTTTCAATGTCCTTGTATGGCTTTCTAAATATAGACAATATAACATCAGTTCACATTTGCCAATGATGCTTAATGCCTACATACTCATGTTCTCTTTTAGTTTGGCTGTTCTTTTAACTGCATTTGAATTGTATTTGATTTATGGCAGAATCACCTTTTCTCTTTAATGTGTTATTACTATACCGATTTACATACTTTAAGTACATTTAGCTGATAATACTTACATACAATTCAATTCAGTAAGGCATGAATGTCAGATGAACAATATTGCCAAAGCGTCAAGGGTAATACAATTCATTAAATAAAATAAAATCAATGAATAAATAAAAAGAACAAGAAAATGGCAGAAGACATTTGTTTTTGTTAGGGGTGGTGGTGTGTATGCATGCTTGTTTGTGTGTGTTTGTGAAAGCTTGTTAGATGACAATGAAGATTAGGCTAATCTAACTTTACAATTAGTCCTTAGACCACTGTGTGTGTACTTTTAATTAAGTAAAGTTTTCAATGCAGGACTTTTACTTGCAGTGGAGTATTTTCATAGTGTGGTATTAGTACTTTTACTTAAGTAAAGGATCTGAAAACTTCTTCCACCCCTGCAAAATGGCTGAACACATGAACAACAGGCTAACCAAAGCTATCATATACTAGCAAACTTTTGAATATTACTGCGTCAAAACAAATCCATTGTCTACACACACACACACACACACTCTGTTTACTTTCTTACAGTCACACAAAACTGATTTGTGCATCATTCTAGAGAAATAAAAAGATGCTCAAATCAGTTTTGTGTGACTGTAAGAAAGGTAACAGTGTGTGTATGGTGTGTGTGTGTAAATAATGGATTGGTTTTGATGGATCAATGTTTAGAAGTTTTCTAGTATATGGTTATTTTTACTTCCTATTCTACTTCCTATAATAAAAGGTCTCGTTTGATACGTAACCTAAGATCTACCTCTATCTTTTCCACATATGCACTGTCACACAGAGACAAATTTAGTGTAAAAAAAAAACAAATTTTATTTTTCAAACGCAGTTACAAAAAGTGATTTTATTTACAGGAGCCACCAACAAAGATACTGCAATTCTATTAGGTTGCTACTAGGTTACTATAGCCTAGGTCTTGCTCTATCTCTCTCTCACACACAATAACGTCAATAAAATAGTACTTGTTGACACACAATGCTTGTACATTAAAAGAATGTTTCCCCTTCCTATTGATGTGGTCTATGGATTTAGATAGGGGTTGTTTTACTTCAATGTGTGTGCAGTCAGTTGCTCCCAAGCATTGTGGCATATCGTGTGTTTGATAGGTTAACAACAAGATCCTTCACTTTGAGCTCTGTGCTTGGTGTTTTGATGTAGTTTGGACCCAAGAAGATGGTGATGGCCTTACACACTTGTCACATTATGACTGAAACAACTTGTCGACATAGTCCAAATGCATTAGTGGTTTTCCAGAGTCTTCTCTCATCACTAAGGTAATACAACATGCAAGCTACCTTTGTAAGTACATCCACTGGCAACCTCATTTTTGTTGTTGCTCCTTCCACATGCGAACGTAGTCTTTCGCTGAGGTTGATTAGGGTCGATCTGGACATTCGAAAGTTTTCTCGCCTTTCCTCAGGAATCACAACTTCCCAGCCTCACCCAAAACCGGCACTCCATGTGGGGCTGATAACACTGCTGGACACAAGAATCGTTGCAAATTGCTTGACTAATAGCTTGCCTCCTGTGCATGTAGGCAGTAGTAACATTGTAAAAAGCAGAATTTAACCTTACAACAGCTGCTAGCATAGACAACAAGGCCAGTAACGCCTGTAATTCGTTATCCATGTTAAATTAACCACTGGTAGTCAAGGCTAATGTAATTTGTTTTCTTCTGGAAAAGGTTTACGAGATAGGGGTGTGACAAATCAAGGAAGGACACGTCATGACTGATGAGACCCAATCTGGGGGTGAATGTGGGTGTCTGCGTCATCGTTTCCAAAAGTCTCCATCTCTACCCGTCCAGACTAAAATGCAACCCCGAGTTTTCAAACTAAAAAGGGATCAACAGCATTTTCAAATGCCGGAGTAGTGTGGACACCAGGCATTAACGTAGCAAAAGTAATGAGTTTTAAAACAAAAAAGTGTTAGTGTGGATTTGGTCATAAATGGCCTCCGTCACTCCTCTTTCAAACCACTTTTCTTCTCTATCCAATATGCGTTCTTTGCTGTCCTAAAAGGAGTGCCACTTATCCTCCAGATGTAGATAGACTGTTGAATCTCAACCTGAGGAGTTGTGATAGGCCATGCACTCATTTCGCAGTTGTTTTATTTCCCCAATGTATAGGTCTGTGCATTCCTTGCTACATTGGACTGTGTACACTGACCTGGGTAAGTTCACACCTTACTTAACCCAGTCTTTACACTTTCAGCCTCTGTTCAACACTGAGAAGGTATTTGATCATTCAAAATTACACCAATTGTTGTTAAGGACAAAAAAATAAAAAATAAAACAAATCTAGACAAACGCACCTGTCACCGCCTTAAATGAGTAAACGGCTTGAACACTTGAGCTGTGAAGAGAAAATGTTGAAAAAGTCAACATAAATAGGAGGCTGATAAACTGCAAGTGTCCCACAGTATCATAAAGGACTTAATGCTAAAATATTGGAATGAGGTTTAGGAGGCAAGCCTGTTCCAAAGGGAAGAAGCACGTACTAAGATGTCAATGATTCAGCTGTCTACCCCACTTCTAATCACTACACAAGTCTGCATGAAAAGTAAGGATATTCTTTTGTGTTATTTACAGAAAATAGAGCATAAGACTCCAGGGGCTGTTACTCCAAAAAAATAAGATTTGTTACTCTGCCTTACAATTTCCAACAAAGGGTCCCAGATTACAAGTGGTTTTTATTATATATATATATATATATATATATATACAAATTATGATATGTTTTATCACGAGGTGGTGAAATGGATCGAAACAAATTAGCATGATTCCATGATTTGTTATATCGGCAAACCTTTAGAGTTCTCTGAACAAGAGCAAATGGCATATGTGACCCCAAAAACACTGACAAGTCAGTCATACAGTTTTGTTGGCTCACAAAGTGCAAATATCTGGTGAGAATTAACAAAGAAAAGGTTATCATGCAGCAATGTTGACATAGTGATGAGATCAAGATCAATAATGAACATCACCCCGTCATCGTCTAATCTGAGCAATTTAAAATTTTCTGTTATTTAACATGTAGGGAACATTTCTTCGCTGTGTTTCTTGATGCCATTTTTAATTTTAATGCCAATGGATGACTGTAGGCACATTGAGAATCTCTATTTTCTTTTGATTTCACTGTATTCTTAAGGGGAAATTCTCTAGTTCCCCAGTCACCCAGCACATATTTTCATCACAGTTTTGATCAACAATCCAACTTCACCCAGTCCTCATTCTTTTCTCATTCTATTACATCCATTGTAAGCTGGAATAGAGGATCTCAGATGAGAAACAGGGTGATTGCATTGTGAAAATATATGAACATATACAGTTCCAGTGAAAAGTTTGGAGACACCCTCCCATTCACTTGAATGAGAAACTGTGTTCAAACCTGGTACTGTAGCTTTTTGCAACTGTGGAAAAGTCAAAATATCTGTTTTTCTATCCACAAAGAAACAGTAGCATGATGTGGCATTTACATAAAACCTCCCTGAAAGCTAAGGGTGATATGGGAATTAAGAGTATTCATACATTGCTACTTCAGAGGGAGATGTAACAATTCAAAAACATTCCTACCTACAAAAATGTACACTTCGTCCATCCACGTAGTTTTTCTCTACTAGCAACATCTCAATTATGATGTTTTTATAGTAAAAGACTAAACAAAAATGAGGTGGAAGAAATTCATGTTTGTTTGTTTTTTAGGTTTATGAAACATGGGATTATGACATTTGTTTGCCAAGATTCTTCAGCATATATATCCTTGTTATATACTTATCTTAGTTGACCTTGTGTGTGGGTGTTCCTTGGACCTTACACATAGTGTGTTTGTGAGTGCATCTGCAGAATGTAGTCACTCTGGGCAAGCAATTCTGCAGGGAACTTCTGCCAGTCTAATTGGAGGTCCAATATTATCTGATTGCATTTCTGGCCCTGCTGGAAGTCAGCATGGGCTTAATAGGATAGGACGGTGTAGGATAGGATGGGTTCAGCGGGGAAGGTCAAAAAGTGGGAAGAGAAGACGGAAAGTGAGTAAGGAAACTGTAATTAGAAAAAGGACAGCACAGGCTGGATGGAGAGAACAGGAAAGAGGGGGTGGGGACAAATAAAAGAAAGGGAGGTAAGAGTATCATGAGTGGGGAGAAGAAGGAAAGAAAGGAGTCAGTAATGAGAAAAAAAGAAGGATTTGTAGAGAGGGACAATGAGATGGAACAAGATGAGGGGCGAGGGAGGTGAGAGTATTAGGAGAGGCAGGAAGGAAAGGACAGAGAGTTAGGAGGAAAGAAGGAAATTAAGTCAGAGCACAAACATTGGATAAAAGGTTGGAAAGGACAAGGCGGAGGCAGGGAAGCGGGAAGTGATTGAAGGAAACGACAGAAGTGCGGCAGGGTGAGGGAAGGGAGGAAGGATGGATGGACGGGGGGGGGACTAAAGAAGGACTCGGAAGCAGCAAAGCCCTAGCAGGTCAACGTAATGTGAGCAGCAGAGGTAGAGATAATACCCCAGGAGTTTGGGCACAGGGAAACGCGAGTGGCAGAGTTCGCAGTGGGTGGGAGATAAGGCAACCGAATCTCTGCTGACTGCCACAAACTGTTCTTTCTTCCCTACTGGGCAGGAGGAAACTTTACACTGTCTCAACGCAGAAACTCCTAAAGATTAACTCCTCCTGTGGCAGACTTACAGTGCTGTAATACAAGGCTTTAAAGATATAGGAAGAGTGATGAAAGAGTGTTTTTTTCCCCCCTCTACTATCTTATAATCTAAGGACCCATCTGTGTCCAGTTTCTTCCTAGCCAGTGTGTGCTGGGAGTGTGCTTGTGTGACAAACAAAGAGACCATGCAGCCTTGCGGTATCATTTTCATTATTTAAGTCAAATAATAACACTGTACATTAATAATCTACAACAATTTTGATAATTAAGAAATTAAATACAAAACATTTGCTGGTTCTCAATTGTGACAACTTGCTGCTTTTCTTATGTCTTTCTCTGTTTCATTGTAAACTGAATATGTTTGGGTTCTATGCTGTTGGTTGGACAAACCATGTCATTTGAGGATATGACACTGTTTGAAATGTGTTTCATTATTTTCTGACATTTTATAGATTAAATTATTAGTTGATTAAGCAAAAAAAAAAAAAGAATTGATACAGTAAAATCATTTTTAGTTGCAGCCCTAATCATGTACATTATCTTCAGCCTTTTATGTATGTATGTCTGAAATCTACTTTGCAAAAATTCCCAGAGTAAGGTCAGTTAGTGGCCTTGGATGTCATCTCAGCAATCTCACTCACTTTTTTTTTTATGAAGAACATGCACAATATCAAATAAAAGACCTATAATCTGACACAGGCACTATGCATGTTAGAGGGCTTTAAGAGTAGATAATAATTCCAGGCTCTTCTATGATCCCCTTCGCTTTATTTGCAAGCAACACCGAAACAAATGGGCCTGTGGGTTAGTTTCCCTTTTTATCCACTTTCCCAGGTCAGTTATTCAGCCATGTCTCACACCTAACCTGCAGTAACGTCACCCATGTATACATAATGTTTATCAGTGTGTAAATATGACCACTAGATGGCGACAAATGTCTGGTTTTTATCAAATGTACATCACCAGCATCATCACATTTCATTTTCACATTAGAAAAGCACCACTACTGTAAATGTTATATACAGTACACATTTTACATGTTTTTATTTCAGTTTTTGTATTTTGTTTGTACCTTTTCACTGTCTGTATGAACTCACTGGACCCACGCCTTACTCTGACTTACAATGACTTGTAGTGTAATTGCTGTAATTATTGCAGAATAAAACAGCTAATTATGTATGGTGAATTATAATTAGTCATCAAAAAGAATCTACAAGAACTGCAAGAATGAGATGAGCACTGGATATTTGGAAAGCTCAGGCTTTTTATCTGAAGACTTATTTGTATTCATTGTATTTCATGATTGGCAGAATCAGCATATCACATTTTGAGTGATTTAATCATTTATTACAGTGTAAAAACAGGAAAAAGGAGGCAGTGAAACGTGATAAAGATTCCTGCTGACCAGTCAAACAGATCAGGAATTGAAGTGTGACGCTCTAAGCAGGGACTTCTGTCTGGGGACAGTGGACGGCATAATAGGAACCTGTCAGTCTGACTTCCCCCAAATCTGCCTCAGCCTCGTGTCCCTCGGCTACCGAAAGCTGTTTCACTTCCACTCAGTCTTCTGGTGAAACACTTGCAACACTGATTCCCCATCCTGCCAGGCAGTGCGGAGAAAAGAAATGAAAACTTGTTCAAAAGCATTAATGATTAGTGATCAGTGAAGACAGTGCTATGTTAATAATAACATGCAGCAGTTGATAATATCTATAAGTTTTCAGTTTTCAGAACATAAATGTAATCCTTCATAGTGTATTTATGAGCATTTATCTGACTTTTATCTGGGTCGCTGGACATAAACCATGTAACATTGATATGCTCAACACTGTAACACAGCCATCTCTCATCATCCGTGAGAAACAAAAACCTAGAAAAGGACTTCCTTTGACATGATTCATCTAACCATATGACATTTTCCTACCAGTCACTTGTTTTTTGGGGGTTTTTTTGCACCGTATCAAACAAACACCTTCATTTTTTCGATGTAAGAAGGATATTAAGAGCTATATAATAAAAATACAACAGAATTCTTCTCTGTAACCTTTGAAACTGAATGCCTTGATGTAAAAAAAAGTGTGTACTAGAAGTCCTCACTTCCTCCCCCTCAGCTGTTCACTCACTCACACTTGTCACTCACTGGATGACATGTCTAACTTAGCCAGCATGATGGAAAAGCTCATTTTAGGCAACAGAGGGATTCAGGCATGACCGCAAAGGGTCAGATAGACACTGACTAGCTAGCTTGTATTGCTCATGAAACCACAGGAAGATTAACATATATTGCAATGCGTTCCCACTTTTCACTGTAACCTCAGCACTTTCATGCGTGACCCTGTGCATGATGGGATGTCAATTGCTTAATTATTCCAGGGACCTCATTTGCTCTGGGTTATTAGTATTCATTAGGGTTGCAGAGACAATTTTCATAAGCAACCACAGACTCACTTACAACAGTTTTATGCCTTCATACCATGGGATATCTCTACAAAGAAAATATGTGGCTTTAAAACATGTCATCCTGATGAGAAGATTGTCTGTATGATGACTCAGATAGATTAATGTCTTATCTAGATTGATCTGAGTTACACATACAACCCTGGGTGCAAAAGCTTTCCGTTTAGTCGGCGCTTGGTTTGATAACACATCAGATACACAACCACACTGCCTAGACAAGTAAGTACAGAGCACAGTGTACAATACTTGGTGGGAAGTAAGTTTTACTTAGGCCTTGCAGAATGTTAACACACTGCCCATAAGGGGTTTCTATGATGTAGCAATATAAGCAGCATACTAGTTCACAAATCAAGTGAAAGTGCCATGCTTCTCTATATAGTCTCCATGCAGTATATTATTGCCGCCATTAGCATTCACATCGCAGTAAGCGCACTTCCTCTCAATCAGTCAGGCATACTCTGATGAAATATTTCATGATTTTCCATTATTACGTAACCCCAATGTCACAATAGCACCTCTGAATACATCCAGAAGTTGGTGTTATACAGTAGCCTGATGAAAGAAGGCTATTGTTGACAATTAAGGGAAATTCTAGTGTTGTGACCACAATGCAAAATCATGTAAATGATTTTAAAATTTTTAAAAAATGGTGGGTCAAACAGAAGACAACTGGAACACTGGATTTTAACACTGAAATAAGTGGTTTGGATAGTCTGCCATTCATCTTTGTTATCAAAAGAGAGTGAGGAGTTACTTAGTTGAGCTTGTTCATTCATGACCTTTCTTGCAACAGCCATTGACCAAAAAATCTCCACTCAAGGTCCAATTAGAACATCAAGTCGAAAGCAAGTTAAAGTTAGGCAAGATAGTTGAAATTAAGTTCATCTGTATACGTGCAGAACACAGATGGGATGTGTGTGAGGTAATGTTAGGATGCTAAAGAGTATTTCTGTTGTCACTTTCATCTATACAAGCTGATGAATTGAGGTAGGTAATAGGTCATTTAGACATTAGCTCTCTTGCTACCCTCACTGAAGTTAACCCCAACAACAATTAGTTTAATTAAAACAGATCAAAAGAAACAATTAAAAACTGAGCTGGCTAGCAATATAAAAAAGTCAAGAAAAAGCTATTTAAAAAGCCATTTAAAGCTTAAAAAGCCCTCTGACAGAAATGTGTTTTCAGAGGCAATTTAAAAGAAGAACATGCTTCATGTATGAATCATGTATGAATTTGTAGATCATTCAATCAACAAGTCACATATATAATGATAAACCCATTATACACTGAACAGGCCTATAATAAGCCCTTGATAGTGCACTGTTACTGGAACATACCATTAAAAAACAGGAAAACACTAAAGCCAGTAAGTGTATAGATCCTCCTTTTGGTGTAAACACAATGTGCAACAATGCAAGTTTAGTAGTCCAGAGGAGCAAGGAAGAGGGTGTAGAATTTAATACCAAAATCTATGAAAAGTTAAGAAATGTTAAGAGGTTTAGTTAATGTCTTTTCATCAACTTGTGCGTGTCAGATTACTGTCTTTTTTCTTTTACCACAATGTGTCAGTGGAACGTTTTATCTAAGTTGTTACCACTGAAATGACTCATTTGGTTTTGTCCTCTTCATCACCACTGAACAGAGTTTAGCATTGATACCGTAAATAGATCTTTTATGAGTTGCGCTGGACTGAGACGAAGCTGTTAACTGTGGTCAGTGCACTTCTCCAACGCCATCTGAAATAAACTGGAAGTGGAATGTGGGATGGGAATTTAAATTTTGAATAAAAGAAACCCTCTGATGCAGGAAAGCACTGTAGTGTCCCTCTCAGTTCCTAAAAAAACTATTCATATGAATCAGTTTTCCTCTAATTCATTTGGTACAGAGGCAGTAGAGTAAGTCATAGATGTTTACAGTAACTTGGGTCATTTGTTGTTTTCATGTTATAAGTTACGGCTCCTATGTTGAGGTCATAATGTTGACTCAATTGCAGTTTTTATGTCAAATCTGTCCCTAAACAAGTCAGAAAGTTGTTTAAGTATGAAATGGTTCTGGTATTTTTGTTCATACTAGTTTTGTTAAGTTGACATGCAAGTGCTTGGGGTTACATTAGCGGTCACTAGCATAACACATCTGAACATCCTACTGAATTGTTGGAGGTCGGGCTGCATTGTGGGTAATGTAGGCACCAGGTTTTAAGGAATAAGAAAGTGTGGACTAAATGAAAGTGATTGATGCTGATTCGGATACCTTTTTAACAGTCCATTATGAGTCTGAAAATGTCAACGAGTACTCTAACATTACTCTGTAATGTTGACAGGTACTAATAGAAAATGGTAGTTAGTGAACAGGATGTCACTAGAGTTATAAAATAAGGAAGAAATAACAATTAGGAGAAATGTTATAAAATGATAAAATGCCACAAAACTGTTAATAATTACTAGGCATCACATGTAGCGTTCCAACTGAACCATGACAATGAAAACGTTGCAATTTACGATGTGCCAAATTCACTTGAGTATCACATGAGAAAATGATCTGTTAAGTGACGCTTGCTCTGCTTTGAGTGATCTGCTATCAGTGGTAGTCATCAACTATTTTCCACTACTGAGCCACAGAGGAACTCAGCCCACGATGTGATGAGAGGTGATGACTCAGCCATTCATCTTTGATACAAGTGTCAGTCCGTTTAGCTAAAGTATCCTCACAGGCTAAAAAAGGCTAGGTTGTTGAGCTACAGGGACTTGTGAGTGTCACTTGCAGACCTTGAAGTGGTTGTGCCCAATCCTGCACTTTCACTGTTATAAGCACTACCGCAGCTATAATCAATGATTCACCTCTCCTGGTGTCAAGCTTGATTTTGGAAACTCCACCCTAGTGGATACTGGAGATGCAGCCATAAGGCTCATTCTTTTCTATTCTATACCATAAAATTTTAAAGATCATTCTTTTGGTGGAACTTCTTTGTAGGCCAACATCTACATATTAGGTGCTAAAGGTAAATGTCAAACACCATAACGCAATAAAATAAAGCTGAAGTAGTGGCGTTGAACCTTGGGGTCAGGCTCCCTTACAGGGTCACATGATAAATCTGAGGGGTCACAAAGTGATTAATAAGATAGGAAACTAGAAGAAAACATATTTCAGATTATTTTTTGTCAAATCCTTGCTTTTTTGTGAAATGAAGAGTTTTGCCTCTTCAGATCTCTTACTAAAATGATGGAAAAACAAACAAAAACTATAGGTTGGTCAATCGTAAAATGCTTGTTGGGAACATTGGTGCTATTTCTAACAAGGATGCCAGTACACTTTACTGCAGCTTAATCTAATTTTTGCCCACTGCGATTGGGTTAACGTTAATCAGAAACTGTCTCAGAACGACAGCAGGTTCATTCAAAACTTTTGAAAACAATAGGTGGAAATACAAGCACAAAAAACTCAAATGCAACTTGTCTTTTTAGAAAGAGCTTTCCAGATATTGAAGATGATCAAAATTACTCACTGTGAGCATTTTCCACAAGAAATACATTCTGCTTAAGAAATATTCCCAAGTGAGACAATGTATTTTGTTGCTTGTTTGGAGGTGTTTTCTGCCATAAGCAAAAGTTAAAAAGAGTGAAAAATCCAACTTGTTTTTGCCCTGTTTTCAGTCTTTGTGCTAAGCTACGCTAACTGGCTGCTGCCGGTTGCTTCATATGTATTGACATAGTCTATAACTTATAGATTTCTTAGCAAGAAAGTGAAGCAAGAAAATAAATGCATATTAAGTGACACTAGAGACATGCAGCAACATCTTTTTTTGTGAGCAGAAGTACCAGGGTTTATAGGACATGTGGTCCTATTATTCACAGCCAAAGAGGCTATAAATAAGCCAAACTACAGTTCATATGGGTTACTTTATCATGGTATCAGCTAATTTAACAATAGATATGTTAGAAGTATTGCACAACTCACATATGACATGTTGTTACAACACTAGTAAAAATTAAAAGTTATTTTTTACTATGAAAAAGTCAAGACATAGAGTTTTAAAACATAAACATTGTGAATATGTAATCAGCCACAAATCACATTCTTTGTAAATTTATGAATACGTTAAACAACGCTGTCATTTCTTATGTCATGTTGCAATGTGATGTGAGTTTCCCAAGCTACACTTTGCATTCTCTGAACTTCATGTCCCAAATGAATGGCCTGCTCAATCAAGCATGTGATATTAAGGGTGTCGACCACCTAGTAGTAGTCACCTCCCTGTCCTCGCACGTGCATCTGCTGCAGCCCCTACATTGCAATGTGGAAAGTTTGAAATTTACTCACTTCACCATTCTACTGACCGCAAACACACCACTATACAGAATGGTGAGACCCTGAGGGAATCCTCAAAAGCACCACACACACACCCATACAAACCCCTCCACCCATTCACACAGACACACACATACAAGCACTGGCTTTATGTGTTGTAGAATTTCCATTATTATTTCAATCTGTGTCACAGGGCAAAGCATAAGAGGAACTATTTCATGCTGATTTGCGTACATAATTAAGCGTGACAGAAACCGTGTGCACGTACAAATGTATTAATGCAGTATCAAAGACAGAGTGACAGTCATTATGGGAGTTCTGAGAACTGGCTGGGTCAGTTGCTTGGTTTCAGTATATAGAAACCTCTGACTTCCTGTCTCTGTTAATGCTTTTTCATGCACTGCTCTTATATGACTCAGTGTATGTTGCATTTTCTCTAAGCATGTCTTTTTATAATAAATTTTTGTACATGAGTTTTTCTTTTTCAATCACTCTCCTTTAACCTTGTGACACTGTATTACAATCCGACTCTTGAGCTGTCTTTATGATGTTAAGAGGTGAATGGCACAGACTTGTCTGCAAATGAATCAATGCATATCTGAACTAATTTTATTTGGCACCCCTTCCCTTGACATTTTCTCTGCAAAACCACTTGGTTGTCTATTATCCAATATGAAGAAGTCTGGTCATAATTGCAGGGTTATATTTGACTCTATGGAAAATAGCTTTTAATCGTTTTAACAGTTTTAGAACTTGAGAATCTGTGATTTGATTTAGAAAAAGAAATGTTTTTTCTTTGGTTGATGATCAATTTTAGCTGTTTTCAAAGCCATCTCTCCCTTTTCAATTGGGGAATAATAAGACAAATAAGTCAGAATTTATAAAAACGTGAATTAAAATAAAGTATATTTAAAGTATAAATAGTCCCACTTGGACTACTGTAATTCTCTTAACTCTCCCTGAAGCCATCAATTACTTGCCTTAAATGCATCCAAAAGACTGACTTTTAACAAGCTCAAGGAAAATCACATCACTCTCATTCTAGCCGAATCTGTAGCGTAAGGCTGGCGATATTCTATATTTTTGTTATTGGCAACACATCCCACAAAAACATTGAAACCAACAATGTGTTAGTTCATCTGTCAATTAAATTCCCTACCCTGTTTATGACTCTCAGCCCCAAACCCATTCGTTTGATGTAAATCTTTAAAAAACAAGTCACAAATATATAGATTCTTTTTTTAAAATAATTTCCTGAAACTGCTGGGCACTGTAGTTTTTTTAGCAAACATTACTCAAACAGGAGTAAATAGTGAACAGTGTACCTGGAATTGACTCAAAATAAATCACAGTGGCTATTTTCACCCAGTGAAACAATGTGACTCATCTTAATAGTTTAATGGTTTAGTTTGGATCTCTTAAAGAGTACAGTCTAGACTTGCTCTATGTGAAAAGTGCCCAGAGATGACTTTTTGTTGTGATATGGTGCTATCTAAATAAAAAATTGAATTGAATTGAATCTCTGTGGCACAGATTACAGTAACATTGTATTGTCTGTTTTAGATAAACAATCAATACTTGGTAGTAAGTATACTTGGTTTTGGTCTCTGACAATAACAAAAATATAGAATATCATCCTCTAAATCAATTCTCTGTCTACTATTTTTTTATGTAAGTGAGATGAGTGACATGTGTCTCCAATGAATTTAAAAGTCGAGCAAACATCCTCATCCTTAAATAATAGAACCAGACATATTAAAGTGATAGCTAACTCAGTAGAAATGGTATGTGGTAAGTGTTTTAACCAGTAGGTTTTCCTAGATAGCAAAATCTTAGACAGTTGAGAAATGTCTATGTTGTCACAGTATAGTAGTCATATCCCCCAACCTTAATATATGTCCTGTTCCAAGCCTCCTGCCCAGATCTGGTACTCTTGAGTCATTCAGATTCTTTATCCCTATTCAGTGTCTCTGAAGTCTCTATATACAGACATATGGCATAATACAATGTGTTTACACTATGCCCATATGTATGCATGCATAACAAAGAATCAAGAAGAGTGAAATTTATTTTTCCAGTAATCAGAGTCAAACAAATCCCACCCAACTGGAATTTTACAGCTATGAGTCAGTGGCACCAGTAACCGAGCCTAGGCAGTAGCCGACTGTATGCTTATCCAAATGGTATTCAGAAACCTGTACCAGCAGGCCCTCAGCGTCATAGGTATTGCACCTTTCCTGCCAGGTTAGACAAGCACAGAAGGGCTCTGTACTGTTTGAAGACAATACAACAGACGATTGGATCTCCTCAGAGGACAGTACCAGAGATGTTAAAATGCCGAAACATTTGTTTTCAAAGATTAGGTTCTATGAGATCAAGGATCTAATGCAAAATGTAAAGCGGCCCAGAAGGTAAGCCAGACAGTATAATGATATTTAGAGAGATTTGAGTAAAGTGGCTTATGTTTGGTGCGCTGTTAAAACTGTGCTCATTAATGCTGTGTTTCATGAATGTTTTCTGATTGTGTCTGAAAGATAAAACAATAGTATATTTAGGTGTGCATTACTCAATAAGTGCTGTGTGACGTCTGCTTTAATATATGTTGTATTAGGGTTGTTCCGTAACCTTCCTAGATGGTTAAATTTACATCATAAGTATTCACATTTAAATTTCATCTGTTTTGCAGGATTGATATTGTTCTTAATCGATACAGGCGTAAAAATGACATCCACTGCATCAGGGTTCATAAAACAAACGATGAGACATATCCTGAAAAAGTCAGGTACTGTATGTAGTACTGGTGGAGGTATCTCAGTGTCCCCTTTGTTTTATTTGATATTTATTGCCTGTATTTTCGTTTATTATTTTAACTGTTCTCTTACCATTTACTCATCTTTTTATTGTTGTCTTATTCAGTTAATTATTTTAAAGTAGGTTTTATTAAATATTTTCTTTACATTTCACAAGTCACCTTGTTTTAATTTTCGGGATTTTACTTGTATCTTGGTCTGCATTAGTCTCCAAATCCATATTCGATGTCGATCACTTACAAAGCACTTTGAATTGCATTTGACTTGCATGAAAGGTGGATGGATGGATGGATGGATGGATGGATGGATGGATTGACTGAACATATCTTAAAGTGAAAATTAATTTGAAATCGCTCTTTATTACAGTTGGCAGTCTGACCATAAACTCCACCCGACTCTGGAAAAATTGCTGCGAGATAAAAGTAAGACATGTTTTTAAAAAGGAGGGGCCAATTTTCAGTTCACAAAGGATCACAAAATGAATAAAAAACAGTAATGTCTATGGGAATTTAAAATATTAATTGTGAAAGTGAACAGAATTTATCCTTACGGCCTTTCTAATGAGATTTTAATAATTAATACATACTTGCATTTGAAATCTACCCCTCTGTACAGACTATTTAGCAGCGTTCCACTCCTTTCTGCAGTCTGAGTTCAGTGAAGAAAACATTGAGTTCTGGCTTGCATGTGAAGACTTCAGGGCGACCGCCTCACCAGACGACCTCCGCTGGAAAGCACAGCAGATCTACCAGGAGTTCATCCAGCCTACAGCCTGCAGAGAGGTCAGTCTGACGGTCTGGGTTGATGGTTCATGGTGCAAAGAGATAGAGCTGGACAAACAGCCAGCAGACAGAAGATATATATTTACTTTGTGTTTCTTTACCCTTTAGCACACTTAAAGGCCCTGCAAAACCTATTTCTCAATGAGATAGTCCTACATGAACACAACATTTTCTACCAAAGTTAGTAGAAAATGGTTTTGGTTCATTCAAATGAAAAATGTTGTGTTTCTGTGCTCGTTTCAATAGTTTTAAGAGGGCAGGACTCCTTTTGAAATAAGGGATGTCATATGTCTCCCAGCTGGGGTTTAGCAATATTTGAGTCAAAATATGATGACAGATGTTGGGCTGTTTGCAAATTGAATCAAATCACACCCACACAGCCCTTATGAAACAGGTTGGCTAAGTTTTTGACAAACAGGATGTTGTACTCCGGACTGGATTGTTGTCACCGATATTTAATGTTGGAAATACTTCATATTTGAAACCAAATTTTCAGGGGATTTAACAGGGGAAAGATTTACCACAACAGCTCAACAAAGAACATTTCATATCAGCAAGGAAAATTAGTAAGAATTTCACAAAATACACAAAACAATAGGGATTACGACTAAAAGTCTCTCATTTCTCGTTTTTTAAGGTTCTTTAAGGCAGCTAGTTGTTGCAGCTCAGGAACGTCAAAGCTCTGTATTTTGAATTGGCGTCAGTCCACATACTGTACAGTAATCTCATTATGCAGCTAAATGATGATATGAAATGATTAACATAGCACTGTTTATTGCAGACCAGATGATCAAACTTTAAAGCTGATGTTGCACCAATATTGTTTCTCTTCATTGACCCGTCTGTTCTCCTTTCTGTTGATGAGGTGTATAATTCAGGGAACTTAAATACCAGTAAAATTAGCTCCTGTATTGTTTCCCACTGTGGTTTCTGTGGTTGCCATGGGGACGTGGTGAGCCGTGATGGCAGGCTGAAAAAGTTGAACCCAAGTCTGCAATGTGTTGTTTTTACATTTTGGTTTTTGTACAGATTAAACAAATGAGGCATAATGTGTTTATTAGTGAGCTTTAGATTTGCTGGTAGGCAAATTTTGTTTCATTTGGACATTGCCAGGCGAGCTGATTTCTTTTGTTTCCAGTCTTTGCCTGGACTGGCCACGGACCACCCCTATAACCACAGTTTTCCATGAGTGAGTGAGTGAGTGAGTGAGTGAGTGAGTGAGTGAGTGAGTGAGTGAGTGATGAAGTTACAGCATTGGTCGGCCAGCAGCCAGCAGGAGAGACGCTCCGCAGTGTGTTTGGAATTTATGACTGAGCTAATACCAGGGCGCAAACTTTTTATTTCTTTTGACATTTTCACATGTCAGGGGATAAACAACAGCATTAAAACATGAGTCTTGCAGTAAAAACATGCGACTCATAGCTGTTATGTCAGTTTAGTGTAGGGCGGCTGCTCTGAAGGTGCGCTTGATTTGACTGTAACTGTGGTAACTGGGCGGAGATAAGCTTCCTGAATTTGCACTAAAATGCTGTCAAAACTTTCATTTACAATTTCCACTGCAGCCTCCATGATCATCAGCTGGGAAAGAGGCAGAAAAAAGGCCAATAGAGGCATGAGAGAGAGCGCAGAGAGTTGAAACAACCCAAATAACCATCACTCTGACAAAACACTCAATGTAGAGTGAAAAATGAGAGACATCTGTAGAGTGAAACAGATGAAAGGGCAGAGGGAGTTAACAGATAATAAGAATAGTTAGAATTAGAATTAAAATTTCAAGAGTGGAAAGTATTGTTCTTGCAATTGCATTTATACCCTTTTTTTGACTCAAACGTTGCTTAACCATGTCATGTGATATTCAGTACACATTTAACATCCAGAAATTTACATTATAGATACTACCACTGAATATCCCTGCAACAAATTGGCCACAATTTCACACACTGACCATACACGGTCCAGCCATATACTAGGTAACTTAGTTAATCTAAGCAAACTGTCGGTACTTACTGTATAGCCATAGTTTCCTCATCTAACTCTCAGCGAGAATATGAATAAGCAAATCTCCCGAAACGTCGAACTGTTCCTTTAAGTTTCCACATACAATAAATAAGCTCAATATGAACCCCTGATACCAGATGCAAACATCTGCCTCCTTACACCTAAAGGGTCATGTTTTCTAGTTTTAGAGCACAGCACAGTTTCATGGGAGAAGTGAGAGCTTCATTTTCATGTGTCCCATTGCAGTTATTTGCTACACAAATGAACAGGTGATCATACAAATAATATACTTCTACATTATATACAGAGTGTTTTCTATTTTATATCCCCCCTCAGATCAATGTAGACCACCAAATTAGAGAGAAGATCAAGGAGTCCTTGGAGAAACCAAGCCCGTCCTGCTTCAATGAGGCCCAGAAACATGTTTACCTTCTGATGGAAAGAGACTCTTGCCCCAGATTCCTGCACTCAGATGCCTACCTGAGTGTAAAGCACAAGTCTAGGACTCTGTGGTACATTTAGACTATTGTTCCTGTCAAAGCACTGTATCAACACTGCTTTAAAAAAAAAAAAAATCCCCACTTTCTGTCTTTTTGAGAAGTTATTTCACACCGTATGAAAGGGGAAGCTTAGATATCAAAACTGTTTGCTTTTAACGGCAGAGCATCTCAAATCCAAACTGCAACAATGTTTTCAAGCATGTGCAACAGCGAACTCTGTTTTTATGATGGTTGTAATGTACTGAGGAAATGTTGTGGGGAATGATTAAGCAGAACAAACACCATAAGAGAAAAGTAATGTGTGTGGAATGAAGAAACTGACATGAGGATATTTTACGTGGGTAAAAGAAAGAGGGCTGTTGGTACTGTATGTGTGAGTTTGGAAATACTGTATGTGTTAACTGAAAGTTTTAGTAAGTTGTGCAGTGTACAGAATGATAAATAAATGGTTTTTGATATATAAAAAGGAAATGAACTGGTTTTGATTCATGTGCATAACATTCAGAACTTTACGAAATTATGACTTCCAGACTTTAGATAAATAAGATTTTTGTGGTCGTTCTCCTCATCTATGACTATTCTTAGACTATTTCCAAATATGAAGGCGTAAGCTGAAACGTCGGGCTTGATTCAACACAATGCTATTTGAATAAAGAAGAAGCTGATGAGGGAATGTGGGAACGTCGGGTCTCTGTAAATTAAAGAGTACTGTCTAGACCTGCTCTATGCGAAAAGTGCCCTGAGATAACTTCTGTTGTGATTTGGCGCTATATAAATAAAATGGACTTGACTTGATGAAACAAGCAAGTCTGTGTGCGGTCCTCCTCCTTCAAGCAGTTAAATGTTCCAAGGCTACCAGTACCAGCATAAATTTGTTGGGGTTGAGGTGCTTCCTCATTTGACAATTTCCATATAGTCATGATTTTGAGACAGATTTATATTTATCTGACTGACTGACTAACTTGAAGCGTGGTGATGGACATGAATATATATATATACATATATATATATATATATATAAAAAGAGAAGTTTCCACAGCTTACCCAGCAGGGATATTCTGTTTTTGGTCACATGTCTAATATATCCTCTAATTAGGTGCAGAGATGACTCCACACACCAGCAACAGGGTTTATCAAAGTGGAAAAAAGTAACCCCGCAGTAACCCTTGATCCCGCTCTGTTCTGTAAATGGCCTTATTCCTAAGAATTGCGCCTAAAAAGGAGTACTGAAGCAGCTAATAATAACTCCAGGGCTTTCACGACAACACCGGAGTCATCAGACAACCTGATGCGTAACAGATTGGCCTGAATGTGCTGCCTTGTTAGGGGAATAATCTCATCACCCACAGACAATGATGGGAGAGACATACAAGTGCTTTACTTAGTGAAATAACCCGAAGGAGTTACCCTTTAGTAAAATATTATAATGTCTATTCAATGATCTGTTCAAATAAATGTACTGGAGAATATTTGACTTTAAAAAAGATGTTATGTTAAAGGTTGTTGGTCCGCTCATCTTGTTGAAACTCTGGAAGCTTATTTCAATTCTTGCAAACACTGTTTCCAGGTATAATTAATGCCGTGGTGCAAAAAGAAAAATATGAAATACGAAGGAAAATTAGGTAGAGACATCCAAATGCCAAAAAGTACGATTTACATATTAGTAGAAATGTTTTTTTGAACCTTATCTGATGATGAGGAGTAAGTGGAAATCCTAGTTTTTGTTACATTTTATTTTACTACACTTCACACTACATCTATCTATCTATCATCTTTTCTCCCTGTTTACCTCAAACCAGAGCCCAAAGTCAACTCTATATCACTAGACTAGAATGTTTTCAGTGCCAATGTTCTACCAGAATTTTCATTTTTCTGCAATAAGTATGGTCGAGGTCAGGAAAATATTGTGTTTATGGCAAATAAACTGTGGTTACTGTACGGTTAGGATTAGAAAATGAAACATTTGATTAAGGTTTTAGAAGATTAGGGAACTATAATGGTTAATAAAAACACCAAAGTTAATTGAAAGTCTGTGATGGGACACAAACTCCGGCCTTCTTCATGAGAGTTGGACTTGTTACACAAGGTCAACCACCTTGACCTACTCACTCCTCTGTTCTGCCTTGCTATATATACACACACATAAACACGCTACTTCCTGTTGTTGGCATTAGATGCAAATCGTGAGGTGAAGAATCGCCAGATATGGACATAATTCCTAGAAATGCTTTGCTGCCCATAGTACATGTATCGTACATGTAAACAATGTACTGTTCAGAAACTGAAATGCATTGATGTTTCTAATCTTATAAGCAGTTCAGGCCTGAGACATCATCAGCCTAATTGATGCAGCTTAGTAATCACCTGTCACACATCTCTGCCTACTCCTGATGGTAAAACACAAAGGTTGGAACTGCCACAATGGCTGTGCCCTTATTGTGGAATAACTCACGTCTTAATATGTTGAAAATTTCCATGAGAGATCCATCAGAAATACATAAAACAACATAACACAGACATTAATTTTGGTTTGTCAGACCCTGATCAGAAATAACTGATGAATTTAGCTATGTGTTGTCCACAATGACAACAGCAACCAGAAACAAACAAACAAAAAAAAAAAAACATGACCTTAACTCATTCACTCATTTCTGGCAGCAAAAAACATTTTAAAAAGTCTTTCATGGTGCCTAAATGCCTATTTTTTTATCTTCATCTGTGTTTCTAAAATTCTACATTTAAGGCACATACAAATATAAGGCACTGGCCACAAGCTGCAACTACTTCTTTTCAAGTATCAATAAATAAACAGCTTTATGAGCTTTGATTATGCCAAGCACCGCAGTTATTTCAATGGCAAATGTCAGTAACTCTGAGTACACTGGGGATTGTTCCTCTTAGGTCTTACGTCTCTGGCATCACATGGTGCGCCATTCTTCACACACAATCTGTCACTGTTTTCTCATAGCTCAGCACAGTTACCATGGAAGCGAAAAGGAAGTGAGTACTGTCAAGACAGTCACACTTGGGGAACTTTACTAGCAGATTTGGATGCTAAAGGCTAATGTATTGTATGTGTATAGTGCTGTGTTCCTCCTTGTTGTAACTTTACACGCGATAACACATAAAAGTAGCTTCAGGAACACACTAATGTGAAGCATGAGGGACAGCTTTCAGTTGAGAGTGTTTGGTGTTCCTTCGTAATGCCTCAGTACTTATAACCGTGTTTGGGCAAAAGAGGGAGAGCTGCATCAGTGAAGCCAAGCCGAAGGCCAGATTGTAACAAGGACAGCCTGTGGCAATTAATTAAATGTAACAGAAGTGGAGTTGGTATTGCTTACATTTACTCTTCACGTAACTTTTTTTTTTTTTTTTTTTCCAGAACATATTCTAAAATAAATATTTTACTATCAGATCCACAACAAAGTAGACCTCTATGAGCATGGCCTAGACACCAGCTGAGCGTAAATTACATTTGCATAGGACCTGAACAGTTCTCACGTCACATTTTCAAATGTGTTCATAATACCAGACATTAACCACGGAATCCAAGCAGTGACAGCATTCTTGCCTACATTTGTTTATCTACCTTTTTTTTTTTACCTATTTGTTCCCTGTATTACCAACATTTATATGGGAAAATGACAATAACCTGCTGTGTTAAGTGGCAAGTCTGTGCTTAGTAAAAAGCCAGAAACCCATCTTCAGAGATAGATTTCCTGTCACACAAATCCTGGAGTGGAGTAATGTGGTAACACTGTGCAGGGATTTCATGTCTTTCCTAAACATACCAGCAGCAACTTTAAAAAATTTCACATAGAGCAACTAGTTTCTATTGTGGAATGGCATGATGGGGGACCCAAAAATTTCCAAATCGTTAAAAAAAAGAACAAACTGTCATGATAAGATTACCTTTAGAATCCCCCTCAAAGTACTTCTCCTGTTCCTGGAAATATTTCCTGTTGTCATCTTTTGTTACCATGTCCTTTCAGTCACAATTTCACTTTCACCAAGCTGGCAAATCCAGTAACTACACCCTACTCTGATGCTATCAGTGGCTTCTGGTAATTCTGTGGTCCTCCCACGAATGATGTACTATTTATTTTTGTGTTATTGCACTTGTTATTGCTTATATTCAACACCTAACCCCAAGACTTAACCTTTACCCTCGATATATGTTATGATTGTCTGCCTTGGCCTCTTCTGTCAATGTCTATTACCTGGACGAGCTAGCTATCACGGTTGAGTGCATTTAGTGTTGCGAGGATGCAAAATTTTACTGCCCCTTTTGCAACAAAAAACAGACAAAAAACTGATCCCTGTGGCTCTAATTTTAGGCTAGACAACTGTGTTTCTGGTTTAAGGTATGATATGACTTCAGGATTTGAAAATCCGTCCCTTAAATTCACACAGCTTATATCTCAGTTCCAATCATCAGCAGCAGCCTCTACTCCAATGCCAGCAAAAATATTTGTCATAGAGCAGCACTGATTTGTAGGAAACATGAAAAGTCAGGGGTCAGTGCTACTAACGCTAATTTCAGCTAACTCTATAGTCACTTGCCAAGACACTGTCCAGTTCACTGCACGTTCTCACACTACAACTCAGTATCTAACCAAGCTCGGTTATTTCCCTTCACCCCCGCCTTTTCCCAGTCCCTTGAACAACTGATAGGTTTATACTAAGAAGGCTGTTGTCTGTCAAATGTATGTTTATCAGAGTTGCCATTGGCATTGAGATCCATATTCATTATTGTAGTACTTGACCTTGTTGGCCACCTCTCACTCATAGGATCTGATGTTACAATTTCTTCATTTTGAGGTGAATCAGCTTCTAAAAATAATTGTGACTGTATATGCAGCAGCTCGTCCCCACAAGAAAAACGACAGTATAGGTCTAAAATTCAGCCGGGAAAAACGACCTGTAGTTATGTTTACGCCCTCTAGCGGCTGTAGTAATTATGACTTGGGGAAGTGACACAGCTCAGATGACATCAATATACGGTGACAATTTGCCTTATTAGGAGGAAGCAGGTTGAGTGGATGACTAGATAGTTAGATAGCAAAAAGTGGACTTAGCTGTAAGAGACCGCTGTTAGCTCCCGCTTCCAACCGTGAGTGTCATGTTTCCAACCGTCATTTTTTAAAAAACCATAACAATAACAGTCATGGTGTCTACTGTTGCCATGATGATGAAGGTTGCACAACTTTAAACCCGCAGTGCGGAACTTTTACATATAAATGAACGTCTGTTTCATCCAAGCCTTTGCCAAATGAGATCACACAATGTGATTTAGCCTATCACCGACAGATAAATCTCTCTATATTTCACAGTATACAGAGTTTTTAAATCTCACAGCGGGCACGACATTCCCGCGCTGCCCGTTTGGATGTTAATTGTGTGGCTCCTCTAGACTTTCCAAATGTTATCGGACCGAATGGATTGAATTTTAATGGTGAACCAAGTCATTTTGCAGGGGTTGTGTGATGCTCAAAACAATTTATCCACCGCCTCAGTGGTGTACTGGCAAATCCCGGTGGACCATCAAAAAAAAAAAAAACGTTTTTGGGCCGGTCAACTGTCAAAACATATCCATTTTTCTCTCTGTGTGCCTGTCATTTGGGGTGCACATGAGAGGATGCTGCATGCCTGTGTCAGGCAATCACAGTGGAGCACCCCCCTTTACTTTCACTACCAGAAGGGGGAGGCAAAAATCCCGCACTCAAGCTTTAAGGAGGTAGAAACCACGTGTCAAGTGATCATTTTAACTCAAACAATGATCTTTTCCTTACCCTAACCAAGTGATTTTTGTACCTATAAAACACAATTATTTTTAACAGTTAAAACAGGTATGGGACATTCTGGAGCGCAGGTACAGTTGACCTATGTGGTTGTTTTCAACACATTAACTCACCGGTGTTGTCAAAGGATGAGAGGGTTGGTAAACTGTCCAAACCTTTTGAGGATTTCCTCCTTGTTTTACACTTGTGACATTAGTGATAAGAATGTAAATACAATAACACATAACACATAGATTTGCATATTCTACCCTCCATATAAGGACTTCATTCTACAGTTGGACCATGTTGAAAAGTTTTGACAATTAGGTAATAATTTTGTGGCTGAAACAAGAGGGTGGTCATGATATGAAGTTCTGACATTCTTTCTAACTTCCTGTGGCCTCGCTGAGTCTCAGTGTTGCAATAAATTTGTTTCCTCTTTCTCTCACATTGCACAAATTGTCGCCAAACTTTGATGAATTTTCCATCGTGGGATCACTATATGTTAAAGTTGATCTTTTCTCACAGAGACAGAAACCATAAAACAACAGAAAAAAACAGAAATAGAAGAGTAATCTCTCCATATGTCTTCAACAGGCTTCACTTTTCAGTCTCATTTCAGAGGGCTACCAAAACGCACAGCGAGCGAAGGTCATTATTTGCCTATCACAGTCACTGTTACTGTCATTTGCATCTGTGCTGCTAGACTAAAAATAATGTGAACACAGCATGCTTTCAGCCACAGAGAGTGCTGTCTGTTTGGCTCGTCCAGTTAGGAGGAGGGAAGGAGTGAGGATCTGCGAAAGGACAGGAAAAGAAAGGAAAGGAAACACAGAGACCTACTGGGGAGTAAGTCATCAAGAGGAGGGAGGCATACATGCAGTACACTGTCAGTATGTGTTGTTTCTAACAGTGAGGTAGGAGGAGAGGAGAAACAGGAGGGGGAGGAGGAAGGGGTGCTTCCTCTTCAGTCTGGGCTGAGCTGCTGATGTCTCCCAGCAGCCCCAGTCCATAGCAACAGGAAACCTTGGTATAAAAAGCCTCGTCGGAGGGGGAACCCTCCTAAGTGTCTCTCAGTCGCAGCATGACCAGGACCGAGAGCCTGAGAGTGTGGACTTAACAAAACAATGCCCAGCCTAATCGTCGAACCACTCAACACACAGCACTTCATCATGGACAGAGATGACAGGAAGAGAAACAAGAACATGTGAGTGACACTTTTTTACTTTAAGCCAGGGGTTGCTGCGTAAATATGCTGACTTGCTGATTGATGAAAAGTTGTTTTCAGTTTATGTATCTGTTAAATGTTAGATGGTGTAATTGCAATATAGCTTTTTTGGTTCTCACAACAAACCTTTAACAGTTAAACACAAGAGCATACCCAGGAATATCATGGATGCTTCATGGTATCTCCTTAAAATAGTTTAAAGTTAATAATGTCATCTAACTGTGCGATGCCACATGCTCTCTTTTATAATTACCAACATGCCTGACATTCTTTGACAGATTCACTTGAAACTAATTATAAAGCAGTAAATCCAGCAGGGATATATTCATGCGTTTCTTATCTCTACACAGTGGAAAGAACTTTATGTGCCGACTCCAGTGCATGTTCTCACACTCGTCAAGCTCTGAGAGGTAAGGAGACTTATTGAGTGTTTTGCATACATTTCAGTTTTAAAATAGCCAGCCTGCTCCTATCATTTCCATCTATGGCATTATGAAAGGATTCAAATGAACTACAGACACCATGTTTGCTTTGGCACAGCACGCATGCACGCCAACATATCCCATGGTTTGACATTTTTGTATGAATTTGATTTGAAGCACATCTGCTTTGCTTTCTTGATTAGACCGCTTATGTGTCCTTGCAGCACTCAGTTTGCCCGGCTTTATTTTACCCAAATTTGATTCTGGTTAAGTAATCCAACTTGCATTTTCTCCCAGCAGGCTAAGTTTAGAAGATACCCAACAATGGTCACAGTCACTGGAAAGGCTTCTGGAGTCTAAATGTAGGTTGCTTTTCCCCTGAGGTTGAGAATACTGCTAGAACAGTAAATTATGTTTGTGAGAATAAAGAGTTTAAGGAGAATAACTGTTTTGTTTTGTTTTTTGTTTTGTTTTTTTAAAGCTGAAAAGGGATATTATCTGTGCCTAATGCTTGGCATGTTTTCTGTACTTTCCTCAGATGGGTTGGCCACTTTTCGTAACTTTCTGAAATCTGAGTACAGCGATGAGAATATTGAGTTCTGGCTCACCTGTGAGGACTACAAGAAGATCAAGTCTTCGTTCAGAATGTCCTCAAGGGCCAAGAAGATTTATGAGCAGTTCATCAAAGCAGAATCTCCTAAAGAGGTAAATCCAACTCAGAAAAGTCTTTATATTCATGCACAAAACCTCATGAGCACTTCCACGCTACTTTAGTTAAACACACACACACACACAAACACACACACACACAATCTCTGTATCTCTCTTACATATACTGAATGTACTACTATATCAGATTAAATAATGAAGATACCTATCAAAGACTGACAGAGTATCAAAGAGGAAAAGTGCCTGCTCAAATGTTCAATCTCATATCTCTCACTCTTGGCTCAAATCCCCTCATTCCTATCTATCTGCCTCATTCCAGATCAACATTGACTATCACACTCGAGAGCAGATCAAAAGGAACGTCAAGACTCCCAACATGCACTGCTTTGACGATGCTCAAAAGATAGTTTACGGGCTGATGGAAAGAGACTCGTACCCGCGGTTCCTCCGTTCTGACATTTATAGAACTCTCCTGGAAAACCTCACCTCTGACGCTACGAAGGGATGAAAACACGGCCGACGGGAGAGAGAAAGGACATAAAACCCATAACTGGAATGTTTGAGCTCCTTCAGGAGGAAGGACTGGCCAACAAAGAAGGAAGGAGCGTCAATCAGTGCGCCACATAGACAAAAACAGAGGCCTCGCGCCTTGGTGTCGTCACTAGATCCAGAAGCAAACTGCGCCTCATTCCCGCTAAGGGAGGATCCCCACACTGAGCATCGCACACCTGTGCAACAAAAAGAAGAAGAAACATGACCAGCCACAATGATAATAACCCTGTAGCATGTGTTTGCACTGGATGATAAGTCTGTGTACGTAGGCAAATTGACTGATTCTGACAATGAATGAATCAGCGGGTGACTGACGCCTGCTCTGATCGTGGGTTTGCGTAAGCAAACCATGCAACGGACCTCCCTTTCCCTTCTTTGCAGAGGTGTTTCCTGTGCAGATAGGATGTAAGATGCAACAGTCACACTCCATTAGTTCTGTGTGTGTGTGTGTGTGTGTGTGTGTGTGTGTATCTGAGAGAGACAGTATTTAGTTGTAGCATTTAACTGCCACTGACACAGAATAAGCTGTCACAAAAAGAGTTGGCCAATTATCTGGTGACAGCGCTAAGGAAGACAATAAATCCATAGCGGACAGAAGACTCGATAGTGATATGTCGTCCTCAGTAAAGGGTTGCAGAAGGCCACTTAGTTCTGCAAGAGGCTTTCTGGAACACTTTGAGAGGAGAATTTTCTATCTGTCTTTTTTTTTTTCTTTTTTTTAATAGATTGGATCGATATGGGGTTTTGAAAACTGATGCTGATATGTTTTAGATTTAGGCTGCCTATAGAGGATATTTTGTCCCAATATTCAATATCTTTATGGTCAGTGTCTGGTCTTAATTCCATTCCTCACCACCGACTCCTGGCCATATAAGTCTAAACGAAAAACCTTACGGCACTGAAATGTCAAGAGTTGTGATTTTATGTAATAAACCATTTGAGTGGAATTATTATAGAGATAGGATGTTTCACATTGCATGACAGGATGTTAAAACTCCATGTATACCCTGAGAATAGGCCTTATTACTGCTTTCCAAAGCACGTTGTTTGAATGTATTCTTTGGGAGTTCATAGTTAACTTAAAAAGTTAAACAATGTATTATTTATTGTTAATTGTCACCATTTGAGTACAACGTTTGTTGCAGTGTTGAAGTGCTTGTTAAAATGTTAGTGATTTGAATGACATTAAATTATTTAAATTGCCTACTTGGAAGAAAGTGAACTTTTTTAGTGATACACACACTGAACCTTTAGTTTCTTCTTCATACCACAGTTTTTTATGTGTGTGTGTGTGCTCTGAAATTCAGTCTAGTGGTCTGTTTATAGAAGATAGCAACACACTTCCAGTGAAATAGATCTTAAAACACAGCGTTAGAAAATGAATGTTCTATTGCGTAATGATTGTCTGTTATATGTATAAAGCAATACTCCATCGCATAAGCATGGAAACATAAAGGCTGTGCCAAGTTCTGGTGGGGCGAAGACTTATGGTCATTGCTATGGAGAAGCAACTACAGTGGCTTGCTGGCAAGACTTTGCAATCCATCCTGCTTAGTGACAAAGTATATATACAGTATATTTTTATAAATGGGACCCCTCGTCTCAAAACGAGACATTCAAACATTTTTTATATATTAATTAAGAAACGTCTCTTGCAACCATCAAAAAGGTGGACATTCAGAGTCATAAATGGAGTACAGATTTACAGCAAATATCATAATAACCCACTAATAATAACAAAATATGCAAAACAAAAATAATCCAGAACGAGCTTTAGCTCGGCGGCTTTCTGGAGTTTCGATTTCTGGTTTCAAACTTTACGGGAAATTACATCAAAGTAAAAAAAAATATATCTGCGTCATATGTGACAAAACACACTGGGTACTTGCAGTATCCTGTTTTCCTTCTTTTTTTTTTATCACTGAAAGGCGTCTGTTGACTTGAAAATTAAGTACAAGTGACATGTGCTGTTGTAGAAACAGGAAGGCCTGCACTTCCAGTTTCTTATGAAATCAGTCATTGTGAGAAATGAGATTTTCTGAAATGTACCCACATAGCATAAGGAAATACTGTACTATTCAACAGACATAATAAGATTTGCTTTTGGATAGCTTAAAGTCATTTGAATGTAAATAGTGTAAATGTTACTCATTAATTATGGCCAGTTTGCCAGCAGTATAGAGCAAAAACATTAGTAGAAACTGAAACTAGTTAAAACTGTTAAAATCAAAATTTCCATAATACACTATGGTCCCACACTGGTTCCAGACAAGATGTGAATCTACATTCTGCTCGAGCAAATGATACACGCAGACACTACTAAATACTATAATACAATAAAAGGGCTTGACCCAGACACTACTGGATTTTCTGTAATTAGAAGCACTGTTTCATTTATTCACCCCAACAGCAAAATCAACTATTTATATTTTTCTGAAATTTGTACGTAACCTCTCTTTGATGGCAAGTTATTCAACATCTCTGTAGATAAAGTGCTGCCTGGTACATGCAACATCAAGGGCCATCACTACTATCAGTAAACCATGGCTTGTTAGTAATATCTAGTGGTACGTGAGAAGAACTACAGCAACTTGTGTTCCCCTTTACAACCCCCAGTGTGTGTTTATTTACTTATTAATTTATTTTTGAAAACTTCATAGTTATATTCTCCTTGCAAATTAAGTTATTCACGTTGGGTAAGTGATACGGTAAGTTGCATATCATAAAAATGTTAGTAGAGTTGTCTGCTCAAAGATTCTAAATTTTAGTGAGAGATTTCAATACATCTAGAGGATACAAACTGCCTCAAGCAAAGTGGTGACAAACTGAACCAGCAGCAAAAGCTAAAGCTGCACATTAAGTTTCATATCTGTATTTAATTATTATATATTATATTCTCTCTGACAAACAGTTAGCAAGACAATGCACAGTGAGAGTACTGATGGATGCACGTAAGCTGAATCAGCATAAGCTTATCTGACTAACAACTACATCATTGGTTGCTTACATGTCACACAAATTTAATTCCAACTCTGCAAAACTATTGAATTTTTTTCAGAATTTGCATCTGTCTACACTTTTCAAATGCACAAATATTGTCACCAGATTTGTGGAAATACAAGTGCATAGTGCACCATGGGTAGTTCAGGACATCTGGGACATCAGAGTATTCTCAAGAAAAAGAGCCATTTTGCACTTGCAAACCATCACTCATAAATTAAGTTAATTTTGTGCAAAAAGTCTGTAAATATTACAGACTGCACTTTTAAATAAATACAACAAAATGTTTGGTTGACTTTTCCATTGATCACCTCACCATTAGGTACTTTCCATACTTGGAAAGCTGTAGTAAAAACAATAGGTAAGCATGCAGGTATTTGGCACCATCACAGGAACAATAAATACTTTTTTTTCCTCCTTTGATACGTGTCTGTATGCTCAAACACATGAGATGGAGTTTGCATAATTAGGGACTTGGGACGTGCAGTTTGTCAACACTGCTGCAGGTGATTTACTGAAGTATGATCTGTGATTGATTAAATTGCTGCCCCATCAATATTGTGTCAGCGTAATTATATGCTTGACTTATAAATATACTGTTGGATGGCGCTCAGTTGGCAAAGTGCAACTTCATGTGGATATCAAAACTGGGACACCTCACATGTGAGTGGAAAAACTTTGTCAAGCCAAAATGTTGCAAAAACATCCTTGTCATGCGGTGTATTTTTTAATTCCCTAGGTTTAAATTTGTGAGTCTACATTATCGGTGGGGTGTAGCCCAGACTTTTAGGGATAAACCTGTCCTAATATGTTTTAATCTTTCTATCTGCTACAGTACATGCCGTGTAGATTCATTAATGTCAGCTGCTGTTAAATGGGAATTTTCCTTAGTGGTTTGTGCATGACTTCTAAGTACAGTACACACATTCACCCATACTGGGCTGGAATTTATTTATTCATCATGCAATTTTGGCCCCACCTTACATTTCATGCCAAAACCACTAGATGTTGGTTGCAGTGCTGAAAATGAAACTAGAACAACTCTAAAAAAAAGTAAAAAGACTGGTGTTTTTAAAACTAAGTGACAAAAGAAAGTAAGTACTAATAAAGTCAATCATAATTGACTAATGGAAGCTGGCACTTCCATGTGTTCACCTCCTTTAGAATGATTTTTAGCTGTTAACAGTCACCTTTTACACATCACCTCCACCCATGAACACCCTATGCTATTTTAAAATCATATTTATTCTTCATTTTACTCTTCTCCAAGCAGTAAATCTAGTATTTTAACATTAGAGATGCCTCAAAATCTTATTTTGTCTCATTTGAATATAATACGAGTGGCCTATCACTCAGCAATTTGTTAGAACGAAACTTTGCATCATGTTTATCTTCAAAGAAGCCATTAAACAAAACATTTCATAGGAAATTTGATAGCTTAGCTGGAACGTTTTTGTTTTTTTTTGCGATGACTACCTATCAAGTTTCAGGATCTCCTGGAACACACTTCAGCTTAGCAGTAATATAAACAGTTTTTACTGTGGATGTGTTCACAAGAGGCTTGTCATTGTTTGCTGTTTGGGAGAGGACAAAGAAATTGACCGTTCTATCTATTATACATCTTTCTGTTTCGAGTGAACAAGAAAGTATGACTAATGCAGCCTGTTTAGAAAATGCCCATCCAATTAATGTTACTGTTGCAGCTGATGGTTTTGTATGTGAGGAGGATGGCTAATTGTTGCTTTGACTCTGGCTCGAGAGAGAGAAGAAGCCGGAGAGAAGCCAAAAAACAGGCCAAAAATGACTTGGTAGCTCTGGGAATGTTTTCAACTAAATGAGCAACTGTTTTCAGCACATGATAAGTGCCTTGTGGCAAGAAGTTGATGCTGCTGTGTAAACCACATGATGTCACTCCCAAAGCTTACAGCAGCGTGACAGCCTATAACACGTGTCCACCATTTGATATAGACAATAATTGAACTGAATTGTCAACACGTTGCCAGAAGAAATTGGAAGATGTTTAAGCCACTGATGATTCTGGGACCAATATATTAAGACTGTATTAATTAATCATTAAATATACTTGCTGTGTGAGTCTTGCAGTTTTCACTTCCTTCTTCTTGAACCTGCTGTCTTTCTTTTCAATCCCATAATACAGTTTACATGCAAGCTGGATGCTGATTGGCAGAATAAGAGAGAAATTGGGTTTTTTTTTTAAATAGAATAATTAGTCAACTAATAATGATAACCTTTAGATGCAGAACCAGAAGGGAAGACGAAAGGTGAGGAACAAAAGAGGAGGAGGAATCATCTGTGGCATATGCATTAAAAGGTCACACATGGTGGCAAAAAGCCCAGAAGATGATAACAATATTGAGGACAATAAAGTTGGAATGAGTGTTATGTAAAGAGATACAAAATGTAAAGAGATACAAAGCATAGTTTTATTGTTTATAAAGAATAAACTACGTAACGCAGGTTAGCATGCTAACACGCTAAGATGGTGAACATGGTTAAATTATAGCTGCTTATTATCAACATGTACTGTTCTGTTGTTGTGCATATGTTTTAATTGTGACTTGCCGAGAGAGCGCAGATGAAAATTAGCTGTAAGCTAAATCTGGTACAGTACATCAAATGGTAACAAAATGTTACCAAACACTGTACATGGTTCCTTACAATAAATAAAAAAAAATTAAAATGTCAGTGCTGACAATAATGACGTGTACAGTGGTTATGTACTGTAACCACAGGATGGACAACGACGTTCCTCTATAAAGCAACATGCTGAAATTCCTATTCAGCCAGCCAGGAAAAGTCTTTTTCCTAGTTGAACCTTCATACAAGAGATGCCATGACCCGATTCTGCATTCAACGAGTCAGAGATTATGGTGACAAGGTTAGAGGGCTCTGTTTGAACGAAACTATCGTCATATTTCAACGGGCTCAATGTGCTCAAAAAAGGGTAAAAGCCAGATACCTAAACTGCCTACTATGACACCAACAAAACAGAACATGCAGCAGTCACCATGTTGTCATCCCTAAACCTAGCATGGCCTGGGGCAGAAAGATATCTACTATTCCTGTTTGAGCCTGCCCAATGTTGTAAAAAACAGAAAAAGGAGGTCGCCATCAAGTCACAACACACAAGCTTTCACTACTGCTGGTCTCAGTATATATGTACACAGGAGGAGGCCTGAAGGAAAAAAAAAAAAATTTAGGTCATCGAGGTATGAACCTTCACATGACCACTACAAAACCATGCCATAACAGACTGGTCAGTAGGTGATAAATGGTGGCGGACAACTCGGCCTTGACAGTTCTGTGTCCTAACTCCACACTAAATACTAATACAGTCATATACAGTATGCATGTATTTTATACTGTATTTAATACTGTTTTTTACAGTTAGTGTACAAGAAAATCTATGTACTTAACTAAATTATATGAGACTTACGTCAATCAAATTGGAGCTTCGCTGGTTCCTAATAACACTTAACAAGTTGACAACCTTAACAAAAGATAAAGCAATAAGCCTTTTTCACAACAGACATTTTGACTTGTTATAGCAGGAGAAACACAGATGTTACTAATAACATTAAGTGTCCCAGAAAATCCATGACAGTGTGACAGTTAGCCAGCATGACCAATACAAGGACTGTGAAATCAAAGAAGCTGAATGGTATTAAGCCACCATTATTTTTTATTATCTACATCTGTGCTTTTCCTACTGTGTCTCAAAATGTCATAGTGAAAAAAGGCCAGTTCCAAAGATTTAATGTCTTTTTTTTTTTTTTTTCCAAATGTTCTATGATCTTCCTGGAGCTGTCTCACCATCCTCCAAATTAGTTTACATCTTTTCCATCTGTGAGCACTTCCTCAGTTTCATTTGTTCACTGCAGTGTTGGGCAATAGTGCCTCAAAAATCATCCGTATTGACATCTTTGAGTATATTCGATTCTGACTCATACCCTGCTTAGAATTGTGTTATGGATCTTTTTTCCAGTGACTATGTGGCAAACATGGGAAGATAAATGGGGGGTATAGTTGTCATAAAACTGCAGAATCAGGAGCAGCCCCAAGTTGCGGCACCACACCTGAACAGTCTGCAAGTGACCAGAGTCTGAGGTGAACCCTTACACTTCATACTGAGAAGAACTGCTGGTTTGCAGAATGTGTATGCAGAGACCAGGGTGCAGGGTTTTATCTCAAACAATCATGAGCTACAGACTTTACTGCCAAAAGGGAGAGTCCATGTCAGAGTAGTTACTATTTATTGCTTTTCTTTCTTTTCTGTCACCTCTGAATTGTTTCCTGTTTGGCACATGTATAGTCGCTGAACTGGTTCATGTGGGTATTTTTACAGTTTGTGTTGTACACATACACTATCTGTGTTGGTTATCAACTCTGCCTCCCTTGCAGACACATCCTTCTTTCCGATGTTTGGTGGCCCTACTTGAGATCTGTGATGTTGTGCTTAACTTCTTTTAGGGATTCAAGCTTTGAAGCAAAAAACAAAAGCCCACAGACAGATTAAAAGTTCAGCTGGGCTTTCTGAATACCGCAGACTTCTTAAGCCAGTGCTGGGAATCACCTTCTGCGTAAGGCTCTTTGGACAGGCCTCGTGCCTTAGTGGAAACTTGGGTCTGCTCTTCATCCACTTTTAAACAGACGGCTGCTTACACACAGTCTGCACATCATAATAAACACAGGAGGGGAACACCATGTTTTCACGCAGCGCAACACCAAACTGGTGCAATAGAGAGAGGGAAGCCAGTCATAATCACAACGAAACACAGCAAGTGACGCAGATGCATTATGGCACAAATAATCTGGGACAAAATTTGATTATTCTTTACGTATTGCTGCTGTGTGTACTGTTCCTAAATAAAAATGCCCTTTTAATGTTTCTGGGATATGATGTCAGCGTCACCCTTTACTGGAATAAGGAGTTCACAGTGCTTAAATGGAACTGAATCTGTTTTTGTTTAACTAAAGAGATAAACTATCATCGTGTTACTCAGCTTTTATTTTGCAGTTCTGATACTTGCTGCTAAATAGTACAAAATATGTTCCCATGCTCCTCATAATGAACATATTTTATGAACATATTTATCAGGGTTATTTTGGATTTATTTTTCCATACAAATTGTATCTATAATGCAATGATGCACACAGATTTGCATACAAACAATGGCTGAATGTGATGGCTGAGTGTGAATGACTTGCAGGAATGGTGATATGTGAGGATGGTGAGGCTTACACATCTGCCTAAAAAAATGGACAAAACCTCCAGGTCTGGTTTCCCAACAATTACACATTTGACTGATCTGACACCCTCCTAAATAAAAAAGGGGAAGCAACAGAATGTCTGTCATTTAGTTAGTTACTGTAAACTAATCGCTTTATTCAATATGATTTAGAAGCTCATTGACCAAGAAGAGATTTTTGACAGCTGACAGTTACACTATATTATTGAATTTGCTTCTGAAACACTAAGATAGCAAAGATTTGCTGTGAACAGCTGGATGCAGTTAAGAAATGAAGCTTAGAGAAAGTCCAGTCAGGAAGCCTATCTTTTCAATGGTATGTAGTATTATTTCTCAAACCATCTGTCATTCCCACCCTCACACATGCTCATTCATAATTTTCCTTGCCGTCATTCCCATGAGCGTCAATTAAGACGTCATCTGTTCACATCAGCTGGTCACATTTAACCAACAGCACGGTGACAGACCTTCATCATCAGCCTATCATATTGTGTTGCAAATATTGTTCATGTCTTGCTTGATGCGAGATGTCTCCTTCTTAACTGAAAAGTCTGTTCCCAGCGTTTGTGCACTGGAGGCTTCAAGTTTCAACATCACACCAGGATTATCTTCCAAACTAAGTGTGATGTTACAAATCATGTTTAAACGTACATCCCTTAAACTCAGGTTTCTGACGAACGCAGAGAAACTTTCCTCCTTCAGCAGCTTTTAAGTATCAAATTCCTGACATACATCAGTGAAGTTCAAACATCCAACTATAGGAAGAAAAACACATTTTTGAAACCTCCATCGACCAAAATCTTCATACTGAAATATTGATCAAATGTAAATTAAAATGGCTTGCACACAGGGATGACACACAGGGAATCACCCAGTTGCAGCTCTATTTAGTTGCATTTATTTAGCTCATTGCTTTGGTTGTATCAGCCAGCATATCTCTTATAAATCCTATTTATAGCAGTAGCAGGGAGCTGTTTTCAGAAAAAAAAAAGCTCCAGTACCAAAGAGCCAAGAAAGTTAGTGAGTATTTAAAGAAAATCGAACATCTGTAATAGAGATAATAAAGAGCAAGATATTTTTCTCAAGAGATGGTGGAGACCAAATCAGAGCTAAAAGGAGAGTCATGTGGATGGAAACACCAACTTCCAATGAATACCAATGAATACTAAATATGTTGTTGTGTTTCACCAAAACAGCTTTAACAATAACATGTTTGAGGTATGTTTTTCCCGGCTTATTGTGGAGTTCTTTTGGCCCAAAGTTCCCGAAAAACTCAGTCTGTATATGTCTACACGTCAAGGTTAAAACCGAGCTAGAATTGTCGACGGATAAAGTTTTTTGACGTCTTAAGTTACGTAACCAGGTTTCGACAGCATAACAATGGAAGGAATGATTTCAGACAGCCTGCACCAGCTGATCAGTGTCAGCAGCTTCTTTCAGGCTTCACAATCAGTTAGTCATCCAACAGCAGCTTAGCTACCAGCTGATCAGTAACAACCAGTCATATTCATACAAGTGTACAAGACGACCATTAAAACCTGATATTTTTCACGGTCACTCTGCTAAAGCCCTCACGCCAGTGCAGTTGCTGCCGCAGCTCTCCCCCCCGACCTTTTCCTTTTGGTATTGTTGACTTTAATAAGATCGTGTATGTGTTTGTTGAGAGGGATAAGTTCTCCTAGCAGCACCTCATTGCTGCTCAGATTCTGTGAGAGCTCGCTCAAAAAGCAGAGCCTTCAAATCTAAGCGTATAAGCCTTTGCTATAAATGGTCAAATCCTTGACAGAAGTGTCTCTGGCAGAACTTCATTTCCATGTAAAGCAGGTCCTAACTACACTCTGAAAAATGGTCGTTTAAATGCGACAACAAACAGATTGATTCTATCAAAGTTTTTTATAGACTTAAGTTAATATGAAAGGAATGTAATACGATGCGTTTAGCAGTGCCCGAAATGCTTTTTTTAAACGCCCTATAGAGGTAAGAGGATATTGCATCATCGTCTCTGTACCAACCTGTCATATCTTGACATGCCACCATGACAGACTTAATCCTTCATGGATCCACACCCTGTGTGAGTAATTCATTCATTATGACCAGTGCAAAGTCACAATGAAGCAACTGTACAATGGCTCCTTGCAATAGAAAAAGGCATTTTTTATGGCTAAATATCCTCACATCCTATAGGTGGTGGATGTTTTAGTGTTTAATTGTGTTGAAGCAGAATTTAAACCGTTTTCAAATAATAAGTAAAAGGATACAAATCACAGAGCAGCTGCAATTTTGCAAAATGCTCTCAGAATTGAAAAAAAGAAAGAAAGAAAAACACACAAGAAAGGAGAGAAAAATTCCATTACTCCCTAACAGAGCTTTATTTTAGGAAGAAGGGCATTCAATCTGCCATGTACGTCACATTTTGACCTTACGCTTAAAAATGGAAGCCCACAGAATACTCAGGGAGGGAATGTTTATGCAGTGACAGCCTATCATTGCCTCGGGCCCTTCGAGTCATACCAGGGCAAGTCACTGTTTACACAATGAGAGCCAATCATATTAAAGACCTGTCATTCCAGGCCCGCCTCCTGCCTGTCACAATCCAGACCATAGCAGGAGAGGAACTATAAAGTTGCCTGGCAAGTCAAGAGGGAGAAGGAGAGAAGATTAAACCATGAACCTTGTTAGTGTGTCATCCCGAAGCATGGAGTTCACCGACTGTATGAAACCCACTGACCTGTCCGCAGAGAAAAAGGGGATGAAGTAAGTTAATGTGCTGTTTAATGAGGATGTACCTGCTTATATGATCACCTTGTGAAATATATTACTCAGAATTACACTGTCATAAAGCCCTGAGGAGTGAACTTTTATTTATTTATTTATTTATTTATTTTTTGTTACAGAAGGAAAAACTGGAGAAACAGAATGGGTTTCTTCTTGAAAATAAACTCATCCCAATCAATATTACATCTAATGAAAAACAGACCCTACAGGTAAGGCACTACCATTTTTAACTTTAATGTCATTTAAATTATTTTACTATATTCTTTGTTGTTGCATATGCACTCTAATGAATTAAGTGTAGTTTTTAGTGTATATTCTTGCAAGCATGTTATGTATATATTATTTTATGATTGAATGAAGTCAAACCAAATCATTAAGATGTCTCAAATGATTTAATTTATTCCAAATGGCATGCTCACCCTGCAATGACAGCATGGATATACTATATAGTACAGTACAACTGAAAATCATAGTGTTAATAAATTAGGCAATTAATTTAATGGAATATTAAGCTATTATTAGTATTATTAGACATTTTCTAGGTATTATTTTTATTTTCTAGGAATACAACTACAAAAAAAAAAATCATCATTTTGAGGATTTTATAGTGTTTTTTTAAACTGAAAGTAGTACTTGTCTCTATTATCTCCTAAACAATGTGTGTTGTCTGACCTCAGGCCAACTGCCGATGATGTGAACCAATGGGCGCAGTCACTTGACAAACTACTCACCCATAAATGTAAGTATCATTCACCGCACTATTGGCGCATGATTACATAAAACTGTCTCAAAGGTCACACGGTAACTGTGTGCTGAATGAGGACAGTTTATTGTCCTCAATAAAACAAAGGCTGTAATGGCTCCACACTTACTTTACCTAACATTAATGGGCAAACAGTGAGTGGATGTACGTGTCTCCTGGCTTAAGTTGCTGGCCTTGTCTTTTAACGCTTTTCTTTTCTCCCTCACCCACCCACAGATGGGAAAGCGGCCTTTTGTATCTTCCTGAAGTCTGAGTTCTGTGAAGAGAACATTGAGTTTTGGACAGCCTGTGAAGATTTCAGGACACTCACATCGCACAAAGAGCTGGTGTCCAAGGCCAACAGCATTTACGAGGAGTTCATTAAAAGTGAAGCTCCACAAGAGGTAACAGCTAACAGATGCCATAAACACATCAGCTATAAATCAAAGTAAATGATTCCTTCTAGCTGATGTTAATCAGAATTTATGTACGTAAGTTTTATAAATACACAAGATGTTCTTCATTAAAATGGATGTTTCTCTTTGGTCACAGATCAACCTGGATTTTCACACCAGAAACGCTATCGTCCAGAGCCTAAACGAGCCCAGCGTGAACAGTTTTCTAGCAGCTCAGAGGAAAGTCTACAGCCTGATGGAGAACAACTCCTACCCCAGGTTTATCAACTCTGACCTCTACAAAGAACTGTGCACAGCTGCCAGGGGGAGAGGGCAAGCACATTAAGTCCTAGTCAAACTAGACACCTTCCCGAAGTCATTTGTTTACTGCTGTGACTGTGTGAATAGACCACAGATGATGTTCATTCCAGGCACTGCTTCGAGATAATAGACCCGAATGCAAATCCTGAGCATAAACATTAACAGCAAGTGTGGAAAATGCAAAACTGAAGCCATTTTTAGTCTGTCCTGCTGAGCGCTTTTCAAAAATGAAGTCGGGATGATTAGGCTGGATGCTATGTGATGCTGCAGGCAGTCCGAAGGGCATCTCTACCAGATGGGATTAAAGTTACATTTTCTTCACTGGGCCATTACCTACACTTTCTTTACCACATTACTGAGATGATTATATTTTGAGCAATGATGCAGTTCAAGAAAATGCTGTTGTTATGCCCCTGCATTCAAAGTAGAGAAGACTGTGGATGTCTGTCAAAACACCTTATGCTTAAACTCTTGCTTCACACTGTACCGACAATGCTGTTAGAATGTATATTGAAGACTTTGTACTGCTGTCACGTACACAGGACATGTTGCTCTGCTGGATTTGCAACAGTTTACACAAAGTGCAATTTAAGTTATATATAAATATGATAATATTCACACCTTTCACTGAAGACTGTACTGTGACGACATGATGTGATGTAAATACTGTGATTACATGATGTGTTGAATGTGAATTTAAGTTTGGGGGGCAGCTGGGCTGCTCCAAAAATAAAATTTATTCTTCAATACTGAAATGTTTCTGTTGATGTGTGTGTGGAATGAGTAGGATTTTCCTAAAAAACAAAACAAAAGAAACCCAAAAAACAATGTATAGACTCAAACAAAAATAATCCCTAGGGCCATCGTTGAATGTTGTGTTTACAAACTGCAACCGACAAATCTTACTCATTCTGCCTTTAAGCTCAAAAGGGCCACTTCTAGCTTCCAAAATTTTCCCCCACACCTCATGGTCTTCATTTAGCTATTGATGTCTTGAATTAGTCAATGCAACAATGACTAGTTTACTCCTAATTCACTGATCGCATATCGAAATTTCTGCTCAAGTGAATACTGAGCAGGTCATTTACTTAAAGAGAACATAACGTGCACATTTTCAGGTCTATATTTATATTCTGGGGCTCTACTGGGATATCTTTGCATGATTTACAGTTCAAAAAACTCCTTATTTAGCTCATACTGGCCCTTTATGCAGCCCTTCAGTTCTGCCTACGTCTGAAACAGGCCGTTTTGGCTCCTGTCTCTTTAAGACCCCCCTCCTGATGAGCCTGTTCTGTTTTGATTAGTTATCTGCTGGAGGCTGCCACTCCAGCGGCTCTAGAGGCTACATAAACAAACAAAAATAGTCAGATTTTGCTTCTTGTTCTTGTTCTTTACTAAAAATATAAACTTTGCAAACACATCTGCACATGTTCGGGCCTGAATCCGATCTGAAATATGAGAGTGGACAAGAACAACCGGTGGAACAACCTTTGCAACAAAGGCTACAGAACAGATGGTCATTTTTGGGCATGCCCGAACAATGTGATGTCGGTTCGATGGGGGAGTGGAGGTAATCTTGCAAACAAAGTGTACAGCGCAGGTTGAAGCCCTGGCTTTTGACTTAAAGATGGCATTTTTACATACGTTCACCACATGTTTCTGAACTTTGACTGTGTTTAAGATAGACATCTGGCACTATATAAATGACAAAATCACAAAAAGCATAATATGTCCCATTAAAATATGTCCCCTGAAAAAAGCTGTGAACACAACGCTGACATATTATCACCTTTTAAGTTGATATGGCAAACATGTTACCAATCAGTTGCTTATTTACACCAGATACGTAACAATATAGCATTGATAAGGAGTCTTGCTTCTTTTTTTGCTTTTGGCTGCTAAATCCAACACTGTGTTGACTCGCTATTTTCTAACTTTGTCTGCTGTTTGCAGCTAACGCATACAGTGAGTGTTCAGAGCTTCTTTGTAGAAAATAGCTGCCTGCTGTGGTCTACAATCGATTCTGATGAATGTGCTGAGAGTGAACCAATACAGTAAAATGTTGGCCAGCAAAACCAAAACAATGAGCTAAGCGATGCTGAAATGTTCCATACAGCTGAGATGGAAGATAATCCTTTGTGGGTTCATCACTACTATCAATCCCCTTTCACATACAGGTAGTTATTTAATCCATTTGTTAATATAGAAATATTGATTATAATAGCTTTAAATACAACATAACATGCCTAATTCCTTGTTAAAGACAACATCGAGCAGTCCTAAAATATCTGATTTACTGAAAAAAGCTGAGTGACGCAATACTTTGCTACTCATAACATGTATTTTTCTTCAATGTCAAAACTTGAAATGGCTAGCAATATAAATGCAATGCACTTTGGGTGTTTATTTTAACAAAAACACATCCACATACTGTACACTACACATGCACACAACACATACTTTCAGAGACAATGTACTGGATGTTCAGCTGCAGCACAAAAACAACATTCCTCATCCTTTTTGGAACATTTCATTCCTCCATGTGCAACTGATGCGGCCTCATCATCATCGCAGCCGAGTTCCCGCACTGTAACAACGGCCTCTTTGTTTAAAGTTGTAAGAGCAGAAGGAGAAAAAAACACCTTGACTGACAGCATGGTGCGTCCTCCTCCGCCTGCTGTGTGTCTGCTCTCTGATACAGAGGCTGTTTCTAGCCGTGAACTCATTGTAGAGGCTGACAGTGGCCAGACGCCCGGACGTTGCTCCTGACAGGCTGACAGTTCCGGCTCTCTCTTCAGACCTTTCGGCCTGCTGTCCTGGTGTAATGAGACCATCTTTACACCTGCAGCTCTACAGAACCGTATGCTCTGCTGGCAGGAAGGGTAGAGGAGTACATTTGTGATCTGAACAATAAAAAGAGTGAGGATGTGTGTGTAGCTGTGTTAGCAAAAAGTTAGTTTTCTGTGTATCTTTGTGTTTTTCTTTCATTCTTTGTGTTTGTGTTTTCTTGATTATAAACCCCATTATGTTTTTCTAATAACTTTTACAATGTTCTGTTTAACATAACATTCTTAGCACAAAGTCCATTTAGTGGATATTTTCTAGTAATCTAATCTTTCTAATGAATCTTCGAGTCCAAGTGTCTCTTCTGTAAATGTCTTTTTTCCCACCTATTTCATATCTGGCAGTCAGAGGAGTATGGATTTCTCTTTAAAATGAGTTCTCTCAAGGTTTCTTCCATTTTTATTTATGCTGGCAGCATGGCTGCCAATGTCCTTTGGTCAGTTGATCTACCACTTTGGTCCAGACTTGAAATACTTATACTTTTGGATGGATTGTTATGACATTCTGTACAGACACTCATATGTTATCCATGCTAGTATGGCTGTAGATGCTTTAGTTTTGTTTGGATTATAAACTCCTTATGGTCTGATTTCATATGAACTATTTTCACTTTTAAATTATGTGAATTTTCCCACCTAAGGTACATCTGGCAGTTAAAGGAGGGGGATTTCTCTTTGAATTGCGTCTCCCAAGGTGTAATGTTAATTATAAAAACCTATTAATTGTCTTCATTGAGAAAGAAAACGTCAAACAATGGCTGGCTCCAACATCTCAACTGTGCAGCTTTTCTGTTTTATATAATTGTAAGAATTGAATCCCTTTGGGTTTAGGACTGTTGGTAAGACAAAACAAGCTATGTGACATCACTTTGGGCTTTTTTTCTGACCTTTTACAGACTAAAAAATTAATCAGAAAAACAGTGACCCATGAAAACAAAATTAGTTGCAGCCCTAATGCTACTTTTGGTGTTTTTTGAAGACTTTTTTCTTGTCTGGGTCTGGAAATGTTACTGTTACAGACCTCTAAAGCCTTTTGAGAAATAAACTTTGCTTGACCTTCTGAGTAGGCCTATGTAGCACATGTTCTGATATGCGGAAGCATTTTGCTATTTTTAACATACAATTATCACTGTGGCATCTACCTAGAATAGAATAAGGTATGGTATGTTGTTTGACCTCAGCCAAATAAAAAGGATGCAACAGGGATTGCAGAGACAAGGTGATAATTACTATGTCTGAAGACAAAATGTGTATAGTGAGGCAGTGAAGTAATTTATGAACACTGTCACTGTGAATATTTTGTTTGCTCATCCACATGGACTGACATCAGACAGGATAATACAACAGACACAGTGTTCTCTCTCTGAGCTGGTAGTAAAACCTGCAGGTTTTCATTTCTTGCCATGAAGGATCTTGGCAACAGACTAGTGGGATCAGATCCAAGGAGTACTTAAGGTGTGTATGTAAACACTGGAGCCAAAAATAGAAAAGGGTCACGTTCTACTTCGGTCGGCTGACTTCAGATACGTCAGACTACACAAACCTACGCACAACTCGTGAGTCTGCTAAGTTTGGCCTTTTTGTGTAGTGCGAAGCAAAAGATTTACAGGACAAGTCACAGAGGCCATTACAGACTCCCATGTCCAAAACAACAACACACTGCTGCGGGAAGCTTTCCAAAAAACACACAACCCCCTAAACTTGTACTAGTCCATTCTCACTGATGCACTTATAAGGACGTGGCAGCTTGTCTGTGTGCGCTCATCAGGTCAAATGGTATAAAACAAAGATCTAAATATTAGATTCTTGACAATTATTATCTTCCAAATGGATAAATGTAGCTTCAATAATTTATTAGAGATGAAGAAAGTTTAGTATGTTTTTTTGTAACTTTCTATAAATACAATCCTTGTCCTTCCTCTCTTTCGCCAGCAGGTGTCAGCAAAGATCCACTACACGTGACTACTAAACAAATTCATCAGAGTGATAAAGCATTTTAAAATAACTATAAGGAAACTCTTATCATTGAAGTGTGCTATTGATTGATATGTTGAAAAACAGGTTAAACAGGAAAAAAAAAACAAAAAAAACATCATTGTTTGTTTAGGGCACATGTTCATGGAAACACAGATTCACAAACATCTAGACATTTTATTATGAAAATAAGACATAACATAATTTGAGCACATCTTTCCTTCAATCATGCATTAGAGCTGATGGACACACATGGAGAGTATTTTTTTTGCTGGACAGTCTCTGCTACACCTGCAGTGCAGTTCTTAAGTCTGGATGGTTCACAGGTACCACAGTGAGGAAGTGCCGCAGAACATCCGTGGTCATTAATATGAGTATGACAGATGACAGTATCTGTGTGAGGCTCACTGATGAAAAGAGTGACTGTAGGCTTCTGGTTGTGTGTGTGTGTGTCTGTGTGTGTGTGTGTGTGTGTGTGTGTCTGTGTGTAATTAGAGGCTTCTCTCTGAAGTGAGCGTGTTTGCTGTTCACTTGGCCTCCTGGGCTTTCTTGGCGCTCTGTTTCTCTTTTGCCTGGTGAGAAAACCCAGAGGTGTTTCCATTAGTGCACTGTGTTTAACAGAGGAATCAGGAAAGAATACAGTTTTTCTATTAATCTGATTACTAAATCTGGGAACATACTCTGCAGATATTTTAATTACTTCATCAAAACACACGTAAGACATCAAAAAAAGTTTTCCAAGTCACATTCATGAACAAGGCATGACATGCTTCTGATACATTAAGCCTGCCCTCTAGTGGACAGAATTAACACTGAAGCGTTTGGTTTTCCAGACATCACTGCAGTGTTAGTGTTTCATTAAAGAAATGCTCTGGAATTTTAAATACGTTAGTTGTTTATTTTGCTTACATCTTTCAGTATTTGTCCTTGAATATCCCTACAAAAATACACAGGGGTACCTCATTGAGAGGAGTGTTTGGTGAAGACCAATAACCCAGACACAGAAGCACTGAAAGTAAATTGTATTTTGGAAAGCCACAGAAAAAGAAAAAATAAATCACCTTCTCCACCAAAGGTATTAACTGCTGGTACTCTGCCAGTGTCTTCAGTAGCTCCATGATGAAAGGAAGGTAGTTGTGCTTTCGTCGAATGTTTTCAATCTGTAATAATACACATGAATCCATTGAGTGAAGGAAAAAATAGGGAAAAATTGATGTTTGTACTGAAGAAATGTACAAACCGCTGTGGCAACCAGATTCATAATAACAGTAACACGTCAAAGTATAGTGCCATGTGCTTATGGTCATTCAGAAGTAATTTTCACAGAAGGAGAAAACATATGTACTGTAGATGAATGGGCCATTTTCCTGAATTTGAATTAGCAACCCACCTTATATCTTTTAAGTTTCTGATTTTCCTCTTCAATAAGGAGTTGGTACTTGGCAATCTCTGACTGAATGGAGCTAAGAAATGTGCTGCTCTGATCTGTGTCCATTGGTTCGTCCTGGAAACACAAGAGAAAAAATTGATTTCTATGTATCAAGGGGTGATTCAAGCCACTCACACGATTCCAATTTCTTACACCTATACAAGGCTTGCTCAGCATCAAGGATAGATACGGAGAAAGTCAATATGTGCATAAGTGATTTCACACATTAAATTTCTTTCCTCATTCAGTTACTCATTCTAGTTTATATTTAAAATGACACACCTCACAGCACCGGTGTGTAGACGTGTTATCAGGTTGTAATCAGTAGACGATGACATCATGGTTAGGTGTGGTTGGTTACTAATGTGACATAGCACGTTTTTTGGAGCACACCCAAAAGTGATGCTGGGTGTGGTGTCGGGTACAACAGATTAAAATCATAAAAATGTCAGTGGAACAATGATTTTTAGCTTGAGGTGAAGTCTAATTGTTTATTGACATCAAAGAGAGTTGATAGAGCTGCAATGATTAGTCGGTTAATCAATTCATTGAACTATTTTGATAATAAATAATTTTTAAGCAAAACTGCCAAAATTAAGCTGGTTTCTGCCTCTCAAATGTGAAGATTTCATGTTTTTTCTTTGTTGTACATGATGGTAGACTTAATATCTTTGGGCTTTGGACTGTTAGTTGGACAAAAGACATTTGAAAACATGGGGCTTTAGGAAGCTTTAACATATTCTTTTCACTATTTTCTCACATTATATAGACAATTAATTGAGAAAATAATTGGTAGGTTAATGGTTAATTAAAATAATTGTTAGTTACAGCTCTAAAAAGATGCTGAAAATACATTCTTTATTGGCAACCTCATTCTATGACTTTTCTTGTCCTGAATATGCATCACCAATTTCATGATCCTTTCTCAACGGATCATGATGTTTTATAGGACGGCTGTATCTGAGTGACCTCAAACTCCTCCAAGTTGGGACAATCAATGTCATTTAAAAAAAAAAAAATGTTGCGACTTAGCAGCGATTGCATCATATCACCAGCTTTCATCAAAGCCAAACCAATAGTACCCAAACAAAATAAAGTGCCACCTTTGACGTTGACCTCATAGTTGAGATCTCTTGAGAACTGAAAAGTTAAGCGCTTCGCTTCACATATAGCCTCACGGGGAGAAAGCAAAAGTCTGCACAAAAGTTTGCACTTTCAGCTTTTTTGCTGCCACTCACCTCAGTAAGCTGCATCTGCAGCTCTGCGATTTTTCTCTCATATATCATCTTTCTGTCTGACACGATGGCCATTAGGTTGAATCGGATCTCTCCTTCACTGTACCTGAGGAGGGGAGCCATACAATATCAGTAAGTACAAAATAAGACATTGTATCAGAAAATCAAAATAGTGTTCAGCAGGCGCAAAAACAAGTCAGTATATACAGAGAGAGAATCGTCTTTGAAGCTTCGAGCTCCTCTGCAAAGTCATTTTAACTGAACACTGCTTTATATTAATTGTCTTTGTGTTTAGGTTCAGCCTGTACATGCAGAAAATGATCACTACTTAGCTGAATATTATCATGTCAATGATTTAAATGGCAACTCTTAAATTACATAATTAAAATTCTACATTAATTGTGATACACAGCACTTCAGTTCATGTATAATTCAACTAAAATGAGTGTACTCAGATATTCACTTCTGTATTCTTTTCTCAATCACTGGGCGAACTGCGCTGATCCAGTCATCCTGGTTGCATGCACCTGGTTAAAAAACAACAACAACAACAACAACAAAGAATAACAGGAATAAATAAAACAGCAGGTGTCCATATATAAATTAACAGCAAAAGCACACTGTACATCATCAAAACACAGACAGTTTTAGGGGAAATGGGGCCATGGCCAACGAGATGAAATTCAGCTGTGCACAGCAAGGTCTCAAACCGTGGAGACTTTAAACATTAAACTGCCAAATACGGTGCTGAAACTTTAAAAGTAATAAAATAAAAATAACAAATTACATTTTTCTGCTTACCCAGGTCAATTGGTCCCTCTCGAAGTCCATCCAGCTCGTATAGTCTGCCGTTTACAGGAACATAGCTCACAAAGTGAAAGGCGTCCTCGTCCTTTGCTGACGACTTTGCATCGAATTCAAACATTTGCTGTCTGCAGATATAAAAAAAATGCACATTTAGGAAAAACAAAAATAAAGATTATTATCATGCATCACACAAACAATTCTAAATGCTACCGTTTTGTAGATTGACAAGTTGGGAAGTAAGATGCTCCCTGTGGCATCAGCTCCAAAACGCATCATAAAAGCAAACCCTAATCATAATCAAATCAAGTGTTTTACATGACAAAAACTGAGGTTTCATTAGCTGTTAATGAATTAGAGTCATCACTGAAAAATGGTAGGAAACCATGTTAATTGCCGTTTCATAATTAATGTCACTATGGGCTGACCAAGACATGAACCAGCCTCACATCGCCTGTTTCATAAAAGCATACTAGTGCATTAGCAACAAATGGGCCAATCATTTTTCACCTCGTTAGGATGGAGGAGCTAAAAATAACACGAAGCCAATCAAAGAGAAAACGATATGAGCGGGAGCTTACCTGGCAAAGCTGTTGTGAACTTGTCGGATCACTTCAGAGTTGCTAAGAGCCAAACCTTTCATCTGAGGAGAGTGTGAGATGCAGGATTATAATGCTGACTGTATAACCCTTTCCTTAAGAGATGCAGGGGTGTTTATGAAAGGCTGTATGGAACAAATTACACATTCTCTTTACTAACAAGCTGTGCATCCAATTAGTGTTTCGATTCCAGTAATATTAAGGTTACTAATTAAAATAAATGGCTCATTTGTTGCTTCTGAATGATCCCTATAAATATACACAACGCTTTTACGTAACAATTGAAAGCCTGTGTATTCTTTATAATTAGTTTCTCTAAACTGGTTTAGATGAATAAAAATACATAAAAAAATGGAACAAATGAAGTTTGTCTATGTGGAAGCAGTCTCACTACTTTCCCGAAACAAAAGGATGAGTTTAACATTATAACGTTCTGTTCAATTCTTCTCAGCGTTTGTGGGACGAACAACAAAATCATCAGTTTAGTTAAAAGGGTAAAGCTCCCAGTGACCATGATATAGGGAGGCATTTCTATAGTGACACATTAACTGCCAATTATTTTGATTGATTAATTGTTTTGAGCCATTTTTTAAGAAAAGAAATGCCAAAATTCTCTGATTCCAGCTTCTCAAATGTGATTATTTTCTGGTTTCTGCTAAGACAGTAAACTGAATCTCTTTGGGTTGTGGAGTGTTGTGGATAAATCAAGACATTTGGGAAACAGATCAACATTTTTTAACATTTTCTGACATTTTGTGGACCAAATATCTAATTGATTAATCAAGAAAATAACCAACAGTTTGGTCAATACTGAAAATGATCGTTAGTTGCAGCCTTAGTGAGAAGAGAACTCAATCACTGCTTGCAGGCTGAAAGCAGAAATATATATTTTACAAAATATCATTAGTAACAGAACTTATTCTTAAGTGAATTAACCCCACACACACACACACACACAACACAAATGATAAAAACACATTGCCTAACCGAAACCACAGTTATTTGGATTCAATTAAAAAAATACCATCGACTCACAGCGGCGTCAAAACTCTGTGAAAACTCTCTGAACTCTGTCAGCGTGTCTCCGAGCAACATGTCAGAGTGGGTGCAGTTGAGCAGGACGCTGACTATCGCCTGGGTGGCACAAGCGTTGTTAATGACCTGAAACACACAGATAAAATACACACACACAAAAAAAATAAATCGACAGATAAAAGAATCCCCTTACTGATGCACGATATGAATGTGAAAGCATGCGCGTTACGGTACATCCATCATAAAAGTGAATGATCGGATCTTAGATAGCAATTTTATGAATCATAAAGTTTCTGTGAATCTTTGTGACGGCACATAAATCAAATCTGGTAATTCCATGTTAAAGGATAGGTTCGCAATTTTTCAAGTCTGTCTTAAAACAACAGTCAGGGGCCCAGATGAATATTGAAAGAGGTTTTCCCCCCTGTAATCATTCCTCCTGTTCATACTGGCTGTTAGAAGATCCCATTCAAGTGTGCTTTCAATGATCCATTTAAAAGTTTATCTGAAGCTTATATAAGGCTTCAGCAGTCAGAGTTAGTCATATCAAGTGGATATATCTTCGTAGTAGTTTCAGATAAACTTTTAAATACATTTTGCACAGAAGGAGGACTTTAGATTTTGGCCCCCATCATTGAAAATGCATTATGAAGGGATCTTCTAATGTTCAGTATGAACAGGAGGAATGATCACAGTAAGAAAAACATGTGCAGACCTGCCAACCCTGGACAAAGTCGACGAGTACTACTTTGGCGACCCAGATGTGTCAGATGCACATCACTGCTGTTTGCACAATGAATTACTGTACATAATTTGCATACATATGCATAACAGTGTATCATTTGCATACATTGCAGCAGTCAGACAGACAAAAAAGTGAGGGGTGCACTGATATGAAAATTCTTGACACCATTAATAGATTGTTTACAAAATACCTGCAGACGCCTGTTTTTCCATTTGTCTTTCACCTGGCTGTGTACCAAGGAAAACAATTCCACTGAGGCTACACTCTAACCTGCCACTACTGCCGCATTTATATATAGTTTCTATTGTTTAAACCTTCACAATATTCAAACTTTAAGCCAATTTGATTTTTGCAAATATGATTTTCAGCTAATTTGAAAAGATGATGACAATGTAGCTGTGAAAGCCAAACCAGCCTAGACAAACTATTTTGTGGCTGTGATGAAATAAATATTTAAGAGCTGGTTAATACAACAGTTCAGGCTGGTTTGGCTGCAATAATAATTATGAATACAGTACTATGAAAAGTCACGTTTAACAATCAAACACACAGACAATATAGCTTAACGTTACTTTGCCTACTTAAATGTCTGGTGAGAGAGAGCTGGCTTGCAAATTACGTAACATTAGGCTAATATTATTACTGTGATATTTCCCAAGGTTGGCAGGTCTGTGTTAATTTAAGTTAACTTAGTTCACAATTTCAACTTTCCACATCCACCGCAGTCTGTTTATCTTTGCAAAGGAGTTAAAAGAACCGTCCTCACTAGAGGAACCAGCCAGCTGGAGTGAGGAGGGGGAATGAGAGGGATAAAATCGATGTCGTGTTGCTGTTGATTTGCAGTTTCTTGAAATTACATTATGCCTTTGTCAATCATGATCATCCTTGCTTGATATTTGGGGGAATTAATCTGGCACTATGACTGGTCAAACTCTTCTTCTTTTGCTTTTTGGCAGGTTAGACGCTGCTGACTCCTGCTTAGACTTGAGTAGTACACGTGCACAATTGAACTCACTGGCGTCACCAGCTTTTTGCGTATTTTAGAGCGACAAATTTTACCAGCAAACTCTGATGTCAAAATGCATACCTGCTATGCAAAATGGTTAACAGGTCTGCATGTGTCAATGCTCATTTGGGCACCTGACTGTTGTTTTAGGACAGACTTGAAAAATTGTGAACCCGTCCTTTAATACTTATGTCCATATGGAGAAAGATCTTCCTATACTATCACAGTGAAGAGATGCATCCTTGCAGTTTGTTGTGGGCTGTGTGTTTATTAGGCCTAATTAATTAAGAAGCACAGCAATTCATTATCTAATTTAGCTGAACAACTCTAAACTACAGATGAGAATGTCTCGACAGTCTCATAAACCGTGATGTGAATAATTACAATCATGGACCCGATGCAGTTTACAGTCTCAGGATGGTTAGCTTACTCTGGCTATCTTGTGGCAGATTTAGAGATTGCATCTTCGAGAGGAACAGACTGAAAAAAGACTGCACGCTGATCTGAGGTCTTGGTTTGTGTCCGTTAACGAGATATTATCGACGTGAAGCCGTGGAGGTCGACTGAACAGTGTTTAGATTCTATTGAATTGTGTTTACAGTTCAGCCTAGCAACAGTGTCGCTTACATGTAGAATGGAGAAATTTAATTTCCCTGGATAAATTAAGAGGCGTTTTCTACAATATTAGTATGAAGTCTTGCTATTATTAAAATGCTTAATGTTTACTTTTTTTAACGGCAAAGTTAAAAGTACCTGTTTTGCGAAGAAGATGTGGTCAAGTCTTGAATCCTGGACAATTGATCCTGCCGGCTCTTCACCTGGCTGCCACTTGAACAGGAAAATCAACCCGTGAACTGGTCTGGAACAGAAGAGATAAATTAGAAGACCTGTCTTTAGAGGGAGCATGCAAGATAAAGAGGCTGCATGTATGAACATACTTCAAGTTGTCAAAGTTCTCTGGCTCCATACTCCATATCTCTTCAACCTGGGCTCCTTTGCATCCTGACAATGACAAATAGTAGTAGCATAAACATTCATTCAGACCTTTAATAACTGTTTATGACTTTTTACGGTCTACCAATTTGTTATCGAAAGCTAAGTAATGTTAAAGGACAGGCTCATAATTTTTAAAGTGAGTCTTAAAACAACAGTCAACCATAATTATTCCTCCTGTTCATACTGGCCGTTAGAGGATCCCTTCATAATACGCTTGCAATGCAAGTGATGGGGGCCAAAATCCAGAAGCCTCCTTCAGTGCAAAAAATGTATTTAAAAGTTTAACAAGACTTAATGTGGCAGATATACACTTTTTGATATGGCTAACTCAGACTGCTGAAGCCTCATATATACGTCAGATAAACTTTTAAATACATTTTTGCACAAAATGACTGTGTGGACACACTGTGGCACACTTGAATGGGATTTTTTAATAGCCTGGATGAACAGGAGGAATTATTCCAGCAAAAAAAAACCTTTTAGTGTTCATGTGGACACCTGAGTTGACACATTTGACAAATTGTGAACCTATCCTTTAAGCGAGAAGCATCCCTTTGTAGCGGTTTGACAGCAAATGCCATCACTGATGAGCGACAGCTTGTTTTCACCCGCCGTTGTTTTGAACGCTGAGTAATGCTAGCCAGTTAGCTTCGCTGTTTATATTAGCCAGAACTACACAATAACTGCCCACAACCTTTAGCAATATACATTTCGTGGATAGCCGCTGCGACTGCATTGACTTTGGGTCATGTTTGTTTCGTCCTCGCAACAGCTTTCCTTTATGCACGAAGCAATTTGCAACAGCTAATTTAACGTTAGAAGTTACCGTTAGCTTGAGAGCTAGCTGGCGCTGTCGGAGAGCCACGTTACATTGATTGGATGAGCAGCTAACGGGAAGCTACGAGTCACTCACCAAACCCTTTTATCAACTCTGTGAACACCCCGGGGTCACTCTCCATCAGACACCACTCTCCTGCGCTTCCAGACATTTTTGATAATTTTGTTTATTCAACCTATCGTGTACATGTACAAGATGCTAACCTCCTAGCTTAGCAGTACAGCCGCTAGTTAAGCTAATTTCACTGAAGCACCGGAGTGACCTCACTGTGATGCCGTGCAACGTGGGCGATCTGGGTGCGTTCGTTTTAAATCACGGTGTACACCGCAGGAGGACAACGATAATTTGACCACATTTGAATTCCAAACAGTAGAGGCAAAATTATTTTTGTAGAAACACATAAATCTACCTTTTCAAATAGTCAAATGAAAAAAAAAATGTTTATCTTGCAGTGTTTTGGAAATAGCTCTCTAATAAACAACTGGTATCCGCCTTCCTACGAGGAATGGGGTAACTAAATGAAGCATTCTTCGGTAGAGACGCAAAGACGTGAAAGGCCAGTAGTAGACGTTCATTCATATTTATTAATAATCATACATTTACATTCAAAGCATTAAGAAAACGTTTAAGAGCGATCATGGGTACATATAAATATCCTATAGAATGTAGAAGGAGGTCTCAGACTTTTGGACTCCTCTCTCTCTCTCTCTCTCTCTCTCTCTCTCTCTCTATATATATATGTATTATTTTTTCATTCATAACATTGATCAGTATCATCAATAAATATTCATATAGGCTATTTGTTTAGTAAACCAACCAGTTACCTAATAAAGAAAATGAAAGCAATTCAGAGACAAACACAGCTACTGCTAAAATCTGACACATAGAAATAGAAAATGCTGAGACAAGCAAGTAAAAAAAATACAAAATTACTATATTTTCACATACAGTCTATGCAAATGAATAACATTCCTCAATAATTTATTTAAATATTGAGCACAATGTAATATGCTAATCATAGAAAACGCTGTACTGGTTTCACTTATTACAAGATATGGCGAATTATCTCAAATAAACTCCATGCAAAGAAGATACGTATAGAATAAAAACGGCAATACTTGATAATACAATGATGACTGGAGTGACTGTCCGCTGTTTGATGATGCTCAATGCTTTGAGTGATCATGCTTTTTTTTTGATTTTGACAATGTTCAATGTAGCAAACAGACAGAAAAGAAGTATGAAAAGTAGTTCCACTATTCACAAGTTTTGTTTAAAAGATGGCAGCTTTAATAACAATACTGTACATCCCTGGATGAAAACGTCTAACATCAAGTATCCAATGCACTTTGATAAATAAATGACATAATCGTGCTCAAGCAATGTACAACTTGTAGCACAAGATCAAACAAACATTTAACAAACACAGGATTGAAAAAAACGGTGAGAACGGTTAGTCATTTAGCCGACTCAAACTGTCCGCTGCCCGAGCCTTCGGAGCCGGAGGAAGCGCAGCAGGGAGCGCACTGTTCGATCAGGGGCACCAACTTCCCCTGCTGATGGAGCTGTTTGGTGTCAGAGCCGCCCCCGATGCAGTTTCCGTTAATGAAGACTCTTGGCACCTGAGCACACAAATCATGCCACAAAATGTCATACGAGTAGTTCTTAAAATGTGCAGTGAGGTGAAGTTATATCTTAAACAGCTCAATCTTTATGAGGAACCTGAAAATCCTCAAATATCACATTTGTAGCTTCAAGTAAATCCAGGGTAAGTTAGGTCTTTTGACTTGTCTTCTCCTCTCCCAAATCTTGAGAACCTTGTGTGTATTTGTAATTATTTTAAATAGCTGAAATTAAATTGTAAGTTCATCTACTCCTACTCTTTCAATTTTTGGTTATTGCATTACTGTCTTTGTTTCACCTAATTCCACCAAGGGGACGTAACAGTAGTTTTTCAACATTACTGTATTATTGAGCAGTTGTGTTTTTTTAAATTGCTACTAATAATTTGAGGATTTGATCCTGCCTTTATCCATATTTGCTCATATTGTTTTGAGCCTTGTTAACTTTAATCAATATGTTTGTCTGTTTTTTTTAATGCAACATAGGATGAAGAGTTATTACTTACCTCATCATTTGACCTATCTCACCATAGAGCTATTTTTGTTTTAAAATGAAGTTATAACTTAAACAAAAGTCCATCTAGAATGAGAGTCTTTAATTATTATTTTTAGCCATTCTGGCAGTATGACATTAAGGTTCACAATGTTTGGTCCAGGCTAAAATATCTCAACAACTATCAGATTGCTATTAACATTTTATAAAGACATTCATTGTCCCCAGAGGATGAACTCTACTTCATTAGTGAACCTCTGACTTTTCTTCTAGTGCCACCACGAGGTTGACATCTGAGGTTCAGAGTGAAATATCTCAACAACTATCTGATGGATTGCCGTGAAATTTAAAACAGATATGACAGGATACATTCAACACACTTTGGTAATTCTGACTTTTGCATATGCAGATACATATTAATCATATAAAATCAACTCAACTAATCTCATACTATAGCTTTAAAACCCTGTTGAACGTCCCCAGTATACACTGTTATGTACAGGTGACTTTTATCCAAACATGTAAAAGTATTCCTATATTTTCAAACTGAAAAATGAGTGTTGTTGCTAAATTATCATTCCTCTCAATGTGCTATTTCCATTAAAATTCTTATATAATTGCTCTCATTAAAGACTATAGTGGACCAGTATATAGCTCTGGTCTTCATCTCGACTCCGATTCAACTATTTCAAGCCAAGTTGAAGACGTAATTCTGGGCTGCAGCCCTAACAAAAGCACAAGTCAAGTCAACCTTAATTAAACTTAAACGCAGGGGCTGCCAGAACAAACAAGCTGTCAAATATGCATGTTTTTATTCTTTTTTTGATAGATGCTGAAATAGCAAGCTTTGAAGTTGCTTAAAATTCCAATCCCAAAAATACAACCCAAGGCTCTTACCGTTCTGGCACCGGTCATCTGAGCTAAGGCCTCTTGCAGTCTCCTCCCGTCATTGTGCTCGTCCAGTTCAATCACTTTGTAGGTCGCGCCGATTTCATTGAACACGTTTTTAGCCATTTTGCAATAAGGACAGGTGGTCTTGGAAAATATCACTACGCAGTTTTGTGACACCATCTCCTGAAAGGTCAGACAGAAATAAGATTTAATTAAGTATCAGTAAAACACAGCAATAGATTCCACATACCAGGCTTCAAGTGAGTTGGGCAAAGTCAGAGGGAACTTTAACTCGGCATTTTTATTGCACACTGCCCGTGTCAGTTTTAAGTCACCATGAGTAACCAGTGGCAGTGGAAGTTTAAAATAAATACAACTGTGCCTATATTCTTACCATAGAATCAAAGAAATGTGTAAATAATTACGACTGACTTACATATTCCACACAGGAAATCTACATAAAAACAACCACCGATAAGATCTGGGAATTAACAGCATGTAACGATGCATTCAGGGTTTGTCATAGCTGTAGGACACTGCACAACATATGGAGCAGATGAAAGTACTGAAAAATTTAGGCTACACTTGTCAAAATAGGAAGTAACACACTGGGACAAACTGACAGAGCATGTCGAGGAACAGACTGGAGAAGGAAATCAAGGAATTGCCGTGGACGGTCAGACATAGCAGGAAATTATAAATAAAAGATGTGCTTTTAGACTGGGTTGTACAAAGAAACACAGTTTGCTACTATGCTAAAAGGTTTAACATGTTGATTGGAAGTAACAGATCTCTGAGCATCTACTTACGTGAACATACTGTGCGCAGGACGTGCTGGTTAGACCCCCAGTAGTAGAGGATGTAAAATTCCCCATTCTGAAAAAGACAAATTACATTATTGAAGCATCCAGTACTTAAGGCTATCTACTGAAGTAACTAACACACACAACAAGGATTAACACAAGAGTACGTCCAGGTCTATGCAATAACCTTAAAAACGTGAAGATACCAAAGGAAGAGACGAAATTAAGGCTGATAATTTGCGTCAAGAGAATATCTAACTGGAGGATAACTGCTGGTCTGAAAATATAAATGTCCATTGTTAAGAGCCCTAGCTATTGATTTCCCCACGTTTTACTTCTTGCCACGCAGTCTACAAATGCTGTAAGGTTTAGGTGCTTGGTAATCCTGGATTACTGTTGAAATGCTCCTCACTGGCACTGGTAAGTTCATTAGCTCAGATTTTATGTGGATAGGTGACATGCCAAACACCAATGAAAATCTGTCAATCTCATGGTAGCACGCCTCTGTGAAAACGACACATACTTCTTAAAACATGGTTGTGCATGTTTAAGGAAACGTGAACACCTTACTGTAAATTCGGCATACATATGATACACCTCCCAGTACCTGTTTCAATTAAACTTTAATGTTTCTAATTGCTTTGCTAGCAGCCACTGCAAAGCGTTTGGTGGAAGGTAACGTTATCTAACAATGACAATAGCAGGCATGGCAATGATAAAGGGTTTTTTTTTTTACAAAATGCATAGTTAAAGGATCAAATATATGCCGAATGTGCCAGAAAAACCTGTTAAATCATGAGGTTTAAAAGCCACGTGTGTTTGCCAATGAGCAGGACACTTTTGAATAGGTTAAACTTTGATTGTGTGAAGTTATTATGAAACATTAATGTTCAGCACGGTGAAGATAAGCGTGCAGCAAGGATTAGACTAGCCTGTTCCACTTCTGTGAACCGCAAATGATGTCCAGCGGTGTAGTACTTTTAATGTTTTCACGTGCTTAAAATCTTTAAATTAAGGTCTGTAGCGTCAGTTTATGTCTTAGACTAAGCTAGCTGGTATTGTAACTCAGTCAAGCTAGCGGGAATGACCTTCGGCAGCCGGTCCATGCCACTCTAGAAAGACATCCCACTCGAGCAAACATCGAGAAAAAAGAACATACGACCAAAAAATAATCAATTTTCTGGAATTGATGAAACATGCGGTTAGTGTACGAACAGTTCTGCAGCTACACACCACCCCCGACTGTTACTGTACGCCTGCTTTCACCCCTTATGTATACTGTTTATGATTGAAGCCTACCTTACGTGATCACCGGAAGTAGTTTCTGACGCAAGTCGCCGGCTGAACGTAACACCCCAAAACGTCATTGACACAAATGCGGGGGAGTGTGATTTCCTCAGAAGTTAGTGACAAAGAATTGTGGCCAAAAATCAATTCACACAGCCTTAAGAGATTTAAAGGTCAACTGAGATGTATCAGATGTTTAACGGTGGTTATCATTTCACCAGCATAATCCTTTAAATGATTTATACTGTGCTCCCGGTCAAGAAAAAAAAAAAAAAAAAAAAAAAAATATATAGTATATATATATATAATATATATATATATATCCCATTCTCACCCCCCTCCCATGGGGGGGGGTGGTGGTGGTGTGTCTTCCTCAAGCCTCCTCATGGCTCCCACTTGCCTGCGGGATCCCAAGGTATTTGTAGCTGTCCTGAACATCTGCAATGCTGCCTTCTGGTAGTTCAACCCCCTCGGTTCTGATCATCTTCCCTCTCTTCGATACCATCCGACCACACTTTTCTAGTCCGAATGACATCCCAATGTCGTTGCTGTAGATCCTGGTGATGTGGATCAGTGAGTCGATGTCTCGCTCATTCCTGGCATACAGCTTGATGTCATCTATGTAGAGGAGGTGACTGATGGTTGTTCCACTTTCAATGTAAGTAATGAGAGCCAAAATCCACAAGCTTCCTCCTATGCAAAAATGTATTTAAAAGTTTATCTGAAGCTAATATGAAGTTTCAGCTGTCCAAATCAAGTAGATATCTTTCAATGTTACACTCTTTTTAGTGTCAAAGTCCCTATTTTTGTACTTCTACCACAGCTCAACAGGGAAATACTGTCTGAGGAAACCCAAAGAGGGAATTTGATGCTAAAAAGACTGTAAATGTGGCAGATATCCACTTGATATGACTAACTCAGACTGCTGAAGCCTCATATAAGTTTCAGATAACCCTTTAAATGGATTTTTGTACGAAATGACTGTGTGGACACTCATCACTTATATTGAAAGCACAGCTGAAGGGGATCTTTTAATAGCCTGTATGAACAGATGAACAGGAGGAATGATTAACACATTCAGTGTTCATATGGGCACATGACCACTGTTTTAAGACGGACAGAATTTTCCAGTCAGTAATCTATGCCAGAATCCTGTCAGTATTATGTCATATGAATATGTAACTCTACCATGTAATAATTCACATGCAAGAACTAGAGCTAAAACTAGTGCCAGTGTGTGGAGGTCAGTGGAACTCCAGCAACGAGTAGAAATATGACATTCCTCTGACATCACACACTGTCTGCACAGTACGGGGATCAAAGCTGGTACAATGCAGATCATTTCTTCCTTTATCCTCAAAGGGTTCCGTCTCTCCTCCCCCTTCAAATGCAGGGGAAAATGCATTAGTTCAGAATGAACTGTTTCCCATTTACCATTTTAGCCCAGAATAGTCTCACAGGCAAGGGAATCAATCACAAATCTAAAGCTATCAGATGAGGCAGCACAGAAGTGCCTCACTTGAACTAACTTTTTGTTAAAGCCAAGGGAGAAATGCATCATTTCAGTATGGATTCACACCATCAAAGAGATCTACAATTTTTGCCCTGGGGCGGAGAATATTCAGACAAATCCAGAAATGTTGTAAATGTGTGTGGAGTGGGTTAAGATAGTGTTAGGATTCAAATACCCCTACCTGCTCACAGCATCAATACACTCAAGCAGCGGCTGATTTCTACAACCTCAGTTATTTTGGCCGAGCTGAATGTAGCTTTAATGTCAAGCTGGAATCTTTTCCTCCCTGGCTAGATTTCTAAGATTTAAAACCTTTTCCTTCACATGAAAGGTACTGTATGTGCATCCTTTTGGAAGAAGGCTTCGTGTGTTTAGATTATACAAGATTACACTAAGATTACACTTCTTCCCATCTATAATCTTGGAATCATCTCTGTTTTAAGTAGCTCAGGGCAACATAACTCATATTGGCTGTCATATACAGTAACTTCGCCTCTCCAAATGTCATGTCATGTCATTAAATTCTGTGGTCTTATGTGAAAATGGCAAATTGTCCATTGCTGGTCAGATTAGGCATCAGGAAGGTACTTTTAGCCAAATCTGCTTTAGACATAACTGCTTTGCAATGTATTTTTTTAGTCTTGGTACATCATTAAAAAGACAAACTGAGGCCACAAATATTGACTGGTGTTGCCTAGCCAGAATATATGATAATCAACTAAAAGTCTTAAAAGAATGACAAGAATTTTAAAGAAGCATATCTCATGTCCTATTTCAGGCACAGTCAAGAAAATGTCTGCACCCCCCCCCCCCTCATGTAAAACAGTTTGGTAATGAGGCATGGAATAAACATTTCAAGCTACAATGAAATTCTGACAAGTGTAACTGCATTTGTTGACAAATTGTTGGTGGAGTTATGCGCTCTATTGGGTGCCATAGAACCTTCTAATTTATGTTGCATGGAATGAAAAGGCCATGATAACACCTATACACTTCCCTGGTATGTATGCAAATTTACATAAGCACATTTAATATACTTATCTATGCAAATTGCATTTAAAATACATGCTGATTTGACATAACAGAAAGCCACACTTACAATAATTAGTGACAGTAAGTGTACATATGAACATTACTAGATTAGAAGAGCAGGTCAGTTTTTGAGAGACTTAAAAACCAAGAACTCTGACATTAGTCAGGAAATGGACTCAGTGTTGTTTGCAGTGGTAATGTGTTTTTGGAAAAGAATGAGCAGCCATTAGTTTGATCTATATCAAACATTTTATTGGCATTAGGCCTCTGATGCTTCACTTTGACAAATTAGAGCCAGCGCAGGGTGAGTTGTTGACATTACTTCTTCTGGTTTAACATTTGTTTGTGATAGAAATTTCTGCAAGACATTGGCAATGTGTTAATGGGCTTCATTATTTATGTCTTTTTTTCCCCCGTCAGGGCCTTGTGGTGTTAGCCTGTTCCAGCTTATATTGTGCAGAAGGCAGACACCCATGGAAACCTGTCCGTGGACTGAAAACCTGTCCATCACAGTGCATATAAAAATAGACTGTCACATTCATGTGTATCAGCAGTTCAGCCACTAAAGTCCACCTGATGTGTGTGGAAACCATGTAATCTCCACACAGAAAGAGTCAAGGAATGTGCAAGCATCTTTTTATTGGTAAAGCCTGGCTACTTGTTAATAAACGAGTAAGAGTTTCTCCCACTGTCTGACACAACATCTGCTCCTCTTAATTCATGAGCAGGATTTTCTTTTTTAAAAATGGGGTTCTTCTAAACATTAGAGAAATACAGATTTGGTTAACAGGCTGATTATAATTGAAATTTATATATTTAACACCTTTATCATGTTATTTCTGTCATCTCAACTTTAGTTGATAGTGAGTAGTTCTCATGCAGGTTCTCTGCACATGGTTATATTTTCTCTGCAGTTAGCAGTTGGTTTAGCAGCCTGATACTAAAGAAAAATCTCAATTGTGGTCTCCATTCATCAAAGTGTACCTCTTGGCCATAGCTTGATTGAGTGCTGTGGAGTTTCTGCTTAACAGGCAATTGGCAAAGTGCATAATAACTCATTTTTAGTCATTTATTCAATAAGCTAACACTAAAATCTATAGCACTTATCATGCGGATAAGTAAAGTGTGTGTCACTGTAATTTTTCATTTGATGTGAGTTTCAGTCAGGAACAGAACGGAGCTGCAGCCAGACTCCCTATTTTTATGTGTTGAGAAAACTCTCAGGCAGGGCTGGCTGCAGTCAGTATAGCCTGGTTTGAAGCCAAGTCTAGCTTAAGACCAGGTCCAAAGGGTTCTAGACCGAGCCAAAACCAAGGCCAGAGAAAATCAGGTTCTATTAAAGGCAAAATTGGCAACATATGGGTTTTCCCAGATGTAAAAAATCTGCAATTAACATTTTTGATAGCAACATTGAAATAATTGACTCTATAGATTTTTTATTTTCCTTTAGCTTATTCATTTAGAGTTCAATGTACCTGCCTAACCTTAAATGACAGACTAGTTAGTGACTAGCTGGTGAAGTAAATCCAACATCTAACTACTAAAAAGCCAGCTTATTTTTCTCAGAAGTTAGTGACCAAGACAGACCAAAAAGGCTGCTAAATACCAACAACAACAAAAACTGTTTGGTAACATGTGAGCCATAAAAACTATAAGTCGTGGCTCTGTGTTTTGATGTTTCCTCTGCACTCATGTGGCCAAAAATCAATTCACACACCCTTAAGAAGTTTAAAGATCAACTGAGATGTATCAGATGTTTGACTGTGATGATCATTTCACAAGCATAATCCTTTAAATGATTTATACTGTGCCCCTGGTTGAGAAAATAAAAAATACTCACCTCAAGTTTAACAATGACTCAGACCCTGAAAAGTTATGGTCAAATAAATACAAGATTGTGATAGTTAATGTCAGAAAATGTTCTGGGGACCAGACGCAAGTATAGCACTGCAGTCAGCTAAAAATAGAGACTCCTTTCTTCAGATGACAGCCACCATGCTGTAAGAGCAAACAGGGTTTGCAAGATAAAATTAGATAATGCTGCCAGATTCCATGTGATTTGTTTGGTCTCAGGGAGCTTAATTTCACATCAGAGGTCTTAAAAAATCTGTGCATGGCAAATGACAATCAGTTTTGATGGCTCAAGCTTAGCTCTGCTGTAGGGTGAGTGCATTTTTCTGGATCTAATTCTATTGTTGACTGCTTATCCAACCACTGCCCTCAGAGGCACAGTGGCCTCCCAGTGCAAAACAACAGATACTATGGCAGCAATATATTTCTCAGACAGAACAATTTATGGGACCATCACTATTAATCATTGCTGTGGAAAGCAAGATTGCCTAACTCATCCGGAGCTCCCATAGAAATGTAATTCTCCCACTGCCTCAAGTGCTTATAAGGGTGAGCTGCAGATGCATTTTGCCCACGCTTGGGCTCAGTCCTACACTGGCATGGCAATAAGCTGTGTTGATTTAATATCCGTTTGCTGCATGCATTTTCTTGGACGTGTAATCAGTCCGCAAGGTTCTGCGAGAGGCTGTCATGAATCTCATCGGCTGTAGTGTTACCCCCACCCCCACCCCTCCAACCCCACCTCCCCCCAGTGGACAATCACCAGCTCGCCAGCAGGACGCAGCAGATCCAGCAGCCGTTCCTGATTACACTCATGACTCAGGTTGCCGATTGGCTGTCAGGGTGCAATCACGCATTTTGTTTTCTTTTCTTTGGTTTCGATGGTTTTCTTTGGTGGAGCACTGTCTCCGGATATTTTGTCAAAATGAGTGAACGTGGTGTTTTGAAATGCAAATGCATGCACAAAAAGTGACAAAAATATGTTTTATGTTCATAGTAGAAAAGGATTAAGACGGAAGAAACACACTTGGGGACAGGCAAAAATTTGAAACTGAAATGCTAAAAAAGCTGATGTCGGGTGGTGGTGCCTTAAACTTTGACAGTATGCTGTCAGCTCTATATGCACACCAAGTAAACTATAATTCTAGATGATAAAATGTTCATTTTATATTGTTATAATAATTTAAGCATGTCAAAAATCTTTCCCTAACCTTTTCTAGGATGTTTTATGCTGTCAAACTTCAACTAAAATGATCATAATCTGTGACATTTATTGCTGTAATTCTCTGTTGAGGACCCAAGTGCAGAGACACAGAAACCCAGCATGTCTTTAAGTCTTCACTCAGAAGCCCGGCAAGCAGGATTCAGCCAAGACACTTGAAAATATAATTTGATGTGCAACAATTTGCAGGTCAAAATTAAATTTAGACTTGTCAAGTGAAATATCTCAACATCTACTAGATGGATTGGCGCAAACGTTTGTAGATACATTCATTCCCTGACAATGAATCCTAATTACTTTGGTGTTGTCCTTTTCTTCTAGCACGACCATGAGGTTGATATTTGTGGTCCAAAGCGAGATGTCTTCACAATTATTGTCTGGAACACAATGCAGACCACAATCATGTTCTTGGTGTTTCCCTGACTTTTCCCTGAGCACCAATATCAGGTTCATATTTCATTTATCTAAAATTTTGGTTTTCTTTACAGTGAGCATTAAAGCCTCACAGAGCTGCTAGCATGGTTACTGACTCTTAATCTTGTTTGAGCGTAAATGCAAAACATTACCCAGATCCCATCTCCCAATTGCCTTTTTCTGTCTGTTGTGTAGTAAACTGAATATCTTTGGGTTTTGGACTGTTGATCGGACAAAACAAGACATCTGAAGATGTCATCTAGCACAATGGGGCATTGTGAAAGACATTTTTCAACATCTTATAGACCAAGAGATTAATTGGGAAAATAACCAGCAGATTCATAATAATTTATGAGTAGTGGAAGCCCTAAAATAATATACAACTAAGGAAACTTAAAAGACTGACTTTATGCATTAAAGTATACAAAGTTTAACCTTCTTTTAGATTCTAGACATTGTCTCTGGAGCAGGGTAACCCAAGACTAAGCAGTTTGTAGAGAGAATTTATATAATAATAATAGTAATAATAATAGTAATACATTTAATTTGTACCACACTTTTCATTCATAGTGAAACTCAAAGTGCTACAGTATTAACAATCAAATCAAATAAAGTTTATAGCACGTTTAAAAACAGCCTGAGTTGACCAAAGTGCTGTAGAAATTATGGCAAAAGGCACAACAGTAGCAAGTGAAAGGACAACAGTATTAAAAAGGCACAAATATAGTAAAAGGCACAGACAACAACAATGAATGGCAATGATAAAATACAAGGCAATGTCAAAATATGTGCACAAATGTAAAACAGAAAACAGAATAAAAGTTGTAAGATCAATTTGTAAAAAAAGAAAAAATAATATATTATAAAAATACTAAAAAACTAAAACCACTAAAAGCAACCAAAGGCCACTGAAAACATGTACATATTGGGTTTTGTCTTAAAAGTGTCAGTGGAGGGGCAACACTTGATTGAAAGTGGAAGACTATTCCACAGCTTTGGAGCTGCAACCACAAAGGCATAATCTCCCTCTCCCAGTAGCTTCGACTGTGGTACAGTTAAAAACAATTGTTCTAAAGATCTAAGAGGCCTAGAGCTGGAGTAAGGGCAGAGAAGTTCTGAAATGTACATGGGTGCCAACCCACGTACGGATTTAAAAACAAATAGAAGAACCTTGAATTCAGTCCTGTATTTGACAGGCAGCCAGTGCAGGGATACTAGGACAAGTGTAATGCTGTCTCTTCCTCTGGTACCATTTAGGAGTCTGGCTGCAGCATTCTGCACCAGCTGCAGGCGAGACAAAGAGGACTGGCCAACACCCAGGTACAGTACAGTGAGTTTTAGTAATCCAGCCTTGAGGAGATTAATGCGGTGGTAACAGTCTTCATATCATTGTGAGAAAGGATAGACTTTAGTTTGGCAATGTTCCTCAGCTGAAAATAGCAACCTTTCACCACAGAGTTAATCTGTTTGTCAAATGTCAGTGCTGAGTCAAAGATAACACCAAGACTCCTGGCATGGATATGAAGGTTTGATGTCAAGGGTCCTAAGTGGCTAGCTACACTCCCAGTGGTGTTGACCAAAAACAATTACTTCTGTCTTAATATCATATAATCATATATTATCATATCATATATTATTATATAATAACATAGAACACACAACATTAAGAAAATAGTAATAAGAGTTAAGATGAACAATCCTTCCTGAATAGAAAGGTTTTAGGTCTTTTTTTTTTTTAAAGAGATAAAGGTCTGTGCTGCCCTCAGATGGTTAGGAAGGCTGTTCCACAAGTGTACTGCAGCAGAGTAGAAGACTTGATCCCCCATGGTGCGGAGCTTAGTATAGGGTCTACACAGGTGAATAATGACTTAAGGTAGTCAAGCGATTGGTTGTAGTAGTACCTGCAGGTGGGAATACCCAAAGGGGGATGCTGGCTCGATTGTGGGAGTGCTTGTGTCCGCTCCAGGGTGCCCATTGGGATCAGCACCATGGATAGCGATTGTGACAGTCTTAACCAATGGCTGTTTTATCACCTAAAACTTTAGAAAATTAGGAAAAACCGCTGCAACTTGCTTGGTGTAAACATATATTAAGGTCATACAATACCTGTCATTTCATGCCAAACGTCTGTCTCATTACTTGTGAATGTCAGGTTACAACCTCATAACAAGGTGAATTTAGTAAATGTCCTTCCAAATAGCTGCAATCCAAATAGTTTCACTATTTATGAATAGTATTTGTGTGTTTTGGGATGGACACAGTGGACTGTCAATGACCCTCAGCGACCTTTTTGTGTTGCTCGAATAAGGAATGAAATTATGAGTTTTGAGGCAGCACTTTATGGCAGAATGTTATTCTTTATTTATGAGAAACATCATCTGGGGCTGGGCACAGTCTGTTTATTTTTTCATTCATACATTATCGAAAAAAAACCTAAACCCTCCAAAACATAAGCTGCTATTTTTTTTTTTAAATTCTTTTTTTTTTATGAGTACAAATCAAAATGTCACTGCAAGGCTAAGGAAAGAATGTGGATAGCTTGTCCAAGATAACAGTGAAAAGTTCAAGAAGAGCACAAAAACACTTTTCCTTATTTTACAGAAATCCACCAAGTTGTCATCTAGATGAAGGATTACACAGAAGAAATTCAGAAATATATATACGTTCACAATTCTATTTGTAGGGTTTAAATGAATTCTGTGCTCCTCATTTGGTCATGTGTCATCTTTAGTTTTTAAAATTCTCCGTTGAAAGATTGGACATGGCTCGTGTCAGCTGAGAAGGGCTGTGCTATCGACGGTGACATTTGTTTTAGGGAAGGTTACGACGATGTGTCAAGCAAGTATTCTCTTGACTGCTGTCAACATGAATTGCTGTTTTTGTTGTTGTTATCGAGGGGACGGGTGGAGGGACCGCAGTTGACACAAATTGGATTGGTGGCATGTCAGGTTAGTGTTTAGAAGTCTAAAAAGGACAGGTCCCAATTCTTTTGACTGTGTGTGTGTACAGTTATGTGTGTTTGTGTGTGTGTGTGACGGTGAGAGGTGGTTGTCTCCTTGTTATTCAGAATGGACGCTGGTCAGTGTGTGTTTCTGTGATAGGAAAGGCGGACACCAGTTGTTTCAGAGGCTCAAGGTGTCGGAAGAGATTTCACAGCTCCTTGAGCACAGTAATCCTGTAGCTCTTGATACAAGATGGCAAATAAAACGGCCCCCTGGAAGATGCTGAAACACTTACTGAACCCTACTTCCACTGATCTGTATCGCTTCTTGGTGTGAAGTGCTCTTGTCCCCTGCAAATAAGGTCAACAGCACCTTGCTATACGGTGTTATTTTCACTGAATTGATTAAACACCTTTGTTTTGTTTTTTTTAATATATCACTCACACGTACCAGCTGCACATTAAAATGGTAATGAATGAATAAATTAATCCAAGGCGCTTGATGTGCTGCAAATCTGCTTTTATGTTTGATTGACATTTAAATCAGAGGTGGTGCTGAATATCAGAAACGTAATGTTCATTGTTATAGTTTCAAAGTCTGAGATACATAATAGTTTTAAGGTGAGTCATGCCATTAAAATGTATGAAAGCATTTAAGATTTTTTTTTTTTCCCTCCAACACTTGACTGATATTTTATGACACAATGTACAGAACAAGGTATGAATGCATTATAAAAATGCAAATGGGTTGGATAAATGTTTGACAGATTAATTAATTCTTTTGAAATATCACATTTCACACTTTCATTCAACATTAAAATTATATGTCACTGCTTCAGAACTGGCTGGAACCATTTTTCCTGCCTCAATTTCATCAAATCTGAGTCAAAGCCAATGGAGGTATGTTTTGTGCAATTTCAGTTTTATACTGAAGAGGGCAGAGTTGCTTTGTTGTATTACTCAGCAGCCAAAATGCAGTGACAGGACCTCACAGTGAATATTTAAGTCTGGAAAACATCTAATCAGTTGAGAAGTGAGAAACTTTGACACTTTGACACTATAGTACTTGTGTAAAACTGTTGTGTTCTTACAGTTTTTACAGTCAACAACAATTTGCTAACATGTTATATTATCTCTCATATGCATATTTCAAATGTAACCCAAGATATGGGCATAAACAGGACAGTTAGTAATACAGTTATGTAGTGCACATTTGTACCGCACATCAGGGGGAAAATGTAGCATTTATCTCTAATAATCCTCGACCCCTGAGGCTCAGTAGGCCAAGGTAGATAAGTAAACGGCCTGTCACTGCCGCTGTTCCTGTGTGGGTGGCCTGCAGCAATCACAGATGACGTCCTGTTGGCTGTGGAAACTGGCGATCCATCTTCCCCCCAACTCTCTCTTCTTCTTCTTTTTCTCTCTGTCTTATATATTTTTTTTTAAGAATCCTTCCCCCAGTGCAGTTTTATCAGCTGGCTTCAGAGCCCCCAAGCAGAGTGCCAGGTCTATATGTGTTGCTTTATCTGGAGCAGGAATTACGTTGACCTTGCGGCAACTAAAACACTTTATCAGAGGCACAATAATCTTCGTGGGGAAAGCGCATCAGTGGAAAAAAAATAAGCAAGTTGCGGGCCAGCAGGTCTCCAGGTTAGTGCTGTAGGGTTACAGAGCTACTGAAGTCAAAAATGGCGAGGTTTCAGCATGCTGAGCCTCACTGTGCTCAAAGGGAAAAAATTATAGGAGCAATTTCATCCATCCGTAATTGCTTACGGAGAAAGAAACACATTAATAATTGATGTGTTCCATATGTAAGAAATCTGGTATGGTGCATAATAATGGTCCTATCATTATTATGCATATTATTTATTCCTTTTGAAAAGCAAGTATGTGACTGACAGTGAATCCTTTCATGTTGCCACAGAATTGTACCTGTGTTATTTTTACATGTGGTGTTGAGACAGGCTGATTTTCTGCAACAATATTACAAGTGTTTGATCAGAACGACTGGTCGGCGGTGTCTGTTCCAATATAGACTGATGATTGACAGTTTTATTGTTTTTGTTTTTTTTCTGGTTGCAGTTTTCTAAAAGAGATTTTTACATTTGTTACAAGTCCTCTGTGGCGATAAGTCGTTCCCTGATGCATCCATGAGACGCCCCTCATCATAGGAATGACAATCCACTTATCACTTTCTTCTTCATGGCTGATAGTTCTCTTATCTGCAGGCTCTGTGTCTTGTTTTTCTATCGCTCCATTTCTGTGACTGTATTCATGCTGCATCTAATAGTGTACCGATTCTGTTTTTACTTTCCCAGGTGATACTGATTTTATGTCGCTGGACTACAGGGATACAGAAATACAATGAAACAAAATCAAATGAGTCTGAATGAGTAAGGACTAGCATGGACAACAACAAGATCCAAGAATTGTAAGATAAACTGACATTTTGATTTGACACTTGAGACTAAGAGAATTGGTTTGTGTATCAACAGAAAATCGATCAATTCCAAGTTCCAAAGTAATCAACTAATTGTTTAGATGATTTATCAGGTAAGAATAAGAAACATTTGCTGCAGCATCAATGATCTTTTTTAATGTTTGTTATGCAGCTGCTGGTCAGATTAAGACATCAGTTTTTGGACTGTGGTAACTCATGATGGACAGAAGTCATTAGTTTACACCTGGGGAGGATCATTTAATTATTCATTAGGTAATTAGAATAAATGTTGTTTGCAGACACTTCTGTTTTGTGAAAACTTGGACACATAAACAGAATGAGCTGGAAATAAGAAGGAAAAGATGAGGTCGTGTGTGATTCATGTCTCGTGCTACCTTGTGCTTTTAGTGTGTGTTTTTTTAGTTTATGATCTTTTCAACATGTTGTGTAAAGCATCTTTGAGTATCTTGAAAAGTGCCTTTTAAATAAAATGTATCATTATTATTATTATTTAAAAACCTACTTGGTTAAGGTTAGAGAAACATTGTGGTTTGGGTTTAAATCATTATTTTGTTAGGTTAGGAAACCTTCAGTGTCATGAATAAAATAATAACAGCTTGATTAAAGTTAGGTAAGAATCCATTTCAACCTCTTCATTTCGCAGACTTTGAGGCTTCATTACAACACCAAGCTACTGCCTCCTTTGCTCCCGACAAACAGTCATAATTCCTACACCCACTAGAGGTCCTTGTCAGGTAAACACAAACATAGGTCTTTTTTTAGGCATTTTCACATCTCATTAAGGCTTTCATTTTTCTTGGGAGGAAAGTTTTTTCTTTAGCTGCACATCATTTCCTTAAAAGCTTGGTAGTTTTTAAATGGACCTAGTTATATGCATTCAGCTCTGCTGTATTTCTTAAATGAGTGGCCCCACAGCATTTTTGCACACATTTAAAGGGGTACAACAGTGATTCCATACAGTTCACACTGGAAAGTGACAGATTAAAATAGGAATGGTCAGAATCGGCGAAAAGAGGCAGAGATATCTTCGCTTTTAGTTGCTAGAATGGGTTAAGTTCCAAAAATGCTTACACTTCCCATGATGCAACTCAATAGCATGTCTTCTTCAGACCCAAAACCCAGTATTTCAAACTCAAATGACAAGCCCATTTTATAATAAAGGCTTCCTGTTTAAAGGGGACATAACAGGTCTTTGTGATTTGTGTCATTTTTATACCGTCCTAATGTCGGATGTCTATGTTAAACATGGTCAACGTTCCAAAACCTGAGGTGAACATGTGTAAAAATGCTCCGTGAAAGTCAAAAGCCAGGGCTTCAGCCTGCTCTGAACGCTTTGTTTGCAATGTTATCTCTACTTCCTCCTCATGATGATGTCAGATTCAGTCTATTTTTCAGGCATCCGCAGCTGCAGCCTTTATTGTTAAGGTTGTTCCACAGGCCGTTCACGCCGTCCACTCACATATTCCAGATCAGATTCAAGCTTGAACATGCGAATAGTGATTTTTTTATTAAAATCTGAAAAAAATGCTTTGTATAATACAGTAAATTCATTTTTGAATCACAAATGCAATCGTATTTTAGATATATTTGAGGATATTGCCAGACTATTAGCCAAAAACAACTGCACTTTAAATCTTTTTTTAAAAATCAGCATGACTATGTGGGTTGCAACATCTCATACAATAACATCCACCCGCATGAAGAACAGAAGTTTGAAATCGAGCATGAAAGCCTGCAGTGTGACAATGTCGCCTTGCAGACGTGGCCGAACACAAATCATTCTACATGCTGTTTTCTTTGATCCTTCCCTCGGCATATTAGTCTGAGCCTCTGTGTGTATATTAGCTGTTTTCTCACCCACCATGCCGTCACTCTCCATCCTCCACCGCTGCTTCTTCTCCGTCATTAATATTCTCTCTCACTGCATAACTCAGGGGATCAATCACCGGTTACCATGGAAATGAAACCACCCATGCAGGTGTACGTGTTATGGCTCTTCCCAGTCAGTGTGTGTATGTATTTTTGTGTGTGTGTGTGTGTGTGTGGGTTTTCTGTACACTGACTGTACCTGCTTCTCACCAGTCAGAGCAGGGAGGCCTCCGCTGGTGATGCTGCTCTCCTGGACTGCCCTTGCATTCAGAGCGGCTTTGACAGCTGTCTAGTCGAGATGCTCTCACCTGCCACACTTGGCTTCCTCTCAGCTCTGCACAGAATAATGACCAAATTCAAAGCAAAAAAAGAAAAAAAAGACACATAGAGCTGTCAGGCATGTTTTGTTTCTTTCTAGTTAAAGGCACTCTTTGTGTTAATGCTATTTATTGAAATATCTCTAAAAATGTTAGCGGGGCTTGAATAAAAGAAGCTCCACAGTGGAGGAGCCTGTCATCATAAAACACTGTTTTGCCCTCTGACAGCGCTTCTTCTTTCAGTATGTAGAGTTTAAGTCGAGCACTGCAAAAAAAAAAAAAAAAAAGCTTGGTGGTTATAAATCTCTCTCCCTGAGGAACACAGCTAATCGAGTCACGCAACTCCTGTGTGGCCAGGTTGTTTAGAGAGAAACTGATCAGAGAATAATCTGTTTTTCAGCAGAACTGATGCAGTTTAGGAGAAATTGGATTCTTAAAGTATTCACTATTTTCGTCATCCTTTCTTTCTCTTTCATCTCTTCTCTCGACCCGCTCTCCTCCCCTTGCCGTGTCTTCCCCCAGATTTCACACCTTTACTTATCTCTTCCCTCCCACATGCCTTTTTCCTGCTTGCTTTGTCACTTCCTGCAACCCCCTCAACCTCCCCCCATCACTTCTCTTTCTATCCTTTCCAGCTCCTTGTTTCCTTCACTTTCCCCCTTTCAACTTTGTCTGCTTCAGAGCGATGACTGATCCAGTGTATTTATAGGAAGACAGACTGGATAATTAGAATAAACCAAGAAGAATTGCGCTCCCTTTTGCAAACAGTTGATTTTATTATCTCTCCAGAGTGGGAATGGTGAAACGTAGTTAATGTTGTACATCACACGAAAGGGCTGACCTTGTGAGGAAAAGGTTGCAGTGCATGGTAATGAGAGAGAGTGTACAATGAGAGAGAAAGGGGCTGGCAGAGACAGACTGCATCATATTCATCAGGCCCCAGGATGTACTACACCAACAGAGTGCAAGTAAATTAATCATGTTTTGTAATTGCAGAGAATGCCGGAGGAAGGTGGTCACCGAGCAGTCAGAGGGGATGTCAGAGGAGGATGGAGACAGCAAGAAAGATAGAAGAAGAAGAAAAAAAAGAGTCTCAGACAGACGAGTCAAACACAAAGTGAATATTCTGACTGAAAACAAAGTGGGAAACTGTGAGTGAAATGGAAATGGCAAAACCGGCAGCATGACCTGACTTAATCTTTCTAAATGTTTGGGTCAATTAACTTAATTCTGAGAGAATGAACCGACTGAAACATCTTGTTACTTGATAAGTCAAAGATTAAAATCACATTAATTCTCTTTTTGATGCCGGTAGTTCTGCGATCAGTTATTCATCATCCACTGAATGACTCTTTCATTCTTTAGAATTTGTCTACGACAGAGGAATCAACATCTTACAGCCTCTTAAAAACTTAAGAAACAACTCATAAGACCAAAACACACATAAAGTTTTCCTTCAAAGGGAATGGTCTGATTTTGTTTCATATTTTGTCTGAAGATTTTTTTTTTTTTATTCATTTTGCTTTTTGATGTTTTTTGATGCAATCTGGAACTTCATAGAACCCTCAGAGGAGGAGGAGGCTTGGGGAAAAGAGAAAAAAAATGAGAAGAAATATAAATAAAAAAACAAAAAAGTCCCTCAGTGCAGACACAGGCTTTTGTTCCTCCAGACAAGAGAGATTGATGCCCCCTCCCTCCAGAGGGTAATAACGCCCAGACCAGGAACCAGCCAACCTTGAATTCCTGCATCACTTCTGCAAAGTTGTGCCTTTGGTGTAGCAGCAGCAGCAGCTGCAGTTGCACTTCATAAAATGTTACAGTGGATGGATAGCCAGTGAAGGATGTACTGAATAAAGAGTCTTTAGAGGTTGAACAGGCTGTTTGGTGGCACATCAAAATCTTTCAAAACTCTCAGCCAATGAGCACCGAGTGTTGAGTCTGTTAACTCAAACGTTAGGCGTCTTTTATTTCTGCAAATATAAACATGGCGAAGCTTTTCCACATCTCTAATGGTGACAAATACAGACTTAAATACACATTAGATGACAATTCTGTCTGGCAATGCATTCAGGGTTTGGTATTTACTTGTGCAAAGTAGATTTTCATCTGCCAGTGAAGTGAGATAATTTCACATTTTCTGATGCTTTTTGACCTATTCAGAGAGTTTTCTTTGAAATAAGTGATAATGTCTTAAGGTAATGCAGCTCTCCACTGGTATTAAGATAACATGACTAGTTTAAGTCATTTCTTGGGATTAAGAAAGTGGTAGATAAGGATCATATTGTATCCAAGGCTTATATGGAAACCAATTTAATGTTATATAAAGTAGTGCAGTGTAGCGTATAGGGTATTTTGTCTATTACAGGTTTTTCTATGACAGATTAACTGAAATAAGTGAGAGAAAGCTCATTCCTAGGCCTGTAATGAATTATTATTTCTGTATAGGTTGTTCTATTGATTACTTGTCGATAACCTCTATATAGTTATTATGCTGCTCCTGGCTTCCCTCTTCACTGAGCGTTTCGGTGCCTCTCACTTCACTTTCCAACGGTGTGACGATCAGGTCGATCTGACCTGATCTGAGCCAGGTTGGCTAAACAACTGCTTCTCTTTCTACTGTCACAGCCACTGCAATGATCTCTCAGCCTCCTGTGCAACTGTGGTGTTAGAAGCTGGAGTTAGAAAATGGTTGGGCTTTGTTGCTAGATAAATGACTTTGATGTTTTATTCATTCATAAACCTACAACATGAAACATCAGTGGTAAGAAAAGCAAAAGGTGGAAGCCAACAGCCTACAAAGTTGGATTTATAGTTGTGTGTTAAAAGATATGGCTGGCGATTTTCTATATTTTTCTTATTATACAGCATTGCTCCCTCTCCTCTTATGCCATAATATGAATAGCCCTTGTTCTAATAATCATTTTCTGTCCTGATCCACCCAATTATATTCTGTTCTTGATGCATTCTTGGTTTTAATAGAATCACCCTCAATCCAACAATTCTAGACTAGTGCATGTGGCTGTTTCTTGACTTAACCCAAGAGGTTAGGTGGTGTAGAAATGCAGGAAATTTGTTTTAAATTACAGGTCAGTCTCTAAACACTTCGCTCAAAGAGAATGAGGACAGTCTCCCAGGTTTCATAGTTAAAACTGGATGGAAACAATTAGAGAGTGTAAAAAAACCCTGCATTGCAGAACCAATCCAAAGTCGCTAACATGCATCTCCTAAAAAATGCAACTACTACAAAATTAAGCTAGCTGAAGAAAGGCTGAGGAATCTCCTTTTCAGAAACACACATCTAAACCATTTCTGCCACTAACCTCCTGTTCACATCACTCTGTATCATAGTGAATGGAAAAATGTAAACAAGTGACTGCACAGCAGTAGTGAAACAAGGAGGAAATAGAAGTTAAATGGATGTAACCTCAGTTCTATAATGATGACGGGAGCCCATCATCGTTCAATATCATTAAGCAAATGAAAGAACATAAACACAGTTACTGTGGGGAATATAATGAAAGCATTGTTGCGATGATCATATCAGTGGATGGAAGCTGATACTGAACTAAATATCTAAACTGCCATTAACCCCTTGTATCAAGTAAAAACGGAACTTAAATACAGATAACTCTTTGAAACCAATAACTGATCAGACTCACCCCAGGCAATTTGCATTGCAAAATGGCATCAGGAGGAAGCTGTAAAGACATTTTCATCCTCATTACCCAGGAATGATGTGAGGTGATGTCAGTAAACTGCACACAGCACACAGATAATTACCAGCGCAGTTGGTCTGTGATGCTTGGTGATAAAGGATAACATAAGCATAATTATGGGAAGATCCCATGTTGTGAGTCCTGCTTTCTTTGGGTGGAGCAGTCCGAGGCATTTTTTCTGCCATGACTGTTCTGAGAACCAGCTGATGTACATTGTCTTAATTAACAATGCAATAGGTGTTCTGCATCCTCACTTTGTACATATCAATTTAACCCTCATACTACCAACATATTTAACATACTACTGACTTATTTCTTCTCAAAACATCATTAGTTATGTAATTAATATCATCTGAAAAAAACAAAACAGATTATTATTATTTCAGGAAAATTACAATTTGCATGTTGTGTAAAATTAAATTATATACTTTTCTTTAAAACAAATTGCAGCTTTTATCCAAAATATAATCATTCTACAAAGCCTTAGAAAATGACTGACAGAGCACCCCTACCCCCCTGATAACATGTGATGCTTTAAATTAGGACCCATGGCAAACATGCACTCAATAAATAGTTCCATCTGATAAAACTGCATAGGCGGAATGGGGTGCTTTTGACTGGGGTCCCCCGTGACCCCAATACATTGGTATTTTTAAAAAGCACTAATTAAAAACAGAAACAGAAAACAATGATAAGAAGTCACTGGGGACAAATTGATTGACAAACTCATAAAAAATTGGAATGATAGAATAAAGCACCTGTGAAACATGACAAAAACTATACCTCTAGGGTCTGTGGGCACCCCAGTCAGTAGGATAAAGGTTGAAGCGGGGTAACTTTGCAGTCCTGCCTGCAGTAGGAAAGTCACTCGACCATTGAGGGGCAGAGTAGAATAGGATTGGAGTCCAGGTTGAATGATGTCCAGGCCAACATGGGGAAGGGAGGGCTGCTAGTTATAGCACAGAGACGAGGGTGCGTAAGGCTCGACTGAAACCTGGACAATACAAGGTTACACTTCCATTAGCACCAGGGTTTTGAATTTGATAAGAGCAGCCACAGGGAAATGGCAGAGAGAGAAAGAGAGTGAGAGAGAGAGGAGAGGAAGGAATCATACAGTAAAGAAAAAATTGAGTCTTTCTCTTGGATTGCACATCACGCCTTATTCCTACAGCAGCCATTTTGAAGACTGACAATCAGAAACTCACAACTATTTTTTTCAGCTAGGCTTTTGTTCCACTAACCTTGGCCAGACAATATAGCCTCCTATCTTCTCATTTATTGTAGGCCTAAGGTTTTTTTTTTTGGCGTTTTCTATCCAAATTCTTAAAAAAAAGGACAAGTACCTACTACTGCACCGCACAATGAAATTTTAACATGTTGTTCATTTAAAAATTTAACAATTAGACTATGTTGTTATTCCATAAAACCACAAAAGTACAACTTGTGCCTTCATCAAGGAGCTAGTTGCTGAATGCTAAAATTGGTCATTTAGCTTATCATGTTCTGACTTTGAGTCTACACAAACTACACAACATAGGACTGTTAGACATATGCAAATCTATGCAGTAAGGTACTTCATTTGAATATGGTATTTATCAGTTATCCTCTTGACATAACTGTTTTTCTCCCTTTGATGTTCCATCTTTTTTGTTTTCATTGATTTGGCCACTGAGAGATGTTCTCTCATTTTGATTGTTATGGAATCAATAAACATTTTTGTATTTTTCTCAAAAACAGTTGTTTTTATTGAGGTTCCTTTTAATATAGAGAAATAGAGTCCAAAATCAGGTGTTGATTTAGGTAATGGATAACTGAGACAGTGAAGGACTAACATCTGCCATTTGAGCAAGTCCCAGTTATTTAAGTACTAAAACATAAACTAACACTGCCCTCATTCTTGCCTGCAATAGCATTGCAATGCAGTCCAAACTGATCTCCTTATCTGTCATCATGCTCTCTCTGTAAACTCCTTTTGTTTAACATCCATGGGCTAAACAGAGAAATGTTTGTTCAATATATGATATAGTGGCTGTTTTACCATGTTCCAAGTTCCAAGGCCACAGAGTCTGCAAAGTATCTTAGTTTTGACACGTGTTCCATTAAATTGAATTCAATTTTCTTGTGAAAACCAAATGTGCTCACAAGTCCACAGGAGGCTGGGAAAACACTGAATGAAAATGTATTTGACGCTACATAAAGCCTGGTGCATTGCCAACTTGTTGCTGTTCCACCTGCTATCTCATGTATACACGCTGTACACATTATACACGGTCAAACGTTTGTTTTGATCAGAACTTGTTTACAGATTCCTCTATATCTTAGCAACACACTTTTTAGGGCATTTTTTGCACATGTCCCTTAAAATTGCTTTATGGCACTATAAACTCTTGCAAATAACAAAGGCATACTATGCTCCTGCATTCAGGCACTTATGAATAGAACAATAGCAAGTATATACATAACCTTTGCATAGTTTACCTATAATATTCTTCAAAATATACTTTAACTGCATATACATAAGCTATACATAAACTGGTGCATGAACTTTATTAATGTTAGAACATATACATATACAGTATGAAGTAAGTCGTTTTTGGTCTGCTGCTATTGAGCAAAACCCTTAAATATCCATGTAGTGTATAGTGCAGTTTGCTGTATCCATTTATTTTATGGTGTATGAAACTAAACTAATAAAATGCTCATTGGGAGTATTAGAAATTAGTCACCTTACCTTTCTGAATCCCTGCTGAATCAGCGCTCCCTTCATCAACTGAAGACACACCTCTTTTCATATATCCTTTCAACCTGCAATCAATCCTCTGGTCAACTGGAGTAAAATTCAGCTCTGTATGGTGAAATTTAAATGATTTTGGAAGTTCTGACTGCAATACAGATGAATACTTGAATTTACACTTATAAACCACTCCCCTTTTCACCAATAATGAACTGAACATAACTATTGAACATGTGAAAATTTTTTCACTCAGATCTGTGCAGCTAATTATGATATATAAACTTTTTGTATTAGTGGTGCCACCTAGTGGCAGAATATCCCAGGACGGCGCAACGAAGCTCGGACCTAGCATCCAAACATGTGCACCAACTTTGTTTACAAACAATTTTGATTTATGAACGTTTATGTAAAATTGAACTTAAAGACAGGTTTAAAATGGATAATTTCAAAACCGTATCGAATATTAATAATCTGAAAAAGTACTTTTTTCCGACTTGGACCAGATATGCTATGTGCCAAATTTGATGCCGATTGCTCAAAATTTGTAGGAGTAGTGAAAAAACAGATTTGAACAAAATTCAAAATGTAGTAAATCCATCTAGATGCAAATGAGCGTGACTTATATGGATAGATTTGTCTGAACCCACAGAATCCAGGACAAAAAGAAGATTTTGTTTCTGAGACTTACAGCTCAACAGTTATAACAGTGAATACAATTTCCAATCCATCTGCCTAGTTTGGGAACTGTAGCTATTACACTTTCTGAGACCCAGATGCTTTTAAAGTGTAAGAATAATCCTAACAAATACAAAAGGGTTCCAGTAACTTCACTGCTTGGACTCCTAATAGAATAATGAAATACACAAAATAGATATTATTATAGTAAGTATAAATATTATTATAGTATAATATTATTACAGTAGATTATAGTATAACAGTAAAATGTTAATAAAATAGAATAAAATAAACCATAATGATCAACAGTAAAATGTTGATAAAACAAAACAGAATAAAATAAATAATGATAGTTGAATAATAATAATAAAACCATACAATTATAAAACACTACATAAAAGCCAGACTAAATAGATGGGTTTTTAGTTTACGTTTAAAAATATCAATATTTTCAGCTCCTCTCAGATTCTGTGGAAGCTGTTCCTGCAGCTTTGAGTATAATGGGTGAAGCAGCATCACCAAATGTTTTTGTTCTGCTTTGTGGAACAGCTAAAAGCGAAGAACCAAAGGATCTGAGGGGTCTTCCTGGTTCATAAACCAAAAGTATTTCTGAGAGGTTGTCTGGTGGAGGGCCATGTAGTTTTCATCCTGGTCCTGGTGTTATGAAGCAAAGACAACGATGCAAAAATGAGTAATTACACAGAGGATATACTGTCTCCTGACAAATGTCCTTATAAACCGAATACTGCTGTAAAAGTACTCACTACATTGAATCTTTGTTGCTTGGGTAATAGTTTTACAAATTGTTTGCAGTTGCATTTCAGTTCAGTACTTTGATCTAAGATGTCATTTTCGGCTATGTGGGAAATGAAAATGATAAATTATTCAATCGGGAATGGATGCACACTCTTTCAGATAGAGATTATTGAAGTTAAATTGGAATATGTGCAAAAGTGGACATTTTTTTTCACATGTTCATTAACACAGCTTCAAATAACCCAGGGGAACATTATATCATACATGAGATCTCCTCCTCTCATTTACATCTACTCGCCTGTTTCCTTATACAGTTTCCTTATACAGTATTTTTTAAATTCTGCCCCTAAGAAACCCTCAGATTTTCTCTGTCTTGCCTCTTAGATCATTTTTTTCATGTCTGAACATACACTCCTTCTGTTATAGTTCTCAAGTGCATTTAAAAAAAAAAAAGCAAAATCTCACTTTCTGAATGGTAGCCTGTACTTTTCCTATTTCTTAATGCAGATTGATATTGTCATATTCATCTCTTTATTGCTGCTAATTGAGGGGAAATAACGAACCTGAACTAATATAATTTGGAGATGCGACGTATTTCTTGAACCAAAAGTGTGTGAATAGCATTATAGCATTAGTTCTGGGTGTCAGTGTTGAATTTGACAACATGACAGCCACATTGTTGGCCAGCAACTGTTCACTGGCTGCTTGGCAAACTTGAACTAATAAGGATAACAGTTGTTTTTAAGTGTAAAGATCTGGCTCATGAAGCTTGGCAACTTGCTGACCATTAATCTGCCTGTCTTATCTGTGTGGACTTGGGTTTTCACTTTAAAAAAAAAACAAACTCAAGTTTGAATGAAAAAGAATTTACTGCATGTTTTTTTTATGTAAATGCAGCCCATGTAGCTGAATCCTAAACTGTACTCACTTTCTGTAAGGTATCGGTAGTTTTAAAAAGGAAGCAAACAGCGTTACCTTTATTCCTTATTTTTCCATCTCAGCATCCACGTATCTCAGATACTGTAGTTTGGTGTCATGATTACCCTTCCAGCACAGCATGTTTTCTTTACTTTGCATTACACTGTGAATTTTGAATTAAAACAGATCATTACAGGACAAATATTTAATTTTTTCCCCACAAATTTCCATTCAAATAAATCGTGACAGCCCTATTATTGACTACATGTAACACAATGTAGGATGTTGTTGACTCATGGAGCGTACACACATATGGATGTAAACCCCAAAAAACTTAGATGGTGTAAAATAATATATTTAAGATCACACAGATGGTGCACACTTTCCTCCCAACAGTAATTATTTTTTTTCTGATAGCACATGCCTGCACAGTCTAACACAATCCAACACACCCAAAGTCAGATGGTGTTTTTAATTAATTTGACTCAAACACTGTAATTGGTTAGATGTCACTGCCCTGTGAGGTTAGCAGACCCTAACAATATTCCCAGTAGTGACAATGAAATCTCATCAGCATTGCTCACTTTACAACTCTCAGTTACTGCTGAGCCCAATGGTCAATAGACTCCAGTGCAGGACCAGCCTGGACAACTGCTGAAGACAGTTTAATGCTTTTCTCTGTGTGTGTTCAAGTCATAATGAAGTGTTGAATTTGTGTATATCTGTTGTTTGTCCAGATATGGGTTTTTTTTAATCATCTCATTAGTAAAAGTCATAGGAGGAGAAAGTGTCTTATTTAGAAAAATGGAGAAAATGTAGAACAAAATGGATAAGAAATTGCAAATGTCACATGTAGCATGACACGTACATGGTCCCTTTTAACCCCTTTGTTCCTCCCACTCTGTGCAACATGAACTTCTTTAATGCTGGAATACTAGCCCTGGGTTTACTGTATAGTTATTTGAGTAAACAATAATTCAGGAATACACAATACACTGTACTGTATACAGAGATCCAGTCTTCAAGACAAAGCCTTAAGATTAGGTACTAAAGCAGGACCCACGTTAAGGGCCTCATTATGTCAGTTCATACTATGCTTCAGGTGGGCAAATTTCTAAACAAAGTTTAAATGAAATAAACATAAACCAGCCCGCAGCATTGCAGCCCAAGGGCAGTGATCATGTTAGATAACAATAGCAGTGGACATACCCTGTCTTCTCTTCATCTTATTGCCACCATGTCATCAACTGCTGTAAGTGTGGCAAGTTTTCTTTTTTGTGTAGGTTAGGGAGGACATGTGTGTGTGTTTCTGAATCAAAATGTGTGTGTGTGTGTGTGTGTGTGTGTGCCTGGATGTGCCTGTATTAGTGTGCACTGTGTGAAGAATCACAAATTATCAGTCACCAGGAGTGTTGACATGTTGTGATATGGTTGATTTATTGGCTGTAGCTTTGATGAATGCTTAAAGGCACAATGTTGTTAAGATGGTGCAAGTGTGATAGGGGAGAAAGGATGGAAAACAGTGACAAGGTTAGGTTAGGTTAGGTTATCTTTATAAAGTATAGATAGATGGTCTGTTTCTAACCTTCCTGTGACTTCCGATGGCTTACATTGAGTTCTCAGTGTGGGACCCCTGACTTGAATCTGAATCAAAATGAGGATGAAACCCTAACATTAGTGTGTACCACAGGGATTTTAAAAAATGTATCCCCAAATTTCAAAATAAATGAATAAAGTAGATGTCTGGGACTGATCAGGGCATGTCTGGGACCGATCAGGGCATATTTTAATGGATTTGATCTCTGTAGTTCAAAGAACTCCAACAGAGTGATACGTCTTATCTTACCTATCAGATAACATCATGTCAGTTTCAGGAGTCACTTTCTCCCAGTTAAAGGGGGCCATCATCATGCACATTTGCAGGTCTATACATACTGTACATTCTGGGGCTCTACTAGAATATGTTTGCATGATTTCAAGTTAAAAAATCCTTATTTATCTCATACTGGCCCTTTATGCAGTCCCTCAGTTCAGCCTCTGTCTGAAACAGGCCGTTTCAGCTCCTGTCTCTTTAAGGCTGTCCTCCTTGTGAGCCCACTCTATTCTGATTGGCCAGCTCCCATAAGCTGCTCCTCAGCCAACTTCTCCAGTTGGTTTGGGAGGCTATATAGACAAACGGTAGTAGGATTTCACTTCTTTTGCTCTTTCTTTACTTACGATCGGCTGTTTTTGGGCACGTGGACGCAATCTGACGTCATCACGAGAGGAAGTAGTGGTACTATTGCGAGAGAAGCGTTCAGAGCAGGCTGAACTTGGGCTTTTGACTTTCTTGTTTTGGAACTTTGACTATGTATAACATCCAACATCATAATGGTATAAAAATATCAGAAAAAGCATGATATGTTCCCTTTAAACTTTTCATTCATATCATTATTAATATTTTAAGCTAAACTTAATAGTTTTGATGTAGCTTGTCACAGTTAGGGAAACCTTGTGGTTAGTTTAAAATTAGAATAAGATTAGATTAAAAGGATTGGAGGACCATGTGTTTAAGGTCCCGAAATGATTGTGGTCATGGTTCACTATCGGGAGGAAATTGGAAGCGAACAGCAGCGGCACCTTTTTTTTCTGCTAGACAGCTTTGTCACTTTTTCACTATTATTATTTGGCATTTGCTGAAATGGCTGATGTTGTCTTTTTTTGAGAGGACAGTCAAGATTGTGTGTCAATGAATCTGACCCTCAAATAAAAGCTGCAGAATTTGCAAGTCTCGTCGATTAACACTTAGAATTCTGAATCTGACATAACATGATGTCTCAACTACAACTTTACATAGATCATATCTGATGTTACACATACTGAGTTGGCAAGGGTTAATACTTTATAGTCCATTAAAAGAATCACAATTACTTTGCAGGGTAGTTTGAAGTGCATATTTCCTGTATGTTCACTTACGACATTTTTACATTTCAGGACAAAAACTGGGAGGTTGAGTGAACACCCCATAATCGGGATGGTCTGCTTGCTAAAAGCTAGTACATGTAGCTACATTTCCAATATTGCTTCCTGTTGCTAATAGTGCTTGTCTGCTCCTTTCACAGATGTTTCATACAAAGGTAAAGCGAGCTGCAGCTAGTAAATTTAATGACATCTGTCTGATTTAGGCGTGCCAGTAAGTCAATGTTTGTAAGTTACATGGGCACTTAAATTCATTGTTGTGTTCACAAAAGCTTAGACTATGACAAACTGAGTACTAATAATGATTTGCATGTTTTTATGATGATGGGAATGAGTGACAGTGTCAGGTCCAGTGATAGTGCTGAAGACCACTAATTTTTCAGCTCCATGTGGTTGACAGAAATCCAGTTAATGGCTAATTTGCACTGCACAGGTGTTTGTGGTGTTGGTCACTCTCATGATGTGATATGCCAGGTTCAGACTACACAATAGTTTTATATGATAAGATCTCACTGTGTCAAATGCGTCTGTCGGCTCGGGCTATTATCGGGCTGATAGTTATCATGGTCTAAACCTAGTATACACAAGCCAAAGAATGACATGCAAAACAGTTGTTTAACATGCCAAATGTCCTGTCAGTGAAGCTCTTTATTTGGCTTTTATTAAATCAGACCACTGTGTGTGTAGCATGTTGTAGGAAGCATACTGTACACTCACTGTAAATCCTCTCCTCAAGTTCTGCTTTAATCCTGCTGTTACAATTGCAAATCATTGACATCTGTTACTGATCAAAGTTCATTGTACTTTGGTTAAACTTCTGTGGAACCACAGTAAATATTGAACTCTTGAACTGTTCCAATATTGTTCTTCTTCAAAGTAGTCACCTGTTCACTGTATTTTACCACCCACACAGCCACATATTTTCTTTTGAAAACCCTTTTCTGTCATGTTAATGATTACATCGGCTGTGACAGAAACAAGATCCTGTCTCCGTGTGTGTTCGCTTTGCTGGTATATTGTTTTTCCCAAAATGAAATACTCAACACAATGTTAGTGTTGTGGCTCCAGATTTAACCACATTGTCACTTGATTTGACATTTTTATGTTTTTTTTCCCCCTGAGTATCAATGACAAATGACATCGGTGAACAATTATAATCCATAAACATCTCCTAATATTAAGATGGGGGGAACTTCACAAATTGTAGTGCCGCATATGCGGTAATAACAGTACTTCAACAGCTTTTTTCACTGATTAGTGCACCTTCAACTTAAGGAAGGACTAATCAGTGAAAGCACCTGTTGCTGCTGCTACGGGTGCTGCTGTGTTTTATTGGGACGTCACATCACCCCTCAGTGACATATTCTTGAATAGTGGTACTACTGGAATGACAGGAGACTATTAAAGGGTCTGCATGTGCTTACCTTTGTGTGATAAATTTTCTTTGTGTGAGACAATGAGGGATGGGAAACCACACATGTATCATGTGGATTAAAAGGAAAATGCTTTTAATACCAGATGGGATGTAAATGTATTGTCCAGATTTTCTCCACAGTTAGCCTTAAGTTCTAAAGTCCACTCAAGACACACTAACAGCTTGGAAACTAACAGTAGTACAGTATCCCTTATTGAGTCCTTAAGCCCAGTAATTAAGTGGATGATTCCACTCTTCATGCTTTACGGTCAGTCGATACATTCAGTCCATATGTTCAGTCGATATGTTTCCAAATTAAAGAAATCAAGAATTTTAAGAACATCAGCACTGAACCTGATCCAGGGTTTGAAAAAAAAACAAAACAAAGCAAAAAAAAAATCTTTGTAAGAAACCTTAGACACAATCTTGCTATTCTGAAACATAATGCTGAAGTCTCAACTGTGCAACAGCAGGTTCTTCCGCTTCATTCAGGATCAGACTCCGCTTCATGCATCGCTATATACTGTCTTGTCTTGTCTCCAGCTGCAGACATTACTCGACATAAACATGCTGCTGCATTCATTAGGTAGTATTGTGATTGGCTGGGAGTGAAGGTGGGGTCCACACCTCCAGCCTAATTGGAGTAGATGGTAATTAATAATGCAGATTTTATGCAATAGGTATTTTTGTTCTTCTTCTTTCTTTTCTTCCCCCTCTCTGCTTCTCTCTGAAATATGCATGAGATTGTACTTTGAGTAAAGGCATGTCAAGAACTGGATTCCATGGACAACATGCAATTTTTATCAAATGCAAAATTCATACGTAATCTCAGTGTCTCTGGTGATGGTTTTCTTTTTTTGATTTATGTTTATAATGTTGTAGTTTCATTCTGTTTTAACTGGGTTTTTTTTTTTGTTATACACATGGATATTGATTATTTCGGGGGGGTTAGGGTTAGGCGTGATTCAAAATTATGTGAGTATTTGTATGATAAAAGCAGATGTGATATTTTTGATACTTTTGATAATAGATTTTTAAAAAATTATGTTATACAGGAATGGGGAATTTGATGGAAGACATACTTTTGATAAAGTTTTGATATTCAGTGATGGGACTAGAGCCTCTCCTAGTCTGACAGAACACCATACTGTCAAATATGTCTCTCTCTTCTTCCATTTTCCGTTTACACTCCTCTTAAGACACACCCAAAAGTCAAAAAGATTCCCTAATGGGATCTCCCATTTGTCAAAAATTTTCCCACTTGGACACCAGGATGGCGCCATCCCACTGTAGCAGGACAATTGGGAACCCTCAACGTGAATTTTGAAAAAATTGTAGCGCGGCAAGTGTGGGTGCCAGAGGCGTTGTGGTGTTGGTTCCTCTGGCAAATTCTAGGGGGTTTCGCTTGGTCTGCCTATTTTTAAGGCCCTCCCACTGGCTGGGAAGGGTGGGTCGAAAAAGGTTCCCTTTTTTCCCCTTTAGAGTGAATGGCTGGGGTTTTGAAATGTATAGAAAGTAGGTACAGTGGGAATCTCATCCATCCATTCATGCTCATCACTAATTAGATGGAGAGGCATTTGGCTTGCTCTTGCCATTTCCCAGCGTTTCACTGAATTTCTTCACTTTGAAATTCAGAGCACTGGGTGAGACTCCCTCAACATATGTCAAGGGCATCCGGGATTACATGGGTGTCACACAGACCTGCCCTCTGGAGCTTATTATTGGCTGATGGAGAGCTGGAAACACCACAGAACGAGGCTTGTTTCATTTTGGAAAGAGTAACGTCACTTGTTGACAAGGAGACCGTCTCAGCTTCTCTCATCACCCATACTACGTCAACATACTTCACTGAATCTGAGTGAACCAAGCCCCAACCTCGAAGGGTCTAGCATTATAGAGGCTGTTTCCAAGATGTCTTCCTGGATCTGGTACACCACTTCCTTCATATAGGTAAATAGACTTTAATAACATGGTCAACACAAATAAACCTCTACCTCAATATTTACACATATTTCTGAGCAGTTTACACATATCTATCTGCAACATGCAGGTATTTGGTATTTGGCCCTTGCTCTGGAAACTCCCGTCTTGGCTAGCTTGTCCTCATTCCTCTTGTGCCACTTCCCTCTGGCCCCTAAGGGGAAGCCAACAACCCAGACTGTCTTGACCTCCAGATAGATGGCCCTAACAGTTGAATCAAATCTTATGGCGACATCGTAGAAACTAGTATTTTAATGGCTCAGTAATGGCAGTAACGGAATAGGACCCAAAAGCACAACTACCAGACAGAGCAGATAAGATAAAAGAATCAGCTTTATTTGTTAGTCGAGAAAAAAACTGACAGAAAACAAAACAAAACAAAAAAAAACCCCAGACAGGCAGACACAGGCGAACAAGACCAAATGAAGGCTGAGAGGCAAAGCATCCACAAAGTCAAGCAAAGGGTTCTAACAGGTAAGCACAAACACACAGGCAGGCAGGCAGGCAGGCAGGCAGGCAGGAAAAAAGCTGGAGGGATAACAGCTGCTGACTCAAAAGACAATCTGGCAAAGAGTGAATGGGAAAAGGCTGGTGTATATATACACTGCTGGACAGATTGGGGAAGGAAAAACAGGTGTGCAGGAGGGTGGAGGAGAGTCAGGTGACGGGTTGCAGGGTTACTGAAGGGCAGGATCTGGAATGACAGGAGTGTTAATTCATTGCATGCAGGAAGGTTAACAGAAGAGGGAAATGGAACCAGGGGCCTATACTACAAAGCAGGATTTGGGTTTAGTGAGGTAACTTCAGGTTTAACCCTGGGCTTTCAGTGTTACGACAGTGGTTCACTTTTTACCAGGGTACATCGCCATGGTAACTTATGTAACTACTGACCAATCAATTTTCTTGGAAAATGGCATCACCATTCCTAGATGATCCCATGGACCTCAGTGCATGAATATTGAGAGGGTCTCTTAGGAAGACAAGGTTTTTTAGAGACTGATAAAACACAAAGTATCTATATGAAAGCTATAGATTCTCTGTGGAGGGAATGGCTTATCTTTGTCAGTTTCTTGAGCCTTATGTTGCCAGTGTGGCATGTTAAAGTCATGTGCTTACAGTCTACAGACTGTATGCATTGGCTTGCATTGTTTTGCCTCAGGTACTTTTATGTATGCTGTGGGTGATGTGGAGAACCTAAGCAAAAACAAGGTCAGCCTTGCAATTCGCAAGGTGGTTCTTGCTCTGACAGAGCTACTTGATGCGTTTGTTGTGTTCCCTGGCCACTTGCCCACACAGTCTATAAAAGAGAGCTTTTATGAAATAGCAGGTAGACAATAACTTAAGTTGACTACATTATCTATAAATAATGTAGACTCTATAGACTCTGTGACATTTACTGTTGTATATTAAATGCAGCCTACTCCTTTCATAGGGTTCCCCAGAGTGATCAGTGCCATAGATTGCACCCATATTCCCCAAAGCAGGTCTAGGTGAGAATGAAGGCGTTTTGTCAATTGCAAGCCATTCCACAGCATCAATGTTTAAGTAAAGGATAAATAAGGATACTCATTGTTTGGTCATAGTGGCATATTGCCTGCATGTACACTAAGGGTTTGCAGAAAATGCAGTAACCTGGATAATTAAAGGTCATTCCTCTTTAGCACATATGTAAATATTCACACAGAAGAGGTGTCACAGTTGGATTATCCTTCTCTCCACCATGGAGTCCTTTCAAATGCACAATGATGAAACATTTACTTTATTACGTTATCTTGTGGAAGTATTGTTAACCCAATGATGGTCAGAAGTCATCATGGTCACCAACACTGAGGCAAAGTGGCCTGGGTCAGTCAATGACTCCTGGATCTTTAGGGAGTGTGCACTATGCCACAGATTTGAGCAAGGTATAGCAATTGTACGAAATGTATTTATTTATTTTTTAAAATTAGTTTTGTGATACTCATCATGACAATATTCCTTTTTATCTTCAGGGCTTTTCAGTGGATTGTTGCTAGGAGACAGAAGTACGCATGCCAGCCCTTTTTAATGACCCCCTATCCTGACTCACATGCAGGGCCACAAAATAAATTCAACATGGCCCTTACCAAAACAAGGGTCAGGATAGAAATGACTTTTGTAATACTGAAAGCCCTCTTCAGCTGCCTACGTGAGAGTGGCCCCAGACTGGCCTTGCCAAAAAGTCACAGCTTGTGCTGTGCTTCACAATATAGCATCCATATGGAAGGTGAGAGCCCCTCCTGTCAGCCAACAACCCCCTGATGTTGTGGATCCCACCCTAGACCACCCTACTGGCAGAGCTGTGAGAGAGGCTATCATGCAGCAATTTTGTATGCCTACATAATAGAAACAAAGAACAGGCCTTTTTTTCCATTTACAAGTCTTTATTTTTCAGTTATTTTTTGTTCTCCTGTTTCTAGGACAAACAAAATACATCTTAGTTTAATCGTTCCCCTTGCCTGTCACAATCTGCTCCTTAGTCCCTCTCTGCAGCTGCATACTCCCATCCCTAGCTCTCTGCATTACACCTCCCTGGCCATGTTTGTTCTTCCTACTCCCCAGATCTGCCATTCTCCACCAGTTCACCAGATGCCCTCTCCAGACCATGCTATCACTACAATTACCTCATTTCACTCAGCTGTGCTTCCTCGCACATCTCCCCTTCTCTGTCTCTCTGAGGTTTAAGAGACTTCTGGCTCAGAAACCTCATTCCTGTGCTGACAATCGCATTTTCCCTTACACACTCCGTTTAAGTTTCTGATCCCCACACACAAACTATTAAAAGACTGTTTTGCCTTTCTCGCTGGTGTGTTAAAGTATGTGCTTACTCAAGGAATCGTTATAAGAGTTTATTCAGGCTACTTTCAGTTGTACATAAGGAAATGCTTTTGTGTATAAGAGATTACCTTTTGTTAATGTAACAATGTGCAGCAAGGAATCAGAGAACTGTCTTCATTGTGTTTCCTAGGTTTTGGTTTTCTGTCTGCTGTGTTTCCCTCCTGTGTTCGTGTACTCCTCCCCATCCTGCTTATCCCTTCACATCTGCCCTGTATCAGCCTCGTTAGTCCTTTCCTGCTCCCAGTGTTTCCCCTAGCCAATCAGCTCCTTGTCTATTCTCTTTCTAGTCACCGGTTCCTGATTCCCTCATTAGTTCAGTTTGTATTTTAGTCTTGGTTTTCTGTTCAGTCCTTGTTTGATCCTTGGTTCTGTTCAATTCACTTTTTCTCTGCCTGCATTCAGACCTCAATAAAGATTTATTCTTCAAGTTCCTGTTGCCTGCAGTCTCCTGCATCTGGGTCCACCTGCTGCTCTCCACTTAACAATGCCTGGAAATAAATTCCATTCCCGAAATACCTTCTTTTGGTACTCTAGTTTCTCCAACTTGAGCTGCACTTTTTTGATTAAATTTTTTTTGTACTCAATCTTGAGTTCTAATGTTTTCTTGTGTATAGACATCACAGTGTCTGCTCAGATCTGAAACAAAAACAAATAATAATATAGTTGCTTTAACATTTAAGCATTGTCCCTTTGCAAGGCTCACTTGAAGAAAGACGTAAATGTTACTTTGACGATCCTGTTTAAATTTAAGGTTAATTATTTACCCCTTGTAATCCTCTTGGCCTAGAAGTGGCTCAGGGGGAGGGAGCTCTTCCTGCAAAAATTAACATAAGCAACAGAAGCAATTGATTCATTTTTGGATTGAGAGCACTTAAAGCAGTTATTTGTCCCATGTGCAGATTACCACCATTAGCAAGTAAGTAATTATAAATCACTTACAGTCTATTAATAATCCATGATCAGCAACCACAGATAGCATGCCAGGTTGCTTTCACTGTTACCTCTGTATAGGACAGTGAGTGGTGGCAGCAACAGCAATGTCTCCCCATCAACTGTAGAGAAAGTCAATACATTTTACTACTTACTCCCACAATAATTATTATATATTTCTTTTTATTAGCAACCCAGTATTTTAACATTAATTCATTGAAACATATCATGTACAAATTGTTATTGTTGGGAGATGCCAGTTCCACCAGGGTCTGATAATACACCCCCTTCCACCCCTTCCATCAAGGGGCGAACCTTGATTAGCAGGAGTGTAGTCCTGTTTTTTTTTGTTGTTCTTTATTTGCTCCCAAGACTGTCTAACACTGCCGGGATTGCAAAAAAGAATAAGGCTAACATTGTCTTACATGCCATAAGAATACATCCAACATTCATTTAATGGAATACACAGTTGTAATAACAGTCAGACCATATTGATAAGCCTATTACTCACTTCCTGTCTTTCGAGGCAGCAACTGTGTTTCTTTTAGCCTAGATTACATCTTTAAATTGATATTTGTTTTAATATTTGCTCATCTTGTGTAAAATATGCATCTCTGGTAGACTTGTCCATGTTTCCGATTGGTCATATGGTGCAAATACTGCCCCTTTTTTAGGTGACCGCACATATAGCTAGATTGGGAAAACTTGAATTAATGAGTTGGCAACCACTGTTGTGACACCACTTAGCATGATTGTGGTTGTTAGGGCTTAGTGAAGCCAGCTAACAAAAAGATATCCTGGGTATGTTGAACTTGCTTTGTAGTATAGGCCCTAAGGACTCAGCTGATGTTGTGATGAATGAATATTACAAATAAATACATTGTAGCACATGAAAAAACTATAAAATAAATTAAATTACAATTAAAAAAAAAAAAGAAAATCAAGATGGACAATAAACCGGTACAAAGGAAAGTACAGGTTTAATTATTAAATGCTATTGTTTAAAGTACAACAAAAATTAACAAGACTTGGTTATTGTGGCTACATGATTAATAACAAAACTGTGTATCAACTGCACAATGTTCAGGGTCAAACATTCACACACCTGATTCTACATACTCACAGTTTGTATGGGAACTGATCTGTATGAGGTGTAACATCCGACTCAACCTGATGTTACACCTCATACAGATCAGTACACACAGCATCACAAAATAATAATAAAAAAATCATTTAGAAGCAACATGGCAGTAATGAGGCCCAATGAGGATTAATTAATATGAAAGGGAAATAAAATGTTTATTGCAGCTCTAACACATTAAAGGTTTTTGTTTTAATGTGTTATTATGATTGTTACTTTTTATTATTTCATCACTGACTGATAAGTAGTGATACCACGTTATGAGTGTTGTTGAATGTTACCCATCCTCCAGTATCCACGTGTGCCTGGATGCAGCCAGTAGGGATCAGGACCAAACCTACTCTGGACTCAAGAGACAGCAAACACATGATGATGTTACGATTTGGATCTGGATTTTTGTACTGTGCAGGTTAACACATGCTGCAAGGTTCCAGTGTCTTCCACTTTTTTTTTCTTTCATCAGCAGATATTAACTATAAACTGTTATTTTTCACCTATGCTGATGATACAGAACTGATCATGTTTCTGAAAATGTTCAACAACGTCTTACTCGCTTATTCTGAAATGTTCATTCTGGGCGCTTCCCTCTAACATAAACCAACATTAGAACTAAACCCAACAGATATAAAGCCATGACAAAAGGACTACCAGACCCATCAAAATACAAAGAACCAACAAAAGAAGAAATATAAATTTAAGCCGGTCACAAACTGCTGCTGCTGAGGCCAGAAGGACAGAGTGAGCCAAGGATCCCGCCCTTTCTTCATTAGCTTTCCCTCAAAAGACTGGACCAGACACACCTGAGGGAAGAGCACAGGATGATTGTATGCACAGATTGCTGCAGCAGCTCACACGTTTTTGGCCTGTAATCATTACGTGTCACTATATAATGTGATATTTATGAGAAGCTTTTAGGTTTATCAAAAATAGACCACAGTATTCAGGCAAAGCACTGAAGTTTCAGCTGATTGGTCTCAGTTTTCAATATGCTTCACAATCACTGACTCATCCACAGCTGTGTGGCTGGTAACATCCAATCATAACAAGACTGACCCTAAGCCTTTCATGCAGGTGTAAAGCACGGACGTGATACCCCGACACTATCACAGTTCACTCTACAGATTGTGTTCTTGCCAACGCAGTTTGCTGCCGCAGCTCACATGTTTTCTGGCCTGTAATCATTACGTGTCATTTCATAATGTGATAAGTATGAAAAGCTTTTAATAATATTTGTCAAAACTACTTTACTGAGTCATTATGAATCTCTTTCTAAATTCTCTTAAAATTAGGAAAAACTTTGAATATGTTGTTTGTCTCAAATTGTCCATTTTAGGAATCAAGTGAGAACTGGGAATTATTTCTGCTCCAATTTCAAGGCTGCCACTTTTATTTAGGCCCTCTGTGCTGTTATCTTGATTCCTGCATTTTGTTTTAATGAAACTCTGGATGTTACGAGTTAGTGCACTGCATCAATCACCCCAATTAGGCAAGAGGGAGCTTTGATTTTAGAGCTTTATTTCTCTGTGTTTGTGTGTGCGTGGGGGTCGCAAAGGGACTCCATAAAAAATAAAGTGTACTTAAAAATGCTGTAAATCTTGCTGTCCTATATTCAGTTCTTTTGCATATTTGCTGTCTTAGAGTTCATACACTTCTGCAAATGTTGGGGCTGCTAAAATTGTCTGTGTAGATGCTGTCACTGTAATTTTTGTTGTAATTTTTCTTTCAGCTCTCCTCACATCTCTTCCCTTTCTCTTTTTGCTACTGTTAACCGAGATCGTTCGGCAGATAGGAGGGACGAGCACAATGTGAGATTGTCAGACCTGTCTGCCATCTGCAAAGAGCCTTGTCACAATCTCTTCTCTCAGCCATATATCTGGCGCTCCTGCAAATGGCTGCGGTCTCTCCTGTGTTCCATCCAGCCGCCCGTATCTACCAGCAAGGTCACATGAAGGTCTTGTGAAGGAGACAGTTGCAATCCTACTGTGGGGTTCGTGGGTAAAAAAGTGTGAGAGAAGGGAGGATTAAGGTCTGTCTGTCTGTACGTGTGAATGTGTGTGTGTGTGTGTTGAAAGAGATGAAGGAATCGCTGCCAAGCTGATGTCAGCATTAGGACTTAATCTGGCAGCTATTGGCAGTGTTGGCTGCCAACACTTTTGATCACTGGATCATTTGAAACAAATAAGGTGTATCAGGTGACACATTTTTATTTATTATTTTAATGGCCAATATGCACATGTTGAAACACGGTTACAATCCACATCAACAATTTTCAATTAAAGGAGTACTTTCACTCAAGTGCTTAAGTACAGTGATCTAGTCCCTCCAATATTTCCACTGTGGGAGCCCCTTTTCCAACGTTTAAGAGGGAAATATTGTTTGTTCGTGTATTGCTGTTGTTGTTTTTTACTTCACTTTTACTTAAACAAATATTAATATTAATTAGAATGCTGAAATTTCACTATTACTGTATGTTTTTTTCTGAAATGTGTCTTGTGTTCCAAGGCGTACGCTATTTCACATACATAACACAACACAAAACATTACAACAACACAACATTTGGTCAAAAAAACAACAAAAAACAACAACTACAAACATATTAGTAATTGGGTACTGATATGGACATTAATATAAATGTATCTTCAGTTTTAGGGATTTTTATTTTTTGTTCCTCCAATTTTGATTTTTGTTGCCATTAAATCAGTTGAAGAATTACATGCTTCTGTACAAAACTCTTCCTTAAAACCCATAAAGACCCTGCATATAGTCATAATTACAACGGTTGCTAAAGGACTTCTGTCACTTCAACATAAATGTTATTTTGTGGCACTTGCATAACCGTCCTTTTTTCTTAGGAGGACATTCTCTGGATATACCAACAAGTTACACCTGTTTTTGCTTGTACCATGGTCATTCTTCCTACAGTTTCAAGTTTGGTGACCTAATGTAATTCCCAGCACAGCTCTGCCCAACAGTTGCTACATCAGCCAGAATAACATAAAACACCAGGTAATACTTGTTTAAAACTAACTAAAAGTTGCTACAATCAATATTTTTATAGTAACAATGGTTCAAATGACTACATGTAATGTGAAAGGTGTTGCTCATACTGACAGAATCACACATTTCCTGACACTGTAGTTCCCCTCAGCTCTACAAAGAGCTTTAGCTTTTTTTTTTTTTTAGCTGATTGTTTTCATTTTCTGGCCTGCAGCTTTACTGTTTTGGTTCAGTATCACTGCTCTCATCAGCATTGTTTCCAGTGATAAACCTTAGATAAACTGACTGTGGACTAGTAGCTAAACATTGGTAGAAAGCAAAACAGAGTATCAAAGGGAAGTCAATATTTGACATTATAGATGTGGCCAGAAACACAACTCCAACCGGATGCTAATGTTGCACTGCATTGCAACTGTTAGCTTTATCAACTTTAAGGTGAAATATATCACTATTATATTTACAGCTTGTTTTGCCACTAGCCAAATAACTTATTGTAGGTTTAAGTAAAATTATGAATGCAAGACATTTACTTTCAATCAAGTATTTTGTACATTGTGGTTAAGTTATGTCACCTAAATTGTTAATGTTGCTTTTTCTCTTTCTTTTTTTTTGGCCTCTTGGGGGCAGCAGAAACAAGCTGTGACTCTTCATGCTCTGCCATTTCCCTTAAGTTGATGCATTTGATGTCTATAGATTGTACATTTCGAGGACATCACTAACTTGCCGCACAGTTTTGATCCACCGGGAGAGACTTGTTGGGTAAGCTGACAGTACTGTAAAGTAGAACAAAGGAATTTCTACAATAGTTTGTCAATGTGAGCGGTGAGTAACTGCAAATGATTAATTGACCCACTACGACCCTAATATTTTCTTTTCTTTCATCGGGTCCCATGGTGAATCTCCAACTGTGTCCCAGTTCCACCCTATAAAGTATGCACTGTCTCCTAATCTGCATATGTTTTGGTTGTTAAAGCTTACTTACAGCAAATTGTATGTGTATCATCAGATGTTTGGTTTGGTTGTTTTCTGAAATAATCATGGACTTCTCCCAACATTTGTACAAATGAGATTTTTATCCCAGTTGTGAATATGTTATCTATATATAATATGATATCTATTTTCTATGTGCATTGCATTGTAGGGCAGTTGTGTTCATCAAAGCATATGAAATACTCTGACAAATATAACAAGCATACTGACATCACTGATTATTAATTCTAACCAGATTTTGAGTGGGTAGTACAGAACTGGGACAAAGCTCAGATTTGTCTACCCCAGGTCCCACTCTGAAAACGTTTAGGGATCTACATTGTTAGATTTTCCCTAATTAAAATGGATATCATGCCGCAGTTCCAAAACGTGTATCACCCGAAATTTGCCCGAAGCACTAAGAAGGATTGTTACATAGCAGGAGCTGTTTCCCACTTTGCTGGATGACACCTCTGAGATTCCTCAGGAAAAAAACATTTTGTCAGGCTTATATTTTACTGGTTTATAACCCAATAACCCTACTAATGCACTCCTGGCCTGCGATTTGTTCTCGTTTGTCATCGCAGAAAGTGCAAGGGTAAACAGTGCGCTGAAACATGAGCCTGGGAGAGGTGGTGTGGAGCTGCATTGGCTGCTGCCCTCCACAACATCCCATCAGGGAGAGGGTGGACAGGACTGAGGGGAGATAATTAGTGACCCCCCCCTACCCTCATTGATTCGTGTAAATAAATGTACTTTTAAAAAGAGCGCTGATTCAATTTTTGCTTGCTGGTAATGGCACACGGTTTCGAATTGTTCAAGCATAAATGTCCTGTATTAAATAGCAAGAGAGATAGTCTCCAATGGTCAACAAACAGGATTTTGTCACTCAATTTTTCAGATGCTTTTGTAAGCTAAGATATATAAATGGATCTGTTGACGTCTGTATGGTCTTACTATGGTGATACTTGAGCTCTTTTTTTATGTTGTCACCATCTGTGGTGCGAAACACTCATTGCTGTGATGTTTCTGCTCTGCTCCTGGCAGTAAGAGATCACCTGTCAATCAGTGTGGGTGCTACTGTGGTGTCTCTCTTTCTGTAGCTAGTGCTTTCTGTATTCCCTGGTCTCTTCAGTTTTTCTGCTTATTCTAAACAAGTGGGAGATATAACCCTTCTTTTTTGCCTGAATGAGAGTTACCAGACCTTGAAAACAGTTTTCCTTAAAGGAGCTACGCAGCCACACAAAAACGCCTTGGTTAGGTTTAGGGAAAGATTGTAATTTGGGTTAAAATAAGTACTTAATTAAGGTCAGGATAACATTGTGGTTGGGGTTAAAATTACTACTTTGTGGGGTGTTCGGTGGCCAAGTGGTGTGTATGCCATGTGGCTGCAGCAAGAGAATTCGACTCAGGCTAGGGTTAGGGGACCTTTGTTAAAAAGCAATGTTGGAGGGGAAATAAACAGTGGCCTCCTATGTTTAGAATACAATGTTTTGTTGACCCCTCCTTGCACAGTCATCAATTTTCCCCAGGATGGTCATTTTTCTACAGAAACACATGCAATCAGAACAATTCCCATGATGCTATAATCACATGTCTACACATTGTGGCTTTTAATGCAGTTATATTTAATATTTAGTGTCAAATCCTTTGCTGATTTTCTGAAGTCTCTGACCCACAAACATCAGCATACACTCAATAACTTCTATAGGGATGCTTTGTTAGGTCCGTACTGCAGCCATCTTTACTTCCTGTTTGTTTCTGGGCCTTCTTGCCCTCAATTTGGTCTTTACAAGAGCATGGTCAGTTGGATTGAGATCAGGTCAGTAACTTGGTTAGTCATGAACTTTGCCCACTCACCACACTAGACTAGCTCACCATGCATTTCATGAATTATTCTGCTCCAGGTGACCCTTGCAGCCTGTGTGCACTTTATCCATTATATAACAATGGCCAGCTTCCCTTGAAACTGCTTGGTGTGGCTATTGGCCAGAGTACCATACAAGCAGCGCTGCACGTCTTCAGAGGGCACTATAAAATGCTAACAGGGTTGGATTTGTTTATCTGGGCCCTGGCAGGTTGGATGTCCAGCAGTTCTTCTGCATTGTAGAGTGTCACTGTCAAATTACATTTATAAATAGATTTTGGCTCAATGCTGGCACCACCCCATCATTGAGTCCTTGAGTCCTGGCTGGAATCTGCCATCTGTCTGAAAGCGTTAATGGAGTTCTGCCTAGGCTGGTAGGACACAGAAGATGTTGCCTGCTTCCTGTGCAAATGACTGTAAGATGACTGTAAGATGTTTTTTAAATTGGGGGGATTTCAAAATTACAGCATTACAAGTTAAGTTACAAACTTGTAAAAGCAAATTTAATATTTTATTTTAAATAATGCTGTGTTTTTTTGCCATGGGGGGTTCTGCTTTACAGCATACAGTGGTCTTGAGAAAAAGGCTTTAAAGTTTTAGATGGGCCAAGCAAACAGAGTAACAGATGATTAAGGTTTAGACTGCACATAACAGACTACACATAATACCTTTACTGCTCAGTGCCTTTGGAAAAACAATTAAAAAAAACACAATCTATTGTTTCAGCTTTCCTGTGCATTTTAACGAGATTCAGAAATTCTTTGAGGTTCAGAAAAGCTTTATTTTGATTATCAGCGCTCAGAGAGATTTTTGTAGCTTAAATGTCTGTACTTTTAATATCCGTATTGATTCGTTATATAATTATATAAATTAGTTATACTATGATTAATATATCATTTTAATATTAATATGTGAATTAGAGGTAGCTTACACAAATCATGTTAATTCCTCGATATAAGCTCAAGCTAAACTAGGCTACTAACCTTTTAATAGGACCCATTTAGCAGATGTTCCTTAAATTCGTCAGTCTACCATTTATTATACTGAGGTATAGATCTAATAAAGTGATCTAGGATTTAATAAAGATGTATTCAAAGGTACATAAATCATATTATTTCTTGCTTAGTCAGAGGCTGCAGTTACTATTGTTAGTGTTAAATTAGATTGTAGTTACCTTTTTAGCAGTTTAGCATGCGTTACTTGTACTTTTAGCATGTTTACATTAAATGTGTAAGTCAGTCTTCCATCTGCTAATATTTATATGTAAATATAAACCAATAAATCTAAAATTTAATACAATTACATCTAATTTCGAGGTAGTTGCACAAATCTTTAAAGTCAGCGGCTGAGGTGGCACTGTTACTCTACCTTTAGCAGGACTAGTAGTGGATGTTATTTACTCTCCATGATCGCATGATTTACTACCTTATTTACTGTATGTAGCATATCTAAATGACATCATTTAAGTTGTCATTTCATCAGTGTTTAGTTTGTTTTGATTACATGGAACAGCTAGGGGAAATAAAGTCAATTTAGCTTAAGCCAAGGGAAGACATCGCTATCAAAGCTAGCTTTAACTATAAAGCTCTCTTGTTTTAGCTCCAGGCAACAATAATGCCAGAGGGCAGTAACTGTGGTTAAGCTTAGATTTTAGCTCCGTTTTGTAGTTATTAAAACTTTTATCTTCATGTAAATTATACTTTTCTATAGTATAACAATTTTATAGCTTAAGATAAAAATTAAATTACTGCATTTGGGCATGTAAGGCTGCATTCATTATCATTCAGCCATTTCCTATGCTTTAAAATGTTTATTTCCCTGCTGTGGAAATGAGCTGGTTGTTTAGTTGCAGCAGGTGAAATTTCTCATTTCCTTTGTCAAATTCAGTTAGTCTTCACCTAAAACTTCCATTAGGGTTCATCATTCATGCCCATAGAGAGGTATTAGTCAAGTTCCAGACCTGGCTGTTATGGAAAGGTCAGGAGATTTGTCTCTTCCTCAAGTGTAATTCCTCTTCTCTGGTTTCTGAGGAACAGTGAGCTGTGCTGTTAAAGCCGGGACGCAGCATCCACTCCATCATGGCAGACATCTCAATCCGTTTTCACTGTTAGCCTTTTATTCCACGTTTACAGCAGCACAGGTTTTCAATACTGATCAGTCACTGTTCCTTTCCCCTTCATTCATCACTACCTCCTTCCTGCTATTTTTCTCTCCTCCTCATCCTTTTCTCTTTTACCTGTATAGTCAGCTGCCTGCCTTCACGTCCTGCTTTCCTACACTTCATCCAGTAATGCTTCTTCCTCTCTCCAAAAGCAGACCAGTCTATCTATCTCTGCCTCAGTTTTTCCTCACACCTCTTTGAGCCTTGCCCCTTCTTTCACACTCTCTTTTCCTCCTCTCTTGTTTTCATCATTTGTTGAAGGGCTGAGTGCGGCCGGATGCTGCTAATCTGGCGCTCTGATTGCATAGGACATGCTTGAATGATACTCAACCTTGTTCCCAATATCCTCTCGCTTTGAGTCATGACTTTAATCATTACTAATGGAGGGTGATGAATACCTGGGACCAGTTGAGGATTTCATGAATTGCACTGAGCTGGAATGGCATGGGCTTTGAGAAGGAAATTGGATTTTTATGACGACATATCTCTGCTAAAAACCTGCAAGTGCAATGTAGAGGATCTACAGATGGAGCATGTGACTGTTATCCCCGAGCACACAACTACTATCATTGTTCACCTGCTTACAAAACTTTCACCTGCTCGCTCACAAGTGTTTTTTCTTTTTGGCAGTAAGTGGGAGGACCCCGTCACAGCTGTATTGCTAAATATAATTGGTTGAGCCATTACAAAAGGTATAAAGGCATAATCAGCATCAGTATCATTTGAACATGAGCCAAACATTTTTTGAATTCAATGAACTGAATGTCTTACAATACAATTAGAATGCTGAAAACAGATGGAAAGTTCCATGAGGTAAGCATGTGACTTTTGAAATAATATTTGTTTAATGTATTCAATATCTTTGCCTACACTGACACCAAAATAAACAATATAAATAAATAACTACAGGAACTAAGTTAAAAAAACAAACAAGCAAAAAAAATACCAGTGTTTTATCAAATTAATGTCACAGATGGAAAAAACAAAAGATAGAGCTCAGAGAAAGACATTCAAGTAGATTGCTCTGTGTAAGATTTTGCATACAGTCAAGTCAAGTCAATTATATTTATATGGTGCAAAATCACAACAGAAGTTATCTCTCGTACTGGTCTATGTGTTTTGCCCAAGTGATATTTATGTACCTAGCTGTCCAAGATAACAGACCAGCTAAACCAGTTAGATGTATTTAGCGATACACTGGTAACTGGGTGTGCCCACTTACTGCATTGACTTGACTTAACTGTATGCAAAATCTTACACAGAGCAATGTACTTGAATATCTTTCTCTGAGCTCTATCTTTTGTTTTTTCCATCTGTGACATTAATTTGATAAAACACTGGTATTTTTTTTTGCTTGTTTGTTTTTTTTTTTTAACTTAGTTCCTGTAGTTATTTTTATATTGTTTATTTTGGTGTCAGTGTAGGCAAAGATATTAAATACATTAAACAAATATTATTTCAAAAGTCACAGGCTTACCTCATGGAACTTTCATGGGACTTTCCATCTGTTTTCAGCATTCTAATTGTATTGTAAGACATTCACCATATGAGTCATCACATAAAATGTTTGGCTCATGTTCAAATGATACTGATGCGGATTATGCCTTTATACCTTTTTGTAATGGCTCAACCAATTATATTTAGCAATACAGTGGTGACGGGGTCCGCCCACTTACTGCCAAAAAGAAAAAACACTTGTGAGCGAGCAGATGAAAGTTTTGTAAGCAGGAGAACAATGATAGTAGTTGTGTGCTCGGGGATAACAGTCACATGCTCCTCTGGATTCTGTGTGCGCTCAGTGCATGGTTTTCTCCTCAAAGGCTACAATATTGCTCGTGTGAGCAGAAATATTCTGTGTGCGAGTGCTCTAAAAGCACTTGCAAAAATAATACGCGCACACCTCCTCTACATCCGTGCGTGGATCTCATTTGTGTTCGCAGGTTTTTGGCAGAGAGGCCGCTGAAAAATGGGCTTGAGCTGGATTTTTCCAGTATGATAAATGGATTAATTGTATTAATTTGATCTTTGACAAAATAATTTAATTTATGTTCCACTTCTTACCTTGAGTTAGTTTTTTGTTTTTATTCACAAGGGTTCACTTTTTACACCTGTCAGTCATTTTGTTAATTAATGTGTTTTGTAAAGTAATAATTGGTGAACACCAAGGGTCTCAAGTAGCCACGATTGCATGGTATCTAAATCCAGGGATGGCTTTTGATAGCAAATTTTGAATAGTATCATGTGAATTGGTTCTATAATCTGAAAATTGTCTGAGCAGACATATTTAGTATTTGTTGGACTCCACTGTAGGAAGTCCAGTTAAACAACAGCGTGGTCAAGCTCAGGTTCAAGAGTTATAAAAGATGACCAACTTTGCCCTGATGTTGGTATTATATATATGCACACAGGTACATGGAGGCTACCTGGCAGTGTTGTTCATGATTGGGCAAAGCAAAGCAAGGTTACAGCTAACTATCTGTTTGTGTGTCTTCACCTGCAACTTCATTTGTGCAAAATCGGTGTGAAAAATCAAATTTCAGGAAACTTTCAGATGCTGACACTTCCTTTTTGCATACAGGTATGGGAAAGATTGGATCATCTTTATTTAAAAAGATGTTTTGTGACAATACAAGATGATAGCTGAAATAATGGGATCCAACTGATTTGACTATATGCAATGGACTTCATAGGGGCCAGGAAAAAAAAAAAACAGTTTGTGGACATATGAAAATAATGGAGACCAACAGGGTCAGTATGAACTATATTACTGGACTGACCTCAAAACGAAGTTTGTACAGTTAGTCAATCCATTCTTTGTGTTGACTGGAATATTTCTATTTGGCTACTAAGGGCTATGCAAGTCAATATACTTGAAATGTGCATGGAACATATTCCAAAACCATAAAAAAAAAAAAATGTGGAGTCAAATCTTTATTGACAAAGTAGTAAGTTTAGTCATGTAGCTTTGTTTTACTTCAGTAGCTTACTTATAGAGGGTGCCCATAATTTGAGAGAACAGGAACTTTTGGGTCTTACTACTAGTTTCCCTTCGGTAGGACGTCATGTTTGGGTTGTTGAACTATGACCTCTACAAGGAAACAGATGTTGTGGCATAAAATAAGGCCTGAACAAAGGACTGGAGCGCTCAAAATAGATGACTCTGCAATTCATTCCATTTTCATGTGGCCCTTTCTGGCCTAACGTACTTTGTAACAAGCTCTATTGTTCAGGCCTTATTCAGGCCTCGGGTAACCAAGGCAGTTAAGCCAATTTATTTCTGAAAAGAAGAAAGGTTAGTTGCGTCAGTGTAAAAAAAAAAAAAAAAAAAACTGTATGCACCCAGAAATACTTAATATTTATATACTTCATACTTATAATTTTTCCCAGATTATTTTAAACAACCATATGTAATTGTATCATCTTCTTGCTAGAATTGTACAAATTTGTACTTTTATATATTGTCAGAATGTACTTTGCACAATCATGCTAGATGAAAAGGTGTTAAATATATGCATGTCTGTTAAAGTATATCTGATAACAATGTACTTTTCATGCTTGTCATGTACTTCTGTTTTTGTTTGTGTAACTCACCCATTGCTAAGGAGCCAGAAGAACAAGACGCTCTTCACAAGAACTGAGAGATAATGAAATCATGTCATAAGAAAGAGGCTGCAAACATACACAACATAAACCAGATCTCTTACTCATTTCAAGAGTTATATTTGAAGGAAACACTTTTGTTGTTCGCCTACCTTGCCTGACAATTGCCTATGAATGTGCTACGCAGACTGTAGTGGTAAATATGGAAAATATGAGTTGATAAACTTGCTCTGCTTTGCGATAATGATGTGATGTCTCCCTAAAAATCTTCCCCAATTGCAGATTACTGTCAAACTGAGGGTGTTATGACGGCATAAACTCATACATACATGTGTACAAAGTAACAAATAAAGCCGTTGTGTCTTCGCCTCTGGCTCTGGCAACAAATAATTCCTTGCTGCTGTGCAGTTTATCTGAGATGAACATCTTGATATTCTCCCCCGCTGCTGTCTTCACCTTTCAGCTACCTCCTCCCTTAAGACGCTTCTGCTTAGTGATTAGCGACTTAAAATATACCATTGTACGAACTTTACCCATTTTACAGCTCCCTAAACGGAGTCACTCAAACGTATAGGTGATTAAAACCAGACTGACAGATGTGCAGTGAAGTCTGTGGAAAAAGTGCAAGGCCCCCTGCTCTCTATTAGTTTAATTAGATTACCTTAATCTGATATAGGCTATTTCAAGTCATCACCCAATTATATATGCTCTTTTTGTTGGTGGCCCTGAGCACTGAAGTGTGTATTTATTTATTGCCTCTCTCCACCCCAACACACCCACAAATACACACACACACTTATGCAGGCTGAATGTTCAGTTCCACCTGGAGTAACATTGGCAGCTTTTCAAAATCATATGCATTCATTTTTAATTAAAATCTAAATTTAGGTGTTTTGCTTCAGAATATTTCGTATTCCCCAGGGACACTGAAGGGTTCAATGTTTAATTCATTTCTCATCACTCATCCTTGTGATTGCTTGTCTTCACATTGTTTCTACTTGACCTGAACTTCTCTGAATGTTTTTAGTTTTCTATCTGGAAGTTAATGCTCTCCTTCAGGGTTCACTGAATACAATATTACATTTTATTAACAATCAGAGGTTATGTTTGTAGACAATAGACATAGTTTACCTGGTTTGTTCAGAATTATGTTTTTAGATGGTATGATTGCTGGGTAGCAATGCAACCGACTGTGGTCATACAAAAGGAACAGCGAAAAGAAGTGATAAGTCTGAACTCTCAAAGGGGAGATGATGTGAAGTTCTTCAGATCACACTTTTCCCAATCAAATGGCATGATAAGGATTCTGGACTGGGCTGCACTGGCCATATGTAAATCCATCACAAAGTTTGTGTGTAGTTTATTCTAGTGATTTTCTAAATTTGGTTGCACTATTCAAACTTAAAGCCATTAAAACCATTAGATGTAATAACAATGTATCAAGAGACTATGAATAATGTAAGAGGTGGCGCTCATAGTTAAGAACCTACAGAGCATTATCACCTGACTCTGCAGCTCCCCCCGGCTTTACAGAGTTTCAGCGAGTTTCAGCTCATTGTTTAGCTGTCCAGCACACAACTTCACTGTTTTGGTTCACTCTCAATGCTCTCATAGTGTCATTTTCAGGCACAACAAGCAGCTGTTTTCAGCAAATATGCTCTAAAAACCAATTCTACACTACCTGCTCAGCACTAAAAGGTATACAAACACAGTTAGCGACTAGCTGGTAAACATGCTCAAGCATTTTGCAACTAAACAGACAGATATTTCCCTCAGGAGTTGGTGGAGACCAAAAACGAAGCTAAAAGAGAGTGAATATTGGACTTACATTCACCAGGTGGACAAAAATGAGACTCCAAATGAATGATAATGTTGCTCCGTAACTGCTGGATGTAGAAATAACCAACTGTTTGCTAACAAGTTCAACATATCAAATTTAAAGGTTGATTATGTCAATGTTTTGTTCCCAACTTGTTTTGACTGCCTTGAAGTGGAAACAGCTATATTAGAAAGCTAACAATAGTTTTGTCAGTTAGCTAACTACTTTAGCTAGCTATGCAGCAGTTACATCTAGCAGTCACTGGGTAACTATCTAGGAACAACTAATCTCTATGTAACAACTACTTTGGGTGGTGCAAACCATTTTACTTTAGTAATGCACTTCACTTGGTAAACATATTATAAAATGTGTAAGCTGCAGTATGAAGAGCTGGCACAGCCAGCATTTTAAAATATGTTTAAATTGTCAAATATGAATCCATCGAAAGTTGATAAATGTTAATACTGAATTATTTTTCAGCCCTATAATTGATACTCGTGGTTGGTATATACAGTACTGGTCATACTAAAAGCTCAAATTCATAAAAGGGTCCACAATAAATCACACACACAACTACAAACAAAATTAATTCAGTACATTTAATTAATTGATTCATTGCACATTTGCTCAAGTGCAGTTATACTCAATGTAAAGCTTTAAAAAATACAATCTCAGTCATCTCCGACATGATTCTGAGTGCTTTCATGTTGATTTTTTTTTAAATAAAATACAGAATATGATAAACCTTCTCTTGAGTTGTGTTATTTGATAAATCTGTAAAGTAAACATTGACAAACAGGGCAGCATAACTGGTCAACGTCAAAGATACTTTCATTCATATTTAGGTAGTGTAACTTTCAACATACATGTACATTTCCCTTTGTCTGTGTAAACACATTTGTGTCTTAATTTTTTTTTTTTTTTTAGATTTCTAGAGTGCGACATACTGTACTACCCTTTAAAGGAGAACCCTCACTTTAACTGAAGAATGAGTTACCATCTTTCTGTTGGCACCTGAATTATCACAATCACCACTCTTGCACTGCAGCAGCTTTTGTGCATGCTCCATGTTGCAGACATGTCATCTAGTGTCCCTTTTAGAAATAGCTCAACAGGTTTACAATACTTGACATTTTTTCTCAAATTAAAAAAATAGTTTGGATCTTCAACTGTACACAATACCAAAAACAATGTGCTTTTCCTCATATAGTGTATAGTGCTGAGTTCAACATGCCCTCCACCAGCTGTTACAGTGTGCCCATCTCCCTTTTTTGAGGCAGGTGGTAATCACAGGATGCATCATGGAGGCCTCTCTCCATGAAACCTTCGGTGTCTGTACCTGCCGTTCTTTTCCTTAGCCATGTTGATACAGGCATTGTGCTTGTTGCTCTGCAAGTGGTTCCAGAACTTGATGAGTTCATTGGGGTGAAACTGATGGGACGTGATCAGGTGGCTGTATTTGCAACTGGAGTAAGACACCCGCCAATGGTTGAAGAGGAATTCATTGGGTGGCGGCACTGGGTCAATGCGCAACTTCGCCAGGCATATCCCCACATAAACATCCTCCAGGTGCAGCCTGCGTATGCTGAGAGAAGCCTGGTAGATCTGCTCGGCCATGTCTCCTGAGAACACGTACCCTGTGCCAGAACAGAATATCGGGTAGCGCTCGCTTGGGTACAGCTCTGGCGGCATATACCACTTGCTGTCCTTGTTTCGGTTTGGTGCATAGCCTCTCATCAGGTAACCGGTGAAGTACCTCTGCTTGGGAGGCAGCTCAGGCTTCAGCAGCTTCTGGATGAGATACTCAGTATTGACAAACATGTCACTGTCTGTCTTCATCACATAAGAGGCGTGTGGGCAATAGGTAGCCACCCAGTTCATGCCCATTAGGGTTTTAATGGTCAGGTTGTAATAGGTGTCCTGATAGTCCTGTTGGATAATGTCATGGTAAACACGGCTCTCCTCCTCTATGCTGCTCTGGACGTAGGTGTCCGAGCTCTTTCCTGTGCCGAGCAAGAAGAGACGTATGAACCCTAGGCCCATTGCTACACTCTCATTCCCCCATGTCTGCCGGATCGCATTACGGGCATCAGCCTGGCCGGGTTCGGCAGCAATGAGGAGGATTAGGAATGGCGCGCTGTCCCTGCACTTGAAAGGCTCGTTCAGGATGTATCGGTAGGGCTGCGCACTGAGTCTCCCTCCCACACCCATCTCCTTTTGTAAACTGTTGTTGGTGCTCATGGAGTCCCCAAGTCCCATTACACCCATCCTGGCTCCTCCCCCTCCACCCAGTCCTCCACCTCCTCCTCCTCCTCCTCCTCCTCCAGTCTCCCCGACTGCCCCCTCCGCCTGCTGTGAGCTGAGGTTGAGCAGAGGCTTTGGCGCTACATACCCCGTCTCCCTCCACAGGCTCCTCAGGGAGCTGCTCTGGTTTGCTTCTCCCTTGGGGCTACGGAAGCCCCTGACGGTGTAGGCCAGTGGGTTTTCCCGGGGCCCACTGCGTCCAGGCAGCCAGTCCTGGTGGCTGAAAAATAGGAAGAGGGTGAAGAGCAGGGCCAGCGAGAGGAGGCCAGCCACATGGGTCCGGAATAGCGAACGCTTGACGGTCCAGGTCATCTTGATGGGACAGCAGTGCCGCCGTCTCCACTGCATGGTGCAGGTTGGGGTTGCAGGAGGCTGCTGCGGCTGCTGCTCGAGAATGGGCGGCGGCGGTGGTCACATACAGTCACCTCAAACATGTGGTTGCCAACAGTCAGAGGGTTATCTGAGCTGGCAGATGGGTTGGAGTGAGCCTCCTGGTAGAGTCAGGGGTATGTTTGAGCCCCTCAGTGCAGCTTGGAGCAGGGTTAAAAAGGCTCCCGGTGGAGCTAGGAAGGCGACGATTCTCTGGCCATGGAGGCTTCTCCCTGACTATTCTTTGGCACTGTAGACAAACAGAGGGTCATGCTCTATGTCTCGTCTCCTTCAGGATATGATAAGGGTCACCTCCTCTGTGTTTGCTCTCTCTAATCTGAAAAGAGAAAAAAAGAAATAGAGGAAATATTCTTGGCAGCAGTCCAAAAAGCACCTTCTATTCACTGGCACTGAGCCACATGTCAATTGTTTGAGTTGCAGATGTGTTTTTTATTCTACTTGTGGGGAGCTTCTTTCTTAATCACTTTATTTATGGTTTGTTTTGACACTCTGAGAGTAACTGTAAATTAATTTCTTCCAGATGCAAAAGCCCCAATTAGAGTCTTCTGCGTATGCAGTGCCCACCATGGTAAATGGCTCTTTTGGTAAGCTGACTTAACATATTGAAAGGGAGAAGCTGAATCAATATGACAGCGTTGTAGCATCTTTGATTGGACAGGGACGTAGCACACAACAGGCTCAAGGGATGTGGCTTTCTGAGGAAGGAAAATGGGTGATTTAGAGAATACTATTGGAGCATGTCAGAAGGGTGGATTGCAGCTGCAGAAATTACTATGCATAAAGTGCATCTGTATGATTGAGAAAAAGCACATCCAGATGCCTGAGTATTTTCTGAGATACAGCATAACACACATTTTTAGAATAAATCAGTCAAACACAACTGACTAAATGAGCACATTTTCCTAATACTTTAATAGGTGACAGAAAACATTTACTATATCATAACAAACTCATATCACAGTTAAGATCTAAAATCTGAAAATCAGTGACGAACAGGAAATGTTCTAGAGCTCTTCGTGGAAACTATGTGCTGTCTATCTGGTGCTGCAAACGGTGAGATGGTGGTTGCCTCTTGCATGTCATTATTCAGCTTAATGCCTGGGGCAGAAGTATAAATTGCAGGTTTGCTCAATGTGATGCCGACTAACGCTACTCTGAGCCGCTTGGGCGAGCGAGTGTCATCAGCCCCCCACCACGCGTCGACAGCTAGGGAGGAGATGCATCTGTCAAAATGAGTTTTCAGGGTCCAGCAGGCAGTGGTGCCGAAGCCTGAGCCAGCCTCTGGCGATAACAGCCTTCACCCGCCATTCACCTTCCACCTTCGGCTTATCAATGCTGCCTACTGTCTAGCTGAGACCACCCAGGCTGCTTGATCTTCTACCACGAGCAGGCATAAATACAGTACATGCAAGGAGAGATACGCATAAATGTTCACATGCAAACACAAGCACATGCAGCAACACAGACAAAATGTGACGTGAATGATTGCATCTGTTGCCCACAGGGAGTTGTGCACCAAGGGAAGCACAAAAGCGATCACGTATGTGCACATTGATTCACTAACTCGCCAAGGAAAACAATCAGTTTGCACAAGCACAAAATTTACTGTGCATTGCATGTAATCCTATGCACAAAATGAATGAATGCAAAATCTAATGCACACAAGACTTAAATGCCATATACGACATACTGCACACAGTCACTCGTGTGTAGACTCACACAAAAGAAGCACATCACAGATAATTCTATCCACACCCATCCTGGCACATCATCATTTCTGTGCATATTAACACAAACACACACACACACACACATACACACACACACACAAGGAGACACAAATCACCAGAGAAAACAGAATATGCCAGCAGAAACTTGCAGGTTGAACCAGACTCTTGTGAATATTAATGTAGCAGCAGTGTAAAGTCTTATCCATGCTTCCTTCCTGAGTGTATTAATTTACTGAGTGTCTCTATATTGCCTTTTTTTGTTTATTGTTTGCTCACTTTTTTAATAATTCGCAGATACCGAGCAACAGAGGATTGTTTTGTACAAATGCTACACGCTTCCTTGGTGTGAGGCAGATTTTCTAAACTTCCAATTTTCATTTCCTGTTATGTTTGCTCATTCATCATGACAACTTGCAAGGAACACGATAACCTTTTCAGGCGAGTGTGCTTACCCAGCGCAAGCAATTACAGGAGAATGAGAGGGGCCAGGGCCGGCTTTGTTTTAAAGGTTAACATACTTTACATCGAAGCATATCCAGCGCTTGAGAGATTTCTGCTGTCAACTAAATGAACATCTAGTTACGTGAGCTCTGATGAAGTGTGCACACACACAGAGGGACACATACTCACATAAACGCACATGGACGTAGAGATACACACACACACACCCAACGGATGCCCACACACGACCACATCCACCCACTCGCCCACCCACACGCTCAAACACAGACAGACAAACAGGGATGTGATTGTTTGACTTTTTTTGTTTTGTTTTTCGACATGAATGCCAATTTCACTGCGAGATCCCACATCCATTTTTACTTTTTAGCAGTTCCATTTAATCTGCCAGTGCCTCTCCGCATTAATTCATTTTCTTGCTTCCCATCAATGTCACTTCTATGCAAGCCAATTAGTTACACTAGCACTAATTAAAGCCCCAGCGATTCTGCAGCGGTCAATAATCAGAACGAAGGCTGGGGGAGTGACACAGTGGTGACATACTAGGCATACGTTATAGTGTTGTCTCTGTCACCGAATCAGCGTCAAAAGGGCTAAAATCGAATAAAACTTCACTATAGCAAGGTAAGCAAGCAATTCACCACAGTTTGCTTTCTTTGTTTCTACGCCTACATAAACGGCCGTGCCCGCCTTTGCCTCCACAATGCGTGTAACGCATGCAAGACAAGCTTCGCCGATGTCGACGAGGATATGACCTTCATTCAGTAAAACACTGCACTTTATGATAGTGACACATTTTCCTCGGGAAAAATACAAGCTCCCATTTGTGAGGCGTTTAGAGTGGCTGTTCACTGAAGTAAAGAGGTTAAATTCTGCTTTATTGAAACAGGCCTGACTGATTATGTGGCTGTTTCATCGAATGACACTGCCTCGAAGCAACAGTCCTCATTCAACCACTGAAGTAGCATTGTGGCACATGGCCTTCATCAGGGCGAATAAATAAATAAATAAATAAAATCAGCGTTCTTAAAAACATTCCCTGACAAAGGCCATATGACAAAACACTACGGTAACAAAAAAAAAAAAAAAAAAAAAGCATGTGTGTTGTGGCTGAGTGCTATTTTTTCAAAGGGCTGTGACTTACAATTATTTTCATTAGCGATTAATTTTTTTTCTCAAGTAATTATTCTGTCTAAAATGTCAAAAAAAAAAGTGTGAAAAAATATTTATCACAATTATCCCAGAGCCCAAGGTGACATATTCAAATTGCTTGTTTTAACCCCAAAGATATTCAGCATAAGAATAGAAACAGACATTTCAGAAGAAGAAGGGAACCAGCAAATGATTGTCATTTTACCTTGAAAAGTGGCTTGAATGATTAATTAATTATCAAATGAGTTGCCAATTAATTTAAATTGAATGTACTAATCGTTTCAATTGTAATTGTTTAAAGGCAGTTCTGATACACAAAACTGCAGCATTTTAGTGTAGAGTACACTGAACTGGTTAAATAAAACACATAATCCAGTACATCAGTTCGTGTTGCCCAGTTATCTTTCACATCTAGTTTTTTATAAACCAAGCACGTGGTTGACTGCTGAAGTAGCAGCTGTATAATCAGCCTTAGTAGCAATTTAATGTCATATCTGAGAGATATACAGTGAAGTGATTTTACAAAATGATGCAGCGAGAGCGCTACAGATGACTTCTCTGTTTTTAATTCTGCAGGAAGGTTGTAATGTCAATGTTTAGCATCCATATGTTTGCTTGGGAATTAAAATTAAGCTACGTATGTATTGCACTCCAAGGAGGCTTCATCAAACTCAAATCAGTCAGGAAGTTGATGCTTAATTGTAGTCTGGTGAGAGTACAGTTGTTACGCCCAGTAAATAGGGCCAACAGGGAGCAAATAGGACGGCCATTGTTTGGTTTCTGTTTAATATGAGACTGCCCTGGCTCTCAGTCCCCATTGTCATCATTCCAGTTGGAGGAACCAAAGTCTAAAGAGAATATCTTTATCTTTAGAAACAGCTTTATCTTCAATTGCGCCCTCTCTCTGTGTGTTTGAGATCTCGCTTCTCATTGCTTTCTTTACTGTATTGCTTTTGTTGGCAAGAAAACGATTGAATTAGTTTTGCTTCCTTGTGACACGGCCTGCACGGCAATGACTTTTAAGAATTTTATATCTGCTTTTGTTCTCTCCAGGTTCTCTCATCTTAAAAAAAAAAGAATCTTCCAGGGAATTCAGTCCTGGGCTTTGTAAAGAGCAGACACTTGAAATAAAGGAGGCTGTTGGTGAGTCCACACCTCTCCCCCGAGTGCTGCAGGGGTCTCATCTTAATCCCTCCTCATTCTGGTCACTTTCCTCTCTCCCTGTTCAGCTGCACCTCTCCTCAACAACCTGTCATTTTATGGCTGTTGTTTACCATCTGACTGCAGTGAAGAGTTCACAAATACTGCCAAAAAGACAAGTGAAATTGGGGTGAGGGGTGGCATCATCGCTATTCTTCTTCCTGACTTTCACTTTCTCTCCCTCTGCTTCATTTCGAGTTATTAACCAGCTTGCTGTCCCAAAGTGAGGTACCGTATGGGGCTTTGATAATCTTGAGCAAACTGTTTCACCAAACAAAGACATTTTTGTAACATATAAACAGAAGTACAGCGAATTTTATTATATGAGAACTATAAATTGTATAGGATTGCAAAAGTGAATTTGCTGTGCTTTTTAAGAGTGGTAACCAAAGAAAGAGATCATGTACTTTGCTTAATTTGCTTCAGAAATGATATGACAGTGGCAAATATCAGTCAAAAATCAATTTCTAAGGTTAAAACATTCTTGTTAAATGTGTGTTATGCTACTTATAGTATGATGGGGGGAGGCACTAATCCAGAAAACAAATATTAAATTCATTTCAAATGAAGTAATCTCTATTATATGATTTAAAGGCTGTTTAAGACATCTGAGATTTTGTCTTATATGTTAATATGCTTATTGTAAAGAACAAATATGTCTCACTGTAAGTATGATTGTCGAAAATTTCCAGAGGAAATATTTATATAATAATGTTGTTAAGTTGTGTATTTGGTATTTAACAGGTGATAAAGGTGATGAGTATCATTTATATATTGGTTTCTCCTGATGAAGACAGAAATAGGTTCTTTAATAACATGCTACATTCAAGTTGTTATTGAGCATTTGCCAGGGTTTCATCATTTGTTGACTATTTCTAAACAGTAAACATTTGACTATATCTGTCCAGTTTTAAATACTAAGCGACAGGTGACTCTATTTTTTTGCATAAGTTTGCCTATGAGAGGTAATTATGGAACAAAGTCCAAGCAAAACTCTTTATGCTATGTTCAGCCTGGCAGATGCTTTCAGTTTTTTCTCTGAGATTCTTAAAGATCTGAACGACAACCCAAATACAATAGTGGTGAATGGGATTTCAGGTGCTAAAAGGAAATTACACTTCAAATATTTCCTGTCTGGGTAATCCACAGACTGTGTTTTGTGCAGTTTTTACTGGAACAAACTTTCTATTCAAGAAATAGTCCTGATAAAAAAACAACAACAACAACAACAACAACAAAAAAAAACAGTGCGGCAGAGAGAGGAAATGTTTTTTTTTGGGGGGGTGATTTGAGTGAACTGACCCTTTAAACATATTTGGTGTGTATCTGACTCAACTGGGATAGGACCGCTGGGAGGGAGGGTTGCATTCTTGCTAAGTGTTGCAGAGCAGATGACTGACACTGGATGGCCAGCTGTGTTTTTTTTTTTTTTTCCTCCCCCTTTATCACTAGAGGCTGGTCAGATCTGGGCCAGGCCACTGGAGCCCCATCCCATCACACGACATGACCATATCTGATCCTTAAAGGGTCAGTTCACCCAAATTACTGGAAAAAACAAACAAATATTTTCTCACTTACATCTACACCTATCTCTCTAGCTGTATCTAGCATTGCAGACTGTTTTTTTTTTTAAATTTGCTTCCTCGTTGTAATTTTCTCTGAGACAACTGCCTCCACTTCAATATTTTTTGTAAGTTGTGTAGACACAAGTCAAAGTGACATAATGTGGAGGTGCTGTGAAACATTTAGATTCATTTGTCCTTTAAAAAGAGGCCGTAACAAAGGATCGAACAGCCTCTTAAAACTGGACTCAAAAATACAAGAGACCTCAGGGAAATAAAGCTTTGGCAGCTCCGAGCTGCTGTCGATGTAGTAAATATTATATGACAGTGATTCTCTTTCACTCAGTCAGAGTGATATCCACGCCTTCTCACTGAGCTGCTGCCAACTTTCACTTGAATTTAATTCTAGCTTTATTTCCGTTTTACTTCGTTAATAAAGCCCGTACTCTCTTCACTTCAGCTCTTTTCAGGGTTGTCGGTTGAGACGCCACTGCAATAAATTATGGTGGTTTGAAAATTAGACTCTATTAAAGTTTCATAATGTAGTGGGCAGAGTGAACACCCAGATGGCAAGCCTAGCTGTTTTTTTATTTTTTTATTTTATTTTTAATGCCCATCTCAGCAGTTAGCAGATATCCCTAAGCATGCACAGGCTTCAGTGCCAAATAGCTCAGGCAGCTGGACGTGATGAAGTGGATAAAAAGCCCTGTTAATTGAACTGGATCAATGGAAATTCCTTGGCTTTGCCTCTTGGCAGGTCCAAGGAGGGGTTTCCTAATCTTGATTTTATGTAAACGAATACAGAATGGACTACTGACCCCCATTTTATGACACTGATTGTACCTTCAGGAGCTCCCATCAACTTTGATAGCAACGTCTCTGCTCTAGGCAAGGACAAGTGAAAGCTATCATTGTATATTTATCCTTAAGGAGTGTCGTCAGAGTAAAATCAAACTATTCTTCATTTTGCAGTGGTACACCTGCCTTGAACACCTGCCTGAGGCACCCCTGTGTGTCACTGCAACATTTTAGGGAGCCACTGGGGGGTCCAAAAAGTGCACTGCAGGATGTGGGACACAGAGGAAGGGCAGATGGATTGAGGGATGGATGGATACTTGTCAAGGCGGCAGAAAAGGGTGGATGGCTGGATGTAATGGAGGGGAGAGGAGGGCGGGGAAGGCTAAATGAATAATGAGGATGTGGAGGACTGATGAGACGTGCAGTGCTGCGTACCTCCTCCTCCTCCTCATGCTGCTGCTGCTGCTGCTGCTGACAGGGCTGCGGTCGGCTGACGGAGTGTGTGAACCCCGGTGCGTTTACCCGCCATCATCGCCTGCTTGGATTGGACAACAACCTGGGCTTTAATGCGTCTCCTCTTCCAGCTCCCTCTCCTCTAATCACACTGACACCTCGGATGCGTTACGTCCCTCCTCGTCCTCATCCCCACAGGCTCAACAAACCTGCAGGTTTTTTGGTTCTCCTCCTGCTGCGACTCCTCCTCTGCTCTCTCTCCTGCTCCTTGTGTCCGTAATACACCACAGCTCCCCTCTATCTCACTACTTGATTTTTTTTTTTTTTTTTTTTTGCTTCCCCCCTCGCTGTTTCACTGTTATTTCTTGATCTCATCCAAGTTCATCTCCCTTTCTGTAATGTAAAAATGTAAATAGAAAACACCACAGCATCCACACACGTTTATCCAGCACCCGATCCTCTCTGAAAGGAGGTGAGAGAGCAGCGGCGACAGAGCGGCAGGAGTGCGGCTGGTCCTGCACGATGCTCAGCGGGCTGATGTAAACAGTAGAAGCGCAGTGAAAGATGGAGGAAAAACAGAATAAAAAAAAAATATATAAAATCCTCTACCACCTCTGAGTCAATTCACTGCCAAAACAGATTCCCCGAGTCCTGAAGGCAAAACAAAAAAAAACAACAACTCGTTTACCTTCAACTCCCTGCCTCCTTGGTTTGACAGTCCGCTTCTTCTTTTTCTTCTCTACTGAATCTTTCCTCCGCTCCGCCTCAGACCGACCCCTGTCGGATTTCCCAGCCGGGTAAGGCAGCTGCTGGCCCGGGCAGGTTGGCTGTCGGACACCGCTACACTGACGGAACTCTACCACGTCACTGCATTCTTAGCGGAGAAGCTCACGTGACCCAGTTAGACGCTTGTGCTGCATTCATGGGGTGTTGGTGAAAAATCCCCTTCAACACACACCCATCTACACACACACACGCACACACACACACACACACACACACACACACACACACACACACACACACACACACACACAGAGTTAAAAAAAGTGTTCAAATACATACTGTAATAATTAGAACTTGCAAAAGGTGCAGCCCATATAATTACTGATATCATAGTCTTGTTCCAGGATATTATTAATCAACCCATTTAGAGGATCATTTTATTAAAGTTTGAGGAGAGGGATAGAAAGCAGAGACAGATCCTAGGTGAGGTTGAGACAGAGATGCACTTCCTCCTACAATGTAAAACATTCAATAAATGAAGGAGCATTTAAAATTTCAGATTTCAAAGAGCTTAATGACCTCTTAAAATTAAAAATACTCTTTGGAGAAGGAGGGCGGATCTTGCTGCTCAATATGTATTCACATGTCACACCCTGAGGGACAGTGAATGACCAAGACACACACACACACGCACACACACACACACACACACACACACACACACAAATACATTCATAGGATATACTGTATACATAAATACATAGATATACCCTATATGATTAATATATATCAGTCCTAATGTTATTTTAATGTTATTTTGTTCATTGACTTTTGATGCTTTGGCAATATTGTTTGTTGTGACATTCATGACAATAAAGCAAATTTTGAATTTGAATTTGAAATATTACTTTAAATGACAGTTATTATGTCTGACACAGACTTTCAAGCTCTCATTTTGACCAGGACATGAAAATAAATTATGAATCTTATTGTACAAATACACAGGACTATGCTATACATTTAGAAAACACTCATAAACATTTAATACAGAAAACCTGGTTTATTTTCATGATTCTTGGTGCATTGCATTTTGTGACAAAGAAAATCAAAGAAAATGATTTATTTTCTTTTTTGAGTCTCATATTCACAATAAAAGTGTGATATCAATTAATATTCAAAACTTACCTCCATGACGTCATACTTGAAAGGGAACATGTTTTCATAGTAATTTCACAATGTCAAAAAGCTGCCACTAAATCCTTTTGAGGAAATGTGTTTCTTTCAATCCAATTTTTTTTTTTTTTTTTTTTAGATAAAAACAAACAAAAACAAAAAAAAATTGCTATGGACACACAATAAGAAGGCCTCAATCACAGCTTTGGAATCACATCATTTCAGTCACAACCAGTTGCCTTTTGAGTTGAAAATTCTGCTTTCACTTATGGATACCCCAGTCCACATATTTTTGTGTAATTCTGGCAGTTTTTCATGGTTTAGGTCCCTCCGTTCCAATTAAGGGGAATCTTAATGCTGTAAAATACAATGATATTTTAGACAATATTGGGGAAGACTCTTTCCTGTTTCAATATGACAATGCCCCACACACAAAGCTAGGCCCATAAAAAATGGTTTTCCCAGTTAAGAACTTGACTTGACCATCCAACAGCTTTGGGATAAACCTGAACACAGACCGCGAGCCAGGTCTTAATAGTTACTCCCTGCAGCCACGCGGGTTTCACAGTCTTGTGGAAAGCCATCAACAATCACATATGGATGTAATGTGCAGGTGTCCATATACATTTATCTGCTTAGATTACTCAAGTACTTTAATAAAACTGTGTGTTGATTGTTAGCTGTCACATGATACAGCAATTAAAAACAAACAAGCGAGTACATTTAAAGCAAAGACCCTACATTGGACTGAATTGTGGTTCTTCTGTGAATGTCTCTGTTTTTGGTCCACAAAAAAAAAAAGAAAAGAAAATGATGCAGCAAATTCTTTGTGTTTATGTATCATTCCTGACATGTGATTCTAAATGTCTCAGTAAAAAAAAATCAGGGTCCATTCTTAAAAAGAAAAAAAAAAATTGCAAACAGTGTCTCCCATCTGAAAGCTGAAGTGGGTGGTATTTTCGAAGAGAAAGCTCATTCCTCCCACTTTTCCCACATTCACATGAATGCAGCATATCTCTCTCTCTCTCTCTCTCTCTCTCTCTCTCTCTCTCTCTCTCTCTCTCTCTCTCTCTCTCTCTCTCTCTCTCTCTCTCTCTCTCTCTCCTCTCCCTCCTCTTCCCCTCCTCTCTAGCCCACCACCCTGGTCCCCCCTATGTGGGCGGAAAAAAAGGGATTAAGAGCATGGTGGCCAGCGGTTGTCTGGTAACAGCTGGATTTGCCACCATTGTGCTCTTTGTTTAACATTGCTGGCAATGTTTTCCGCTGGATAGTACTAGTTTTAAAACAATTTCAAAAAAAAAAAAAAAAAAAAAATCTTTTGCCCTGTTTGCTACATTAGTAATGCATCATTATGCACACATGATTACCTACTATATTTAGCATGCTTTCACATCTAGACTGACAAAAAAAAATCACATGCCCGTGGTTGTCGACAGTGCTGAGTGTCTCCTTCCACTCCAGCATGATGATGAAACCCTACCTGCCTCATTAATGACTTAAACACAATGCAAACCCTTCATCAGCCTTCAGTCATGTTTACACTCATGCACCTCCAGAGACCGCCGTGTTTCTTGATAAGCAGTGAAAGCAGCTTGTCTCTTTCCCTCTCTCAGTAGAAGTGGAGCAGATGGAATTATTGCTCATGCAAAAGCAGCTTGCCACTTCAGGGACAGTAAGCCGTTGGGAGAGCATCCTCTTGCAGCACTGTAAATATTGTAAGGTATCACCACACAGCATAGGAGCACATGTGACTGAATAATTAATAGGAGCTGTGTCTTTGACAGAAATACTTTGGAGGCCATTAGCTCGGCTACCTGGCCGGTGAGAGCATATTTGTCAAAAGAAAGTAATGCCGGGGTGGTGATTGATTTCCCATGGCTGCCAGGTTAGAAACAGTGCGCCTCTGTACATTAATATCATGTGGCATCTATTAGATAGGTGACTTCCTCAACGTGTCTAGCCTGGCTGCCTCTGCAAAGACTGCCGTATCAAAATTTAAATTGTCATCATTAATTGCTGGTGCTCGGGGAGTATCTCGGAACATCACGTCTGCCTCTCCTGCTGTGTCTTAGAGAAACTCAGTCCCCTGCACACATGCATGCATACACAGATACAGTAGACATAAACGTACATGCACACAAACACACACTTTTTTACTTTTCATAAATTTCTGATTGATGCCTCTGCAGTCTTTTTTTTTTATTTTTTTATAAATGATAATTGCAGCTCCTGTAATGTGATCTTCTTTTATCTCACAAGAGTTTAAACACCCATGTCTTGAAGTGTAAAGTCAATAAAAGTATGTGTGTGCTTTGACAGAAAATGACGTGCTATCCACAAAATATGACTGCAGTGGCAAAACAAATAAAGACAGAGACCACACTTCTGTATTGTTTGTTTGTTTTGTTTGTGTCGTTTCTAACATACTTCTAAGAAGTGAAGAAAATATGAACGTACAGCCACGGTTTCTTTTCTATGCAAAGCAATAAGTTCAAACATAAATGGTCCAACATTTGCATAGCAACTCGGAAACCCTTTCACATTTGAATAATCTCTAATTTCTATGCTTTCAGGCATGGTCAATTCACCATATTGGCAAGTTCTGAAAAGAAATGCCAAATGACATGGCAAATAATGCAGTTTTATATACCTATTCCCTTCATGTGTTTACCTATTTTTTTCCCTCTTTGTTCTAATCCTTTCCAAAGCACATTTTCTCCAGGTTGGTCTGTACTTTACTTTTTCTCTCAGACGTTGCTAGAGGAGGGGAAGGTTGGTTATCTCGACGGTACGCCCTTTAAGAAATGCAGTCTCAGATGAAATGTGAGCTGTTATTGCTTCTCTTAAAGAGTGCAGTCGCAATATCCTGTGGCAGAGCCTCAAGAGCAGGCAGGGACGTCTCTGTGAATATCTTTGCCTTCACTCAGACTCAGGCCCCTGTTCAAAAAAAAAATGGGGGTCAGCTGTATTATAGCCGAGGACATCTTACTAAGAATTAAGCCCGATTTTACTTCACTCAATTTTCTGTTATCTCTGGGGCAAAACATGGTGTAAAAATTACAAAGGAGACTTTTATCATTTAAATCATACCAGGACAGATTGACTGACATGTTTGGGGAAAAAAGTAGCTTTTTCTGACTGCAATTATCCTTGGAAATTATCCTTATTCCTCCAATCAACACATGCTTTAATTATATGTGTTTGCATTTTAATTAAATTTAAATCATTTGCATAAATCTGACATATGATACATACAGGATGGATCAGAAAAACAGCCTCCTAAGTGGTGAGAGATGCATACATCCACATTAATGTGAAAAACATTTTTTCTGAGCAGATCCAATCAGAAAATGCATGCATTTCACACAGTTGGCAGACACTTTGGACAGTAGCATGCCTGTCAAAATGGATTGATTCTCATAGATGAGCAACAAGCAGTGCAGTGTTTCCTGTCAATATATAGAGACAGAATAATAAGAACTAGCATACATGTGTGATTGTCTCTGCTTTTCACAAAAAAAGAGGAATCTGATTTCAGTCTGTATACAGGAAACACATTTTAATTCCATGTGTAAATCCATCTCAATCATATCCAGAAATGTCTAGACACAAGATACTTGTCATAGCACGGGCTAAAGAAAGCCAGAGCTGTCCGATCTTCACTGCCAGATATAGATGTGGTCAGACAGTCTGCAATCCAGCCACAATGTACAAATGAGCAATGTAAACAAGACAAGCTGGAGGTGAAAGCAGGGAGTCATGTTGGCAGTTACGAGGGATGCATTCCATTCCTTTTTTGAGAAAGTACGAGAATACTGTGGTGTGATCTTTTCATTAACAGTCTTTAAAATCAAGTATTAAAAACTCCATTCAACTGACAAACATCTTTAGTGAGCAGTTTACATGTTTAGTAGTTTAAATGTAATTGAAGTATAAGACTAAAAACACTACTTATTTATGAAATGGTCTGATGCGGTATGGCTGCTGTTATTCTGAATTAATGCAGTCCACACACACATACAGATAAATTAAGGAGAAAGAGAGTCGAGAAAACATCATGTAGAGGTATTGTTGTCATTGTCATTGGCATAATCGCAAAATCTCAAAAGTTACATCTTGAGAATCAGATTAAAATTAAACTTTTTAAAAATGAGGGATATTTCTTACGAGTGTAGTGTGCTTTTATTTTGAAAGTCTGATTGACAGGATGAGAATTTTCTGCAGGGTGAGACATGTCTGTCTTGCTCACACCTGTGTCATCAAAATTATCCAAGTTCTGGGCCCATTCACTTGAATTTCAATTAGTAAATTGGAAACTCTTGATGAGTTTGTGTGTGAAACAAATTATTTTCCTAATTTTCATCAAAATTGGGGGCAAAGTCTTATTTTGAAAGGCTAATTGTGGACTTCCTGTTGGATTTAGGTCAGGGGTGTCAGCATATGATCTGTAGGTCTTTGTGAGACAAATAATTCAGTTTTGGTTTGATCTCTCTATGACATTCCTACGGGCTGTGGCAGCCATTTTAGTTACATAGGTGGCGCTAGAGAGCACATTTTTGGCACTATAGGGGTTAATTTTTATATTTTATCAAATTTTTCACCAGACCTGATGTGTGTGCCAAATTTGGTGAGTTTTTGAGCATGTTTAGGGGGTCAAATTAAGGTGTGATGTGCCGGAATAATAAAGAAAGAAAGAGAGAAAAAAAGAAAGAAAGAAAGAAAGAAAGAAAGAAAGAAAGAAAGAAAGAAAGAAAGAAAGAAACACATGAAAAACAAGGCTGTTTTACAGTAGTCCTCTGCCTTTTGGACTCGGTCCCTAAAAATGAAACAAAAATGTGACTCAACCAATGTGTTTACAAGAAGTTATGAAATGTGGAGTTTTGACATACTATGGTGAACTGGGTTGCATTAGCTCAGGAACCAGCAAGGCAAACTTTTTTTTAACTTTATTTGTACAACACAGCACAGTTAGTTTTTCAACACTTTCTGTCTAAGAGGAGGGCATGCCATTATTGGTGTATGGAACAAAACTCATGGTTTGACATCTCTGCTGACTCTTACATTGACTGAGGAACACTAAATGGAAAACAAACTGTTTTGGTATTGGCTGAATTTACAATTTACAATTTCATTTAGCAGATGCTTTTATCCAAAGGGACATAAATCTGAGAGCTGATACAACACCAACAGGGATCAAGTCAGGAAAGAACAACACGAGTGCCATAAAACTAAGTTTGAGTCTGACAGGACGTAGATGCCAACAGCCAGTGCACAGAGGCAATGAATAGAGTGCACAGACTGTATAGAGGTAGATTTTTTTTTTCTTTTTTTTCCCTTCAGTCCATCAAGTGCGGAGGTGTTGGTGAAAGAGCTGGGTCTTAAGTCTTTTTTTAAAGATCGAAAGAGACTCTGCGGATCAAACAGAGCTTGGTAACTGGTTTCACCATCGGGGAACTACAGAAGAGAAGAGTCTGGCTAGTGACTTAGGGCCCTGTTGTGACCTGAATGTGGGAATTCAGGTAGGCAGGAGCTGTTTAAGTTGCTGTTTTGTTGGTGAGTATCAGGGTTTCGATTTTTATGCGGGCGGCAACTGGTGGCCAGTGGGGGGATATGAACAGCGGGGTGACGTGCTGTTTTGGGCTGGTTGAAGACCAGACAGGCTGCCACATTTTGGATCATCTGCAGAGGTTTGAACATACATGGGGGGAGGCCTGCCAGTAAGGATTTGCAGTAGTCTATGTGTGATATAATGCAAGTGTCAAAGTGGGTCCTTTTCTTTTAAGTTTTCTTATTCACTTGATCTCAGTAATTGCATGTTTCTGCTTTTAGTTTGGGTTTTATCAGCATATTTATACATATTTTTATATTACTTATTATTCTTGGATTTGTGTATTGCATGGTTTGACTTTTATATTTTGCATGGTTTTATGGATTTCCTGTTTTGATATTTTGCATGTTTGGGACTGAGAATCAGAGAGTGATAAGAAACAGCTGTATCTAACTGGACCACACCCCCCACACAGCACCAGATTGGCGGACACAGGACAGTGTGAACCACGGTGTGCAACTGAAATGGACAGAATACAGAACGACAGAGTTAGAGCCTGAAACGAGGTACCGCACGGATGTCCGTGGACAAGCCAGACAGAACGTGGAGAGACTTGGATTCAACACCCACTATACAATAAGTAAAGGAACTTGAACCAAGCAAGCTAATCCTGTGTATGAGTGTAAGCTGTTGTTGGTGTGAAACCACAAGTGAAGGTGCTTGTTTCTGCTCAACAGCGACCGCAGCAACGCCTATGAGGAGGGGACGATCAGTGAGGTCACATTTGAATTTTCTGTGTGTGATGAGCAAAGGCCACTACGCCATGTGTATTTGGAGAAATGCGGAAGATACAAAGTACAACTGATACATGTTAGAGAAGTGTGAAGCACCATTGTTTTCTGAGATGAGTCATGTTTGGATTATTATCAAAGTGTTGATCAATTCATTATGAGAGGTATATAAGTTAATGTTTTATGATTTTTCATTTGGTTCTTTATCCCAGGATCAAGGCCTCGGTTTGCTTTGTATTGCTCTTTATGCAGAGTAAACCTATTCAAATTGAACTCTACCAGCTTCCAGTGTATTTCTTTGAGTCTTTCTCTTACAGGTTATGAGTTTAATACTAAATTGTGGGTGACCTGAAGATTTATCGGCCCATCTGAAGATTTCCCACAACAATGTGAACTTTAAAGGTTAGTTGGTCATCAATCATGACACTCGTGTTTCAGGCAGACTTTGTTGGGTTGATTTGAGTTGGATGCTGATGTCTTGTTGTATAGAGGGACTGGCTGGGATGACAAGGAGCTCGGTCTTACAGATTTTAAGCTGAAGGTAGTGTCCTTTCATCCATGCTGATATATCGGCAAGGCATGATGAGATCCAAGCTGAGACTGTGTGGTCTTCTGGCGGGAATGACAGGAAGAGCTGGGTATCATCAGCATAGCAATGGTATGAGAAACCATGGGAGCGGATTATTGCACCAAGTGAAGTCGTGTATACTGAAAAGAGAAGGGGACCAAGCACTGACCCTTGAAGAACCCCTGTGGATAAGCTGTGTGGTTTGGACACTTCTCTCCTCCAAGATACAAATATCTCCCTGAGAGGTAGGACATGAACCAGTAGAGGGCAGATCCTGAGATACCAAACTCAGTGAATATGGAGAGGAGGATTTGGTGGTTAACTGTGTCAAAGGCAGCTGACAGATCTAGAGCTGAAGCAAGAGAGCTGAAGTATGACCAGCATCTCTAGCTGTACGTAGTGATTCCATAACTGAAAGGAGTGCAGTCTTGGTAGAGTGCCCCTGCTTAAAGCTGCATTGATTTGAGTTGTACAGAAGTGAAACCGGTTTCTAATTTTCAAACCTGGGCTGGGTTGAGTGTTGGTTTATACATCTTGTGTGGTAAATTACCAGGAAGTATCAAGGCTGAACAGGCCCTTTCAGGTTTTCACAGCAAGGCAACAGTTGATGGGTGCGACCTGTCAGTTGACTCACCTACTAAAACTCAGAGTGAAACCAGTGTACCACACATTAACATGCAAGAAAGTGCCATGCAGAAAGCAACACTTACAGTAACTTAACTGGTAACACTGAGAGGCATTGCTAATGCCACCCCTCCTTGGAACACTACAATACTATATGGACTGATTGATATAGTGATATGTCCTGCCCTGCTTCTTGAGTTATGTTTTTAATGTTTTATGTAATTTATTAATCATTTCCTGTTTTATTTTTAAATACTTACCTCTCCTCATTCCAGATACTTCACTTCCTGCCCCTGTGTCTTTCCCACCTGTGTGATTGTCTACCCTGCCCTGATTAGTTTCACCAGTCCCTCATCATTATTCCCTTCTAGTGTATTCAGTGTTCCCGTCTCTCAGTGCCAGTTCGTCATATTACCTCTCCGTGTCATTCCAGCCTATTTCTAGTGTGTTACTGTCCTGTTATTTTTGGTCCCTGCTTTGTTTTCTCCTGAACCTAGCCTTTGCCTTCTCCTCTTGCCTGTTACTATACCATTTGTTACATATAGTTGTGTTGTAGATTGCAATATCAGGGCAGGTAAATCCAAAAGCTAACATCTCAAATGGTCCACTACCAATTTGATGTCCTTTTCCATGTCACACTCTCAGATTATAATTTGTACTGTACCATTATACAATTAATTTTGTATTGATATGCTTTAAAACAGATGTAGAGAGTAGGAGGAAGGCAGGGAGGCGGGGTGATTTTGAGAGGCTGTCTATCAACCACACAGCTCAGCTTCAAGGCTCTGTGTGGGCCACCAGACACCTGGATGAAATGTCCTCTGCCAAGAGACTGAGCACATACCAGCTGCTGTAAAATGACCTCTGACCTCTCCGTGGAAGAGTAGATGAAACTATAAAAATATCATCATTATTATCCGCACCCATGAAAATGTTTTTCATTAAAAACATTTTATTTGTGTAAAACCTGTTGATTTTTAGACTGTAGATTGCTGTTACAGAGCAATAGTCAGTTTTTATTATGATCATAACTATCAGCAACATAAATGGCCAAATAGTTTTCCTCTTAGCAATATTACAATAAATTCCTTTATTCTTAAATGTTCTTCATTAATATTAATCAGCCTATGAATACAGCTGTGAGTGCTAAAGAATGGGTATTGAGATACTGTAGCTGTACACTCCAGCACCAACTGACAGACTGACAAAACAACTGGCTGCTAAATGCTCCGTTCACTTGCTAAAGAGTCAGATATGTCCTTCAGGATTTGGTAGGAAACCAAAACAGAGCTAAAAAGGATAAAACATATTGGAGTTACACTGACCAGGCAGCTATTGCCGTAACTACTTCCTGGCGAACAACCTTTGCAGCATTGTTGCTATGTCTACCTGCAGTTTAAAATAAATTGTGTGGATTATTATTGACCAGAACTACATTTGAGGTGTCCTGGAACACAATTTTGATGGATGTAAAAGCCAAAAAGAAACATCCTATTATTTTTTCTGGGGCCATGGTATAAAGACATACAATACATTCCAAATGAAAATAGCGGGATAAAGTAAATTAAGTCTACACATGAGTTGGAGCCTTTGGGGCCCTTTGCAGTGTCAATGTGTCCTGCAGAACCAGTCAGAGAACCAGGAATTGTGCCAAGATGCGGCAAGTTTCTGACCTACAGCAGCAGACACCAGACAGATAAGAGATCAGTCAATGGGAATTCTGGTGGGGTCATTCTCTATTAATGTGATTCTGCTTAAATGTTTGTGTTACCAAATGGTATTCAGCTGACAGAGCATGGCTGGTTAGGAGAGATAGCCTCCTTTTAGATCTTCAGGGATAGTGGAGATAGCATCCAGGAAGATGCACTGAGCACCTGTTTATTTCTGATAATGTAAGCAGCACTGGAACTGGATGTGGTTCAAACACTAACATTTTCAGTCCCAGCTTTTCTTTAACAGTCAAAGTTTCTAAAGAAAACCCAAAACTTTTACCCCTACAATATATGTTCCTGGAATTGTGGAAACTGCAGTTTTTTTAAGGATTCCTGGTGGAATCATTTATAAGCTGAAATTTATACTGGTGAAAATGTGACCCAAAACACCAAAAAAAAAAAAAAAAAAAAAAAATGCTTTCTCACTTCCCCCTCATGGTATCGAGCCTTGCAGATTGCGTTGATTTTATGTGCTGAGCAGTGAGTGTTTTCAGAAACAATTTCTCCATTGCTGGGGACAATCCACAGACCTCACTGCCAACAGTTTTCATGGACTATAGCAAAAACTCCTCCGATGAAAACTGTTCACTGTGAGGTTGGTGGATTATCCAAAGAAACCAGGAAATTGGAAAGACACATTGCTGTTGAATGTTATTCAGTTGTGATCAAGACAGATTATCTCAAAATCAAACTTTCATAGAGCATTTTTACACATGTTCACCTCTAGTTTTGGAACTTTACCTGTGCGTAACATAGACATCTGATATCATAACAGTATAAAATAACAGAAAATCACAAAAAGCATGATATGTCCCCTTTAAAGGCCAGTATACATGATAAGAACAAAGTTGTATAATGGTACTTTTGAAGGACGCAAAAAGGGTGTGTCTATTATCTTCCCGGACATCGATCACAGATATCCTGCCAAAAACTTGAAAATGACAAATTTGTAGCTGTATCTGGCAACAAAAGCCTATATTTGTGCCATTCCTGCTGATTTTCTGGAGAACACAGAGCTGCTGATTGATGCTGAATGCGACTGAGACCAAGATTCTGTCTTTTTCAGCTCCACAGTTGGGGAAGCTTTCAAGTGATTTTATTTTTTTTCTTGCTTGGCCTTGTACAAAGTCCACATCATGATTCATGCTTCCGTGACAATGCGAGATCAAATAAAACTGGATTGGTGCATGCCAGCCTGATTTGCCATGTGGGGTTTTCATTAGCAGGAACTGAAATGAAAGCTAGATAGACTTAATTATGCAAGTGGGAAAGGAGCGGGCACGGCATCTCACATTACCACTGTAACAGTCAATGGTCAACACTGTTATTGTTCAAGCACCTAATTTGTGTGCTGTGGGTGTGATTTTCATGTGTGGTGTGGTGTGAATTGCATGGTGATGGGCTGATGGTATACAGGTGTGCTTGGTGTGACCTCCTTTCTACAGTTACTTAACCAGCCACACACACACACTAGAGTCAATCAGTTTGTTGTGTCCTCTTGTGTGCAGTTACAGACTTTAATGAGTGAATTTAATGTAGTTTCGAATTGTTTTCCTGTGCAAGTGTAAGAATCTGAGTGTTTATGTGGGTTGGTCTCTGTATTCTATTTTGTGCAAAATTTCGGTAGAAATGATGTTTGCAACTCACTGGGTCAGTTTGCTTGTCTCTTGTGGGTAGTGTGGAGGTGTGCTGAACCTGCTGCTGGTTTTCCACTACATGAAATGGCTGGGTCGATGTCTGGAGAGCTGTATGGTGCAGAACAGCAGCTGATTAGCAGAGCCCCAAGAAAATACAGCCTAACATTGATGCAGCCGCCAAACAGCCATAAACCAGTGACCAGCAACAGCACAGTAGTCCTTGGCGTGATAGTTGCAACACGCAGGGAAGAGAAGCTGAGCACACCCAGCCACAGACGTCCTATTCCCCTTATCCAACTGACTCTTAACCCTCCTGGCTTTAGCTTTGTTTTAGCCCTATTTAGTCATTTATTTACTAGAATCTATCTAGTAAAACATTGTGATTTTTTAAAAAAAAAAAAAAAAACAACACAGTCTGTTGCCTTTTGCCCATTTCTTTATACACTGGTTGGTCAATTCTGAACTGGGTGTTTTACACCAGCAGGTTCAGACAATAACAAGACTCTGTCAGTGTCATGTGGTTGGCTGTACGTGGACTTATGCAAGATCAAAGCCGGAATCTTGTTGCCTCAATATAGGTATGTCTCTCGGTGGAAAAAATGTCCTTTTTGATTGCTTCAAAGACAACTGTCTTTGTTTTCTTGCTCCAGATGGTTTGAGGTAGTTTGCTCTCTGAATTAAACATTCCTCCAGTTTGTTCGAAGGACATACATACGGCTCCTTTTTCATCCAGGATGCATGATTACTCATATTCTAGCTTGCGGCCACCAAAGCATTTGTGAGAGTAATCTATGATTAATTCATGTCATAACCCGATACTTTGTTTGTGATATTTTGCCTGGCACTTTAGCTCTCCTTTCCCTTATTTAGTGGAAAGATGATACAGTGTTGACTGAGTTAGTACTTCATTATAACTATCAAAGCAGCAAGAGAAAACTCTCTTTGGTGAGCCCAGTTGGAAGGAGGAAATGGCAGTTTAAATTTGCATTATCTGACAAATTAACTTCGCGTTTTATTGTAAGTAAACTTCACATAACTTCACAAACTTCTGTATAGCAAAGTAAAAAAATATCCTTTTTGTATTTGTTTTATTTTTTTTTAATCCACAGAGAGCCTGCCTCTTGTAATCTACATCAGTGGGAGATTTTCTTTGAGTTTCCTTCCATCACTTACTGCTGAAATGTCCCAGTTGTTACCAAACTGGACACCTGATATTACATTTAGGAAATGCAGTGTGATTTATGCAAGTTTGACTTTGTTGCTCATGGTAGCTTTGGCTTACTCATGAGGTGATACAGTGGAGAATTTGTACTTTATACGTGTGGGTTGTTTCTTTCTTTAAGCACACAAGCACAGATGTGTGTGCTTGCCCGTGTCCATTTTGTGAGTGTTGACGCGCAGAAGCATTTCACACACTGATACTGTGTCAATGTTTCTCTCTCTCTGTCACTATGTTATTTTTGGGTTTTTTTGTACACATGCATGTGTGGGTGTGAGACTTAGCGTACCCGTGTTTGCCCCCCCCCCCCCCCCCCCGTGTGTAAGTGAGTATGTGTGTTTGACAAACGGAGGCCGCTGTGGACGTGTTGGTGGTAGGATGGGTAAAACGCAGAGGTCAGCTATCACTTTGAAACATGCTGGTCCTTATCTCTGTCACGAGGCCTAATAGAGTAATGAATCAACATAAAGCCTGGGACTCTCCTGAATGGACTGCTGCCTCCTCCACCAACACTGGCGCTTTACTTCGTCTACACTTACTGCCTCTGTAAGCATCTTTTGCCCTCCACCGTTGTTTATGGGTGGTTTTCAAAAATGCCTGAATTGTGACTACTGTCAGAGGTGTATTCACACATGAGCAGCCTTGCCGTCTCATCTTACACTCAGCCACTATGAAATAACCCCAGCCACGGACAAATGGGATGGAGGGTCTTGCAGAAGGGAAGGTAATAGGGCACAAAAGGGAAAGCAGCATATTTGTGATCACCTTATGATCTCATCTCATGGCTAGTGCCAAATCACTGACTACATTCATTATGAGCTTTGTGAGTTATTACCAAAAAAAGGGGGGCGGAAGGGCATGTAGCATGGGGGGACTAGCAGAAGATTTTTTAAAATCAGCTGCTGTGTGGCTGCAAAGGGCAGATGAAGTTTGGTCAACGCTTTGAATTGACAGAGAGAAAAAGACTAGTATGACACTTATTAGGTGTTCAAAGCCTCTAACAGCTGCTATTTAGCCTGTAGTGCGAAGAAAATGAAATTTTTCCTTTCAGTGAGAGTGAATATGTGTCTCACAGTATCATTCATTAGTCCATTTATTATGATTGTTGACTCAGTGTGGGCGACACCATTTCAATCAATTTTGTCCATTATTTAGAGTTGCAAGTCCAGTCTTGAATATTCACAAAGCATCTAAAGCTTTGTAAAGAACTGTATCAGCTGTATAAGTAACAGCTTGTTCCACCCATATTGCATTACACAGTTCTCTAATACCAGTATTGAAGATGAAGAGACTTTTTTCAAACTAGTTAACTTGAGAAGTTACTGTGCTGGCACATCAAGTTTCACTACTCAAAACAAATGGCATACTTGCAACCTATGCAGGAGCATGCAAGAGCCCTGTAGGACTTGCACATTTGCCTGCAATTGAACCCCTCCCCAAACAGTGATTGTCCAATCATAACTTAGCAACAGTAACTAGACAAGGCAAGATTGCCAAACTTTCTCTGAGTTTTTTCCATATTCTGTAGTGGTGTGCATGGGACTGTAGTTACAGTGATGAGTTTCAGAAAGGACTGCACGATGTGGAAGTTTACAGACAGCAGAGACTACAGCTAAAAAAGTTGAAAAAAAGGATGTTTGGATATAGATGAAACCACGTTACGATGATGCCAGTACCCACGCTGTCATGTTGGTAAGTTTTCATGGCAGCTGTAATTTTTTTGTATGCTCACAAAGTGACCGTTGTTTAACGTTGTTAAAATCACAAAGACTTCTGGTAGCAAATGCTGTAGTGGATGCTGATTTGTCTTAGAATAGGGAAGGTTAAGCCCATGGACATGATGACTTGATGAAAGAAATGCTGAATGAGAGATCACATTGAGTTACAGAAGCTAGTGGAACCAAGCGGCAACCTCCGGGGATGAAAGGTAATGCAGAAATGCCAAAAACTGCAGTTCCTCAAATGGCCACTTGAGGCTGGCTCCGAAAACGAGTCAGTCCCCCTAGACTCCCATGTTAAAATGCCCAACTTTGCAGCAGAAATAAACATGTTTCCAGCCTGGTACAAAAAACTGTTTTGGTCCCTATAGCTACTTTCCCCTTTCAAGACAACTGTACAGGGGGTGAATTTTTTATAACTCACCCATTTAAATTTTATTAAGCCATAAATTTATGCATAATTAAGGATATGGCCACTTTGAGTGACAAGTTGCTAGCTGCTAGGTGGCTTGTTCCAGCAACCAGGCTTCATTTTGCCTGCCTCAGCTCCACCTCTTTTGCCCATTTTGGATTAGCTGGGAGTTAGACGGAGTGTGGCAATGCCAAGATGGCAATGGCTGGAGCCGCCCACGTTGAGCTTCAAAATCGCTCTTCAGAAACCAACTGGTGATGTCACAGTGGCTACGTCCATATTTTTTACAGTCTATGAGTGGAACAGTGGCTAACCCGGATGTGACATCATGACTTAGGCTCTCTATTAGATTGGGGTTACGGGTTATGTCAAAAGAGTCCCATTCACGAGCATCACATCTTCTGTGTAGTATTTCCCCACTGTGTGGAACCAGGTCCCAGATGCTATCAGAGTGGGTAATGTTGGCAGGTTTGTCCTGCAAATCTTAGATTAACAAATTTGAACATTTTTTATCTTCAATAAAACATGTATATGGCTGATGTCCACACTAAGGATGCATTCGGATCGATAAATGGCCCCAGACCAGTCACCCTTAACCTCCATACAGCAATGCCTCCCATACAGCCTATGACATTTGATTTATAAGATGTTTGTAAAACAAATCCCCCAAATTACTGCATAATATGATGAAAATGGAAAAGTAGAAGATTAGTTTTGAAATGTGCTAATCAGTCAGTTGTTGCCAAAAATAAACAAATAAATACATTTTATTTTGATTGTGATTATGCTGAAATATAGTATAGTAAATTTTAAATAAAACTCTTCAAAGCATAACACGTGATGCTGTTCTTTGGCACAGTATTGTTTTTAGCTAAATGTTAACATCAGCATGCTGACACACTTAAAAGACAATGCTAACGTGCTTGCATTAAGCAGTTATAATGTTTACCATGGTCACCAGCGTCTTAGCATGCTTACAGTCACTAGCATTAAACACAAGTACAGCTGAGGCTGATGGAAATGTCATTAGTATTGCAATTTGGTCATAAACCAAAGTATTTGAAAAATTGAAATTTTGGTCTGATGATAGTGATAGATGGAAAGGGGTCACCAAAGTTAATACAAGTCACCCTGAGGGGGACATGAATGTCTGTTCCAAATATCATAGCAATCCATCCAACAGTTGTCTAGACGTTTCACTAAAAACCAAAAATGTCAGCCTCATATAGGTGCAAGAGGAAAGGTCATTAGGATTAATTTTCTAAGGACCATGACTGTCTGAACAAAATTTCATGGCAATCCCTTCAATACTTCCTGAATTATTTCAGTCTGGAGCCAAAGTGGTGGACTGACTGACAGACCAACCTTCTTTAGAGTCATGTTTTTAATGTGACCAACAATTATGGTAACGCAGGTGAATCATGATTATACACTACAGTCTATGATCATGTGGTATTATGTGACCACATTGTTCTCTGTAGCTGAAATGAATCACCCTGAACTGGCAAACGCTCAAGAGTTAGTTAAAATCGTAGCAAGCAGGTCAGACGTGAAACTCAGTCACATATGATATGTGTTATTTTTTTCCTAAAGGCCGGCTTCCTCATATAGATCTGAAGTCTGATCATTCTTATCTTTCATATTAACCCTAAGGGGTTTTGTAGATCTAATTTATATGCAAGAAATACACCATCTGCTTTCCATATATTACGCCTCTCATTCCATTACTTTACCTGCACTACTGAGCTTTTTATGAACATATTTTTAGCTCATATAAGGCACATGCACATATGCTTCATTTTTGCCCTCCAGTCATATCTGATGACATCACATGTGCTGAGCAAGTCATTTCTTATTCCATCTGCATGATGATGCTTTCATGATACAGGCCTGTATCTGTAAGTAAACCCTGGCAAAAACTGGCCATGTTACCAGCCTTCAAAGAGAATACATTAATCAATTTCCATTGGCTTTGAAATGCAGGTTTTCTGTTTGAATTCTGTGGGTGCTCATAGGCTGAATTTCTTTTTTTTTTTTTAAATATCAAAAGAAAATGGTTGCCCTCAGAAAGAACATGTACTCTAATCCCTCTCCCTTTTTTCTTTTTCTTTCATTCTCAGCCTCTCTCTCTCTCTCTCTCTATCTCGCTCATATGTCTTATTGAAGTTGAACAACAGTCAGCATTTCTCTCCAGTTTTGTACTGTACAGAACATAGCATGAGCAATGTTCATAGTATTTGAACAAAATATATCCTCTGCTAATGCTGCTTATCACATGGAGGTAATGAATACATATGAGCACATATCTGGAGATGGGTAGAGTATGGTGCCATGGTAGATCTTGGGTTGACTCAGTGGCTTAAAATAACGCGTAACAGAAAGAGGAAATGATGGCTCATTGCTGTTAGCTGCTTCCCATTTTTTGATTTTATAAGCTGCATCAACATTTCTTTCTTTAGCATTGGCTCAGATAAAATGATGGTATCATGAGTGGGTTACATTGTCAAACACCCCAACACACATCAAAAACATGAAATGGAGACATTACAATCTGCGCCATTCCCCTTAGTATGTTTTTAGTCATGCTAGCAGCATGGTTCTAGGCATGGCAATGTCAGTCAGTCTGTAACTTTTGGTCAAGACTGAAATATGGTACCAGTCAAAAGTTTGGACACATTTTGGGATGGGAAGGTGTGGCAATACTTTTGACTGGTACTGTATATCAAAATTTATTGGATGGATTGTCATGAAATTTGGCAAAGACATTTATGTTTCTCAGGTGATGAATCCTAATGATGTTGGTGATCCCCTGACTTTTCCTCTTGCACCACCATGAGGTTAACATTTGTGTATGTAAGTGAAGTTACTTGACAACTACTGGATTTATTTCTATAAAATTTTACATACACATTCATGTACCCTTCAGGATGAAAAATTCATTTTGTCTTATACTTTAGTTTAAGCCTCAGCGGCATATATGTTTAGTACTAATTAGCAAATTTTAGCATGCAAACTTACTAGGCTGTCATGGTGAACATGGTAATATGGTAATATACCTTCTTAACATCAGCATGTTAGCATTGTAATTTTGATCATATTAGCATGGTGGCATTTGCATTTAGGTCAAAGTATCACTGTGCATAGAGCCACTGGCATGGATGCAGCCTAGACTCTTATCAGACAAACAGACAGTCATTTGGAGAGTCTCACAGTTTGGTCTTCACTTCTTGGCTATGAAGTCTCTAAGAAGAATTACGGAGATTCCTTAATGTGAAGTTGATGCTTACAGCAGCACCACTTAGCCCTTATCAAACTCAGCAATGCCTTTGAGAGGAGGACATAATGCTTGATTGTTCGGTTTTGCCTCTCTGTCTAACTCAGAAGAGGCATGCAGTTTGGCATGCACACGTGTTGGCTTCTCTCTGTGGAGCAGACACGTATAAATCCTTTTATACGCAATCCTGCCAAACTACCCTGTAGGCAGGCTTTGCATTTGAAATGTACAATTAGTTATCCCTGTTTGGTTTGAATGCAACATTTTTGAAACATCAAGCCTGGGGGCAACACACGGAGAATGGCAGCAGCGACCCCATACATTGTACCTCCTTGTTGTTTATTCTCTGTCTTGGTCCTTGTCTGTCTCGCTCATTCCTTTCCATTCTTATTTTCTCTCCTTTTTTCTTTCTTTCTGGATATTATCCTGAAATGAACTGGAAAGTGTAAGTCGTCGCCTGCAGGGAGGATGAGGTGCGTCTGCAGCCGTGTCTTTATGGAGGCTTCATTCACTGTCGTATGTGTTTTGGCAGGAGCATAAACATGCTCCCTGAGCCTCCCAGTATGGGTTTAGGGAGTAGATGGGATAAACTGAGGCACTTCATCTAATCAGCAGGGCCAGCGGCACGCTGTAAAGCCAGCTGTTGGCCAGTAGCATGTGGGGGCAAAAATCTGCTTGTACTACCTGCTTCTAGCGCTGACCCCTAGCGTGCCCCCTCACTGTGCCTAATCTACAAAGACATTAATACAGGCAGAGCTGGCTCACAACAAGGCTGTTAGGGGAGGCTTTTTAATCTTACCAAGTGTTCTGCTGGCAAATGGAAAGCTTTTTTTTTTGTGAACTTCCCATGAAGGATTAAAATCTAGTTCAACATGGTAAATGGTTATGTTAAAGGAATGCATTTTTAGCCCTGTGTTTGTGGTCTATTTTTTCAGGGACTTTTCCATTTTCTACCTCCTCCTACATGGCCTGAATGATTTTTGGAACAGTTTAATAGAGGGAAAAGCTGAATAAAGAGAATAATTTTGGGTAACATATTTTCTGCCAGTAGCCGGTCTTTTACATCAAGGCCAGAAGGGGCTTGGTGAGGTCAGGCGTAGCCACCTACACATCTCTGACAAGCACAGATTTGAAAACACATTTGTTTTCTGTGATGCCATAGCCAAGCTGGTGTATTAAGGTTAATTGTGTGAATAGTATTGCGATGTCTGTGGTGTCATCCCTTGTCACCTTGCACTGAAATATAAGGCTTAGAAAATAACTGCAAACAAGAGTGGCCTCACTTCCTTCCAGACACAAAAAATTGTGAATAGAAATTGTATATATTGCTTCATTTTCTGCATTCAATTAGTTTATATTCCTCATACTAAAATGCATAAACGTACCTGCCCTCAAAATATAATTTATAACGTAATATTTTAATCATGCATAAATTAATCACAAAATAAAGCGAGATTTGCATTTGAACCCCACCTTTAAAAAATAAAATGGTAAGTCTAACAAAGCTTTTATTTAGACTCAGTAACTATTAATGTTCTACATGAAGACGAATATTGGAAATACAGTAGAGTAGGTCTTAACAGTAGGAAAATACAAATCAGAATTGCTCTTAGCCACATTGCATAATTTGAAGAAGAAAAAAAAAAACTGTGTGTGGACTGTGTTTGTTTGTGAATAAAGTGGGAGGATGTCCAGATGTAAATAAAGCTTGAAGTGTCAATGATAAAAAAAAAATTAAAAAGATAAAACTAATGTCAAAAGATAAAGTCCCTAAATTCAGCTCATGTGCTCTCATGCAAAGTGAGCTCAATATCAAATCATCAGTTTAAAATAACATGTGCAAATGTTAGTGCAAAAAATTTGGATGCCGTTCATATCTGTTCAGAGCGTATTATCTGCTCATATTCAAATGAAGAATTTTCATTTGTTTACACTCCTGTGGTGGAGAGTGGCTGCCGTCTGGAAGCCTGAATGGCACCCACTAAAGATTATTCTGCAATTTTGTTACCTATTTACATCCTAGAAATGTCTGATACCAAGCATTCTCTCGTCTTAAGTGCTTGTGATGACTGACCTCAAGTAGGTATAAAGTTTTATTTTCTCTTTCATTCTCAGTTCTCCAATAAAACCTACAGTACCGTTGTTCCATGCCTCATTTTCCACACCGCTCAGACACACAGTAAAGCAGCAAAAGTAACCACTCATGCTTAACCGGATCGACTCCATGCTTTCTGCTCACATTTCCTCAAGGATACTTAGCGTATTCATGGCTTCTTATCCTCATGGAGAAACACATCAAGAAGGAAATGAAGCTGACTGAGGAAAAAAAAACAAGGAATATTTCCCTTATTTCTTATCAACAAGCGACAATGGGCAGAGTCAATGAACAAATCCTAAACTGTTTCACTTTGAGCAGCAGTGGAGCTCTTCAGCTCAGATTCCAGTGTGTATGACTGACTGAGCAGCAGATATTAAACATTATTGAATCTTTCCAAAGACCTGGACTGCAGGGTTTTGAAATTTGATACAGCTGATGAAAGCTGTGCTAAAAATTGGGAGGGTAGTGCTTCAAATGTTTCAGATCTCTGAGCTGAAATGAATCTGGTTTTATCAGGTCACCAAAGCATTTCCATGGCAATCAGAGAAACTGGCCTTGAACTGAAATCAAAGCATCAAAGAGGATCACAGAGCCTTACTAAGAGCAGAACTTTAAAATACATTTCATAAAGCTGATATCCATTTATAAAATAATCTTCTTGACAAAATAGAACTTACAATCAACCTATAGCATAGCCTTTTCCTATCGAGAAAATACCATCCCTTTTATTTATATGAGTTGAAAAAATTGGGGAGAAAAAGAGAGAGAGAGCCAGTGAGAGAAATCCTGTATAATTGGTCTGAGGTTGAAAGGAAGCAAGTCCAGAAACGAGCACATACGTCGTTTTAATGAATCAGGGGTGATGAAAGGCAAGCACATATTTTCAAAGACATACATATTTTAATTGGAGTTCTCAGAAGTAGCTTTCATCTCCCTCTCTCCTTATTCATGCTCTTTCAGTAGGGTGGCATAAAGATCTCCCACAAGGTGTGCAGTGTTGACAGTCATCCTAAATCCGTTTGATATCCCAAATGATAAAACGGGTCATTTTGGTCATCAGCTTAATTGGCTGATAGTCTTGGACGTACTTTTCTTTCTGTATATCTAATAGAAGAATAAGGACTGAAAAGTTGAGCTTTGAACATCACCGATGATGTGAATGTATTCCACATCAGTAGTCCATAGATTGCATGTGATCGTGGAGCACCATTAGGCTTCTATGCAATTTCTGTCAAAAAAAAATTGTTCTTTGAGAACATGTCGTCTGGCCTCAATTATTGTCTTCTTAAGCAGCCTTTCAGTATAGTAACTGCCATTTCTCCATTCATTCAAACGCCGCAACTGATAAAAGGTGCTCAGTGGAGTAGCAGTAATGGCAGAAAATGATTCATTTTCTTTGGTAAGTGTGGGCTCTTTCTAAAAGAGCTTGAGGAACACATTCAGCCCATTGCTTGTGAAGTGATTCTGTAATGTCACAGTTCAAAATAAATGAAATCAGTCATGCTAAAATCTACTTTAAACACTGATCTGTGTGTCACTGTAAAAAAAAAAAAAAAAAAAAAAAAAGCTCTAATTCTACCATGAGGCATTAGTTTGCAATTACTGTAGCTTGTACGAGTGGGAGACATATTGACTAGTCTCCAACATTTTGTGGAGAATTCCTTTAAAAAAAAAAAAATCTCATTTAGCCGAAGGAGGCTGATTCCTCTTCAGGTCCAAAAGGTGTGAGCTGCTTCTGTCCTGCTCAGCCCTAAACGTACAAGGATTTAGTTGCAGAGGCATTTGCACACACTCGAGTGCACACTGTAAATTAAATTACCACACATAGAATTGCATAATTGATCACTTATTTTTAATTAGAAAAGGAATTTATATGTCCAATAGTTGTCTTTATATCATTATTGGTCCATACCAAGTCAGTAGTTTTTAAGATTAAAAAAGCATGTTCTCAGATATTCCTGAAGCCAGCGATTAAAAATGCATGACGGGACATTATTATAGCCGCATATATAATTTACCTAAAGTGCTACAACATCCTCACTTATTATTATTATTTTTTTTAAATATAATTTAGATGTTAGAATTAACTCACTTGTATTGCATTTGCAAGCAATACATTAACAAATTACATTTCTGTGTGCACAGATTATATAATTAATTATAATTAAATATAATTGAATGTGAAATGTATTATTACACTGATGTCTGTTTTTGACCACCAGTGGTGCTGTAGAGCATGTCCTCAACAGATTTCTTTATTGTTTGTATCTCATGTTGGACCACAATGTGCACAAGGATTAACAAGCACATCACAAGCACGGTTGTGACTGCAGAGGGTTTGTTTGTTAGTGACATTGCACTGTAAGAAGCGTTACGTGCAAAGAAATAAGGTTTGGAAGAAGAACACTGCAAACCCAAGACATTTAGAATAGAAGCAATAGATCACAGATATAAGTAAATAAAAAAATATATAAATGAATGTGTTCATATGTCTGAAACCATTATAAACTTTTGTGTTTTTTTGCAGCTGTTTAAATTCAGATGTAGAGGAAGAGTTAAATTTGTTACTTATCCTGAGTACACAATATGACACAGCAAAAACACACTAACTTGTGGATGCTGTGAACTGTGTGTGAGAATTTTTCCTGATGTAACAACTCATAACGGTTGCATCAACACTAACTGATTTGCAAACATTATACTAACATGATATATGATTTAAATGACAGCTGTATTCAACATATGCTATCCTGTACAGAATTAATGTGGAGAACATTCATCTGTACAGTAATATTTAGACAGGAGAGTAGCTAAAAAGATGTCAAAGTGGTGGGAATTTCACTGCTCGCTCTGTGCAGTGAGGATGATGACACGTACTCAAAGGGTGCAGGCTGAGGTCGCCGTTGCTAGCGCTGCACATTCTCCCCACCTCACCCCATTTGTTTCTGACAGATTGACACAGGGGTGTGTATGTGTGTCAAGCTGTGCCAGGGGGCTGAGGCGGAGGTGTTGATCAGTGAACTGAAGCTCTGTGACTCATCTCTGACTACGACTAGCTTCGCCGAACAGCTTATAGTGACTCTGCCCTAACATCAAGAGATAGATATGGATGAGGGGTGATGGGGGTTAGTCCCTATCTAATCCCCAACACTGCTAGGGTAGTAGTCGAACTGGTTATTTGCATATACGTGACATTTTAATTTGGGGTGAATATTGTGCTATTTAATGTCCTGTATACAGTACATGCTGCTCTTTGATGTGAGCTAGTGCAGAGGGAAAATTCCACTTGAATATTTTTAGAAATGTTAATCCTAAACCATAAACCCTTCACCACTCTCCAGTCTTATTTTTTTTATAATCCAGAATTTTATTGTGACTGTCAGAGTTCAGTAATGCACATCATAAAAGTATCTTTGGATAAATAGAAGAAAAGACAGCTAAAGGTGACTTGAATTTATATCATATACTGTTTGGTCTTTGTTGTGATATGCTGATATTCAAATTTGCTGTTCAAATCACCCAGTGACACATTTAGTCAAAAATCTCACACCTTCTTTTTAGAGTTCAATGAGGAAAGATCAACTGGAAGTACATAACAAAATTAATCGACGTTATCGACAAAGATTTTATGACGATTAGACTCTAACCTGTGACGTGTCTTGATAAAGCGTAGCCCGTTATGAAGCTAGGAGATAGGACAGGATCCCTCTGGAGTCTAGACGCTGGTGGTGGTGGTGGTGGTGGTGGTGGAGTGGAGCCAGTAGGTGGTTGACAGAAACCTTTGGACAAGTTTTCCAGGATATCATTGTGCAATAGTAGGTCTGAAAGACAGAATGGTTAACAGCATCTAGAGACTGATTGGCTCGAGGAATGTGGACAGAATGTATCATTGGTCAGCTGATGTCGGAATACTGTGTGAAGGGATTTTTGACAGCGTGGGAAAGTGGATGTGGTGGAAAGAAAAAGAATAGTAGGAAATAGCAGACATTGACCTATAGTGAAAAAAAGGCGGGACACAAGAGAAGAGGTCTTCCTTTTTGAATTTTTGCCAAAGCTTTTATGAACACAGTCAAACCTGAATGTATATACAGCACATCAAACACAAATGCTGGAAACAAAACACTTCCTCTTCCCATTATCTGTTGAGGATAAAAGGGAAGTGACTCTTTTGTCCCTGGACCACCAGTACTCAATGTTTGACATGCCTATGTAGCTAAAACTTTTTTTTATTTTTTTTATTTAACCTTTATTTAACCAGAGATTAAAAATCTCTTTTTCAAGGATGTCCTGGCCAAGATAGGCAGCATCAACGATGAGTACAGACAACACACATAAATCAAATAAAACAAAATATGTCTGAAAGTACATCACAATATCAGAGTGAAACACTGCAGTTATAAATCATGAATAAAATCTCTAATACAATCGCAAGCCCTTGAATAAAGTGAAATGAATAAAGTGAAGCAAAAAAAGTGTTTAAAGGGTTAAGTCCTCAATCATTTATATAAATCTTGCTCTTAATGTCGTGATTATGACATAACTCTACTAAAGCTGGTGTGTGAATAAGGTAAACTGTATTGTGAAAAGCATGTGTTAATTTAACAGGGGAAATAAAACAACAACAACCTTTGAAACACCATAGAGCTGCTTTACCATTATGCACATCTGTTTTATTTAGAAATGCTGCAAGTAAGTAGTAATTTTCCATCATTTATCACTAAGAAAAAATAAATTAGTGTGGAGCGCCATGTGTCCCATTGCCACTGCAAGATAATGACATAAAACCTGACTGTTATAATGAAAGTAGGATTTTTTAAGGGACAATTATGCTATAGCTCCACGCTGTGCTAAGTACAAATTAATTCTTTACAACTCCATTAGTCAGTGTGAGACTAAGCCTCCTGCTAGGCATGCTGCAGACTGAAATTCAGTTTTTTGACAGACAGTCATTTGACAGACTTGGCTATCATGGGACTCAGGAGTGAGAAGTGTAGGTCATTGGACGTGATTTCAAAGAGAATTCAAAGTCATTAAAGTTGTGTTGATTGTTGTATGTGCTTAAATATCCCCTCCACACGTGTTTAAAGACATAAAAAGACTATTGTGTATAAAAATTCAATTACCTTGTTAGATCCAGAATCTAAGTTCATTTCAAAAATATAACTGTTGACATAAGATGTGTACTTGCACTTGTGTATTTGATGTAGCTTGTACAAGTCTGGGAGCCATGATTAGCTTCCTTAGAAGTGGTTATGTGAGCACAGAGAGACTTCCCCCCCCTTCAACATTAATGAACAGCTGTTTAGTATCAAACACTGCACATACATCATTCTGTCCAGTGAAGGTCAAACATCCAACTGAAGCAACAATAAGGAGAACACATTTTAAGTAGAGGGAGACTTCAAGTTTTGCAGACTTGTTTTAGAGTACATTTCCTTTTTCAATGACTCTTTATGTTAAAGGGGACATAACATGCTTTTGGTGATTTTCTGTTATCTTTATACTGTTATGATGTCAGATGTCTGTGTTAAACTTGGTCAAAGTTCCAAAACTTGAGATGAACTTCTGTAAAAATGCTCCCTGAAAGATAAAAGGTCATTGATATCAAATCGTTCCCACGTAACCACAAACGTCTGTTCAGTAGTCTTTATGGGCAAAGGTTGTTCCATGGGTTGTTCACATTGTTCACTCACATATATTGGATTGAATTTTAGCTTAAACATTTACGGATGTATTTGAGAAGTTTCCATTTCGAGTAAAGTATGAGAAAAAAAAAGCAAAATCCAACTACTATTGTTTGTTTATGTAGCTGGAGCTGTATAGGGGCAGCTTCCCGATGCTGGCCAATAAAAACATAGTGGACTCAGGGGGAGGTGGGCCTTAAAGAGACAGGAGCTAAAAAGGCCTGAATGAGTTTTTAAAAAAACAAAACAAAACTGTAAATCAAAGATATACCAGTAGAGCACCAGATTAAAAATATAGACCTGGAAATGTGCATGTAATGTCCTCTTTAAATCAACTTTGACTGTATGAGGCTGAATGTACAATCATACATACGGTGTTACTACACTATTCTTCTGTAATTTATAGGAAACTAATTATTTTCTTCTTGGTTATCACACACAAAAAGAGTTAACTGTAATTTATGAACAAATATTATTGAGAGGAGTAGTGGATCAGTGGGAATTTTATTCCTGTTTCTGAAATGCAGGCAGAGCTGATTAAGCTGTGAGTCTTGGCATTGCTTGTCCTTCTGGTGTAGGGTGGCTTTAGGCTGTTGATTCTCTGTTTCTGCCTTTTTGCTTGAATGGCTTCTCCTACCTTGTTTACTGTCATCATCTGCTGAGCTGGATAATGAGCCTCAGTGTCCACAAACAGACCCTCTGCACTGCCTTATCAACTGGTAAAGCCTCAGCTCTATGCCCTCTGCTACAAGACCATCCCTGTGTCAGGCTGTCTTCTTTTTTTTTAATATTCTTTACACCACACATCACAAAGGAATTATGTGCAGGTGAGCTGATTACTTACTTTCCATAAAAAAAGACGTTTTCATAAATCTGTATCACAAAAATGCGCTATTACATATGATATATATGATGGTGGAAAACTAAGATAAATATATAATTTATCAAAATATTTGATAAATATGTAAAATCACTTCCTTGCCTGAGTACTCTAAACCCAAGAACCTTTATATTATTTTAATTATTTTATTTCATCCTTCAGTTTCTGCAGTACAGATAATATGCTAGTTGAATTTCACCAGACCAAAAAAGTAGTTTATGGTTGATTCCGATGCAAAAATATACTTTTTTATAATAAATGTATAATAATTTTGATATGTACAGTACAGAACACCTGGGTTCAGATACTGATAATACAGAGGGATAACAGTAATATAATAATAACAACAATAATACAATACAGAGATAATAATAATATATATAAAAACAGAACTTCTCACCACAACTTAGACCAGGCATACATGTGGTTTTCTATTTGAAGTGTACAATAAAGGATGGAAATTAAACGTAATTATTTGGTTGCTAGCCAACTTTTCTGATATTGTTTAATGTTTTTGCAGCCTATACAGTGACCTATAATACGGCAATCATAGATACATATATGAATTGATTTTTAATCACTTTTGTGTGGTCAGTTTTGTTATTCTTCTATCATTAGAGTCAGTATTTTATTTCTCTGTGTTTTCAGTTAATCTTTTCCAAAGTCTGTTGAAATACAATCGCTTTAAACAAAAATATTGATTACCTTTCTGACATTTGATGATGCTGATGGAGATATCACTGCCAATGATTGTTTCATACATTTCTGAAAATACAGGTGCTACAGATAGCAACAGTCAAGCGTAATGGTTGCTTGTAATGATGCACTTTACCAGTACAACAGAGACCATACTGAAAATCGGAGCTTCTTCCTTGCCAGTCTTTTTGTTCAAAGGTCAAAAGTCTGGTGGAGCAGAGAGAAATATTGATGTGCAAAAAGATCATCACAAGAATGTTTATGTCCATTTATGAACCACTGTAAGTGTAGAAATCAGCCTTATGCTTGTGCCTCGAGTTTCACAATGATAAAGCATATACATGCATATGAGTCACTTTATAAATCAGATGAAAAGTCAGCAAATGTTCATTTCAGTGTTTGTGTGTGTGAGTTTAAGTTGAGTTTTATGCACCATGTAATGAGTCTCAGAAGAGTGCGTAGAGGTATCATTTTACACACCCTGTGCACTGTTCAGGTGTCTCTTTAGTATGTGAACAGCATAGAGAAGAGCCGTGTAACCAGACAGCATAACTCCCTGTCACTGACATGACCTAAAGTGATAGTCGTAGGGATTTCCTCTCACCTTCCGTCCTCATACTCCTAAGAGGCAGATTGACTGCTTTGACAGGTGGTACTTTTTCATAGGATTTTGTCTCACGGAGAGCTACAGACTGACAACCGTGAGTATTCGCACTCAGGTCTGTGCTGAAGCTGTCACTCTTCCTCTCAAGAATAAAGACCATGCATGGCTACTTCAACTGAACGGAATAGGCTGTAGAGGCCACTGACAGACAAGATTAAGCAGAAGCCTGAGCTTTGTGCTCTCCGAGAATCTACATATTTACTTTATGTCTTTCAGATCCAACCTGCCACTGCGCTGAAAGGACAATGTCACCCATGCAGCCTAAGTGTGGCACTCAATTTTCTTCAAAGGAGATCGAGAAAGATTCATTGAGAGACATCCATTAAAGTGACATCCCACATGGCCGGGACAATAGGACGATTTAGTACTTTATCTCCAAGTGGGCTCTACAGACAGTGAACCATGGACAATAGCAGCCTCAGGGAACCACGTTTAGAGCAGGTCATAGAAGTCTGATGTACAGTTTTTTCAACAATGCTCTCACACAGTGTATTTGAATATTCCCAGCATACCATGGCAACCATGGTACGCTGCGTACAGCAAGTGTTCTACTAAAATCAGCAAGGGGAATAATCACGGTGATATATCACACATAACCAGCCATCTAAACAAGGTCATTACTGTACTTGAGCTAATTTGTGTCTTTAAAGTAAATGGCTGCTGTGGTGTGGAAACCTTGTAAATCCAGTGTTAATGATTTTCACGTGTTAATTTTAAAGGGTAGCTACACACTAACTCGTTACGCTTTTACACACAATCACATAGGCTGATTTTTTCCCCCGACAATACACACAATGTGTATAAAAACTCAAAATGATCTTATTTGTGTCTGTTTGGATTTGAAAATTCAGTTCAGTGAGTTTTCTGCCCTTCCCTAATTGTGACGTATTAGGCAAGACTCTGAGGTCTATTTCATATATTAGCTGCTGCGCCAAGTATACTTACTCCTTTTCTGAGGCTGTAAACACAACACATTGGGCCCGCTGATAACTGACCGTGCTATATTCAGAGCATTACAAGATATTCAGGGCTGACGACAGTAGCATTAACTATGATAAACGGCAGGGTTACGGCTATGTACTGACTCTCACCCACAGATGCGTACATACATCGGAGAACTTCTCAGCCACTAGCTACAGCAAAGGTATCACACAGAAACATTTACATGAATGTGCTTTTAGTGACTGTCGAACCTCTACCAGACTCTTTGTGCTTCCAGCATGGACACGGACAGTCTGACAGCAGCTGCTCACGGCTGGTTAGCTGCTGACTACCACCTCTACATCGCTATTCATGCTACACTAACCGGTGGTAAGTGTCCCCTGGCTCTACAGCCCATTCTCATTCCCAGGGTGCCACTTTGTCACGTCGCGTAACTATTTAATGTACTGGGTACCCATTAGCATCATTTGCCAACATGCAGAGTAGTCCGCTGGACCTCTAGAGAACTACCACAACGTCTGAAATAGATGATATGAGATCGATGATGTCTATGCAAGGTGACAAACATCCTTATGTGGAGGCAGCGGCTTGGGTGGATGGCTAGATAAATAGATGGCAAAAAGTTGGACTGCTGCAGGAGACCACTGTTCACTTCCTGCTTCCAAACACGTTTCAAGTGATCATTTTAACCCAAACCATGATCTTTCCCTAAACCTAACAAAGTGGTTTTTGTGCCTAAACCTAACCAATGGCATTAAATGACATGCGAAAAGCTTAAAAGACATAGACATGATACACGAAATGTCCTTAAAAGTGGTGTGCTATTCATACCCCATCCCATGAGATCATGTTGCTACTGTAGGAATTACATTCATACTTCAGCTCCATGATTCTGCACCCTATGTTTATGTCCAGTGACAATGTTCAGTATAAAACAGGAACTAACGTGCCCTTTATATAGCAAGGGAGGGCATGGGGTTGGGGTGGTTGATGGATGTGTAGTATGTCTGATTTTCATGCTGGAGACCAGTTTGTTTCGCAGACATGCATTTAAAGTTGGCCTTTTTATCTTTTACTTTACCTAACATTAACCAAGTGTCGTAGTTGCTTAACACTACCATATTTTAATGATTTATTTATTAAGTAAATTGCTGCAATCTCAAAATGTGGAAACATTACAAAGACAAATTTTGACAGAATGCAAACCCACATAAAAAAAAACTTATTTGGAAAAATGAACTAAACTAAAACTAAACTGAACTAAACTGAACTAAATTAAGGCAAAGAGCAAAATTATTACCAAAACTGACCGTTGTCCATCATAGTTTACAGACCATGTTCCTTGTCCAACTGTTACCTAATGTTAGTGTCAATCAATGAGAGATTAGTACCAACATTTCATGTGTGCCCACTTTTGGTTTTACCTCTAAATGAGATGGATTATATAATCAGGCTAAACCATTAAATCGGGCTTGTTTACAACCTGTCTGACCAGCTGCTCACTAATCCTTTTCCCTAACTGACTTTGTTAAAGGGCGATTACGGTATTTTTTAACCTGGACCCTATTTTCCCGTCATTTGGGGTCTAAGTCTAATAGGCACATTGTAGTTATTCATGTAGTTAGCCATAATGCTGCAACAGGTGGCTAGTTCCTGTGTTTACTTTCATTGTCAAACACTCATAATAACAATCTGTCAGTGGCAAAAACAAGCACTTTTAGTGGACATACTTTGATGGGCACCATTGCCCCCAAGGATTACACTACAGCCTGTTTTGCGGTTGCCGGCTGAAGCGATCTTGCTTAAAACTGGACCAATTCCAAAATTTTTGTCCCCATTAGTCACTTAGACCCCAAATGATGGGAAAATAGATTCAAAAATATTGGAATTACCCTTTAAAGTTATGTCATAGTTTGCCATTTTAATGAAAACATTGTGAACATGGTTCTAGTGGATTTCCAATTGCCTTCCTTGTTTAAAAGGTGCTATACAAATAAACTTCACAAGTTGCCTTCATAGAACAGTGATATATGTCAGTATACTTGAATGTTTGAATATTCTTTCTTCAGTTCTTTAATATGCAAATATATGCATCAAATTTCTCTGAAATCGAATCAGGTAATCTACTCTGTAAGGGATGCTTGTGCTTTCTATTATTTATTATTCTTGGGTTATTGTGTTGCACCAGTATAGTACACTGCATGTACCATGGTGGATGGATGTAAACCAAATGAAATACAACTTTTAGTTTAGATTCAGCCTGTTTCTTACTTGAAAACCAAATCCAACCTGAAATATTTCAGGTCTTCTTTTTTCTGTCAGTGTGGTGAAAAGTAATACTCCCATGGTGGCATAGAAAATCCCCCTCATAACTACAGATGCAATTCTTTTTCAGATTTCTGAGGCTTACACAATCCCTGTCAGATTTGTAAACCCGATCCACCCAGCATTTATTCTATCTTTTGCCAGCTCATTTAGCTGTATGAGCCATACAGGCTTCACAGATGCATCTGTCTCCATCTAGTCCACCATATGCAGCTCTCTGTCATCTGAGGGGCGTGTTAGATTTTGGGGATGGCAGCTGAGGGACTGACTGTTTTGGGCAGTGGTGAGTGAAATGTCCTTCAGTACTTGCTCTGGGAACCTGGTGCTGCCTTGGCAGAAAGGCGGAGCTGATGCATCCACATAATGTTACAGGTACAATCTCGTCATCCTCTTCTCTGGGGTACTTTGACTGGTTAATAATGGAGTACAAAACATATGGGGTCGGGGGGTAAATCTACCTATGTATTAAATTATTTTGTTGTTATTTGTACTTTTGCACATTTTGTTGCTTTCTTCTTATTTTTAAAGCATTGTTTCTCTGTTGATAGTGTTTTGGGTATCTAATGCTATACATAAAAAAAAGAGCACATTTGTTTTTAAGAAAAATTGCCTTGCTTTCATAGTGCTTTCACAAAATGATCCAGTGTAATTGAAAGCATAGCACAAATCCAGTTCAAAAGTCAGCAAAAGAAAAGTACAATATGTGACGCTTTTCATAACAAATGATCTTATTTTGCCACTCAGCCAATTCTAATAATAAAGAATAAAATTGAATGAAAATTCATGCCCAAAGGAAACAATAGTTGAAGCAGAGAGTTGTAATAACTTTCTGAATTTTCCACATGTTCTGGCTCAACTGTTAATGGCAGATCTGTTGAGAGCTTTTCTCCAAATAGAAAAAGAGTTCACTTAGTCACAGAGAGGCAGAGGCAGAACTACAGGTGGGCCTGGATGTGTGCAGGCCCACCTAGATTGACAGCTTGCCCATCCTATCAGATTCATGAAAAACACACGCTGTCAGAAAGCTGTTTGGTGTAGCTAGTAGCAAGATGAAAGTTGGAAACTATGGGCAGCTATTTTTGAGCTGCTTTTTAAAAAAAAACACACACATCTAGAAGATGTAGCGTGTTTGGACCATGCCGTGCCTAAAGAGAGTTGTTATGTTATAATTGCATAATCATGTTATGATTGCAGCTTCTGTGAGGAGGTTCTGAATTGTAACATTCATTGTTCAATTTGTGTTTGTAGCTGCTCTCTTAATAAGGGTTATGCAGTGTTGGATTTGTTATTATCGTGTTATTTCCTATATATAGATGGCCATTCATCTAAGTGGCTCATTGATATGCCAGTAGTATTCTGACATGAGCGCTAGGTGTAGTGAATTTTGGTATGCCTATACATATCTATATCTATTATACACATCTAAGCTTAAAAAAACTGAAGCTCATCCAGATTTTTTTAGAGAGATTAGCAACATTCTGCATCTGCCTCAGCAGAGAGGTGAATCCTGGGGCAGAGCAAGTGTTTTCCACACAGAGAGGAGATTAAACTCCCTTCTGTCAATATTAAAGGCTCATCTGAGAGTATTGGAGCGATTGGCACATCAGTCTGCAGGATTTCATCATAGCAGTCTGGAGGAAATAAGGTTACAGAATCCCCATTGTCATTGCTGTGGATATCTTATTGCCGTCTTTGGCTGACATATCAAGTTTCAATCTGCTGAATACCCAGGTGTGTCTGGTCTCTTGATCAAGGCAAAAAAATTCTCTTAGCATACAAGCACTTCAGAATATGTTGTTTCACTTCCAGTGAAAATGCACGTTGTTGTTTTGGAACCAGCAGGAGTGTATTACATTTGTTTGTTTCCTGCTGCTTTTAAACTTGGACGTAATTATGTAATATTTTTATTATGAATGTCCTCTTCTGTCATCATCATCTATGAACCTAGATGAAGTGGATACTAAAATACTTCCCAGTCATGGCACATTGCACATTTAGAGTCATTTTATCTCCCAAACAGCAACACCTACTGAGCCACACTGTAAAAGATTTGATTTAATTTGGTCCAGTCAATCGCAATACATTTGCCAAGTGGTCACAGTCCAAAACCGTAGCTTTAAAGGACAGGTTCACTATTTTTCAAGTCTGTCTTATTAAACAATAATAATTAGACAATATTCCAGTGCCCAAATGAACATTGGAACAGTTTTTTCTTGCTTTAATCATTCCTCCTGTTCATGGCCAATAAAAGATCCCTTTTTAATGCACTGACATTGTAAGTAATGGGGGACAAAATCTACAGCCCTCCTTCCATACAATAATGTATTTAAAAGGTTATCTGAAGCTAATATGAAGCTTCAGTCACCAAAATTAGTCAAATCAAATGGATATCTTCCAAAGTTAGTCTTTTTAGTGCCAAAGTCCCTCTTTTTGTTACTGTCCCACTATAGCTCAACAGCTTTTTTTTTTTACTAAAAAGACTGTAACTGTGGCAGATATCCACTTGAGTTAACTAATTAAGACTGCTAAAGCCCCATATGAACTTCAGATAAACTTTTAAATACATTTTTGCACAAAACTAGGGCTGTGGATTTTGTCTCCCATCACTTACATTTGAAGGGGATCTTTTAATGGCCGGTGTTATAAGATTGTCATTTCCTGTATGTGTGTCACGTGGGTTTCGCCATTGCCTCGCCTCTTTAGGAGACTGAGTGGTTGTAGCCAGCTGGGTGCTGGCAGGTTGAGTATGCGGGACTGAAAACGCAAAGCTAGCCCATTAGCGTGGGCCTTGTCTAGGTGGGTTTGGGGACGGGGGGAAGTGACCACGCCCACTTAGGAGACAGGAAGTGTATACCATTTCTTACCATTGGTGCAACTTGTAATGCGTCATATTTTGTTATAGAGCATCTTTGGATATAAGGACGAATGATTACAGAGAGCAAAACCTCTTTCAGTGTTGATTTGTGCACCTTCCTGTTTTTTTTACGACAGACTTGAACAATTGTGAACCTATCATTTAACAAGAAGAAGAAAATAACAGGAAGCGAAGCCAATTTCCTTTCAGTGCCCATTAACTGATTGGACCGTTCAGACCGGATGCAACACGGCATGGAGCGCCGCTTGCAGTCTGCAGCGATAATTTCAGCGTCTGGTCTATTTTCTCTGTGCGCCGCCAGCAAATCTGACAAGCTGCACAGAGCAGATCGAGATGGATAGGAAGTCAAAGACAGGAACGGCATAGAGCTTTTTTCAAGTTAAAACACCCTGTGCTAATGAGGGACAGAAGTTCATCCATCTGCTCTGCATTCATCCAAAAATACTGATGATGGCGTTGGCTGAATATATATATATATATATATATATATATATATATATATATATATATATACATATATATATACACACACACACCACAGACTGTATATAAAGATGGACATCTTGACCGCCCTCTCCATGTTAGTGGATGGGACATGAGCTAAATTCAAAGTCAATTCAAACAAATCAACAAAATCAAAGTCCTCGTTAAATACATTTTTCCCAAAGATGGTTTCTGTCATTTCAGGTAGTTCTTATCATGCTGACGTTTGTCCAAGTGCTCATTTTTCTTATAAGTTTGTTTTTAATTAGTTATTTGACGATATAAAAAGGGGGTGTGACGTCATCATTGACAGCTGTGACGGCCGCTCTCAAACCTCCATCAGGCCTGCTCACATGAGAATGGATGCTTCGCGGCACTTCTGGTCTTAACATGCCGTAAGAGCAACCATGCCAGTGGCTCTGAGAAACTTTACTTAGGCACTGCAGTGGTTTTAGCTAAATGCTGAAATTACAGTGACAATGCTAACATTTGATGATGTTTAGCAGGCATAATATTTTTCATGTTCGCCATTTTAGTTTAGTGTGCTGGCTACCATTAACTAATTAGCACTAAACACAAAATACAGCTAAGGCTGATGGGAATGTCGTTCATGAACCAAATTATTGGACATATTGAAACTTTGACCTGATGATCAGCAAGCCATTTGGATACATCATGGGAATCATGACTGTCCACCAAGTAAATGTTGAAATATTTCACAGGATAAGTGAAAACCTTGATCTACCAATGGCGCTAGATGAAAAGTCAGAGGATCAGCAAAGTCAGTAGGATTCATCGCCTGGGGACCCTGAATGTCTGTACAAAATTTCATGTCAATCCATCTAATAGTTGTTGAGATATTTCGGTCTTTAGTAGCCTGCTGACATTGCCATCCTTACAGCCATGCTGCTTATATGGCAAATAAAAATGACTGTGGAATCAAATGAACTCTTCTCTGACCCAGTTTTTTCTTTTTTCTTTAAGGAATATTACACTTTATAAAAAGGTTTATTCATTGCAGGGCTGTTGTGGTATCTCAGTAAAGGATTCACTTTACAATTTTTGGGGCTCCACCAAGTCTAAGAATGAGTATTGCCTCCTGGTGAATGAACTATGTGGGTAGAATTGTTTTGTGGTGAGAAATGGGAACACAGACGTATTATTCTGAGCAAAGATCCTGTTACACCAGGGGAGGATCACATGCTTGGCAGGATGACCACTATGAAAAGGCTCTGGTCATCTGCAAGCAGAAAGCCCCTAGCAACAGCATTCCCCAAGAGAGGAAGCTGGCAGGTTAGTGGAACAGAATCAAGTCTCTGTGTCCTGATTGCTGAGTGTGATTACATGATGGAGTTGTCAACGGCAACACCTGTTGTTGGGCACTTTTGTTATATGACAGGTTCCACATTGTATTTCATTTACATGGTTCCATCTAGGTCAGATGTATTTTTGTGTACAGCCATTTGAATGGTGTGTGCATTTTGTATGTATTGTATGTATTTTCATATAAGTACTGTAACTGTCTTTTTTATACTATCTGTCACAGATTACTAGGTATTCAAATCATGTGCAGTTTGTAAAACTTTTGCAACATTTGCTGTTATCAACAAACTACATCATTGGCACATAGAAAATAATGTTTTTGTTTGTTTGTTTCAAGCAGCCACTACTGCAGCTTGAGGCCGAAGCCAATGTAGAAGTACCTTAAACTGCATTGCCACCGAGGGCCACTAAGTGCTGGCTCCAAAAAATCTCTGGCTCCGACTGACTCCCATTCAAAGAGTCAACTTCTCTCTAGGAAAACTAAATCAATATTTTCTTTTCAAAGAATCATTATGGTCTCAATCACTAAATCCAGGCTCTCGGGTTAATATGATTTGAAGATCTGAAGGAGGTTTTGAGTTCAGTTCGCTCACCTGCAGCTCTCCTAGGCTGCGGGACTCGTACTGAGTCGGACTATTGTGACAATATTTCAGTAAGTCTAGTGTTACTTGATTATGATACCTGCCCTGTTAGCACAATTTAGCTAAAGTAGCTAACGTTAGTTCAAGTGTGCACCACCTGGTGTTCCCAGTAGGCTAGTGTTCTCTTCAGTCTGAGGTAGCAGGGTGTGTTTCCAGAGTGTGAAAGGCAACACCACGCACTCCTTATATGGAAGGTCCTGGCTCCAAACGGAAAAGATGGCACCATCCACAAGCTACAACTCTGGGCTTCAAACCAGCTCCAATGCAAACCAACGTCTCTACGTCCATCTTTATAATGATAAACCTGCAGATATTAATAAATTAAAAAGTGTGTACAAAAAAATCTGAGGACAGACATCATAGTATTGTAAAAATGTATTGCAGAAACACAACTACACAACTAGTGCTTCTCGTCTTGGAACTATTGGGACCTGCATTGCCTAACAGCTACAAGGGAGCGTTTCCATATACTGCCAAGTGCAAGTGAATAAACCAAACCAAAAATAAATAAATTTGACAGGTTATGTAACTTCACTAAGCAGAGCATATACTTGGATAGCTGAAATGGTTTGTATGACTTTTTGTGCGGAATTGTACTAATTTACCTGAATTAAGGGACAATTAGAGGTTATGAAATGTACATTAGTCTCACTATTTAAATATCACAATGTACTGTATTTAAAGTTACAGTGAAACAGCTTAGAGCATCTTTTTCTTGTGTAATTTGACATTTTTCTGAGACTATGTGGGTGAGGTGTATTTACGATAGTGATTTAGATCTGCTTTGAAGTGGGCATTGCTTAGCAAATACAGTGCAATACACAGCTGTAGAGGACTGTTGCCGCCACCCACATCTCCCTCATCCATGTTGTTTGATCAGGAGGAGGAAGATGAGTGAGAAATTAATAAAATTGACCTCATAGGCCACATTCTTTGGAAATGTAAGCAAAGATTTTGCCAACTGAGATCCAAACACTCACCTCCTACTATGAAATTTCCCTGCTAGGTATCACAACCCACAAGCTAATGGTACAGTGTGGTTTTATGTGACAGGTGCAATTAACTAATCACCTCAAATCATATTTTATCAGATTAATTAATATATGCCCTGAGTTCAAGATGAATCACCAAAATATTTTAATATTTTACAGGAATAGATGGATTTCATTATAAAATTACTCAAAATGATTCGGACACATACGGTATTTATCATAACAACATTTGAGATTGAAAATCTTTTTATTTTTCAAGAATGCTCTGTCCAAGGCAATTAAAAACTAAAAACATGACAAAATAACACAAAAATATGCCATTAGATCAAATTTAAACAAAATGAAATTCTGAAATCAACTTAAAAATGCCAATAATTGTCATTTAAATCATCTTAGAAACAACTTACAGTAAAGTTGCACCTTAAAGACAACCTGAGAGAAATCTAAAGCCATCAAATAATTAGTAAACAAGACCAATTTAAAACTATTTACCAATAAATCTCAGAGACAGAAATGCTTATAGTATGTGTTTTTTAATGAAAATATCTTAATCAAATCTAATAACGCTTAGCATTTGATGGACCAAGAGTGAGCATAAAACTGTGATGGGTTTTTAGGTCGTTGCTTCCTAATTACCCCGGCATGGAGTTGTCATTTTTAAGGAACTGCAAAGTTGCTTATGTGTAGCTCTCTGCCATCAAATTTATGTTGATATATGCATGGAGTAGACTAATGGACATACAGTAGCAGTCTGGTTTAATGGGTCTTGTCTCATGTGCTTGCCAAACAAAATGCCTGAGGTATGTAAGGAAAAAAAAAAGAGTGGTGCATATTTGATCTGGTAAGCACTTGGAAACAGGCTAGAAGTTGTGGGTTTATTAATCACAAGACTGTATTCTGCGAGTGAGCAATGTTGTGTGGTGTAGCGAGGTGTACTGTACATTTCATCCCAGTGGAAAGCAATTTATTGGGCCAGCTTCATTCTGCAGGGGGGTGGGTTGGGGGTGGTGTGCCACACTCTGAACAACCACTTTTTCTAGATTTATTCAGTCACTGAAACTATTTATTATTCTGTATTTGAAGATTTGTCGATGGATCAGATGTATAGAGAATTGTATTTTCATTACATGTTGGTGAGTACATGAACTGAAATATATCCAAATAGTTGGATGAGGTGTGTGACATCACTCTACTCTGCATTTAGCTTAAAGTTTGCATTCCTAAAAAAAAAAAAAAAAAGTCTTAAACAGCCACAAATCCCTTCATCTCCCCCCACACCCAGTCCATTAATTCACTTCAGCAATAGAGCCTTACTATTGAGATGTCAGAGCAACGTACTCTACTCCTTTGGTGTGGAAAGACGGGACACTCTCTGAATTGATTTTTCCTTGTTGCTGAAACACAAAGCATTAAAGGACGACAGCATAGGCAGCACAGTTTCTCTTTATCAGCGGATATAAACAGAGATACACTGAAGTGAGAGGTGAACTGTGTCTAGCTGGATCGCAAAGGTCTTCAAAACCATTGTTTGTGGATTTTAGAGTTGATTTTTTAAAAATATTGTTAATGGATGGAATTTCATTTCATTTGATTCTTTATTCGTCATTATGGTGGCTCTAAGGTGCAAAACACAACAAATGTGATTTTTGATTTGTTAGCGTGTTTCCTGAAATGTTGTTGTGTTTTGCATCTCAGGGCCACAGTACATCATCATATAGTATGAGTTTAACTAAAGTTATTGCACCATTTTGTTACATCCTGTCTGTATTTAGCCAGACTCACAAGTGTATTTGAATCCTGTGTGAAAATGCTTCTGAAATACAATTTTTTATTATGAGTTTATTAATCAATACTGTAGGTGTCAACACTGTATCGTTTTACCAAGTTAATAAGAATCTATCAACTCTGAACCTTGAAGCAGGGCACTTACAGTATAGCGTACAAGTGCAAAAAGTAGCAAACCTGACAATCCAAAGAATAGAGAACCAATCCAGTGGTAGAGAAGTCAATTTGAGGATCCAATCAATCAAAACCAAAAAAAATAAAGCAATAGTTTCCATATTCAGACATTTTTCATTCATTAATTTAAAAACATAGACACAACAACAGAGATATATGCTGTTTTCCTCCAACACACTAAAGAGGCCATTATTCAACTAAAATGAACTTTAAACTCCAAAATATGCATCCTATGGGAGCTGTGATTTTACTTTAGAGAATAGTGATGGAAAAGTTAATTTTGTGCATCTCTGAAAATATGTAACTCTACTCTTTGATACCACTGGGACTTTAAAAAAAACAAAAAACAAACTCAAGTCCTGCAGAAAAGAAGACGAAGATACCAGCTTAAAAAAAAACATTACAGAAATGTACATTCAGATGTAATCTGCAGCATCCTAGTCATTTCATGCTACCTTTAAAGCAAATTATTCGCTCTTGTGTATTTGGTCTGACACCACCATCAGTGTGTGAATGAGGAAGGGAATCTTCCATATCTGCACTGCCAATGTTAATTGCACAGAAATAAAATATGCAATTTATTACACATATTCACTTATTTAAAGCTCAGATTTTTTTTTTTTGCGATCAACTATTTTTTTTTAATTGATTTTTGATTTTCTGCCCTTTTCTACCCAACACGACACTTGTGGGGATGTGAAAAATGAATATGTGATGGTCAAACTTTGAGCCTGAAGCATCCTAAGTGTCGCAATGTTGACACCAACCAGTTATTACTGTTTATTGCGTTTTGTTTTCACTGTGAGTAAAACATCTATTTCTGAAAGTAGCTGAAGCTTAAAATACAATAAAATCACAAACTGTGAGAAAATGAGAAACAATGTCACACACAAACGGCAACAGTTTTCTGAACGTGCTGTAATGAGACTGAGCAAAATAATCAAGTCTGATTCGACGCAAACAACAAAGACCAGCTCTGCAATGAGTAAATGAAGTCTGTAACAGTGAAGGCACAGCTCCAACATCATCTCAGTACTCTGTTCTCTGACAGCTCCTTTACTTCCTTGTTTTTTATAAAGCATCATAACAATATTTGCGTCTTTTTTCTCACTCCAACGAAAACAAAACAACCATGAAGTGAAACTGACTTACCTCAAGGCATCTAAACAGACTCCAGAGACTTCATCCTTCATCTTTTAAATTATGAACCACTTCTTGAACAAAAATGTTGTCACTTCTGTGCTAAATACCTGCAGAGAAAATGACTGATAGCATTAGGATTCATATACTGGCAAAAATGTTGCTTAAACACCCCATGGGATCGTGTGTTGTGAGTCGCAACTGATTCCGTGTCACTTTCCTCTGCTGTTAATTCCTCGCCACGCCATCGCGAGCTACAGTTTTTTGCTCTGCAGATGCCGTCACTTGTACGAGGCAGACAGATGTGTCAGAGGATGCACGGGGATGAAAGAAGAAGAAATAAAAGTGAAGTCATCTTTGTCAACACTTTTCAGCACTATATTTATTTAAAGCTGCGTTTCAGGCAGGTTCTTTGTCAGGCATATCAGTAAACACTTGATATTCACAGGCACTTCCATGTGTTCAACATAAAGAGAAACGCACTCTTTAGAAACACTCATAGGGTTGATTTTAGAGTTGCAGCTAGCAATTTGTGTTATTGATTGATCTGTTGATTTTACAGTTGATCAATTAATTGTTTAGTCTATAAAATGTAAGAAAATACAGAAAAGTGTAGATCACAATTTTCCAGCGTGTCCAGCGTGATGGCTTGAAATTGCTTGTTATGTCTGACCTACAGTCAAAAATACAAAAAACAATTTCAAAAATGATATAAATAAGGAGGAAAAACAGTCAATCTTCCCAACTTTGGAAGATCGAACCAGCTAGTGTTTAGCATTTTTGCTTAATAAATGATAAATCCATTATAACAAGTGGTGTCAGTTCATTTCCCATTGACCAAGTCAACTGATGAATTCAGGTCTAGTCTGAGTAATAAATTATACAAATAAGTCAAACAGAAAAACATTGAGAGTAAGCTGTGGAAAGAGGAAAAGAAGAAAATATGCAATATATGATATAATATGTCATAAATATTTAGAAACATGTAGAAACATTCTACTATTTCTCTATACTGTAGAAATATTTTATCTTGTATGTAAAATAAGACTACATTCTCAATTTGGAAAGGTTTTTGTTGGCAATTATTGTCCAAGCAAATCAGATACTGAGACACTGACTTGTAAATACTCAAATTACAGTAATATTTTTTATGTAAAAACACATACAAACATAAATAGATATGTCAAAAATAAATAATAATAATAATAAACTTTCCAACTTCCTAATGTTGCTTGAAGGATCTGGGTTGGACAGAGATCATACTGAAACCAAGTTGCAATATCTAGTAAAGAAAATATGAATTCAAAGAGAAAACTCCACAGTAAACTGTTATCTCTCCACTGACATAGAAACCGGTCGATGTTGAATGAATTGCGGATCACTGACTCTGTGTTCGCTTGACTAGGCTTTCCGTGTGGAGTAGGACTTCAGCCAGACAGATGCTTCCAGGTGGAAGCGGACCAGAGGGCAGCGCTGTGTTTCTGGAGCACTGCCACCAAGAGCTCCACCTGAATCGACCCACGCTACCGCTGCACGGCATCCCGCTGAGGAAGACTACTCTCCGGGCCTCCCTCGCCACCCTGCTGAGCTACTCGATCAATAATTAACTCAAAATTCTGTAGCCCGGCCTGGAGTGTGTGAAGGGTAAAGATTTATGCATTGTGGACAATCTGATTGGTTCCTATGTGTCAGGAAAGATAAATTGATGCCAGAAAAATAAGTGAATTCCTTTTGAATAGTAATTGCTACACTTGGCAGGTTAGCCACATGCATCACTTCCACTGGCATGTCTCCAAGGGCTATCTTTCAAGTGCACCATGGGAATCTTTTTTACTATATCCAATACACAGAGGACATCAAATCTGACAGATTGTTTTTAAAGAGAATGTTTTTAATGTTTTATACAAGACATTGTTCAGTTTAACTCATACTGTTCATATTCTGACCTTTCACAGTATCCCATCATAATCAGTTGCTATTATTATACCAAATTTCTGAACCACACATCTGTTTATCATTCATAAATACCTCATCAGTCATTAATAAATGGGTGATTAATCCTTAATTAAGCTTTTAGATAGCTGAGTGACTGTATTCTTTAGTTTTTATGCTATTTATGGAGAAAAAACATTCATGATCACATTATATTATGGTTCTATGTTACCTATTAATTTTATTGAATGTGAAGAATGCACCATGACAATGAATGCTCATGATAAATACTGGTCAAATTTAACCTGGAATGTCATCTTTATACAAAAATGTGTATCAGCTGCACAAAAATAAAAATAAAAAGGAAACCAAATATAAGTCATAACATTACACACTAAAAGAAATGTCTTTAGGGTGTTTTTACTGCTCTCAAATGTATGAGGTGTATGTAAGAGTTTCCAGTGCTTCACACACCTCTACTGAAACAGGCTGCTGGTAGTATTATTCAACACACTACTTCCCACACCTTTATTTTTCCAGTTATGGCATCATACAGAGGGGCTTCTTCAAATGATGCAATAACACCACATCCCACTGTTGACTAAGTAAGAGATAATAACAGACGGAGAACCGAGAAAAGGAAGATGTGCATTCCATGATTGTAATGGATGACATCCTCCGCTTCATGTCACATGGTTCTAAGCATCTGCGAAAACCATTAAAAGCTGTGGAACACAAAGCCTGGAATGTACGATCCAGCTTATACCGTGACTACTTGTCAACAAAATGTAATTGAATTTTTACAAAAAAAAAATCAGTTGCATTGAGATTCCTTACCTCAGAATTCCTTCAGCTTGCATTTCTACTCAACATACTGTAGCACAACAGAGAGAAATAGCCTATGTTTCACAAGAATTTTAAAATCTCAGTAGAGGAGAATAGTGCTGCATTCTCCTACACAATATTATTTGACCGCTCTTTCCAGTGGAGATACTGTTACATAGCACTCACTCTCTCTCCTCCTTCTGTCACACACACACACACACACACACACACACACACACACACACATAAACACACACGTTAGCTCTTTATTGCTGTCTCTTTTTCCCTCAATTAAGTTTCGGTCACATTTCCTCTCTTCTCCCTGCAGCTGTCCCTCAGTCCAGTCGGTTTCAGCGTCACTGTTGCTAACATCACTTCAAAAAATAAATCCTCTTTTCCCTCCTCCTGCTGTTAGTGCATTTGGACATTATGGTTGATGTAAATATCAAACACATTTTAAATTCGGTGCCATGCGATGTTCTTTTTATATTGGTTATACATATTACACAAGCTCTAAGCTCACTGTTGCTGACCCTACCTCGAGATTAATAATGGCACATTAATTTAGAACTACAAACAAACAACTGCGTCAAAGGTGTCCGACTTTACTGTCCCGTTATAGAAATAAATGGATACTCGCCAGCCAATCAGAGTGAGCGATTAATGACTCCCGGCTTTATGCTTCAGCGGCTCTTAAATTACATCACAGAGTAGACAATTCTTGATCTCCTTAATTGGAAAATAGCCAAATATGTGATCAAAAAATGAGTTGAAATACAGCCCGGAGAATAAAAGTGAACTGTAAAAGTCACAATCTCACAGCAGACAGGATTAAGCTAGGTAATTACTGCAGCTGCTTAATTAACTGACTTGGAATTCAGCTTTGTCATTTGCTTAATTGTCTCGAGAACAAAATGATGTCAGTCTTAGCATCATCCTTTATCGCCGAGCACTTGAAAACTGTTTACCATTTCAAACACTGCTATCCATTGTAATCCTTAACGAGAGGAGAAAAAAAACCCAATAATTTTCCATTCAGCGCCGCTCACAATAACAGGACGAAAAGAAATGTATGGTACTGGGTGAATAATCTAAACGCTTTTCCTGTTTGTCACTAGACATGTTAATCACTCCAAGTAGAGAGAATAAGGAAGTTATCACATCCTGCTGAGCTGCTCTAGAGTGTGACCAGTGGAAAAAAAAAACGTCTCTACTAAGATGACATCCCAAACTGCCATTCATGGATGTTGATGTCAGTAGGAATTTATATTCTGTCTCTTCCAGTTATGAGATCCCGCTTCTTGTCTGGCTGCGACTCTGACTGACAGTGACGAGATCAGAGTCCACATCAAGCCTCTGTTTTCCACATCTCCCTACTGTGTTTATGGCTGCGATGATGGACATTAATAACTTGCTATTAACCACCACCACCCAACCACCCCCCTGTCTCTTCTCCACTTCCTGTGATTCATCCGCTAAATAAGCACTTAGGGAAAATCAGTGTCCTGTGCTCAACTTTTATACTAACAGCCTTGGGATGGACATATGGACAGATGGTTTCTAACATTCAGAGCAGCTGTTGCTGTCTTCTGTGGTGCCGTCGTTCCACGGAGCTGACATTCTCCTTTCTGTCTCTCTCTCTCTCTCTCTCTCTCACTCCGCTGAGGTGTAGCTGGTACACCCCACCTCTATGCAAGCTCCTTCACCTTTGCCTCAAACACAAATAAACAATTGCACTCAAATCCCACTTAAGATTCTGACCCCAGGCTGCCACTTATTTTCCAGAGGACTGGATCAAGTAAGGCCAAGGGCTGCTTACAGGGAAGGGGACACCTCTGTTTAAATGCACGGCCTTGAAAACACAACAATATAACTGTACTAAATTACTGCGCATGCTAGTATAAGCTCTCCTGACACATGTCCCTTAAAAAAAAAGCCAAGGACTATGCACAAAAAGAGCTAATCTTCTCTTGGTTTCAAGGTTAAGTGCTTTTATTGCATGGAGAAAAAAAAACAAAAAAAACTCCTGCTTTTCATACAGCCTCTGGAGGTGTATATTCAATTGAATGGCTACCTCTCCTGTAACTAAAAAGTGTAATAATTGCGCTCTGCTCATAGTAATTAGATTAGGAAATGTGCACAAGCTTTCTTATTCCTAATGGTTACGTACCGACTATTTAATCAAACTCGTGTGCTAATTCACATTATATGAGTTCATATGAGTCTAATGCAAAAGCAAATTAAACATGTTCGTTCTTATCTTCTATTACACATAATGTAATTAGCCTCTTTTTATCAAGACTAGTGATATATCATTAGCTTCAGACAGTAAAGTGGGGATCAGTTAAATGTGTCTCTCTTGTCTGACGCTGTAGACAGCGCGTTGATTTTTTTTTTCACTCTGAAAGATTTGCATTATGTAATTGATTGATAGTTTGTTTCAATGTTGCATAAAACACACACTGATCTCACTTGATGCCTCCTTAATGAGGGTCAGTGCTAAGCAGAAAGCAGATATGATACAACTTTATAAGGTGACATTGGGACATCCAATGAAACTGGAGGGGTGTTTTGGGCAACTTAAAATTAATTTAGAAAAAATTAGGTAATTAACCCATAAAGCTGCACTGATCGATATTTTCGTACTGCCATTGGATCAAATGACTGTGTGTGAAAGGGGTTGCTTGCAAACACATTTGTTTTCACCCAATTCTGCATTTGCCCTCACTTCTACAGAGCTTTGTAATCTATTCTGAGTCATTGTCTTGGTTTATTTTTTCCAGCCCGTAACTCCAATCTCATCAGCCTAGTTTCCCAGTCCAGTATCCTCGTAACTGTGTTCATATTGGAGGATTCCACATATTACGATTTGCAGAACTGTCCAATTTGAATGTTCTTGTCACTTATCTCCTTACTAACAAACAGCAAAGTTAGCATTTATGGCTAGTTAACATATTGGAGCATCTAGCGGCTAAAGAGCCAGATATTTCCCTCCAGAGTTTGTTGGAGCCCAAAACAGAGCTGGGAGAGGAAATATTGGACTTCAGTCATCAAGTGGCCAGAAACCCCCCCAAATAAAATAACAAAACCTGGTTAATTTCAGTAAGTACCATTTCCAACCATTTCATTCCATTTCAGTTTTTGCCCCACAATTTCACTTTTTTTTAACTTTTTATCTTTTCTTTTCATAGACTGGCTACATTGATAACCAGCAATTTTAAACTCAGTTGCAGCATGCAGTAGTTGATTGTGATATTGTCATATCATGTAATTGAACTCTTGGATAACTCATCCACAAAAAGGCAAAGTGGAGAGGAAAATTACTGAAATTGTAGCTTCGGAGCTTTCATTGGGCATTATTACACCCTTTTCACAGCTGTGTGCATTAGCAATTCACTTAGATTTAAAACAGTTTTTGTCTTCTTTTCTAACCAGGTCAGTATGAGTGTACATCAGCACTGTGGGTTGATTTCCTCACCTTATTGCCCTCGTCTTCAATTGTCCTCATGGGAAATCTATAGCTGCACCATAATAAGTAAAACCTCATGCTTCAGGAGTGTGGTCTTACTCCTGCTGACTCATAAAAATGATATAGAGGCTGTGCTGACATCAGCTGAATATAATTCTATTAGAGCACCCATTTGTTGTTGGGTTTCACTGCAGCTTCATTCAGTTGTCTAAATGACCCTTCATTTATTTTAGCGCCCCCGTTGGGAAAGAGGGCGGCACCTGAGCACTCAGGATGATACTCCGGAAGCCGGGCCGTCAGAGCTCAACTGACAGATCGAGCTGATGCGTTCTCTCTCCTCCTATTCTCTTGCTTTTGCCTCCACTCTGTCGCTAATGCATGAGACGTTCTCCCGCTCTCTGGCTGCAAATGGAGCTCTTAGCGGCTGCTTTCAAAATGGATTTGAATTTTTTTTTTTCTGTCATAGTTCTAGGATGGACATTTAAAGGCATGTGTCACATGTGGGAAATTTAGCACAGCGCTGTACAGTATGTTCAAATAGATGTATAATTCATGCAGATGAAAAGCTGAAGTAACATTCATGGATGTACGTGCATCACAATACACACGTCAATGTTTCTTGGCTGCAGAAATCACATTGTCAGCTGTGAGCTATTAAACAAGAGTCTGTGCAAAATTGTTGGCTTTTCATTGTATTACACTCAGTTGGATGCCTTGTCATTGGTAACACCCACGTATTTTCACATGCTTGAAAGTACGCAATTGTCTGCCTCTTTAAGCTTTTGACACTTCAAAATTTAAAGCACATTTAAACTTTATCTCGTTGACTTTTACGGTATGTTGTTTTCCCAGCTTTCTCTGCAATAAACTTCCTTTATCTCTCACTCTCTTTAATCTGGCAATCTCTTGTTTCTGCTTCTGCTCTCTCAATAGCTTCCTATTCTTTCTCTCCGTCTCTTTTCCCCTGGTGTGTCTGAGTCGTGAGTAGTAACAGGTGGCCCCTGACAGGAAGTGGGTTGGCTCGTGCTTCAAGTAACCCTTCATTCTTCTGGTTCTCCCAAGGCAAAATACTCCCTGCTGTGATATGGCATGTCTGTGGGCTGAATGGTTGTTGTTGCTTTTCTTCGAGCAATAAAGTCAGCAAATGTACAGCTGTTTGCATTCAATTTCACCCATTCCTCATTCTCTCTCTCTGCCTCTTTTTACCCACAAAACAAGAGTAAATGTGCCTCTGTTATGGTCTTGTTTGGGTGTTTTTTTGTTTCTTGTTTTTGGTGATATCCTGGGTTCTATAAGTGTACATTTGTTCACATTCCCATAAGATCGCTTGTCAGTTTACACCAGATTAGGGCTGCAACTAATGATTATTTTCATTATCGATTATTTTCTCGATTAATTGATTATTTGTTTCATCTATGAATGTCAGAAAATGGTGAAAAATGTGGATCACTGTGTTCCAAAGTCTAAGATGACAACATCAAATGTCTTGTTATGTCCCCATCAACAGTCCACAACTCAAAGATATTCAGTTTACTGTCATAGAAACCAGAAAATATTCACATTTGAGAAGCTGGAACCAGGGAATTTGGATTTTTTTTCTTAAAGAATGACTCCAAATGATTAGTTGATTATCAAAAAATTGGCATTAATACAATTGTTGGTTGCAGCAGAAATGTTTGTAGTGTGAGAGAGCTCTGGACAACTGAAACAGAGGAAAAGCTGACTGAGATGTGAAGAGTATGAATGTCTCTATAACATATCAAAGTGGTGCACAACTGACCAGAACCTGAAGTTAGCTTCAATTTGCAAACTTCAATCACCTCCAATTACAGCTCACATTATCCATGCCTCTCCATCCACATTCTCACTCAAATTGTGTCTTTTTTTTCTTTCTTCTTTCCATTTTCAGTGCAAATTGCACTTTATATAAACAGCACAAGTGACGAGTTGCTGTCCATGTTTGTTCTGTACAAGAACATGAGATAATTGGTACTTTCTACCAACAGAACTCCAGTGGTTACTGAACAGTAATTGAGTGTGTTGTCTGTATGATTACTCAGTCGTAAAGTTCATGTTTCTTCCTGTCAAAGACTAAAAAAATCAGTGAAAGTTGGAAACTATCTTTATGTGTGATCTATCTAGTCTTCGTAGGATTCAGGTTTGTCTCCAGTTTAAAAGTCTTGTGAGTCGTGCTACAGTTCCTGTCTTTATTCAGATGGTTCCATTAAAACTTATCTCAGATTTGCGCTCTTTCTGTTTATGGGGGTGCATGTCAGCAGAACAGAGGGCCATTCTCACTATGTGAAATTCAGACACAACTTAACATCTTTTTCATTCCCTAAAGGCAAGCTTATGCCCTCACAGCAAGGACATTAGTTTACAGATACACATTGTTATTGTTTTCCCAGCTGGGAAAAGGAGATTCTTCAGGATATTAAAACTGAGGATACTTTCTTTAGCAGACCCATAGGAACACACAGGCTTGATGCCATAGATTACTATAATGAAAGAAAGTGGTCGATTGTTGCTCTCTCTCTCTCTCATGTTCATGCTTGACCTATATGCAGTATACAGTCCTCCATTCAGTAAAATTCAAACCAGAGATCAGATTTCAGATGTCTGCACAAGCACATCAAATATAAGGAGCAGGCAGGACAGATCAATGATAAATGAAGTATTTGCAGCATAAAAGAGATGAAAATGTGCACACAATTGTGACATTATTTGTTGTCAAGATCTTACAGTAATACTCAACTGAATTCCTGCTGATTAGACAATACATGAGACTGATGTACAATATGGGCCAAATCTACAAAGAATGGATTGCTCCCGCTAATAGCACCGTGAATTGCGTAGCGTTTGCACCCGCAATCTGCTCCGTTTTAAGGTCCTATTCACAAAAGATTTTGCGCTAATGATATGCTGACACAAACACGCCCATAAGTTTTTGCAGCTGAGTGCAATTTGTCCTTGTTTTGCATCTGTTTTGAGTGAGCGGAGTGGTTTCCAGTGTTTCTGGCTTTTGTTCACATTGCAGCACAGAGATTGGTCCATAATGAAAACTGCAGAGAGCACAAAGCCTCAAATTGTGTGTCTTTGATTAGCAGAGGTGCGCACACACAAAGCTCTCCACTATAACAAACCAACTTTCATGTATTTTGCGTCTTTTACTTCTGTAGTATTTCACATCTATAACATAATCTACTGAAATGTCCATCAAAATAGGCTACAGCTATTAATGTGATTCAGGCAGCTCTGAAATATGTTAGATTAATGTCTGAATCTTACAATAATGTTGTTCAGATGTTAGTACTGACAGTACTGATGTTCTGTTTGTTTCCCACTGAAACGATAAGTACGTCTCCAAACTGAGAAAGAGGCTGTGTGCATTTACACACGCGGGCACAGCAGCCGTAACTTCATTAACACTGGATCGGTCAGGATCCGACGGTACTTAACGTTCTGTGTTCTGCTGCACATCTACACAGGTCAGCTGTTACACACAGATTCCAGGTTTATATGGTGGAGTTGTTTGTAATAAAACAGCCTTTATGGATGAATCCTGAGCTCCATCAGAGCTGTCAGGACATTTTTATTTTTAAGTAGCTGAAAGTCCGAGATAAGCCTACCACCCCATACTCACTTGATCCCCCCAAAAAGATTTTGCCCTTGAATATCATTGAATATCATTCAAGCTTCACAAGCTTGAAGATTTGAAGAGAGGGACAAAGACAGAGATAGTGAGTGAGGAGTGAGTGTGTGTGCAGTTAACACCAACTCTCTGAAGACGCTAATAACTGCGTGTGGCTATTAACGCTGGTCTCTGTGAATTAGACGTTTTTTGCAATAATGCTTATTTGCATAGAAAGGGCCCGATTTTGTCCTGAATGCATAAATATTATCTAACTTACATACATGCAAATGGCACAGGCATGCCATGACGCTATTTCCTTGGCAGCATAGTTTGCAGTGCATCTCACCCTTTGCAGATGCTTTGTGAATTACACATTAAATTTTTGTCTCATTTGCACAGGTTTAGCAGCTGCAACAGCTGCTTGGTCCTTTTGAGGATTTGGCCCTATATTCTGATGTAAACATGATATTACACTCATTATCATACATTACGTCTAACATTAAGTGTAACAGGCAACAATGCAGGATAAACAACATCTTATACCTTGTTATCAAATTCAAATTTCATTTGTCAGATTTACCCTGGCAACCAAACCTCATCTTGGTATTCTTGTTTTTCATCAAACAACCTTCTCAAGTAAACTAGAATTATTTTTGGCTCGTCTTACTCAGCAGGGAACCAACAGGTCCCTACAGGCAGATAAATCAAAATCAGCCTCTATAAAGTTTTAGATAGGCTTGCAAATGCAAATAAATTAAGCCACATTTTGAGTGAAAGTAACTCCTAACTAATCACATTTTATGCCTAAGATGAAGAAGTAGGAAATCATGATTAGTTAAAGATATTTTGTTTCTTGTGGATTTAGCCAGGTGGTGAAGGTTTGCAGATTTAATATAAGCAAAGTTAACATGAGGCTCCTGTCTCCCTGTCTCTCTCTCTCTGGGTCATGTACTAATGCAGTCTTGTCTTAAAGGGGACATATCATGCACATTTCCAGGTCTGTATTTATATATTCTGGGGCTCTACTGGGATATCTTTGCATGATTTACAGTTCACAAAAACTCCTTATTTAACTTATACTGGCTGTTTGTTCAGCCTCTGTCTGAAATAGACCGTTTTAGCTCCTGTCTCTTTAAGGCCCCCTTCCCGATGAGCTACTCTGTTCTGATTGGTTCGCTTCCAGAAGCTGCCTCTTGGCAGATTTTCTGACGGTTCTGGAGGCTACGTAAACAAACAAAAGTATTAGGATTTAGGACTTATTTTTCTTGTTCTGTACTCAAAATGGAAACTTCTCAAGTACATCTGTACATGTTGAAGCCTGAATCCAATCCGAAATATACAAATGGACAATGCAAATAACTTTAGCAACAAACGCTACAGAATGAAACAGCTGTTTGTTTGTTTGATGCCCAAACAATCGGATATCAGTTGGAGGAGGAAGTAGAGGTAACTTTGCAAATGAAGTCTTCAGAGCAGGCTGAAGCCCTGACATTTGACTTTCAGAGGAGCATCTTTACGAGGTTTGGATCTCTGACCTTGTTTAACACAGACATCTGATACAACATTCTCTCATGTTATTTTTTCTTTTATATCTTATTGCTTTTTAGTCCCATGTCATTCCAGAAAGGTTAATTTGGATACTATAAACAATAAACACCATACCAGATCCAAACTACTTTAATACATACAGTATATCATAATACACTGCCATTAAAATGTGTTCAAATCAAATTAAAGCACATCTTGACTTGCAAAATAGTTCTAATGTCACAGCACTTTTGTTTTTTTTTTTTCAGACTCAACTTGACACCAAAAGTTACCTTTTGTTTACCAAACCAGGTGCAGACGGCCAAAATGCCAGCTCTTCTTCCTATCTCTGCATTCCACACGAAAGTGATGGCTGAAAAGGTCATAAAAACACAGTGTACTTTTCACCGGATTTCTCTTGCATCAGTAAGCCTAAACAGTCCGGTCAATAAATCGGAATGACAGACTGGATCATTGGTTACTGTCTGCGGGTTCCTACCTCTCTGTTGTTTTATCCCCCCCCCCCCCCCCGAGTGTCTCTGTCATGCCCGTCTTCATCTGGACACTTTACGCAAATATTGATTCCAGCCTTCGTTAACTCAGCTGGCAGCAGAGAACACTGATGTTACCCAGAAAGCTTTTGACAGACAGTGACAAACAGGATGCGGTCAAGCTCAGCATCGGCTCAAACAAGCACAACATTTCTGCAATTTGATATAATGATTATAACATGATAAAAAAATACAGCTTTGGAAACATGAAATATCAGAAAGATATTTACTGTAGGTTACAAAAAGATGAAAGTATCAGTTACGTGATTCAGATGTGCCAGTTTTCATTTTGTCTTATCAGCTTAAGCCTTTTCTTTTTAAAATTTCCCCCCCTTGATTTTTTTCTCTTTCTGTGGAAATAGGTTATTTGGAGATAAAAGGTGTGTGTTCAGCTTCACAAAGACGGTGAGGGATGCAGGCAGGAAAGGTTTCTTCTCTTTCAGCCTTCCCTTTTGGGCATGCTGACATATCGATCCGAGTGCGTTCAAACCTGGGCAAAGGCAAAGACGTATGTGTCCGTTCAACTCGCCATGTACCCTGGTTCCCATGGCAACCTGAGGCCGTGCGTGCTCCTGTCTCCAAGCAGCCTGCAGGTTTCCATCAGTGCCTGAGGTGTGGTAATGTGGTGTGGTTTCTCTCTATCCATCTCTCCTCCTTGTCTGTGTTGTCTCCCCAAAAAAAGCAGAGCGGAGACTATTGGGAAAAACTGCAGTCACGATTTGTCTCTTTTGATTGTTAGCAGCTGCACTTCCCATGTTAAGTTAACAAACACACTGTGTTGGTGGCGGTGGTGGTGGTGGTGGGGGGGATGGAGGAAGGGGCGGGGGGATTTGTACAAGGTGACACTGCTGACTGTACATCATTTCAGCATTCGGGCCATGTTTCTTTTCCACCTCATTGGAATTTTGTCTGTGTTCAAAACATTTTTCTCTTTTTTCTGCTGGTCAAGCACAAAATAGTTTGTGACAATATTAGTTTCCTCGAGGAGCTGCTCGAAGAATGAATTGCCTGGTGGTATTCAACATTAGTCCTGTCAGTAAAAGCTGAATTCACAGTTTGACTCACATTCGTCATAAATGTTCGCTCAGATAAATGAGATAACAGACCTCAAATGGAGCACTTCCACTATTCCACTGCAAACCTACGCAAAACAACATTAAGGTAATGTGACGTGACTGAACAACTTTGGTTTCTGTTATTGGTGGGTATAATTAACTCATCTCACCTGGGGGTGCAGGCACCGTGAATTAATCACAAGAAATGGGGGTGCCATGATGCATTTGGTGCCAGAGAAGAACAGAATTGCATGAGCCTTAAGCTGAAAGCAATAAACTACGACAATTTACTGTATTGGTTTATTCTTGTGATGTGCGGTAGCTCTGACCATCATTTGGGTACATAGTAGATAGAGCGGCATAGAGAGGACAAATAGCGAAGCAAATTTCAGGTTGGCTCTGTAAAAAAGCTAGAAAAGCTAGTACACCAAGCTACACTACCAATTTTTGCCTAGCCATGAAATCAATACTCTGAACACAACTACACACATGGCCCCATAGGTTCGCTTCACACTTTCCTCGTAAAAGATTTTCAGCATATCAGTGAGTGCAGTATAAAAGAAAATGGTTCGGAGCACAGTCTGGGTCATCTTTGTCCGAGCACAAAAGTGCTTTTAAGAAAAGGCAACAATTTTATGTGGATTCAGTAAAACATCTGTCATCTTTGGAAATGGAAATGCTGTAAAAAGAATCATGGACAGGGAAGCCAACTGTAAAAATGAAACCTTCATTATTTCATTGCAATTAAAGTTGGCAGCACAGGTGGCATACACCTGTGAAAATATAATTATTTTTCTCAAATACTGTACAAAATCTGCATAAATACATGTATGAATGTAATACTTTTCCCCCAAAGAAATCTAAACTGAGTTCTCTATCTTTAAATGTTACTTGATTTACGTTTATGACACAGGGAAGTAGAGTAAATTACAACCAGGAAAGGTAGGTAAATGTACTAGAAAGTTACATATAGTAAAAAGATTGAATCCTGACATTGCCTTCAAAAGATAAACTGCACTGAGAGGTAAGAAAGTACATCAAGTAGTGATTTTTATGTGCCTTCTTTATGACTACTCTGATTTGAGTCTTTTTTCTTTTTTTTCTGCAAGCATAGGAGATCTTTGAGGCTTTATGCTTTGACAAATGCTATAAATGCTCTCACTTTTTAAGTTTTCATCTTTCTTACTCCAAATCAACATAATGTTAGACTACATCTTAAAGGATAAGACTGGTGACTTTCCATATCTTTCTTATGGTCACCCGAACCAGCAGAACCAACAATGAACTCATCATACTTACTTACTTTTGCACTGGGTGATATGATCCTTCATTATAAAGAGTTTGGGCACAGTAGATTGTTTAGAAATGGCTCCAAAGAGTAATGATTTTCAGTCTCAGGAGAGTAGTTCCATTTATGGCAGAAACCACCGTGCATGTTCAGGAACATGGGTCCGTTTGTACTAAAGTTCTTTGAGAAATAAACAATGTAGGACACAGAGGAATAATATTTATCAGGCTTTGGATGCACACACAATTCTTGTAAGACTCAATGGTCATCACTGGTTTAGCTCTACACATGAGATTTGTTGACAATAAGGAAAATATAGAAAATCGCCAGCTATATCCTTTAAGATTTGGAAGAGCTGTTGTAGATTTGGATGCCCTCTTGTACCCCAACTGTGACATTCAGTCTCAATTTTTCCTTTTTTAGTGTTTAGTTTTATTTATAGTGTACTATTCCTACATTATTATCCCTGTTCCTTTATATACAGTATACATATACATACCCTTTATTTACCAAAAAAGTTCTTAACAGAAAAAATAAATGTGCAGTATGTTATACTATAGTGATGTTACTTATGTTTGGAGTCCATTAGAGCCCAGAGGTCTTACTGCTGGCTGGTGTCTCTCTGAGTTTCCAAACAAACATTTCTGCAGCAGACTTCTTAAACATGTCAGTACTTCAAACTCATGTTCATAAACAACTGTGATAAAATTAGAAAAAAATGCTAAGTATCAAAGTGATAAAATAGTATTAAAGGACAGATTCACAATTTTTCAAGTTTGTCTTGTAACTGTAGTTAGATGCCAATACTGAATCACTGAAAGAGGTTTTCTCGCTGTAATCATTCCTCCTGTTAATAGTGACCATTAGAGGATCCCTTCCTAATGTGCTTTTAATGTAAGTGGCAGGGGAAAAAATCCACAGGCATCACTTTGTGCAAAAATGTTCACATTTTTTGAAGCTTAAATTAGGCTTCAGCTGTCCAAATTAGTCAAATCAAGTATCTTCCCAAGTTACAGCCTTTTTAGTAGAACATTTCCTCTTTGAGCTTCCCTGTTGAGCTGCCGTAGAAGCTGATGTAGACTTCATAATAGAGGCTCACACACTGAATATACGACAGAAATTGCTAAGCCTTAAAGAGAGATTAATTCTGCCAAGCTCCAAATTCAGTGACAGAAAACAGTGGTGCCAGCCACATATACAATTTATAGGTATATGTAATTTCAACCCTTACCTCAGCTTCCTTTGATATTGTAAACAACAAGAGCAGTCAGATTTTTCCATTACCTCTTTCTAAACATATATGATATCTGGTTTATTATTTATAATACTGTCTTCTGAGGAGTTCTGGGTGACTAAACTGATGGAGAAGGCCTGGATCTCTGTCTGTTTGTCTGCCTTTTGCTTTCCTTTGAAAGGGAGGTGGGGTAGGGGTATCTTTAAGATCCAATGTTTGTATATTTTTATGCAGCACCATTTCTCTCCGCCAGATAATGACATGCTCTATTATTCCTGCACATTCATTCGCTAAGGTGAAATTTGATTCCTTTTATAGGTATTGATTGCATTGTATTACCAAAAACTGCATGCGAATAAATGTCAATATAACCATATCGCGTGGCCAAAGTTCGATCCATTAATACCCCTAATTAAACCGAATGAATGAGAAATGACAGCCTCTAGACATAAATTGACCATGATATCAATATTTCAATTTTGCAGCGATCCATGCAAATCACAGTGGTTCATGGTTTAACAAGACTAGGTCAAAACCTCATATATGGCTGGACTGTGTATGAAACGCTAGACAGCGTTGCCTGGTTACCATCAGACATGGAGACTGCAGTATTTTTGAGATGTTTGTTTATATGTAAGTTTAAGTAGATTTATTTATGTCACTTTTCATACAGTAGTTGTAACTCAAGGTGCTGCACACATAAGAAAAACATTAAAAATACTTAAAATACTTTGCCCCAGATTTTGGGTATAGACTTTATGGTGCTGTTGACAGAAGGCTTTGATTAAGTGACATTAACAGTCCTATAGCAAAAATTACAACAGCTTAATCTCTGCCATTGCTGCTTGCTGTCAGTTGGTTCAAAATGCATTCTGGGATACTTAGCTTCGGCCAACTTCGGCCGACCAATGGCATAACTTCATCACTCAGTCAGTTAGTGAGTCAGTGACAGACTTTCCTGTATGTATGGCTGGCCCTGCTGTGGCAGTCCAGCCAAAAATAGACACTGAGAAAAGTGAATGGAGGAGCTATGTTAGACTCTGCATGCAGCCCGCATTGAAATGAGTATTTTCAATCAGAGGGTGGGCCATCTGCCATGTAATGTGGACTCCAGCTGCTTGGGGCCCGAGATTCCCCTATACTTACTCTTTCAACGGGTGACATTGAGCTCCCACCATGAGTCATCCTGGAAGACAACATAAAGACAGCATAAAGTAAACATCACTCTGGCTAGTCAATCAGCTTTTTCTCCCCGGTCCAATCAATTGAGTGAAAATAGATTGAGGTTGGCTTTGTGTGGCACAACAGATGAGAGCGCACTTAACTACAGGATAAAAATGGGTACCATTTCCATCCACGTCTCTGCAAATGTACATCAAGAGGGGTATATTCAGTTTTGGTAACATTTGACAAGCGCAGTGTGCTTTTAGAGTCCATTCTCCTGCACTCCTGCTCTCTTAAAGGGATAGCTCAGATTTTTTGAGGTGGGGTTGTATGAGGTATTCGGTGTATTACCTGCAGTATATTTGTGTTGGTACCCCCCAGTTTGGAGAAGCAGGCAGGAGTACCGGCACGGAAGCTAAGCAATGTGTTGCTGTAGACGGGGCCAACAGCAAAACATGTTTTAGCCAACTAAATAAAGGCCCACCTAAAAATCAGTTTAAGTGTATGCTATATTTAGAATATTTTCACCGGTTTACCTTGCTGTCAGACAGCACTTTCTGTTGGCACTACATTTTCTCAACCATAGAACCATTCCTCTGTATTCCTACACATGCTGCGCACTGTATTACACTACAGCAGCACCATCTGACCCGAACAGCTGATCTGTGGTGTGTACTTAGCATGGGAGACAGGACATGACTGTTTCCAACCCATGTCAGTTTCTCTTCAACATGAGGGTGATATTTTCCTCACATTAGTTAAGCAGTTTAATTTATCTAAACTTAAAGACCTCCTCTGATTTTACACATTAAAGTCTGTTTACAGGTCTTACAAGTGTGAAAAATAGTAGTAAAATGCCTTTTGTAGTTCCAGAGGGAGTTGTGCAAAGTTTGATTAAAAAAAAAAAATGCTCAGATCATTTGCATAAACTTTATCAAATGATGTCATCTGGGCCAGTGCCAGTTGGGGTGGAAGACTACAAATCTGAAAATGAAAAAATCTGGGGGTGTGGAGATAGAAAGTCGTTACCACACCCGCTCCACATCTCTGCTTGAGGCCAGAGGCTCATGGCTACATTAGCCACTGCTAGCATAACACACACAAATCTGAATCAAGTTAGTAGGTAATGCTTGAGTCAGATTTTGACAAGAAAGAGGAACTCATGTAATACAAAAAAAGACAAATTGATTGCATTCATTTTGATCCTTGCTTTATGTAAACTGTCCATTGTGAATATGACAGTGTTATGGGAAATGAATTCTAAATTGGTGGAGTACTCTTTTAATGATAAATTAACTATAGATGTGGCAGATCAAGAAATGTTCCCTGTAAGATTTTAAGAATATCACTTTAAGCTCCTCCTTACTATCTTTCTACTACAGTAAAAAAAAAACATTTGCTCTTTGCTCCAGCATTAGAGTCTTGTACTTCTAACAGAAAAAAACAGTTTTCTATGAATTCTGAGTAGTATTAGTGTCATAGTACAAAGTAACAGCTTGGCATTCTGTAGGTTCACTGATGGCTGTCTTGGAGATTAACTACATCAGTAAACCTTAATACCAAACAGGTAAAACCCAAGACCATGAAATAGGATTGTAGCAGATAAAAACTGCACACACAACAGTCACTTCCTCAACTAGAAGTACATATTTGTGAGATATTGCATTACTGTCAACAATATTTGAAAACAAATGTAAAATATGACTTAACCATCATTATAAATTTCAATATTATGATTGAATTTCAGTCATTGTAATTTAAAGGAGCAGTGTGTAGGATTTAGTGGCATCTAGTGGTGAGGTTGCAGATTGCAACCAATTGATATCCCTCCCCTTCCCCTTCCAAGCATGTAGGAGAAACAACGGCGGCTGCAAAAAACTCAAAATGCCCTCTCAAGAGCAAGTGTTTGGTTTGTCCATACTGGACTACTGTAGAAACATGGCAGTGCAACATGGTGGGCTCTGTGTATGAGGCTCATTCTAACGTAACAAAAACACAGCAATTCTTATTTTCAGGTGATTATAGACTAATTAAAACACACTTATGAATATTATATTCCATTTCTGCCAAGTCCGTTCTGCTAGATGCCACTAAATTCTACACACTGCACCTTTAGATTTGTCTTTCACTTGATAGTATGTAATTGGTAAAATTACAAGTTGACATCTTTGTTTTATATCTCAGTTCTCTGTTCTCCAACTTGGTCTGATATGAAACATGCATCAAAGCCTCAGTATGCTTCAAACAAGGTGCTTGTTGAATTCTCCCATAGCATCTGAAAACCTTACTCCTACACACTTCCTGTAGGTATGGGGCAGGCTGTGTCTGACAATTTTTTCAACTTTCCGAAACTGATAATTCTGCAGCGAAGTCTGCAGGTTCTCTCTTTTCATTCTTCTCTGAAATACCTCTGTCACTTTGTGTGTACAGCTGAGTGCAAAGCAAAAAAGGTGGATGGTGTGCACATCCAACCCTAGTTGGGTACAGGTGAGCAAAAACAGCAACAAGGAAAGAGAGAGGCTGTCCACACACTGAAATTTGCAAGTTCCCAAGTATTTATTGCAACATTTCAACTTGGAAGGTCTTTGTCAGTCAAACATACATGTGAACAAGAAACAAGCTACAAATACAAACAAAAAAAATGACAGCTTTACTTACAATAAGGAGATCACATGATTCAAAGTAACACCCTTATCAATACACAGAGAAAAACACAATGCAGCCCATGAGGGACATGTAAAACACTTGAAAAAACATTGTTATTATTAAACACAAAAGAGAACAGTGTGTACATTGTGCAGAATATGCATAAGAAGAAACATATCCATATTAGCTCTATTTTATTTTGCATCATGTGATATCATAAATGTAGTTGGAGCTGTCATTTTTTTGCCAGTGTATAGCTTGTTTCTTGTTGTTCAAATGAATGTTTGCCTGACAAAGACCTTGTAGTTTGAAATGGTGCAATACATACTTGGGAGCCTGCAAATTTCAGTGTGTTGTCAGCCTTTCCTTTTCCTTGTACAACCGAGTGCAATACCAAGAATGCCTTCAAGGAGAGAATGTTTAAAAGTGTGCACTGTTATCTACATTTGAACAAATACTGTGTTTCACCCTTCTCTGTTTGCATGCTTTTCATCCTGCTGTTAAGTGTGGCCATTTGGAACAGCCACAAACACTTTTGCCTTTAAATGTGTTTGGATGATACAAACCAGTCTGTTTCAAGCCTGCCCCTGGTCAATGGTCAGTCACATGATCTTTTTTACCATCACTTTTTGTACCTGAGACATCAGAACTCCATGGAGCTGTTGCTTCCCCCTTACTGTGCAGTCCACCTTTTTTATGAGAATCTATTTTGCGGGTGCCATGTTTTGAGTTCATCCAAGCCTCATCAGCTATGAACTACTAATTGAAGGTCATGGTCCATGCCATAAAGGACAACATCATCAGCAAATAATAAACATCATCCTAATGTCACTAGCACTCCAGGCCTCAACTGCACATTAATATCCTGTCCACAATTACCAATAACAGCTGAGGTGAGGACAGGAGATGTTTCCCTAACTTAACTTTAGTCTACATTTCATGTTCAATCAATGACAGACAGGAGGACTCATAAACTTCTCCTACCAGTAACACATACGTGAGGTTTGAAAGGGTGTCAAAGACTGATTAATTGCAAACTCGAAATGCCCATGGGTGTGATAGGCAGATTTGCATGAAGGCGCATGCAAAAACCCCAACCATTTTTCTTATTAAATAGGTACAAATTAGTGTCAGTCCTGTGTCCCATCTGCTCTGTGAATGTTATGAACTACACACCATCATTTGGGGAGCTAACAACATCCAGCACAACATATTAGGAAAAGGTAAGACCCAATCTTGCAGAGTTGATTGATATTATCTCCATTGCACCAAGTCATGCTCTCCTCAATTCAATAAGAAAAGCCACCCGAGTCACCTTCATGACAAATTTACATGATACTGTGAATCAATAGGAAGGGGAAATGGATAGAAAGGGGAATATCAGCGGACACATCCAGAGTTTCTGTCTTCTTTTCCCCTGGTTTGTAATTGGGAGACTTGGCTAATTAAAATAGAGTTCCCAGGCAGTCGATGACGGCTGTTGCTGCTGCAGTTCTCCCCTTCAGATGTTCAATGAAGAGGAAGGGGTATTAGAGCCATAAGGAATGACACAAAGCTTGCTATTCACACATAATTGCTCACCCAGGGAGGATGCAGTGAGGCTGGTGGCCTGACGAACGCCCGAGGTGTCAGTTCCTGTCAAGATGATGAAGCTCTCTAATGCCCTCCAGCCCTGCTCTGAGACCCCGGTGCGGTCCAAATGGGACGTCAATTTTAACTTTATAAATCCAAAATTGATGAAATATGAGGTGGCTGAAGCTTCAGACTAAGCCTTAGTTAGATTTCCTGTGCAGAGGCCCTTAACTGGGGCTTGCCTCAGCTGAGCTGTGGATTTAATTTATGGAGCCAATAAATCTGGGAGTCTCTGGAAAAGGAGGTTTTTTGTTTGAAACAATCATCCAATGTTTAGAAGCATCTTTTAGAGCTTCGTGTTTCAACACACTCAATCTGTGAACTGCCACGTAAATCATGGGTGCTTAAATTATAGGAGTAACATTGCTTTTTGGATCACATCCAAGTTCGTATTGGAGGTCCTGTTATATTTGGTTCCCTGAACCCCCTTGGAAAATGACACAATATACTATAACTACATATAAATGCCAAAGCAGATTCTGACTGACTTTTTGAATGCATGCTAGTAGAGGGATAGCTGACTGCTTAAGACACTAAATTAAATGTCAAATTTGACCCATTTTTACATTTCAGAGAAGTAAAAATACACTGAACCCTTTTAGGCTGAAATCTTATGACTTTTCCTAGAATGACCCAGAATATACCAAACACTGGTACATATTTTTGTACATAGAGTGTTCCAGGTTATAATTGACCTGCTATTTATTCAGAAATTTAAAAATATCTGACTGATGATATATTTATGAATGAAAAATAGATTTGTGGTTCAGAAGTTTGGTATAGAGACTAATTAAGAAGAAATACTGTCAGAATATGAACAGTATGTAAGGGTTCCTCACAGGAATTCAATGGTTCATTTTTTGTCTAAATTTTTAAAGAAATACATAAAATAACTCTACTTGCAAGCAGGTATACCATGATACAAGCACTCGACACAATGACTTGGAGTGACCAGAGAGCCAAACTACTAACCAAGAAAACAACTAAAACTATCAAGGCAACATCAAAGAAGAAAAAATTACACTGTCATCAGTGCATGAAGGAGCTTGTTAAACTGAATTTAGAGCCTTCTGATTCTGAAGCAGGAATCAAATTGTATAATCTCAACCTTAAAATGTCCCAGTCTATCAAATGTTGGACAATGGGAAACAAAATGAGAATCAGGCACAACAGTTTGTAAATGTATCCTGTGTTATGTACGTCATAGTGGAAGACCAGTAATTCTGCATCTAGAGAACCTCTGGAGGCCCTGAGCATGTCATAATTTTTTTTTTTTTTGTAGTTTCACAATGTCTACTTTACGGCTCCCTGTCGCTTCCAACACCACACTTGTTGACATTCTTAATCCTCTTCTTACCCAATCACCTTGCACATCTACAAAGTAAACCCTGAGCTTGGTCAGATGTCAGCTTGTCATCTGACATGTCTCTCGGCCAAGTTATGCAAGGACCATAATCACATAAACTGACACAGAGACCATCTCAAAAGACATTCAGTTCGAGTTGTCGGAGCTCACCTGAACACACAAAGTTTTTAACCAGCGTAAACAGGTTCGAACACATCACCCTGGTTTTAGCCTCTTTACACTGGCTTCCAGTATGTTTTAGAATTGATTTCAAGGTTCTTTTTATTACTTACGGGGCACTAAATGACCTGACTCCTCGATATATCTCAGAGCTTTTCTCCCTGTACGACCCTGCTCACACTTTGAGATCCTCGGGCAGGGGCCTTCTATCTGTTCCAGACCCTCGGCTGAAGACTAAGGGGGACTGAGCTTTTGAAATAAGAGCCCAGACACTCTGGAACTCTCTGCCAGAGGAAATAAGGCAGGCTGAGTCAGTGGTTTCTTTTAAATCTAAGCTCAAAAAGTACTTTTCACCTGATTTTAGTTTTTTATTCTGTTTTATAGGTTTTATTATCTTAATTATTATGTTGCTGTCTTAGTACTTTCATTCTGTTATTGCTTTGTGTGTTTGTTTTTATGTGAAGCACTTTGCAACTTTGTTTTGATCTGTGCTATATAAACAAAGATATTATTATTATTATTATTATTATTATTATTATTATTATTATTATTATTACTACTACTACTACTACTACTACTACTACTTACATTTACTTATTTTTTCAGGGGGAGTCATATCAGTAATGAATTGTGATTTTGGCCGTCTAGGGGGCGGCGTTCACTTGGCAGCAGAAAGAGAATTCAAAACTATTTCAAAAGAAATGCCCCAATTAATATTACACTACATACCTACATATGCCTTGATTCTGGGAATGCACTAATTGGGCTTTCTAGCCGGCTCTCAGTGAACAACTTACTTATTCTTCAAAACAATTAACTGTTGACTAAACAAAAAGGCACACATTTACCTTCATAATTCTTCTTCTTCGGCTCCATTTATTCTAAACTGTACATCTTTTTTCCTCACTTTCACTAAATGCTTCTTGTTAGTCTATCTCTTCTTGGCTGAGTGATTGCAAAGCCCTCTTGGGTGCAATTCTGTGCTTGTACCATGTCCATAGAGCACTATTTCATCAATACTTGGGGGATATTATTTCATATTCCGCATTAAAGGGCAAAGAATTGACTGGATGCACAGAAGTGCAGGAAGAAACTGTCTTGAAATGTAATTATAAACAAAATTGCACTTTGCCAGTCTCAGCCAACTGTCTCCCTATCTGATATTGCTTATGCCTGCCTATAGTGATGTATAATGATTAGGTTTACAGTACAGTGTAGTAATGGCCTTTTACTTTACTTCCCTTTCTATTGGCAGTGCTTGCCACAATCTCTTTAAATCAACAGGGGACTGATTACAGTTCCAGTACATGCTCCTTATTCAGAGTTCTCTGACATACACATCATCAGAAGTACCCAGCTCCCCACAGGGGTGCATTAAAATTAGAAAACAGACAGGAAGATGGACTAGCAAGGCCCAGAAATAACCTCAGACGACATGGATTCACATCTGGTACAGAAGAAGCCGGCCACATTTCCTCTGGAGGGGAGAAAAGAGAGCGGATTAGAGTTTGAGTGATGTTGGAGCTGTAAGATAAATCAAATCTGACCGAGGGAGTCGCTTGAATAAGGTGACAAATGACCCACCATGACAGACAGGGCAGTATTTAAATCTCCTTTAGTTAATATATCCAAGACCTAAGCGCAACCCTTGGAAATCCGTTATTATTGTCACTGCACCAGACATGCCTGGCGACAAAAGGATTTAAAGAGTTAAAAGCCTGGAGAAAACGTTTATAAACCAGCACTGAAGTCATACAAGGGAAATAATGAACAGATGTAATAGCGTAATTGTACACCAGGGTCCCTAAGACAGAGTTGTCTCAGGTCATTTAGCAGACAAGCGCTGGCCTGTATAAGCCTTGCCTGTGTCCATGTGAGGAGATGCCAGTGGCCCAGTATGTCCTGACATGATTAAAGAAAAGACCTCACAGAGAAACATCTGTTTGGCCAGCAGACATGTTGTCACCCAGATGAGGTCGAAGGAAGGATTCTCAAGAGATTAGCATCTGGGATTTTAATTTAGAGAATCTCCTCCTCCTCGCTCGTTCCCTCAGTTCAGCTCATCCTCTCTTTTAAAATCTGCTCTCTCTTCCGTTCCCTTCTAATATGACAGTTTATTTTTAATATTTCCCTCTTGTTAAGTCATTATTTAACGTTAAAGCGACACTTATTACAGTGTGTTTAACCAATTTTGAGTGTTACAGTTGATGATAAAAATATAAATGATGATGATGACAACAACAGCAACACAGATGGTGGCGATAATCACTATGTTTGTGGTACCATTAAAGGGTTATTTAGAGACAAGAACAGGCAAAATGTAATCTGTGTTTTACTCAAAGGGGAAAATCTAATGAGAAAATGGGACTTATTACTGGGGGAATGAGATGTGGTAATTACATTAAAACTGATAACAACTCTTTATGCATCAAGCTCCTATCCACTAAAATATAATGGTAATACTCCTTGGAGATTAATGCTAGGCAAGATTTGAAGTGCCATATGATTGATGGGATCATTAGCTCAGCTTTCACATAATACATCTTTTAGAGTTTTTCAAGATTCTCAAAAATGCTTAAATGGTTATACAAATGAAGATAGTATAACTTTAACATAATAAAGATGAAATTTGATGTTAGTTGAGGGGTTGGGGGGTAGAAAGGATTCCTGCGCAGGGTCAAGGAGGTTCAAAAAGGTGTTCCTCAGGGCAGTGATGAAAAGTAAGTACATTTGCTGAAATTTTTAGGTACTTGAACTTTACTTGAGTATTTCCATTTCATGCCACTTTATACTGTACTTCCACTTCACTACATTTCAGAGGGAAATATTGAACTTTCTATTCCACTACATTTATTTGACAGCTTTAGTTACTTTTCAGATGAAGATTTGACACAATGGATAATACAACAAGCTCTTAAAATACAACACATTGTTACAGATGCAACCAGTGGTTTCCAACCTTTTTGGCTTTTGACGTCTTACAAAAAGCAGTGTGTAGTCGGGGTCACATTTCAGATGTCTAGGAGTTGTTAACAGTTCCACTAAATAGTGATTTTTCCCTCTAAACTTCTCACATGGTTTTATTTAAATAAATGTTCAAATGATCCAATATTTCACCAAAAATCAAAGGTTAGAGAAAAAGTCCAAAAACTGAAAACAGATTATTTGTGTATCAGAACTTTGTTTTTTCTTCTTTCCTCTCTCATTAATCATCTCACGACTCCTCAAATATATCTAGTGACCTTTTGATCAGTATTAATAATCTAATGATGTTATATATGATAACATATCAGTCAGAGGCACAAAATGAGTATTTATTAGTTTAATACCTTAAATACATTTTGCTGCATTTATAGTATTTTTACATTGCTGCATTGTCACTTTTACTGAAGGATCTGAGGATTCTTCCACCACTGCGTCAGGCTGAGTTAAGTTATTAACTATAGAAAAAACCCAAGTCCAAGTGATTTTGATCTGAATAAAGAGCTAAACATCCATCAATAAAGGCTTTATATAGCTGTGTTTCAAGTGAAATTTCTGTAAACGCTAAAGTCTGAATGTATTAGTATCCATTCAATAAAAGCTTTTTAAGCTTTTTTTATTTGCATCAGACAACCTCCTATTTTTGTGTGTCTATTGCTATGATATAACCTGTATTTGACATTCATTTATCTAACAGCACTCACATGACACAGTGGTGAGGCCCCGTCATGCCACCAGCAGCATTTGCCTGTCAGATTCCATAATTGCAAATTGATAACTTGACAGACGGTGTAATTACTTGTTAACAAGAATAGGGGAGGGGGCTATCTGACTATCTGGCAAACACACTTGTCCTTATCCTGCGAGATGAGCGACACACAATGACCTCTGTTCTGATCAGTTGCTGTGGTAACGCAGGTAATTTGCATGGTCTCGGCTCATTTTTCTCTCTTTTCCCGTCTATATATTTGGTGTGGCTTGGGTGGTAACTGCTTAGGCATATCTGTAGTTTTCAATCAATTTCCTGTTAATGAAGTCTGTGTGTTTGCGTAGGTGTCACTTATTTTTCATTATATGTTATTTATTATTGGTAATGCTAAAATCACAGGATAATAAAACATGTTTGAAATGAAGAAAATACTAAATTGGCCTGAATATAAGATGACACTGATTATAAGACAACCCCACATCCCCATTTCAACATCTGTTTATGGAAAAATACATTTAAAGACAAGAAACACCTTTTAAGACAAATTTACAGCTAATTTTTCATTTTGTTTATCAGTCACATACTCACAAACCCTCATATCAGGCTCTTTAAAGGTTCAATAATGGTTTTCTTTAGCTGTTTAGCATCTTGATCCCTGATGTGTCTGTAGAAATGTATTTCCTCCATGGCAGTGAAACATGCTACATGAGCTGTGCTTTGACCTATGCTAACTAAACGTTTAGAGGGCTGACAAGGCTCACTATATAAAAAAAAAAAAAAATCACTAGCCTAGCAACATTAAGGCTATAAACAAACCATAACGCAACACACTGTAGGAGCTGGTATCCATGGCTGGTGAGCTCTCCTGAGCTGATTACGTAGTCCTCAATATGACCCCTAATTTGAAATGTTATTTCCAATTAAAATATTGTTTTGTTTTTGGACTATGTTACAGCTGTATGTGTTGCCTGTGTTTTTTGTCCTTTTTCTCTCCTGTCTCTTGCTCTGCCCAGGTCATCTACACTTAATTAGTCCACAATGAGGTGCACCTGGCCAGGGAGGAAAGGTTAAATGCTCCAGGTTACTGGTGCAGAGAGAAAGCCTTGTTGTTTGTGGACTGCTGGTCTTGCCTCTTAGCCTGGGATTTTATGTTATTTAGTTTTTCTGTTGTATTTTGATTGTTTATAGTTGTCATATAGTGTCTTGGTTGCTTTGTATGTTTTGTTAATAAATCCCATGGTTTCAAGACTGAACAAAGACTGATCCAAGACAGTAAAGTTGCAGGCTTTAAAGATCCAGTGTGTAGAATTTAGTGGCATCTAGCGGTGAAGTTGCAGATTGCAACCAACTGAATACCTCTCCCCTCACCCTCCCCTTCCAAATATGTAGGAGGTGGCCACGAAAAAAAACACAAAAATCCCTCTCTAGAGCCAGCGTTTGATTTCTCTGTTTTGGGCTACTGTAGAAACATGGCGGTGCAACATGGTTGCCTCCGTGGAGGAGGACCTGCTCTCTATGTAGATACAAAGGGCTCATTCTAAGGTAACGAAAACACAATGATTCTTATTTTCTTGGGATCATACACTAAAACATACTTATGAATATTATATGGCATTTCTGCCAAGTCTGTTCAGCTAAATGCTACTAAATTCTACACACTGGACCTTTAAAACCAAAACAATGAGCTGGAATATGCTGAAAAGCTCAGTAGAACTGAGGGAAACTGAAGAATTGGGTGATATGTCTCTGTTGGTTTGTCATTATGAACAACCCCTTTCATATTACACATTGTCATTTGAAAAGTTGTTATATAAAGATATTAATCAGTGCAACCTAAATGAAATATTCCATAAATGTTTTCCTACAAGCAATGAAATGGACAGTTCTTCATATGAAAATGCCACAGATTATTTCCTCTAAAGTCAAACTATCACAGTAATTTTTTCAGAGCAGATTGGGGCTGGTGTGCCAGGTTGAGTTTCTAGCTTTAGGCACGGCAAATATTCAGGATTAGGATCAGCACTCATGTGCCCGTTAAGAATGATTGCGTTCAGGAAAGGCGCTTTGGTTTATTGAACACAGGGATTTATCTGATCCTCTCAGGCAGCTCAGATCGTTTAATGCTGCCTGGCTTTCCCCCAAATGAATTCCTGTGATTAGACATGGCACAGCCCAGCCTATCAACTCCAATAAAAAGGGAAAGGAAAAGAGTGAGGTTTATATAAGTTGAAATTGTTATTGTGTCATATTTTATTATTGAGAGTGAACAGGATGAGCAGCAAAACAACATGGCCTTGTGGTAGGTGATTTTTTCCAATCATCTCAGTGGATATGTACCAAACCCTGAAGTGAGAAGATATTTTTTAAGACGGTCTTTTTCTTTTTGAAAGCCAAGGGTTACCACATAGTCTACACAAAATTATCATACTATAGACTAATATTCAGTAATCAGATCGACTGCATCTATAACTGATCATCACACAAGGTACAGTCAGACAACATGCTAAAAGGCAATAAAATATATTTTGCGTCAGATAGTTCTGGCCTCCACGCCGTCCATTAATTCCTGATAATGGACACCTTGTTGGGCATTATCCCTTACATATGAAAGCGACTGTTTCTATTTATGCATTCTTTTTATGCATTCCTAACCCAACACTGATCAAAACATCTCTGTGGGAACTTATGTAGATGAATTCCTCTCTGCTTCCAAAACATCCCACAGAGTGCAACTGTTTTCCCCTGACAATCAGGCTTATTGATCTTGATAACATCTGCCTCCTTGAATCCAGAGTTTTACATTGTTAGTGGACAGAATGGCCTTTTAATATATATTTTTTTTAATTCCTCCCAATACAGCTTCAAACAGCCCCCCACCCCACCACCCCATCCCCACCCCCCACCCCTTTAATCCAGTTTTCAGCCTCCATTAGTCTCATCTTCTATCTCTCATCTTCTGAAACGACCATGTAGCTAACAAAGATGCAAGAACATTCCCATCTCTTAATGAGCACATAATTTGTTTTTTTTTCTTTTTTAAAGCATACCTCATTTCTTTGATAAGAGCATTAGTAAATCCAAAATTCAAAGACCCTGAAAACATATTTTCTCAATCAGCTTCATATTATCAGCAATAGGTTCTTACATAAAAACACTTTATTTTACCCAAATTAGAACAGTTTTGGTAATTTCTCTTAAGATATTTCTGTTTTTGTGTTTTTTGTCTGTGTTCATCTCATTAAATTGAAGTGGTTTGAGCTCAGTTGAGAAAAAAGTGATGTCACAAGTTTCTGTGCACCAATCAGAATTAAGGGATCTTACGACAGTTATGTTGCCAGGAAGATGCCACCGTCAATCATACTTTATCTTTTTATTTGACTATTAAACACTTAAAAAATAATACTTAAGCATGCTTTTTTCTGAATTTTAACTTTGACCGTTGCTGATTTAGTCGGGAATATTTAATGTTATGGAGAAATATCTAAGATTTGAAGACACGTTTTAAGATAAACATAGGATTGTGTTTTTTAATCACATTGGCACTGTCGGCAGATGTTCCTCCACTTATAAGGTTGCTGCCAAATCTGCTATTAAAGTGAGAAATATGAAATTTCCCTAAGCTTTGAAGTTGCATCCAGCAACATTTAAGTCTGCAAGTTTAATAAGTTGTTTCTGGTGTTAAAATGGGGAATTTTTTATTATTTTTTTGTATCCCCACACACCTGCCGCTTTAAAACAATCTTTGAAATCCCCACATGAACCAGGCCAAAGTCAGAAAATGTGGAAGATCAATTACAGCATGCTGATTATGGTATGTTTACACAGAGCACTTTCATAGTTGTATTCAGTCATAGCTTAGCAGTGGCGGTGCAGGGGATAATGTTTGGATTAGTGTGAGATTCAAAGCTGCTGCTGCAGATCAATGTGGCAATGTCACCCCATGAAAAAAAAGCTTTCCATTAATTATCGTCATGTAGTCATAGTACGAAACGGTGAAAGAGAAAGAGTTTAAAGCCTAAATCAAGACACAACTCGACATTCTGATGACTGAAAAAGCTGTTTGCTTATAGGTGCTTATATTCATATAATATGTCATGCAGAACGAGATTATTCTCCACTAGATTTATAACGGTGGTGTACGGCATCAAGCAGAGCCCCGTTGAATCAACCATTAAAGGTTTTATTGGACAATCAGCATGGAGATTCACAAACTGCATTCCACAGGAGACTGCGTTTTACAAAATGTTCATGCTCAAATACAAGGTCAATATCGACTAGTAATTCCCAGCACAGGCATGACCCTGAAAATCATTTTAATCACAATGTGTTACAAAGACTTTCTCTTAGAGGTTATAAAAAATAGACCTAAAAAAATGTTCTCCAAGACAAATCTCAGTGCTGATTCGAGGAGAATGGACAAAAAGGAAATTCAAACCACTATCTTGTGTTTCTATCTCCCTTAATAAGACACATTGTCTCCACGGTTATTATGAGACAGATTTAAAAGGTGAATGTTTTGTGTGCGAGGCATCCATGATACGCCTGAGAGCAATCTCATTGTCTTGCTTGGCTAGCGTGAATGTTGAGCTAACACCAGGGCTGTAATCTATCACCACAGAGATTGCACTTGTTCCAGCATTGTTTTACAAGCTGCTGAGGACTAGGGCAGATAAGCTTTATCCTGCCCTCACTTTCTGTGTGAGCCTTTGAAATCCATCTGTCAATAAGATAGAAACAGTGTGGAATGGAATAGCATGGCTTGGTTCAACGGCCAGTGTTGCTTATGGGTTTGGTGGAAAGCACATTTAAAGTGAAAAGATCTGCTCTGGAGATGTATTTGCACTTGAACCCAAGGATGGGAGATTTTTCTGGACCAAAATACGATCTGTTCTTTTCTCTTTTTTTTGCAAATGTTATATTTTTGAAATATATCAACCAAAATGCTTTTATTCAAAATGTTTCTCGTAAAAATTACAATTTTATTCTTATAATGTGAGGACTGGTTTCTCATGAAACTACAACCTTATTCTGTTTTTCTCTCTCTCTTTTTTAAAATATCACAACTTTCAAAACTTGAGCGCTATAACTGGATGCTGTTTTAGAAACATTTCTTGGGGATTTCCCTCTTAAGCTCTGATTCAATCCTCATCAGTCTCTCTACACCGAGACATTAAACTTGTAATACTTGTACAAAATTTCTCACCAGAGAACATAGCCCATAGCAAAACTTTATCTGGGGAAAAAGACCCAAAGTAGGGCATCTCAGTTAAAGGAACGGTTGCTTTTCTTTATACCAAACCCTATTAAACTGATCATTGTGTTCTTGTACAGCAAGTGAGAAGAGAAGAGAAACAGTCCAGTCTCACAAGCAATTATGTTTATACTTGATGGTACAGATAGTGTAGAGTTTGAGTCCAGTCTCTAAAAAGCAATTTTGGATGGGTCACCATAACAACTGAACCAAGTACTAACCTCCACCATATTGTAGTTGCCATGTGTAGACATATATGTAGGAATAATTCTTTTAAAAACATTTCAGCATTGAATGTTAACAAATGTCACTATGAAACATAATCTGAAGTTTGGCAAAGAATATAATAAAGTACTAAAACCTTGATTAATTGAAAACATGGAAGTCTTGAGTTTTGCCTTAAGTGTCAACAGAAGGGGAGCACTTTCAAAGCCAAAGACTATTCCAAAACCTTAATTTGCAAATAAACGAAGTAAAATTAGTAAGACTTAAACACTCATGAACTCAGCTAATCTGCTTTATTGAGTGCGAGAAAAACACAAATACAGAAATCTGTCATGTGAAATAACCAACACTTTTGGATGCTATCACTAATAAGTAAGTAAGTAAGTAAGTATCAGCACAGACAGACTGTCCTCACTCAAAAAAACAACAGTATTTGTTTGTTCAAATGCCTAAAACATATGTTAACGTTACCTGACAAGAACCTCTTGTGGCTGTGCAAATTTTGACTGTTGTCTGTCAGATGCAAAGGCAGGGGTAACAGGACGTAGTTATAGCGCTGAAGAATCTCTGAGGGAGGAGGCAGGAGAGGATGGTTGGCTGAACAAAGTATTCCATTTTGACACAAGATACTGCTGTTCACTTTATATTTCTTTTAACAATCAACTGTTTTCTTTTTTTTTTTTTTTAAATCATTCACCAATGGAGGTTTTGTGCTTAAACCTAACCATACTTTTACCATAGCAGTGGCAGATCACAGATTTTTAATGGTCATTGTTATGGTTTTAGAGACTAACTGGTGAACTATGTCATCCTGCCAACAGAGGCACCCGATCAGAAAAGAATAATGAGTCGTTTTAATCAGCAAATTACATGCAGTATTTAGTCATTTAGTTTCGAGGACTCGTTGGACACTGAATAAACATACATTCAATAAATATTTCCTCTATCACAGAAGGCTTGTTGACTGATATTTAATGACAGACACTGCCAGCAGAATGTGTGAATACAGATTGTTGTGAAGAGGATTAGAAAATGTTATATATATAAAAATTTGGTTTGTATAATGTGATTTCCATTTTCTACCACAGTTACAGTACCTGCTGTACCTCCTGATATTTTTTTGCTTTTGTGAAACATGCGAACCGGTCAGCAAGTGTGTGTTTACTTGTCAGCGAGGATGTTACCTTTGGCCTTTTCATTCTGCTGCCTCAGTGTGAAGCTGAGTTATTGATGAGCCCATCAACTCGATGCTGTCAAATGGCAATCTATCCTCCCTCCTCGCTCCCTCTCATCTCACTCTCTCTCACTCTGCCCCACCTCCCTAATCCTGGACTTTTAATTTGCACAGGAAGCTGCAAGATGACCAGAGGAGAGGCATCAACTAACAGGCTCTCTCTCTCTCTTTCTCTCTCTCTCTCTCTCTCTCTCTCTCTCAGTCTCTCAGTCTCAGTGAGACTTTATTGGCAGCTGTTGTCTGCCATTTTAGACCTCCGAACAGTGGACAAGAGGCTGAAGGGAGTGGAGGTTCACATGGAGAGCCTGAGCAGCAGGCTGAGGGTCAGATGACACAGTGGGAACAACAACAAATGAATGGAGGAGTGGAAAAAAAACAAAAAACAGCTGCAGAGCAGAGTAGAAGGCTGTGTTTAAGCCTGAGGGAGAGGGGAGGAAAAAGGTAGTTGCTCTAAAGGCGTCTTTCTCTAAAGAGAGTCACATTGGGACTTAGAGCATAGTATGACATTTTTTAAAAGAGAACAGTAAGGAGTAGTCAACATTTTCCTTTTCACTCTCTAGCTCTCTCAGGCTGGCTGGAGATTCTTATTACTTTACTTTTACTCTAAACAGCTTGTCTAATCCACTGGAGGCTGTTACTGCTGTATTATAAATGTTTCTTAGAGCTGATGCATGATCTTTCCATTGTAGGACTGACTGCTATGTGCAAAGACTGTGTGAACTCATGTGCATGCATACTGCATAATGCACTGATGGGTTTGGTCATGTGTATTTGTGTGAATGGGCAATTATTGTTTCCTGTGTGTGGATAGCTTTTCAAGAATTATTGCTATACATTATTTTTAATTAAGCCCCGGTTTGTATTAATATATTTCAATCAATCATAATTCAATTTCCAGTGCTGAAAGGTGCTATAAAGCCCCATACTGTAGAGCTTAGGAGAGCTGCAGTCGGGTGATAATTCTTTGTGGGCTCATACAAACACCCCTTCCCTCTTAGTCGCTTTAAGTCTGACTCAAATCCACATCTCAAGCAAACGGCGACTACCACAGCCTGAGGCTGAAGCCAATGCGAAAGCTACTTAAAGTACAATGCCACCAGCAGCCGCTAGATGCTGGCTCCAAAAAATCCCTGGTTCCAATTGACTCCCATTCAAAAAGTGTCAACTTCTGTCTAGAAATACTAAGTCAATCTTTTTTTTTTTTCAATGAGTCATTGTGGTCACAATTGTTAAATTCAGGCCCTCTAATAAATGTGCTGGTGGTTGGAAATGACTGCTCCGTTAATAAGATTTGAAGATTTATAGGTTTTGATGTCTGCATGAGGATGTTGATTGACAGCTGTGGTTGACAGTCAGCTCACCTGCTGCTCTCTGCAGCTTCAGGACTCGCAATGAGTCAGAATATTGTTGCAATATTTTGGTAAGTTTAATGTTACTTGATAACGATACATGCCCTGTTAGCATTATTTAGCTAAAGTAGCTAATGTTTGCCCAAACTGCACCACTCCAGTTTTTCCGAGGTAGCGCGGCATGTTTGCATTTGAAAGGTCTCGGCTCTAAACGGAAAAGATGGCACAGATCATAAGCAGCAACTCTGGGCTTCAAACCACCTCCAGTGCAAACCATGATGGGTGACATCACACCTCAGCCTCCATCTTTATACACAGTCTATGGTCTCAGGTCTATAGCTCTGATTCTAAATCTAAAGATTAAACTGAGTGACTTTTCACTCCACCAAACCGGCTCTGATGTAACAGTGATGCATTTCTATTGAAGCTAATTCAGGTAGCTATGTTCCACAGCTTTTTTTATTACCTCTCCACTTGGTTGATATATTGTATTTGTAGCCTTTTGCTTTCTGCGGGATCTTCACTGAACTCTATAGGATGCCCTCACTCTTCCATTGCTTCCTTCAGTACTGTATATGGTGACCCACCAGCCACACACTTTTATTGCCTCAGTTTGCTTTAGCTTTGCTGGCTTTATTGAAGTGTTCCAGGTCCACACATCTATCTCTCGCTGCTTTGCTTGTCTGCAGAGATCTTCATAGCTGCATCTCGCACAAGTGTCAGTGCGGCATGATAAGCTCCTGTTGGCTGGCGATGTTGTTATTGCTTGCAGAAGCAGAACGAAAGAAATGTCAGCTGATGCTGGCCTTTGCCTGGTGGAAAGGCTATATTTATGAGCATATGTAAATCCAACTGCATTGTTTCTGCCGCTTGTGAAATACAATGCAATATTGAACAGTGATGGAAGAAGAATGAAAAGTGACCTGCGGCTATAGCTAGTTGTTTGTGCTGGAATATTTTATGTCGTTTTGAGAGAAGGGTCCAACACTATTTCGTACTATACAGACGCAGTGACATATGCACAAAAATGGGGCACCGGCCTATGTCTTCAAAAATTGAGATTTCTGTGCTGTTTTGTTTTTTTCTTTTTAGGCATGCTGCAACAAAATGTAGCCTAAATATTCAATCTAATTAAAACTTCAGCTGCATATAAATTATTCCTAAACATATATGCTGCTGCAAACAAAGAGGCAGACTCTATGAAGGATGCAGTCATCGATTTCAGACCATAAATATGACTCTGGGGAAGTCCAGAGTTGCATGTTTAATCTGCATGTTTGTGCTCCTGATCCTGAAGATCATCAATCCAGTGACCTTGTCTCAGCAGACCATGTGCTGATTCAGAAGTACTGCGACTGTCCAGTGAAATTTATAAAGATTCAGAGGAATGATCTACTGTCTGCTGTGGCCTCCCTGTACAAATCCAATCAGGGAACAATACAACTGACCATAACACGTTAGGGAAGCAGGAGTGTTTGTGAAGTGTTTTACTTAAAATTACAGTATGAGCCAAGGTACCTAACATCCCTCGGGTTCTCAATCACCGCACCACTCTGCCTCGGCAGGAGATTTAACTCACTGCCGACTTAAAACGGATTTCATCTGAATCAATAATGCTGTAATTATGCCTTACATAGATTCCTTGCACCTCTATTCATCAGAGGAATCTGACATGTGTTCCCCTAAATCTGTCAGGGGTCTTGATTTGCAGCAAAACATCTGCCGGCAGAGGGAGGAACCTGGTCTCAGACTGTTTTGATGCTAGTTAATCTGTAGGCCTTCGTTATGATGAGTCACTTAGTGGTTTGTTTAATCAAACCGGAAATTACCGTCTGGCTCCACTCCAAGCACAAGCCTTGTGTGCACATTTGTGGCTTCTGTTTTCATAAAGCAAAATGATTTGTTGAAACAGCAGCACTTCTGTGAAGTGCTACTGTTTCAGTCTAATTGGTTTCCTTTAGGGTTTGTTTGTGTACCTCTGAAACTGTTTACAAACTTAAAATCCAGCCACATGTTGCTGCATTTTGTTAAACTAGAAAAGTGTCTAAATTGCAGATATCAAATCACCTGCAAGCCTTGTGGCACTTGTGTGAGGTAGAACGTGGAGCTGAGTGTTGGGGCATTTATTATGAATAAATGTCATGCAAATCATAGGAGATGGGGTATAATGGGAGGTTCATGTCAATACCCTATTTAACAGAGAAAAGTCTTTGCAGAAATAGATATTTCTCCTGAAGTACAAGGTGGAAATATTCCAATACAGTGAAAGAGAAATTGAAGAACACACAATTTACTACAATTCTCATATACTTTACTTCACAACTATTATTTAAACTGTACTGTTGTGCCGAGGTGGAAAGTAACAGTAAATAAAATGAAGTACATTTACTTAAATACTGCCCTTAAATACAATTTTGAGGATGCTACTTTAAACTTCTGCTCCACTACATTTCAGAGTGAATTATTGTACCTGTGATTCCAGCTATAGTTACTAATTACTTTACAGGGAAAAAAAAGTATTCATCTTATAAAACCTAATGCAAACCCGATGCATCGTTATGGCCAAAGAAGCTGGAATTAGCTGGAACCAGCTACAACATTGAAATGCTACTTACATATTAATGCATTATTAATATGATATATAATCATATTGACCTTTGAAAGGGGCCATTCAGCAAAATGAGTACTTTCACTTTTGATAATTTAAGTAGATTTTGCAGCTGATTCCTCGATACTTTTACTCAGTACTTTTACTTCAGTAAAATATTGATTGCAGAACTGTAACTAGTAATGGGATATTTTCAAATTGTCCTGTTGCCTATTTTACAATAACTGAATTGTTGGCGATTTGGGGGCAGCAGAAATAAGTTGTGAACACATTATTGGCATATCACCAGAAAACAGTTGCTTATTTACACAACCAGCAGGTATGGAGCAACATTATCATTAATTTGGTGATTTTTCTGACTACCTGGTGAATGGGAGTCCAATATTCCCTCTCTTGTTGTCTCTGCCAACTCCTAGGGGAAATATCTGGCTCTTTAGCTGTTAAATGCTCCACTATGTCCACCAGCTACTCGCTGTGTCTCTTTGCTGTGTGTTTTTAGAGCTTTTTCTCTCAAAATAGCTGCCTGATGTATCTGGAAACGATGCTATGAGAGCGGTGAGAGTGAACCAAAACAGTAAAGTTGCAACCAGACAGTTAAACAATGAGCTGAAACTCGCTGTAAAGCTCCATAAAGCCGAGGGGAGCTGCACAGTCGCTGATAATTCTCTGTAGGTTTATCACTACAAGCCACAGCCAACACGTGTTGTCATTTGAAACATTGTTATTATTTAATAGTCTAAAAATATTATATTGCTGCTTCAAGTAAAGGATCTAAGAACTTTTTTTAAATCACTTTTTATTGTTTATAACATAATACCTGAAAAAAGCAAAGGTTTGAGAAGTCAGAAAATAAAGTGAACTACTGTTTCTTTCTTCTTTTCTATCATGTTAATCATCTCGCGACCTCTCACATTTATCTTACGACCCCCACTGTTTCAGAGAACTCTGACCTCTCTCTCAGCGCCCATGTTATGTTAAATAACTGATGTATCCTCTCACTCTCTGGGTACTTCAGTCCTGCTGTGTCCTTCTCCTGTCTGTATCCACTTGTCTTTATGGTTACGGCTGTCTGCCTTTTTTCCTCTTCCCTGCAGTCTGTGTTTGGGGACTGTGTGTCTCCCCTGCCTGTACAGAGGCAGCAACAGTTAACTGTCTCAGTCAGTGAGGGCTGTGTTCCTCCTTGTGTGCCACTTTCTCCCTTGATGATGCCTGCATTAGCAAAGCAATTAGAGGCTTAAAATGCACACCGCTGCATTTCAGCACATCGGCAATCGGGTGCAGAAATTGCAGAAAATCCCGTGTCTCTAAAAACAAACAATATATAGTTAAACGTTTGACATAAAGTAATTTAATGTTGCATGTTTATCATGACGTTGTAGTGATTGTTATTATTTCCTAACATTTTTTTCCTGGATACAATAAGGCAATACGCTGAGGTGCTTTAATAGTGGCAGTGCACACATTTATTTTCTCTCTCTCTCTCTCTCTCTCTCTCTCTCTCTTTTGGCCAAGAGAGGGCCATCACCCACATTTGTCATGCCTACAAAGGAGGAGACAGAATTCGTGAAATGATGGTTTAGAAGAAAATGACAACCATTAAATTTGGCCTTGGGTTGCATATAAGAAGGAAGCAACACACATTTTTATTTCTGCTTGATTGCTTGCATTTGTATTCTGTCTCCCGTTCAAATGCTCGTTTGATTAAAGCAAAAATAAATAAATAAAAAAAAAGGGTTTGCTCACACAATGCTAATTATGCTGCCTCTTGCTCTTTTTTTTTAATGTAGAATAACTCCTGATTTGTAAAGCCTGTCAAAGAGCAGACAACAGCTTGTATTTTGTGGAGAAAATAATTAAGAGACCACATCTCCTGTCTCACACCTTTACTCCTTGGCATTCAAGAAAAACAATTTGCCTTCTCTCATTTACTATTATCTCCTTTTTCCTCTTCCTTTTTTCTTCACTGCCACCATGAGTTTGATCTCGACATCTTGCTCCAGTCAGTGAAAAGTAACATCTATTGCGGAAGGGAAACAGCCGTGGCTGGTGGGTAGGGAGTGCTCTTGCTCCCTGGTAATAGCTTTGGACACAGCTATGTGCATGGCTGACTCCTCAGCACTGCTGGGCCTTATCTCCAGAAAGGAGATTAGGTTTCTGGGGGTTCCCGACGTATGTCTATAGTTGAGGAGAGGCTTGTGAGCTGGTCGGCTGCGCAGTAGCCACAGATAAAATGTTTGAGGCATTATTCCAATTCCCTATGGTTTTTGTTTACTTTGGCTATGTTGATTCTAAATAATAGTCTGGGACACAAACCCTAAATGTGCGGTAGTTGGAGTTGATGAGGCAACACAGTTTTCAGACTTTAATTTTCATACTGTTCCACTCTTCTTATTAGCCTCATTCTGTTCCTCCGCGCTGCAGTTTGTTTGATTTATGCTAGACAAACATCTGAAGCAATGAAACATCTGAAACAACCTAAATTGTGGCTTGTTTACTTATCACAGCTCATGTGCAGAGTGGTATAAAAATAGAAACGCATGGCTTTTTCCACATTAACTCAAAACTTCATGTTGTTTCCCCACTGCAAGTTCTTCCTTCCTCTGCATCATGAGAATCTCCATGTTCTTTGAATGGATCAGAACAAAAACAGCACAAGGCAGCTCTTGACAGCGTGACGGAAATGATGGGGTAAATGGCTGCAATGGTACTTGGAGCTTGAGGATGAAACTCCTCTCTTTGCCTCTTCCTATCCTTGTGTATTTTGAGGTTTTCACTTTTGGGATCAAGAGGAGCCTATCTTTCTCTTTAGAGGAAGATAGGCTTCTTCCTTTCTGACCCATCTCCATCATCTCTCCAGGACTGGCAGCCACTGGAATCAAAGGATGCTGCCAGATGTATGTTACCTCCCACAGTGAGACATGAGCCAGTTCTTTTTCTTTTTTTTTTTTCAACATGATGCCTTTTCTCCAAATATAACTGGAAATAAATAACAAACCAGGGCTGCAAGTGTGCATTGGGGGCTCATCTTTCTTGGCAGTGTGTGATTGCTTTCATGACGCTTCCATGCTGTGTCCTCATAACATTCATTCAAATCCCCTGACGAATTGGATAAACAATCAATTTAGGTACGGGTAGTGTTTTAGAGTTGTTTTCAAAAGACAGCTGCTTGAGTTTTGAAAACCACAGCAAAGAAGTGGAAGGTGACTAGATTTTGTTTACATCTCTAAGCCTTGATGATGCTGAAGTCGGTTTTAATCCTGGAGCGGACTGTCGGTAAAGTGACTGTGATGCTTAAGATGAGGCACTGGGGGAATTCTGCCGTGCAGAACAAAACCGGAGGCAAATTGAGAATTGAGAGTATAAATCCATCATACAACGGGCATCATGCAAGAACCCCTCACACAGATTCTGTCTCAAAATGGCCACGACAACTTTAAGAAAACTTTTCTCTTTGGTCTGAAAACAAGCAATCTGACTGTATTATTCATGGGGTCAACTTTTTCAGTGTCATCTTTCCAATCTGTTGTCTGGCAGCTGCTAATAACAGCCACTGCTGTGGCGGGTGGTGCCTGAAAGAGTGACAGCTACCGGCTTCTCACCAGCAGGTGGTGAAAACAGCAGCAGCTACGTTGGCATCTCTCTGGCAGCTTCAGGTGCCACAGGAAGTGCCAATACTAGTTGACACTTATTAGGCCAGGCCCTGCTGCTTTTTTTTAATTTATTTATTAATTTTTTTTGGCATGAAACCATTCCTGCTTTATTTCTGTCACAGTCCTGCGATGACATGGCGTTGACAGCTATATTAATGTTGTCACATTTTTTCAGGTCTGCTAAAAAGAGCTGAAAATCAAATTGAAGGAAGCAAAATTGGCACACAGACAGCATCTGGAAGATACCTTTTAAAGCCAATAACCCTATGCAAACTATGAAAGGAATGTCATCTCCAACTAAACCTATTGTTACTGACAAAGAATTTTGTTTTGCCAATGACCTAAATGCTTTCTTTACCAGATTTGAATCTCTAGATTATTCTGTTAAGTGCACTTGTACAATTGTCAGCACTGTCGAAGATGTCAGGAAAATATTTCAGTATACAAATACCAAGGAAGCTGCTGGGCCTGATGAATGCAGCGCTTTTCTTTGAAGAACTTTGCAACTGAGCTGGCTCCAGTGTAGCAACTAATCTTGCAGGCTTCTGTAGAAACACACACTGTCCCTCTGTCATGGAAAACTTTGCACATAAAACCATTACACAAAATTCAATGTCCAGAAGAACATAAGGATTTTAGACCAATAGCCTTACGTCAGTGATTATGAAATCTCTAGAGAGAATTTGCTCCAATATCTTGTCAGTACAACAAAAGAAAAACTTGATCCATAGGAAGAACCCTCTTTCTAGATTTTTCTCTTTTCAACACAATACAAGCAGACATTTTGGTCTCAAAAATGGTCCAGCAAAATCTATATCCCTATTTGATTAATTGGTATGCTTCATTTCTCACTGACAGAGTCCAGATTGTAAAGGTGAACAAAACCCTTTCATCTGTCATCAAGACCAATGTTGGGGCCCCCCAGGGTTGTGTGAGTTCAGCCATGCTTTTCATTTTCTAGACTGACGATTGCGGTACAGATACACCAAATCAATACATTCTTAAGTATTCTGATGATACAGCTCTAATATATCTGTTAAATAACTCGGGCAGCCCGGGGACGCACCAACATGGCATGAACAAGGTGGTCGAGTGGATTGATAACAATGTGCTTGAGATTAACACAAAGAAAATGGAAGAAATTGTATTTGGTTCACCATCTGACTCTCATAAAGGTCTTATTATTATCCATAATGAAAGAATTAAGCAGGTATTTTCATACAAATACTTAGTGTAATGATAGACCATCTGTTCTTCTGGAAAGACCACATTGAATTTGTCTTCAAAAAGACAAAACAAATCACTTATTTTCTCCGCCGCTTTTGGTCTTTTGGGGCGAGTAGACAAATTCTTCTTTTGTTTTTTACTTCTATGATTATAAGTGTTCTACAGTATTGTGATACTATATGGTACAAGTATTTGTCCACTACTTTAAAGCCAAAACTGCTCCACCAAATGAAAATCTGCTCAAAGAGTGTAGGCCAACCCTTGGAGAAACTCTATGAATCAGCCTACCATAATAATATATTAAGGCTGGCAAACAACATTATCTCTGACCCCAACCATGTCCTGAACAGTGAATACAAATTGTAATCATCATATCAGAGATACAGGGTTCCATGATTTAATAAGGTTAGACCGAGGCACTCTTTTATACACCAGTCAATCCTAAAATTGAATATGGAGCTTAATCCCAGATCAAATGTACATTGAAAGGTCTTGAATATTGTCGTCTTTGATATAATGTTATGTTAAATGTATGTATCTTTGTTTCTTGTCTTAATTTTTGCCTTTTCTGTGATATTGCAAATGGAGCTTCTGTACTGCAAGAAAAAATTTCAGACTTGTTTTGACAATAAAGTATCATCATCATCATCATCATCATCATCATCACCAATACCATTACTGACATTACTAAATATGTTTTTGTCTGCTGACTTTTAACAGTAGGACTTGAAGCTCTGCAGTGTGAAGCTTATTTTTGCTTTTGGTGATATTTTGGTGAGTGAAAATCCACCATGAAACCCACAAAAGGATTTTTAATTAAGGAAATGATCAAATCTCACAATGTGGAACCCATTCATGAACAAGTGGCTACATCATGTTGAGGTGAGCCATGCAAGTTTGCGCAGTACGAGCAAACCTCACAGAAAAAAGCAAGAGATTTATAATAACAGGAACATGTTCATGCATTATCATTCCTTTCTCTCAATCTCAGTGTGTCTCGATTTGATTTGATTTGATTTATGGATATAGAAGACAATGAATCCGACGGATAACATGTAAAAGTGAGAACACTTGTTTCCAACATGGTCCCTGAAACGGAATCGTCTCTCACACTCTCTCCTCAGAAAGGTAGCTGAAAATGAGTTAATCCAGAGGTGGCTAATTTGTCTGAAGCATTCACCTGCGTGCAGCCTCTATATGTCCTTTTGAAGATCATAAAATGCTCAAAGCCTGCAGTAACAGCGCAGTCCCTCTGAACACTCCTCTCATCAGAATCTCTCACATCTTATGGATTCCAGCCTAGGTGAGAGGAAAAGAGAGAACAGCGGGGTGTGCCAATGAGAGAAACCAGAGAAGCAGCTAAGGTTAAACACAGAGAAGGGTTTTGAAAGGCAAACTGAACTCTCACTCCGCCGGGAGATCGCGGAAAGATGAAATGTTCATAGTTGTCAGCAAATGGCAGCTGTCTTAAGTCTTGAGTTGCACAACGAAGGTTCACACAGGGCACGAGCAGCGTAAAGGAGAAAAGGAAACTCAAATGAACAAAAACCAAACCAGTCGTGAGGTTTTTTGGCAAACATGATTCACAGTCGCATATTTTTGACAGATGTTTTCTCTCTCAGAGAAGAAGGAAGTTTTTTTCTGCAGCATTTTTTTAATGCCGTCAAAGTACAGTCTCGTATGGAACTGCAGTCATTAGTGAGCGCACATCAAGGGCTCAGTCTAGACAGCATAAAGTTATGTACGTTATGATATGGATATTTTTAGCTGTTTCTCTACTGACTGTGTGTTGCTGAGGACCAGATTTTCATTTTGAATCTGTTTCATCTCGTTTCAAATGCCAGGAGAGATGGCAATAAAGCAGCCTGGTAGTTCGGTTTACCTCTCTGCTTTATGCATATTCATTTAAGTGAGATTCTCTGAAACAACAACAAGAGATATGATGAAATGTGGTTGATTGTGCATTCTGCTGGATTTACTTGGTTCATTTGCAAGGGTCAGTTTTGTGTGGAAAAACTCTCTGCCAGTGAGAAGCAGGTGCACATCTGCGTAGGTATATTTAAGGAACACTGTGGTGTGGAAGAGAAAATTGAGTTCACCTGTAGTCTTGTGAAGATTTCCCTAACATGATTGATGTAATTACATTCACTGAATAATTTTGGCTTGTTTTTAGGAATGGAATTTTGTTCGTGTGTATTTCTATTTTAGGATGATTTTGATTTATCTTCTGAGCTTACTTCCCTCACACAAATCCCACCGATGAACTGCACCTTTTGAGGGCAACCACAGTCATTGATTGCATAATTAGCTGCCGCATTAGTTAATCAGATGCTAATGTCACACGGATTCTAAGGGTAAAAAGAATGAAAAGAGCAAAATAAATTTGCCAAGTGCTTTCCTGAACAATAGTGTGAGTCTGATGATTCTGGGCACAGGTCTTCTTTTGCATTTGGCTTTGTAATCCTTTTATGCTGCGCACCTTTAATTAAGTTTTGTTTCAGACTACTGAGATAGTTTTGGGAGATTAACGGGCTTAAAAAATGATTTTATTAAAATAAGTGCTCGATGCTTTTCCACATTTTTGCTCATAATAAATCAGTAAAATGTGTAATTTTAATCAAAAATATGTTTTTGATATGCTGCTTAAAGGAATAGTTTCACATTTTGGGAAATACGCTTATTTGCTTTATGCTGAGAGTTAGATGACAGCTTCAATACCACCTTTGTATTTATTTGACCATTCAATAAAAGGAAAATAGTCGCCAGCCAGTAATCTTAGTTTAGCTTAGTTTAGTTTAGCATAACATATTAATTGGTTAGCTTTTGAGGTGGTGGTGGGTGGATTTTGTTTCCTTTGGTCAAGACTGTTTCCAGTCTCTACACTAAGCTGGCTGTAGCTTTGTAATTACAGACAAGAGTGGCATCGATCTTTTCATCTAACTCTTGGCAGAAAAGGGAACAAGCATATATCCCAAAATGTTTAACTATTTATTTAAGTTTGAATCCAGCTTTGGCATATATTAGTTGCTACTATGTTGTTCTTTTGAGAAACCTTGGTAGCACAAAGTCAATAGAAATCTTGCCTTAATATCTTATTTCTTCAGGGATAGACTTTGTCTGCCACTTTTCTCTCTCTCTTTTTTTTCTTGCTGGTGAACGTGCAGTGCATACATTCAGCACTAACTGTTGACCAGGCTGGAAATGAATATAGATCTTTGGAAAGAAATGAAAAAAATATGAGAAAAATATGGCTGTTATGCTAATAGTAGGGATCTAATTGTCATGGAAGGAATTAATTAATAATCAGCCCTTGTTTGAATTTTATCTTTTTGCTGCAGGTTTACTTTGCATTCATCTGCAGTTACTGCCCGGTTTCATCTGAAATGAGCCTGTCTCAAATATATCCCGCTTAAAGCCAACAAGACAGGGGATCTTGCCCGTGTAGTCAGCTTCTGTCGGCTGTCACCGGTTAAAGTCCTCTCTCAAGTCAGTGAATGTGTTCATTTGTGTTTCATCCATAATCTACTTGTAGCCCACTGTAAGCTTGAAAGAAAGACGGTCTCAGAGGGTGACATTGGCCTGCTTCCAGTCAGAACACTGTGTCAGAGGAGCTGGGCTTTGAATTGGCGAGGGGTTCATCATTAGGAGAAGTGAGCGAGGATGATTCCCAGGCAGGAAACAGTGTCTAATGGAATTGAGTGGTGACTGCGGCCCTGTGGGAGATTATGCCACAGTCTGTCCGTAATGAGCAGCGTAATGGCACGATTACAGCAGCACTTAATGAAACGGCCACCACTGTTAGTGTGTGGACACCCTCTACTGTATATTCCTGCTCTTACCTCATTAGCCGAAGCTCTGCACAACTACTGTGCAATTTATAAGCAGTCACATTCACATGGCTATCTGTTTCTGACTGGATATAGTTTTTCTCTGCTTAACCATTTTTCTGTCTAAAAGCCCAGATACACATGGATTTAAAGCTGAGAATTCTTTTTGTCCCACTATCATTAGTCGCTTGCAGAGTTTCAATGCAAAGTTTTACTTTCGTGAACACCGACATGGAAATTCACACAGTTGAGGTGGAAGAGAAGGAAATGCAGACCCAGAGAGTTATAAAAGGAGAACACTATTATATTAGCTGCGTCTCATCATCTAATTCTTTATAGCTGTGTAGCTGTGGAATGGATTGCAGTCATCCATGAGAGAGCAGTCAGTACAGATATAACACCTGAATTTTTCAAACTTATTTTCTACTTAGTGGCTGAGCTAGAAACTCAAGTAGTTTGAGTGCATTTACATGTGCGCTAGTATCCTGTTATGATTGGGTTTTTGGAGTACTCTGGTCATGTTTTGCATCTGGATACTCCAATAGAAACCAAGATACTGTTGCATGTAAACACCTCATCCAGCTTTCTGAGCATTCTTTGTTGGTACAGAACATAGTGGCTGAGATGTTGAGAAATCAACAAACAGTTGCACACAGATGACCAGAAACCTGGATACTGCTAGAATCATTTATACAGTGATATGAATAACCAGGTTTCTCATGTTCCATGTAAACTTCATATCCAGAATATGATCAAAACCAGGAAACTCCTGTATATGTAAATTCACTCACTATCTTCAAGGTGCCAGCACCACTCGCAGTGCTCTTTCTGTATGTCTGCACTCAGTCCAGTCATGTATATACATACATTCATAAACAACCTTACTTACTTGCTTTGAAAAGGCTAAGGCTGTGTCCAAAATCACTGACTATTCACCATTCACTAAATAGGGAATTCTATATACTTAGTCATTTAAATACTTACCGCTTTTCTTCTCTCTTTGCAATGCATGTTGGTAAAGTCTTAGGTTAATGACCTTCAATAGTTCACTACTTGTAACATTGCATTGTAGGATAATTTAAGCCCACTTTATACTAGATGATTAAGGACATAGAGGAAGTTGAATTGCCAGCCTTAACAAAAGTACCTTGATGAAAATGATCATGTAAGGCCATATAGTGTTTTTTTTTTTTTCGGAGCCTTTTTTCAATTGTTCCCAATGAGGTGAGATTGTATGCGGCCACCTAGAACAGTGGTTCTAAAACCTTTTCAAGTCGAGGACCCCTAAACTGACAGAAATTAGACCACGGACCCCCATCTGATTATATTACAGAAAGTGTATGAAACCCATGACCAAAATAGTCATACACTCTGTCACTGTGTTACTTATGGATGAAATTATAATGAAAATAAATTATTCCCCATTTTGCCGGGAACCCCCCAGGAACGCTTTCAAGGACCCGTGTTGGTCCGCGGACCCCACTTTGAACCACTGGCACTCAGAGCACTCCGCCCTTTTTGTATGGCTGCACCAAGCGCTTCCAGTTGAAAATCTCTGAACTTTTCAGAAAGGCGCTGGTGTCATCACTGTTGCTTCTTTTCAGGCAACCAATCAAAAATAATGTCAAGATAGTAGCCTAAGAATAACAACTAGATAATAAAAAGCAAAGGGGCGATGCTAGTCTATTATACAACAGCGTTAGATTGGTAACATGTTGTGAAGATATCGTTGTCATAGAAACAAAACCCATGCGCAGCACTTCATCAAAAAAGCGTTGGGATGAAGCGCTCCCCAGTGCCCTGCCAGCTCTTTTCTGCCAGAGAAAAAACACTATGTGGACACATGCCTGAATCCTGATAGTTTTGGGCAAGCAATGCAATTTAAGCAAACAATTGATGGAGATGATGGGATTTGTATTGTCATGTAAATGGCTGGGATGACCTGTGCTTTTCTTGAAGTGACCTTTTGCAGTAGCACAGGCTGGAACAGGCAAGGAAGGAGGTTGGTGCAGATGGTTGGATGTACAAATCTTCAAAATCAGAGACCACAGTTGCTTTTCCATCTCCTACTATATCAACAGCAAATGACCAAATATTTTTGATGATTAAACCTTAACCATAGTGGTGGCAGATCAGATGATTCTCATATTAGTCACTGTTGTATGGATGGCTTTGGTAGACAGTGAAAACTACCTTTTTTTTGTTTGTTTGTTTAGGTTTGATGGCATGTTGGACTCTGTTGAGTCCATCAAGAAGTGAACCACTCTGCTCTGTAGGTACATAACCCCCATTTGAGAGACAAGTTCACTTTAAATGTGCACCCTCTAATCCATAACTTGAATAAATATGACGTTCAACCTGTAATTTAATGTTACCTAAAATGCAGAACTCAACATAGAGTAGACCGCTTCATCATTAACATAATCAGTTTTTTATGGAGCAAATAACTTAGTTTTGCTTTATTATTACTTCTTCTTTAATGTCAGTCATCATTATTAGAGATTAGATGTTTCTTTTATGTAGCACAAGTACAGGTACAGGTGTTATGACAGGTAAGATTAAGCAATTATTGCCTTTTTAAATGTGGCAGCAGCTCTCTGGGGAAATCCACTTGACACTGCCTAAGGATTCTGCTCGACACAGCTAACAGGATCGGATGTTATGTCAAGCAAAGGTGCAATTTTCATTAACCTCCAGCGGTGCCGTGATTTGAATGTGCCAGCCCAGCAATTAGTTGATTGTGACTGATTGACAAAAGCCAGTGCTTCTCAGCTCTGATGAAAGATGGGAGTAGGCGAACACGTGTACAGTTGACACCTGCGTTTGACCCTTTCCACACACCCCTGCATCCCCCAAGGTTCTGACTTCCTGTGTTGTAAAGCCCACTGTTAACACGAGCTCTCTCTGAAAGCTCCAGAAAAACTAAGACAGACTTATCCAAACCAGGAGCCAAATGGTTAAAACTCTGTAGGTTTAGAAGTAAAAACTTCCCCCTCACAATTAGCTGTGAGTGGATACAGACACACCCTTAATTGACTCAGCATATCAACATCTCTGTCCTTAGTTGTTAGACATGACAATAACAAGAACAGAAAAGAAGAACCACAATTTGACTGAATGTCTGGAGCAACTTCCTTAATCAATGCTAGAGCCCATCTCCGGCCATTTATGGCAGCCACAGTTTAATTAATTTATATGAACCATCATTGGGGTGGTATCTCAATCATCATCGTCAAACATAAGACAGATTGATAATAGTTATAATTTAGTTATAATTTGCAGCCTTAATATCAAAACAGAATTTACCAGATGCTTCACAATGAAGGATAAAAAAGATTAAATGAACATAGAGAGGTAAATAAAATGAAGTCAAAAGGAAAACACTAAAACCAGAGACTGATAAAACTGAGCACACAAAAGCAATTAATGTATAGTTTACAAATGTGTCTTTGTTTTGCATATTTAATAATGTGTAGACAGCAGGAAATAATACTGATAATAATACTCAGTACAAAGAAAATATTTCATTATGTATCCATCCTTATCTTAATCTTAATTTCCACACTACTGTAAAACTATGTATGTATGTATAAGGTGTTCACAATCTCACTGCATATTCTTGTTTTATAATTACCAGTTTATATTTTTAGGAAATGGGATATATGTGTTTTTTGTATGCGCTGTTCATGCAGGTGGCACCAGGTCTGTGACCAGAGCGCATGGCCCAAATACATGCATTTTGCACTGCAAGGCATGTAGTTTTCATACAGTAAAGAATCAGCCACAGTGACGCAGCTAGAAAAGCACTGTTTTCCACTTTAAGATCTGTTTGTAGGAAAGGGATAATGACTGGTCTGAAGGCTTTGGCAGAAGATATTTATCATGCTGATAAGCTTCATCAATGGGCTGAAATGCAGTGTGAAGTATCTCATCAGACAGACCTGTGTGAGCTCTCCCTGGGCGGTCACTCTCCTCTCACTGCAACACATGCAGCTTCAAGGGGATGCAGGGCCTGATGTGATATGATTTGCATACACGGTTGAGCAAGACTTTTTTACGCAAGCAGGGACCGATCTAAAAATAGAAACTCTACCTTCCATAGTGAAATACACGATCCTGCTCTAAAACTCCAGTACATTTATATTCTTTCTCTGTGCTCATCGAGACATTTGATTGTGCAAAAGATTGTAGAAGGATTCAGAGCTGACATTTGAATACACTGCATGCTTCTCAATTCTCTCTTTGTGGCCTCTTTTCTAGGACATTTCACTAGACTTTATATTGAACTCATGCACCTCTAACACATCACCTGATCGATATGTTATTGCAGCATTGTCAGGGACATATCTGCCATTTAGATTCCAGCCTGACATTCCTCTCTCCTTGCCACAGTGGTGTCTGGTCACTTCCAAGTTTTTGCAAAAAAACTGAAAGTCTCTGGAGGCGACATCACAGCCGTACTATTAAAGTTAAAGCGTCATTCTCTTGAAGGTTATCACTGGTATCACCTGGACAAAGATTTGCTGCAGGGGCAGAAAAGTGAGGTGGCGGTGTTGACGTCTGCTCTCCCTGGAAACGAGAGAGTGAATACAGCATTAAAAATCCTTTAATTTGTTAATTGCAGCAAACGATTTCCCCAGCCAATTATCCAAATGCCACGGTGAAACATTGCAAGAGTTTCCTGAAAGTGCTTGGTATCATGCCTCATGCATTGGTAATGACAAAATGGGGAGTGCAAATTGCCTTTTTTTTCCCCCTTCCTTCTGAGTTTTCAAATTGTTCAAGCTGCCTTTGCCATTTATCTTTTATGCCCACTGATCCCCTATTGTGTGAAAAAAATCATTCTTCAACAACTGTAGATCTGTCTGTATAAGGAGGAAGGCAAACATAATAGCATGTTGGGAGAAACTATACAGTGAGATAAAATTCAGTTATACTGTTGTTGTTATTGGAGACCGTAATAGCAAATACAATATAGGTGTGATACATGTAGTCTTTTTTCTGAGACATTTTTATATATTTATCTGCATGTGTTCAATAGCTAACCTGATTAAGTTGATACAATTGCTCCTTTTTCTTCTTAAGTCTGGGAAGTTTCTACTCTGCACCACAATTATTTGATCTTGTTTTACAGTGTATCTTTGTAACATGCAGAAAAATAGTTTCCAAAAATGCTGAAAGTGAACCAGTTTGGGTCTTTATTTATTCTCTCAATAAAAATTCTCGCAGCAACTACTGTTAGATGTTTTTTTTTTTTTTCTTTTTCTCTCCTTTCCGTATTACTCATGGTGTCAGAGTACTCCTGCAGTCATATTAGCTTGTCAAGGCAAGCCTTTTGATCTATCTCCTAGTTTTAATATAAACAATTCTGAGACTATTTCAGGTTGGGAGAGAAAATGCTCCAAAATCAGCAATAAAATGATCTGCAGTATTGTTGTGCTGAGGTGACTTTGTGCAGTGAGACTGACAGTGCTTAGATTGAGGGAAACATGTCTTATTTTTGATTGGCATCATGTTCAAGGCTCTTTTTCCTCCTGCTGCATCCCCCCAAAAGCTTTTCATACACTGTGCGCCTCCCTTCCCTCTACTGCAGGTCAAACTACTTCTGCATTTGTTATATTTGAAGAAATTGCTGGCAGATTGGAGGTAAAGTGCTTGTAGCAGGAGATCAGGAATGTGATCCTAAATTCCGAGGGTAGCGTCTGAATACAAAAGTAGATCGGGCGTGGTGTTGCCTCAGATTTGAGGTTTTAGTGTTTGTCCCATTAATCCCTGATGCCGATAACCTCTGATCTGAGCCAACTTCAGCCTCCTTATCGAGGGCTTTGCAGATATTAATCTTCACGATGTCTGTTGGTGTTGTTGTCACATTTAAGAGAGCAACAGGATATGTTAAAGTAACCCCTCTGCAAAAGCAGGAAATTGGAAAAATCTGTGAATGAGAGTCACAGAACAGATGCAGTATGATGGGATTATACTTTTGTTTTATGTTTCTTCACTTCTGTCATACCTTTTTACAAATACAGAGGTGTTTTCGCTTTAATGATCATCCTCAGAGGAATGGTTGAAAGCTGCTGTGCTAAGAGTTACGTGATTCTGTCTACTCCAATATGCCAATTTTTATAGAATACATTAACATTTTGGGGAAAATGGCTTGTTTGCTTTTTTTCTGAGAGAAATATGAAAATATTGATATCTGTCTCATGACTGTGTGTTTAGTATGGATCTTAAGTCATTGTTTAGCCAAGCTTAGCATAATGACTAGAAATGAAGGAAACAGCTCTCCTAGCTCTGTCCAAAGTAAAAAAATATACTGTACATATAACACCTCTTAAACTGTTTTTGTATATATTATATTGAATATTTTCAATGTATAGATTAATACATCACCAGCAGATCACCTCTTTTAACAGATTAAGGTAGCCTACGTGACTGAGGAGGTTATTCAGTCTCAAAACACCAGTTTGAATTTGGTTAGGACACAGGCTTTGAAAAAAAAAAAAAACCCATAAAATTACGGTACCGCTTCTGTGCAACTTCTCCCTTATTGGAAGCAAGGCCGTAAGGATTCTTTGTAGTAATTGAACCAAAGCCACCATTACTTGCTATCTTAGTTTCAGTCCATCAGTTCTTTGTACCCAGATAAAATACGTAATTTAATGCAATTTTGAAACACATGAAAAAGTGGAATTGTGGCTCTCTGCAGACAGCTGTCAACGGCAACACAGGCTTTACAGCTCACCATCAGAGCAAAGGATTGTTGGTTTTACTTGCTGTCTTTCTCCAAAGCAAAATCAACCATCAATCTCAAAAGCAAAATCATCTAGATATATTATAGCGGTATTGCGTGAGTTGAAAAGTGAAATGCCGCTGCTGTACTTCAACAGTACAACAGCTCCGATTAGTCTAAGCATAAATGTAATAAACCAACAATACTGTGTGATTTGGGTGGACATGTTACAGATATTTATTGACAGCAGTTTCTGTCCTGCCAGCACTAATGCATAACATCTTTATCGATACAGCAAGTTGACCAATATAGTCAATGAGCAAAGGTTTTAGTTTGGGGCTTTGTGCAGGCATGATGCCAACCTCACTGTGACTACAAGACTTGGGGGAGCTGTGCAGAATCACTGCGCCTGGCTGAATAGTTGGTATCGATCATCTCAGTCTCGGAGAGACAGTAAATATTTCCCAAAATGTTGAACTTTTTATTTAAATTATTATACTCTATTTTTTTTTCCAGGGAATAAAATGAGAAGCAGATGGTTAAGACGAGCATGTAGTTAATTATAATACATCAACTTTGCATTTCTGTAGGAAAACTGTAAAATTCAGGCAGCATGTAGTGTTTCTAATGCCTCTTTCACACATAGTTCCCGTTAAATTACTGGGATAACCTTTCAGGAACTGCTGGTTATTTTCACTATTCAAACATGCAGCTAAATTCAGGAATATTCTGTCTTGCACCTTTTAACACATGCTATGGCAATGCCGGAATAGATGGGGCAAAAGACAGTCCAGTAGATGGCAATAATGCAAAATTTATGGATGCCAACCGCCATAAAACTCAACAGAAGAAGAAGAAGATGGGCCAAGGTCAGATGTATGTGTATGTGGCAGGAGACATCTCTTATTATTTTCAGGAACATGGTGGGCGAGAGGCTGTTTTTGTCTCATGCCAATGTTCTTTTATTCAACAATTTTATAAAAGCATTGGCAAGTCAAGTGTACCGTAAACAAGTCATGGATTCAAATACGTCATCAGCAGAGTCACGTGAAAGCATCTTTCATCAGATGGACGTAACCCTTTATGTGCTTGTTCCTGCTTTCATTCACAACCCAGCCATACCGGCATTTTCCCTGAAATGTTAGGTCTTGAGGAAGGTAATTGGTGGTACAGATTCCCCTGAATATCGATCCCTTCTCCCATTCACAAATGACCCCATGCAGGAAATGTTCCTGAACATTTCAGGGATAGACAGCATGTGTGAAAGGGGCTTAATACTTCTCATTCTTACTTCACTCTCTCTCTCTCTCCCTTTCCCTTTGCTCTCTGTTTCTCTCTCCTCTCTCTTTTTTTGCTCTACCATCTGTAATGAGCTAAGCAGTGGAGTGTAAGCAGCTTCTTAGATAATGAGGCACAATTCCCCGGGGAGTCAAGCTGGGCCCACAACTTTAATATACCATTTCTTCATCCTGAAAATGAAAGCAATCAGAACAGAGAGACTGAGGAGAGAGATACACGCATCTCGAGAGTCAAGAGGAGCCTCCTATCTCTGTTCGAATCTGTAGCCGCCATCTGCAAACACATGATTTAGGAAAAAACGGCCTGATAGCGCAAATTCTTATTGGTATTGCCCAACTGAGGGATACAAACACTTTTGAGACTGCCAGATTCAGCCTGTGTTAAAACAAAACTGCTCCAACAGCCCCCCAAACCACAGAGCATCAATTTTTCATTACATGCTGTACCAAGTAGTCACATTTGTGCGTATACCTCTTTACAAATAGCACTAAATGCATTTTGAAAAAGTCCCCAGCTGCAACGGTGTGTAGATATATAAATGTTATAGGTTATTTTATGGTTGGCGATAGCAGCTTGGCAGTCTACCTCAGCACTGGGAGCTGAGACCTCTCCAGCTTTTCTTGGAGGATATCTCCATAATAGCCTCATTATTCAACTGTGAGCCCAGCAACACTCAGGCTGAAGTAATGAGCCCCTCACTAGTTGCTGAGTATCACCTTTTTGCAAGAGGTTGCATGGAGAAAGCATCCTGATTAGAAGTGCTGTTTAGTTATTTTGTAGCAGAAATGCAGTAAAGGTCACAATCTTCATTTTTATTTTTATTTTTTTTTTCTATTCATAAAAATCACAGCGTAGGGCAATAATTAAGAGCAATAGCCGCAAACGTCCCAGCTAGGAGCACTAGATTGCTGACTGAATTCGTTGTAAATAATTCAAGTAATGGTTCACCAATATGTGCAGTTGGAAGACTGAGACATTCATTATAAAATGCACTTGTGTTTCTGTGTCTCACCCAAGTGACCAGACTGCTGCCGATGAACATAACATGAAAAAGTCCTCCAGATTTTGCTCCCATGATGTATTTATGTTGACTGATGAAATTATTTTATTAGTCAGTGTGTCCAAAAAAAAAAGATTTTTAAAGTCTTAAAGGGGATGTAACATGTACATTCCCATAGTCTATATTTTTATTTTAGGGCTCTACTGGTATGTCTGCATGATTTACAGATTAAAAAACCCCTCATTTATCTCACACTGGCCCTTTATGTAGCCCTTCAATTCAGCCTCTGTGTAGAACAGGACATTTTTAGCTCCTGTCTCTTAAAGATCCCCCTCCTGATGAGCCCACTCTGTTCTGATTGGCCAGTAGGCTAAGTAAACAAACAGTAGTAGCAGTAGGATTTCACTTCTTTTTCCCCATTCTTTACTTGAAATGGAAACTTCTCAAATACACCCGTACATGTTCGAGCCTGAATCCGATCTGAAAGATGAAATATAACCCATGGAACAACCTTAGCAACAGAGACTACCAAAGAATAGCCGTTTGTGGGCGTGTGCGAACAATCTGATGTCATCACGAAGAGGAAGTAGAAGTAACTTTGAAAACGCAGCGTTCAGAGCAGGCCGAAGCCGTGCTTTTGACTTTCAGTGAGCATTTTTACATATGTTCAGTATAACACAGCTATATCATTAACATGTCAACCACCACTTTCTAATAAGGCACACTTTATAAAGGCTTTACAATGAAAATAATTGCTTTATTGATGTAAATACATAAATTATTAATTCTTAATTAGTCAGAATCTATTAATGAGGACAACTTCTGGGAAAAATATTCATTATTCTGGTCCTCAACCATCATTTTCCAATTGAGTCTAACTGAAATGCTGTCAAAAATCATGTTGAGGTTATTTTTAAGTTTATTCTTCTTTTACTACTGCAAGGTTTCAGGGGATTTATCAGAAATGCTTCTTTCCTCTCTCAGCCTCTGAGTGGGCAGGCCGACGTATGTGTTTGACTGACAGCCGAGCTGAAAAGGACACAAAATGAAAAAGTAAACAAACTTGTTCTGGTAAATAGCTTACAAGCCAAGGATAGACAACAGCAGTGTTGAACAATAAGTACTGTGCCACTTAATTTAGCATCGAAACTGAAGATGTTGACATTTACAAGACAGTTTTTAAGCTGTTCCAAGTGCTTGTGACCCTGTCTCACAGAAAATACATTTATATACTGCTAATTTGCAACAGCAAATATGATTGCAGGAATCTGGCAAGTCGCAAAAATGTTGACACTGAATGTACGAGTAAAACATTCAGTGACCCTGTATTTCTTTTTTTACCCCCTTTCAGTACATTATCCATTCGTAGTGACTACAACATTATTAGACTTTTTAATGGTTATCTTGAAGTGCTTTGATAAGGTTAGGGAAAGATAAAGGTCTTGGTGTAATACAGAAAAAGTCTGCAGTGACCTGAAGCATGAGACACAACGTGTTCATTAACATTTAACTAAATCCACAATCTTTCACTTACCTTAACCAAATTGTTTTATTGCCTAAGCCAAATGACAGACAGGAGTCAGGATACAAATGTCGGTCTCCTGCTGTTTGAACGCCCAGCATCCATCCTCACAACCTCCCTACCCTAAATGAAGCACTTCCTTCAGTCAGAAAAAAACAAAAACAACAGTTGTCTCTGAACACGATTCAGGCAGCAATTACATCTGCCACCACAACATAATTAGGAAAAACTGTTTTGTAATATATAAAAGATAATTCCTTGGAGACAGGGTTGATTGGTTAACATGGGAGACATGTTTGTAGATAAAAAGGAGAGATTAAAGCTAATGTAGGTTGTTGTTTAAAGTCTGAGGCTCTTCCTGTGTTGTGTATGAGGCTTCTGACTGATGAGTTAGTCAGGATGGCTGTCAGCCTACTGTATGACATCATACTGGTGTCATCACTTTATGCAAATACAGTTTAAAATGAAACAGTTTGATTAGCTGTATGAAAACATGTTTTCCCATCTACATAGATGGAGAACCAATGGCAAAAAAAAAAAAATAGGGAGCAGCATCATGAAACCAAAAAAATACATTTCATAAACATTTGGTTTATGAGTGGATGTACAGAGCTTGTGTTCAATGGCAGAAAAACAAACAAACATGCAATTTAAGTACAATTATAAGATACTTGTTCATCATCTTAGTATTTCCAATATGCTACTTTGTGCTTCTACTCCACATAATTTCAGAGGGAAATACTCTACTCTTTCTTCCACTACACTTATTTGACAGCTGCACTTACTCGTTACTTTTCAGACAAATCATATGATGAGCTTTTAAAACATCATCCAATGTGTCAAATTAAATTGCCCAACAGTACATAAAGTATCTCCAATTAGCTCAACTCTGACCAGCAATAGATTGTTGGGTACCACTTTTTGTGTACAAGTTGAAATTAATGGCTTCCTCCATAACAGGGAGTTTTAACATTTAACTCTGAGTTTGAGTTTAATGAGTTTCTGAGTTAGTTAAAAATTTTGCCTCTCAAGTTTCAATCCTAAAAAACAAATAAGCAGTCCAAAACTGGAGGAAATAAAATGTTTGGCTGTTTACTTCAATAAATTAAGAAGAGTCATTATCAGTGAGTTTGCAGACACTGAATCAGAATTCATTGCATCTGGGCTATGACCAAGATGGCACCAGCCAGCCTGCTAATGCGATGCACAGCTATAACGGCATCACAGTTTAATTAATGATCATGGTTCTGTCTTTCGGCTTTGTCTAATCCTCAAGAGAATGTCATACACTGTTACACTTCCCACATGACAAGAGATGCTCAAGTCATCTCACATTACATTTTTTCCTTTTGTATGACTTAAAGTGCCAGTAATTTACATAATCTGCCCTTGTGTAAGCATCCCTTAGCACTCTTCCCTCTGTGTGTGTCATTGTGTTAAGGCTTTGCTCCAGCTTAGAGCAGTAATGGCGTACAACCCAGAGTCCCTGCTTGCCACCTGTGTCCCAGTATAGCAGTAACATGACGGATAGTACCGCTGTCAGGCCCCGGGGCCCTCTCATTCCATGATAGATACCCTAACACAGACTTCTGATTGTTGTGCCTGGGGTTACCACCGCAAACCTGGGGGGATCCTAATTAGCTTGTGGTTGGAACATGCTCCGGCATGATGTGTGTGTTTACAGATGCAAGAGTACAGCCTCCCACTGGTTCTCCTAAGTACACATCATGCATTGCTATCTTATACAGTATGCATGTATATTGTTATACATACCAGTATAAAGACAGCAATTGTGGAAATACACTTTTGTTTCGAACATGTTTTGATTAAATAACATGTCAAGTTAAATTTATTTGTACAGCCCAGTATCACATACAATGTCTCAAAGGGCTTCACAGACCCACAACATCAATGATGAATGACCTAGCCTGACCTTTTTAAGAAGACAAAGAAAAACATAGCACGTAAAGAAAAAAATATGGAGGAAACCTCAGGAGAAGCAACTCGAGGACAGAAGGCAGGGTGTGTGTGTGTTGAAGTCGTGGGTGGATAAAACAAAAAAATGTGTACCATGTTGTCTAAGAGAAAGGTCAAATAAACAGTCCACTGAGATAAGTGGAAAAAAGTCCATTAATGAGCCCAAAAGCATTCAAGTCTAATGGGGCAGGTAATGTGTCTTCTATTTCTGAGTGAATCCCAGTATCCATCTCTTAAAACAAACACAATTAAAAAAAAAGAAAGTCACATTTGCCATTTAGGTTTATTTCCATGGTTTTGTCTCATTGACCTTCTTGCTAAGGCTGGCTCAGTGAAGTTATACTTTTGGTGCTGAAATTATGGCAACTGAATCAGGTGAATGATAATTCCACCTTAGGGCCCCAACTGCTTCTGAGCTGTTTCTTCTTCTATTAATTCTGTCATCTTCTTCTTCCATAACCTTAGGTTCCCACGCTCAAAAGCACATGAAACTTGGCACACTTGTCAGGATTTCTGGCACTGGTTTAGCAGAATAACAGCTTAGGTGGAGCTACAGACACTCGACCAATATTTAGTTTCATCACTTTTTCAGTCAGGCTGCTTCATCAAAGTTTATAGTCTTCTATATCCTTGAGGAGGTGTTGACCCATTTTACTAACAAGACCCATAAGGTTCACATGGAAAACTTGAGAAAAAGGTCGGTTTTATACTATTCTTATATAGTGTGCACTTTGAGATTGATGGTTGAAGGACAAGCATTTATCAATGCAACTGATAATTTGGATTTTTGGCCATGAATTTTACTCAAGAAGTTGAGTTTACTCATCTCAAGGAGTGCTACTCAGACCTTGATATAATCTAATGAAATACAATATATGATATTGTATGGGAGATGACCCATAGGGATTAAAAATCAGAATATTTCAGCCTCTGCTGCTCAGATATTGACCATTCTGGTTTTAAACTCTTTTATCAACTCTGTCACAGGCAACATTTTTTTGAACGAATAAGGCACTACATCTATATATCACTTTTGAGTTGAAGGGAGGAAGTCGGGGTGGATGGCAGGCGTACAAGATGCAGGACCCTGGCACCACAGACCTGGATTCATATCCTGAGTCCCGCTTGTAGTTAGATTTAGGCAACAAAAGCACTTTGGTTAAGGTTAGTGAAAGATTGTGGTTTCAGTTAATAACTGATTGGTGACTTTTTTTCTGTATTAAACAAAGACCAAGATCTTTCCCTAACCTCAACCAAGTGCTGCCAGCACCTAAACATACCCATAAAAAGTTTAATATTGTTGTAGTTATTTGTCACAAACAGGCTCAGGAATGTGACAAGGAGGGAGTATGCTTTAAAACAAATATTATTTTTCAAAACTGAAGCTTACAAAACAAGGTGTTTAGAACAAAGTGTAAAACCAAAAGAAGATGAGGTAAGGGAGATGTTGGCAGGAGGAAGGGAGAGAGAGAGAGTGACCACATGGGCTAGTTTTTATAGCTTGGCAGGCTCAGGTGAACCATATTACACTGACGACCCTCCACTGTCAGCCAATATCCAGAAGGCAGCCTCTGAGACAGTGGGAGGGGCGACACATTATTATTGCTGTAGGATATTGTACTGCAAGATCAGATATTTCGGAGGAAAATGATATGAAATCCATTCTTATTGAACATTTGACTCATACATTCAGTAACGGCATTTTTGCAACTTGCCAAACACGTTAATTAACATTTTCTCATAATATGAGAGAAAACATAATTCAGCCAGCATTTAATTTATAGCAAAACATATTAGCTGTTGCAATTTCGTCATATATAATTTCTATGAGACAGAGTTGCTTTTATAAGTCTTCCAATTTTATGGAGTTGCAAGGCTAAATTATGGAGTGCCACTTTAATTAAATGTCTTTGAGGTCAGGTCAGATAAGCATGTGGACGCATATAGAAGCCCTATAGAAGGCACAATGCCAAAAACATCCATTGCAATTTGTAATGAAATCCTTCCCTTCTTACATGAAATCAAAGAACTTGTCTTTCCTTAACTGAAATCCCATTTGATTGAATGATCTCCTCACCAACTCATTAATATCATGTTTCAACAAGAAATACATCACATTAAGGAAGTAAAGGTACCCTTTCACAGGGCCTTAAACTACGGTGTGAACAAAGCCTTAGAGACAGCAGCTTACAGACACACACAAACAATCTCACTAAACGTATGCTCAATCATGCATCTCTGTGCTGTCACATACACTTAACAATGCGGCCCATCATTTATTGTAGATTAATCCTCGTTCCATGCAGTGTCGGGACCTGCACTTTACCTTGTTTTATCGTCATTAAAAAGGAAAGAGATTGAAGAGCACAGGAGCGTGCGGGACGAGCGAGTACAAAAGAGCACAGAGGCGAAGAAATATCCAGTAAATGGTGATATTGCGTGGGGAGGCAGGGAAAACTGCAAGGCAAAAAAAAAGAAAAAAAAAAAAAAAAAAACTGAATGAACCTTTGACAGATGAAAGCAACAGTGGATAAGACTGGAATACAAAAGGGGAAGATAGACAGACAAAGAGAACGAGATGTTCCAGGTTAGATTTTAACACCTTGGTGTTCCAGTCATTTTGAAATATATGGTGTTAGATGGTTCTGTAGGTCACAGAAACAGAACGTACCAGTCAAGACGGAGACAGGATTTGAGCCAGGTGCATGAAAGGAAAAAGAAAGAAGTGTACAGGATTAAAGGTGGAGAGGTGTAGAAAGATTGAAGCTTCCTCTTTTAATGAACCCTACAGCGTCGGCGCTCCCCTCCATGCTGCAGCTCCTAGCCTCTGCCCCGGCTGTCAAGACTATGTCCGAGCTGTACAGAGCAGCCGTGACAGCTGCAGCAAGCCCTCTTTGAAGTCCGGAGTGCAGCAACAGGGTAGATAATGACCCCGCCAATCTCCTCCCACTGCCCTGTCTGCTTCCCCTAGCCTCTGCGCAGGGCAGAGAGGGAGGCCTAACGAGCAGACTTTTCTGAGCAACTTTCACTGAAGGCAAATGCATTAATTCTTGATCTGCTACCACCCTTTATAGTGCTCAGTCTTCCGAGGGAACAAGGATGAGTCAGGGTGAGGGAGAGTCACTAATGCATGTTTCAGAAAAAAAGACCACAACAACATCAACAAAAAAAAACACGACACAGACAAAAGTGGAGGAAGGCAGGACACAGAAATGGTAAGAGAGATCTGCATCTTTGTTGAGCAGCATGACAGAGAGCAAGAGAGACAAGACTGAGAAGCACAAGTGACTGCTGAATTTAATGATATTGAGGTAAATAAGCTTCCGTCTCCTCAACAGTTACAGGGGGTGGCTGTCCGTTATCTGGCATAATTAATTAACGTTTGCCTGCTTAAAATCCCAACTCAGGTGCCGCCCAAGGAAAGATGTTGAATGCTTCTTCATTTGGGCTGTCAGGGTTACAAAGAGGAGAGGTAATCCAAATCAGCTCTGCCAAGGACAGCTGCTTCATCACAATTATAACAAGGTGTCTGCCTGCTGCATCCATACCTGCGGCGTTTCAAACAGGTTGAGGCTAATTTATCCATAGCTCTTCCTGCCAGCCACGGCCTTACTTTTCTCCAGGAGATGTTTGATGTTAACTAAAGCACCCGCCGTTGATCCATTAGTGAGATCAGGTTCAATATGGCAAAATGGAACCTTCATAGTGAAATGATTCCTCATAACAAAAGCTTCAGGGAGATGCGTGAAAAGAAAAGAATCAAGTTATTGGTGTCAGAGTCGTGTTTAAATGGTGACAGATAATAGCAATTTTTGTAGGTTTAGACTGAACTCATTTTTACTTCCATTTCCTGCGGGTGAGGAAAAATACAATTACTGCCTCTACCGCAGAAGCAACAATCATTTCATGCTTTTATTCCTGCAGTTTAAACTGTCTGGCATGTTAGCATATATTCAAACAACAGGTTATCTACGTTATTCTGTGGCTTATTTCCACGCATTTGAGTCTGTTTCTTTTTTTCTGTACATCTGATGATGAATGGGCTGTTGATGCCCTGAGAGATCTTTACCTGCAAGACACTGTATATCACATCAAAAGCAAACAAAACACAAACGCGCTATCAACTCCAGCAGGAATTGTACCGTAGGGTCCATATATCACGCTATTTTAAGGCACACACATTTCAGACAGAACAAATAAAACTGAGCCCCCAGGGAGGAACCAGTATGAAATGTCTCAAAACAGCTGCTGCTTTTACGCTCAGAGTAACCATTGTTTATCACCTGCCCTGCATAAATTAACAATACCCTTTGCTTTACATTGTGTGGGACACTCATCATGCATCAGGACGGTTACTCTATCATGTCACATCTGAATGTCAAAATATTACATGCCAGATTTCAGTCAGTGTAATCACAACAACTGTCTGGATCTTTTCCGAAACTGCCCACCCCACCCCAAAAAAGAGCTCAGCCATGCATTTAGTTTCCAATTTACATGCTCAAGCTTTGAGATATCCAACTCTTAACATTGTGCCACTACACCAACACAATTTAGGTTTAAAGAAGTTCGTTTGAGCTGCTAAAAGCATTGAAAAATTCAACAGCAAAGCCTTGACAGACCTTTCTGTAAAGACTTTTCCTTGGGACAAGAAATAATACTGCAATATGTTGGTGTGACCATGCTTTGCCTTCAAAACAGCTCCAGTTCTCCTCAGTACACACAGGTACTTGGCAGGTCGGTTGTTCCTGCATCTTGGAGAAGTTGACACAGTTCTTCTGTGGATTTAGGCGTCTCAGTTGCTTCTGTCTTTTCATGTAATCCCAGACTGACTTGAGGATGTTGAGATCAGGGCTCTGTGGGGGTCATATCATCTGTTGCAGGACTCCTTGTTCTTCCTGTTGCTGAATATAGTTCTTTATGATTCTGGGTGTATGTTTGGGGTCATTGTCATGCTGCAGAATAAATTTGGGACTGATCAGCCACCTCCCTGATGCATTATGGATAAGAATCTAAACACCTAAAGTACCTAAAACGTTTGCACATTACTGTACATGTGTATCTACCCACTTACATTTATGTTTATTTTCTTTCAGCCAGTCAGGTAAAAATAGATTCTAACATTTCAATCGGATGTCAGGTTTTGGGCATCACATTGTCATAATATCAGGGGATCCTGTTTTGTGCTCTTGCATTCAGTTTTATGAAGTGTCCTTGAGCAACACGCTCAATCCCAGTCAGCTCTAGCTGCTCTGTCATGCTTGTCTACCTTTGGAATATATAGCAAACAGAGAATTTTCCAAAGGGGATCAATGGAATATCACCAGTTATTATCTTTATCACACGCATTACCTGAATGAAACTGCAGTACAGCCTGAAGGAATGCAGTGAGTATGGTCAAGGTTGTATGGCAGCTCTATGACCATCTCCACCACCACGCTTACTTCCTTATCAGTTGCTTAATTTGTTGAGTTACAATTGGACAGACTGTAAATGCTCCCCACAGTGAGTGGAGCTGAAGCCCTCTGGAAAGCCTTCTGCTCCAGTGTCTCCACACTGCTCAACATATGTGGCAATAGATCAAGCACCTGTTTCTGCCTGTCACATCTGCGCTCAAACCTCTGTGGCTCTTATCTGCTTGACAGATACAGATGACCATGCATCCGGAGGCTGATGCAGATGATGAATGAACGGGTTCGCTCTGTGTGTTACTTTCTCTCTCTTTTCTGTCTTCAGACGAGCAGTGCAGAGAGTTATTATTAAACCGAAGCATCTCTACAGCCTGTCCAGTGGTTGAGAACACTCTGCTCTGATTAAATAAACCAAGCGGCATCACACACATTTTCAACTCTCGCTTCATTTCCTACACTTTCTTCTTCTTGTGCTCATCTTTGTCATAGTTTTCATGTTCTCTTTTCATTAGCCCTGACATCCATAAAGTGAAAGCCGGGCTTGGGATCTTCAGAGCTGGCACAGCACCACTTTGCTGTCTTGACAAGAACTCAGAGAGGAGAGCAGAGGGAGGAACATTTACTCATTCTGTTTGCAGCAAAGGGAATGGGCTCCCTGCTCTGGCTCCCTTTGATTGTAATCCTATCTAGGCCAGCACAAGACACTGGAGACTTCATTCCCTGAATCTTCGTTTGCATGGATAAACAGGAGATGGGGGCCAAAAGTATAGAATGTTTTTGCCTTTCAGCAAATTTTCTAAGTGCTGCTATGGATCCCACAAAAACTTCACACAGATAAAAGTTGTTTCATTGTTATTTTGTTGTTGCTGTGGGGTATACTGTAATGTTGTAAAGCCGTATGCTTCTTCTCTGCTTTGCAAAATGCTATCTTTAGATAAGTGATGCTCATAAGTTGTGACTGTGGTGATGCTGCTGGCACTAATGCGCATGAAGTATTGGAAATATACGTCTTCATGCACTGTGTGTATACAGCAAAAGCTCATCTCTCCATAGATGCTCCTAAAACTATCAAAGCTAAGACAAAAATAGAGAGATTCTCACATTCTCATCCAGCGAGCTAGAGTTTTAAATTAGTTAGGCAGGACAATTTTACCAAATTCTGCCGTAATATATTTTTGAAACAGTTTGATTTAATTTGTTTGCGGTTTTTTGTAGCTTTAAACCAAATCCAAAAAGCAAAGCAGTATGAAATGAATGTATAAATTATTCATAAATATACACTTAAGCGTCACAAAAGATCTCTGTGGCTGGGGGCCTCTGTAGTCAGTAGCCTCACTATTCCCCTCACTGTCAGCATTTAAACCTGTACATCAGCCTGACATGCTGATGCCACAACAGATGTATTGGTTGCTGGTGCGTTTAAGCCATCGAGTGCTTGGAGACTTCACAGAAATATACAAGCAGCTTCTTCTTCCACTCTGTGGTGAAGTCATTTAAAAAGTAATGAAGAGAAGATGCGTGCAAGTCAATCTCGCAGCAAGCAAGCAAGCAAACATGATCACTGTAGCGTGGGTGCATCATGCATATGCAGCCTGTCTCATGCATAAGATTTGCACTTTCTCACTTTGCTTCAGTGTATCTTCTGATGAGAACATCTCCTCGTCAGTGCGATTGTGGTGACGTGATGTTCATCACATTTGCCCTACTTACTGAAGCAACACCAAAGACATCAGTTATATAACTTTTTTTTAAGAGCTCACAATGAAATCATCAAAATCCAATGTCAACAACAAATCCTGCTGCTGGAGGTGATTCACTGAATCACAATCAATTTATTTTCTTAAATTTGACTTTATTTTGGAAGGATACATTGCAAACAGGCATTAATGTCACTAAAAACATGAAAAATGGGATGATTTTATCGCTGGTTTGGTAAGAAGCAATGAGGTAACATGAAATTTTGTGTAATGAATTTAATGTGTTTATCTGGAAAAGAAGTAAAACATTAATTGATTTTATGGCCATTTGTGTAACAAGCTGTAAACACAACACTGGCATATTGTCACCTTATAAAAAGTTGATTGTTTTTCAATTTTTTTTTATTGCTTTTATAATAGGGTTGTATTCCAAAAAGCGAGTTTAGTGAAAACCCTGAGTTTGTTAACCCTGATGAGATAAGGGAAACTCTGGGTTTTCAGTTTCAGAAAGAGAGGTAACATAAACTCAGAGTCTGTTACCATGGTAACCTTAACTGCTCAATGGCAGATTTTCTTCATCAAACCCTGAGTTTCTCTCTCTCTCTCTCCTCCCTCTTACAGAGCCAGACACGCAGTTTCATGTCCTCATTCATTCAGTCCATATCAAAGCACGTATCAAAGCACATTAATTAGCAGAGATTTACTGTATGTCAGAATCAAAATCCTGTTTGGATATTAGTTTGCTACTCAAGGACTATGTAAAGTTATCACTTTCATGCACATCAGTCATTTGTTTGAACAGCGGTTTTTGCTGTCACATTCAAATATTACACAGCGTGAATTCACTCTCAGCTTAGAATAAAACCTCTGCATGTCCTTCTTTTTGCCAGTGGAAGTTTTTTTTTTTTTTTTAAATGAACACTTGTACTCTGCTCAAAGTAGACAGCTATCAGTTTGTTAAAGCAGTTCCTGCACTGAAATGTTTATTGCAATCTCAGTTGCAATTTGAAAGATCAGTGTGTAGCTTTAGACATGTACGATCAATGAATAATTATCTCTATCACTTATGAAGTGGTTGGTCACACTGATGGAACATTATTCCTATAATAATGGAGATTATATATTAATATTTGAGTGAGCAATATCAAGCAGCATCACTGAATGCTGTTGAGCCAAGATACAAATAGATGTATACAATTTTAAAATCTACTGTATTTTGACCTTGATGCCTTTTCAAATGCAAATCACCAAACACATTATTACTGGATCAGATTGTGAGTTTACAGTCACGACTCTGTCTTTGATCTATTTTTTTTTTTAATCTTTAACTTTAAATACATATTTCATCTTCACTTGCTGGCTCCTGTGTTTTGTCCGCCATCAGATTGAAGCTGAACAAATATATTTAAAATGTAATGTAGCTACAGCCTGATATAAAGTCAGATACCACTTTATCATCCATTAAGGAAATCTAAGTCTGGTAAATAATGAATTAATGGACAACCCTAAATAAAACTTTGTGTTAACTTATTGATACGTTCCCCCACTCTGACTCAGACTCTTTTTTAAAAAAGATAAATGTGCACCATCTAATTACACATGCATTAATAACTCTGCGTCCACTGGATTAAAACGGAGGCTCTGTCTTTTATTTACCTGTTGCCCTGGTGAATCAAAGTATTGGAGCTCCATTGATGATGGCTTTTTTTCATTCATCATGCACGCACTCAACTCAGAGGTGATTGAACTGACTCTGGTCAGCTGTTCTGGTACTAAAAAAAAAACTCAGAGGTTCCCATCTCGGGGTTAATCAACTCAGAGTTCAGGGTTTGACTCAGAGTTTGTTGAACCTGCTTTCTGGTATGGACCCCAGTATTGTAGACAATAAACAGTGACATATCCAAAATGTGTGAGTGAACTGGTTTCTGATTTGACATATAAGACATATAAAACAATATGAAAGACATATAAACAACAACAAGAACACGAAGGAGGAGTTCTAACAACTCCTGGACTGGCTATAGGAAAGTAAATATTAAGTGAGAGGAAAAATAAGCACATCTGACAGACTGATACTGTTGAATCATTTTAGCATATTAGATACTTACAGAACACCCACTTTCTGTCCACCTACAGATTCACTTCAATATATCCATGAATACTGATTGAGAACAGATCAATAAACACAAAGGGCATCTATAGCAATGTAAGAGCACAATGCAGGATTAAAAAGTCAGTTCATCTTAATATTTAAAGTATCTGTCCTTCTCCCACTCAGTCCAAACTTAACAACACAGGGAGAAAAAGCTGAAGGTCTCTGGTGAACTGGTGGATAATGGCAGCTAAGGAACATAGAGCCAGGTATTGGCACACCAATTTCCTGCTCCCAAATCTGCTTCAGCTGGGTTGTCAGATGATCGGATCAGAGTTAAGGGAGTCACTGGAGTTATAAATTATGGAGGTGGAGCGATTCTGGGCAGGATCCAAAGTGAGAAGAGAATCAATTGGGGACCCAGGAGGGTGATTAGGGAAATGGGGATAATTGGATTTAATGAAATGTCTAACTTGAAGGAAACAAAAAAAGTGGAATTTGGGCAGGTCAAACCTGTAACCTGCCTAGTAGTACTAAATAAAGTTGCCCGATTTTTGGGGAGTTTTGCTTTCCTAATGCATGAAGGTTTATTAACCCATAGAAATGAGGACACCATCTGATCTAACTGACAGAAAATGACTTTCTCATTAAAACTGGAATGTGTTGGAACAGTTATGGAAATCTGAGGAGGATCACTATCTTTATAAGGTTTCCACTGCCAACTGGGGACAAGGGGAAAGAGGAGCGCGAAAGTTTTTAGCAAAAAGATCATTAAATAAAGTTGTAATAAACGCCCCCAAGTATCTAAAACCTTCAGAGACAACTCTGAATGGATAGAGAGACCATGGTATTTTCTTAGATAGTACACTGTATTTGCTAAATTGAATTAAAATGTCATATAAGAGCAGATTGTCTGTATATAAGGACAGTTTGTGAGTGATACCCATCCTAGTGATGCCCTCAGATCACCCCTCCTCTCGAAGCCATATGGCTAAGGGTTCGATGGCCATAGCAAAAAGGAGGGGAGAGATAGGACATCCCTGTCTGGTGCCATGGCAGAGGGAGGGGGGAGACCTCATGCCACTGGTGAGAACATAAGCAACAGGAGATTTGTAGAGCAGCCCAATCCAAGCAATAAAATCATAACTAAAGCCAAATTTTTCCAGGACATAATAAAGGTGTTTCCACTCAACCCTGTTGAAGGCTTTTTCAGCATCTAAGGTTATTATTACCTCAGAAGTGTCAGGGCTGGGGGAGATGATTATATTGAGCAGCCTTCTGATGTTATAAGAGGTCCGTTGAAATCAGAGTTGATAGGGCCTGTTGTAAATGTGAAATTAAAACCTTAGCTAAGATCTTTTGGTCCAAATTTAAGAGCGATATGGGCCTATAATTACATTCAAGAGGGTCTTGATCTTCTTTTAATAAGAGACAGATGTTGGCTTTGGATGAAGTTGAAGGTAGTTGGTCATTAATGAAGGATTCATTGTAAACTTTTTCTAGAAGCGGGGAAATTAAATTAGAATATACTTAATAGAAATCTAATATATACCTGTCCAGGCTGGGGGATTTACTATTTTGTAGCAGCCTGACTGCATCTTGTACTTCAACAGTTGAAACTGGGGATCCTGGCTTGTTAGTGAGGTAATCGCTGATTTTGGGGAATGCGATCAGCTCCAGAGGGTTAAAATCAGGGAAAAAAGAACAATAAATCTGTCATCATCCCTAACAGGGATATAAATACATTGCTAAAATCACAGGGATATTGAACAACCTGCCCAAGACAGCAACAAAGCGACAATTGGGGTCTCCAATAGGTTTTGAGGATTCAGATGTTACATTTTTTCTGATTACAATGGCTGCCCCTCTCGTCCTTTTGGAAAACTTGGAGTGAAATACATGACTCATCCAGGGTCTCCTAATACATGAAATCTCAGAGGGCCTGAAATGGTTTTCCTGGAGGAAGTAAATATCCCCTTTAAGCTGTAGTAGGTGTGCCATTACTTTACCCCTTTTGATGACTCCATTGACACCCCTAACATCCCATAAGACAAACCGACAGTCCTTGCCTTTGGATGTTATTGTGCTACACATTGCTCACACTAGGCTGTAGAGAAAATGTGTGTTGGGGGGGGGGGATAACATAACAACATAGCCAAAGGGAAAAAGAGAGAGAGAAAAACATTGATAAATAAATAAAAATAAAAACCCAACCCTGTTAATAAATGCAAAACCCTTATAAAGCTTCCCGTTCTTTCCACGCTAACTAATCCCTTTTGGTTGCAATTCCCATTAGTCAAAATGCAATCCTATGAAAGTGCAGACAGTAATTACTAAGGGAAAAATTGAAAACGCCTCAAACCTTGATTCCACCAGGCACAGCTGCGTCACCTTCCAGCTGCAACGTGTTTTTTTCCATCCTCTGCACGGCTTCATACCCCAAGCATTTCAGAAGCGGAGCGACTGGGGTCAAGCCAGTTGCCTTTTAAATTCAGTTGTGTTGCTACTACAGTAATTACAGTAGCCTAAACTGAACAGGCACCTTTAGCAGTGCAAGTCTCTGTTGACTTGCTCAGATTCTGTTGATTTGGTCATTTTTTTCCTTGATTTTTGTGCTTCTAGTTTGGGTAAGTGGGCTATGTAGTTAAATGTTTTTTTTATTTGTCTCTTTTAATTGTGTTTATTGTCGATAAATGATCGGGAGTCTGCACGGAGTGTTTTATTTTGAAATTTACTGGATGCTTTATGCTGTTTCTGTGTCTGACTTCCTGCCCCATTTGATCTGTTCTGTGCAGCTTGACGCAGCTTCTGTCAAAAATAGACTAGTATATAATAGTTGCATATGTTAAGTGGAGCAGAGAGCCGCTTCTGGGATGTTTCTGAAATACGCTGTGGCGCATCTGGTGGAACCACAAGCATTGACTAGAGTGCATGCTTGTGATTAGAGACAACATTCAGCACAAATGCAAAAAGTCAATAATAGGCAACATTAACTATAATTCTACTGTACAAAATTAGACCTAAATATTACATTTCCATAAGAACCATTTCAATAAGATAATGAGACAATTAAAAAACACTGGGGTCTACTAAAATGTGACCCTTCTTTACAGCATATTTCTGCTTCTATGCCTGCATTTATTATAAAAGGGGTAAGAATAGAAGGACTCTAACTAACTCTAACTAACTGGCTCTCTAAGGAGGTATATGGAAATTATAAATGTGGTAGATGTACACATTGCTCTTATGATACTAAAGAGTTTTGTCACCCTCACACAGATAAAAAGTATAAAATTAGAGAGTTTAAATGTCTACACATGTCATCTTTCTGCTGAAGTGTCCATGTGGCTTTATATATATATATAGGCCAAATAAAGTGTAATCTGAAACTGAAGCTGAACATAAAGCAGCTATATGAAATGAAAACATGGATTACGCTATTGCGAGGCACTGCAAGGAAAGAAATCATGGTTCTGCTACCTCCCTTAAATTCACAGGGATTGGGAGAGTCACTTCTAACCCTAGGGGTGGCAATATCATAAATCAGTTATTGAAAAGGGAAGCATATTGGATATATACTCTCAACTCCTTGGAGCCACATGGTTGAATGAGGCATTAGACTGAATCAATTTTTTAACCTGTGCTTTTATGTCTAACCTACATTATTTCTCTGTGCCTGCAGATGACCTCATATGTGGGTGAAGTTGTGCCACTTAACCCCTCCTGGCTCAACCTTTTCCCTCCCCTCCCTTATTAAGAAAGTTATATTTAATATCTACTCTAATAGTATTCAGCTCCTCTGACTTTTGAAATGTATTATGATGAAATGTATAATGTATTTTGTATAGTACCCTCTTTCTTCTAATATATATATATACTTTTTTTTCTCCAGTGTCACAAATCTAGCTTTATTGCTTTCCCATTGACCCACAATGTTTACAATTACTATTGGTCTCAAATTTTTGTTGTACTTCATAATGTCCAAATGTGTCCCACAGTCCAATGCTCACAAACTTGGTACCCCTGCGAACAACTGCACCTTGGAATAAACACAAAAGAAGAAAAAGCTAATTTAAAACCTGCAGAGTATTTTAGATGCATTTTGGAGAACATTTAGGCATTAGATGAAAGTCAAGTTGTGAGGGGTATCATGATCACTGGAATAAAGAGATGAGGAAAACAGCTCAATAACATATCGACACAAACAATTAATGTCTTTCAGAGTACAAACAAGTGCTACAGCCCTGGGGGCAGGCTCCCTGCTGTGGCCCATGTTAAATGGGATGCCTTGACATTTTCAGTTTCAGTCTTAATTTCAAATGCTTGTCACATTAAGGGGAGAGACGATTTGTCTTTTATTGACACTAAAAATGCCAAAGTACAGTTGAAGCTGATGAGAATGTCATTAGATTTGCAAGTATTTGGCCATGATCAACAAATTTAAATTTTTACCTGATGATGTGTGCTAGATAAAAACTTAAGGGATCACCAATAATTTGAATCATTTTATCGTACCATTTCAGTTATTGTTTGATGTTTTGTTGTTTGGATTATCATGCTAAATGATTTATATTTATTTTTGTATCACAAATTATCACAAAATAGATTTTAGGCTACAAATTCTTCCTGTTGGGACATGAGTGTCTGTACCACTTTTGATTACAACAGACATCACAGTTCACTCAGAACCATTTGACCATACTGATGATTGTCAGTAGGATTCACTGGGCACCATGGATATCTGTATAAAATGTAGGCTATTGACAATCCATCCATGAGATATTTCAGTCTGGGCAAGTGGTAGACCAACATTTCCATCCCTAGAGCTATGCTGTGAGTGTGGCTTTAAAAAGCCTACAATGAAATTAAGCTGTTTTCGTGTTACCTGAATCTTTGCAAAAGGAAAGCAATCATTCCTAATTACACCTGTGATACAATGAAAACAGACACCAGCAGAGCTTTGAGTAGTACTCTACCTAAAATCTGTCCTTTGTGTAGGAAACACTCACCCCCTGCAGTCTTCAAAGATGGCTGTAGTAAGTTTGCAGTTTATTCCTTCACGGAGAACAGAAGCCATGGGTAAACTGGTCAGTTTCAGTTGATTCCCATAGTGAGTTTTCAAGGTGTCAGAATTATCAAAACGTCTATAGCCACTTCTCAAACCACTCCTGCAGCAGCTTTTCAAATGTTCAGTCTTTTTTTGCTAAAATATAGCTAAATACACATCATCTGTCTCAACACTCACACATGACCCACTTGAGCTTGCGAGCAGGTGTGTTTTGGTTAGCACCTTTTTAGCGCTTTCTCTGCTATTGGCCAAAAATGTTCTGTCCTTGTGAGTGTTTCATACTAAAAAAAAATATTTTGGGAAGAGTATTGCTTTAAAGCTGCTCTCCATATGATACCATGATCTCTGTTTTATCTTCACTCTTCAAAGATAATTCAAAACATCTCTGCTGTTGGATGGAAATCCCAGGGAGTCTTTCTTCTGTGTGTTTCTTATCAGGAAGGAAGAGGGAAAAAATTGATCCAAGATACTCTGTGTTTAATCAGTGTGTCTTGATGTCTCTTAAACTCCAACAGGGTCATGAAGATTTTACAGCCCATAAAACACACCAATAGTCCTTAAGTTTAAAACAGCAGATGGAAAGATGTGTATATGTATTTAAAAATGCAGACATCTTAGCCTTAATCACTGAGTGGAACTGTAATATTTACCCAAATCACCATAATAACTTCTTGGGTGTTAAGGATGGTCACGCATGGGAAATCCTGCAAATGAATAACTAAATACAAACACTAAAAACCACTGCTCACTGTAACTATACAATAATCAAATGGATATCTTTACCACCTCCATCCCATTACACATTTAGACATGTCATGTTCTGGTGTCACTTCAGCATAAAAATTCTAAGTTACATCTCACTGCCATTTAGGATCTATGGGCCATGTTGCCAAAGTAGCTCTGTGAAGCATAGGCACAATGGTGTTTTTAACTAAATGCAAACACCACCATGCTAACATGCTCACACTGTTGTTTAGCAGGTGTAAACCATCACAGTTTAGCATGTTAGCATGGTAACATTTGCTCATTAGCATAAGTACAGCTTAGGCTGATGGGAAAGTAAATACATTTGCAGGTATTTGGTCACAAACCAAAGTATTGGACAAACTGAAATTTTAACCTGTTGATGGCACTAAATAGGTCAGGGGATCACCAAATGTATCCTGCGGGTAACATCAATATCTGTGCAAAATTTTACAGCTATTCAGATATTTCAATAAAAAAACAAAAGTGTAAACCTCATGGTGGCTCCTTTAGGGGATCACCAAAGTCATTAGGATTCATCCTGTGGGAGACACAAATGTCTACCAAATTTTGAATTTTGTTATATTTCACTGAATAAGTGAAACATTTGACTTGGTAGTGGCACAAGAAAAGTCAGAGGATTACTAAAGTCATTAGAATTTATTATTGAGGGACCTTGCAAATATATAGGCAATTTCATGGTAATCCATCCAACAGTTGTCACGATATTTCACTCTGAACCACAAATGGCAACTGCATGGTGGAACTAGAAAAAAAGGGATTAAACTAAATTTTGTGGCAGTCCATCCCACAGTTGTTGAGACATTTCAGTCAGGACCAACTGATCGACCGTCGTTGTAAGAGCCAAACCAAAAGTAAATTTTAACCTTGGACCATTGCTAATACAAACCCTCAATACCTGCATGATTACTCTTGAATTTGAGGATTTGTTTTTTTTAAAGTCTCTAATAACATGTCTCTTCTTTTCTGCCTGTGATAACTGCAACTTGAGCTGGTGAGTAATATGTAGGCCTGTTTTAATTGCAGCTGTGATTTTCAGAGGTGCCTATGTAGTTATAATTTGCTATTTTAACTGTTTAACAACTTAGTATTAAAATGACAGTAAAAATGGTTAGTTGCAGGGCAGGGTAAAAACATTTACAGCCAAAATTGATAGTGAACTATAGTGCAAAATTAAGTTTTGGATACAATTAAATATCTGTAATCAGGAGCAGTTTATCAGCAGCAGCACTGCTCCACCTCTTGAAGGCACTTCTCTTCTATTCTCTTTAAAAACTCCTTCAAGTGATTTATTCCTGTCTCATTTTGTTTCGTCAGTTTGTTAGTTTTCCACTGTGAGGCATAGAAGCAGCACCAGCATTCCTGTAATGTTGTAGTTTTACAGAATGACCCCTCCTGTTTCTAATAAATGGGAAAAGTTAACATATTTTAATGTAATCTTTTTTTGTCTGTGGGGGGTTGGAGAACCCACATCTAACAATATCTATTGTATTACAACAAAGCCACAGATTCACATATTTAGTGTCACAGAGATTCAAGTGTTAAATGTGTCCAATTTTTGTTACAAAAATTCATTGATCAGTAGAATAAATCAAAAGATCATTATGCACAGAGCACTGAACACCGCACTGAGCTGGGAAATGAGTTGCGCCGTTTGTTCACTTGCTACATGTACAGTGTAACAATTAGTTGAAAAACCCATTTGCAGTCAGCACACTAAATGCCTCTTTTTCTGACACAATATGTCCTTGTTTATTTCACCTTGGAGATAACTGCTCATCAATATCTCTTGATATCACACCTAATGGCCACATCAGTAGAGTGTGTCTTGGGATGAACTGATGAGTACCTGCTGAGATGTACAATTGGGGAGAAATGTGTCGTGATAAAGGTAATAAAATGATGAGCATCAAGACAATATCAGTTTCCCTGCTGTGCTAAAGGTAACGGTGTGTTATTAACTCTTTTCACCCACTCACTATCTCTTCCCACAGACTTATTCTACTAGAGCTCAAATTAATTCCAAATTAATTAGTTCCAAAACCTGAGGTTAATATATGTAGAAATGCCCCCCGCAAGTCAAAAACCCCAGGCTTTAACCTGCCAAGAATGCTTTGTTTGCAACATTTTTTATACCTTGATGTCAGGTTGTCGCGCATGCCCGTCCGTTCCATAGCCTTGGTTGCTAAGGTTGTTGCTAAGGTTATTCCATTGTGTTGTTCACTCATATATTATGGATCGGATTCCAGCTCGAACATGTGTGGATGTATCTGAGGAGTTGACATAAAGAACAAGAAAAAGTAGTGAAATCCTACGACTATAGTTTGTTTCATGGTTTGTTGACGTAGCCTCCTGAGCAGCCATCAGTCGGCAATGACGCAACTTCTGGAGGCCAACCAATCAGAAAAAAATGCCAAGATATTCTGGTAGAGACCAAGATTAAAAATATATACCTGGAAATGTGCAGAATATGTACACTTTAACAACCAATCTGCAAAGTTTTAGATGGTAGCTTGACTTGGTGCCTCTCCAAACTCCCAAAACAGTCACTAAAACTAGTTGTTTTACATGCTGGAGGCATGAATCTAAAACTGCACAATTTATTCAGACTCTGAGTTTGAAACTGACATGCTTTTCCAGTTTTTCAGTATCTGAGAACAATGACAGTCTTGCAGGTGATGTTATGTTATGTGGTAATTCATCATTCAGTTGTTGCTTCATTTCATCTCACGTCTTTTAGGAATAGTTTGACATTTTGGGAAATAGCTTATTCACTTTCTCGCTGAGAGTTAGAAGAGAAGATTTATTTCTGTACAGTAAATAAAAAGCTACCACCAGTAGCTGGCTAACTTAGCTTAGACAACGTCTAGAAATGAGGAAGCAGCTAGCCTGGGTCTGTCCAAGGGTGGGTGAAATCACAAATTTGATAGCCTGAGCAGCTCCTTTCCACCATCTGCCTTTGATAGGAATTCAATATACTAAATAACAGCCATCGATTATGGCTAACTTGTGCAAACAGTGCAGGACATATTTCAAAAATCTGATGAACGGCCACAGACCCTCAACAAAGACCCAGTGGTTTGAATGGTGGGGCTATGGTGTCATGTTAAGGGCTATGGTCGTATAGAGAAATGACTGTGTTTTGTCCAAGGTGAGCAACAAGTTCTATCTTTTGTGTGTTCACCAAGCAAACAGAAATACAAAAAACTACAATTTCCCCCCACTATAAAGGGCTATGTTACTTGTCAAAACACCCTCAAGCACTCCCACAACTAGAAGGCCAGCATATATTGCACAGTATGGACATTATATGTCCATCCACAATTTTATTCCTTTTGATATGCTGTGTTATACTTCCTCACAATGCTCCTGTGTCATTGACATGCGTCTTTAATTTAGCCTAAGAGAAGTGAAGAGCTCTGCGTAAAGGGATATCAGTGTGTGAATGAGGATGCCTGATTGTTGCTGAAGACAGAAAATGTAGCTATCATCTCAAGAGGATTTAAGAGCACCTGGCCCTCCACTGCTTTGAGATGCAAGTAAATGACCCTTTTTTCAGATAATATGGAGGAGCCCGCTCATTGTAAGCAATTTCATTGAAAATGCTGCATAGTATTATTACAAGACAATTGGGTCTGAGCTGAATCCGGGGAAGGTTATCAGGCGAGCCGAAACTCAGCAGTTCCATTTCGAACATTAATCATTCTGATTATTTCTCAACAACGAGTTTAGCTTGAAGAAAAGGTGGTGTGGGGGGTATGTCTCTCATTAGCCAAGGAGAAATGATGTCTGCTCTGGTGGAAAAAAAATCCTTTCTCTCTTAGTCAACCTGTGTGAACGTCTGGACCGTGAAAATTGAGCAACAACAATGGTCCTCCTGCCAAAAGCCCACATTTGTTCGGCTGCACAACATTGAGCTGGTGATTTCTGTCCATCTGTTCTCCAGCACAGCCCGATATTCAAGCTAATCACCATGACTGCTATCATCAGCGCTGGTCATTCAGAGGGGCTGATCTGCTGAACTCCACACAAAGGCAGGAACACCAACCATGTGTCTCATGGGCTATTATAACAATGCAGCAGGTGTGGAAGGGTGGAGAGGCTAAAGAAATGTGGACAAAGTACTAACAGCAGCAGCAGCAGCAATATTGGATATTACTGCATTTGTATGAAGGCAAATGAATATGCTCACGTTTCAATATTCATGAAAAGAGTAAGGCATATTTTGAATTAAGTCCTGTTATCTACAAACATATATTGGATGCTGGCTTTTCCACCCCACTTTTATACATGAGGGGGGCAAAATATTAAAAACTTTTCAATATAATGCACTCCAGTACACCGCCACCACACTACAACCTCAATAATAAACATAAAGTATAATTGTCACCTTTCTGACAATATCAGCAAAAACTGAAAATGTATAAGCTCATAAAGGTAGAATTTATGGCAGAGCTGTTGCATTGGATCGCATTAGATTGCACAAGTGTTCCTTATAAAATGTTCAATGAGTGTATGTATACAATATATAATCTGTTTTTTCAGGACAGGTCTTGATGTCACTCTACTGCATTCAATTGAAAGTGGAATTTATTTTTACATCCAGCTGTTTATGGCATTTTTTCAACCATAGTAAAAAAAAGTTTGCAAAAGGTCAACACTAGAGGTTGTTTCTAGGGAGTCAGTTAATCATTTTAGGACTTTTCATTTATCAACTTGATAGAAAACTAAATTAAACTACAATAATTGTAAGTAAGGTTATTTTCTCATACCCATATAAAAATCATGAAATCTCTTTCAAACACTGAGGGGGAAAAAGACACTGACCCTTGGAGAAATAAGCGAATCTTATCTTGATGTGAAAAAACACAGTACAGCCCCTGTACCTCGTGTTTCAAAAGACTGTTCATATGTCTGGAAAAAAGGTTTTCAAAGAGAAAGAAAAAACCTTTCTTGACAGCCAGGGTCTGATTCCCTTTCAAATATCCTCTGCTTGACAGCACACATTACGCCATTGTTCCTCCCCTTATCTGTCATTCGAATCGGTCCTTCTGTCAAATTTTAATCCCCCTATCTGTCGCAGGATGGCTAAATGGCTTCCTCCCTGTGTGTCTGATGTCATTGCTGCCCTTTAGAAACAGAATGAAACTTCCAAAATGTAGCTGAAACAGAGAGCAACATAAACCGTGATTGTGAGCGCTGCTGACATGTCAGAGCGCATCTGAGGCCTATCACCTTTCATCTTTTTTTTCATTTTTATCACAGGATCCTGTGTAAAGACCTCTGTCTGAACACTGGCCATGCTGCTGAGGCACAACTATTGCACACAACAATGTCTCACTTTATGTGAGAGTCCTACAATGACATGATGAATGATTGGTCATGTTTAACATGCCACTGCTTAAAATCTCAGTTTACCTTTGTGCAACTGTTGCTAGGGGTAGCCAAGCTCAGCTACTAGCTAGCTACTAGGCTATAGCAAACAATGTTTTTTTCTACTTTCGTTACTACAATTTTGGAAATAAACCAAATTTGACAACATTGACATTAATCATTTAAATTATAGTTATGTGATTATACAGTAGGCTATCCATTGCAGTGGTGGAATGTAGCCTAACTAAGTACAATTACTCAAGAACTGCTGAAGTAAAACATTTGAGGTACCTGTACTTTACTTAAGTATTTCCATTTTATGATACTTATTACTTCTACTCCACTAGATTTCAGAGGGTAATATTGTACTTTTTGCTCCACTACATGTATTTACCACTAATAGTTACTATTACTCTTCAGAGTAAGATTTTATATACAATAATATATTTTAATGTCTAACTTTTTTAAATTGTCTGCTCTTTTCTTTTTTGAAATTTGTTATGCACATTGAGCTATATTAGTGTGTGAAAGGTGCTATACAAAGAGTTGTATTATTATTATAATAAAAAAAAACATATGATACACTTATATAATATGATGCAGTGCTATTACTATTAATCTACCCAAAGTATCTAAAATTGGCTCCACACTGATGAACTACAGCATTAAAATGCTCTAACATGTATTTTTTTAGTGATAAAAACAAATAATGTAATATACCATAATAATATAACACTCTAAAAGAAGCCAGTCTGCATAATGAGTGCTTTTACATTTGATATTTTAAGTACAAATTGCGGATTATATTTCTGTACATTAACCGAAATAGCATTTTGAATTCAGGGCTTTTACTTATCATATTTACATAAAGGATTTGAATACTTCTTCCCCCGCTGATTAATTGTTCCAGTGGTCTTATGACCCTCAATGCCCAAGTAAATTATCAAATAAATGCTGTTTAGAGTCCAAATTGGATGCTATATGGCATAATTTAAAATACTGCTTTTTTTCTATTCATTTACATCAAGGGTACAATCAAGACATATGAGGGAATGGAAGACAGATTTCCTTAAGCCAACAGTTAGTGTGTGGGAATGGTGACTCTCTGCACAACCGAAAGCAAATTCCAGCGGCCGACTATGTGGTTATTAAAGAATCTGGACCTGGATTTGGGTGGCAACAGGTGTGAACACTTGTCCTGTCTGGTCCCTGGCTTTAAAATTGAATGTTGGCAGGCTGAAGACAGGTGCATGAGCTAAGTGACCCGGAGAGTTGGCCTTTCAACCATCCTGTCACTTTGACTTTAATAACCCCCAATAGTGATAGTGTCTCACATGAATATCATTTTGTAGGGGTTATTGTATACATTTGCATATTTTGCTCTACTGTATGTATGTCTGCAAACATAGTAGTACATAAGAAGTGCAGTTCGAGTTTTTGCCAGGTGATAATGTAGTTGGTTATGCAGGGTTTGGAAGTGTAGGCTACATTAAATGGTACTGAATTAATTAACTTAAATTAAATTAATAGATCGTTTTAACTACATGACCATGGATACACATTGATTTGATTTATTTTAATGTGCAATGAAAACCCTAACCCTAACCCTAACCAAGTGGTCTTTGTGCCTAAACCTAACCAGACCTTAACCACAGCGTTGTCACACCGTAACACATCATTATTCAACAGGTAGAAATGTTAATATGCTACGTTTGTAGAAATGTTGATATGATACGTATTTCACGTGTTGGAACGTATATATTCAACGTTTCTGTGGTTTGCGGAAACGTTCAATGCCACGTTTTCTTCTGGCGACTGGGTTGAAAAGAACACACAAGGTTGCACTGCTGCGTCACATTGCCTCTGGTACAATAAGATATTTATTTCAATCATTTTTAAACAGATTGAATTTTTTTTTTATACAGCTCTATGTAATTTTTACCTGTTGGAGGGCTGCGTAGCCACGTGTGGAGAGAAAAATAAAAATAGACCAGTCGCACAAGAGATGAGCTGCATGATGCCAGTTTCCGTGGTCACTGTCGCAGCTTCAGTTGATTATAATGGTATGCAACCTGCTGTGTGTTTTGCCCATAATATTTGTATTACCTTAGTCATTATGATTGGTGATAAGTCTTAAAATAATTCCAATTTTTCTTGTGTCACTGTTACATACCCCCCCCCCCTGCTGGATGGGATATGTATAACCTTATTACTGACCCTTTGTTTGTGCTCTCTCTCCCAGGTGGCCCTGAGTGGATGATTGAGGGGAGGAAGGTGGTTTGGATTCTCTCTTCCACTTTCCCAGACTGAGCAGCAGCAGTTTGGTTTTTGTGTTTGTTCTGTTATGTTGCAGTTGCCTTTGTTAGTTCCTTGGTTTGGGTTGGTGAGTCTTTTTTCACGGCTTTATTTCTGTGAGGTTTAGTTATGTGGATTTAGGTTAGAGAGGAGAGCCCAGATCCTACGGCCCTTTGTGGGCTGGTCTGGGTGCCTCCTCTTCTTTTTGTTCTTTTTGGCCGGCTCACCAGCTTCTATTATTTGGTTATTGTTTTTGTTAATAAATTTGTTTAATTATTGTGGTAAATCCTGACTCTCAATTATGTTGGGCCTTCTGTGAGCGAGCTGGTTTAGAGGGCCGTAACAGTCACAAATACTGTTGCACCATAACTGCTTTATTTCCACTGGGAGAACAGCACACCTACTTTGTTGGGATGTTTTTATCATGCTAATGTACACATATGGGATAGATATTAATGTGTATATCCACTTTATAGTGCCATAATCATTTGTGGTGTGTGAGGGTGTTGCAGTTTTTATATATTATTTTATTTTTGCCCGGCAGAACAAAATAGTTTATAGTTTTAATGAAAAAGCCATTAAATCAATGCCTTATTTTGTTTTATTGAACAGTAAATGAAATAACACTACAATTTAAAGTCAGCTGGATGCAAAAAAACTTGTGTACTTAGACCTTCATTACAATTTGTTCTGTCTCATTACTTTATCTTAAACTACTGCATGTGTGTGTTTTTGTCAGCGCAGTCATTTTTCATTTTCATGTTTGCTGGGATGTTATTTTCTACTTTTCTACAACGGGGACCTGTTTGGCAGGTGCAATCAGCATATGTTATCCTTCCATCTGGTGCTGGATAATATCACAGCAATATTGCTTGCTTTCGGTGACTGCATGTCATGACTGTATGTCATCAGTGTTGTGTAGAAACCGTCCTTCTCTAGAAAGTTAACTTTTACCATCAAAAAAGGGTTGATTTAGCCAATCAATCATTTGGCTCAACTCCAACATTATGAAACCTTTTCTGCACATGGAAGATAATGTCAGCTGTCAACGGCAATAAAATGAAAATAAACTGCCAAAAATTTGAGATAGCAGGCTTTTGCAGGACACCAGCGATGACGAGTATGGGGCTGTTTGTAGTCTTCCACTGTGAACCTTTCAAGCCATTATTCATCAGTGCAGTACTGCGGCTTGAAAGAAATTGCAAGTTATTAATTCTGCTCTCAGAGAAATTAATGTGTCTTACTCGGAAATGCTAAGCCATGAGAAAAGTATTATATAAAATCACAGTTTAATCCTCTTCACTGATGTAATCTGTTGAATGGCACACATCTGAAATCTGATGATGGAACTGGGCTCTCTCCAAAGTACACTCAATGCTCTGGACTTTTCCTGTGATGCCAGCCAGGCAGCTGTGTGTTCTGTGCTTTGTGCCAGATGCTCTGAGCTCAGCACATGGTGGCCCCGGATATGGGGCATTGATTAGGTCTAGTCATGTTGCACCATACTACAGACACGCTGCCCCGCCTCTCCGTACTGAATTAAATCCATATTGTAAAATTTCAGCTGTTCGATATGCTGTCTTTGGCCCTGTCCAGTTTCATGAAACTGGGCTGTCCATGGTCTCTGACAAGCCAAAATTTCTGTCCAACTTGAAAACCTGTTAAATTAACATGGAAGGTTTATCAAAGGCTGAGCATCAAGCACGCTGTATGCTTCAACTACAAGATGAAATTATCATTAGCAATTTAGCCTTTCTTATCATTTTCACTTTTCTTATGTTTATCTTTGTGCTGGTGAAAATGGGAGGTGCAAGAGAGGTTAAGGGAGCAAGGAAATATATGGAAATACAATTTATGGAAAAGTGTAGAAGCCCCATTCCACCAAATAAATAAATAAATAAATGAATAAATAAATAAAATTCAGGCTTAATATAAATGATAAAACTGAAAATATGAAGTCATAATTATGGGATAATGACTCAAATTTATGACAGTAAATCAAAAAAGTAGTAATCATTTTGACTTGCCATTTTATAATTTACTAACTCATAATTTTTACACAGCAGCTCCTGATTTTAACTTGTAAAAGGTTTGACTAAGTATCTCATAATTTTCATCAGATAACTTTATTTTTAGCATGCATAACTTATCATCTACTTTTTTTTCCTTTTTTTGCATGCATGGCCTCATATATTGGAGTTGTTGAACTTTTTTCTTTTTTGGTTTTGTTTGTTTTGGTTTTTTTTTTAAATCAGGAATGCAAAAGTTTGTACAGTTTGCAGGTGTTTATTCCAAGTTTTTTTTGCAAAGCCAAAAATACTCTCCCAATAGCTGCACAGACACACTGAAAACCACACTGTGTTGCGATGTGATTTGCAATGTCACGGTGTTACAATAATTATTTCAAGCTATAAACCACAGCAACCCAGATGTCACTTGTGTTCAGTATGTGGGTAGAGAGGCAGTGCTTTAAAGCAAAAATCTATTCTCTGATACTCTGTCATGTGTCATCAGTCTGTGGTTTTCATCTTGCTCCAAAAGATACTTTGCAATGCAGCCTTGTAACTGACCTTTTCTGTGTCCATTGATCCCTCAGGCTGGCTTCTGCTTCAATTGGGGTCTTTGTACTAAAATTTGGCTGGTACATGTAGGTTGAGAGAAACAGAGCAACAGTATGGTAAAAAAAAAAAAAAGTTTTCTGTGTAAAGTTAAAGTGGTAAGAGTAATCAAATGGTTTTCATCACTGTTTAATTTATCATCTGAACAAGTTGCAAGGCTGCCAACTCTGGCCATTTGGCCTTGGATGGAGTGTTTGTTTCGGCTCTTTATGTCCAGGGTTCAATCATCTCATAATCTGTCCATGATTTTGTTCATACAGTCTTTAATGTTGGAACAAATGCAGTTGGACTCCTGTGTGAAGCAGAAATTCTTTCACTACTCTTGGCATAGCGGCAAGGACGGAGTAACATGCTTAAATATACATGCAGCTGGTATGATGCTGAATGTCTGTCAACTGTGGATCAGACAGTTGCCTGCAACAGTATAGATGCTGCGGCATCAGCATCAGCCAAGACAGCATAATAAACACGTATAACCTCTTTCTGAATGGACGAATGCAACTACCCTAAAAACTTTTTCCATTTGGATTCTTGCCACGACATGCGTGAGATGTGTGTTTACTAGTTTCTGTTGTTTCCAAGCTGTTGATACATGTAGCATTTGGTTTTCCTGATGCACAACCTGTAAATTTAGAGCATTTTTTCTGATTTTTAATGGTGTGAAAACTCTGTCCATATGGCACAAACCAACACCAGGCAGGTAGGATTTTGGAGTGCACCTTTAAAAGTCGCCCACTCATGTGGGTAAGTTTACTGCATGTCAGTAAGATTGCAAACTCTTTGCTGGTTGCTATAAAATTTAATTTAGAAAAATGAATTTCAGACAGCATTATATAAAATGGCACCATGCCTGAATTAAACTACATTAGTATGCATTTGTCAGTTAAGTGAAGAAAGTCTTGCACAAAAATAATTATCATTACTCTTAAATTTCTTGCTAATGCATTTGTTATGTATAAGTAAACTGTAGCTTCCTCACTATAGTCACAAACAATAAACCACTTAATTTGCAATCATGTTACCAAAGGGTGATTTAATGCTGGTTAATTAAATGTGTTCAGTTTCCTTTAAAGATGATAGGTACATCATTTCTTGCTGTTTTACAATGATTTATAGAAAAGTAGAAAAGATTTTTCTGTAATAGTTTCTGTAATATTTTTCTGCAAATATCATGTAAATACTCAGAAAATGTGTTTGCATGTGAGGATGTTTGCGCACCTGCATGATATTTTCAGCTGAACAACTGCCAGGTATAATCCGGAGTACATCCTGTGAGAGGGCCAAAAGGAACAAACTCGAGCACATTATGCAGCAACATATTTGTTGGTAGTTTCTATAGCAACCACACAGATATACAGTGCCTGCTATATTTCTGCATCTCAAGGGTTTCATTCTTAAAAGGTTTTTCTGAAATCTGAAAAGACCTTGTTAGTGCATTTACCTTCACCTTAACCACCATCATCACCTCATCTGTTTCATTCTCTACCATCCATAATTAGATAAGCCTTTTTTAATGAATACCTGGAAGTTTATCAACACCGCGGTCTCTGCTGATGCACAGCAATCAGCATTGCGTAAGTAAATATGCAAACGAACTGTGGAGACTTAGCACTACCGTGGCACATTTCAATTAGTTTCATTGTCACTGGTATTACATTTGTCATCGTAAATAGCACCATATGCTCACACCACTTAATTCAAGTTGGGGAGAGATTATGAGCAGATGATTTAGCAATTGCACCGCTCCTCCACAGTGATATGGTACTGGCTGATGTGAAGTGAAATGAAGCCAGGCACTCGTATGAGTTGAGGGGCACCATTTCCCTCCCCTCTGATTGACTAAACATTTAGCTGTGATATAATTGGCCTGGTAACAAAGTGACCATGAGGCGTGAATACATTTGTAACAAGCTCTTTGATCAGATTCAGAGGCACATTGGCATCAAGGGCCTCCCTCGACATGGCGAACTGTCAGCATTGTTTGGTGAGTTGTGAAGGGGCAGGAATTTCAACACAGGCTAAAAGATGTGACGGCCCTCGTACAAAGAACACTTGCCTCATCAAAGGTGACTACCTCTATCATCAGACCCTCAATTCAGAAAAGTAAAAATTCCACAAAAAACAAAACCTTTGGAAAAAAAAAAAAAAAAAACCTTAGCAACAGCAACAGATCATTTCAAGGGAACATAACCAGGGTTTGTTTTGTAGATTTTTGTGTGATAGATGTGACATTTTGTACATATAATTTGGCAGATCTGTGATAGTAAACGATTTGTGAAAAATCAATAACCTAACCAATGAAATCTTGAGCAAAAATATCACATTTTCCTCCAGCCATGCCAGCTGTTGGCAGGCTTGTCCCAAAGGTTAAATTATCATCGAGGTCCATGAGCAAGACTCTTGCCAAGTGGACTGTGGATGGAGGAAATCAGGCATCTCCAAGCAGCAGGGGTGAAACTGTCAACTGCTGCGGTGGGAAATGCACTGTGGTTGCCCTCGCCTTCTGGCCTACTCCATCTCCTGCTTCATCAGAGGCTCGCCCTCACACACCCCGTCCCCTCCCACCACTCCGCAAATCAGCAGATCTGTAACCTTTCGGCGGTGATGAATAGAGGGCGTCTGCAGCCGTGGCTGCCACCACAGGCACAGATGGATGATAGTGAGCTGTTAAAGTGCTTCCTGCACTACAGTGGCCGGCATAGTCAAGGCGAACAGCGATGGGCAATGTTCCTGTGTTTTATTTCTCTCTTTTTTTAATGATGTCTGGGCTCTGAGTGCCATTGGCAAGAGCTGAAACAGTCAGAGCACCCGATGCACCAAGTCAGACATTTACACAACAGCAACAGTTTTTTCTCTGTCTTACATCCCACATATGCGACAACATTTATGTCAAAACATTTTTGAAATATTAACCACCTGTGTGGTTCAGCAGCCTGCCGTTACCAGTGACTGCTGACATGATGTGTCAAACTGCTGCACAGGCTGAGACTGTCCACATAATTTACTTTTGTGTGACGCTATATCTAGTAATTGCATAGCTAATTGTAGGGCTAATTGAGAAGTATTCAGAATTAATTATAAACTGTTCTCCCAGATGATGAAAAAAAATGGTTCAATTATATACACTTCTAAATCCACCCCTAATCACACCACTTAGCCCTTGTGAGCAGTCACTAAAGAGAAAATGGATGCAGAGTGTTTTTCAGTTTTTACCACAATATTCAAAATTTCCAACTCTACTTGTTTTGTTTATGTTAACACACACTTAAAGGACCAGTGTGTAGGATTTAGGGGGATCTATTGGCAGAAATGGAATATAATATATTTATAATTATATTTTCATTAGTGTATAATCACTTGAAACTAAGAATCGTTGTGTTCTTGTTAGCTTAGAATGAGTCCTTCATATCTACATAGGGAGCAGGTTCTCTTCCACAGAGCCTGCCAAGTTGCATTGCCATATTTCTACAGTAGCCCATTAGGATAAACCAAACACTGGCTCTAGAGAGGGCCTTTCACATTTTTTGCAACTTTTGCAGCCACCATAGGTTCTCCTTCACGCTTTGAAAGGGAGAGGTGAGGGGAGGGGTATTCAGTTGGTTGCAATCTGCAACCTCACCGCTAGATGCCACTAAATCCTGCACACTGGTCCTTTAACACCTAACTTTCTTCCTTTTTTTTCTAAATTACTTCTTCTCCAGTGAATTGAGAGTTGCTTAATGGAATTATTCTCAATATAAATCTGCCCCAGCCTCTTTATGATGTTGATTCTTGGAAAAAAAAACTGACCTCCTCACTGCTCCAAATCCTATTGTGCAGCTGACACAGATATTAGACCCCATAATGACCCTGGGGAGGGATTGAAGCATGAGCAAACATTGGAAAGAACATAAACCATTAGATGCAGTGTTACAGTGAATTGCGTGGTATCCAAAGAGAGCTCTGTTACAGGCATGGAGGCATCCAGCAGAGTTAAGCATGTGCTCAAGCCTGCACAGTGGCAGTGTTATTGTAATTAGATTAATTCAGCAACTGAAGATGCACTTAACTCTCCAGCGGCATGGTGATAAATCATTTGTGTGTCCAGCAGAGGCCAGCTATGAGCTATGCACAAGTATAAGAGCCACATAAAAAAAAAAAAACATAAAATAATTTATTTTTTAAGATAAAGGAGGAGAAAATAAAATGTGAGAGAGCCAACCTTATCTGCACATTCCCTGCATTGTTGTGCCACGCTTCAATACTCTTGCTTATCAAACATGTTGGCATTTTGGGATGGATTTAACTGGCCAGAGCTAATTTGCATAAGATACCTACCGCAGCATTTAATGTCTCTCACAAGAAAATTGCCAGTGCTTTTGATGCATGGACATTAACCTATATAATCAGTAAGGATCCTGGGGGAACACTATTTTACTCACACTAGCATGAGAACCTTGTGTTAAAGTGTATGTTACTGTTGCAGGGTCCTGACCTGTTGAGGAAAGCTGCTCAGGAGATGACCTCCAAACAATTATCTCTTGACCATCTCAGATGCAGTAGCCTTAGATATGATACAATATCTGGGGTGTGCGGATGATTTTCCCTCTGTTTCACACAAACACACAACTTAAAAGGATATGGCTGGTTGGTTTCTATATGTCTCTTATTGTCAACAAATCTCAAGAGGGGGTGATATGTAGCACAACAAGCTAACGGAAATAGAACTGTGTTCCCGCAGTCACGGCTGTCTTATACTGAACTACTCTGTGGAGACTGAAAACGTGATCTCTGTAGTCTATGGAGCCGTTTCTATATAAACGTGACCATAACCTTTGTGACAAAGGAGCTCAGTGCAACAACGTGGCTCAATGACCTGTTTTTAACAGTTTTTGGACAACAACAGAGGTATATGGTACAAAGAAATACAATATATCAGGCTTTGGATGTACACACACACAATTGGATCAATTTATTTTTGGTTTGGCTCTGCACATGAGATTTGTTGACAATAAGTAAAATACAGAAAATAGCCTGCCATATCCTTTAATCCTCCCAATTTTAAGTCATTCATCCTCATGAATCACAGCTGTGGCATATAACAAGTGTGTAAGAATGTTGTTATTGTGTTAAATTGGTGGTTAAGTGAGGTTCCACATTTCTTTCTTATTTAAAAAAAAAAAGCCGAAACAACATCAGTGCAGCGAGAACGGTAACCCTATCACTGTACTTAAAAATGACTTGTCTGAGGTCGACAAGAATTGTAGGCACAGTACATTCACATTTTCTTTGTAGAGGAAATCACATGTAAATGAAGACACACAAAGAGAAATCACTGATCGGCCTCCTGCTGTTGGCTCTGTTTGCTGCTTTGAGGGCAATTCTCTACACTATCTCTGGTAGGCTACTAGGTAACAGCAGTCATCAGTGGCAGTTTCTCTTGGGGTCGGATGTGTCAGGTAGGACATGTCACATTATTCAGTCAGCTGGTATGACAGAAAAAAACTGGAGGAGCACATGGAGAAGAAGCAGTCAGAAGTAAGAAGCACGTAGCTAAGCTTGAGTGGTAGAGAAATCGAGCTTTAATTTGTTTCAGTTCTGTAATTTTCTCTCATTACAAAATTCAGTGTCAATTTGACAGAGGGAGTGTGTTTGCTTTTTGACTAAATTTGTCTTTGTGTGAATAAATTCAGCAGACTTGCTGTACAGCTAGATTAGAAGTTTTCAATTTAATGGAGTTGAAAAGACAACCAGAGAGACAGAAAAGACAATATAGCATCCCCTGCCCAGCTTAATATTCACCAGCTCCCACTATTAGAAATGAAATGTTGTTGATGTGGATACACTTTTGTCTGTATTTGGACCATAGTTTTGAAGGTATAGTTCAATATTTTTGGAAATATACTCATTCACTTTCTTGCTTAGAGTTAGGTGAAAAGATCAGTATTCACCTCATGTCAATACACTAAATAAGAAGCTAGAAGAAGCTAGTGACGTGAGTCCAGGAGGTCACTGTTCCTGGAGAAATAGTACAGCACATAACTCCCCTTTAAACCATAACTTGTGGTTTTACATTTCATGTTTTAAATGGATTGAACAAAAGAGATATAACATGTTAAATATTGAGATTTAGAGGTGTTAGTAGGCTGTTTTTTTAACCTTTCGACAGAGGCATGTTAGGTGTTTTCCTCTTTCCAGTCTTTAAGCTAAACTAAGCTAACTATTTTCTAGTACAGAAATAAGAGTGGTATCCATCTTCTTATCTAACTGCCGGCAAGAAAGAGAATAAGCATCTTTTCCAAAAGGTCAAACAGTTCCCTTAGTTGAAGAAATTATATCTGCTTTGTCCTTCAGACTCATAATACTGTTCCAGTAGAACTGCCTGGTGTCACTGGGATACACTAAGTGACACTGTGGCTGTAACCTTCCAGCTCCCGTGTGTCACTGTTAGATTGCATGAGCGTTGCTTCAAGAGGCAATAAGTCATATATCGAATTCCTTCTGTCACTAGTAGGAACTATAGTCAATCAATGAAACCTTTTACTCTGGCATTCTCTCCTCCCAGTGACTGTGGCCTGTATCTGACAATAATGATTGTTATACTTTCACAATAAGGAAGATAAATGTCACTCATTAGGGCAAATAATCAACAAAAATTAATTGAGAAACAACTCTGTAATAATAGAAATACAGGGATACTATATTATAGGCTTGAAATCATGATTATAGCTTTCATACAATAGCTGCAATGTGTTGTGTGACACTGGTTGCTTAATTTGACATGTTTCTTTATTGGCCAGTTATTAAAATCGCTCATAAGTAGTAAGTGAATTTCGTCATCTGTAGTACACTGTTGTATGCATAGTCTAACCCCTGCTTATGGGACTGTTAGTGAAATGACTGCATATTTTGGAAGATTTTTCAGTCCTAACTTTCAAATGTAAAAATAAAAAAATCAGTATAAAATACCAAGAAAATAACAAGGTAAATGTTTCTGGGAGGACCACACATATATTCTAATAGACTGGACTGTGGCTGGATTGGAAGTCTTGAATTTCCAGTGTTGAGGGGGTTATTTTTGAGAAAAGAAACACAGACAGGAAAGTGAATTTGACACCCAGAAATCTCAGCATGTGGCCAAGTAATCGTTGAATAACTGCTATTGATTACCTATCCAGTCAACCCCCTGCAAATATGGTCCTTCTGTGTTACAAGACAGTACAAGTGTTACTTTGTGCGGCTTTGAAAGTAACACAAGTGCTCGATAAAGTTACTGAAAGAAATGAAGTTAATAACAGGGAGTAATGGGGCTCAGCTGCCTGACCTGTGTGAACTTTACCTTGGCAGGCTGACAGCGAAGGCAGACGACGCCTGTCTTGACCTAACTTACCCATTCTCTAGGGGAGATCCAGCTCAACAGAATTCACTTCAGGACATCCTGCAGATGACAAGCCTCAGAAATCAGCTATTCCTTCTCTGCAATATGGGCAACACTGTGAAAAAATGAGCAAAGAAAACATTCACACACAGCAGAATAATTTACTAGGGACGTCCTGTGTACAACCCCCCGCACATACACTAGTTTTAATGTATGCCTACTACCACAGTCCTGCCTCTTAGACTGGGACAAAAACAGGAAACACAAGGGTATACTGAATTATAAAGTAAATGTGCATTATGCAGTTGTGTCATGTAACATTAAATAGAATTATATTAGAAATAAATATTCAATGGAATCTGTATCTGCAGATACTCAGTATCGGAGGACTCAGTTCTTTAACATGTGGCCATAATGTTGTTTTTTTAAGCCAAGCTAGCAGCATGACTCCAGGGATGGCAATGACAGTTGGTCGGTCAGTCCACCCACCACTTATGTAAAGACTGAAATGAATCAACTGACGGATGCAATGCCATGAAATGTTGTACAGACATTCATGGTGCATCATAGTGAATTACGCTTTATGACTGATGACAAATTTCATACTCGTCACTGTTCCCTGGATGGATGGACTTCCTTATAGACAAGAAGAAATAATCATCTCAGGATATTTATCTATAAATCTCTTTTGTTTATGTTTCCAAACTACCTCACATCTCTTCTCACATTACGCAATCCAGTTACTACTTAACCTTAGTTATCCCTTACATACCCACCAATCTTGGTAGAACCGGCTTCAGGTACTATGCTCCTTTAAATAGAATGAACTGCAAACTTCCCTTAAACTAGATTCTTTCATTCCCCTTGGAGATTTTACAACTTTATTATCTTATGTTTCTAAACAGTTTTCACACATTCTTGTTGATTGTGCCTTTCTGGCCATAGTTGTGTTGTTCTTTTCACTGATTGTGCCTGAATATGAGTGTGTTTTTTTTTGTTCTCAAGTCTCTCTTGAAAAAGAGATCTCAAATCTTAATGAGACTACCTGATTAAATGAAGTTTAAATAAAATGAAATAGTCGCCAGATGATGTATCTCGCCGACGTCGGTCATCTCCTGACTTTTCCTCTAGCGCTATCATCAGGTCAAACTTTTACATTGTTCAACACCTTGAACTATGACAAAATTTAAAAACCAATGACATTTCCCATTTTTTGAGTTTTATGTTTCTGCATTCATTTTGTGTCAACACTCAAATATGATCCTTGATGTATAACGCTGTGCAGTGCAACACACATCTGTGGACATTGCCTAGTAATGCATTGTCAATACTATACTTTTCCAGCTTACTTAAGTATATCGGCTACATTTTTTATTTAAATATATATATATATATATATATATATATATATTTAAAATGTAGCTGAAAATCCAGGAATGTGAAAGACTTTCACACAACCTGTTTCTAAAGATAAGTTGGACTTCATTAGAACCCACACAGTATCCTTCCCATGATTTAATTATGAATGATATCAAATGCGGTGTGTAAAATACTTATGATTTCTATTTGATTTCATACACAGCTATTGCGTGCTGAAACACTGAATCAAATCACGGGAGAGAGGTGGAGAGAGCTCTAGCTGAATGATTGACAGCTGAGTCCAAATCGATTCTTGTAGAAACCTTTTCATGCAGCGAAGGTTGATTTGACAGCTCAGTTGAGTTATGGAAGGCAGGCAGTTGCTCTAATAGAGCCAAGGTCAGAGTTATAGCCCTTGGTTAATACATTCAAAAAAGATTTTTTTTTTAATTTAAAAACAAAATTTAACGTATTTCTATGCATTATAACTTTAATTGTTATTGTAAGGACTAACTGGAGTGAGGATGAATCTGTTTCTAAAGAATCTGTTGTGTTTTCTATGCTTTTTATTTTGTTTACTTTAAAACAGTGTGTCTATATTTTCTTAGGTGTTTGTCCTTGTTAAAAGCAGATATCTCCAGTAAAACTAAATGGGCTTCAAGGAGGAGGAGTTGAACTCCAGGTAAAAACTGTTTCCTCAGATATGTATATTTTATTAGTGCATTTTAACTGTTTGGGCTCAGAAACATGGGCTGTAAGGCTGCATTATTCTAATAGGTTTCAATGTTTGTTTTCTGAATTTCTTTCAGCAATCATTAGTCTTCATTTATTCTCCTCTCCTGGTTCCCTGGAGCAAAAAGCCCCGGACTCTGTCCCCCACAGCGTGTGACTCATAGAGCACACAAAGGCCATCGCTGAAGTAAATATCCACTCTTACTTACTGCCACATCATTTCTTTTGAAACATGGCTGTGTTGACTCGGATGCTCGACACAGTAGGTGAATTTCCGGGCAAAGCACCAGGACTCTGTGGAGAGTGTCACCACATTTAGAAGCAGCCAAGTCAGTATATTGTTTGCTTTTATACTAAAAGCCACTAATGTTTGTTTTTGGAATCTGCAAAAGGTCATGAAGTAGCACAATCAATGTTGGCATTTTTCCTTTTTTTGTGTATTTTTCTGTATCACAGATATGACTTTTTATGAGTTTCACCGATGATAGGAAAAGCACAAGTGTAAAAATAATAATTGCATTTTACACGGCTCATTGGCATAGTTTAAAAAAGGTACCCTTTGGTGTTTCTGACCACTATGGAGCAGTGTTTTTACAAGAATGCCCTTGTTTTGTCTGTATCACTTATTTCACGCTACTCTGCTGATTGGTCAAGGTCAAGTAAAGGAACAGGTTTTCACGCAGTGCATATTGGTGAGTAACACTCAATGTAAACATTTCTTGTTTTCTGAAACTAGATGTAAAGAACATTGAGCTCAACCAAAAACAAAAATGGGGACTGGGGTGCATGCAACCAAAGTCAAAGTTCAAAGCACAAAGACTAGTTCACACACCCACTTGCTGCACCTGTTGGTAATAAGTTGATTTACATTCATTCTTGGTGTAAAGTCAAAAGTGGGGTGGGGTGGCTGTGACTCAGGAGGTAGAGCGGGTCATCCACTAATCAGAAGGTTGGTGGCCTCGTCATGCAGACTGGAGGAGCTGGGGATAGAACAGTTTTATCCCCGGCTCCTCCAGTCCGCATGTTGAAGTGTCCTTGGGCAAGATACTGAACCCCAGATTGCTGCCAATGGCTATGCCATCGGTGTGTGTGTGTGTATGGGTGTGTGTGTGTGTGTGTGTGAATGAGTGAGTGAGCATTGAAAACACTGTAAAGCGCTTTGGATAAAAGCTATATAGAGCTATATAAAACTATATGAAGAGTTATATCATTCCTGATGAGCAGGTTGGCACCATAGGCTGTAAAAAATAATGGACGTAGCCACCATGTTGTCACCCATTGGTTTGTGGGTTCCTGTTTTGAAGCCTCGAGTTTGGCATTTTGACCATTGCCTTCTTGGATTTTTGGAGCCACAAGTGACCATATTTGGACAAGAGGGTGGAGCTGACCTTAACACCAGCTTCTAGCTGCTAGCTTGGTTAGATTGGTATGTTCACCACCTATGGTTAACTGTGATAATGCTAATGCTAATTTTCACTGTGAAAAACAGGCTACTGGAAAAAAAACTGAACAGCCTCCTCAGACACCTTAGGGTCGCTGAACAAGACTTTTTTAGGTGACCAAAATGTTACAATTATCTTTCATGAACTGCAAACACACTGAAATAGCACCAGCTATAGCTATGCCTATACCCTTGTGAATCTGGGGTTACGCCATGGTTATGTTACCTAACCAAAGTTGTCACCATGGTAGCAATCACCTGTCACTCAAAGCGGCCATGCCCTTAATTATGCATAACTTCAAGGCTTAATAAAATTTAAATGGGTGAGTTATATAAAAATTCACCCCCCGTACAGCTGTCATGAACAGGGGAATCAGATAGAGACCAAAACCATTTTTGTACCAGGCTGTAAACATGTTTATTGCTGCTGTGAAAGTTGGACGTTTTAACATGTGAGTCTATGGGGATTGCCTTGATCTTGGAGCCAGCCTCAAGTGGCCATTCAAGGAACTGCAGTTTTTGGCACTTCTGCGTTGGCTTCATTTTGCTGCATGGTTGGCACCTTGCAAGGCAGCCTCTGCCATCAGTGTATGAATGTGTGTGTGTGAATGGATGAATGCTGGCATGTGTTAAGTGCTTTGAGTGGTTGATTGTGATTGACTAAAAAAGCACTGCACAAATGCAGTCCATTTACCATCTAAAAGTACCCAACCATGAAACTGAAGCACTATTGCACAATGAAGAAGGCACAGCCAAAACGTCTGTACATTTTCTTCCCCCTGTGCTCAAGTTTGATGAAGAAAACTAAATAAAAGGATGTTACAATCTAACTGATTTGGGTGTGCACCCGATTAAACCCCATTGTACCCTATTTTGTACAAGAAAATTCTGCATACAAATCAATTTCTTTCAATGTCTCAAAGGTTAACAACATTATCCTCTTGTCACTGTTCATCCCGTCTTTAATTGAACAAAACACAGTATACTGTGCATTTTTTCAGCCTCAGTGAGGACTTATTTCACTGAAATTTTAAAATATTTTAATATTTAAAAACAACTCCAAATCATAGTGTGTGTCTGCTCGATGTGTTAATAGGCAACTGTTCACTCTGTTCGCAATAACTATTAGATATGTATGTCATCGCTGTGTTTACAGCTTGTTGCACTGCCCAAGTGCAAGTGGCTTAAAATTGGTGAATGCAGTTTAAGGGAAAACCATATTGACTGTTAGTAGGGAACTGGAGACAAGCAGCAGTCTCCTGAATAAAGGTCAGATGCTTTGTACATCCAACCACCAATCTTCATCAGGTATTTCATTTGCCAAGTGACAATAAGCACATGCATACTAACAATTGATCCAAGAGACCAAATAATCAAATATCCAAAAGAGGAATATAGAAAACACCTTGGAGGGCCCTTTCCAGATTCATCACACGTCTCCTCTGTGAACTGGGTTGAAATTACATTGAGAGATAAGGGGTGTGCTGTTCACTCCTTTAAGATTTAATAGTTGTTTTTTTAAAAAAGTAGTTAATTCATTTTCAGCTGATCTGCAGTTCATATTCACTTAAGCAGGTTGTCAAACTCAATCTAAATCAAACAGCAACACTGTCTTTGGCTGTTTGCCTACTTTTGCTGAAGGGCAATTTAAACCTGCCATGGCCAGTGAGATGCACCTTGTACTTGTGTGATTCCTTATGAAAAAAATGCTTTAAATTAGCCATGTTTGCAAATCAAGGGCTGTCAAGGTGATTAATTAGCACCTCCATTCCCAGATAATATCATGTGACATCTGCCCTCTCCCTTCCTCTGAAGTAGTGGCAGAGATCACTCGTCCTCTTTGATTAATTAAAAAGGGACCCATGGGTTAACATTTGCAAGCAAACCTTTACAGCTGCGCTTTTAATTCTTAAACCTGCCCTTGAAATACACGCACAGGTCCAGGGAGAATACACAGGAGGACAGGAAAAAGATGCAGGGGTGAAGTGTTATGTCAGATTTGACAGCCAACTCCTGGAGCTGCATTAGCAACAGACAGGCCACAACAGTTAATATTATAACTTTGATCCTCTCAACCTTGGGCTTTGCTTAAAGCGAAAAGAAAGGCAGGGTAATGACTTTCTCTCTTAAGATTGGAAGTAAAAGATAAGAGGAAACAATCTCTAAGAGATATAGTTCACCCCTTTCAATTGCAGTAATTCATTCCTCTGGATCTTTGTGTTGAATTTTCTCAGAGCCTGCTTCTTCTACTCTTTGTTAAGATTAATCAAGTGTAAAGTACATTTACTCAAGTAGTGTGCTCAAGAAAAATACAGGTGCTCATTTCTTTTACTTCCTTTTTTCCCCTTTCTTTCTTTCTTACTTACTCTATTTACTTTATACTTTACTATATTTCTGTGAAAACATTCCTTTTTACTCCCCTACATTAATTTGAGCTGCAATTATTTGTTTCTTGCTTATTAAGATTTTGTGATGTTTACTTAATACTTGTAACACTGCAAAAATGTTGTTTTTAGAAAATACATGAAATAAGTTGATATCGGAAACAGAAATGTTGTACTCACATTATTTTTTGCCTTTGTTTGACAGTTGAAGGTACCCACAACTGGAATGGATCTGCAGACGTTACAGTCATGTGGCATGCTTGTTAAGGTTTAACAGGCCACGCCAACATTAGCAGATTTGAAGAAACTTAAACTCAAATTAAAATAAATAAATAAATAAATAAAAGTCAGTTATACACAAAAATGTCTTGATAAAACATACATAACATAAAACACAGTAGGGAGACAGCATACATGTAAGTTGCACCTCATTTTAAGATAGATATAACACAGCACACATTTTGCACAATAAGTACATTTATCTTTACATTTTGCTCATACAACTTCTGTACCTTTACTGTTTTAATTTGGAATGCAAGACTTTCAATTTTAATGGAGCATTTTTACACTGACGTATTGCAGCTCTTACTTACTGATTTGAACGCATCTCCCACCTCTGCTCAACGATATTAGTCCTAAAGCCCTTTCATGCGTGCATGTTCAGTGAATTCTTGGAGAGGTAAGGCATACAGTATGTACACAGCTCCAGCAGTAGGCAGTACATCTGTTATTATCCATTGGATGTTGAACAAGCCAGCAGCTCATGTGAACTTTAATGATTTATTGGGAAAGCCCCAGATTTACCAGTAATCCTGCATCATTCACCACCTCCACTTTGGTCCTGATATTAAAAACACAATTACCATATTTCATTTCTTATGACAAACCTTTGAAAAAGCGCTGATAAACCATGACTGCATTATTATTTCCGGTATGATAAGAAGTCTAATATATTCTAGAGCAGTGAATTTCATTTGATATGTCCTGACATATTGCATTGCATTCCATAAAAAAAGCTTCACAACTCAAGCGAGCTTTTAGTGTAATTCAATTACATATCCCAATGTCTGTGTTTAATCCACCACCATCACAAAACACACTATATGTTTCTAATTTATGGCATGATCCCTTCTTAAATTTACAAGCCAAATCCCAGTGTTTTTCTTTCAGTAATGAACATTTTTTTGTTGGCAAAGTTCGTTTGCCATGCTGTGTACAGAGCAATTGAAAAACTAAAAAGCCCACTAATTTGTGTGATGTAAAATATCCCGTATGAGCAGTGGGGGATTTTCAAATAATATTGTTCTTTGCTCACAGGATTAAAGCATAGTCACAGCTTTGAATATAAACCATTTGCACATCTTAAAATGTAATTATTCATTAAGATATTTTTTTCCTGTGTTGCTGTCTCAGCCTTTTGTATGAGGAAGCAGTCTGTTATATCCTGATAGCAGCTTCATTATGAAAAAGAATGCCGTTCTCATATATTAAACACTTTGATGTCTCACATCACCACAGCTGAAGTAGTTTTGCTGGAGGAACATTTCCTTTATTTACATGAAAACATATGGTGTTCCAATTAAATATCTTCATTGGTGTTTTTGTACAAAGCCCATGATTTCACGACTAATTGCAAGAGGTGTTTCTAATAATATCACACTACTCTTACAGAATATTCTGATTTGATATTAGTGTCTCAACAATTACTTGGTGCCAAGGTACCTGGCCCTCATACCTTAGCTTTATATCCATGTTTTCTGTTTGTTTCTGTTGCAAAAAAAATGCTTCAACCCTGGCTACCAATTGATATTTTTACCAATAGCTCAGTTTTAACTCTAACACCCCTTACAACATAAAAAAAAAAAGTCAGACAAGAGATTGAATGCATACTAGAAACAGACAACATCAGCTGTCATTGAACACCAGACCACAACCAAGTCATCTACCAAGACTCAGTGGACAGCCAGAGAAAGATCAAAGAGAACATTCAGATCAGACCATCTTTAAACAGAGACAGGGGTTACAATACATATGACGACCCCTGAGCCAGCTAATGTTTTTGCTCTGAAACACCTATTAAGTTGGCACTGAATTGAGATTATTTTGTCATATGTGCTTTTCTAAGGTCAAGAACAACCTTCTATACTCAAATCCTGATGTCAGTGTGTTCAGGAGAAGCTGTCTTGTATAAAAGTGCTGCCACCCAAAGCGACAATCACACCGGACTGCAGGAGCAGCCGATCTTACAAGCATCCAACACCGGACTAAAAGCAACATGCAGTAGGTAGATGGGTGGAAAAAGCGGGCAGAGCGGCAAATGATTTTTCCATCACAGATCTCCCAATTTTCCTCACAGGTGCAGTAGATTCACATGTTTGAGATTTTGTGACAATAGTTGGTTTGTAAAACTTTGTAGCCGAGCATTCAAATTGTCAAATTGACTGACATGGGTTCCCTTACTGATGATATGAATTAGTTTTGACCAATTTTCACTTAAAAACTCTGAGCTTAATTAGCTTAAACTAATTATCTCTCGCATTATGTTCCCAACATCTAAACATTGTGTGCTTCCTGCTGCACGGGGTCACTATTAAACTTTACTGGGTCCTCTCTTTGGTGGAGACAGCTCAGAATACTCTTCCGATAAAAAAAAAATACTAAAAATGAAAATGGGGACAAAATACAAAATAACTGTTTACACTGCAGATCTGCAGTATAACTGACAGCTAACATGACAGATGAAAACCCTTATTAGACGAATGAAATGTCACAATTCAAACCTCACAGTAACAAGAGTTAACTGTCATTTCTGATTCCATAATAACTGCTGGCTGCGTGACAATATATAGCCTCGTGCTTTTGCTCTGGATGCTATAGTATGTTATCATCCTCTGGCATTAACAAAGAAAATTGCAGTAACGTCTCTATCCTGTCATATGCCTCACAAAATCATATTCAGAAGTCATTCTGAGGATCATTTCAGCTCGAGAGCCACTTCACCACCACGTGACACTTCTTCAGTCTGATTGTAACAATCAAGTAGCTCTGGCAACCTGAACTCTAGAGAGATTCTTGTGACAGGCTTTCTTGTTATATGATGATGATGATCTGATCAGAAGCCAAACATGCGTTATGTTAAATATGTGATATACTGCACTGATATTATTGCACGTATAACACTTTGTGAGGTCTGAATTATCACATTCCATCTGGGAGAGGTGCAGCTTCACATAATGAGCATGGAAGATTTGACATACCATCTGGCAAAAGTGTTCCTCAGAAAAACATCACCATGCAGGCATAATAATCAAAAATTATGAATATGTGAATAATTTGGAAAAATACAAACTGATAGAGCATGTTGTGGAAGTAAAAGTAGAGGCACAAATAAGACAAAGTTCCTTTTTTAGTAGGAATACACTGACCAGTTTTACAGCTTTACACAAATTATGATTTAAAAAAAAAGACCTGCAACAGTGGCCACATTGCTAAAAAAAAAAAAAAAAAAAAAGGAGAATGAACAATATAAAAGACTCGTCTTTGCCATAAAGCAGCCACAGTAGAGCTAAATGTTTGTGTTAATAATTGATTGTGTACACCCTGCACAGTGCTAATTACTATAATGTTCTGCCAAGGCTTGATGTGTCAAATAACTGATGACTGACCTGATTTCCTGGAGAAAATTACAAAATCTTATTTATTATTAATCAACTGGTTTCATTTACTCTCGGTATTTGTGCCTCTGATGCATCATTTACCAATTGACCAGGTTTGGGAAATGTACCAGTAGGCATTCAATTGTAAGAAGCCTACTGTCTTTAAATTGATTGTAAAGATTGATCTCACAAAACTGGATTGGTTCTTTATTAACTGGTTGGATTCTGCAGACATTCACACTGTTGTATACACTGAGCCAATATATTATTTATTGTAATTTGCTGCTTAACAGTTTTTTTCACTTTCATTTGACAAACCACCACAAAATGATGCTGATAAAAACTGGTATAATCAAACTATTTACACGGCGAGCCATTTTCAGCTCACTCTGCTTCCTTAGTTCTTGCTATTAAAACAATAAAGCAGAAAACGATGTCGGAGCGAACTTGCCCTGCTCTCAAGACAGAGTTTAATGAGGCTGACCTTTGTGGATGGAGAACTGAACTCGTCCTCAGCATATAAATAGTGATGGACTCTGACCTAAAGAATCAGAATGCCATAAAAGGTTGTCAGTGCTTTCCTCCGTGTCTGACTCACCCATCCTCAGGAAGACCTCTATTCATGTTGACGCAATGACAACACATGCGATGAGGCTCAGTGCATACAGTCGGTAAAGTTGAACTCCCCGGAGGTTTGCGGTGGCTTTTAGTGTTTGCTGCAGCAGCGGATCAATGCAGCATGACTCCCAAGCATACTACAGCACACTAGCAGAGATGTTGATGTCAGGAGCTGTTTTTTTCTGTCTTGTTTGAGATTACAGAACTACTCACTAAAAAAGGAATATTGCAGTCTTTGAAATTGAGTCAACATTAATTCATCCATAGCATAATCAGGTCGCAGAAGTGGGTCTCTGCTGTTCTTATGCGTGATTACAACCCTTGGACGACTCTTCCTGCAGGTCCCTCACAGTGTGTGTGAAGTACCAGAGCATAAGTGATGTGTAGTGCATAATAAAATGAAAAATATATATAAAAAAAGGGGGAGTTGGTTATGGACAAAGAAATCCTCCTCTAGGATGATTTCAGTCTGGAAGTCAAAAGAACACGTCATACGCACAAACATACTCCCCCAGGTATGTTTGGATTTATGATACTGTTTATGTATCATCCCTTGTTCACCATCTCCAGGATATAAATTGAAAGAATATGGATGGCAATTTTCTTTCTTTCTTTCTTTCTTTCTTATATTTCAAAGTATATCAAAAGTGTGTACAAGTCTTTCAGGAAAACCGCAGTACTGAACACAGTACTGATATTTTGCATCCATGCAGCTCCCCTTTATAGTTACATGCAATGTTAACCTCTGGGTTATTTTTACAGTAGCTACTGAGAAAAAATATGAATGGGCTTTCAAGACATTTAGATAAACATTTATTAATGTAGGTATTGTACAATCATACAAAATTGTGGCCATCCATCGGGTAGAGATGTGTGGGTGTAGGCAGGCTCCGTCTATGACTCAGGGCACAATGATGTATTTCCTTGCATTTCTTCATGTCACACACTGTGTAATTGAACTGGACAGCTGATTAAAGAATAGACCTCTAAAGACCAACTAGCAGTAATCAGGAGGTGTCTGGTTCAGATCCCATGTGAAGTGGCATAGAGTGGCCCGAAAAGTGAGAGCTATTATCCAATCTCTCTTCCTCAGATGGTGCTGAAACAATGGCTGAAGGGTGAAACTATCAGTTTGGGTAAATGCACCATCCTGCGAGTAAAAATAACAAATTTTCTCTCTGTGATGTTGACAACTTTATGCACTGCTATTTGTCTATAAAAAGTGACACACAGGACAAGGGGCAGTCGTGTGGTTTTATGTTCTCCAGGACAAGAGGGACACACAGTGACGGTACTTAAAGACCACTGGAGGCTGTTTGATAGAAGAAGGCAGGCTTGAGTGTGATGTGATGACACCTCTCAGCCACCAGTCCCTCTCTCTCTTTCTCTCTCTTTGTGTTTATATCTCTGGATGTTTTCCATCCCTGCCTCTGTCTGTGTCAAAGTCTCTCTCTCTCTCATTCTTGTCTCATAGACACCATGTTTCAAAGCCTGTCAGCGAGATGAGAAGACTGGGTAGTGGTGAGGAAAAGGGAGTGGAGGCAGGGAGGGTCAGGGCTGCCCTCAACATGCTGCTGACGGGGGATGTGGATCCACTCTGATGTCATTGTTCTAGATCTTTTTTTGAATCAGTTCTTTCATCTGTTGGTAAATATAGGGTTGTTAATCACTGGTACTCAACAGACAATGTGAATTTGTTCTGTATACTGAGCCAAGAAAAACAACACTACAGGTCATAAATTCACTTGCCAAAAACTACTTATAGTTACATTTGAGTGACAGACGCCATCTAGCAGCCGTAGTAATTATGACGCAGGGAGGTGACGCAGTTCAGATGATGTCAATATAGGATGACTGCGTATGAGGAGGACACGGTTTGGGTGGATGGCTAGATAGTTGGTCAGATGGCAAAAAGTGGCAAATGCTGCAGGAGGTCGCTGTTGGCTTTTAATCTCCAACCGAGTGTCATGTTTTCACCCGTGAGTTGGGACATTTTTGTAAAAAAACGCAACGTGGTGTTTACTGTTGCCATGACAACAACGGTTGGCACATTTAACCATGTTTCAAGTGATCATTTTAACCCAAACCATGATCTTTTCCTAACCCTAACCAAGTTTTTTTGTGCCTAAACCTAACCAGGCCTTAATCACAGCGTCACTCCATAAAACATCATTAACAACTTATGTGGTCATTTAATTTGGAAGACTTATTGGTATACCAGTCATCCTATCTCCTAAGTCATGAAGTTTCAGATCTTACCTTCTGCTTCCCTTCTCTCAACTGAACTCTGAAGAAAAAGGCGAGATGATATAAATAAAAATAGACCCAGCTGACAACTAATTGATTGTCAAAGCAGATAACACATCATAATGCTTCATAAACATCAGATGAGAACATGGAAATCATACAAATATCAATATTGTATTGATCTCAGGCTCAACATACTTATCAAACAGGATCAGATGTCACTTATTCTATCTTAGAAGTGGACGTTTATTTTGGTTTCTTGTGTCTTCATTCAGTTCTGGGAAACCCAAATGAAAAGACAGGATGTGAAGACAGAACAAGGATCGATAGATAGGATATAAACTACATACTTACGTACTTTATATAACACCTTATGCAAGACAAGGGTAAGGTAATTCAGGCTCCCTTTCAAGCTGAAATTCAACAGTTTCTATAAATTGTTTTTTGTTGCATTGATTTTTGAAGCATAAGAGACCATCCATCCATTTTGATAAGCACAGATCTGTATTTCTGAGAAGTGATCTTCAAAGTTTTTGTTGCTGAAAAGGCAAAGGGCTAACAGATCTAATTAACACCAACCTTATCCAAACACATTATATACCGGGACACATGGCTATTGGAAGGGTCATTAATCTAAATATATATAATTCCTCCTGTCAGACTGAAACTAACCCATGTAGGACCCGGAAAAATTATATGTTCATCCAAAAAGGAGCCTTAACATAATTACTAACCAATAATGCAAGCTTTAAGCCTATAAAAGGATGAGGCCACATACATATTAAATTTTCATGTAAATATTTAGAATTTAAAGAGTCAGTATGGCAATTTCTTCCCAGCTATTCTAAGGCTACAGAGGCGATATTTACTTTATAGTGTGAAAATGTAATTTAGCACAGTCACAGTGTCACAACAGGAGCCATGTGTCAATATTTGACCAGGGAGAGCTGCATTTTCTGTCTGCTTAGCATTCTCTTTGATAGATGGAGAGGAGGGGAAAGTATTAACTGCAGAGACCTCAAGTTGTGACTCGCATAATGACATGAGCACATCTGACAAATAGACGTATGCTGCTGGTATATTGAGATTCATAAAGCATACATATCTTCTCAATTTAAACTTTTTGTAAAGTGTGTGTGGAGGTGAGTGAAGTGTTTTGTGTGTGTCAGTGAATGTGTATGAATAGTTCAGCTCTACTCGCAAGGTCTTGATGTCCTTACAAGAAAATTGGTGGAACTTTTTGACAGGCCTCAGAGGGGACACATATTCCAGATTTTTGGGTAATATCACAGCAGATTTGAATCAGTTAAATACAGTGCAGTAACAGATCCCATGGTATTAAACTGTAGACTTTAAGCATGTTCAAAGCATTGTGTTTGTTAAGTTACTCACGGTTGATTATGGATGTGGATGGTTGCCAACTTGGTGATACTGGTAGTAAGACTAAAAAGAAACAAACAAAAAAATAAAAACAATGGCTTAAAAAACAACATAAAATAACATAAAAAAAGAAACTTGCAACTTTATTCCATGTTCAGCTTTACAAGTAAACTGTTGCATGCGACATGCATCCTTTCTTGCAATCACTTAGGAAAATATTATGGGCCAAAAGGGAATATATAGGATTTTTCTTCAAAAACTTTCAGATTCAAGTTTAATGCAGTGTCTATTGTACTTCTGAGTCACTTGGCCATCAAGGAAAAAGTAATGGAGCTGTTCAGAGTTAACCCCTGAAGTAAAATAAGATGCAGGCAAGCAACAACAATAAGACATCCCAGTGTGCATCACACATTCAGAATTTATGGCTGACTGGCCTCTACTTAAAGCTACAAATTAAATGACAGTTTGAGGATAAAGTACATGTCAGGAGGAGTAATACAATTCATGCACAAAAACTTAACAGAAGTTATGCAGTGTTTGTGCCAGATTAAGGGCTTTCTGTCGAGGTGACAATTTTATTCCAGAGGATTCAAGTCTTGTTCCTGTTGCTTCAGGCACCAAAGACACATTTTTCATTGGATGACGCAAAACTCTTTACCGTCTGTTCCAGGGCTATTTTAAAAAGGTACCTTGTTCAGTGTTTGACCTTTTCTTAGTGGGTCCCTGTTTTGTTTGAATCGCTGATGAGAGCATGCAGCATCATGATACACACTCCTACCACTGGTTTCACACTGCTTCGGTAATCGACAGTCGGTGGTCATAACACACAAAGAAGTGTATGCACCTGTAAAGGCAGTGAAGATGCCTGCAAGCTATCAAAATGGATGTGAACATTGCATAATTCAAGATGTTTAAATATATATATCTTATGAGAAAAGAAATGCATCGAGCACATCAAAAATGACAGAGCTACTCTTTGATTAATGCATCTTGATTAATGTTTAATTGTTTAAATATACTCACAAGCAGGCAAAAAAATCAATTCATATCAGTAAAATTATATTGTGGCTTGTCAGGGAATTGAATTCAGAAAGAAATATAAAATCATTTGATACATCTAAAACTTCTTAAATAAACAGTTTAAAGAGGAACTAAGCATGTTGTTTTAGCTTTAACATGCCCCCTTCAGTTACCCCAGCTGACATTTCATGTGCCTAATGGGCAAACATTGTTACATCAATGCCGAATGTGCCTGACAGCACATCTGTAGGGCTTTCTGTATGTTGACATTGCGTCAAGATGCTGAGGGCGACCTGCAAGCTATTCTGAGGTATGTCAGTGTGAGCTGGGCGTTATTAACTACTGTCTCTGTGAAACAAGGACTGTGATTAGTGTCCAGGCTGCTAAGGAGTAATTGTGCTCCAGAGGGTTCATTTGCTCCTTAACACCCACTGTCATTAAATCCCAGTGCCCAGTAAAGTGATTATTCAGCGATAAAGTTTTAATTGCGCCTTTGTCTGTCGTTCGTAATGACAGCTGCTCTGATGTTGTTTCAGAACCTCTCTGGTGCAACACGATTGGCGAAACAGCACTAATTTGCCGTTTGTTTCATTGACAGGTGGAGCAGGCAGCATATTGATATGAAAACATCTGGTTAAGGGTGTGTCTACATCCATTTATGGCAAATTGTGGCAGTGGAAATAAGAATCATGCACATGCGCCTCGTCCCACAACAAGTGAGATTTATAAAACAGGACGATGCATATGTACAGCTTTACGAATCTGATGAAAATGATGCATATTTCTGTCTTTGTGCACAATTTTAGTCACTCTACACAGAGTTTTATGCATCTGGCCCCTGGTATCAATCGTCTAGCACCCCACAAGATGGCGAATAAGCATATTTCCTAAAATGTTGAATTATTCAATTTAGTTTAGAAGGTTTCACTCATGTATAGAAGTACAAATGTATGTATTTGTCAACATGTTGCAGGGACAAAAAGCTGTTCACACTGTGTCACATTGTGGGGACTCTGGGTCAAGGTTTAGAGAGGGGTTGGAGTTAGACATGTTCTGTAGCTGTTATCATCAAGGTTGGAGTAAGTTTCCATGAATGAATATGTAATGTCCTCACAAGTCACAAAAACAACTGTGTGTTTGTGTTTGAATAGCGATGACTTCTGTAACACTGCTTAGCCCACCGTAGATTTCTTGTGCACCGCTTTCAGTCACACTTTGAATTAGCAGAATGCCTGCATGTTATCTCATGACAGCACATGGTTAACCATGCTATAGAAATAGTGCAGTAACAAGGTGGGATAATCAATATTGTTCACAGCAACAACCTGGATCCCTGGATCTTGGAATGGTCTAATTGAAGTATTGGTTTATACCTGCATCTGGTATTGACAACATCTGAGAGAGAGAGAGAGAGAGACAGAGTGAGAGAGAGAGAGAGAGAGAGAGAGAGAGAGAGAGAGAGAGAGATGGTTAATTTTAGAGACCAAGGAAAGAACATTACTTGTAGAAACTGAATGTTCATGGGAAAAAACATTTCCCTTTTAAGGTCAAGTGAAGGAACATGATGTACGTTGCTTTTAAACCTTGTATCTGTAGCTTCTGTAAAAATCATTGTGAATGTACTAGAGGCCAAAAGGGATGAAAAATTGTGTATTCTATGATTTTTATCACATAAGGTAAATTTTTGAGTTGGAGAAAGGCATTATAGCTCGAATATTGACACAAATGTTGAGCAGCTAAAGCTGGTGCGAGCTGGTCTGATGCAGATTAGAAGTGGGAGATGACATCAGTGATGCTGGTAGATGATATAAATACTGTGTATACTAAACCGGACACCAGTTAAAACAAATATTTATAATGTTGCTCTGGAGAAACTGAAGCATTTTATCAGTTGAAGTGGTCACAGCTCATGGCATTGTACATTTTTTTAGGTCTACATGTAGCTATTTTAACAATTTAATCCATTTAACTGTCAAGACACCAGTCAAAAAAACAGGTCTCAAGTTTACCTTGGGCAATGAAATCAGTCTAACAAAATTTCCAAAGGGGCTGAGGCAGAAAGGAAGGTAATCAGTCACTTAAGAGGACATTATGTTTGTTAGTCAGAAGGAAATAGATTATAAACAGGGTAACCAGCAAACAGACACAACGAAGAGGAATAGCAGGAAGCAACTTGGCAAAATAAAATAACAAAGATTGACCGAAAAGTGACCTCACTGGGACTGACTTCAAATGAGGAGCAGCTGGGTAGACAGGTGATTTGATCAGGTGATCTCTAGAGGAGGGAAACAGACACAATTAGGAGTTTCTTCACCAGTTGAATTTGCAATAAAGGCTGTAGATACAATTTTTGTTGGTTGTATCAGTTTACAACCAGTTTTATCTTAGATTGATTAGATTGATGCTGAACCAATACTTTTGATAATAATTTAATAATTGAAGTCAATTACCAAGCAAAAATGCCAAACTAACATCAGCATCTCAAATGTAAAGATTTACTGCTTTCTCCTTTAGTATTATTGTTAAAGGTAGAGTCAGTCATTCTGGAGAAAGACTGTTGATACTTGAACTAAACACCCAAACAAATACACCCCTCCCTTCATGCTCCTTCAGAAGCTCTGCCCCCCAAATTCATGGATGCACATTGCCAGGGCAACGACCAGAAGAGAAATATAACAGAATCCAGAGCAATGCATCAGGCGTAGAGTCACTTCTGTTCTTCTCACACATTATCAAGAGTGGAAAAATAGTCCATTCACACTCTCCACCTCTCTGCGGCCTGCCCACTTCTCACTCAACCTGTGTTCAGCATCTGTCCGCAGAAGCAGCCGTCTGTCAGCTGCAGCTCCTGGAGAGCTGAGAGCCGGACAAACTGCCTTCACCAGGCTGACTGACAGCAGAGATTTACTGAACCAAAATAGTTTGCATGTCGGCTCCACGGGAAGAAATCAAGAGTGTTTGTATTTATTGATTCATTGATATGGTTGATAAGTTCAGAACACATATACAGCAGGATATTTTTGTGATTTAAACAGCTGCCTGCTCAGATTAAGCTTCACTAAACACAACGGAAACAGACTCGGAGCATAAAAAAATGTGGGGGGTCTCTGTGAGACTGTCTCAGACTCAGTGTGGATTGATACATTTAATAAAATGGAAGCGTATCTGTTCCACAGCCTCTCTCCCTCTCCAGTTCACCAGCCCTTCCACCATTCATCAGGTGCTGGAGACGTGAGACTGTCTCGGTCCAAGCCACTTTGTTTGTTTCCCATATGTATGAACACTGGGTTTTTTTTCAGCGTACACACAGAACATACAACTAGTGCACCATGAGTAGATATTTGCTGAATTTGACAAAAAGTGTATTGAACAGTCTTTCTCCAGAATCACTGACTCTGACTTTAATTGAATATCCTTGAGTTTTGGTCAGACAAAACAAGAAGTTTGAAGACATCACCTCACAACTTTCTAACATTTTAGACTAAATAATTGCCAAGCCAATAATAGCCCAGCAAAAGGATACAGTAAACCACCAGTGTTCTTCCCTGAAAATACTAATTAATTTCACCCTTTCATGTAATCAAAGATGGAATTAGTCTGACCTAGCTTATATAAATAAAACGTAGGAGCTACTCTGATCAGTTTCCCTTTAAACTCAAATCCTTCGGTGATACTGATGATGATACTTTATATGGTTACATCCAAATTTAGGACACAAAAGTGTGAATGCACTCAGTCTCAATGTCTTACTAGCCCCAGTTTATACCTAACATGTATTAGCATTAAATTTAGCATTACATTTGAGTCACAGAGTGCATTCATTTCTCTAAATAGATAAATACCTGGCGATGTTTGAAAAACCCAGAAAGTTGTTAAGCAACACTAACTATAATCCTCAAAGACTCTGCTAACCATCTGGATAAAAAATATTCCATCCACTGCATGAAAAAAAAAAGATTTTTAAGCCATTTCCCAAGTTGTGACTCTGTTTCTTAATCCAAACAAAGATGGCTACCTGGATGGGAAACAAAGTACCAACATCTTTTTTATCATGTAGCAGACATAATATTTTTTTCATCCAGATGGTTAGAAAATGGTTTGTGGATTCAGAAAATACCTGAAGAACAGCAGTAAGTGTTGTTGTACAACCTTCTGGATTTTTCAAACATCTCAGAGTATTTATACCTTTTGGAGAATGGATGTGTCACACGGGAGAGATTTTGAGTTGATTATTTGTGTTCATTTTGGATTGATTTTTTGTTGTTTGCATGTATTTTGAATTATTTTCAGTTTATGTTCATTTGCTTTGCAGGTTGGTTTGCTTTGTGTTTAGTTGAATCTCCGTGTGATTATATCTAAGCACCCACAGTGATTTCTAATCAACCAATCCCTGCAGAGCCCAGTGAGCATAAAAAAGAGGAAGGAAGAAGGAAGGACAAAAAAGGGCAGTAATGTGGCATTCATGTGGTGTCGGAATAATTGGAAAAATGAGTTCCCGACTAGGAAAATTCACATGAATGCCACCTCAAGTCGGAACAACAAGTCGGAAAGTCTGCAAAAATTTTGGCACGATTCGCTGAAAGATGATGTCATATACGCAGAAACATGGCAGAAGAAAGTAAATGTTTGGTCGATGGAAGGACATTTTTTACTAATTCACATATTGCATATCGATTTTTTGCTCACATGTAATTTGTAATATGTTATTAGGTTGTAGCTGTTAGTTGCTGTCCATGTGGAGTGACCTAGATTAGTTATGAAAGTTATTTGTTAGCATTGACCCTGATAACAAGTCAGGTAAAGCAATATTTTATTGGTTTTAGGGAATGTACTGGTGCAGCAACAAGTCTGGGACAAAATACAACATTTGTAGCATCCATGTTGTTTCCACATTACAACTTAAAAGCTCATGAACACACCGAAGTCGGAAGAACGACTTCCCAACTTGCGAAATGGGACCATCCAAGGAGCATGTGAATGCAGTATAATACAGCAAGCAGAGTGGGGAACACTCGACAGGAGGGAGCTCTGGTGGGGAACGGCAGAGATGGGGAGCAGCTTTTAGCCCTGTGGTTCAGGTAAGGACCAGGTGTGGGCAATTCAATTCATGTACGACTTGGCATCTCTCACTCCCTCAGCGCACCTTTAGCTTGTGGAGCTTGTTAACCTGTGGAGGAACCAGGGGGGAGGAAGGAGAGGGAGAGAAATTCCAGAGAGAGCCCCATCACGGAACCAGGAGCCACAGGTGGGGTGACATTCCCGAGCCTCCCCAAACCCTCCAGACGACCGAGAAGCCGCAACTACGGTGACCGCAGGCTGTGAGTGAGTCCAGGCTGTGAGTGAGTCCAGCCTGCGGTCTCCAGGCAGGAGTGAATAATGGGATCAACAGTACCCTGGGGCAAAAGAGGGTGGTTGTTGTGTGGGACAAATTATTGCCAGCTCTTACTAGTACAAGCAGAGCAGGCGATATGAGAGGACAGCGGCCCCCGGAGAGTACAAGCCAGCCAGCGACTGACAATGGACTTCACTCATGGAACTCTAGAAAATTAAAGGATGTTTTAATTTCTTAATTTGTAAACTGTTGACTTTTTAATTATTTGCAGCTTTGAAACTCTTAACCCTTTTTAATTAGTTTTTTAAAACAGTTTTATTTATATTTTATCTTAGATTTTATAGTGATCTTTTTAGTATCTTTTATACCCGGGTTTTAGTTTTTTGGCATATTCTAACTGTATTTTAAGTTTTGTAATAAATTATCATTTTACTCTTTTTGTTTGTTTTGTTTTGTTTCAGCTATCAACCCAATCAAAAGAAACCTAAACCCTTAAAAGTCTATCCTCATTACAGATGGATGCTTAGCTCTGGGACTTAAATGTTACGCTTATACATGAGAAACAAAAACGGGGGCAACTGTCACACCTGCACAGGAATTGAAAAAAAACAGCCTTAGTGTTTCTCTCAAACAAAAACACATCTGATTACCTAATTTCTGTATATTTGTGCCATTTATCAGTTTGTTTGTTTTTTTCTGTTTGCGTAATCCCTGGTTGAGACCTCTGCAGAGATATAGTGTGGTGAGGTTTCACCTCCTGTGAGCCATCTTGACACCCTCATTATCTTGCACTGTGTGATCCCACTCTACACATACTTTAATCTCCTTTTTCCCTTCTGCCTGTGCATTCTTTCTGTCTCTTACCGTCTTCTCATATTGTATAGTTGGTCTCCGGGCACTGCACTGCATCTGCCCACCACTCCTTGTATATAGGATGGGTCAAATGCAGAGGATAAATTTTGTTATAATGTATGTGAATGCTGAGAAATGACAATAAAGAGGGTCTTAATGTTAATCTCATATTTTGAAAGGGATGGGACTAGTTCCTGCTCTGGCATCGTGACAAACATATGGCCTTGGCATCTCTCTCTGAAAGATTTGGCTTATGTAAAATCAACTTAGGAATAATTTATTGAGCTCTCAGTTGGGGTTTAGCATTTTGGCAGTGCAAACATTGTGTTTTTTCTTTTTTTTGAATGTAAAAGAAGTTTTACGGTACAATAAACAGCAGGAAATGGTGTGATAAACTATTCTACTTTCATAACCCTTTCTGAAGGTTAGATCTCTGAAAACTTGGGTTTTGGCTGATGCCCACATGACTTATTTTTACTCATCAAAGGGTGGTAAGAAAATGATTATAATTAAGACCTAAAACCTTATCAAGATGCCCATAAGCAGCACTATGTGACTTGGGTTTAAGCCAGCATGAAAAGAGATCTTTCTAAATTTACTAACAAACATTATGACAATGGATTTATCTGATGTGTTTCTCCATCAGGTAGGGTTATGGTCTATTGAAGCCATTGTTCTGTGTACAAGAGTGCATCAGGTGGCCACAAGATCTTATAAAATGAACAGAAATAGAACCAGAGGTAGAAGCACAGCCAAGAGAGATCATTTTGTGTCCTCTTCTCTGCAATTGAGTGTAATGACAGTCCAGTCTTGTACCATTAAGTGGCTACTGTGTCCTAACCTGTCCTTTATAATAGAGGATCATCTTTTTTGTGTTGTTGCCAATTTTGACCAAAAAGTGCCCCTTTTAAAAGAAGAGGGTGGGTTGTGTGTGTGCTTACATGAACTTATGATCTCACAAGACTGTCATCAACAGAAAAATGAAAGATTGGTCATTAGTTGGAATATTTCAAGTTTTACTATTTAATAATTTTATATTAACAATGGATGGAATAATGACATGTAATGAAAAAGGTCACCTGTACTGACAAACCTACAGAGAATTATCATCTGACAGTTCCTCTCAGATTGACAGAGCGTTTTAGCATCTTTCAGCTCATTGTTTTGGTTCTGGTTCACTTTTACCATTCTAAACACCAAATAGAGGACTTTGAGAGTTTGATCAGAGAGTGAAACAACTAGCTGATTAAGAGACAGGTATTCCTTCCAGTAGATGGTGGAGACCAAAACAGAGCTAAAGATAGACTTATATTTGCCATATGGACAGGAACATGACTCAAAACAAATGCTAATGTAGCCCTGTCTCTGGGTTGTTTGACTACCCCCAAGTATCCCAAAATTAAAATTTTCCTGCTTTCACCAATGAAACCAATGTTTAATTTGTTGTAACAAGGATCTCTTGCAGTTGTTTGAATAAGGATCTTGTCTCTTAAGAGAAAAGATGGAAGTGGTGTGACTGCTTACAAAGGAGGTTGGGTGGAGGGTTGGCTCAACAAGCATCTAACTCTGACCCAGGAAACTGCCTTCCAGAACCAGTCTCCACACAGTTGTTGGTTACTTTTAACTATGACTTTGATCTTTTACTAACTTAAACCAAGTAGTTTTAGTTGCCTAAGCCTTACCAAACCTTCAGATCAGCAGTGGCAGATTTTACATGGAAAATTTTACATAGGGTGGCAAAGGGGTTGGCAAGAGGGGTTTTGGCAGGGAAGGTATTTGGGGATCCCCAAATAAAAATACAATTCTACTTCTGTAGGTAAATGGCTCCAAAAAAGATCCACAAATATATTTTATATTTATTCTTGCATTATGTTATTTTTATACACTAACAAGATACCAGCATTCATACAAAAAACTGTGCAGCTTTTGCTGGCTCTGCACTAACCATCAGGTCATGTTCAACCACAGTTTTTTTAAAACAGCTGAAGGCGACAGTTGTTATGCTGTGCAGCAAAATGCTTCACAAACATATCTAATATCAATACTGCTTTCTTACTGAAAAACTTGGAAATATCACCATTTTTTGTCTGCACTGCACACCAGTCCAACTACTCTGACCTACAGTAGTCAAGACATGACTTTAACTTTTGGTTAAAAGCCATGTATTACATTACACTGTAGGAGTATGTGGTTAATAAATTTGAATAAAACAATCACATCAATCACATTCGACACTGAGTGATATTTAGGCTAGCGTAATTAATCCCCTCATGGCTAATATATTCAGTCTGACAGTCAAGAAGGCAGCAGCCTGTTTGTGTGTAGACTTTGTGCTGTACTATATTAGAAGGGCAGTTATGTATTTGCTAATCAAACAAAAATAATGGATTTCCTCGCACTGATGTGCAGTTATTAGGCTACAGTCCCAACAACCCACTTCCTAAACATGATGGATTCAAACAACAGTGTTTGTTTGACACAGTAGCAATGCACCTGCAGCTTTTGATATCTACTAAAATCGAGGCTCAGAATCACAAAGGCCCTTCCAAATCACATCTTGTGATGAACTCTGCTTTAGTTAGCAACTTAACCTTTGGCTAACATTATGATTACGGACAAGCTCTCATTATTGAATTTCACATACAGTAATTGCATTCATTAATAACTTAACTTCGTTTGAGTTAAATCGGTTTGGCTGGTTAAACTTCCCACAGAGAACCTCTGACTTGACTACACCTCCAGATGCTGCAGCTCTCAGTTGCTCCATGTGTTGTGTTGTTCTGACTCTCTGTGACTGTGTCTGTGCACGTTTGGTGCAGTGCTGTACTGACTGACTGCCAAAGTGAGCATTATGGATTTTCTTTCTATTTCTTGCCTATTTAAGTGCTTTAAACACCTTAAGAACATAGTGGTGAACCTACAGTGGGGGGGGGGGGGGGGGGGCAGTTGCCTCCTTGCCTCCCCTCTAGATGTGCTCCTGCAGATCAGAGAGTGGTTATATGGGTCAATTTGGAAGGCAACAACAGAAAACATGTTTTGTCCAAGCAGCAATGTGGAAGTACCTTAAAGTGCAATGTCACAGGCGGCTGCTAGATGCTGCCTACAAAAAATCCCTGGCTCCAACTGACTCCCATTCAAAAAGTGTCTCTTTCTGTCTAGAAATACTAAATCAATAATCTGTCTCAAGGAGTCATTATTCTCTCAATCACTAAAGTTGCACCCTTTAATAAGTGTGCTGATGGTCATTTTGGAAATTATTGCTCCAGTTATAAGATTTAAAGACTTATAGTAGTTTTGATGTCTGCAGTGTGGGTGTTGATTGGCACCTGTGATTGACAGTTTGTTCACCTGCTGCTCTCCCAGGCTCCAGAACTCACACTGAATTCAACTTTTAGAGCTTCTGTTTAAAGAATAAACAATGATTTTTCTGCAGACATGCCGTTCTACTATATTTGTGGTTAAGGAGTTACACTAACAAGACCCTCACTGGATGCTGTCATGCAATATTTCGGTAAGAATAATGGTACTCGATTATGACACCAGCCCTGTTTGCACAATTTATCTTAAGTAGGTAACATTAGCCCAAGTGTGCACCACTCGGTGTTCACACTAAGTTAGTGTTTGTTCACCATAGGCAGCAACTCTGGCCTTCAAACCAGCTCCAATGCAATCCACTGGACGATGTCACACCCCCCTACGTCCATCTTTATATAGAATCTGTGGTTTTGTCATTTATTTTGGAGGTCTTCCTGGATCCTACACATCAAGAACAGCCCTATGTGTAATGTGTTTTATACTAATAAATATTTTCTTGCACTCAAGACATAACAAGATCTACCATGACATATAATGAGCAAACCGTTGGGTGTCTCAGTACAACACCTTACCGGGCACATGTTTTCTGTTTACTGGGACATTTTCTCATTATTGCTGATTACTGCTGTGAACGAGGATGTTTTATTGACTCTGCTTCCAGAGGTGATGAGGTATGTTGTTTAAGGGAAGTTGCTCCAATAGCTACACTGCAGCATGCACCATTGAAATATGTGATGTTATCAACATGAACATGTTCAAACAGAGTGATGTATATTGCAGATACTGTCCTAATAGTTGCTCTGCCTGAGCCACTCTGCTGATTTCAGTTCTATCAATATCACTCCACACCATGCAATACTCCCTAGAGAAATTAACAGTGATTGATCTCTTGTATCTAATTCCTTTTTTCTCAATTTTCCACATACCAATGATCAAGATGCATTTTCCCTCCAGTTTTCCCTCCAGGTGAAAGGAAACAACCAAGTGTAGTCTCATTTGGGAAATTAATTTTCAAGCAGACAAGTCTGGCTTGCCTCCTGACATGGCAGGGGGTTTTGATAACTTGTAATTGACCTTGTTGTTGTAGCATACTTCCAGGTACGGGGTAAATTCGAGTGGGCTGTAGTGTCGCCATGTGGCACATAGAGTACTGCGGAGGCATCCTTATGAAAGAGCCTGCTGGCATTTGCAAAAGATGTGGTGCTTTTAAAGCATTTGTGTTGGTGTAACAGGCCTTTCTAATAGAAAAACCCAAATCCACTCTTGTAAAACATGCATTTATCTTTGAAAATAACATCATGTACAAATCCATCTCTGACCTTTCAGAAATGGTATTTCATCAGTATCTGATAATCCTATGGCCAAAAGGAGCAGAGCTGGAGATTAGATAATAACCATTTCTGATTGATACGGTGATATGATTGATATGAAGTAGGCTAATCCTGGCTTGAAATTACCAGCAGTTCCGTGTTCTCATACATAATGTATTATGCAAATGGTTATGATATAAATATCTTAATCATGTATATCCTAAATAATGTGCCACTGCAGGATTCAAAGCAGCTACCTTATGATTGCATACAAGATACCCCTGCCCCAGCACCTGCTTTGATATATTATCATTTTAACACTTAGATTTAATGTTTTGCTCATGTGTTAAGCACTTTTGATGACCTGGATGCATGAGGTAAATTCAGAACTCACTGTATACTTTCAAAATGCCAAAACTAAAATAAATCTATAAATAAAAATCCCAAAATAGGTTTTTTCTTCATTCTGAAAAGACACGACTTCCAAGATGCAGCGGCAATATGTTCATAACATTAACAGAGGTACTATATCTGAAGAGTTTTACACATCAGATGGACCTCACTGTGTGGGCTTTTTGGATGAATCTGCATAACAAATGCTTTATCTTCAGCAGGAACGACCTTGTTGAGTTTCGCCATTGATCAGCACATCGACTCATCCACTCTGATAACTCTGAAACCCATTTATCATAGGCAAGGTTTTAGCCTGCTGCGGCTACATTTACTGGCAGAAAATCAATCTATTCTAATCAGTTAATACACCGACAGGTCATGGCAGGAATATGTGAACATGTACAGTACAAGCCAAAGCTCTGATTAGAAAAGATGGAAATGTTCAATAATGGGGAGAGGGGGTAAAAAAGGAGAGTGGAATGAGGTCAAACCAGAAAGGCACGTGATTTAGCACAATCTAGCAGTAACTCTGTCATACATCATTCTTATTCTCTGTTGATGTGTTGAATAAATGTTGTAAAGTTCTGTATGAATTCCCTGTATCTCCTAGGAAACCTCCCTGCTGTATTTCTCTGCTTGGAAAACAGGACAAAATTTGAATTTTTCTTTTTACCTCATGGGAAAGGAGTTGGAAGTGCAGCAGTGGTGCATAGTTGCCCGCAGTGCACACACACTGTACAAAGCAGGACTTACATACAATGGGTACATCCATTTTTTGATTTGCATACTGTAATGCAGTCTCGGCCTGTCTGAGCCCGGCACACACTCTCTTCAGTGTCAGACAACAAATGTTGCCATAGGAGTTGACTTGTTGCGAGCGGAGAATTTCCCACAAGGCTTGTGCATTTATATAGTATAATGAAGCAATCCCTTAATGGAGAAACTGGGTGTTTGCAGGTGGGATTATGTGTGTGTGGTGTGTTTGAGATAAACAGGAGAAGCAGAAGAGAGAGTGTTTTTTTTTTTTCCTGTCCGTTTTATGGATGTATCAGGTTTTGGCTGGATTATATGGTCTCTTAATTACATGGTCTGTTTGTTGCGTTTGTTTATCATATCCTCATTAGCCTTTTGTTGGGGGGGTGGGGGGGAAATAAATAGCAAGCGGCAGAATTGTGCTTGGCATCTTAGAACAAAGCCTATGTAACAACATGTCATTTGCAATCACAGCTTACAGCACTCAAAGAGACAAAGTCAATACCTCCTAATGGACACTGGAAATTTGTAACTTGTCCTGTTGTCTGAGACAGAATGCTTATTCAGTCCAACTGTGACAGCGCCATTTATTCAATGAAGCTCATCAACAGCTTTATGATTAAGTGTTAGAGTTTAGGCAAGCTTCATTTTTAAATTGATGTAGAGGTTATGGTGAGCAGTGAAGTTGTCTTTGAGATATAAGCCTGTAAAAGTTGTGTTGCCAGCCGAATGCAACAGTAGAAATTAGTTCCAACGAAAAGTTAATCTCAGAGAAATCCCAAACATGCTACCTCAAACCTCGGCAAATAAAATCAAAACCATATAAATGGGATTATACCCCTGATTTGCCATCCTGATTGGTAGGACAAAGCCACACCAGCAGTGCTTTTTTCAAGTTTAAGCAACTAAAACTACTTCAGTTGTAAGAAACTAGTTGAAAGAAGAGTTTAAAGACTTACTGAAGAGCAACTACACTCCTTGTCCTACAACCTAGCTGGGCATGATCACAATTACAACAGGGATAATGACAGCATGAGTCATTAATATGCCCCTCAGTGGAGTCTAGACACTGGTGGTGGTGAAGGAGTGAAGAACAGCCTGAAGATCTGGACGGACGTGATCTGGAACAAGAATGCTGATGAGGTCAGTGGATGGTTCTGATGAAAACTGGAGATGGAGGGGCGGAGGGGTGGACTGAATTAATCTGACACTGAAATAACAGATGACAGCAGCAGAGAAAGTAACAGATTTAAAGCTTGACAGCAGTCACAGAGGTCATGGCAACATTAGATTGGTTGAAGTGAAAAGTGTGAACAACCTCAGTCAGTTGATTGGGTTGCAGGCAGGGAGGAAACAAATCTAAATAAATAGGAAAAGCATTTAGAGGGAGCACCGATTTATTTAGTTATAGCAGTTTTTTGTAAGATTTGAATATTTTTGACTTTGGTGATTTATATGTAATAGTAGTTCCAGAAAAGACTGCATTCCTCCACACTCCCACACCCCCACCTAACAATTCTACACATAGGGGCTTTAAACCCAGTAGAGACTGTTGATAAGGCATGTGCAGTCTAAAGGCCACATTACACTGTGCAATGTTGACACAAAAGTTGACAATTGTGAGTGAAATGTGGTGAAAATCTTCTGGTTGTCAACACAAAACAGTGCTCCTACATTGCTCTGTGAGACATGTCCACCAACAACCGAACCGAGCAGTGTGACTGCTGCTACGACCCACATCTATAAACAAAGCAATCAGAATACGGAATATGGCATGACAATTCATAAGTGAAAAAACACACACATTCAGGTGAAACAAAAAAGAAGTTTGTGTGACTTCGCTGCATTTTCTAAACATACGATCAGTGCGGATGGATGACGTGTCTCTGTTTTCGTTTACTTTTTTCTATTTAACACCACATCGTAAGGAGACGATTCACCATGCGTTCACCACACAATCTGACATGACTCAAATTGGTGTCTGACAGATTGTGTCTCACAAACAGCATCTCTCACAGTGTGACATGCAACAAATTTACACAGTTGTTGTCGCACAGTCTAAAGGCACCTGAGGAGTCAAACTTAAGCACTTTTACACAAATCCATGCACCCTGACCTCCCACTTTAAGCTTTTTGTAGTGATAGAAGAATTTCACACTCCTTCCTGCTTTGCAACCCAAAACATATATTCTGCATATAACTAACCATAAAATGTCCCCTACTAGGGAAATATAACATTAGTCATTTAAAGCTGCTTGAACAAATGACTAGTGCGGTTGTTTTTGTGGTCAGGACAGTTCCTTCTTTCATTTTTTGTTTTCGCCATCAACCCACGCACAGCATTAGAAGGTATATTTTGGAAGAAGGCAAGCGGGACTTACCGATACTAGTACAATTTGGATCATTATTTTTGTCCCTTTTGTGGGGTAACCTGCTATTGCTCAAATAGGAAAGAGAAATCATTTTAATTGGTTTATTCGTGGCTACAAGGAAACTCAATCTCATGAGTATCAAAGGTTCATGTAAACAGTTTAACCCCAGTGAGACCTCAATCGGAGTGTGACCGGTAGCCCGTATCTTCCTATGACATGTAAACCAAACAGTGGTGATCAGCATTCAACCTAAAGCCAACTTAAATTTCACAATTTATCTTCTGTTCCATGACTAATGAATAACAGAGGTGGAAATTTACTGTAGCCAAGTGTGGTGGAGATGTGATCATCCACCCTGAACATCACGCTGCTCTCCAGTAGTGTAATAATGGATGGTAGATGGCTGCCATTATGACCTTCCCTCTGTACGGCGGAGCACTGTGAGCCACATGAAATCAAATTACCGCTCAAGAGGAGGTTCACTCTCCTCACCCGACATCTGCCCTATCTGTCTCTCTTTCTCTCTCTCTCTTCTCATCTCCTCTTCCTCTTGGCCTGTTTTGCTGGCTCTCTGCATCCACCCCTCCTTCCATCTTCTCTGTTCTTTCTCCTATCCTGTCTCCACTCTGACTCTGAGGAAGCAGAGAAAATGTAGGGAGAAAAAAGAAAGTGCAGCGATCCTTTGAGATCTCATAAATTCAATATATTCATATTGCCCAGACTCCCTAAAAGTGCTTGGGAGTGCATTCCGTGAGTCCATAAGTCACAACATTGTCAGAGAGGCGATGGTGATGCATGAGGACACCGGCACTCAGTTCATTCCAGAGCAGGTACTCTCCATCAGATAAGTGCAACCTTAATTCCTTCCGCTGGCCTAATGTGTTTTTAATGCAGTCCCGTGACTTATGTTGCTGTCAGTTTGTCGGCCTCATAGGGATGCCAGTGTGCTAGTGGGCGGCAGACAGGGACCAGGAAAGGTGGCAAAGATTAATCGGAGCGGCGGAGGCATCATACATTTGATCAAATCCGTATTGACTGAGACCACTGAGAGGGCTGCATTTCGGTGGAGTCAAAAAAAAAACTGGGATGCTCCGCTTGTCTCAGCGGCAGGATAAATGAGCTCTGTTTGCACAAATGTGCATTTGATGAAACAATACGGATTGACCTCAAAGGCAATTTATGTCATCGATACCATGCGGAGGCAGGTAAATTTCTCATTGCGGAGCGGTTCAGTGCAAACATTATTAACTGCCAGCATGTTTCCAAGCATTGGAGACTTATTGTACAATCAGCACACAGTAATATATCATAAAGCATGTGTCATAATGTGATCAACAGACACTTCATTTAAAAGCAGCTGGGAATTTACAATGTATGGTTCTGCCCTCTAAAATGTCCCTGAGGAAATGTACAGGGCAACAATAGCACTCCCACCCCTCCATCCTGCCTGCATTTACATCTTGGACTATAACACGATAACAGTGGTAGTCATCACTGGAAGTCCCACTGTTACCTGTCTGTCAGAAACACTGCAGGGTGCCTCAAACAGTTCCTCTCACTAGTGGCCCAACAGAGTAACAGCATGTAAGGAGGACATTCTGCACTAAAATCGGGATTCAAATGTACCTTTTTTTATTTGATGGCACACCTTTTATTGATGGCATCGCATTAGCATGCACAGGGGATATCGTCCTGATGTCCTTCTTAAACTGAAACACTGAGATAGTTTCTAAAAGAGTGCTGCTGGAGCTGAACACTTGATGACTTACAATATAAGCTAAAGGTGTTTATAATCAGTCATAGTCATTTTATTTCCATTGTATATAAGCTATAGAACTGATTCACCACTTACATCTCCTCTCCAGATTACATTAGTCAGCAGTGAGAATTCAAAGCTCCTGGAAACTTGGCTTGAAATCTTAAAGATCCCCTCCAGATATGTTTTAAAAATACTCTGCTTTGAATAATAATTTGTGTCGGATACTGTTTTTTTTCCACAAAAATATTCAGTAACCTAGTTAAGAAATCTTAATTCCTTCTCCCTCTTTGAAAAATCCAGAATATATGAATATAAATATAAATATAATTTCATTTCAAGAGTTTTACTTCTGGACAAGAGATGTCTCCTACTTCACTGCAAAGTCCAATCTCAGTGAGTGTGCCCTGGAGGTTTCAAGTGTCCACATCACATATTGGACCAAAATTGGCCCGCAAACTGGTTGTGTTCGTATGTCCACGTCTTCGCATTTGAGATTAGCCCAAAGAAACATTCCACTTTCAGCAGATACATTTAAAAACAGCAAATTCTGCACATACATCATTCTGCACACATTCAAACATCCAATTGAAGTAACAATAAGCAAAACACATTTTGTGGGGGAGGATGATGTTTCTCTTAACAGTAAATAACAGTTAATAACATTAAATATTCATGACTAAATAGGCAACATTCAAAGTGAAATCCATTGAAAAATGCAAGAACAGTTTTTTGAATGTTTTGACAGTTATATTTCTTTGTACACCCCACACTGTATTTTTTTTCCTCTTTATGTTGTAATTGATTTGTCTCATTATTAGGTTTTGAGCATTTTGATATTACATATTTACTTTTTAGTACTTTTTAGTTTACATCTCAATTATCTTCATCTTTATCACAATCATTTTTGGCTGTGTTATTTCAGATGTGGATGTTATGTTTATTGATGTTCTGTGTTTAATACAGAAATCTCTTATGGGAAATAACTGTTCTATCTTTCTAGTGTGTTGGTGTAGGATCACTTCACATGTGGTGAGAGGCTGATGAGAAAATATGATTTCAGGGGCCTTAAGTATACTCCATATGGACATTTTTCCTCCTCAAATACAAAATCTTTAGCTCAGAAGCTTTTCTGTAACTCTTGACATTTTGAAGTACAAAAACACCAGGGAATAGAATAATTTGTGGAACACCTGTAGGCACATAACTTATTACAGTGTATGATATATTGTAATCCTATTGAGGATATAATGTAACCCTGCTTTAGATATGTTTTATGTCAATACTGAATCAAAAGTATGTAATATGAAAGGATCGCTGGAGGCAGTTTTTTTTTTTTGTGATTTGTTTACCCCGTACGGGCATAGACTGTGTGGTTGAATCTCATGGATCTCATCACATCTCCCAAATAAACCCATAAGATGCCATTTCAGAAAACACACTCAGAAAAGCCGAATGAACGCTATCTATGCAGCAGGATTTGGCAAAGAACCGAAATAACACAGTAACTGGTAGAGAAAGCTGGGCATGTAGCCACTAAAATCCAGATGAATGGAGATGAAAACAAAGCTGAAAGGAGAGTGAAAAATCTGACTTACTCTAATGAGATGAAAATGTTGCTCTGTGTCTGTTGAATGTGTGAGTAGGCAGTTTGCTAACACGCTGGCCATACAGTAACAACTTGACAAGCTGGAATATGTTTTAGAGTTTGTTTTAAAGTATTCCTGACCATAAAGTGGCCAAATATTATTTAATGCAGTGGTAATTTAAAGATTTAAAGTTTTTACTTGTTTCATACTCATTCAATATAGTGAAATTCAGGCTGACATATTAGAAAGACTAATGTGACTGTTTTCATTAGTGTTTAATCAGGTGAAAATAAGACTCACTGTGTTTTTGTTATTTTAGAATGAGCCCTTTATAGCTTCATAGGGAAGGTCCTCTTCCACGGAGGCTGCCATGTTGCACAGCCATGTTTCTACAGTAGCCCAGAATGGACAAACCAAACTCTGGCTCTAGAGAGGGACTTTGTGTTTTTTGCCAGTTTCGCAGCCACTGTAGGTTCTCCCACACAGTTGGAAGGGGAGGGGAGGGGTATTCAGTTGGTTGTAATCTGCAACCTCACCACTAGATGCCACTAAATCCTTCCTACACACTAGTCCTTTAAATAATAAATTAAATGATATATTGACTCAGTGTGTTAATGAATGTGTAAAATACAATAAAATTTTGTACATGCTGGAGAGCAAATATGCAAGGTAGTATCCACTTTAAGTATATGGCAGTAATGTGATGCAGTCACATTTATTTTTATCTACTGCACATGTAACTGTAAAAAAAAAAAAAAAACATTCTGCCACTGTGAATTTTGAGTTGACTCCTTCGTTTGTGAGTCACCATGTTTTTTTTTTTTTTTCACCAGTTCTAAGTTTAGCCAAAGGTTTCGCCGCAGGGTCTCCAACATGCATGTCGCCTGCTCTACATGCTGATCAAAATGTTCAGAAGGGAAACCTTCTTTTAAAACACCACCATGCTTCCGTTATTTTTTGCTTTTCTTTTTTGTATTTTTTTTCCCTCCGGCCCTGATAAGCTCCCACATCCTTTGCTAATCAGCAGGAAAAGAACAGGACAGCAATGTGCTGCTCAGGGTTGAGTTTTAAAAATGCATGTTCCTACTCTACACAGACACACACTGCGGTCCACAGGGGACCAGGCGTTCTCCCTCCTGTGGGGGAAAGAACCACAGGCAGATAAAAACTCCACACAGGGTAATGACATGCATGACTACCGCCTGCATGCACATGCGGTAGATCAGTGCTGAAGGTGAGGACATTTCCCGAGTAGAGCACAGATAAACAGAGAAAGCCGAGGCCATGGAGGTATGAGGGTGTGTATGTCTGTGTAGAAATGAGGGTTTGTTCAGGGTGGGAGGTCTTCTGCCAGTTAATTGTGTTTTCCCGGCCCTGTGCCTGCCAATAAATTGGCCCTGTGGTCTCTCCCAGGCTGGCCAGGCTGCCACAGAAAGGTCACAGGTGCTCTGGGAGAACAGAGCTACAGGACTGCAATCTGTATAAGGTGTTAAAAAGTCTGATTTCATTTTTTTTTTATTTCAAGCAGGCTGCCATATGCTACATTTTTATCTTGACATAGTTACAGTTGCACCATGAACTCAACTTGAGCCACCAATCTTCACTCCTGGACTCACTATACTGAAGTACCTGTACTGTATACTTTATTATACTGTTCTGTACCTCAGTGCTATTGAACTTCACCACAATTTTGTAAAAAGTCAACCTGGTCCTCCACTTTACACCTGCCCTCTCAAACTTTTGGGTTTTGTCTGTTTGTTAACAGATATCAGAAAAATGTCATAAAAAGCAATGAATTGGCTTTTTGGGGGCGTGGGGGGATTTTTTCTAGTAACAAAATGTTGCACCTCTGATAAACTCAGTGCACGGAAATCCAACTTTGAATACATTTTCTCACGCCCCTGTCTAACAAATGTGCATTGGACAACATGTAGTTTGACATTTAAAGAATTTCGTAACATTCTCTAAACAAGATAACATTGGGGTATTTTACATTTTCACGACTTCATCATGAATTTTCTTGAAGGAAAAACAATTGGTACATATATCCTACAGCTGTCACCACTCATTACTGTGTACTGAGGCTATGGATCGTCAGACCAAATTCTAGGACTGGCTAACTCTTAAATTTTGAGGGGCTTTGGTGTAAATATCCACTCAAATGACTGTCTGTCATCATGACACACCAGTTGTACAATAAACATTTCCACCACCAATACCACACCATTTTTTTTAACAATCCCTCCATCCACATCTAATATTATTTTGAGTGTTTGATAAGTTTATCACTTTAAACTCACTTCAAAAGAGTGTGAGTCGGGTTTTGCTTGAGGTTTCTTCCCATTAAAGGGGAGTTTTTCCTTACCACTGTCGCCAGCTGCTTGCTCATGGGGGAATTGTTGGCTGTCTGTAAATTAAAGAGTACGGTCTTAACCTGCTCAATGTGAAAAGTGCCCTAAGTTGACTTTTGTTGTGATTTGGCGCTATATAAATAAAACTGAATTGAAAATTTGTGATGTAAGTGGTCAGATGATTCCGAGGTGACAGTATTGATTCCTTGTTCCCTAAGACATCATGGTTGTTTCCCAGTATATTTCTGGTTTATTGATTTACACAAATCTGTGACAGTTCAGCAACATATAGTAATAATTTTGATCTTTTTAACACTAAACCAGCCTCTCTTTACATTATGTCGCACCCCAACATCATCTTAAAACCTTATTCTTCATCCGTTTCCAGTGATCTTCTCATATGCAAATGAGATCTGAACATGTCAAGTGACAGTTTTACATGACTGCTCCCATACAGCGATACTTATATATACTTATTTATAGCATATACGGTATTAAAATATTACTTGGCAGAATGTGGGTGTTTCTTTACATTTCTACAGACTTAATAAAAGAGATGAATGCAGCTCATTATAAAGGTAGCGAGAGAGCTGAGATCACATAAGAAAAAATAACATAAAAAAATAATTTAACCTGGTATAGTATATTGTATTTCATTGTAAATATCCAGCGAGACCAGACACACACTGAGCTTGTATCTCCTGTGTTTGGAACTGTAACAATAATAGTACATCCTCACCCATAAATTTATCTGACAGCTGTCGGTATCTCTGTATATCTGTTGAAATTTTCTAGAAATACTGCTCCCGAGGCGACACTGGAGGGAAACAAGCGTCAACCGGAACTCTTGTTTAAGCCTCGGAGACCCAGCTGATGGATGCCCATCTATATTTGTCTCTGTTTGTTATTGATTTGATCACATGCCACAGTCGGGATGACTGACAGCTGTTGGGATGATTGAAGTTCATCTGGTTGCATAGAGGTTAATGCTTTACATGCAGTATCCCAGTAAGATGAAAAGTGTCCGACAAACAAGCTGGAAATGAGATATTAATCTTTAATTAGGCACTTAATCAACTACACAGTACGTTTATTATCACTCTGTTTTTCTTTTTCATACTTCCCCCTTTATGCCCTGTTTTCCCAATTTTATTTATTTATCATGGTTTCTGTGTGCAAGTTTATGTCTGTGGGAGTATTTTCAAGCATTTACCTGCGTGACATTCATCTGTGTGTGCTTGTGTGTGGCCTATTTCCCCAACACTCCCCCCTCCCAGTGTTGTTTTGTTGTTACGTTCCTAAGAATTCTTATTTCTCTGAGCTGATGTACTCTAGGGCTAAGCTGTGGACAAATAGCTGCATTATTTATCTCATTAGTGATAAATATAACCCGTTGCACTGCTACATTTGCAGGTAACAACGTTGATAATGGTGCCTCGGCATTAAGTCTTTTCTTTTCTGTCCTTTTCTTCTCCGGGCCTCATTGCTGTGGCGAGAGCCATTTCTGTGAACAACAGGCACACAGTTTTATCTCCAGGCCATTTGGATTTTCACTCATTTTTTCCAAACCTCATTTCATCTGTGTTGAATGGTGCTATCTTTAGCTGCAGGCTACAGGCTGTGACTGCCTTCCAGAGTGGCTCCACAGCAGCTACATGTACGCTGAATAACAAGCACGTGTTGCCTTGATTGGATGGTTCATTACCACCTGACATCACTGCTGTCGCTGACTGTCCATCAACATGATGCAGATGGACAAAACTATTATATTGGGATCTACGCCTCCTGTTCCATCTGCTGCAGAGATATGAATTAGAAAACAATTTTGTATCGATTTTTTTTCTATTGATTTCTCTCTCTAATGTGCCCGAAGCGAGCAAGCTTGCTCCTCTGATTGGCTACATGGGCTCTGGCTGTGTTTATGTTAGATTAAGGTGTCTGGGTCAAAGAACACACCGTTCTGTCATCGTCTCAGCAAAGTTAAGAATGCTGTGGTTACCATGTGGTTAAAGCACTGCAAGGCCACTATTAAATATGGATGTGAGAACAGGGCATCGCATCCATCCTTCATTGGTGTTTGCAAGCGAGAAAATTCTACAACTTTATGTCCTTGAATGCCATAATACAGTTATGGTCACACATTCTCCAGACTGGCCAAAGTATTTCATGCACACTAATGTAGTTTAGTTTGAAATTAAATATCTGCAGTTTCGCTTTACTGCTTCCCAGTCTCTCTGTCTCTCACTCACTGCTCCCCTTCTTTCTCTCTTCTTCTTTCCAGTTCAATCTTACACATTACACTCGCTACTTTATCTCTCTCCCTCCATGTCTCAGTTTCCAAAGGCTAATGCACTGAACCAGATAATTATACACACCCCCACCCAACTTCCATACTGGCTTCTCAAACAACATCCCTCTCCTTGCTGTGTGTACAGTGAACCTGCATTGATGCAGGAGAAGAGAAGACAAAATCACATAAATCAGCATACGGTGATAAATGAGGACACATATGCAGCAAACAAGCTGTCGTTGTGACATTGCTGGGGGCATTTTACCCCATTACCAAAATAGATCCACTTTTTTTTGTGTGTTTTCCCATCAAGTTGCATCGTAGGACATTGCATAAGTTAAAAGCTTAAGACATAATTTAAAGTCCGAGCATTGCAAAGACAGTGTGTTGAGTTGTAACTTTCTGGAGGAGTTAGGAAAATGACATCATTTCCTCTGATAGCAGCAGGCCTAATGGTCACATTTTACTGTATTTGTCTGTATTAAAGTGCAACACCATGTCTGAATGTGCCCAAGAGTGGAGTGAAGGTCATAGAAGTAAAACAAAGTACGATGAATGCCTTTCCCATATTCACAGCCATATCCAGGGTTTTTCCAAACTTTAATTATCCTGAAAGAGTGCCCATAAATAGGAAATGTAAATGCCACAATTCATCTTGTCTCTTGCTAATGTCTACTGAAGCATAAAAAAGAGGACATGGTCTCCTTTTCTCATTTCCTCCGGGTTTCCCCAATTTATTATTTGCCAAATTTGTCCACAAGCCTGTGCCAAATTAATCTTTTGTAGGTTTGTATGCACTAGTGCAGTGCCCGTTCAAAGCATGCCTTGCTTATTAGAACCACATATCAATTGACAAACGTATCAATTACAAAATCCAGGCAGAAACTTCACCAGTGAGACTAAACTGAGGTTGAACCATAGAAGCAGTTTATCGCCTTCCATTGGTTGATTCTGCTGCCAATCAAACATGTTAATTGGCTAATTTTACTGCCTAAGCCTCTGTTTTTTTTTTTCTTCTATGTGGGCTCGTTCTTCTCTCTCAGCCAATTTAACTGAGTCTGTCAGTTAAACTGTCTCCACTGTCAATTACCTGTTGAGTGTTTGATGGTATTTTTATTTGTACTTTAGAACATAAACAACAGACAATAATGTTGTATTTTTCTCTCTCTCAGAGGAAGCATTCCAGCCTGTCTCTCAGTTGGGAAACCTACCAGAAAGCCTAAAGTTTAACATTATCAAATGAAGAGAGATGTTGTCCCCCCGTCTCTCTCATGACAGGGTTAAACAGCTGTGATCAAGCCCAGAAGCCCCGTCCCACTGCTGCAGAGCGGAGCGGTTTGATGATCGTTTATTCATTCCAAGTTTATTTACATTGAACGTGTCAAGTGGCCAAATTGCACCAAATTGGAGACTGCACTCCCTTGTGTCCCCAGCAATGCATCCGCCAAGTGTGAAGTAGATCAGATGAATGGTTCTCAAGATATGCGAAGGACAAACATACAGACAGAGATTCTTCGCTTTATATAGAGAGAGATTAAATCTATTAAATGCAAAAGAAATGTGAATTTAAAGTCCAGCTGACCTTTTCCCAAGAATGTTCGAGATTTCTTTGCATGCCTGAAAGGAATGTGTGTGTGTGTCTAATATGATTGTGACATAGTCCACCAGGTACTAACATGCATGTGCATGTGTGTACATGTCACATTCATTTTGTGAGCCTTACAGTCCACATGATATGCATCACAGGTGTGTATAGAGCCAGAAGACTCTTTTTAGTGACAAATGAATTTATTCAGTGTGTGTTAATGTGTGTGTGAAAGTTGATGTGTGTCCAGTTTATTTCATTATGTTTCAACATACAATATATCGCCAAAAGTATATAGACACTGTTTGGGCTGGCGCTGTTTTTCATGGTTTGGTCCCATCCTGTGGGTCAGCACCCCCAAGAGCAGAAAAAACATGAGACTGCTAATGTCCATTTTTCAGGCATTCTTCTAATCTTTGCTTTGATTTTTCTTGTGAATTACTGGATAATTTAAGGTATTTCAGGCATTTAAAAGTTATTTAAATGAACCAACGAAAGAAAAAAATCACTTTGGTTGGTCACAACATACATGTTAGCCTGTAAAGAGCCCTGACCTCAACCTCATCCAACATTTTTGGGACAATAAGTGACTCCATATTAAAAATACATCATCAGTCTACTGCTGTTCAGTATTAGTATTAGTATTAGTATTTTCAAATCTGATGCTCTATCTGCAGTAATCAGCAGGACAACATTGTCTGTGCTTCCAAAACTGTTACAAATCACTGAAGAATAAATAAGTCTTTTGATGTGATATGGTTAGGGTCTGGTTAGGTTTAGGCACCAAAACAACCTGGTTAGTTTTAGGGAAAGATCTTGGTTTGGGTTAAAATGACTACTTACTTAACATTAAGATAAATCCGTCATCATGGTTACAATTATAACCACATGGTTTAGATTAGGGGACAATTGTGGTCATGGTTTACAAAATCAATGACGACTTGCACTGGGAAACAGAAAACAGATAATAACCTCAGGTGTTAAAATCTGATGTTTTGTTGGCCCATCCTTCCACCCTGACCTCATCACTATGTGGACTTTGTCACTATAAAATAATGTCTCCTGATTTTCTCCTCCCATCATAATTACTACAGCCGCTAGCAGTCTTCTGTTACTTGAATGTAATTTGTTGTTTTGGGGCACTTGAATAAACTACTGATTCTGTCATTTGGGAGGACAGTCTCTTTTGGGATTAATTAGAACACCGAAGGTGAGCCAGACCTCAAAGCATAAGACTGGTAATATTCTGTATTTTTGTTACTGTCAGCAAAACCCATAAACCCCCCCCCCCCAAAAAAAACAGTATATTGATCCCTCTCAATATTTTCCACAACTTCCACAGGCTGTCTGGAACTCTCAGTCCTAAGCCAACTGGTTACCACTGAAGATGTGAATCTTTAAAAACAGAAGATAAAATATACAGTTTCATTTTTTTTAAACAATTACATAATTTCTGAAAATAGCTAGGCTCTGTAGTTTTTAACAAACTCAAAGAGAAGTGAATATTGGATTTGGTGCACCAGCAAATATTTATGGCAGCAAGATGGGGAATGTTGAAATTACTTTAAAAAAAGAAAATTACAGTGCCCATGTTCATCCGTGTAGCTCAATCGGGTGTTTTTTAATAATTTCTGGACAACATTGGAGGTCTACATAACAGGGATTTGTTCACAGTAAAAATATATATAGACATTCAGCAGACTTTTTTTTTAACGCCCGACATCAGTGCCTGACCTCGCTAATGCTCTTGTGGTTTAATTGGAGCAAATCCCTGCAGCCACGTTCCAAAAATCTTGTTGGAAAGACTTCACAGGATAGTGGAGGCTGCATATTGATGTCCAACATTTTAGAATAATCTGTTCAGCAGTCGTATAATCATGTCTTTTTGTTGCTTGCATCACCACAGGTAAAAAAAAAAAAAAAAGAAGTGACACAGATCAGCACATCATTCAGGAAAGCCAGTCTGGCTAGCTAGCTGTGCAAGGTGACTTCCAAGAGCTGTGTGAGTAGTCATAGATATCATCACTAGATACCATCTCAGACTTTACTGCTCTGCTGCTGCTGCTGAATAGCATCTCGCATGCATGCCCACAACTGGGGAAAATAGATTACTGGACTGGTTTAGAGGTATGTGGCTCATCGTGCTGTGATTCCTGCAATCCAGCTGGAGGAGGGCAGAAGAAGAACTGATTATAAAGGACATATGCAGGATTAGGAGGCATGCGAAGAATGTCGGGAAGGATGGATCAACAATCAATGCCAGCAATTATCATAATCAATGCTGTTCTATGGAAGGAGGTAACAAAGGAGAACTCTTCAATAATGTATGGATGCAAAGAAAAACACCATCTCTTGTTTCAAAGTAATTGCCCTGAACACTTTTAATAAATAAACATCCAATTCTATGGCTGCTTTACATAACAAAAGAGTCATTCAATCCACAGTTCATGAGAGCTTTTACTTTTTGGTGTTTCAAAGAATTAGTTCCCTCGTGCGTGAATACTGATGCTTCAGCAACAAAAACGACTTCTTTGGAATAAGCAGACTTGGTAGTTAAAGTGCAATCACAGACAAAACAGATAAAGCACCACCCACAACTGACGGTTGAGATCTGGAAAATGCAGCATTAAATACTTTGCACTAAAGATGACAAAGAACCAAACAAAAACATCTTAAAGCACTTTGAAAAAGCAAGAGGTTACTGATGTTTTCAATGTGAATATTGCTGCTGTCATGTACATGACCTGCACAGGAAATGACACGTTTTAGTGTATGATGGCTGAAATTGTCCAGCTTGTCATGTGCTTTCTTGCGTTAAGGGTGTGTGTAGATTAGATGAGATTATTGTCATTGCACACAGTATACCAGTATAATAAAATGCATTTTATAGCATCTAACAGACAGTATTAAAGTGCAGTGCATATAGATATAAAAAAGGTCTCATGAATTAATCTACAGAATCAACGATAAACTAATGGGGTAATGTAGTGTAGCAGTAGAGTGTGTAGGGATCCAACACACAAAATTATCATAAAACAATTTGTGTGAATGCATGATCTATGTATCATAAATATATGATATGACAATAATGTAGCTATCACATGTACTGGGTGCCCAGCTGTTTTTGGAAAGACTCTTTGAAAATATAACACACACACACACACACACACACACACACACACACTTGTTGGCAAAGTTACTCTTAATCCAAAGAGAAGAGAGTCCTCATCCTTGAAGCCTTTTCTCCAGTAAAAGTAAAATACATCCATCAAAGCAGAACGTGAATCCCACATTTGTGTATCTTGTTTAGCAGTCACACACTCACACACTTGCCTGTCAGGCTCTTGGAATCGGTCAAAATAATTAAAAAACTTTCAGACTGTATTTTTGAGCTCCTCATCGTCTGTGACAGCAGTCACTCGTTCCATTTCTGTAGTAATTTAATTCCTCTGTGGCAGAAAAAACATGTCACACAAGCCTTCAGACACTCCAGGTTAAACTGAGCTAATGAAATACTTTTAGGGCTGATTAACTCTAAAAAAAAAAAAAAACACACTGCAAACGGACTTGAAGACATTCATGAGCCCAGCAACATTAAAGCCCATAATGCAACACTCTCTGTAGGAGCCGGTGTTACAGCAGTACTCTCTTCATTCATTCATTCATTCAGTGACAATTAGGTTCGTCACTATATGCGACACCTTTCACATTACACTCAGCCATTTCACCCACAGTTATCATTAAAATATTGCAGCTTAAATTTAAATGTAATACTAGTGTGTTGGTTTTTGCTCTGGTTGGTGTTCACAGTAATGTTTTAAAATATGTTAAAAGTATGCATGTGTCATCTTAAACTAATTAAATAAATATGTTCCTTTATGTGCCTGCCTTCCACCCAATGCATGCTGGGATACTAAGCTCCAAAAACACAAGTATTAGCAGAAAACAAATTATTCAATGGGTTCTTTGCTCCGTTACCTCCCCAGACAAGCTGTTGCTCCATTTCTGTGCCCTCTCAGTGTTACCCTGTACCTTGTTATTTTTGTTTAAACGCAATTAGCATAAAAAGCGGATATATGATATTTAAGTCCTTAATTAGCAACCACAGCGCGTACTAAATGAAAGCAGTGTTGCCTTACTGAAAGAAAAGAGAGAAAATTCATGGATTTAAGCCAACACAGTTTGGGAGAAGGGAGGCTTATTATGCAGCAGAGAATGCAAATTCTGTGTACCACCAGACAAAACTTCTCATAATTAGCCCTGCCAATAAAGGCACACAAAGACAAAGTACATATTGGTATTCTGCCTGTATTTTCTGCTGTGGTGGGTGGTCAGATTGCAGCGATTACCCCACCGAGACAGAGCGGCACCGAACGCCACATGTGCTTCAGTGGGTGGGAGTCTGTTTGTGTGTGTGTGTGTGTGCTTGTGTGTGTGTGTGTGTGTGTGTTCAAGGTGAGAAGGAGAGAAGTAGACATAATTTATGTATTGAGTTACTAAGTGAAAACCTCAAGCAGTTAGTTCATCAGACAGGTCGACAGCTTTTATTTGAAATGGAAATTGCACTTCACACTGCATACACTTTATGATTGTACATCCTGTTGTACGTATCTAAAAGCTGATGCAAATTTTCCCCCTCTCATTCTTCAAGGTATCTTGAATTTAAATGTTATTTTAGAGTGCAAGAGCCTGTTTTCGGTTGTGTTATTGATGGAGCTGCTTGGTATCGCCCCCCTGCTCTCAGTTATATAAGCTTATTTATTATTTAGTTCTAGTCAAAGTGAATAGTAATTAGCCATGACCCTGTTTGATGCTGCAACTGGGGCCTGTTAAATTGATGCTGTGGAATAACTCTGGGACCAAAACGAACTCAGTTCAAACCTGTTAATTTATTCATGTCAGGCTCCTTTACAGTGCACTTACATAAAACTTTGCCTCTTTTTTTGCCTGAGTTGCTCAGGCAAAAATAGAGGCAAAGTTTCATGTTTGAACATGAAAGTAAGATTTGATGATGGGGAAGGAAAAGAGGGAGATTGTGAGACAGTATCAGATTTATTGTCAGTACAAGATTGTAGTTTTTTTTCTAATTCACACAAGATTATTAACAATGCCTTGAGGTCTATCAGATAATGTTAAACAACCCAGAACTGAACATGAGGCTGACATGATATTGTAGAGAGTTATTTAAAGAATGACACAAGCCTGTAAATAGCTTAAAATTATCTCTCATTATTTTTCCATAGCGCATTAGCTACTACTTTCATTAGTGGCTACAAAAGTCTAACAGGATGTTGGAAGTGTTTATAGAGGAAAAACACAGCAACATTAAATATAATTCCTTGCCTTTGATGTAAAATCTTCAAGAAGATTCTCAAGAGCCGGTTCTGATGGGGGGATGATCTCATATATGTTTTTTGCATTGCTTGAGGTATATATTTGTCATAGTTTAATTATTTGCCGTAAAACAAGCACACAAGGGTAGTAAAGGTTATGAAAAAGGCAATCAACTATGCAAAATGAATATACTTCAGCAGTGTGCTCCAGGGGATAACACATATTTATTCAAAATTATTCATGTTTATGAGCCACAAAGATTTTCATGACTTCCAGAGTGGAAGAAGACACACACTATTAATGCATTTTAATGTCCCATTGTGGATACAAAATCTTAGAGAGTTCAAGTATTAGCTGCCTGCCAGTGTTTAAATATTGGCAAAACTATTCAGACCTCAGGGGATTTGCTTGCAGACAGAGCCATTTCTAAGGACTGTCATTAATGAGAAAATATTAACAAACTCTGCACAGTCTGAATAAAACATGCAATGAATGACCTGTAGATTGTTATTAAAAACTGCAAACAGTGCAGGTCAGAGGTGGGTTTGCTACATAAAATACATAACCGCTGATCGACTTCCCATGCACCCAAGGACATGTTCAAACGTGTGGCTCTTCCAATATGCTCGCCACCTCTTTAATCCAACTCTATCTCTAGAATAAACTTTGATATTAGATGATTCTGCAAAACCCCGGATTACAATACCAAAGTTTTAAGTGTTTTTTTTTTCTTTCTACGACATCTGTGCATGGTAACTACAGTATAGTTAAAGCTAGGGAAAGACTGTGGTTCTTGCAAATAAACGATGATTAAAGTGACTATAAACAATATTTTTATGTCAGTGTATGAAATGACAATTTGTATTGTGAGAGGCATCATTCAAAGTGATGAACCTACAGAGAATTATCAGCGACCCTGCAGCTGCCCTTGGCTTTATGGAGCTTTATGGCAAGTTTCAGCTCATATTTAGCTGTCCAGCTGCAACTTCACTGTTTTGGTTCACTCTCAGCGCTCTCATAGCGTTGTTTTCAGCTGCAGCAGGCAGCTGTTTTCAGGGAAAAGCTATAAAAACCCACTGTACACTAACTGCTCAGCACCAAACAGCAAACTGACACAGTTAGCAACTAGCTGGTGAACATAGTGGAGCATTTAGCAGCTAAAAGTCAGATATTTCCCTGAGGAGTTGATAGAGACCAAAAACTAAGCTAAGAGAGTGAATATTGGACTTACATTTACCAGGTGGACAGAAATACAACTCCAAATGAATGACAATGTTTCTCCTTAACTACTGGATGTGGAAATAAAAAAACTCTTTGCCAGGTTTGTCATATCAACTTAAAAGGTAGTGCTGTGTTCACATTATGTTCCCGCTGCCACCAAGTAGCCAAAAAATCAGTTAATACAGGTTTAAGGTATGGTTATTATTAGGAAACTACAACATCTGGTTAAGTTTAGGGTTACAGTTAACTCTTAAGCTTCATTTATACTTCTGCATTAATGGATTATGCTGTACCTGAGGCCGCTACATGCTGAAAAATGTAACTATACATCAGGGCTACCACGGCTACAGAGATACACATGGGGACCGCAAGACTTGTGATTGGTCAGCATTGTCTGCTTGTGTTTTCTCCTCCAACTTTCTGATGCTGGTAGAGATTATTGAGATGGAGGACAACATGAAGCAATTTGAAATAGGCTCAGTTATCTTCTCCTTTTCGTTAACATACACCTAGCAAAGCCATTTGCAAATCTACTGCAAATCTACTTCTTATCACGACCCCCCGATCTCTTTTAGTGAATGACGTAAATACAGCTACTGCACAGAGTAGCCTCATGGGAAGGTCTGCCTCGTTTCATAAATGAATTTTTGAAACGAGGCAGACCTTCCCACCATCGCTCGCATCACAATGTGGATGAAAGGATGTAAACACAGTTACTGTGGGGAATTTAATCAAAGCATGACTCACCCTGATCAAGTATGATGCATCCATTCAGTGTTGTGGTGGTGATATTAAGAAAAGAAATCTGATGCTGAACTATAAAACAAAACCTATGTCACATCTATCTACAGAAGGATGCTTGTTAACGCCTTAACATCGGCCATAAAACCAGTTTTAGATTGTGAAGGTGATAGGATGCAAACTCCTGTGCCACATGATCATTCACCACTCCAATGTCAACAACCTTGTTTTCCACTTCACTATATAAAGGGCCACTACTTCCTTCATGGACAATAAAAACATTGGCACTGGATGTAAATTGTGTGCTGCAGATTCATCCCACATGAACAAAAAACTTAGGGATACCAGACTGTGTCTCCTGATTGGTCAGTCTTCCCGCCTGTCTCCTTCTGGTTTGTCCTCTTCTTTGATTCCCTGCTGCTTGTCACATTTTATTTCATAACATATATTTTTAAAAGCGTATGAGCCTAGGCTACACTCCATGTGTTGTGTGAAGGCATTTTAGCCTTGACATTCTGTTGATCCTCACAACAAGAGAAAGAACAAGTACAAGAATCTCCACAGGGAGGTCAAAGGTCAGGCTCAGCTGCAGAACATGACCCTGGGGTGGGTAGGGATTCAGTTGCTTCAGGAGGATGCATGCCCTTATAGGGACTGGACCTTCTGTCCTTCTGTCTGTTGCTGATGCCTTCCTCATTTCCATATCCTGCTGATACTAATATTTCTGCTCTGTTGCAAACTTGAGACTTCTGATGTCTGTGGTGAAGGTCACACAGAAGCACATAGCTATTGTCATTTTAACCATGATTTTATGATTTGTTTAACACTACATTCTGTGCTGTTATTCATGCATGCAACTTTTGTCTTGTTCTTCACATTATTAAAGCCAATTTCTGCAATTAGATACATGAGGAATGCAGCTATTCTAATCCCCAAAAATCAAAACATAGACAGATATCTCATATACAAAAAAGAAATGAAAAGAAGAAATGAAGGAGCAGCCACCACATGGGTATACAGCTCCACCACGCCTCGCTGCCTTGCTGCATAAATCGCATCATGCCATGCTTTTCATACTAATGAGAGACAATTAGTCTTGAGAAACAGTGAGCCACTCCTCCATGTGTCAAACACAACATTCTCTGTTTAATGTGGACTCATTTGCTATGCACCCAGGGCTTTTACTGGATGGATGGCTCTAGTCATGATTGTTGACTCAGCACCATGGTATGAGAATTTAATTGCAAAGCATTGTCTGCATCATGTGGCAGCTCAACCGTGCAAGTCTCCCCTATGTATTATCAATAGAGTTATATTAGATCTATTGGAGGTTTTTTTTATTTTTTAAAAAAGGAACTCTTCACAGTCAAATGTTTTATTGTAACTTGTCCTGACAGGCATGCATGAGTTGTCAGGCCTCTTTAAAACATAGTTTGTCAGATTTAAGCAGAGGCGTGAAAAACAAGAATCCTTCATTTGCTGCCCAATTCAAATGGTTTTGTATTCATTTGAATCATAAAACATGCTTTGGTACCTCTGAGTGTCATTACTTAAGTGGGTTTCAGCTGGATGACTTTTCAGCAGGTTTCTCATGAGCCAGTAAAACCTCAACCTTGTCTCGTAGAAACTACATTCATATGAAGAATGAAGCGCTACGTTTATATATTGCTTTAAAGTTGGAGGGAGGAGGTCAGGGTGGATGGCAGCCGCACAAGACGCAGGACTCTGTGTGGTTAGGTTTAGGCAACAAAAGCACTTTGGTTAAGGTTAGTGAAAGATGATGGTGTTGCTTAAATGTTAATGAGTCACAATGGACTTTTATCTGTATTAAACCCAAGACCACAATCTTTCCTGATTACTAACCAAGTGCTGCCGATGCCTAAACATAACCATAAAAAATTCAATGATTTTGTACTTTCTACTAGAGGATATTGTGCTGCAAGATCATATTTTATTTCATTCAAACTTTCAGTATCAACTTTTGGCAACTTGCCAAATACGTTAATTAACAACATTTTGTTATGTTGAGAGAAAATGTAATTCAGCCAGCATATTTTTAGCCAAATGTATTTGCTGTACTTTCGTACATGTATAAACATACCCTCTAGGAGACAGGGTTTAAAGTCTTTGCTCATGTTGGGAAAAAAGGCACTGCACTATTTTTATTTGAATGTAATTTTTGCCTTTATTTGACAGTCAACAGAACACAGGAAACAAAGATCTGCGACTAAAATCAAACTGTGAATTTTATAGATTCTTTCTAGACCACTGAACCACCTTGATGTGCGAACACGATGAAGCAGAGTCTGGGAGCTAATTCAGGCAGTCAACTCAAGTCTGATACTACACCCACATTCACATTCTCATTGCACTGCAACATACAGTATCTTTTGCTCCCTTTCCATTTTGGTGGTATACTTAAGCCGTCTGTGCTCTGCTGACTCTTTTGCTGCCGCACATCTCACCTGAAAGATCTGCTGTCACTTGCTGGTACTACTGCTGCTGCAGCTGCCACCCAAGCCAGCATCCACCTGTAAGGAGGAACTTATTACTGTCACTCCCCACTCACGGCTGTGCTGCGCTGAGCTCGGTGCTTCTTTGTGGGTATCGACAAGGTCAGAGCCAAAAAATATCAATTCTGTACATATTCTACATACACAGTCAACAACAATCTAATCCAGTTGGCTGACTTACCTATACTTTATGACATTTAATACTGTACTTTTTTGTAAATAGTGTTATTTTTTACTTTTTCAAAAATAAATAATTCAAACAGGGTCTGTCCCTGTGGCATAGGGGTGAAGACACTGACCATGAACCTCATTTAAAATCTGGCTGGGGATCTTAGTTGCATTTCTCTCTCCCTTGTTTCCTGTTATATATATATTCTCTTTGCCTATAGGCAAAGAATGCTCCCCAAAAATAATTAAATTATTAAGTAAAATGAAAATATAGAGGTAATTACACACTGTAGGTAACATAATCAAAATAGAAAAGCTACAAAGATAATACAAAATAATTATTAAAAATAAATACATAAAACAGACTAAACAAATTTATATAGTCACTTATTCTTATATATTTAATATTCATAGTAATTAGAAATTGGTAATTGAGTAAGAGAAGCCTCAATAATGTGCATTACATCCTTTGTAACTGAATCATTTATGTGTGAGCTTACTGTAGATGGCTGTTTTTATTATTATTGGTATTATTACCATTGCTATTTTCTCTTTCTCTTTCTTTTTCCTTCTTTTCTTTGTAATCTTCATGTAAAGCACATTGAGTTTTCCCTTGGCCATTTGCCTTGCCTTGCCTTATCAGCTGAGGGCTATTTGGGCAGTTTTATTTAAAGTGCAGAATCACCACACAGAATGGTCCCAATACACTCTACAATTAAGAAGAAAACATAGGACAAAACATACAGCATGCAAATAAAATAATAAAAGTTAAAATAAAACAACCACAGCTGCAGCATTCCGAACAAGCTGAAGACTTCTAGTAGCACAACTAGGAAGACCAGAGAAAAGGACATTACAATAATCAAGTCTGGAGGATACAAATGCATGGATTAGAGTTTCAGCATCACACAATGATAAAATAGGTTGGATTTTGGCAATATTACTAAGATGAAAAAATGCTGTCTTGGTAATAGCCTTGATATAAAAACCAAGGCTATTACCAATATCAATCAAAAATCACTCCAAGCACATTTCATATCCAGGGCAATTCAAAGCGCTTTACAGAAAATACAAGAATATTGTAGTGTGAAAAATTAAAATTAGTAAATAAAAGCACAAATGTGAGGGTAAGAAAATAACTATTAAAGCATATCAAATAAAAACATGTAAAACTGAATATTAAAACTATGTAAACACATGTAAAAGCATAGATAGAAAGTGAATAATGTAAGCACATAAAACATACATAAAAGCATGGCAGAAATTAAATAATGTAAGCACATAAAACACATGTCTAGTAATAAATGCAGTTAAAGTGACTGTGCTAAGGTCTAAGTTAGTGTTGAGTGAAAGGCTTTGGGGAACAGTTGACCTTTAACTCTGGATTTAAATGTATCCACAGATGGGGCCTGTCTTAAATCTTCAGCAAGCTTATTTCAGTAGTAGACAGCTTGATAACTAAAAGCTGCTTCCCCATATTTAATGTTAACCTGAGGGACAATTAATAGACCGGTCCGTGATGATGTGAAGGTTCTAGTGGTTTCATAAGGAATGAGCAATTGAGAAATGTATTTAGGGCCAAAGCCATTGCTGTATATAAGTCTGTATTGGTGCTGGAGTGACTTGTCGACTCGTCATAACAATGGAAGTTTTGAGTCACTTGAATCACTGATAACACAGTAAAGAACACCACAAACATCTGCTCAGGCTACACACGTACTGGGTTGACATTTTCCCTGCTGGGGACCTCTGTGTAATACTGTACAGTACAGTGTTCGCCCACCCCTGTATTTGAAGTTCCAGTTTTTGCTGGTGATTACAGACTGGAAGTGTGAAATTTATCACATGCAGTACCTACCTTCCACACCCCCGTCTTGCATTCGGTGCATTAGCCTCTGTTGATTTGCTATATGTTGTGATCATGAAAAAAGTGGCAAGTGTGATCAGTGTGAGATAGGATTCTGTGGTACAAACGGCAAGCTCGCTGGTGACTAACCTGATTCAGTCTGACAGCTTTCACATAATCTTCACATCATCCCCAGATAGAAAAAAAAGATGTTGTGAAAGGGAAGGCTGTGAATGAATCAAAAGCAGCCTTAAGTTTTTTTTCTGCTGTGCACTGTGGAAGTCATAGTATGGCTTTGTTTTCTGAAGGTAACCGCTGTGATTAATGGCATCATACTGTTTCTTGTTGTCTATGTAGTTATTTCAATGACATAATTAACGTTCCAATTACAAAGGAAATGTAAGTTATTCTGATGCTGTGCATGCTTAAAAATCATTTTGATGCCTTTTGAATGTTGAAGGATGGTTAGAATTACGAGGTTTATGTCTACAACTTAATTGTTATGACATTTTTGAGATGACAAACCTGTACTCTTCTGTCTAAAAAGGAAAACTAATGTTCATTATGACTTGGATCCAGCCAATCATACATGTAGTAAACAAGGTGACAGTTTCCAAAAGTGAGTGCACCAGTAATGTCACTAGTAGTCCCTCGTTGCACAAGAAAACCATGAATGCCATGACCGAGGTTAAAGTTGAACCAGGAAGTTAGTCTCTAAACTGTGATGAATGTTATGCTACAATGGACAGTTTGGGGAATAATTTCACTGTTTGCCTTTGTTTTCTCTTACAAATAAGTGTGATTAACCTGGGGGTTTGTTTAAACCCTGTGTGACCACTCGTGCTTGTCACCCTATTGGGCTTATTTTTAGGAATGTCACCGTGCTGCAAGATCTCAGCAATAATTTATTTAGTATAATACTATTATAATCATTATAACCAGTGGTCTGAGCTACAAAAATAAAATCCAAGTTGTAATAAATTGTGCTTTTCCTTTATGCCAAATGTAAATATTTGTCCACCTTCATTGGCATTTTATCTTTCCCTATAATGTGATTAACCTTGTAATTTTTAATCATCATAATATGAATATTTCTACTGTGTCATGTGTGTTTACCTGATCCCTAAGAAGTGGTGTATAATTGGAAGACCTCATTGACATTCATCTGTATGGATGCTGCAAGGCATGTTTGGCATCCTTTAATAGGTGTATTCTGCTCTTGTCTGTACATACACTATAGTGGTAGTGCTTCCTACCACCATGATCATCACCTGATAAGGTTCCTCAATGACACAATTAAATAAAGGCAAGCCAAGTGATGAAGAGTGTGTGGGATTCTTTGCCTCCTCCTTGCCGTTTTGGTTGCTGACATCAATTTCAAATATTTTTATAACATGCTCTACAGTTGAATCTACCATACATGACCATGCTTGATTATTCATTTCTCATTCTTTTAAAGGAAAACTCCACTGAAAATCTGCCTTGTGAGTATCAAATACTCACCCCCGTACAGCAGCATATTGCAGCCAGCCTGATAAAAAATATTGCGCAGTTTTTTTATAACTTATTGTATCTCATTTTTTCTTGTTTTCGATCATGTTATATGATTGCTCTATATTCTACAGAGTCTCCTTAGGCATTGACTGGATCTTTTTTGTTATAACAACATACCAACTTATGTAAAATGAAAAGTTTCTTTTTTGAAAGTATAGATTTACATGTCTTTATAATAAAAATCTGCTCTTATTTTAACAAACGAGAAAGAGGTATGGTTAGGAAGAAAGGTTATAACAAAGTACATTTAAAAATGAGGTGAAATGGAATTTAATAAATAGAATGTTTTTTATTACGGTAAAAATGAGGAAAATATGTCACAATAACATGAAAAAGATCTTGTCATAACATGACACAGATCTACAGAAATATGCTCTTGTTATAACAAGAAAGTAAGCAGTCCCACATAAAACAAATTTCAAGAACTGCCTTTTTTCACCTACGTAGGATTGCAAAAATCAGGCACATCCTGTCTCAAAAACATGCAGAAAAAATAGTCCACACATTTGTTACTTCTCGGCTGGATTATCACAATTCCTTATTATAAGGCTGCCCTAACAAGTCTCTAAGGACTCCCCAGCTGGTCCAGAATGCAGCTGCACATGTACCAACAAAAACTAGGAAAAGAGATCATATTTCTCCCATTTTAGCTTCATTGCATTGGCTTCCTTTGAAATCCAGAATTGCATTTAAAATCCTTCTCCTCACCTACAAAGCCCTTAATGGTCAGGCACCATCATATCTTTAAGAGCTGATAGTACCCTATTATCCCACTAGAACACTGCGCTCCCAGGATGCAGGCTTAATCGTGGTTCCTACAGTCTCCAAAAGTAGAATGGGAGGCAGAGTCTTCAGCTATCAGGCTCCTCTCCTGTGGAACCATATTCCAGTTTCGGTCCAGGAGGCAGACACCTTCTCTACATTTAAGAGTAGGCTTAAAATGTTCCTTTTTGATAAAGCTTATAGTTAGAGCCAGCCAGGCTTGACTTGGACCAGCCCCTAGTTATGTTGTTATAGGCCTAGACTGCCGGGGGACTTCCCATAACGAACTGAGCTCCTCTCTCCTCCTCCCCCTCTCCATCTGCACACATTCATGTACCATTAATACATGTTACTAACTTGGTTATTCCCTAGAGTTTTTGTGCTTTCTTGTCTCACAGGTGTCTTTGGATCAGTGTCACGGACCCACTAGTTATGGACAGGGGGCTTCCGTGGACTGTGGTTGCAGGGACGCCGTGCTGACATGGTCCTGCTTGACACCCACACCTGCTATTATTATTATTAGTCATATTTCTATTATTATCATTGTTATTGTTATTATTATTGTTATTATGCTTCGCTGTGTCTCTCTCTCCTCTCTCCCACTCCCTCCTCCTTTCTCTCTAAACCCAACTGATCAAGGCAGATGGCCGCCCACCTAGAGCCGGGTCCTACTTGAGATTTCTTCCCGTTAAAGAGAAGTTTTTCCTTGCCGCTGTCACCAAGTGCTTTTTCATGGGGGAATGTTGGGTCTCTGTAAATTAAAGAGTACGGTCTAGACCTGCTCTATGTTAAAAGTGCTCTGAGATAACTTCTGTTATGATTTGGCATTATATAAATAAAATTGAATGAAATTGAATTGAAAATGTTTTTGTCATTGTGGCAGTAATACACAATGTGTGAATAACTATGTCCTTCCACTTCTTACTCCTGCAGCATTATCACTTCACCAGCTTCTGTCCTCCATGAAGGACAAAGCTACAAAGGTTGAGGAAGCTCAAACTTTCAAGCCAGCAGGAGGTGAATATTTTTAACGGCATATTACCTTAATTTTCTTTCAAATGGATGTATAAATTAACTTTTCTTGAAGGAGACAAAGAGTTGTTACCTTAATGTTTTCTGAGGTCTGACTCAGCTTGAGTGAATTTGTGCTGCCTCTGATTCATCTATTATACATAGATGGAGACTTCAAATGAAGACCAAACAGAAGAAAATTGAGTTTAATGACCAGATTCCAGTATGAGGATGATGCAAATCCTGGCCACATCTCACATGTCTGTCCTGTTGGTCTCTTCATAACTCTGACAGCCATTACTGAAACGATGTGAGCCAACATGTAGCAGGAGCATAGACTGTAAAAAAAATAATGGATGTAGCAGCCCATTGGTTGGTGGATTCCCATTTTAAAGCCTTGAGTTTGCATTTTACCATCACCATCTTGGATTTCTGGAGCCATAAGTGACCATATTTGAATGAAAGGGTGGAGCTGACCCTAATGCTAGCTGCTAGCTTGGTTAGCATGGTGCATTTACAGTCTATGGTTAACTGTGATTATGCTAATGCTAATGCAAATTTGTGCTAGCGAAAAACAGGCTTAAAACCATTAAATCAAAATGTGTTTAGCTTAGAGGGTCTTTTAGTACAACCAAACACCGAACAAGACTTTCTTTGGACGACCACAATTTTAAATTAACTTTCATGAACTGAAAACACACTGAAATAGCAATGGCTACGGCTACGACAATACCCTGTGAATCTGGGGTTACGCCATGGTTACGTTACCTAACCAACATTGTCACCGACTTGTAAATCACAACATAGCCACACCCTAAAGCATACCCTGCTTTATTGTCTATTTTACTCTAAATGGGACCATAATTTACAAAATGAACATTATGATATATTGAAGAAGATTTGAAACTAGCAATTGAGACCACTACCCATTTGAGCAGGAGGAGAGGCTGAAGACTTCCTTCACAGGACAGAAATAATAAAGCAAAAACCCATGAAAAATGACATCTGAACAGGGAGATTACAGATAATCCTTTGTGATGTAAATGACTGTCGCAAAATAATGAGTGCAAATCAAATAAAAGGTGGATAACACCCCTTAGATTGTGTTTTTCATCATCCCTCATTAGCACCTAGACTTTGCACCATTTCAGTGAGGAGACTCATAACTTTACCAAGTCAGCACACAAAACAGTCAGAGGAAATTCTAATTGGGTAGTTTTATTAATGCTTTGCAACCACTCAGTCTATCTCTCTTGCCAGTGTGACGGCACTGTGTTGCTATTTAAGAAGTCAGGGCATTGTGATCTGTTTCCTGGGAGTACAGTTGTTGTTTTCCCCATTTTTTTAGGTAATTAAATTTCTTTCTGCAAGCCCTTTATCAACTGTTCTAGTATTTGCAGTTTATCTGTCACTCTAATGAGGCTTTTTTTCCCTCCCTCGGGCTGTATGAAAGAATTTAAATCTATCAAATTATGCAATCCTTCTGCACATGGAAAACTAATGAAAACAAGGCAGAGGGAAATTAATTTGAAGCGATTTGAAAGCAAAGTCTGCACCAGGAAACTTAGAGGGAAAATAGAAGTAGCCTCATTCAGTAGGAAGAAACATGACCAAGCTCTTTAGAAAATCCTTGAAACAGTTGTTTCTCTTTAGAGGCTCTAAGTTTCCCCCAGCAGTGCAATAAAAGGTTCACTTTGAAAACTAATAAAACATGTGCTTCTGCTTCAGCAGATCAGTGGTCATGCGAGGACTGCAGGGATGCACATGGATTTTATAGCCCACTGTTCTCCCATTTACTCTCCCTCTTCAGTCTTTTTAAAATCATTATCATTTGATTAATAATTCTTGCTCTGCATGCCTTCTGTATATGCTGGTTGTGAAAGTGTTTAGTAATATGCATAGATCAGATTATATTACTCCACAGGCAAGGTCATGAGAGATCAGGCAGGTATCAGAATTCTCAATAATTCTTGTCTCATTATAAAATCTCTTTAAACCCCTCAAGCACCACAGTTTGTAAAGAATATGTTGTATTCAGTAAAGAAGATAAAATACATTACAACTCTCTTCACAACCATTTTGAAACCCAGTGCATTAGTCAAAAGGTTAGATATCTGAATTCATCACTATCATCATTACCCTTCTCACTACTCCATATGCATGTATCCACATCCATATATGCATCATTACTTGCAGTAATATCCACCTTTTTTATGTTTTGACTCTCAAGCCGGTGTCCATAACCTCAGCCTACACAGCATGTGTCCACAAAGATGTAAACTTCGCATATGATATGGTGAGAAAGATATTTTAAAACACTGACATTCCAAGAGGGTAAAACCCTTTCTCTCCATTTCCAATAAAAAAAAGTCACATCCACAATTTTCATCCTAATACTTGTAAAAAACTCTAATTAATGCATTTTAGTAATTTACTGGAGCGTGGGTGACCTATATCAATGTACTTTGTTTTCATGAGGAAATATGGGTTCTTGATCATTTTTCTTTTCTGAATTGTTTTGACTGCAGTATGTTCGCTCTCACTTTATCAGTGCGGAAACAAGAAAAATGTTGCTGTTCTGTCACAAATTCTTCAAAGACATTTGATAAACATTTAGGTGGTTTTCTGTACACTAAGTTAATTTGTAATAAACATATTTTCCTCCACTTTAAACATTTTTTATTTTAGAGTGTCTGTATGCAGCTACTGACAGAGGATATACATCAGCATAAATTTGTATATGATTCAAAAATTATCTGTCTTGTATGTGTGTAAATCCTGAAAGCGTTTCTTCTGGTTATCTGTACAGTATGGTGTGCCCCAGGGTACAAACCTAGGACCAGTATTACTTTATATTTAGAGAAATAATCACAGTCAGAATGTACAGATGATGCAAATGTTCACTTAAGCTGATGATGTCCTGATTTACAGGAGAGACATGCTCTCTCCCAGCTTGTTTTTAATAATTCACAACAGTCTCTTGGTGACTTTAAAAATCATGGCAGAACTACTGAGTGTTTTTTTCCATAGATATCTATGAACTGTATTTGATGACTTTTCACTCATTGGAGCCTTATTACTCGCTGTCCTTGTCTCCAAATGAGGAAATCGGTTCTGCTACCTTTTTTCCTTTACTTGACTATAGGGATGTAACATACTGCATGAATCCATCTTTTTAGAGCCTATATGCATTGAATACTGTTGGCATTCCCAGTATTGTAGGACCAATATTACTCTGTATTTAAATAAATAATCAAGGTCAAAATTTACCTGATGCGAATGTTCACATGTGCTGATGATGCTGTGATTTATTATCCTGATTTTTGGAAGAGAAGGGTTCTCTCCCAGCATGTTTTTAACAATGCACAACAATCTCTTGTTGACCTTAAGCTGGTCTTGAATCCTTGAAGGGGGAAACAAGTGCAGCGGACTTATTGATTACCTCTACCTAAAAATATACATATTTAAATATAAAGCAAAAACAAAGTCACACTATTAAAACAAAAAAATGGATGATTAAAAATTTGATTAAAGACTTTTTAAAATATGCTCTAAAGGACTTTAAGAACAAAGAAATTTTAACCCAATTAGAATAGTAGTTCCATAAATTAGCTCTCTGTATCTGCTTGAAAATTAACCTCCAATATTCAGATGTTGGGGAATATGAAGATTAAATGACTGTCTGGTTGAGTAAGAGTGGATCAGAGAGTTAGTTTCAAAATAAGACCTGAAATTATCTGTAATGTTTCTCTCCTTGAATTTTATCTTATATATTAAAGTACATATTTGGAAAATAATGATACCATAGATCATTTCTGGAACATTTTTTTCCTTTACTTGCCTATGGGGATATATATGCATCCATCTTCTCAGAGCCTACATTCACTGGCTACTGTGTATGATGGGGTACTGAGATTTGTCACAAATAGTCTCACCCATCACAAATGGTCCTCTGTAACCTCCCATAGGTTGAGAGACTGGCATATTCTTGTTTATAAAGCTATTCTTGAGTTTATAAATTATGTATTTACAAAAAAGGTGGTTTTATAACACCATATTTATGTAAATACATTCACCAAAGATATGTGAATAACTATGTCCCTCTTTCCTTTTATACTGTGTATGCTGTTCCCTAAACCTAAAACCTAAAAGACTAAAAACTGAATTGCAAACAGTGGTCTCTCTGGGGGGATATAAATTATTGCTGCTCAAGTTAAGTGAAATATGTGAAGTATCTGAAGTATCTGAATACTTCCTCCACCACTGTGGTCATGTAATTCAATAGCAGTAAGCATTATTGCTTGCACCAAGCAATAATGTATTGGTCATAATCTTTTTTTAGTCATAATCTTCTCCTTGCATTGAAATGTAATTTTAATCAATTAGGAAATTATTTTTCATTACAGCAGAGAATATGAGCAAGGGCAGCAAAAGTTATTTTCCTAAATCGTGTCCTTACATAGAACTCTGCTGCTCATAGGCCGCACGTAATTTAACTTTATCTTAATTAAATCAATGATATTACCTTCATTATGTCTGGTTTAATTGCATGCTAATATATCCACTGGGATTTTTTTTCTGATATTGTCCTGTTTGTGTTTCTTACTCTAATTCAGTCGACCTTGAGTCTGAAATCCCTGTGTGTCCTTCATTAGTAATTAACAGCTGTGTTCCCTTCTCCGGAGATGTATAGATGTCTGTTCCCTTTGTCGGCATCCTTGCTCCCTCCTGTCTCTGCGGTGGAGCGAGTGCTGATGGTCTACAATTCTTTGAAAAGCAGGGGAAATAATCAGGACCTCTTGAACTTCAGAAATCCCCCAGTGTGAGATGAAGAAGCTGAATTTATTTCGTGAAATTACCGCCTCCAGAATATGGTTGAGCTCTCTCCGGAAAGCCGGCAGATGCCACTCAAAATGAGGTCTTCCAGAGAGACTTTCCCAAGCTTTCCCTCAACTGGGATTTGCTGTCAAATATTGATAATTTTCTCATAATACTGAAGGAATATTCTGAACATTGTTGTGAATATTAGCCTTTAGCTCTGGCTTGTATTTGAATGCAATCTGTTATTAATTTACAATCATCTGTTATTTGATTAAAATGAACAGTGTTCATTAACGATGTATTCTGTGGTGTTTGAACAAACAAAAGCTGTTGTTTGTCTGGCATATTCACAGGGTGTGTCTGTATCTGTTTTGGTATTTCTAAATTTATGAGGACCAAATGTCTGCACAAAGACACAAAGATAAGTAAATCACTTCACAGATCCTCAATCGACTGGTTAAGAATTGTGTTAGCCTCTCAATTTAGATTAACTTTAGTTGTGGGTAAAGTTATGCATTAATGTCTTTTTCCCTCAAATGATATGATTTGACAGGGAGTGCTTTTTGAGAAAATGGGAAACAAAATGCTAAATTGGTGTTTCAAGTTCAATCAAGGCCATATCTAAAATGAAGACTTAAAGGAATCAGATTTCATACCAAAAACAGCCCACTGTCTAAAGGTGGAGGCTGGTGATATTCTACATTTTGACTAATAATCAACATATCCCATGAATACACCAAAACCAATGATGAATAGATCCAACTTACAAGATGCCTGTCTTCTGCTCTTACTCTGCATGTAGGTTCACAGCTATTCAGCAAGATAAACACACTTTCAACAGGAGTTGCCCTTGGACTGTTTTTACTGTAAGCAATTATGAAACTGTGAAAATTGCAGATCAGAAAAAATATTAGATTCCATAAACAAGAATTAAACCATAAGTACTGTAAAAATGGTATAGTAGCCTACAGTAACAAGAAAATGGAATTCACAAGAGTCTAATCTTACACAAACTATCAAATCATCTCTTATGCAAGAAAGAAAGTATCAAAAGTAAAAGATACATATTAAATCCCCATAGAAAGTAACACTATAATTAACTTAGTAAACATATCATGTTCAAGAGTAGTAAGTAAAAACAGCGAAATAAACAGTTAGCCCAACAGCTAACAGTTGCTTAAAATGAATTGGAAACACATTAGCCTCAGAAAGCTAGTATGGCTAATTTGAAATATTGGATCATTTGAACATTTATTGAAATGAAACCATGTGAGAAGTTTTGAGGGAAAAATCACTATTTGGTGGAGCTGTTAACAACTCATATGTGAACTTCCCTCGTCTGTCGAGCAGTGACATTTAGCCAGCAAATGTCTAGGACTTATGGGAGATGTTTGCTAAAGGCAGCTAAAAACATTCGTATCAAATAAACAACCATATTAGATAGCTTTTCGAAAAACTGCCATCATTATCTAAAAATATGAAGCGAGGTACATGGCATACTGTTGAGAAACACTCTGTTCCAAGGCTCAATTTGTAGTCATTAGCGTAATTACAAAGGTCAATAGGATTTTGAATTAAGTTTTCTTTTCTTAGTTCTGGTTTTACTTTGGCTCTCTATAGCTAATTCATCTGTACCATAAACCTCCATTACTGTCCAAAAATATTAAAAACACATAAATGAGCCACCCCGTGGCGCTGGGTGACATGTTCCTTCATTACCATGAATATAAGCAATGTAATTATTATAAGTCAATCCCACATACAACGCCATGGTGCTGTAAATACTCACTATGGCACCAAATGCTTATTAACAAGCAGGTGGAAAAAGTCCCCAGCAAATGCATTATTCATGTTTAAGTAATGTTTGCTAAAACTACAGTGTCTAGTTGTTTTATAAAAATTAAACTATATATTTGTGGCCTCATTTTAAAGGTAATGTCTAAATCTAAATTGTTGTTTTTGATCATTTAATGGTATTTTTAACAACAACCAAAAGATAAATTGGTGCGAACCTTATCCTTTAAGTTTTCAAACCTCAATTAAATTGCATCCAAATATACAGTATAAATTATATTATACATAACACAAACATCTCTTTGATTAATGTCTCAAATAATAGATTTGTGTTACAATCTGTGTCACTGTGAACCCCAGATTCAAATCACATTGACTATACACAATACACGTTACTAAAATAGATATAGTAGGTACAGTATAGTAAGTAAAGAATAAAGCAAATACAAAGTGATAATAATACAGTTAAAGTGGAATACCTGATAGCAATGACCCAGAAAAAAATGTGATTGATCTTTGTTTAAAATGTGTCAGTGAGGACAAAGCTGCTGCTGCCAGAATACAGGACCCACAATGCACCAGTGGAGGTTCAGCACCTTTGACAGTGACCGCCACACATGGCTCCCCAGGAGAAGTGGGCGGGCATGTAAACCTGCAGACCCGGACACAGCCGATGAACCACGAACAGAGCAAAGAAGGCAGCCCAAGGTGAGATACTGCACAGCCTGCATAAATGCTGCTCTCACCATTGTTGTATGTCCCCACACTCAGACCCTGACCATGTTTGTGCTGCCTGTCCATCATCCTCTATACACTGGACACTCCAAACCTCTCCTCCACGCTCCACCAATCTGATTCAAGGACTTTTTATTGGTGTTGTATAAATTCTCTTTGTTCTCCATGTTCTCTTTTTCTTACAAACATACGAATACCATTGTGTAATTTATAGTGTATAGTGAGGATTTGTGTTGTGTTGCAATCTGTATTTAAAATCTCCTGTTTAAAATTTGCTGTATTGGTAGCAGGTAGTTTATACTAAGATGAAAACTCAGATAGTTAATTACCACTCTCTCATTTGTTAATATGACAGTGGCCTGCCTGCAAAATGTTAAACAGCTGTTTGTATGATGTGCTCTTTTATACCCATTTCATTTTACACTATAGGAGACAAGAAAAAACTCACTGAGTGATTTAATGAATAGAAAGACAAAGTCCTGACATCACACCAGGACTCTCTGGGGAAAAAAAACATTTTTGGGGGGGTTTACTGTCCATATTCTAAGATACAATGAGTGTCTATTGCAGTTGTTGGTATTATAGATTGAACTCTTTGTGATCTTAGGCAAGTTAAACTTCATTTATTTTGTTTTGCTTTTTTTTTGGGGGGGGGGGGGGTTGATATTTAAACTGAGATGGGCTTGTTGGAAGTGGTGTTTGTTAAAAGCCACTAAAAACAGATATATTCAACAAAAAAAAGCAACAATACTAGATTGCTTTTTTCCCAAATACCATATTATCTAGTCATATGGTGTGAACCACAAGACATACTGTCCAGTCAAGTTACAATACCTTCCAAGACTGTATTTTCAAAATTATATATTTATATAATTTTATTTATATACTGTACAACTAATTGGCAACAGCAAATATGATTTGCAGGAAAAATAATGCTGCCTGGATTATGTTTTTTGTCAACATTATGAAAAAACGTTAATTAACGTACTGTATCTGCAAAGTTGCAAAATGTTGATACTGAATTTGTAAGAAAAATGTTCACTGCAGCAACGTATTTAATCTGTTTCCCACCACAGGCACTGACAGTTTGGTGAGTGCCTGTCTCCTTACAGTTACAGTTTGGAAAAGATTGTGGTCTCGGTTTAATACTGCAAAACTCAACAAAGGCCTGAACCAGGATATACAGTACAGCATGTTTACTTTAACATTCAAGCAAAACCACAATGTTTCCCTAAGCGCCTTTGTTGCTAGAACCTATTCACACACAGGGCACAGCATGTGGTTTCCAGGGTTTGTACTCACAGTCTCCACCCTGTCCACCTCCTTCTAAACACAGCACCTGCTATAAAAAAAACATTGCCTCCTGGAAGTTCTGGTTTCACTTGAGCTCTTTACATGAGAAAGTTTTTATTCATGTGCTGTGCTGACCTGTTACTGAATCCCTCCATCAGTCTATCTATCTACAGTATCTACAGTATCTATTGATGTTGAATATGTTAGCCCTCTCTTTTGCAGATGAGCCACAGGCCACATGTTCTGCATCCCTTTCCGCGGTCCCACCAACCAATTTGTCCTCCCTCCTCTTTGTAGATAAATTATTCCTTTGATCTCCAACTCTCTAGTCCCTCCCTGTCTTCCCTCCTCTTCTATGCTCCCAATCTTACAAAAAGCCCTTTCAAATGCAATGTCTTATGTCCAAGTCAAACACACCCTTGAAAGTGAGACCCAGATCTAACCTGGACTGACCTACCCGGGCATATTTGTTCAACTTCAACACCTGCAACACCAAGAACATCTGAAGAACATGCTGAAGTCAAAAGTGCTCCCATTTGTAGCCAGGCTTTCCTGAATTTTGAGTTGGACTCAATCGTTCATCAAATCAAATATTAAACCTGCATTAATTGATTTTTTGGCCACTTGGGGCAGTACAACAAACTCTAAACACGACACTGGCGTATTGATGTCAGCGTACTTGAAGGCCTAGCAAATTTAGGAAATATACTTTCTAGTTCATACTCTTGCTATTAGTTACATATTGTTGAAAAGAATGAAATTCAATTATCTTGTTTTTCTTCAGTGAACATGATTTTTTGGAGGGAGAGCACCATGATTTCATGGGATGGTGTATAAATAGCACGCCACTTTAAGGACAGTTTGCGTGCCATGTCTACGCAGTTTAAGCTTTTCACGTGTCATTTAACACCACATTTTAAATTTTTGCGTATCATTTGATAATGTTGTTTAGGTTTAGGCACAAAAACCACTTTGTTAGGCTTAAGGAAAGATAATGGTTTGCGTTAAAATGATCAATAAAATGCAGTAAAAATGTCCCGACATGACAGTAAAAATGTCCAGTTTAACAGCAGTAAAACACTCGACATGATGGTAAAAATGTCCGATTAAAATGTCATGACAGTTAGTGGTCTCAAACAGTGCTCTCCTGCCACATCAGTAACTTTTTGCTAACCAACTATCTAGCCATGCACCCAACCCATCTCCTCCTAATAAACCAAAATCACTTTATAAAAGAAAATGAAGTCACATTATATTGACGTCATCTGAAATGCGTCACTTCCCCTGTCGCTCACACGTAACAATAGGTCATTTTTGGCAACTGAATTTATAACCTAAATAGCATGAAAAATGTTAAATAACATACTGTACCTGCAAAGTTGCAAAATGTTGATACTGAATTTGTAAGAAAATTGTTGACTGATAACATATTTAATCTGTTTCCCACCACAGGCACTCACAGCCCAAGTTACAGTTTGGAAAAGATTGTGGTTTTGGTTTAATACTGAAAAAGTCAACAAAGACTTGAACCAGTATATACAGTACAGTGTGTTTACTTTAACATTCAAGCAAAATCACAATCCTTCCCTAAGCGCCTTTGTTGCTAGAACCTAATCACACGCAGGGCACAGCATGTGGTTTCCAGGGTTTGTACTCCCACTCTCTACACTGTCCACCTCCTTATAAACACAGCCCCTCCTAAAAAAAAAAAAACATTGCGTGAACATAATCCAGTCAGCAAATTAGTAGTGTATAAACATAATTTCTAGGAGAATGAGTTGGTATTTTCAGTCAATAGTGTTTATAAAATGTCAATGTGATTTTTTAAATTCTGATGCAAATCCTGGAAGTCCTGGTTTCACTTGAGCTCTTTATATGAGAAAGTTTTTATTCATGTGCTGTTCGGACCTGTTACTGAATCCCTCCATCGGTCCATCTATCTACAGTATCTACAGTATCTAGTAATCATTGATGTTTTATATATTAGCCCTCTCTTTTGCAGATGAGCCACAAGCCACATGTTCTGCATCCCTAAATGGCGTGAAATGACACGCGACAAGCAAAAAATGCATAGTAATAACACGCAAAATGACTTAAGAAATTGACACGTTATTCATATGCTATTTAGTGAGACCAGGCTGGGGAGAGAAGCTCCAAAGGAACACTGGACTGGAGCAAATTTGAGGTGTCATGTAGCTGTGAAAGACTGTAAAGCCATGTTTTATTGTCTGCAAGAGGAAAACAATGGTATCAGTAACACACAAATCCACTTGTTTACTGGTTGAAACTTCAGCCTGGAGAACACACAGTAAATGTGTCAAATGTGTGAAAATCTGCCCACTCTTTCCTCCAGCACAGGGTCGTGTTCAGAGTCACACACACACACACACACACACACACACACACCTCTCAGTTAGGAGAGATTGTCTGGATCTTGCTTATTTCATGGATTAGTTACAGGAGGGGCTTTTAAAATTGTATCTGAGTGAACATTTTCGGAGGGAACCTCTGTGTAACCTTGCCGCATCCACACTGTTTTAGGCTCATCTTCTTTGTAATGAAGGCAGACACAAAAGAATATCCTTGCTCCTGCCCTGTATGCTGTGAATACTGCACTTCTTTTCTTTGTTCATCACACAGTCTTTTTGCTGTGTTATTCTGAGGGAATATTTCAGCAAAGTATCTAATTTTTTATTGTGAAAATTCTGAAAAGAACAGAAAATGTCATGTGTGGAACACAGAGGGGAATAGATTAGTAGCCAGGTTTATTCAAAGGAATGAATTTATCAAACAAGATAAATATGAAAACCAGCAAATGCCATAAAATAAAAAAGTCTATAAGTACATGACAGAAAATCTAAAATATTGCTGAAAAATGCATGATAACTAACTACAGACTTGATCTGAAGAAGTCCAACCTTGATCAAAAATGAAATTCGCCTGAGTGATCAGGTTTGAATCCCCTGCTGGTACTGGAATTTTCTCCCAAGTCACATACAGAAAGTCTGCCTTTCTCCACAAGGGGAAAAATACTGACTGGCCCCATCTGTGACTTTAGCATTCCATACGTTACTCCATGATTCGGTCTCATAGCGTATGCAAGATAAATCAAAAGCATATTTTTATAACTTATCCAGCGACAGGTTGCATCTTCAGAGGTATTTTGTGATCTCAAAGATGTCTACTCTCTGCCCAGAATGATAAAATGTTTTCCTGGGGAGAAACCAACTGTTATATCTGATATTTACACAGACTGTGCGACTACGCTCTGCTCTTTTTCTTCGCTGGATATATGTTAAGTCTGCTGTGCTAGCTGTGGCAGAACATTTTATCATTACAGGCAGACAGGAGACCTCTGTGGGATCAAGAAGATCTTTGAAGATGTAACCCATTGTTAAATAACAGGTAAAACAAAACAGTTTTTTATTTTTACAAACTGAAAATATTATGGCCAAATCACAGAGTAACATATGGACTGCTAAGGTCAAATTCTGCTATTGTTTAACTTAAGAATTATAATGCCTTAATCTGGACGAATTTGGAGTGAAGATCTGTGAAGAAAAACCTAAAATAGAAATAAAAAAATAAGACAATTTTTTTAATATTGCATTCATTATATCAGTGTGAACCACAGTTTAACATCCTCTGATGCATCAGTAAGTTTAACATCACCTAATAGTGGAATGTACTCTCTCATTCTCTCTCTGTGTCCCATCACCATAATCACCTCCCACCTCTCCTCGAAGGGTATTTTCAACCCTGCATTGTTTAATCCAGTTGAATCGAACTCTAGTTTGTTGGTACAATTAATTTGGGCAGATCTGAACAAAGTAATTGTATTGAGGTGTGGACCAAAACAAAATAATTATGGAGAAGTTCATTTGTGGTGGGGACATGATTCAACTCCAATCCAACCTAACTACAAGGTGTACTCTGCAAGTTTGAGCTAAATGGCTCCCATAGCCAGGTGTGCTTTGCATACAGGGATGCAAATGAGCAAAATCAACAGTTGCTAGCAGCAGACTGAATCAAGATCTGATCAGGGATGTATTGGATCTGACCTTAACTAGCGCAACAAAATATGTTGCATTCATGATATTTGTGAAGATAGGACCTTCAGGATCTTCTTCCTATGTTTACCTTCTTGCTCCCGCAGACACAACTAACCAATGAGAGGACAGAATGTTCTCACATGACTTTTAGTGATGCATATTGGTTTACCAATTTACCCACTGATTTGGACCAGACCAAACAATCTATTGGTTTGAAAATGCACTAAATTGTGGACTGCTTTGCTATAACAAGGTAGACCTTAAAAAAAATACATTTTCTCAGTTTTAATCCTGTGTCCCTGTGTTAATTGTTCATTCACCACTTTTTATATGCCAAATAAATGTCAAAATCAGTATCAGAGTATTTTTTTACATCAAAATCCCTGTCTTTTCTCTTCCTGTAAAACAGTTACAAATGTTTGATGACTCATCCTACACTCAGAGGCGTTTACAAAAGTTCATCCGATCAAATGTGACTTTGGGCGAGTAGCTAGCCACACTGGTCATATAAAACTGCACTTCACCATTTGTGGGTCATAGTAGCTAACAGAGGAATATGGAGAGAGATGGGAAGGGATGTGTGCTTGTCAGTGGGAAAAAACTTTGTTTTCATTTCTAAAACAATGTGGCTGAGGTCTAATTCATTCATGTCTCCCTCGTCCTCCTCCTGATCTAACAACAGGTTTGAGTGTGTATGGAGCCAACAGTTTACCTTGCAAGGCAGCTGGATTCGCGACATCACCACATCACAAGATCATGCAAGAATCCATTTTGTCAGGTTTCAAGTTATGCGCTTGTGTCCGAACCACTGGTGATTCAGACCAATCAGCGTCCTATGAGGATTCTCGCATGATCTTGCAAATCCAGCTGCCTCAAAAGGTAAGACGGTGATAGACACATGGTTTATCCAATCACCTATCAAGTATTTTTTGAAAGTGCCTACCCTTTTCAAAACAGTCTCCAAGGATCCAAGGACAACTTCTCAGATGGTTCTGTGTAACAAACCAGGTTACCTTTAAGCATCAAAGCTCATGTAAAACCATTCTGTCATTGCTTCTGTCATAGTGCAGCTCTGCATCAAATTCAAGCTCTACAATATGAAAATTTTGTTTGTACTCCTCAGACATTTTTGTGAATAAAAACAGAAAGTTTACCCTTGTATAGCAATTTTGGGCTCTTGATTACACCAATGATCACATCTCACAAACATGCCACTGCTCATGAACAGGTGGCATTCATCAAATTGAAACAAGCAATTTAAGAAAAGTTCATATAGTAAAAAGGGTTTGCTTCATCTGGAACACTTGTATGAGCAAACCAGACAGAAAAAAAGAAAAAGAGAGGTTTAGGATAAGAATATAAAAATGTTCTTTTATGATGCCCAACATCTGCTTACTCAGTGAGTACTGTTAGGATGCCCTTAATCAACACATTTTATTCCCTCCTGTTACTCTACAACCAAAAGCATTCACATGATCATATTCACATTCCTCAAATTGACCGCATGGCTAAATAAAACATTTTTGCAAGTGTAATGATGTAACATACCAAAGGTAGCTTTTCCTCACCCCATTTATATTTTGGTACCCTAGTCTTTAATGTACATCAAAAGGATTCTTTGTTGACAGAGTTCTGGTAACATTAAAAATAGATATCTATTACCTTTAATGAACAAGTACAAGCCTCAGGGCATTCTGTTAAAAGTCTCACTTCAAAGTTTGTAGGCCCTGTTATGAAAGAGAACCTCCAAAACTCCTCCTGTCCTTCAGGACTTCTCATCAATTCACTTTTTATAACCCAATCACACATGCCAAAGTGGAATACATCAAGGGGAATTAGATTATGGTGCCTGATGCTGTTTGTTAATGAGCTATCACTTCATGAGAAATCAACTTGAAGCTTTATTTATTGTTAACTCCTTGCCCTAGAGTGCTAATTAAGAAGCTTCTGGGACCTTTTGAATGCCAGTAATTAACAGTCATGATGAGGTGGGTTTTGGACAAAGTTTAGAAGAGTAAACATGTAAACATAAAATTTCAAGGTGACAGCCTTAGTAGCAATATTTTCATATTAAAATACACCCATAAAATAAAATAATTAGCAAGGCAATTACAAACAGTAAACACCACAACGTAGAGAAGCCTTTCATGAAAAAACAAGTGTGCACATTGCTGCTGACTATGACTGCTGACATGATTTTTTTTTATAATTATATAACTAATTAACCTTTTTATGATCTCTTTAATGATTATAAGTAATTGTGTCACTTTCATGAAATCAAAACCCAATTTTGATAAAATTTATAATCAGCATTTTTTGCTGCAGTAGGAATTCAATGTATTTACATTCAGGATTAATTGGTAGTGGGGAGTGTCCACCATATGCACATAATCCAGTGCAATTTTATCTAATTCATAACAGCCTCACTGTTTCTGTTTGCTCTCTTTACAGTATAATAGACCTTTATTACTGCTAGTATAAACTGAGCATCCTACTACTGCTGCTTCACGTATAGACTGCATTCAGACCGAAACAGCCCTGCGTTAAAACAATGCAAGGAGCTGCATCGGTGGGAGCGTGTTCTTTTAGGTAGCAGTGAGACAATGAAATACAATCCAGCAATTCTAGTTGGACCTACAGATGAATGTGTTTAAAGGCTTATCTGATGCCAGAACACTGCACAGCAGTTTATAATACTCACTAGCAGGATTTTACAACTCTGGAAAGTTATCACAGAGGCAACTATTTTATCTTTTGTCACGTTGATCTCAAGTTAAGCAGCAAAAACACATTGTTCACATTACAAAGTAATCCATCTGGAATGTGTGCTTGCATGTATGTGATTGGTTAACTGCCTTGCTGGATGACGTCAGGTTGCATTGTTGCAAAAGTTGAGCCCGGTTCACCTTTTTTGCCAGGCAACCTTACATTGTTTTGCTGAGCTTGCTGTGTTGGCAGAGCCACGTTGGTCTGAACACCGCCTTAAAGCAACTGGTGAAACGCGGGTGTTGTGAAGTAGTGTATTAGAGCTAACTGCACACGCTGCTAGCTAACATTCTCACAGAGACAATGCTAACATACTGATGTTTAGCAGGTGTAATATTTAACATGTTCACCATCTTAGTTTAGCATGTTAGCAAGTTAACATTAGCACTATAAACCCAAAGTACAGCTGAGGCTGATGGGAATGTCATTAGTTTTGGAGGTAGCCTATTTGGTCATAAACACAAGTATTAGACAAATTAAAATTTTGACCTGATGATGGCGCTGGATAAAAGGTCTGGTGATCAAAGTAATTACAATTCCTCCTTTGGGGACAGTGGATGTCTGTACCACATTTCTCAGCAATATCTCAAATTGTTGTTGAGGTATTTAATATATTTTAACCTCTTGGTGGTGCTACAGAAAAAGTCAGAGAAGCATGAATGTATGTACACAATTTTGTGCCTATCCATTCAGTACAAGTTGGGATATTTCACTGAGTAAGTGTAAACTTTGATCTGCTGGTAGTGTTAGAGGAAAAGTCAGCAGATCACCAAAAGTCAGTAAAATCCATAATCTGGGGACCATTAATGTCTGTAGCAAATTTCATGGAACTCCATCCAATAGTTGTTAAGATATTTCAGTCTGGATCAAAGTCTTGGACCGAAAACCAAAAGTGCCATTGGGCAAGAAAAAGGGCCCCTCTGCTTTGATTACTATCCTGCTATCCTGATCATTATCCTCAGAGCGTTACTGTGCATGTTTTTACTAATAAGACAAAACCTGATTGATGGCTTATATCAAAAAATCCACTGTAAAATAGGAACATTTGAGTGTCACTCCATTCCCTTCATGTTTACTGAACCCTATTGGTCTCACTCTGTTTCTAAGCTTTGTCCACATCCTGCACCAAATGATTATGGGAGCTTGTGAAAATCTGCTTAGACTCTGGGCTCTGCAGGACTAGCAAATGGATGAGATGCTTAAAAGCCAGACAGTTTTTTTTAAAATTATTTAAATCTGCCTCAGCTTTTAGAAATGACAGAGAATAACACCTGTGAACAGCCACACATTCAAAATAAATCCCCTATTCAAAAATGCTGTGGCTCACTACAATATGGTTTTGAGTTCTGGCAAATGTGGGTACTCCACTAGTGAAAGCAGCTGACCCTTTCCACTCTCCACTTTTTTGTGCTACAGTCTCAGGCTGCCGTATCCATGCCAGTGCTTTATCGCTTAGACTTTCTCCAGAGCCCTTTCTTTTTTCTCTGGCAGCCCTCTGATGGAGCATGAGCCCACTCTTCAATTCACTGTGAAAACAACAGGAAACGATTTTTTCTAAATAGACTCCAACTTACCTGAGATGACACTGGCTGATGATTTAGCTGCCAGCCTGTCTTGGCTGCTTGTTCTTCAGCAGTCAGGCTTCCTGTTTAGCTGAACACCAGTCTAGGAGTTTAACAAGCTAACATTTTGCAGATGGACAAGGCCAAAGAGCAGTCTTGCCATGCATTGCCGCTTTTTGTCCAAAATAGTCTCAGGAATTTAAACAAGAACTAAAAAGGCCATTTTGCACATTATTGTTTATGTTTCCTTTGCATTTGAAACATTCCATTGGCAGAACCAATAACAAGACATTTTCAAACCTATAGTTTGTTTGCTCTGGTCTAAATCAGTGGATGAGTTGGTAAAAATGTTGGATTTCCCCTCAGTTTGGTTTCTTTTCACATAGTGAAAAATCCAAGTGAACCAAAATGCATCATTACAAACCACGCAAGAACGTTCACTTGGTCAAATATGTTAGGGCGGGAGCAAGAACACAGGTCCTGAAGAAGGTCCTATCGGCGAAATATCGAAAACGCATCGTACCCCGTTACGCTAGTTTAGGTTGGACATCAATTCCCTCTCCTACAAGCTGCTAGCAGGTGTTGATTTTGCTCATCTGCTACGGGATCTGTTTAGCTCAAACTTGCAGAGTATGCCTAGTAGTTGGATTAAGGTCGGCTCACGTTCCCACCATAAACTCAACCTCTCCAAAGGTCATTTGCAAGTGGACCAAGACCACATCCTCAAAGGGTCTCACTATGGTTGCCCTAACAAATTGCACCAAAGGGGAAAACAAACCAGAGTCCAATTCAACCAAACTAAACACTGCAGGTTTGAAAGAGTCAACAGCCATGCTAGCATCACTGTGATGTTGTTCTTAGGTAGAGAGGTACTTTGAGCTAATGTGCTCATAATGACCATTCCAACAAGCTGATATTTAGCAGGTATAACATTTCCTATGTTAACCGTCTTATTTCAGAGTGTTAGGAGGCTAACATTTGCTAATTAGCAGCAGGACACACATAAAGCTGAGGCTGATGGGAATTTCATCACTTACAGGGAATCACCAAATTTATTACTAACTCATCCTGAGGGAGGCATGAATGTCTGTACCAAATTTCACGGCGATCGATCCAATAGCTGTTGTGACATCTTACTCAAAATCACAAATGCCATGTCAATGTTTGAACTGGTATTGGAAAGGAGACATAGAGCAGGAGAAAAGGACAACAATCACATCACTGTTTTTTCTGGTTATTCATCTGATTTCGAGCATAATTTTACTAAAAACACAACTTTGTATATGTATTTGTCCTTTGTATATGGTAAATGGTAAATAGACTGCATTTACATAGCACTTTTCTAGTCTCATCGACCACTCAAAGCGCTTTACAATACATGCCAACATTCACCCATTCACACACACATTCATACACTGATGGCAGGTTACCATGCAAGGTGCCAACCTGCTCATCAGGAGTGTTACAGCACTTTCTGTCCAAAGCACTCCACAGTGTTTTTATGCTCACCCTTTCACACACTCGCACTCCGATGGCACAGCTATCAGAAGAAATTTGGGGTTCAGTATCTTGCTAAAGGACACTTCGACATGCAGACTGGAGGAGCCGGGGATTGAACCACCAACCTTCTGATGGGTGGACGACCCACTCTATCTTCTGAGCCACAACCGCCCCCTAATAACATCTACAATGTTGGAGGAAATTCCCATTACTAGACCCTGGTCCCCACAGTTGAAACACAGGTAAGGTTCCTGAGTTTCTAAAAAAGGTTTCTGGATTCCTGGAAATGTTACTGCAGTGGAGAGGGGCTTTATATGTGTGTAGGATGACTAGCTGAGTGGCTGTTTTCACTCTGAGTGGCACCAAAGGTTGCAATGCAGCTCTGCCTGATTAGAATTCATGTCACACGTCGCAGGGGTGCGTAATCGTTCTGCCGTGGACTCAACAGGTCAGGGTCTGACTCAAGGGTTCTTTCATGGTCGCTAACCTCAGCAGGGACATTGCATTTCAGCAGAATGAGGATCAGTTGGAGGCACTTTACAGAGGTGGCCGCAGCATTGGGCTGGTGATGATCTTTGCTTTGTCTCAGCAGCTTCTTGTGTGAAATTCATATCAATTAAGAGCAGTGACTCTCTGGTGCTGAACTGGCTGTGTATTAGGATTTGTTTATTTTACTAGAGTTGAATAAATATTAATTTAATAATTCCATATCTTGCCATATAATTAACAACTATTCAAACTTTCTGTTCAATATCAAAAATAACTCAGTTGACTGTTGGAACTGTAACAGTTAATGAAGCATGACTTTTCATGGAGCAGATATGCCACAATGTTAACAAATACAAGCTTACACTAACTGTTTGCATAATGCAAAATGTGAAAGACTGAGGTGCCAAAATATAAAGAAAGTATAAGTGGAGTGGCAAAATTCATGAAAATTGTTTTGTTTTGGGTTTTTTTTTCTTTTTTACAATATCAATAATTTTTTTGAACATGGTTCATGTATCACTGATATGTCAAATAATGTTTGTGATTTGTTATATTCTTGTTTTGTCTAAAGAAAACTCAAAAAAAGGTATATATTTCGTCATGAAATAAAGGGACAGGTTGACACATGCACTGTACTGCACTGAAAAGCCCACTGAGATAGTCTGTGTGCATACTAACTTCCACACCAGGTGCTCAAGCTGTAAAGACTGATAATTACACCTTGAGGTGGACGGGCAGTCCACGCCTTTACTTGAAGAGTTTACCAACTTTTATGTAAACAGTGTCACGGCTCTTGTCAATCAGATGTAATTGTCTTTTTAATAAGGCAGTAATGTTTTTAGTTTTAATAAGTGACGTCTGTTGCCAAAATGTATAACAAATCACTGAAAATTATGTGACAGGTTGCATCAGTTGCTTGCATGGTTGACTCAATGAGTTATTTTAACAGTTGTGTCTAATTTCAGAAGAATATTTTTAGGGTTTTGTCTCTCATAATGAAATCATTGTGGATTATTTTCTCATTTACTTCTACATTAGCTGTCACACACAATGTCTCAGGTTTGGTTAGGTTTTGACGAGAGTGAAGTGATTAATGCTGTGTTTGTATTTTCAAAATTACAAGTAATTACAGATGAAAAAAATGGATAAATATTTGTTCCTGATTGGCTCAGACAGGACTTCAGCATTGATGGGGTGACGGTGTGTTTTCTGTTGCCGGGCTGTCTTCAGTCTTCAGTGCCCTTGAGGGTCTGGTAACCTGTATTTATGTGTATTTTAGCAAACACAGTCAATGAATGTGGGCGTCTGTGTCTATGCACCTTTTGTATATGTGAATGCTTTGATAAGCTTTGAGACACACTGGGGAGCCTCTCTTCCCTCTGTCCCTCACTCTGGCAGTAAAAGCTGATTAGAGGCTCAGCTCGTCTCGCCACGTTGGAAGGTTTTTCCTGATAGAGGAAACGTGCCTCATCTGAGCTGTCAGAATGCCATCGAGTGACGCGCAGCCATTTCCTGGGGGAGACACAAGTGCAGTAACATTACACAATGTGCCTGCTGAGGCTGTATGTGTTTTCGAATGTGTTCCTGTTTTTGTCACAAAGATAGAAAAATGAGGAAGTCTCAGGTGATTCAAGTCCTCAGTTGTTTGAAACAAGCGTAAAGAGTAAAGAGGGGATTTACAGTATGGTTTTGCATGTTGTGTCTAGTTGTAGATGCTTCCAATGGAGGAACTGATTGGTGTATGTAGTTCAGTGTGGGATTTTTTGTGATAGCGCAATCACTGTAAGCAAAACGTTTCTATATTCTGCCCTCAGTAAATTATCACTAAAAAATCTGCAATCAGTCCACAAGGCAGCTGCTCTGCTTTTAACTGGAACCATCAGAAGAGAACACATTACCCCAATTTCAGCACTCCTTCATTGGCTTTTCAAAAAATACAGTTCAAAATTCTATTAATCATTTACAAGGTGTTAAATAGATTAGCTCCAAGCAATATTTCTGACCTGCTAAGCCCATCTCGCAGTTCCTGAGTCAAGGATGACTATGCATTTGCTGTCATGGCACCTAAACTGTAGGATAAATTGCAGTTTACAATCTGCACACATACTTCTGTTTTTTCGTATAAATGTCAGCTGAAAACACACCTTTTAAAACTAGATTTTAGCTGACCTGTATGATATTTAGTCTAATGGACCATTTTATTTATTATTTCTATGTCATGTGTATTATGTTTATTGCATCACGTGTTCTTGGTTAAAGCATTTGTAACTGTTAAGAAAAAGTGCTATAAAAATAATGGTATTATTAAAAGGTTTGCAGGGGAAATTGTTGTGCTGCAGTCATGCCGAGGACCTCAGCCTGTCTTATCTATAGTAATACCAACATATTTGTGCGTGTGCGTGTTTGCAAGAGTCAGAATGTGCTCTTCCATGTGTGAAAGTTTGACTTCCCACCTGGGATGTCATGCATCACAACTTCACAAAACTTCCATAAGTTAACAGCATTAAAGTCTCTGTGGAGTTTGTTCTGTTTCACCAAACACTGGAAGTCTTTACTTAAGATTTTGTCTTTCCCACTGAGGCATACTTTCTTTTTAACAAAATAACTTATTGTTTCTTAAGAGAGAATAGTTTCCATTTTTATCTTTCTAACATTTGCACGTGTAAGAAACGTAATTGTTTACTGCTCTACCCTTATATACTGTAGTGTTATTTTGTTTGTTTGGTTGGTTGGTTATGGTTATCATTTATCTTTTAAATGTTTTTTTTAAATGTTCAGCCAATTGGCGAAAGTGACTTTATACAAATAAAGGCAAGATTTGACTATAAGATCTGTAGTATTTGCAGAAGAAAAGCTAAAGAAAAAGTGATGTAGTGGTGGGCCATTAAATTACAACTAACAAAAACGAAGTGCTGCTTGGCACAAAGTCACAATAATTGTTGGAGAAAGTGGTCGGTTGCTTATTGAAATGTTTTGCTACTTGCAAGTTTGTGATTGCTGACAGTGAGAGGTGGCAGAGGCAGTGCCTCGCAATTTCTTCAGTTCAATGGGTCTTTACCATAAATCATACTAAAGTTGTATCTCCTATTCATGGACGAAGTTTAATTTTTGTGTCATGTTTCTGCATGTGTGTGCTTTTGTGTATCTGACCCATAATCCTATAACTACGCAGTCAATAAGTGATAGGATAATGACACTTTTCTGCTGTGTTGAAATCTTTTGGTTCTTTTGCAATAAAACAATAATTATGAGGCTGAAGTACTACCTTTCATTCAAGGATGTTTACATCCAAATCAAATAAACAATATAAGAGTTGAAGCCCTTTTTACGCAATGTCCCCCAATTTTGTTAAGCCAAACATTGAGCTGGACAAAATACATGTCACTGTCATAATATTTACAGATTTCATTTTACATGTTTTAAACCAATCAAATAGAATTCAAGCACCCTTGCAATTTTAAACATCATCAGCTTTGATGCTCAATGCATTCAAGCAGTTATTGTTGAACCCGGTTTCTCACAACCACCTTCAAGAATGCCTCAGTCCATACCACAATATGCCAAGTCTGCATGTCTTGCATTCAGGTCTATTGAGGCTACTGTCAGTGTAGAAATTGGTCTTCCTTGATCTGTTTGAGCTTTGTTTTAATTGGAAATTCTCAATACTTTTATCTGCAAACACACGAAACAAATGAAACCTGAACAAATGAAGTGACATTAATTGAGTGTACAGAATCCCCTCCAGTTCAGAGAAAACTTCCCTCATGACATTCATAATTTCCTGTTAAAGCCTCAAAGAAAACTTATTTTAAGAACCTTAACCTTATGGTGTAAGTCATGACACCCGAGGGGCACTTGTCAATGAGGTCAAATCACATTCAAGTCACAATTACATCTCAGGTCTCCCTGAGCCAAAGAGGATTGGTCTGGGCTTTAAAAATCCTCCATCATTTATTTCCAGCACTTATAGGCGTCTGATATAAATATCAGATTAACTAAAATGTCAAATCCTTTGAGAGTATTAGCAGATCTTCTCAGTACACCACAAGAGGGCAACTAAGACCAGGATTGTAGAGATAAACCAATGATTGCTCAGCTTACGTTCAGCCCATGACCCTGTGATCACCAATCCCAAGAGATCTGAGGCACTCTGATGCACGTTAAAAGTCCTTTATTAAAGCGTGAGGAACCACTGCATTTGGACTCAGGAGACTCTTTGTCAGGGCAACTAAAAGACATTGGTCCCTCATGCTTTAATAAAGGACTTTTAACTCACATCAGAGTGCCTCTGAGCTCTTGGGACTGCTGTCCACAGGGTTGTGAACTTAATGTAAGCTGAGCAATCATTGTGTTATGTCTCACTGTCACATCCTGAGGAGCACCTGATTGGATGAAGATTACCCACCCCTTTTTAAGACCCACTTTTGCACTCTGCTTTGTTTTTAGCCACACTGGCAGCACGGCTCAAGGGATGGCAACGTCAGTTGGTTGATCGATCGCCCACTTTGATCTAGACTGAAATATCCCAACAACTATCAGATAGATTGCCATGAAATTTACTACAGACATCCTTGTTCCCCAGACGATGAATCCGTCTGACTTTAATGATCCCCTGACTTTTTCACAAGCACCACCACAAACTTCACATTTGTGGTTTTGAGTGAAATGTCTCAAGAACTACTGGATGGATTGCCTGAATCCGTCATCAGGTGAAAATCGTAATTTGTCCAATACTTTTATTGTTTATGATTAAATACTTGCAAAACTAATGACATTCCCATCAGCCTATGTTGTGTTATTGGCAAATGTTGCATGCTGACACACTAAACTAACATGAACACAGTAAACCTGGGAACTTTAACACGTGGATGTATGGATGTATTATGGATACTGGGCTCCAGAATGGGTTCCATTCATATGAATTAAAATAGTTCACAGAGCACATAAGTCAAACACCTCTAGCATTTTGCATTGTGTGGAACATCGCACATACACAATTGTTTTTCTTTCTCTGGCCCACATATTCCCACTCAGTCCGTAGACTTTACATCAAGATGATGTCACACAACAAACAAGAAGTGGCTTTTCTAGGCTCTGCGTGAATTTTGCAAATTTAAAACCTACAGGGATTAAAAATGCATAATATAGAGAGCAACAGTTAACCTTGTTTGCCATTCAAGGTATCTATTGGCAGTTTTGCAAACTTTTATAATGTTAGCCTGCGTGGACAATGCTTTTTGGGCCACAAGGGATTTTTTTTTTTTTTTTTGCAGTACTGCAGTTGGCTACTGGGACAAATTGGCATCAAGACTGAGGCACTGTGCCATATCCAGCTCCACTAGTACATCCATGGATTAACATCAGCATGTTTGCATGATAGCATGCTGATGTTAGCATTTGGCTCAAAGCACCGCTTTGCCTAAATACAGCCTCACAGCCACTAGAGTGGTTAGTGGCAGTCTTGTTTTTCTTTTTAAGAGTAGGATTGATGGTCCTCTTGTAGCAGTTGTTGCCTAATTAGAGCATTAATGGTTATTGTTTTATCCTTTATTCAATTTGTTTAAATGAGCAAATATAAAATTAAGCAGTATTTTTTTTAACATTAGGCCATAAAGAGAACAGTTGCAGTCCTTTTCAGTGTACACACAGCACCCATTGGAGTCCCACATTACTTAGAGTGCTTAAATTTTCTAAGCATTTACAAACAACACCTGCTCTAAATGCCGGCAATACATTTCAACCTGGCTCCCCCAGCCTGTGAGCTGTGTGGTCTGCACGGCTCATTGGCTTTATGATGATTACATTTTCTGAGATAACCTTTTCTTGCTTTCCACAGATGTCAGTAATTTGGGGGGCAGTTTTGTCACAACTGCTCATTTCTGGTATTAGTCAGGGCCCTTTGGTATCCAGCATCATCAGGAATCAGTGATGGGTATGTGTGAATGAAGTCAGCTCTCATCAAATTTGATGCTGATCTCTGTTTAAAGGTTAGACAACAGCAAAATATAATGTATATTAATTATCTGGAGGTCCTCCTGATTGTGTCTGTGTGCACATATATATATATATATATATATATATATAGTATATTCCATGTTAAATTTGAATTTATTTCCTTTTTATGTTAAACACTTTTTGTTTCCTCTAATATCTTTTTTACTTTGTGATTCTCTCTCCCACTGAATTTTCCCTTTGTCCTAAAAATGGTATAAGTTGCTTCCTAATCACCTATCCTCTCATGCATATTTTATGCAATGTTCTCATTCACATTTGAAAAGAGGCTAATTTGCAGCATAAATATTTGATATGGACCTTTTATATTCCCACCTCCCACATTTCAATTAACTGTAAAACGTATCTTTGGGCTCACAATTTACAGCTTAGCTAGCCACCATGGAAACTATTCCCTTCATTACCTTTATGTTTGTTATGCTTCCATAAAAGTAGGCAACACAAAGCATCAGTAAGATTGCATTTCCGATTGATTAACCTTTGAAAGCCTCTTTGAGCCATCCCTGTTGACGGCGTTAAGCACACTTCACAGACCATGAGCAGACTTTGAATGTCTGATGATGCTTAGACAAGTGGTCACAGCTTTATATGTTGTGAGGTGCCTTCACATCTTATGGTGCCACCTGTGTCAGTTTCACTGTAAGACCAAAGGCGCAGGAGGCCACAGCACCTCATCAATCAAACCGGGAGTAATCAGACACATATCGCTGCAAATCGCCCAGGAGGATGGGAATCAATGTAAAGCAAAATTAACCCAGGGACAGAATTGACAAAGATGAAACAACTGGTACACGATTGGATATGAATTCCAATTATGATAAATGTCATGGCTCAAGGCACAAGGGCTTGTTTGTTGGCACTGGATTCTTTGAAGGACGCCAAGTGGAACTGTTCTGCATGGGCAGATATGGAATACGGAGTGGTCTCATGGCCAAGAAGACATAAAAAGTATCCATGTTCACCTTGTAAAATGGGTCCCGACTTTGTTCCTCAGAGCACCTATTAAGACCCAGAGGGTAGACCCAGTATACCGTAGGTCATACTGCGTGAAGTGACATGAAAAAAGTACACAGAGGCACTTTTAATAAAGCAGAGCCAAAATCTGTTTGTTTCATCAATGACAGACATGTTTCTCCTGACGTTCACAAATCAAGAGTGTTTAAGGACAGGTGACATAAATCAGCCTCACCAGGATGTACAAAATGATACATGTATAACCATTGGTAAAGGGAAACAGTATTGTTTCACTGGGTGGCTGGACACTTACACTACAAATCCAATTTGTGGATGTGTTGAGATGCTGAAACATGTCCAGCGATAACTAATGAAATAAGCAAACAGTCAATTCTTCATAATGAAATTATCTCATTTTAGCCCTGGTGCACATACATTTTCCTATCACCATAGTTGTTGTGTGTGGGACTCTATGCACCAAAAAAACAAAGTGCAAATGTAAATTGCCAGATTAGCATACTGCATGCTGAGGCTCGATCTGGACTGGTCCTTACCACAAAAACCATTGAGATGCCTGAAACAACCTATTTTCATGTTTACCTATAAGGAAATGTCGTGGCCTCACAAAAAATAAAGTTGTGCGTGATGTATCTTATTAGATCTTTCCCTAACTTCAAGGTGGCACTAATCAGTACTGACTTATTTTTATATTAACAATGGATCAAATGACTGGTTGTAATGTAAAATGGGTCACCCACAGAGAATTAGCACCTGGCTTCTCAGCTCCCCTGAGGCCTATGGAGTTTTATAGCATCTTTCAGCTGATTGTTTGATTTCTGTGGCCAGTAACTTCACTGTTTTGGTTCAGTCCTGCTCATTTCATCAACCCTGTTTACAACAGTGGCAAAAAAGCTCTGCTAAACCCACCATACGCTACCTGCTCATCACCAAACAGCTCACAAACAAAGTGAATAACTAGCTGGTGAACATAGTCAAGCATTTAGCAGCTAAGGAGCCAAATATTTCTGGTAGGAATTGGTGAAAGCAAAACAGAGCTAAAAGGAGAATGGATATTGGACTTACATCAGGCAAGTGGACAGAAACAGGACTCCAAATGAATGCTAATGTTGCTACTAGTCTACTGGATATGTAAATAGAAAACAGTGATAATAAGTTCAACAGAGCAACTTAATAAGGCGATAATATGTTGATGTTGTGTTACAGCTGCAACCAAGTGGCCCAAAAATCAATGGATGCAGGTTTAACCAAGCAGTTCTTGTGCTTAAAACTGACTAAACCTTAACTATAGAGACGGCAGATTGGTCATATGAATTCTCTTTTTTAATGGTCATAAAGGTCTTGGAAGGCACTGACAATCAACCTATCGTCTTTACAACAGGGGCACCAGATCAAATATCATATGGGTCACTGTGGAAAGCAATCTTTCCTTTTTGTGATTTGTGATATATTATTTTAATGTATTTAAATATATATTCATATATTTTAGACATGACTATTTATGTTCCAAACAATTTGCACAAAAATGTTTCCGACTAGAATTTCATTATTTTAGGTCCTCGAATTCTCAAATTAGCATTTAGACCATTGTGAGATTATTGCAGAACCCAGAATGTTATATATTCCCTTCTGATAATGAATAAATGATTCATCATTAATAAGACATGATAATCATTTATGATATTCTTGAAAAAGTCAAGATCAGTATAACCCCAGCATGCAATATGTCAAAATTTCCGCAAAGCTAACCAGAAGCTTTGACAGGCATCTAAAGCTTGAATAGAACCAAGCCATCCTCTCTATCTGTGACAAGCCACTGAACCCAGACCAGTTTAACTGATCCTTTCTAGAGCTGAGTTCTGCCATGCTCTTATCTGAAGGAGTGTGATGATGTGACTGTGTCATGATAATGAAGTTAGGGCCACAGAAGCCTGTCTCAGTGACTGAGTGATCGCCTGAGGGCTTCTGCCACCACCCTCATTCATCATAGTGATGATAGTTTTCTCTCCCTTTTTTTCCCTGCTCTCTCTCTCTCCCTCTCTCTCTCTTTCTCTCTGTTGCTCTCTGTCTCTCCATCCGTCTCTCTCTTTCTCCATTCCCAGTCCCCACATTTGCATTTGTACCCTTTCAGCTGTTCATTAACACTTGATGAATGCTGCTGTGTAAAAAGGTTTCCTTAAAGTCATTTGGTTTGTGAGTCATGAATATTTCCTGCACCCCCGCATACCCATCACACGCTCTTTTTCTAGCTACACGGTTGCAACATGGTTTCTAATGCAGGTCATCTGTCAGACACTTCTTATTTTCTGTTACCTCTGTAGATGTGACACGGTCCTGGGCACCAGTACCTCCTTTCACCCCCAAGCAACCTGGAACCTTTGAATATGGGCAGAGCTGGGCAATTGGTGTGGACTGACATCACATCACTGTAATGTCTCTTTCTTCCTATATCCCATTATCATCTCTGCTCACTCACTTTTTTTTCGTCTGCCATTCTTTTTCAGTCTCTTCCACTGTCATGTCTTTTCCTCACTTTTTTTTAACCTCTTGCTGCTCTTTCTCCTCATCTGGCCTGATTTTGCACTTTGCAGCAGCCATTAGTCTAAAGTACCATCTCTCATGCATTAACCATTGGGCCATATTGGCTCCCATTAGATCTGCCATCTCTCATAGAGGAAGAGCTGAGGTGTTTGAACACAGACTGAGTGCAGAGGGCTGATGCTTTTACAACAGTCCCAAGAAGGCAAACCATCTTGTGCTTATTAACATCCAGCTCAGTCATACCTTAAGCAAAAGTTAAAACGAGAGATTTTATATTAGCAGTGAAAGACGAACAAGATGAAACACACACTTTCATGAGCTTAACGACTCATACGCTAATTGTGATTGGTTGATTTACTGCGCCGCTGCCAGATGGAATGTTGATTGAAAGGCCGAGGCCTTTTGATGATGGAAACATGAATGTTAAAACATAATCACATCGAAAAACGACCTTTACCGCCCTTCTACACCTGTTGGCTCGCTCGTTAGCAAAGTGTTTTGATGTTTCACTTTGTGTAAATAATTTAAATCTTTATTCAAGCCATATCTACTCGCACTGCCAGAAAAATATTAGCAGATAGAGGCAAATGTTAACTTTTCTTATCTGCAGTGTGTGGGTTTATCGCATAGCTTTGAAAGATGCAACCTCTGAAATATCTATGGATATCTAACACAGACTGTATGTTCAAAGGAAAGGCTAGCTCTGCAGCCTTAATACTGAACTTAACTTCTAACATTGTAAAATAAACAGTCTTGGATTTTAGCAGGAATTTGTCAGGTTTGTAAATACTGATGGGCAGAATGAGGTAAAACATGTGAAACATAGTCTGTGCTCTTTGTACTATTCATGGCATCTGACATCTGACAATTAGAGCTCCATTCTGCTCCTGCTGATTACATTTGCAGCAGGTATCAATTAGACCTGATAAAGGATAAATGTGACACAGTTGTTATGAAATTAAGTCCAGGTGAGGGCCTATGTTTTACTGAACTAGTGCATTGCAATTAGCCTACTCATTTAAATCATTTGTTGAAACACTGGCTTTTTCAAATGTTGTGTTTGTGTTTTCTCTTAGTCAGATGGCACTCGTTGGTCACATCTAATAAAACCTTTCGCTGTGTGGATCTGTTGTATGTGCTTTCAAACCAGGTAGTTTCAAATAGAATAACTGGCTCTATGAGGGAAGCATAATTTAATAACTGTTGGCAGCATATGACTTAGGTTAAGAATTGACCATTCACTAAACCATGGTGACTGAGAACATCAGGAATCGGAATTAGGCACTGCAGGTCTGTCAAGCTTTTGGATAGCTCCACATGTTGAAGCGGTGTGCATGGGGCTGTGCGAGTAATACTCAACATTTAAAGAGTTTGGAGAGTCATATCTTTTGTTTTTTTAGCCTTTCCTTAAACCAAAAACACTAGAACAAAAATGTAAGTAATTAATTAAACACTGTGTTTATCTACTCTAATGTAAGCTGCAAACGTAAGCATGCCTGGCTAACTATCTTAACTAGCTAACCTAACATGTCATTAGCTAACTACATGAGTTACAGGTTGCATTTGAAAAATACCTGCTAAGAACATCCACCCTTTGTTAATTAACCAGTTAAAATGTACAAAAAAGCTAATACAACACATTTTGTTGGCACTGCATTTTCCTATTCCATTCCTTGAAGAAAAGTTGGGTGCAGTATCTGCATTTTTTAGGTACTATGTAGATTCTTTAACAGATTTCTTTTGTTAGAAGTACCAGCTTAAAAAAAGGCATGACAAGAGGGCTTTACCACCTTTCTTTCTGTTTACCAGTTTGCAGGCAAACTTGATAATGTTAAATTGTTTTTTCTCAACTTCACTGCCTTTGTAGTTACTGCTCTCTGACTTTGTATGGCAGTATAACAAGAGCCATCAATCTGTTTGTCTATTAAACCATAATACAAAGTTCTTTCTTACATACACGAGTACCTCAGCATTTAAAACCATGTATAATATTCCAATGATATAAAGCAGGTACTTAACAGGAAAATAACTGGAAGTGTGACTCTAGGCTTTAACATATTCAAAATTATTTTACAAAGTCATAAAAAAAATGTACTAGCTTTTAGTTTTCATTGACAACTCAGTTTGTGTGTCTAATCCAGATGTTCCACACTAGAGACTTGCCAGCTGGATGTGGCATAACAGGTAGTTACACATCAGCAAAAAATGCACAGTCATTGGAATATAAAAACTACGAGGAACACCACACCCACAGTACAATACTTTACTTGTAGCCCAAGTGTGAGTACCACACTCACCAGAATACCAGAGTAAATACTGTCCTCGGTAAGTTTACCAGTTTACTCTCTTTAAACTAAAGGTTTATAACTTGTATTGTAGCATATGTACTGTGATTCTACATGTCATGTCATTTTTATTTTAATGGGGAGGTATAATGTATATTTCCCGGTCTATATTTTCATTCTGGGGCTCTACTGGAATATATTTGCATGATCAGCCAATCAGTTCATCCTCTGAAACAGGCCGTTTTAGCGTATTAGTCTTTTTAAGGCCCCCCTCCCGATGGGCACACTGATTGGCCAGCTTCCCTCTGCAGACTTCTGGCAGTTCCAGAGGCTCCATTAGGATTTTTATCTTCTTTTTCTCGTTCTTTATTCAAAATGAAAACTTCTCAAATACATTCATACCTGTTCAAGCCCAAATCTGAATCCGAAATATTTGAGTGGACAATGTGAACAACCTTAGCAACAAATGCTTCAGAACAGACAAACATTTGTGGGCATGCGTGGACAATTTAACGTCATCACAAGGAAGTAGAGGTAACATTGCAAACAAAGCATTCAGGGTAGACTGAAGCCCTAACTTTTGACTTGCAGGGAGAATTTCACATATGTTCACCTTAACTTTTGGAACTTTGTTTAGCATAGACATCCAACCTCATAACAGTTGAACATAACAGAATCACATAAAGCATGATATATACATTACTAATAATTCTAATAATCATCTGCAAATTTGTAATTCATATTTAAGTTCATTATCCATATTCAGACACTCTTTACACCTTGAGCTCAATCAGACATCAAAAGACATCAAAAGTCTTTGTGACATTTACACAATGTCTGATAAACTATTTATGATAAACCATAAAAGAACAACAATAGTCAATAAGACAATAGTCTTAAAGGATAAACCAGACAAACAAAGAAATAGAGACATCAAGTAAGAAATAGAAGAGGATTGACTCGACTAAGGCTGCAGTGTAGGTGTTGTGTAGTTACAGGATTTTCTGCAGTGACTGCCTCAGTTAGTGTGTTGGATTAAGCACACTGAGCTCTGTAAGACCACAAACCCTGCAGCCAGCAAATAGGAACGCACTGGGATACAAGCTATTGTTGTAACTAAAAAAGACAGCTTTGACATTCTTTGGTCAACTTTGAATTCCTGCTTCATCAAAACATTTTAAAGTTAAATCAGTTTGCAGAAACATTGCAGAGCCCTAACAGCATCTTTTTTTGTGTGAAATAAATGGGGGATATGGAATGATGTCTCTATTTTGAGCTCTAGATGCACCGCCTTGCTTGCAAGGAGAATATTTGTTTTCCCTTTGCTACTAAAACAGTCTCTTTGAATCCCCACAGGACTCAGAGGCCTCCACTCTTCTGCCCTTGATATTGATGCAATTTGATGTTCACATCTGTGTATCTGTAAGGAATTTTTTTCTCTAGCTGGTTTCTTCCAGCACAATATACACTTCAGTTTCACTGCTGGAAAGATGATATAATTGGCCCGAATACAGTTATGGTTGCATGTTTTTGCTACAGCCAATCAGGCATCATTAACTAACAGAGAGCTTTCTGTGTGCTGGTGTGTCTCAGTACTTGTTTTCTATCCTTCCATGCTTATGCAGAGGATCAAGTTTCTATGTAATCATAAAGTGCACCTATACAAGTACATGTTGTCCAAGTCAGAGTTACTATTAACCCACGGGCAAATGGAGAAAAAGAAGGAAGAGTTTAGATGCTACATTGAGGTTTATAGCATAACAGGCAGCCAATCAACAACATGTAGGATCCAGAGTCTGTTTGGTTTTGATTGGCTGACATTGTATGGTGGTCAGTTGGAGCGTAACACAGCTACTTTCTATATCTGTTTATTTGAAAAACAAGACAACATTCACACCCACTTCACACAATGATTGGTCAGCTGTGCGGAGGTGAGAAAGTTGTCTGGGGTTTAACTTGTCTCTAGCATTCATTTTACATTCATGACATAACCATTTCAGTCACTTTTAATGTGAACAGCTGTGTGCAACTGTAAACACTTGATTTCAGATGTGGTCAGACAATCATACAAACTAGTTCTGACCAACCATAAATTGACTTTAACATGTTCACATTGAAAATGCTAACATGCTGATGTTTGGCAGGTATAATGTTTACCATATTCACCAATTCATACTCCTTAGGTAAGGTAAAGTATGTATGTGTAAGTGTAGCTGCTCACAAAATATACAAAATAACATAATCTAACCATGTACCTAAATTAATCAAATAATAAAATGTTAATGTTGTTTTCACCCTGTCATCAAAAAAATAAAAAATAAGTCTTAGGTGATTAAGAATTTTAGACCTTCAAACTTTGATTCAATAAAGAAGACAGTAATTCTCTGTAATGTACTGTATTTAGGGTGGAGTCTGTCTACACAGTGGAGGCCAAGCAAACATCCTGGACATGTTTCCAGTCCATTGGAGAGCAAACACACAGTGACGCAGACAGCCAACAGCTGAGGGAGGTAATTTAACCATTTAGTGCCTGAATGTCAAAGAAGAAGAGAAAGAAATAGTCACAAAATAGTGGGCTGGAAAGAGCAGAAACCTGTTTTTATTCCCATGGCTGCAGTTTTTGGTTTCTAATGACAGATTTTCTTAAAGTCACTAATATCATGTCAGTATAAAGTCATTCATATGTGTGCGGTAAACATTGCGTGTATGTGGGGGCTGAAGAAACGTTTCAGAAAAGTCATCAAGAGTGGGTGATCCATGCTACACTTTTCAATAAATGTGATTATATTAAAGCCGGAATTTAGGACTTTTGTCTCCCCCTTCTGGCAGTGAGAGTAATTACAAAAACACTGCTGACACATGCTTACATCATAGGCTCCACCATAGTTCACTCTGTCACTACTGTTGTGGCTGTAAAACAGTGGATAAATTGTCCTGAGCATCACACAACCACCTCGAAATGACTCATTTCACTATCAGAATTTGAAAAAACTCAAGTTTCAGTTTGATTTTAAACATGGCACATGGTTTTTGTAGTTTTGGCCAACATTGCCAGCAGTTTGTTGTTATTTTATACTGGTGGCTTCTCCTTGCAGACAGCCTGTGCTACCTCTTTTTTTTTCTTTTTTTTTTTTTGGATTAATTTTACTGCATATATGCTCTTGTGCAGAAACAGTATTAAGCTTTAACATTAGAAAATTTCTGTTATTTTATTGTGGTCAGCAATTCCAGCTGACTTCTTTTATATTAATTTATTACAATTGTTTCACCCGGTCTCATATTGTGTCATATGAGCTGTTAATCTATATTTCAACTTGAAGCCGCACATCATCATTACAACCTTATCTTCTACATCCATTTTACACCAAAGGTATTAAAATTTGGCTCTTCAGTGCCTTAATTCTGCAATATTTTTGGGACATGGGAGGTAATCTGACTGATGTCTGACTGAACCCAGTACAAAACAGGCTGTGAACTGAACCTTGTTCCCTCCTTCTGAGCAGTGCCAGTGTGAGCTGCTGAGTCTCTGTGATGCTCTACAAACATATTGGATTTTGTTGATGAGCATCAGGGCCTCTAATGAAAATTAGATAGTCCCTGAAGTGTTTATAGTCCTGGAAAAGAATTAAATCTTATCCCAATAATTCTCTCTTGTTCTGTCTCTCTGTTTTGAGGAAGAGGGGGAGAAGCTGATTAAAGAGACAAAGAAATTTCTGTCTTGACGACAATGGAGCTCATCTAATCTAAAACTAATCCCTTTCATTCTCTCCCTCAGAGACCCAACCCCCCTTACTGACCCATCACTCCTTCTTCCTCCCATCACTCGACCCTCCCTTCCCTTTTGCTCTCCCTCTTACCTCTTCAGTTTTAATACCAATTCTCAGAGGCCTGACTGTGCATATAACCCTCCATGGCTTCATAAGCCCCTGATAAGTAGTCTGTCTTCTCTCCCCAAGGACCCGGGGTTTGAGTTTCTCTTTCTGACCCCTCTTTGAGATCCAGGTTTCTTCCCTGTGGAGAAGCCAAGCCCAAAGCTCTCATCTGGTGACCCGTCCGAGAGAGACGCTCAGAGCTGACAGGATCAAAAGACGAGGCATTGAGCTCAGGGAATAGAAATCTCTGTACATGTTCAGACTGGAGACGAGGAATGAGACTCGCCAGCTTTTCATGGAAGTTTTTTTATTTTATTCTCTCTCTCTCTCTCTCTCTCTCTCTCGGTCAGTGATTGTTACTGTATACATGTCTAGTCGGATGTGATGCTGCATACAAATGTATTCAAGCTCTCTGTGGCTTTGTGTTTTTTCTTTGCTGACGTTCCCTGGCAGAGGTGTGATGTGCTGACCGCAAGATGTTAGTAGGTAGATGTAAACAGAGGCACTGAACCAGAAAGAGAAGTGGACGTGTTTTCCCACAAGACAACACAACTAATCACACGATATTGTAGACGGGTTCCATCAGACCCCACAGCAGGGGGCTGGTGTCAGAGGAATTACACTGGTTTGACAAAGACTGTGCACTTGGGAGGTTGAAGCCAATGCGACACTCTCTGCTTCTAATTTTCACAACTGTTATCTGTGTTGAAGGGGTCAGTTTACCCAAATTAGAAAAAGACAAGGCTGTTCTTCCTAGAAAAAAGACAGCATCAGTGGTTTCAACAAAAACACCATATGTTAACGTTCAAGTGACAAAGGTCTCTATTTGGCCATAGGAATTATTAATCTTGTCTGCTTGGAGCAAAGGAGGAAAGTACGCAAAGTGAGAAGATCAGGGTGGGTCATCAAAACAATGGACTTTGGTGGAGATCACTGGCAGTTGATTTCTTGTAACCCTGACCATGATTGTTCCCCAGCCTTAACTGAGCAGTAATTTTAACCCCACCATCATTCATTTTTCTTAACCTAAACAAACCTTAACTTTTGTGGTGTGAGTATAGACTGTACATAAAGATGGATGTACCAAGGTGTGACATCACCCATTGGTTTGCATTGGAGCCAGTTTGAAGCCCAGAATCGCTGCTTATGGTTGGCACCATCTTTTCTGTTTGGAGCCAGGACCTTCCAAATAAGGAGTGCGGGGTGTTGTCTTTCATGCTTTGGAAACACGTCCCGCTACCTCAGACCCAAGCTAACGCTAGCTTACTGGGAACACCAAGCAGTGCACACTTGGGTTAGCAGCAAAATTGTGCTAACAGGGCAGATATTGTGATCAATTAACATTAAACTTTGTGAAATATTGCAACAATGGTCTGACTATCCCTGAGTCTCGGAGTCGGGGAGAGAAGCAGGTGAACAAACTTTCAATCACAGCTGTCAGTCAATGCCCACAGGGCAGATATCAAAGCCTGTGATACATCTACAAATCTTATTAATGGAACAATAATTTCCAAAATGACCACCAGCACACTTATTAGCAATGCAACTCTCCTACAACCCATTCACCTCCAGTTTCATCCAAACCAGCGTCAATGGGTCCTTCCACTGAGCTCATCAGAAGTCCTGCTCCACATCACATCCATCCAGATCTTCAGCCACTGCTCTTCACCCCCTCACCACCACCAGCAGTGTCAAGACTCCATCAGGGGATATACCTGTTCAGCTCATGACATGATCCATGGGCACAAATTTGGGTATGGACGGTACCAGTGTCCCTACCAGTGTCAAATTGTTGCTGAATTGTCCCTACCAACATTTTTACCCATCTCAAACAATCTTGCCATTTTAACTACCCATAATGTTACTGATAAGATCTCTGCAGTTGCCAGGTATGTTTTCTGCAAGAAGTGGTTTATTATGTTCAAGAGTGAAACAGCAAGATATCGGGGATAGCCGACTTGATGATCTGGCAACCCTCAAATTCAAGCTGACTTATGTTATTGACCAGCTGCAGCCAAGCAGCAGTAGTAGCAGAGTCAGTGATGAATGAACAGTGGTTAAACTGAAGTGGTTAGTATTTATAGTTCAAATGTTATAGACAAAATAATTTAAAATGTCTTCACTGGACAAAAGTAACATCATATTTAAATTTTAGGAATTAGGTGCTTGTTAGCTCTGACATGTCGATTAATTAAAGACATTTATTACTGTAATTCCTCTCAAAGTAAATTAACACATTAGGTCCTTTTTAAAGAACTGAAGTGTAAATAACAGCTGAGCTTATTTCATAAGAATGTTCTGTATTTATCTCATTTGACATTATTAGGATACATATTTATAAAACCCCACCCCTCCTCTTTTCAAAGAGTGGATGAGTAATTATTGTATATGGGTCATAATAACATGGATTATTTATAAGGTAAATTAGCTGCAGCTTGTCCAACTGATTTGTTTGTGAATCTGTAGGCATCATGTTATGAAAATCCTGTCAGCAGCAGCCTGAGCAGCACAGACACACAGACAGGTGAGCTGCAGCTTCTCTGGTAAGCTCTGATATCATAGTAAAAGATGAAGCCATAAGTTATATAAATAAAAATTGATTGATTGATTGATTGAAGTTCAGGAGTCAAATGAAAAATAATACAAGTAGAAGTTTCTGAGATGATTTAAAGATATCAACAAACTGAAAGAAGCACAGAGCTGCAGAATCTCAGGTGAAGTCTGAAAACCTTACAGCAGAGTTGGGTCAAACAGAGCATCACATCACCTACAGGTTTCTATACATTTATTCTGTTATTGCAGTTATTGTGAACATCAATCATATGTCAATTTTAAATATTAATATATACATACATATTCAATAAAGTAAACTTTTTACAGAGTCAGGCAAGTGCTGTCTGATAACTAAAAAATGTCCCTACCCAAGTTAAAACCAAATCTACGCCCTTGACATGATCTCCCCCTAGACATGATGATGTCACAATGGGGTCTAATTGCCAAAGACTACTCACATATTTCAAGTTTCTCTATTGTGCACTCTATGTCAAATAAATTAATTTAATTACTTTTTAAGCCTATCTTTCAATCATCTGAGTCTCTTCTGATTGAGATGATTTCCAGTTGTAGAGACAGAAAACACTTACCTGTATCGTTTAAAATTGCAATTACAAACAACATATTATGTTGTTTAATTTTGAGGCCTTGTTAAAAAAAAAAAACATTTATTCAATTGCCTCTAAAGGGGTATATAGCCATGTGGATGGCCTGGGCTTTATGTGTCCAGATTTGAAGACAAACAACACTGGTGGTTCTGCTGCCACCCCAATGAAAATGGAGATGAACAGATTTTTTTTTTTGCCTTGCTCTAAGCCCTAAAAAATAACATTTACATTACAATAATTTACATTACGTCACAAACATTACAAATAATTGTCAGGAAACAATCCTCCAACGAATCCACAGAGCTCAGTGTGTAAATATCCAGGACACCTGCAGCACTGCAGCAGGTAACATGTTTAATTCTTTCTAAACTTAAAAATTCTCCACATGGCTGTATGATATCTTGTGTTCCTGAAATTTGGAAAAATTAAATTTGGATTAAAGGGATTCTAAATTAACTTCTACTCCCACTGAAAACTCATAATCCTCTTTTTTAGGTCTGTCACTTGGCAAGATCTAACTGTGTGAAACCAGTCATTTTAGATTATAATTAAAAAGTCTTAATGGGGCCTGGAGACTTGTTTTCTTCCTTTCCTTTATTCTTCTGTACTGACAATTGTGTATTCACCTACTTTTACATGCTTGATTTGTCATTAATATTGTATAACAGCACATAAAATGCCCTACTTTGTACACATTTTCTATTTTGCTTCTATCAGCAATTAAGAAAATGTATTTAAAGAAAATAAACTTGAATTGAATCCCTGTTTTACTTCTGTGCCATAGATACAAATTCGATTTTTAAGCCAAAAACTACACCTTCACAGCAGGGCTCTAGCACTGTTTAATCATAGCCCTTCTCAGCAGCTGTTGATGCACGCTCTCATGACAAGGTCTTTCATGCCTCTGCAGACAATAAAGGCATGGCATTCAGGAGATACGGTCTGGCAGAGACTTGCTCGACCCAACTCTGTTGATCACCAGCAGCGAGAAACCAGATAAGAAGTGACAACACAGTCTGGAAGATAACACGGGCTGGATTTAGGTGACAGTAACAAAGACTTGGGGCCGTTTTCTTTTTGAGTTTCAAGAGAAAGAACATTAAAAACAACGTCAAAGGTCAGAATATAAAATGCCAGTGTTAGCTGTGGGGGGGCTTCGCCAAACCCAGGCACCAAATGCAAACGTTACGGATTGTGTCTCTAAAAAACAGCAGATCAATTATTCATAGACAGAATAAAATACAACTGGATACCTTTTTGCATTGATATATTGGCCACAATTTCAAATTACTGGAGTAAAATTCAGACATTAGAATAAATGAACCAAGATTAAGACAAGGAGACATAAACTACATTGTACAGCACAATATTTACAAACGATATTATCAAGATCGCCAATGAGCCATGTGATATTTTGAGTTTGCAGCTCTATTCATGAAATTAGACATAATTCTGTAATTGTTCTTAGCAACAAAACTACTTAAAGTCTGCAGTGTCTTTACCTCTGCAAAGTAGAGAAGCACTTTTCTACAGGCTTGCTGTTCCTCCAGTTTGAGGAAAAATTCAGCTGACTTAACAGTATATCTGCTTGAGTAAAATATTTCATAAATCTTTTCACCTCTGCCTTTCTGGGGAAGATATCCCTTCTTAAAAATTCTCCACAGGTGACACTGAGTCCCTGGTCTGATTTTCAACATCAATGGGACAATAAATTCTAGCTCTGAGCTTAACCACTGGGTTCTGGTACAACATGCACTATAACTGCTTTCGTACCGACAAGCAATATACACTGGACACTTAACTTCTAAAAGGCTCAATCCTGCATTTGGTAATCCGTAAAAAATGAGGTGTTGCAGTAACTGTGCACGTACAGGCTCTATAACTACATCGGAGGTTCCCACGTGCAGTTCTACAAAATGTAATTACATGGAGATTGCAATGGCAGCTATTAGGGTCACAGCACTTTAAAGAAGCAGCGGTATCACCACTTAGCCTGGATGGCCACTTCTTGATTGTTCTAGAAACTTATGGGGAGGAATAATAATATTTCACTGATGATAGGACAGCACGCAGCACTGTCACAATGACAGAAAATATTTCTTAAGATATCTTGTCATAATGGGAATATTTTTCTGAAAGTTATCTCACCATCAAAATCAAGTGTTACTTCACTCAAGGTCACCTAAAACCCTTCTGACAGAAAGACAAGCAGGCAAATGTAAAGCAAGAGACACATCTTTATGGAAGGAGATAGATACTTATGTTATATCAGGAGTGCATTTAAACAACTTTAGTGTTTTGGTTCACTCTCATTGCTCTCATAGTGTCATTTTCAGCCAGAAAAGGTGGCTGCTTTCAAAGAAAATGCTCTAAAACCCCACTGTACACTACCTGTACAGCACCAAATGGCAAATGCAGTTAGCAACTAGCTGGTGAAGATAGTGGAGCGTTTAGAAGCTGAAGAGCCAGATATTTCCCTCGGGAGTTGATAGAGATCAAAAACAAAGATAAGAGAGAGTGAATATTGGACTTAGATTCACCATAAACACAACTCCAAATGAATGATAATGTTGCTCCGTAACTGCTGCATGTGTAAATAAGCAACTGTTCAACATATCAACTTAAAAAGTGATGATATGTCAGTGTTATGATTGTGTCTGCTGCCCCCAAGTGGTCAAAAATCATTTATCATTACAGGTTTAAGCCATATTTAGGTCTCATTATTCTTGGCTTAATGGCAACTTTTATGGGTGTCTATTGAAAACATTAGTTGACAAGTGATTTGAAAAAAGTATATACAGTATATTAATAGGACCAGTGTGCAGGATTTATTGGCATCTAGTGGTGAGATTGTAGATTACAACCAACTGAATACCCCTCCCTTCACCCTCCCCTTCCAAGTGTGTAGGAAAACTTAAAGTGGCCGTGCAATTCACGGAAAATGTGAAAGGCCCTCTCTAGAGCCAGTGTTTGGTTTGTCCATTCTGGGCTACTGTAGAAACATGGTGCAACATGGTGGGCTCCGTGGAAGAGGACCTGCTCCCTATGCAGATATAAAGGGCTCATTCTAAGGTAATGAAACAAAATGATTTGTATTTTCAGGTGATTATACACTAATTAAACATACTTAAGAATATTATATTCCATTTCTGCCAAGTCCTTTCAACTAGATGCCACTAAATTCCACACATTGCACCTTTAAGTAAGAAACGACTGGAAATACTTCTGAACATCATGGAGAAATTCAGAATCCATTATAAATATTGTGATGATATTTTGAATGTGAATTTCATTCTTGACCTTGGAAATAGTAGCTTGAAATAATAATCTTAACTCAAGGGCCATTTACTAGCTTTTCCTGATTGAAAAACTCGAGTTAGATCTAACCTACATAATTTATCTTTATAATTTATATACATTACTCTTGATTTTTTTTCTTTCAGTCTTTCATATATAATATATACTGTCCATACAATATAAATATCAACTACTGTTTGCATCTTAAGAAACCCTTTATGCAGCCTTAACACCATGTTATTGCAGCATTATTGCATTATGCAGCCACCTTAATGTACTGTACATGAAGTCATTCCTGTCATTATATTATCCATAGAAAGGATGCAGTCAGATGATTGACAAAGGAACAAGAGCACAGCAGCTCCGGTGATGACTTGAGTACACGTCTCCCTGCCTGAGCTCATTAACAACAACGTCAGTAAGGATGCATGAACATATACATATGCAATGACCCGGTTTCGTGTGATGCCGCCACTGCCGCAACTGATCACTATCACAGGGCCATCTATAAATAATAGTGCAGCAGTGAGTTGTCTCTATATTGTTCTGACCCCACAGAGTTACTGATTTTAGATTTAGAGTCTCCGGGGGAGCTACTGAAACTGACCAGAAATCAGGAAGAGTCTACAGTATGTGCTGTTCAAGAGGTTTGAGGTGGAAAGCTACAGTAGGTTTCCAGTTGTCTCATGGGTGTAGTGTGATTTGCAGCGGTAAAGGCATAGCTGTCTGATACTTCCTTTTATAGTCTTCCACATGTGCTGACAAAAGTGTAAAGGCTACAAGACATAATCAGGTAAAAAATACATCTGCACTTCCACCCCTTTGACCTGCCTCCACTTGGAAACATGCCTGTGCCTTAAGATTCCAAGCAAAGGATGAATAGAAACAAGTAAACCCACATTTTGGTGGCCATGTTTCACTGGATACTGTACATTCACAACAAGGTTCAAATTACGTTTCTTGATTTTGGAGCAGCTGGCAGGTTAAGTGCCTTGCTTAAGGGTATAAAGAAATTACACAGTTGCTGAGAGCAATATTCTTCACTGATGGAGAGGCAAAAAATGGCACATACATGCATACAGTATACACAAGCAGTTTCCTGACCAGTGCAGGGATTTCAACAATGGATCAGCAGCAGTAAGACAACAGGAATACCAGGCAGATATCACTTTTTTGCTTCATTAAGCGCAATATATTACATTGAAGAATAACTGTTAGTGCTGCAAATGTTGCTAGATAACATATTATTTATGTCGGACAATTGTATTTGCAAAAATATTATTGTTGTTGACCTAAGGTGGTTTAACTTCTCACCTTGCTGCTGTGATGTAGAAGTGTACTCCAGGTCATGTCAGTACATCATGACCTCAGGTGTCAGGTGTGGTTGCGGGGAGCAAAAGAGTGCAACCCAGCATCACAGAGGTGCAACAGAATTGAAACCTTCAACCAGAGATGGCAGTGAAACACTGCTTTTCAGCCTGGTATTAAGATCATCCTATATTTTTTCTGTGTGTTTATGGAAAGAAAGTGTTTGTTCATGGTCAGTGGAAGAGGAAATATTCAGATCATTCACATAAGTAAAAGTACCAACACAGCTACTGTATGTAAAATACTCCATTTCAAGTCCTGCATTGAAAACCCCACTTAAGTAAGTATTAGCAGCAAAATGTGATTAAAGTATTAAACTACTATACTCATTTCATCCCTCTCATATATTACAATATATGTGACATCATTAGATTATTAATACTAAAGCATCAGTGTGTAAGCAGCATGTTACTGTTGTAGCTGCTGGAGGTGGAGCTAGTTTGAACTACAGTTAGCTAGTTTAGTCCAGTGGTTCCCAACCTAGGGGTCATGCCACTCCAAAGGGTCACCAGATAAATCTGAGGGGTCATGAGATGATTAATGGGAGAGGAAAGAAGAAAAAACAAAGTTCCGATACACAGATCTGTTTTCAGTTCTTGGATTTTTTTTCTCTAATCTTTGATTTTTTAAATTTGGATCATTTCTTTTGGATCATTTGATCATTTATTGAAATGAAACCATGTGAGAAGTTAAGAGGGAAAAATCAGTATTTGGTGGAGCTGTTAACAACTCATAGACATGTGAAACTACACACTGCTTTTTATAAGATGTCAAAAGCCAAAAAAGTTGGAAACCACTGGTTTCATCTTTAACAATGTGTTGTATTTTAAAAGCTTGTTATATTATCCATTGTGTCAAATCTTCATCTGAAAAGTAACTAAAGCTGTCAAATAAATGTAGTGGAGTAGAAAGTACAATATTTCCCTATGAAATGTGATAAAGTGGAAGTATAAAGTAGCATCAAACAGAAATACTCAAATAAAGTATACAAGTACCTCAAAATTCTACTTAAGCATAGTACTTGAGTACTTGATGTACTAAGTTACTATGTACCTCTGTTTATGGTTAAAATGTATGGTACAGTGTTATTAATTGCCATTCTCCTTGTTAGTTAGTAGTACCAAATGAATGAATAAATGAAAGAATAGTTTTACTTTCATGTCTGGATATTTACATGACCCATCCCTCATGGACTTATTCAGATACATTAATTAACAACATACCAAATATTCTAGCATGTAAACCCACCATCATCTAACAGCACAACACATCAACATCAGCTTAAAAACAGGCACGGAAAAATGTGAGATTACAGGATCACACTGAGGCAAAAGCAACATTAATTGGCTTGAAGTTTGAAGCATTACTGTCAGGGGAAAATGAAAACAGCTCCTCTGATTTATGTCTCTGTCCAGGTAAAAGACATTTTCATCATCACAGTTCCTTTCTTTTCATTCAACACTTATTGTGTTCCCTGAAAGTCTTAACAAGACTATTTCTATCTTTAGAGCAGCTCTGCCTCTGAAAAATATTTTCCTCAATCAATCTGATCAGAAAATGGTCCATCAAAGTGCGGCAATACAATAGCTTTATTAAGTTTTGCTTTGCCTTTTCACCGGCTAATTGCAAAGCAATTGTAGGAAAAATCAACCTGGAATTCACATATTGCTCACATGTTACTCCACAGTCATTTAACACAATTTACTGTGCACAGTAAATCCACTGAGTGCAATTTCCCAACTCAGTGACAAAGCTCCAATCCTAAAGTAAGTGACAAGCATTGCTTACGGACATATATGAGGCATTCATCACACGAATCAGGAACAACGTTATTAAGCTCAGAGGGAGAATCACACACAGCAATCCTTTCATTCCCTTTCAGCCCTCTCTGAACTAATGAAGAGTTATTACTGAGGTTAGTCGACCACAGGAAAACCCTGTCGCTCTCTCTCTCTCACTGAGGAATTAAAGTTAATTGACTGTACAAGGGATTAGGTGTAGGCCAGAACCAAATCAGTCTGCTGTTTGAGGTGCAAAGTCATCCTACATCCTCAAATTGAAGTATTACTTTCAAACCATTTCACATCACTGTCCTCTATATTTATGTCACTTTTAACAACTCCTGGTGGCAACGACGCAGCTATGTTTTATACCTGTACTACCACTCATCTCAGAGTAAGCTTACACACAAAAAGTAACCCTGACTTTCTCTTTCCAAACCTTTCCCTAAGGATGATAATTCTACAGTTACACTCAGACTGTAATGATCAATAACTCATTCCAGCTTGATGTTTTATGCCCCGGTGTCATGCTGCCAACTGCTCTGCGACTGATAAAAGACTGCTGGAATAAAACATATTTATAGTCTGCTGGAAGAGTTTAGTTTATTAAATTTATTTATATCAGGGACCATGTACAAAATACATTAATCTCAAACAAAGAGAAAAGATGCTTTGTACCAGATTTAGCTACTAGCTAATTTCCATCAGTAGTCCTTGGGCAGGTGAACAGAAACAATAAAACACACAGCAAAACTTATAATCTCCACTACAAATAGATCAACACCCATGCAGGCATATACACACATAAATGCACACAATGCATACAAAGCAGAATACAAATATCAAAATATTACATACATATACCCAAAGTTATGAAAACAGGTTGTCAAAATGTCAAATTACCGCTGACAAGACTGGTTACGTAAAATCCATTTTTTTAATTTCACGGGACAAAATATGGAAATCTGTACAGGTTTTCAGATTGACAGGTAGTTTATTCCATTCTTTAATGACTTTAAGAGAAAAAGCAGATTGTGCAAAGGCAGAGCCTCGTCTAGAGATGATACATTCTCCGATTGAAGCAGACCTTGAGGCTCTGCTCATTTGCTCAGAGAGGAGCTGAACAAAGCTCTTCAGAGAGCAGCGCAATATGTACATTTTATTGATAATCAGAAAAACTGGATGACCTATTAATACATTTTTGTTTTTTTTGTTTTTTTTATCTGTGCAGCTGATACAAAGCAGCCTAATTCACAGTCAGATTATAAATAACTAACTGATTTGACCCTCCACCAACCTCTAAAACAGTCTAAGTGTGTAAAAACCTAAGCAGGAACTGTAAATTAACCCAGGATTACTGTGTATTAATAATTAACCATAAGTCTGACTGAAAGGTAACAATAGTTGCGTTTGAAATATGGTTCACTGAAAGGTAACTCAATAAACTAGTATACAGTATAAGGCCTTTTATCAACTGTAGGTAAATATCGGGTTAAATATGTTGAAATGTATTTTGCTGTCTGCGTAACATCTCACAACCACAATTAAAATCACTGAAACTTAACCTGCTTTACTAGACGGTTCATTTGATTTGGATATATGAGTGTTTGGGAACAACAGTGAATCTATATACACACACTTAAATACAGATATGTATGTAGTAGGGGTGTGCCCAAATACAAATACATTATTCGGCAAAGCACAAATAGTGGGTTTTATACGAATATTTGTTTCATACAAATATTTTAAAATTATTTGTTGGGGGTGTTCCCCAGAGATAAAGTTGAGCTACTGACACAAGCAAAGTGCTCTTAAAGACTCTCCATAAACTATTGTTCCCCTTCTCCTTTCCACAAAGTTAGGTTGTAAAAAACAGGCAATAAATGAAAAGTGCAAAGCAATAATTGCCTTTGAAGTTCCTCCCTACACGTTACACGGTGTGCTGTCTGTGTTATGGGTGTACAAATAGATAGGTCTGGCTGCAATGAGGCGATGTGTTAAGTTTTAGCTCAGTAATCATAATAATTTTCTAAAATTAAAAATGTAATAAAAACAAAAACAGAATTTTTAAGCCTCTTTCCACTTTTATTCGAATACAAATACAGATACAAATAATTTTTGCTGCCTCAACAAATACAGATACAAATACAAATACTGGGATCTCTGCATGTATGTGTAAGTATGCAGTATACACTACTGAGGGAAATCCTTGGCTTTAAGTTAACTGCTGGCTCTGTTGAATGTTTTGCAGCCACAGAGAAAATATACTTCTAAGTGTCTGTTCAGGGGTCCAGATTCAAACCACTGGACCATTTATGTTTTTTTCACCACAAACAGCCAATGTACCAACTGTACATTGGCTGTAAGCTAGCCAGCAAGGGACACACCGACTGTGTCTGTGGGAGTGTGCTTGTGTGTTTGTGTTCAATTCAGCTTCTAATTGAACTTGGAAGAAAGAAACCCTGGTTCTTTCTATTATTTTCCTCACGTCTCTCTCCTTTCTCCTTTCGTTTCTGTATGTTTATGAAGCGGATCCATAAAGCCCTGCCGTACGTGCAAAAGATTTTCACTTAGGTTGAAACATTTTCAACTCTCATCTTTACGTCAATTTGCATCTACTTGAATCTTTCCATTAATGTGCTGCCTGTCTAAAAATTCACTTCATCTTCGGCCTGAACACACAATTACAAGTTGAACCACAGAGTTGGACCAGAAATAGTGGCCAAGAAATGCTGTGTCATGTTAAAAGAGCTGAAAAAGAATAATTTTGTGCTCCTAAAACTGCTCATATAAGAGTATGTGAGTATGCAACTGAAAAACAAACAGAAGGAATTTCACACATGAGTGAGATTTATGTTTTATTTAAAGTTTTTTCAAACAACATGTTTAACTTTTACAATACAAAAGGATTCGAGGATGATTGCTTTCCCAGCTCTAGTGCTGCCAACCTAAAGACAACTAGTAAAGCAGTGTGAATGATCTGGAAATCACCAAATAGGTGAATAAATGCCAATTGTATACTGACTGAGAAGGTAAGATGAAAATATATGTATTTGATAGAATAGTTTTATTGTTTCCTATTCATTTTTAGCAACTGTATCACTATTTAAACATGATAATTTTGTTAGGTGCGGTATATTCACTTATCTTCAAAGTGTTTATCTGGAGCAAATCTTTTTCCATAAGCAGGTGTTACAAAAGGGCAGTTGTCTTATGTTTTAGCAAGTATGATAATATCACTTAAAAGAATATTTAAGTCCCGCTCCACTCAAAAATGTGTTTTGCTTATTGTTCCTACAGTTGGATGTTTGGGCTACATAGCTTTTAAATTTGTCAAAGAACTTCAGCACAAAGTCAAGAGGATTTGATATGTAGCACAAGCTAGTGAAGCTCTGTAAATGAAACTGCATTCCCGCACATGCACAGTGGTATCTGACGTACAAGGAACTCTTCTCCTGAGAATGAAAACGTTATCACTGTTATTAGTCTTTGGATCTTTGGAGTCGTTTCTGAACAAACTACAGTAACCATTGCCTTTGGGGGTGAAGGACCACGTCACCCAGTGCAGCTGTGTGGCTCATTGACATGTTTTTAATAGTTTTTGGACAACAACAGAGGTCTATAGTACAGAAGAATAAGATATATCAGACTTTGGATACACACTCAATACTTACATGTAAATCAGCTCATTGTTGGTTTGCCTATGCACACAAAATTTGTTGAAAATAAGAACAATATAGAAAACCGCCAGCAAATCCTTTAAGATGTGCAGCCAGTCTGGTCAATAACACAGCAATTCACAAGGCCAAAGGCACATAGCTGTGACATAGCAACCTCAGAGGTGATTGGTTGACAGACTAGCGTTCCAGGTCATTTGCTCTTTCTAGGAATCGGTCAGGACCAGATAGCAGTCCGGTTCATGGCCATGAGGATGGCTCACACTCAGCTTGTTCTGTCAGTCTGCTGACAGCAGCAAGCATTCTTCCTGAGAGATTTCCATTTCCAACATTTGATTTTTACAGCCTAAATATTACAGTAGGCCACAACTAAGCTTTGAAGGTTGATACCGATCATTTTTATGCAGATTTTTTTTGCAAACAGTCAGTATGACTCCACAGCCTGCATTTCTTGTCAGGCTATAAAAATGCGTCCCTGTCTGTCAAAGCATCTCCCTTCTGGAAATAAAGTTCATTTGGTTACATTAGCTTGCAAGTGCTGCGTTGTTGAATTATTTCTGTAGACTGAGAACTGTGAGAGCTGTGTGCTTTGCAGACTTCTCCCACGTTCCTCCACTCCACTGCTGACAGAGCAGAAAACAGAGAGAGATTCAGACTCGGTTTTGACTGATATGGGATATTCAAGACACATTTGCAGTATTTTAGATCTTAACCTTTTGACCCTTAAAAATTTTTGTTTTTCCTACAGTTTTATTTTATGTCAGGTAAGGAAACACACTGAAACACCCTTTAGACCAAACTGAAGAATCCACAAAAGTAAAGGTAAGTGTAGTTTACAGCTTTACAGCTCATCTCACAGTAACCTCTCATACAATGGCTAAAGATAGCATAGGTAAGGTGTAAATAACATTATCAAATAAATTAACAATGAGGTGCAGGCTTTTCAGTAAGAATTCTATTAGAATATTAGGGATAGATAACACTGCCCGGCAAATATTGACATGTAATAAAAGAGCAATCAATATCTTGGCCTATTTATCAGCAATATAAGTCAAACCCTAGCACAGATATTTTGGCAAAGAGTCAACTGTGCTTCGGCTGTTTGTCATCTTTCTTCTAACTTTATTGACATCTGTCTCATCTCCCATTCTGAAGTTATGTCTGACTAGTAACTGTGGCGAAGGCACTGCTTTGTCTGTCTACAGGTTTTCAATAAGTAATGTTCCCAGCACACTGATGGTCCACGTTTGTGCTTTTTGAAACAAGGGGCTGAACTCTGCAGCGACCTCTCGTTTCATCACTCTGAATCATTCATTATTCCTTTGCGAGCAAGAAGCTGCAGGAGGCTCAGCTGCAGAGAAGAGATAGATCGGATTTGAGTCGGTCAGCCATGTGTTTTAACAGGGCCTCTTTTTTTTTTTTTTTGACTTGCCGCTGTAAGAAACACAAGGATCAAAGTAGGAGAAGCACTGGAACGTAAATGAGTATCGACTCTGCAGAAAGCCATTGACAGCTAAGACTGAGCTTATCGTGACAATCTGTCATTTTCACACATCAGCCTTTGCGATGTTTAAAAGGAAATCTCTCAGTCGGCTGAAAAACACCCAGTTCATTAACCTGTGAAAGAAATTGTGACTGCTTACTGTATATCATTAGCATTAAGCTGAAATCCTTAGGGAGGGCTTGCTGTTTGTTTGCTGTGGCCTTAGACATTCATGCTCATCCTGTTGAATAAACAGGCACGGATTATCCTAGCAGCCAAAGACAACATGCTAACTTCTCCAGCAGCCACCTCAAATAGATCCACTAAGAAGCCCTGCTCATCAGGAGCATTACAATATTTGCTCTAGATGGAAGATACAGAAAGACATATGCCATCTGACCAGCACTAAAAATCCCTTCATTCAAAAGATAAAATTCCCACAAACTAAAAGGTAAGTAGCAGAAATATTTATGGGATAAATTTGAGGTCAATTATGACAGTTAGATAATCATGTATATCGTTAACGCTTTAACTTCATGTATGGTTTACTTATAAAATTATGAATTTGGTAGAAATTTGCCCAAATCTGATACACTGGAAATGTTTCCTCCTCTGCTGATCATAATGTTGCTTGGTCTATAATTTTAGAAAGATAAACTAAAGCTAATTGTAATTAGAGGATTTAAAAAAATCATCATATATATGTATCATCATATATCATGTTTTCTTTATTGACTATTTTTATTAAAGATTTTAAATGTGGAGAGAGGATTTGAACAGCAGTGAGACCTGTTTCAATGGCATGTTTTGCCATATATAACTGAAGTCCATAAGTGGTAAAAGATACAACAGAAGTCAGAAATAGCCTAAATAGTCAGAATTCAGCACTTTCAACCCCTCCCTTGTGTGGATATGTGCAACTAAATGAGTGCGAGACACAGAATTGCTGAAACAGAGCAGGGAAAATGTGCTCCCTCGAAATAAATGAACAGTGTAAAGGTCAGATAGCAGGCATTGCTTTTCCTTTATGTCCTTTGCATATCTTTTTTTTTCTTAACATGCAACCAAAACCATGAAGCTGAGCAGGAAAGTCCAGGTCAATAATAGGGTTACTGGATGTAATAAAAACCAGCTGGTATCCATTTTTGTCCCTATCCGACCATGCCTTAATAATAGAAAATCTGTCATTTAAAATATTGCAATTGATTTTTGTATTTTATTTATTTATCTATCCCTTTTTTTCACATTTTACCCCCAGTTTGCTGATGTACTATCCTTTTTATTCATTGTGGATCACTTCTGCCCTCTAGTGGAGAAATATGGAAAGGGTTCAAATACAACTGCAGTTCTCTAAAAAAAGAAATATTGTTTATCAAGAGTCAATATATGAAAATAATGGCTTGGATGACTGATTTAACAGTTAAGATTGTGGAGTTTTGCCAATGAAACTTCCTTCACATATTCATATGCATGATTGTATATATTGCTGATGTTTTTACCTGTTTTGTGGTTTGTAGCTATGGGACACGACCTCTATCACCCTTCAGTAATCCATATACACTGTAGGTGGATATTTTTAGCCACTGCACCATCACTATAGGCCTACAGTAAGTACATCTATACATCTAGCACGGTGGGCCCCAAAGGGAATGGAATAGAGTGTGGTTGGCCCAGTGGGATTTGAATCTGCCTGTTTTTCTCAGCTGCCTCTCAGCTGTGCTCTGAACAAGACTGGCACACAAAACAAAAACAGAAGGAGACAAGATCAATTGATTTATACTCTCTGTGACCTTATTATAAAGGTGAAATTATCTGGTCCATCCGTAAGATGAAGCATTGGTCCCCTGTTTCTATTCAGGAAGACTTTTTCATCTTAACTCTTATTATTATTATGTTCTTTATGTTGTGTGTTCTATGTCATTAATACTGTAGTGAGTTTCACTATCAATGGAAAGTGTGGTACAAATTAAATGTATTATTGCTAATATTATTATTAATTATTATTATTACATTATGTGAAAATCCAGCTGCATTTAGCTTGGTTAGAGCCACCACAGACTACAGCTTTTAAAAGTAACCTGGAGTGAATTTAACGTTTAATGTTTAGATTGATGATTATTTACTGGGTTGTATAACAATACAGAATTTAATACGGTCAATTTTTTTTTTAATTACTTTTACAGAAGAGTTCATTTGAATAGTAAACATCAAGTTATATTGCTTCTCACTGTTTTAGCTAATATAACCAAACTGTACTACAGTACTGGAGTAAACATGTACTGAAGACTTACTATTCAGTCATAACAGAGTAATTGCTTAGTCTATAAAATGTCCCATCACAAGTTTCTACAATCAAAGGGTGATGTCTTCGTATTACATGTTTTTATATTTTGTTTCATTGGATTAATTTGGGGCATTTTTGGCCTTTCCCAGACAGGAAACATGGATGGAGAAGGGCATGACATGCAACAAAGGCCTGTGGCTGAATTGAACTGCGGACATTGCTGTTATTTGGCATGAATCTTGACCAGCAGACTACTGAGGCGTGCCCTTACTGCATGTTTTGTCTGTTCAACAATCCAATTATATTAAATTTTTATGTCATTCAAAGATATGAAACAGATAAAAGCACAACACTTGACATTTTCACTTGAGAAATTACTTACTTGATTAGTCGATTATTCACATAGTCAACATTTCAGCATTGTTTTGCAAAGATTTTTCCCAGAAATCATCTGTCAATCAAACAGTGGGTTTTTGCTGCCTTTGGATTTCTGTTTATAAAGAGTAAATTTTTGCAGATTTTGTTTGTTTTTCTTTTGTTTTTGGTCTGTTTGGCTATGGTGTCTATAAATAATATTCTTTTATATTCTATTACAACAAAACCAAAACAACATTGCTTGACACTGAATATGTCTGTTTTTTTCATAAACTACAAAAACATGGTTTCTACAGAACTGTCATCCTTATTATGTCTTTGGTTTCTTTCTTTCTCTCTCTCTCATTTTCTTTCTTTCTTTCCCTCATCAGACCTGCATGTGTTTACTAGATAATTTCAATAACTGCAGTAAAATAAACCAGCAGATGGACTGTTTCCAGTAGAAGACCTGAACACATCTTAGTTTATGTTTGTTGCATTCTGCTCATGTGTAATGGCGTAGAATCTGATTATTCAGAGCCATCTGTTTTAACCTCCGCTCTGTATATCTGCCCGCCTGTCTCTCTGTTCCACTGATTGACTTTATGAACCAGATTCAATAAACATTTCCTTAATCTAAACAGGAATTATTTGAGCATCAGTGTTGATGCAGATATTTAATTACATATGTTTAAAAAAAAAAAAAAAAGTGCCATACTTAGTGATATTTGAGCAGAAAAGCAGTGAAATAACAGAAAAATACTTGAATGTGTTTGGTATGAATATATATATTTTTATATACACCCACACACAGACACACATATATATATTCTTTTTTCTTTTTTTTTACATTTTTAAACAGTTTTTTGTACTCACAGTTTTACAATGTTTTCTGTTTTCTGTCAGTGTTTTCTCTTTGTACAGCAACACCTACCCAGAAGCACCTCAGGAGGTCACTGCTGAGCAATTCCCAGAGCAGCTGTGTCCTTTTGAGAGGGCATATAAGGTAAAGGATGGATCAAATATTAATGAAACATTGGACTACAAATATTGACCAGTGAGTGTTGCTTTTTTGTGACCACGCTTTTATTGATTGATGATGTCTTTTCTGGGGGACTGGCAGGCATGGAGACATCTCATGTAATGCAGTTGTACAAAATAGGGGGGAAAAAATGACATGAACAGAAACACATGCAGTCGGTGTTGTTTGAATGTGATTTTTCAGTATTATCACACAGTTTTGAGTTGGTAGAGTATCAGAGTAGCTCTTATAGCAAATACAAAAAGCAAGCTTAAGGTAAACTTTGATTTCAGGTGTCTACAGATTTTATAATTTATATAATGAATACCATCTCATCAACAGCATTTTAAAAAAAAAATATGTTTCTCATTTACACTGAGTAAAATAATATCTTTTTAAAAGGCCAAGTTCATTATAAAAGGCTACTTATAAAATGCTACTTTTAAGGTTTTTAGCCTTAAAACATTTTTTTTTTCAATTATGTCACCATGTCTACATTTTAAAGAAAGGTCTATGGCTAAATGATGGTTTATTGTATTTAACTGAATGCTTATAGTAGTTAGCAGTTAGGTTTTGCTTTAAGCAAATAAGCTAATAGCACTATCAGAGAATGAGTTTATTTCATGTCCTTTCATTGAAAAATAATGTCTTAGTTTTTTTCAGAGATCATAGTATTTTTGTATTTTATTCATTTTTACAAATCAACCAGGTTTTGCTTGTCAGGGTGGAGAATTGTAAACATGTTGGCATTCAGTTTTTCACATATAAAGACCTTGAATGTCATCACAAAAATATCCACTATTTGCAACTTCTGTCTAAACTACTGAATTTTTAAAAAAAAACCCACATAAGTCCAACCTTACACATTTCTCTCTCTCTTACTTCTTTGTGAGCATTGGCGCAGGAAGGTAGTCTGCTAAGCATACAGCTCTCACAATCCTCAAACAATCAACAAAAATGGTTCAACAATATAACAACAAATTAACTTTATCTCCTGATACCAAATGCTTTTGTCATACAGAAAAGGCGAAGTAAATCATTGTGTAATTTTCCAGTGATGCAGATCAATAATTTAACCTTGATTTCTGGTTTAAAAAAAAAAAAAATATATATATATATATATATATATATGTTTCAACTGTAAACACATTTCTGTTTCTGGATTTACTATCTGACTGGCAGATCCAAGCTGCTGATTGATTGACAGAAAACGTTTCTTATCACAAATTGGTAACAAATGTTCTGAGGAACAAGTTTGTGCAATATAATCTTTTTCAGTGACAAGGACACACACTAACTTCTGTTCAAAACAAGTAGCATGAATAACATAAAGCCATATTGAGAAATAGAGGCAAACCCTACATTGCTCAACAGCTATATTTTGTTTTAATAGTTTCCAAACTGAGTTCAGATCTGTATCATTTGTTTCCCAGCATCATAAGACCATCAATCATCAATTTGTATAAACTGTGTCTGGCCTAAACAGTGACATTTATTCATAAAAGAAGTTCAGCTTTAGTTCCCCCTTTTCTAAAATAATGATCACACATTTGGTCTAGTCTTGCACCAACAAACTGCTTTGCTTGCTTTTTTGTTTCATATTGACTCTAGATGAGCAGACCCAGAGCTGACATGGTGAAATGTAACCTACTTTGTTTGCTTTATCGATTGCTGCAAATGATTACTAGGAGGGTTAAAAGAAACAAAAAAAAAACAAATAAACCTTAAAAGGCTTTACCGGAATACTCTTGTTTTGTCACTAAATGACAAACATAGCAAAGTCTGACCACACAGGAGCATGAAACCACTGGAACACTAATTGCATTGCATAAAAAATACCTTTTCAAAAACCTGTGTGATTATGTTATTTTGCTTCATTGTTTCTATAATTCAATCAGCTCATTTTACAATATAAATCTTAGCTATAGTGTATTTTGTTTTCAACATTTTGTTAAGGATCCAGGATGTCATACAAGGTAGTGTGTGAGTGGTCACTTCCTTTTTTTTTTTTTTTGTGAGCCTGTGAGATAGTATCTGGAGGCTGGAACAAACTTGCGTAAATCATTGAGCAATCCCTTTTTGCCTGTGAAATCCACAGCTCTTTGTATAATAGTGTTTCAGTCTCCAGTTTCTAGTTCTGTTTGGTGGTTCAGGGTAATGAAGATAAAATGCACGTAATAACCCGCAGCTGGGTGATTTTGTGGATACATACGCTGACCTTTGTGAGAAGTGATCAGAAACGTAAGACCAAACTCATATGGAAAATACATTCATATGTCAGTTTAAGTAGTTTACATTGTTTTATCTTACCATTTCAGTTCTAATTTGATGTTTTGTTGTTGTGATGCAAAACGATTTAGGATTATCTTTGTTTATTTTTGTCTCACAGGTTGCCAACTTTCAGAGTTTTTGAGCAGTACCAATTATGATTCAAATTTTGACACATCTAATCTGGAGACCAGTTACCCTTATGGAAAAAACGTGAGAGTGAGCTGCCATGTTGGCCACAGTGGCTTTTTCAGAATGCTCTGTGGCGAAAAAGGCTGGAGCTATCAAGGTTCTAAATGCAAAGGTGAGTTACCATCTTTTACTGCTTGTAATGAAACATTTAGTCTGCCATTATGAGAAGTAAACACTAGTATACCTCATATACAACATGTAATGACATATCAATATATATGCTGTTCAACTGGCATCGTGTTGTGGTTTGAATGAGTTTACATTACATTACATTCAAACTTATTATTGTTACATTTATATTATATAATATAGTGTTAAATAAAATACTGTGTATTATTTTTGAATTGAAGAACAACTTGCCTCAGCATTTATCTTCCAGCCGATGGTTTAGAGTTGTAAAATGCAGACTGGACTCTTATAAAAACTCATTTGTTTCATATTCCATTAAGATTTTAGATAGTAGTAATTAAATGTGGTATGAGTAGAACATTACATTGTCGCACTTTATAGTAAGGTCTATATTGGCTTGTGCAATACTTCAGTTGTTGGTTTTATGTTGAAAGTGCAACAAGAATGTGTGTTATATTAAGTGTGTGTGTGGGTGGGTGGGTTGTTGGGTTTTTCTGTTTGTTTTTTGTATTTATTATTTATTTATTCATGAAAAGTTGTCAGGATGTTGCTAAGTACGTCTGAAGAGAAATGCTTTGTAATGCAGCAATGCTGAGCCCAACAAAAATTTCCCTAAGGGGACAATAGAGTATAGCTTATATCTTATAAGATAAAGGTTATATCTTATATCACTGCAATTTAGGCCAACATACTATTTCACTGTGATACATAGTATTTACCCATAATCTCTTTCATTCATATGTTTTAAGCAAGATCATGTGGTCATCCTGGCGATGCCCAGTTTGCAGATTTTGAACTGGACAAAGGAGATGATTTTGTCTTTGGATCACAAGTTGTGTACACCTGCCACAAAGGGTATAAAAATATTTATGATCATAAATGTATAGTGTTGTTTCTTATATATCTTATTATACTGAATCCCTTTGGTATATTCTGCATAATATGGAGTTCATTTAAGTTTAGCATCTCCTAATAAGACATTTCCATTATCCATTTTGTATGTTATACCCCATTCAGTTATCAAATGGTCAGTCGAACAAACTACCGGCGTTGCCTGGCAGGAGGCTGGGATGGTGTTGTTCCCGTCTGTGAAGGTAAGAGCTAAAATAAATAATTTGATTCACACACACGGTGAAATGTCTCTTTGTTTCTTTCATTTCTTTGTGTCATCCATTGGAAATATTACAAAACTATATTACTTACCTGCTTGTTTGGTTGATTTTTTTGTGTCTCCTTTCAGCCTTACAGTGCCCAGTGATTCATGTGGACAGTAACGTCCAAGTGATGGGGGACCCAGAGGAAGCAAACTATGGCAATGTGATTCGATTTAGATGCAAATCCAGCAGTCAAATACTGCATGGGTTCACAGAGATCTATTGTGATGAAAATGGAGAATGGAGTGGCGATGCTCCAAAATGTGAAGGTACATCTAGCTGTCAACGGTGAAAAGAGCAAGTGAAGTAAAGTCTTTCTTTTAGAAAAAGGAAAGATGAACAGAGAGGGAGAGAGGAAGAAACACATTCATACATGCATACGTCCATGCATAAAACACCATAGAAACCAGCAACTACTACATTACACCAACAGCAACCACTAACCACCTAATGGCAAACAACCCACAGAAATCAGTTACATCACACATTTCGAGGCGCGTTCACACTGTAGCTTGTTGAACCTGGACACATTTAAATACAATTAGAAATAAAAATAAGCTGAAATAAGGAATAAAACAGGAGGATAAAAGTTGCAGTGCAGTCACAGTGTTGTGCAAGATAAGAATCAAAAGCTTCTAATTTGATTTAATAAAAGGCAGCGGCAAACAGAAAAGTTTTAAGCCTTGATTTAAAAGAACTGAGAGTTGCAGCAGACCTCAAGTTCTCTGAGAGTTTTATTTACAGATATGTGGTTCATAAAAACAGCAGTCCAAAACAGCAAATTCAGTTACCTTTGATTTTTTTTTTTTTTTTGTATTTCTAAATACAACCTGAATGACTACCAACATTGCAGGCATAAACTGAAATCCTAAAACTATGAATAAAATTAATTCTAAAAAGTGGAATTAAAATAAACTCTGTTCTAACCAACAATTGAAATATTTCCAGTGGTTTGGGGGTTTAATCTTTTCATTTCCCTGTGAGGAATTTGAAATATTTCCTTTGCCTCTATTTTGATAAAAGCCAGTAGAAATGTGACAGGAAATGAGCAGAAAAGAGGAATGATGGTATGCAGCAAAAGCCACCAGCTGCTTTCCAACTGGGGATGTTGCAAGTAGATGGTCAGTTTATTAAACCCTGTCAGATTGTCACTCCGATCAACAGGAAATTTCATCAACGGGCTTAATAGCAAGAAGAAAGGAAAAGTAGAATCGCTCAGATTTAATTGATAAATTAGTGACTCAGAACAGTAATTCTGTTAAGATATCAACTATGATGACTGCCTGTTCTCAGTAATTTAGTACAAAAATAGTCTTCCTCAAAGTGGTGTTGCTAATGTTCAAGTTAACCTGCTGTACGTTATTTGTTGTTATTGGCTTTGAATTCAATCCTATAATCCCATAGAATGTTTTCAAATAAGCCCATATTTTTACTCTGAAATGTTGTAGTTATATCCATGCTTGTGTATGTGTGTGTGTGTGTGTGTGTGTGTGTGTGTGTGTGTGTGTGTGTGTGTGTGTGTGTGTGTGTGTGTGTGTATGTGTGTGTGTATGTGTGTGTTCGTGTGTGTGCGCGTGTGTTTGTGTCTGCATTCTTCAACAGAGATCACATGTGATAAACCTAGGATTGAAAATGGTTATGTGATTGGAGAAATCCAAACGTACAAAGAAGATGACATCTTGGATTTTGCATGCAATCCTAAATATAAACCCAGTGAAGAAAGAAATTCAAAATGCATAAAACTAGGAAACACAGCAAACTGGAGCCCCACACCTGCATGTGAACGTGAGTATAAATCAAGTAATTCAGTTTATTGGTTTTATCACACTGACTAGTAAAAATTGATGCTGGATGGATGGATGTCATGGTGTTGTAGTCTGTCTTGTTACAACAAACTAACAGGTAATATGCTTCATTTCTCAACAAATGCAGCAATAAGATGTGAACTGACGCTGCCGGCACTCAAAGGAACCACGTATGACCCTGCTTACAGAAGTTTTTTTCCACCTGATGCCACAGTAAGAGTCATATGTGGAGAGAAGTATGGGATTACTACCCGTCAGGACCCCTCAGCAGTGTCTACTTGCCAAGACAACGGACAGTGGGACATCAGACCGATATGCCAGGGTAAAAAACTAGATAAACTTTAGTGCCAGAGACAGATAATGATTCCTCTTTGTATTTATAAACCCATGATAATGATGATGATGATGATGATGATGATGATGGTTAATCTGATCCTGATCAATTGACACACACATTTTTTTCTCTTATTCTAGAGGTTACATGCTCCAATCAAAAACACCGAGATGTGTATGACTGGAATGTCTATTGGAGACAGAGAATAACATTGGGTGACACTGCAAGCTATAGGTGTAGGTCAGGGTACAAGAAAAAAGATGGCGCTGATAAGCTCACATGCACCAGAGATGGGTGGAGTCCAGATCCACCTTGTCAAGGTATTGTGAATATTTATGCAAGTGGGGAAGGAGCTTTGAAACATCAGGAGGAGAAAATGGAGTAAATAGGAGTCATTTTCTAGTTTATCAACTAATTTTATACAATGTTTTTACCCCTAAGTCTAAAATTAAGACAAAATCTGCATCACTCTGAGGATTTTGGTCCAGTAAGGATTGATCTTTTTTACTCTAATGACCCTTTTCCACTAATTTGTCCTAGAAACCAAGAGCCGCTAAACTCAGGAACTAAATCAGGGATTAAAACTCCCTTTTTTTTTTTACAACTTCACTGCAGTAGCATATGTGTGTGTGTGTGTGTGTGTGTGTGTGTGTGTGTGTGTGTGTGTGTGTGTGTGTGTGTGTGTGTGTGTGTGCGCGTGTGTTTGTGTCTGCATTCTTCAACAGAGATTACATGTGATAAACCTGAGATTGAAAATGGTTATGTGATTGGAGAAATCCAAACGTACAAGGAAAATGACATCTTGGATTTTGCATGCAATCCTAAATATAAACCCAGTGAAGAAAGAAATTCAAAATGCATAACACTAGGAAACACAGAAAACTGGAGCCCCACACCTGCATGTGAACGTGAGTATAAATCAAGTAATTCAGTTTATTGGTTTTATCACACTGACTAGTAAAAATTGATGCTGGATGGATGGATGTCATGGTGTTGTAGTCTGTCTTGTTACAACAAACTAACAGGTAATATGCTTCATTTCTCAACAAATGCAGCAATAAAATGTGAACTGACGCTGCCGGCACTCAAAGGAACCACGTATGACCCTGCTCACAGAAGTTTGTTTCCACCTGGTGCCACAGTAAGAGTCATATGTGGAGAGAAGTATGGGATTACTACCCGTCACGACCCCTCAGCAGTGTCTACTTGCCAAGACAACGGACAGTGGGACATCAGACTGATATGCCACGGTAAAAAACTAGATAAACTTTAGTGCCAGAGACAGATAATGATTCCTCTCTGTATTTATAAACCCATGATAATGATGATGATGATGATGATGATGATGGTTAATCTGATCCTGATCAATTGATACACACATTTTTTTCTCTTATTCTAGAGGTTACATGCCCCAATCAAAAACACCAAGATGTGTATGACTGGAATGTCGATTGGTGGCAGACAATAACATTGGGTGACACTGCAAGCTATAGGTGTAGGTCAGGGTACAAGAAAACAGATGGCGCTGATAAGCTCACATGCACCAGAGATGGGTGGAGTCCAGATCCACCTTGTCAAGGTATTGTGAATATTTATGCAAGTGGGGAAGGAGCTTTGAAACATCAGGAGGAGAAAATGGAGTAAACAGGAGTCATTTTCTAGTTTATCAACTAATTTTATACAATGTTTTTACCCCTAAGTCTAAACTTAGGACAAAATCTGCATCACTCTGAGGATTTTGGTCCAGTAAGGATTGATCTTTTTTACTCTAATGACCTTTATCCACTAATTTGTCCTAGAAACCAAGAGCCGCTAAACTCAGGAACTAAATCAGCAATTAAAACTCACTTTTTGTGAATTCCTGTTTGTGTTTCTGCAGTATCTCAGGCTTTGGTTACATACACAATACTAGGATGAGTTCATTGTCGCCAGCCTTATCCTTTAAAAGCAGTTGTTAATACAGCCGAACACAGGGAGCCAGCAGTATGGATATCATGACTAAAGATAAAAAAATTCTTGTTATTTTTGTTTATGTTGAAACACAGTAGTAGTGTACTAGACTTTTCAACTACAATAAAAAGAGTGAGATAAAGAGATGAACAATAGAGCAAAGGAGTGAATGAGAGAAATTAAATTCAACTTGTTTAGAAATTTATTTCAATGTAAAGTAGTAGTCGGCAGATCACTATCACTCTGTGGTCTTTTCCTATAAGTTCATACAGTCCAGTTCACCAACAGTTATCTCTGCATTTATATATGTCACATATATATGTGTACAAACAGCTGTGAAGTAAATGTAGCCTCATTACATACAGTATATCCTTTATTTAACCAAGTAAAAGTCTCACTGAGATTAAAATCTCTTTTAATCTCAGTGAGACTTTATGTCATATAGAAGCACTTTGTCGCACTGCTATCATTAACAACACTCAGTATGTGCAGCACTGAATAATTGCATCTTGTTTTTGTTTTTCTTTTCTTTTCTTTTTTCAGAAATAAAATGTGACAGAATGGTTGTCCCGAATGCAGACATTAGCAACAATTATGAGCAGGAATACAGAGAAAATGGAGAGGCCCATTATGTCTGCAAGGGTGGTCAATCACGTTTTACTCTTACCTGTACAGCAAATGGTTGGGTGGGGCAACCCACTTGTGAAGGTGAGGAAGTACAGAACACAATACAGTTTAAATGACAAAGTGTTTTCAAACTATTTTTCTATCAATTTATTTCTTTTTTTACATGCATGTATTTACCTTCTTGGCTGAACTTGTCAAACTTATTAACTTGCAGTCAATGCCAAACATAGAAAACAACTCCAGTGACTTTTAAATCATTAAGCTGGAAAACAGGGAAGCTCCTGTCTGATAGATAAAAGTAAGCACAAAAAGAGTGAAACTCCAAACTACCGCTAATCACCTGTCATTGACAACTGCTTTCAGGCTGTATAGAAGCTTTCCCCCTCAGTTGATGAAATCCCTCCTGCTTTCTAAAGACAGCACAAAAAATATATGTTCAATCTGCTGCTTGTAATGCGAAAAACAATCTCTGTCAAAGCGCAAAGCCATGAAACATGGTACTCTTTTGCTGGTACTTTGATTAGCTCATGGATATAACAGAACAATTATGAATTAAACAATAATCCTCTCTATGTCCATCTGACACAGTATCTAGGTTTACACACAGTTTCCAGACTCATGTATATATAACCAATATGCAGTGCCAACTTGTAATTGTAAGTGGCAGGAAAATAATATATATGTGTTCTGAGTTTGTCACACAACAGAAAAATGTGTAATTAACCACTCAGCCAAATTTGCATGATTAAGAAAACCGGCAAGTATATAATATTAGGTTTCAAAATTGTGGAAAAATAAGCAGTATTCTATGCTCTGAAATGCTGGGGGCGTGTCCGCTGAAGGCGCTAAAAGCACAGTCCAACTGAACAGCCTCTAAGTGAACAACACTCATACCAAACTCCTGTATAACAATACACAATTTAAAATAGGCCTTGTTAGTAGGTGTAAGGCAAGCAACGTGGATGATATTTTAACAATAAAGTAACATTAGGAGCCACTGGTTAAATCGGCACCTATTTTGTAGGTAAATGTGGACTTGTTTCAGTAAAAACTTAACTTAAATGACTAATTAACAAGTGATCCATCACAATCGTTATTATGTTAAATTGTCGTTTTTTTCGATGTAGTTTGCTACACTTAACGTTACTAAAAATAAGATAAAGGAGCAATTGCCTCTCACGTCTTGCTTTTTGGTGAAGTGCTGCCCACACAGTTGGTACTAAAGCCAAAGCCACGGGCGGCGGCCAGTGTCTGCCGCTGCTGGCACCACATCCATTGACTCTACCCGTCTTCCAAGCCGAACAGCCGGTGCTGAAGCCGAAGCCGCTGGCGGCTCCACCCATCAATGGATGCTTCAGCTGGTTTAAACTAACTCCTTGAGCACTAATGTTGACCGGAAATGGTCCCATTTATCAGTAACAGCAGATTATTAGAAGTGAATCCCAGTTGTCTCTGATTAAAGTTTGTAAAACTACCTGATGTAAAAATAGTAACTATGAGTACGTGTGCTCTAGTGTTTATATAGTGAGGGAAGGGTCATGCTAGTAACCCGTCTACATCATCGAGCCACCATTTCAGGCCCGTCCAAAAAATCCTGAGCACAGAAATGGTGAAAAACAGTTTAACGCTCTAACTCCACAATTCAGTACTACATAGTTCACAGTCTTTTCACATGTTTTCAGCAATTATTTTCTAACGTGTAAAATGTGTTTAAAAGAGATCTCAGATTTTCCTTTACACAGACTTTAAAATGCATTGTTTTGCAGCTTTGAGGTGCAATAAGTGCAATTACAGCTTTTACATCCTAAATTAACAGCAGCTGTATTTCCTCATTTTTTAATTTGGCGTAAATTTCAAATGTCAAAACTTGCTTTTCTAAGGAGAAGGCAAAATGGATGGAGTGATAATCCTGTCCTTGTTATTTTGAATCTATATTCATTCACCACATGCTCGGAAGACAACGTTGGAATAACTTTCCCATGTTAAGTCCCCCTCCATTCAAAATATGTTTTTCTTCTTCATACTTCAGTTGGATGATTGAGCTTCACTGTGCAGAATGATGTATGTGCCAAAAAGTACGGTGGCCCTGAAGTGACAAATAGGAAATCACAACAACTCACAAAACACAACATTTAACAAAAAACAACAACAAATCACAAAACACAACAACAAATAACAAAACACAACAGCAAATCACAAAGCACAACAACAAATAACAAAAAACAACAACAAATAACAAAAAACAACAACAAATCACAAAACACAACAGCAAATCACAAAGCACAACAACAAATAACAAAACACAACAGCAAATCACAAAACACAACAACAAATAACAAAACACAACAACAAATAACAAAAAACAACAGCAAATCACAAAACACAACAACAAATAACAAAACACAACAGCAAATGACAACAATTACCGATTTGTTGTCGTGTTTTCTCTTTTGTTAATTTGATTTGCAATTTGTTGTTGTGTTTTGTTATTTGTTGTTGTTTTTTGCCATTTGTTGTTGTGTTTTGTTATTTGTTGTTGTTTTTTGTCATTTGTTGTTGTGTTTTGTTATTTGTTGTTGTGTTTTGTTATTGTGACACAGAGCTAGTTTGGACAGAATCCTGGTCCAGTATCCAACTTGCACCTTCAGCGCACAAATACCAAGAATGGACTTTTTAGCAAAGTCGAAGACATCTTGTGTCCAGCAGTTCAACTTTTGAATTATATATAATATTGATAATTTCTGGAATTTTGAATGAGGGAGAGGAAGTAGACGTCTTTTTAAGGATTTTAACAGGATAATTGAACTTCTTTGAAAAAAATCCATATCAGACACAATATTATATGATATAATATTCATGGTAGAGCATTTTTCATACCTCTAAAAACACATCTAGAGGAGATCTCCTACCTTGAAACTCAATATTGTTTCCGCTTTGTGGGTGTGATCAGTGGTAGAAAGTACATTTACTCAAGGAGTATACTGTACTTAAAGTTACACTTTCCTTATTTTTAATAGTGCATTAGTTCATCTCTCGGTATTGACTGATTTCCCAAAGCCACTCAACCCCAGATCCTTTTGTTTCTGTTGAAAATGTAAATCTTCAGCAGAAATAACATGTAAACAACATGTTTAAAATATTTTATTTTTTTAAAAAGGGGGCTCAGTAATTTTCCTAAAACAGCCAGGCACTGTAGTTTTCAGCAAAGGTTACTCAAACAGTAATAGTAATCGTTCATTTATTGGGGACTATTTTCAGCCACTTGGTTCTCTAATGAATATTTACAGCTGCAGTGTACTGTATGCATGTATGAGGAACTGACTTACTGTTCATGTTCATGGTAATAAAGAACTGTAACTTTTTCTTTGTTTTTTACAGATACCATAACATGTCCCAAAGCTGAAATTGAAAAAGGATTTGGAATTGTAATAAGTGGAACACTGCATTATGCCTGCGAAGAAGGTTATAAGCTTGTCACTAAAGGCTGGTGGGGTGAAGCCAAATGTGACAAGCGCAAGTGGTCTACAATCCAAAAATGCATCGGTAAAGAATTTTGAATGCCTTACTGGTCTAGATATAACCTGCATGAAGCAAAGTTACCACAGCAGCTTGTTGATGTTTTAATTAGAAAATAAAATGAGATTTTGAGGTTTTAATCAGTAAAGTTTTCCTTGCTTAAGAAACACTACATAAACACAAAAAACAAACAAAAAAAATCAGTAAAACAATGTAGCATTGGTTCGCTGCCTGGTCACTGTATGCTTAAAGTGAACATATCATGCTTTTTGTGATTTTCTGTTATTTTTATACTGTTATGATGTTGGATCTCTATGTTAAACATGGTCAAAGGTCCAAATCAGGAGGTGAACATATGTGAAAAAGTCGAAAGCCAGTACAGTACATGAAAAAGAAGCAAAATCCTACTACTACTTGTTTGTTTACGTAGCCTCCAGAGCTGGTGGAAGTCTGCTGAGAGGCAACTTCTGGGAGCTAACCAATCAGAACAGAGCAGGGCTCATCAGAAGGGGGGCCATAAGATAAATGAGAATTTTTTTCAACTGTGAATCAGGCAAAGATGTTCACATAGAGCCCCAGAATAAAAATATAGACAATGTGCATCTTATGTACCTCTAAGCTATGCATTGATATTGCTGATGGATGAATTCTTCTCTTTAAATGTCTCTCAATATACTGTATTGTTTCTTTTAACATGTTTTCTTTATCTCACACAGTGTTACCTGGTTTGTTCCAGACTTGAACTCATTTTCAAAACAGAAATTTGGTTTACTTACTGCATGTTTGTTAGCTACAATATATGGATCTAATGTTTATTATCATATCCACTCTAGATGAAAACAGTTGTGGAAAAGTGCCTAATATTACTAATGGGAGAGTGATCTATGGAACTGATATGAATCGAGATTCCTTCCAGATTGAATGTAACAAAGGATATCTTGCTCGGATTAGTGAACTAACCTGTCAAAACGGCAAATGGCAATCTGGAGAAATACCATTCAAAAAGATCTGTGCACGTGAGTCATCTTCAGTCTTATTTTATCAGATATTATTGTTTATAAAAACGTATATGAGATGTATGTTAATACTTCTCATGTTTCATCTCTTGCAGCTATCTTCGAGCCCTGTGAGGCCCCACCTAGAGTAGAGAATGCAGTTATTAATGGTGCATATCAGAAGGAATACTCGTCTGGCTCTACAGTAACTTATCTGTGCCGCCAGAAGTATACAATGGAGGGAGAAGGCATGATTACATGCACAAATGGGCATTGGGATAAGGTGGACATTAATTGTACATGTACGTACTTTCAAAAGCATTGCACAAAACCTTTAACACAATTCCAGTTGGGTAGTATGTTGACTTATCAAGATGCCGAATGCTATTATGAATGTATGGAAGAAAAATGGAATTTTGGAAGTTTTCCAGTTTTGCATTCAGTGGCTCTCCCCTTTTAAACCAGATGTGGATGGGTTCAATTTATACTTTTGATTTGACCTGTGTAGACAAGGATACAAGTAACTTTCTGGCAATAAGAAACATGTTACATTTGCAAATATGTTATAAAAAAATCTGTATTTATTCCCAGCTGAGCTTTCAATACAACATCAAGAGCATTTAGCCTGAAATTGATGTATTTAGCTAATCACATTAAGTCATATAATAAGAATATTTCTGCTGTCCGAGCAATAATACCTTGAGAAAAAAACTCTTTAACATTTAGATTGTGATTGAAAAGCAAGTGGTAAAATAATACATTTAAAAACAACACTGCTAAAACTTAAATCCAGCAAATGACATTTCTAACTCAAAACAATCTAATTGGACATGTCAGGTAACAATGTATTTCTTACATTTTCTTAGTGCACTGTCACAAGCCCGAAGATGAGACGGATAATATGAGCGTCACCGAGGATAAAGAAAGATATGTGCATGATGATGTCATTGAGTATAGATGTATCTCACCTAGTGAAAAAGCTGGCAGGGCAACATGTGTCAACGGCGAATGGGATAAACCAGTAACATGTAAAGGTAAGAAGGTCAAATGGAAGCAGATTTAGAGCATAGGTGCCGATTTTTTGAAGTCTATCTGAACACAATTCTCACAAACCATATGTAGGTTGGGAGAGTTGTGGGTCCTCCTCATTATACTGACCACAAGGAGATCTCTTAGTAGTGTAACTACGCTGTAAAAGATGGGGCGCAAAATCCACAGTCCTCTTTCTGTTTAAAAATGTATTGTAAGGTTCAGCCAAAGCTAATTTGGTTTCAGCAGTCTAAGTAAGCTAAATCATGTTGGTATTTTAGTCTTGGTAGTCACATATAGGTTTATTGGCAGTGTTTTGTCCCAGAAATACCAGGAAGTATCCATCTGCCGCAGCTCAAGAAGGAAACACTTTCTGGGAAAACTCAAGGAGGGGATTTCTTACTAAAAAGACTAACTTTGGAAAATATGCACACACAATTTAGCTAACTCAGAATTCTGAAGCCTCATATTAGGGTTTCGTTAAACTTCAGAGTGCATTTTTGTACAAAACAAGAACTGTGGATTTTTTTCCCCCATTTCTTGCAGTTCAGTCAAGGCCTGTGACCGATAATGCTTTCAACATTCATATGGTATATGAGAACTGTATTTAAGATGGAAAAATCTGCACCAACACCTGGGCGATAAAAGATAATAACTAAAGGAAAATATAATACTTTATGTGAGTACTAATCATGGTGGAGTTTTCCTGACAGGCAATTTAAATCTATGTACAAATACCATAAGTGTACTCTGGTTATGAGTTTGCAGCTAAGATGAGATGATTCTATTCTCAGAAATATTTAATGAGCAAGTGATGACAGATGGAGATCTGTGCATTTGGCATAGAATTTAATATATAATAATATAGATAAAATGTATAAATGTATGTAACGTATCCAGTGTATTTTATTGAATGCCAAACTATTTTACATGTACATATTACCAACTTGGAAAAAAGTGAACATTACAGGAAAGTTCATTAGGACTATTTAAAACTGCTTGCTTGTGTAGTACAGAGAAATTATATGAGAAACAAGATATTATCATTGGCATATCATGAGAGATTAAAGATGAAAAGTGCACCAGGAGTTGAGAACTAAAAACTATACTGAGTGTTGGCAGTCATATTTTGCTTCTATAGCTACAGTGGGTTCAAAAATTATAGAAAATGTAACTATCTTTACTGCACCTTATGAAAATTTCGTGAGAAAAAGAAAATTGATGAACATTTTCTCTTAATGAAAAATAGCCTGTGTAGCTATTAATCAGACTGAAAGAGGGAAATACAGGTTGAAAAATATACTTTTTGGACGGCACAATACCATGAGTAACAAAAAACAAAAAAATAAAACATGCTTGGTTAATATCCTAAACAGAGTCGTACAAGACAAAGGTTTCATATTTGCAAGGTCACTGTAAATGCAACTATCTTTGTTTTATCATACAGAGGTAAAGACTTAGACATAGATTTACATCAGATTTGGGTTCATGAGACCCAAAAAGTTGGATCATAAGTCATATATGCTGCTGTTTATATAAACCTGGTGATAAAACTGTTTTTCTTCCTTAAAACAGACACATGCACAGTCACAGATGTACTTGGCAAAGCAAAGCTTCACAAATATGTAGAAGGTGCACAACTAAGGGAAGGAGAAAAGTTAAGGTTTTATTGCAACCTGCGTGGACACATTCTTCAAGGGAAGGAAGAGGTCGAATGTTTAGCAGACGGACAATGGAGTGGTCCCTTCCCAACATGTGGAGGTAAATAAATCCTTCTCGTATCCCTTTGTTCCTTATCTGAGGAAATGATGGTTAAAGGTGGTCCATGACCTAGCTTTCAGATGTTTCCCTCAGAGGGCTTGTGTTCACTCTATTTACCTTGCCTTTTAAAGGAAAACTGCAAAGGAAGAGGGGCAATTTCTTTATATTGTGAAGCAATTCATGCTGAAACTGCTATTTCAGGATGAGGTGGACTGTTAAGCCACATCAAATTTAACCCAGCTTTTTATTTGTGAGAAACATGTCAATTTCATGCATATTATCTTTTGTGCTGCTATTTTCTTCTTCCTGAAATATAGCAGTTATTCTTAGTGTTTCATGTTTTATATAAATAATTTAGACCCCATTTTACCGGGTATTAACATGTAATCTGGATATTTTACATGAATAGGGAAAAATGCAGGTCATTACAGATAAAATGCAACATATGACTGAATCAGCCAGGCCACATCTCAGCCAGATTTAAATGCAATTTATAACTCTGTCTCTTCCTGCTTTCTCAAGCTGCCCAGCTAAGAAAGATATAGCCGAATCCTTCCTCTGCAAAGGAAAAATAAGCAGAGCCCGTACAGCAGTATCACTCTGGGAGACTCTCAAGGGACCGCTATGACATAAGTACAAGGCGAGGGTCACATGAACAACGCGGCTAGCCAAAGTAGTGCTAGTGCTAGCAAGCCTCTCCATCAGCACTGATTTCCTTTTACAGTATAGACAAATCTGCTAGCTGATTTATGTGTTGCACTCTAAAGCAATACTGCCATTACTGCGGTGGCAGAATTTAACTGGATGCATTTACACTGACAGCAAAAGCACAGATATTTGGCTTGTTCACAGTCAGCAGTCGTCCCCTCCAGCAGATGAAGATATACATCAATGTGGAAGGTTTTCACTCTCAACACACTAGTGTGAAATTGGTTATGACACAGAATTTTGGAAAAGAGTAACAATAATGCATCAACTCTGTCTGACCTCCATGGCATGGATGTGAAATGTCCGTAAACCCAGCAGGGCTTATTTGTTAGCTGATTATAAATCATCAAACCTACAGTCCAGAGTAGCAAGCTAGTAAGAGATTTGTGGGGTGATGGCTGACCATCTGCTCTGTGTAGGAAAACCACTCGGTCACTGGACAGTCTGTAGTTTGTATGTCATTCATAATGCACGTGGATCTTAAGGATTCAACCAAGTTAAATTGATTTCATGGAACAAAGACTCGTGGATTTTCCTTTTATTTTTCTTTAGCCTGAAGGCAAAGCTTTCAATTTACTAGTCCATCTACATTCCAACTCTCACCTATGTTCATAAGCTTTGGGTAGTGACTGAAAGAATAAGAATGTCTCCATTTAGGGGTGGCCTGGGCACATTCAGCTGGTAGGAGACTCCAGGGCAGACCCAGAATATGCTGGAGGGATTTTGTATCTCATATAGTTTGGGAATATTTTAGGGTCCCTCAGGAGAAGCCGGAGGACGTTGCTGGGGAGAAAGAAGTCTTGGTTACCTTGCTCATTCTACTGACCTGGACCCAAATAAGCAGTGGAGAATGCATGGTTGTTTTTTGTTTGTTTGTTTGTTTACATCTAGCCATCTGTTAAATCTGGAGTAAAATCAGGTGAAAAGTTTAAATTATGTAGAATGTAACCTTAATTTTAATGGCATTGGATTACCATATTTTGAACACATGACAGGTTATATATCTGGGTAAAAATGCTTAAAAAAGTGAAAGTTGTGGCCTCTCTGGGTACGTTATGTTTTCATTCTGTTATATATGCCAATGTATGGTTTAAATGACAATACATTTGAACTTGAATGGTGTTAGCCTAGTCAGCAAGGTTGCTGAAAATCATTCTATGAATCTATACACCTATCTCCATTCTGCCACGAGATCTTTGCCTTGCATGTCATGCTGGCCCACCTGGTGTATCCTGCATTGCGTGCCTTGACTTGCGACATGCCGTGTACTGTATATTGACAAGTCTGAAAGGTTCCGTCTACCTAATTGGTATATTGAGATCCAAGATGCAAAGGCCTGTCATCAGATGTCATTATCTTGATAATGTAGCCAGATTAAAAGCATGTTAATATCAGGATGTAAATGTAGTCATATGAATAACAATAGATATACATATAGACATAAAGACCATGAGAAAAATAATTACACAGCTTTTCTGGAAACTATTAATTTATATTTATTTTTGTCATAATGTCATAATAATGTCTAAACTTCTACTTTCTCTGTTATCACCCACATTCTTTTAGTTCCTGCGGGCTGTGGAATACCACCTCGCCTTGTAAATGGAAGCACCAAGACCACCACTAAACATCACTATGAGCATGATGAAAAAGTTGAATACAAGTGTAAGAACCGCTACGTCATGGAGGGCAAGCCTTTCAAAACCTGCAACAATGGTGAATGGGCTGGAGAGATGAGATGCCACCGTAAGTCATAATTCCCTTCATATTTTTAATCTTGCATTTTGGGTAATTATTTTACATAGATAAAAACATTAATTGAAACTTCTGAAATGTATAAGTTGCTCTGCCAAAATATGCTGATAACATAATCAAATCTAATTGGCAAGCCAGGATGATATGGTGCACAGGATATAATTTTACATCAAGTTTGTTTTCAATATATATTTTATTTTGGTTAATTTGTGCATCATGTTTAACCGCCAAATTCATTCAGATAATACAAAAGATTAAATGAGTGTTTTTGACAGGTCAGAAACACTGTTAAATTTCATATGTACCTGAGAGAAAGTACCAGAAAACTGGTGAATGCTGCAAATTATGCTGATAATATCACAACTCTGCTGTACAAAGCCCAAATACAGTAACTACATATTTGGTGAAAATTAAGTTGAGACAGGAATCTGACTTTTTGGAATCTGTTATTACAATATAAAGATTATGTTGAAGAAATGTTTAATTTCTGTAAGTCAACATGTTAAATTGTTACAGAGATAGACCGATAGACAGCTGAAACAAAAGCGATACATCAAGTGAAAGCTAGCTGGTGAGATAGACACTTTCGATTGCAGATAGTTTAAAGTAGTGCAGTATCTGCATTTTTCTAGGTTTTAGGTTCTTCTTAATTCAAATATAATTACATTTAAATTGTGTATGGATTTTTTAACCGTTCAAATGGACAAGAAAGATGAAAGAACACATTTTGTTTGTACATAGATAGTTTCCACTGCAGATAGTTTAAAGTAGTGCAGTATCTACATTTTGGGGGGTTTTAGGTTCTTAACCAACCTAAACAGACATAAAATAAAGGCAATATAACCTTCCTATCGGTTTTGTGGTTTGCTGGCCTGCAATGTGTGCTCTCTATACAGAATATTGTAATTTAATATGATACTGATGAAATTCTGGTGAAATTCATGTGATTTGATATCTTTTAAATCACATATAATTACATTTAAATTGTGTATTGATTTTTATTGATAACCATTCAAATGGACAAGAAAGATGATTATACTGATTACATACTAAACATGTATTTTTACCCAACATTGGCAACAATCATATATGGAGTATGCTGTACATTCAGTCATCACATGAATGTTATTTATCTGTTATTTTTTACAGAACCCTGCACCTTGGATAGAGAAGTCATGAGCACACATAATGTTAACCTATTAAATATTTATTTTATTCAATATAAATTAATAATACATTAAATATCTGTTAATCAATTTTGATTTAACGGCATAAACCTTGTAGAATACTGATTTCCTAAAATAAATTCAGTTTCATTTCCCTTGTCAGAGCTTTTTTTTCTCATCTTTCTCAACTATTTCCATAAAACAGGAGCAAACAGCTGATGTGCCAGTTGGTTTAGTTCTCCTTTTCCTTTAGCTTGTTCTTGATCTGTGATCTGATCACAGTGTCAAGATAAAGAGAGTGCTTATTAATACCAGATGTAAATACAAAGACTAAATCATATCTTGTTATCAGAATAACATGCCCAGATAAACAGCACATGTTAATACTGACTGTACATATAGTCATTAAAAGTCACAATGGAAACATATAGATATACAGGGTTCTATAAGAAAGACTTACAAGAGCTTTTCTGAAAATTACTTATTTGTATTTATCTTTTTAGTTGTTTCCATTTACATTCACTTTTAAGGCCACAAAACATGTGACTGAAAAATATTGTGTAACTGCAAATCACAGTCAAACATCTGTCACTCTAGAAAAATGTCATATTTTCACCTCAATAATGTCTAAATATTTACTTTCTCTGTTATCACCCACATTCTTTTAGTTGCTGCAGGCTGTAAAAGACCACCTGTCCTTGCAAATGGAGACACCACGACCAGTGCTAAACCTCGATATGAGCATAATGAAAGAGTTGATTACACATGTCAGCAATACTACATCATGGAGGGCGAGCCTTACCAAACCTGCAACAATGGTGAATGGACTGGAGAGATAAAATGCCTCAGTAAGTCATATTCATATTTTAATCTTGCATTTTGCGTAATTATTTTACATAGATAAAAACATTAATTGAAACTACTGAAATGTATAAGTTCCTGGGCCAAAATATGCTGATAACATCATCAAATCTAATTGGCAAGCCACGATGATATGGTGCACAGGATATAATTTTGCATCAAGTTTGTTTTTATTATATGTTTTATTTTGCTTAATTTGTGCATCATGTTTAAACTCCATTCAGATAATACAAAAGATTAAATGAGTGTTTTTGATAGGTCAGAACCACTCTTAAATTTCATATGTACCTGAGAGAAAGTATTCTGCTGTACAAAGCCAAAATACAGTAACTACATGAAGAAATGTATTATTTCTGTAAGTCAACATGTTAAATTGTTACAGAGATAGACCAATAGACAGCTGAAACAACAAAAGATATAGCCATGAACGCTAGCTGGTGAGATAGATACTTTCCATTGTAGATCATTTAAAGTAGTGCAGTATCTTCATCAATCTAAAAAGGTATAAAATAAGGCAATATAACCTTCCTATCTGTTTCATGGTTTTCTGGCATGCAATGTGTGCTCTATATACAGAGTATTGTAATTTAATATGATACTGATTACACACTAAATATGTATTTTACCCAACACTGACAATAATCATATATGGAGTATGCTGTACATTCAGTCATCACATGAATGTAATGTTATTTATCTGTTATCTTTTACAGAACCCTGCACTGTGGATAGAGAACTCCTGATAGCACATAATCTTGCATTCAGACATAAAGGTGCAGATAAATTGTATTCAGCCCATGATGATGTAATAGCGTTCCGGTGTGTCACAGGAACAAGACATGACGGCAGAGTGAAAATGCGTCAGAAGTGTTATGATGGTGTGATGGACCTGCCAACTTGCCATTAAGAGTTTTAGTCAGCTGGAAGTGTTAAACATGAGCTGTCTGGACAAACATGTAAAAGATAATCAGAGTTAATTTTTTAATGACAAAATTAACAGTTGACAGTTGTGCACTGGTCCACTGTCTATACTTCAGTTTTCAATATTAATAAAACATATACAGTTTGTTCACTTTGTTTTTTCTGCCTTCACAATCAGACGCATGTATATGTTTTATGCGAGTAAACATTTGTGATAACTGAAAACTTACCTCTTTAGACAGATGTGGTCTAGACAGAAAATTTACTCTATAAAGATATTTTGTGATTGTATTTTTAAAAGGTAAAACATTTCTACCTTTGTTTTTAAGTGAGAAAGAGGAGCTCTACTTGGCCATGACCAATGAAATGGAGAAATGTGGAATGTGTTTTCACAAATAGAAAAAAGGTTTCACAAATCTGAAACTGTGCACTCATATCATGTGCAAGCAACTGGTTTTTATGTGCGCAGGTTTCCAAACTAATTCAAACACCAAGCTTTTCAACCTCCCTAGCCTGTGTGTCGCTCTCAGCCCCAAGACCATTTGTTCTCTCTGAAGATGTAAATCTTTAAGTATATTGTGCACTGTAGTTTTTAGCAGACATTACTTAAACCAGAGTACATTTTTAAGCCTCGGATTTGGTGCACTAGTGCCTTACAGAACCTGCTTCTATGGTGAATGGGTTGAGATATAAAATGCCTCAGTAAGTTACATTTCCCTTCATATTTATTATTGATATGGCATAAAATTGTTTCCAGTCTTTGATTACCACAGTTTTCGTAATGATTTAGGGCATCATTACATAAAGATGGTTGACAAAGCACACATGTCATAAAATTTTGCATACAGTAAAAGTTCATTAAATGGGCTGTTGTAACGTTAGCTACAGGTCTGGACTGGTATTGTCTTTGCCCCCAAGTTTCAGCCAATATTAATTTACATTTTGGCTAATTTACACTATTAAATGTATGCTGAATTATCTGTTAGCAGTTCCTGTTTGCATTGCACCCATGTTGTGTGTATGTATATATGTAGCTGCTTCCTATGAGGACTTAATGTTACTGTGTTTCTTCCCAGCATGAATAATAGAAGTCATTTGACAGCTAGCTTATACTTTTGTGAATGCAGTTTCCGTTTTACTATAGCAACTAATTCATTTTTAAAACAACTTGATTGGTATCTTTTCGTGATTTGTAATCACCATTATTGAACTTTTTCCACAGTTTCACATTTGCCTCCAGTAATTTATTTGAAGAGTGTGTTTAACTCAGAGTTCTGCATCTACATGCATAGCGATGGCAGAAAAAAGTCACACTGAATAATAACAATCAAGTGTTTAAGTCTGAAACATGTATTGATATTCATGCTTTGGCTTTGTCCAGCTGAATATTCATGTCTATTACAGACTATCTCATTTCTTCATGGTTAAAATGGCGTCAGGAAGCATGAGTTCACTTACAGAGGAGCACAGAGAATATTTGATTCCCCACCTCCTCCTGTGATCCTCTCTGAATGGAACGTTAATCTTTTTTAAATCATAACATGATATTTGACAGCAGAGCTTCTACTTTCTAACATTCACAGTATAAAGTCATACAGTTGTACTTTATTTTTTTTATTTTTTTTATTTGTGTTTTCATCAGGTATTTGTGATCAATTGAGGTGTAATTTAGTAGTTTCCAATCAGCCTAACTTGCATGTCTTTGTGTTGTGGGAGAAAACCCACGCAGACACGAGGAGAACATGCAAACTCCACACAGAAACAAGCAGAAACAAGCAGGTGGAGGTGTTTCTGTGAGGCTGCAGTGCTGATCACTGAGCCCGCGTGCCGCCCTGAAAAGAGGGAAGGAAGGAGGTTAGGAAAGGTGGAGGGGGGAGTGGAGAGAGGGTGGAGGTGAGGAGAGAGGTCGGCGGAGACGGAAGAAAGGTAGAGCGGGGAGAGGAGAGAGGTTGGGGGTAAGGGAAGACGAGGAAAGGAGGAAGGATGGGGGTGAGAAAGATGGAGGAGAGGAGGAAGGATGGAGAGAGGGAGGGCGGGTGGAGAGAAGGGGTTCTGCTTGTTGTTCGGCCTGCACTGAACAAGCAGCTTCCTCCACCTCTCTGTCGCTGGCGCTCTTCTTCTTGCGCATCCAGCTCCAAAATCCTGTTTTCTTCTCCTTGTTTTCTTTTTGTTTCTGTGCCATCTTCTCTTCTTTTTCTTTCTTCTTCTTTTCCATTTTCTCCTCTTCTTCTTTCTTCTTTTCCATCTTCTCTTCTTTAGCTCTCTGTTTCTTTAGCTCCTTCTCCCGTTTTTGTCTTTCTTTCTTTTGTTTCTTCTCCTCATTTTGTTGTTGTTTCTCTTCTTTCTTCTCCTCATTTTCTTGTGTCTTCTCTGGCTTCCCCTCATTTTCTTGTTGTTTCGCCTCTTGCGTCCCCTCGTTCTCCTGTTCTGTCTTTTCCATCTTCTGGCTGTGCACTGTGTCCTCTCTCAGCTGGGCAGAAGCTAACAGTATGACTTTTTCTGCCTCATATCTGGCTGTGACCTTGATACACTCCTCTTTCCAGAAGCGCTCAATGATGTCGGCCTGTATGCTCTTGATTTGGACATTTTCTCTGAGGGAGGAGATGAGTGCATCTCTCTCAGAGATGTCATCTCTACTCTTCTGGAGCACCTCAGTGAGTTCCCTCTCCTTGGACTCCAAACGTTCCTCCAGCTCTCTTATGGTGGCGTTACTGGCGCTTAACCTCTGGTCATAAAGCAACCAGTTGCCCAGCATAGGCTCCACAGTTTGGGACCAGTCGTTCCATTCAGCAATCCGCCTGTGAGCACTGTTGAGGCGACTTTGTAGATGTCCGCAGTCGCGGCAGGGAGGCCTTCCTGCCGGTGGTCTCTGCCGGATCTGATATCTGCCTGACAGCAGATATCAGATTAAAAAATAAAATATATCAAATTAAAAAATAAAAGATGGATTGAAAAAGACTGAAATCTTTGGAGCAAAGTTATATTGATGTTGACATTGTTTATATTACTCACTAATGATCACTAAACCAGCTGATTTCTGCTTTGGTCTGGAAGCTGATTTATCAAACACCTTTAACTTGCTTTGTGACACAGATACAAATAATCTGTAAATTGATTTTTTTTTCCATTTTTATCCCATTCTAGACGCACATTTTATCACATTTTCTCAATCTTTGTTATCTGTTGGTTATTATAGCTCATTATCAGCTGTTACAAGTACTGCAGTTTACTCCCACAGTGATAAGACACAGAAGGGAAGTGATAAAAGTAAATTATAAGAACCAAAAATGAGATTCAAAAGACCAATTTGTGCAGATGAGATTAAGGAACTGTTGGAACAATAACATGAAAAAATGCTAACGTTAACATATAGTATTGGCCTAATTGGGAACCAGTGTGGACAGAAAAAAATTAAACCATCAGGAGAGAAAGATCCCATAAAACAGTGATTCTCAACTGGTGGGTCACAACCCAAAAGTAAGTCACGGACAGCAGATCAAAAATAAATAAACAATATTTAATGCACATCTGATATTGGTCTTGTCTTTTATTTTGAAAATAAATTATTTTGACAGGCATGCGTCAGAGACGCGCAGCAGTCTCGCGCCGTAACCATGGTAACCATCATTTGATTGACGTTCACTTTAAGTTTGTGTTGATGTTCGGAGGCAAGATGGCGAAGCGAAGATATGACTCGGAGTATTTAAAATGTGGATTTTAGTACATTGAGGATAAAAGGGGACAGTGTGTGATATGTAGTGAAGTGCTTGCAACTGAGAGTATGAAACAGGGCTGTGCAATTAATCAAATTTTATTTTCAATTACAATTTTGGCTTCCAACGATTATGAAAACAAGATAATCAAGATAAAATGATTATTGTTTACTATTGTCATTTCGTAATGATGCTCTCGTTTTGCAAATCTAGCACACCCCTTTCCTTTACAGCGGTGTGCTTTCCTTCCTCCTTAAACGCCTCCGACAGGCGGCCGGCTAACCTGCCTTCACAGCTGAAATTTATATATATATATATATATATATATATATATATATATATATATATCTGTATGTATTTTGCATGTACAGGTTTAAGGTACAGGTTTAAGGTGTGAGTTTTATGGCTTGTGGAAAGAAGCTATTGCACATTCTGGCTGTTTTAGCTTTGATGGAGCGATATAAGCATATAAGTGAAAATATCTAATTTTGTGGCCTTATTTATTTTGTGCAGTTTTGATATTTATTTTAGTGTACATGCAGTTGTCATGGTCCTCCTCAGTTTCTTGATAATGTGCTCTGAAATGCACTTTGTACATGTAAATACTTGTACAAAAAATAATTTATGTTAAAAAAACAATTTTTTTATTTTTTATTTATTATTTTTACTTAACAGAATATCTTTCTGATTACATTCATGATGAGGTATTCAACATTCAAGCTTTAGATATGTTGTCTGTGCTTGGCAGTCATTTCTGACATGAATGAAATACTATTTGTCCATTATCTTTTACAGAACCCGTAATTGTGGGTGAAGATGTCCTGAACAAACATAATATTGCATTCAAATTTACAAATGTTGATAAGCTGAATATAGCTCATCATGATGAAATCGAGTTCAGGTGTACCAGAGGAAGAAGACACATCGACACATTGAGCATTCATCAGAGGTGTATTGATGGTGTGGTTCTCCTGCCTGCTCGCCATTAAAGAGCTCAGTTAACTAGAACTGACAGCCATGAGATGGCTGGATAAACATGTAAATGATTAACAAGAGTAAATAGTTAGACCAGTATTTTATTATTTGTATAATAATTTGATTTGAATTACAATTAGAAACACTTAAATCAGAGGAACAATAATATGGGAACAAACAATCATTTAGAGGATCATTAGATAGAGAAGACGTACAAGCCCAAACAAATAAAAGGAAGGTGGAAAATTGAGCATATTCAGTATTGCAGGTACTTAATATATATAATCTGCCCATACTGGTAATATGTCTATGGTAATATTATCTCTTGTAGAACCCTGCACTGGGAGTAGTGTTACCATGAGGAAAAATAATATTGCATTCAAATTTAGTTTTGTCAAAAAGCCTATATTTAGCCCATAGAGCTCAGATTTACAAAAGGAGGTTCCATTGATCGATGGTGTAATGACCCTGCTCTGTTGCCAGTTAAGTTTACTGGAAGTGATGGACATGAGCTGGCTGGACAAACGTGAATGATTAACCAAACTTAAGAGTTAAGACAAGTACATTTTAATGAAACATTATAATATAATATAATATAATATAATATATAATATATTGCATCACTCAGTCTGTTTTCTGCTTCCTGTCATTGATCATAATATAGGCTAGAGTATATATTTCCCCTTGCTTGCCATGCTTTAAGCACTTACGGTAGATAGACTGTCTTTTACTTGGCATTTATTAGTCACTCATGCTTTGTAATTAAATCTCTGTTTGAGTGTTAAAGTTAAAGTCCCCCTCCCCATTCAAAAATATTTATGCTTATTGTCTTACAACTTTCAGACAGCGGACACCATATGACACATGTTCGACCCATTCATGAGACACTCACTGTAAGCAGAGAAAGCATGTCGTGCAGTTCAAAGAAAAAAAACCTCTTAATTAACTTGTAATGCAGCCACTCAGTTCAGCCTCTGTGTTACATCCCACAATTTTTCTTTAGTAAGTTTATCTGACAGTGTACCAACAGCTCATACAGACAGTGAAGAGCAGAGATATGAAAGGCCCTCACTCTCGAGTTCTGCTCTGTTGTGGAGGGCTCTGGATGATGATTGGCTGATTCAAAATCTGAAGGAACCAATGAGTTGTATGATTGAAAGGCGCAGCTGGGAAGCAATTAGCTGATGGCACCTGAAGAGAAAACACAGGAGTGTATGCTTCCTCCCGTCCTCACCCCCTCTGTCCTCTGGCTGTGACCAAGAAATTGTTTTCCCTCCACCATCATTGAGGATGTTCCAATCCCTTAAATGCACCTCAGAGGAGAGACAAGAGAGGAGCGAGGAGGCTCATGGGGGAGATTAGAGCAAGGAACCACAGATGTATCCTCTGCAAAAGTTTTTGCACTACTTTTTCTCGTTCTTTACTCAAAATGTTATCAAATACATCTGTACATGTTCGAGCCAAAATCCGATCCGGAATATGAGAGTGGCCAATGCAAACAAGACATGGAAAAACCTGAGCAACAAAGGCTACAGAATGGATGGCTATTAATGAGCATGTGCGACGAGCTGATGTCAAGGTAGAAAAAAAAACATCCCAGACGAAGCGTTCAGAGCACGTTGAAGCCCTGGCTTTTGACTTGTAGGGAGCATTTCCACATGTTAACCTCAAATTTTGGAACTTAGACCATGTTTAACATAGATATCCAACAACATAACAGTGTATAAATAATAGAAAACCAGAAAAAGCATAATGTCTCCTTAAAGGTTAGGGAAAGATAATGGTATTGAAGCACATTACATGACATAAACATGTTAACATTTCACAGGAACCTCAATCTTTCACTAAACCTTAAACAAAGTGCTTTTGTTTCCTAAACCTAACCACACACGGGAATCAGGATGCAAACCTCGGTCTCAGGTATACATCTGCTATTCACCCCGACCGCCTCCCTACAACTTCACTGCAGTAGCACATAAATGTAGCGCTTCATTCATTTGAAAAAAAGTTGCCTGTGAACTTTATCCAGGCAACGATTACATTTGCAATCTTAATCTCAATCAGTACAATTTTAATTGGGAAAACAATTTGGTAGTATGTAGAAATCATTGATAGGGGACAGGGTTGCAATGGCATTTGGTGTGGACCAGTTGAACTTTTGTGTGGCTTGTAACTGTAAAAACAGTTGCAATGTTAGCAACACTGACACTATGTGGCATGGAAAGACAATTCAAGTGAAAAGTGAGGACTTTGTTGCTGTTGTTCCTCCGGTTGTTCACATTATCCCCTTGCAAATTTCTGGCTCAAAAATGTACAGATGTATTTGAGAAGTTTCCATTTCAATTGAAGAACAAGGAGAGAAAGAAATGAAATCCTGCCACTGCTGTTTGTTTACGTTGCCTTCAGAACCGCTGGATGTCTGCTGAGAGGCAGCTGGCCAATCAGAACAGCCTGTTTCAGAGGCTGAACCGAGGGGCTGGATAAAGGACCAGTTTATGATAAATTTTTCTTTTAAAACTGTAAATCATGCAGATATTCCAGTAGAGCTCCAGAATATAAATAAAGACCTGTAAATGTACATGACGTGTCCTGTTTAAATTCCATTTTTAATGGCGGTGTTAATCTCTTGCCTATAGCAAGAATCAGAGCAAAGACTTAGACGAGTTATGTAGTGCAGTTATGTTCTTACTCTTCTCCTGTTTTCTGTGGCAATTTTAATGAAACATACATGTTCTTTCTCGTCTGTTTGGTGCCTCTTCCTATGTACCGTATTACAAGAGTAAATGTCAACATATTTCCTTGTAAAGAATAAAGCTAAATAGATCAGACTGTGTTATGTTGTTTTTTTTGTTGTAGTTGTTTTTGTCCCTCATGACCTGCAGGAAAATCCATATTTAAATGCTGAAATTAATTAAATAGTTCAACCAATATCGCAAAATACTATGTTTATTTGGCTTTATCTCACTCACTTTGTTAAACTGTGACCTAAATACTGCATAGTTTTATATGAGTAGTCTGTCTTGTGAAATATGAGTTGTACCATTCCATTATTTCATAATGCAATTCAAACAACACACACTTGTGTGTGTATGTGGTGAGGGAGGGTTTTGGGAGAGGTGCCCATGTTACAGAGACTGTTATCAATGTGTATTTGTGCATTTCACTGTCCGGAAAGACTTTGATCTGTATAAGTCTGAGGGGACAAACATTAACTCAGCCACAGATACTCTTGTCAGAGAATAATTCCTAAATACAGCAATTCCTGACCCTCACAATGAGATTCTTTCACCTTCTTTGGCTTTTTATCCTGTGGCTGAACATGGATAAATCTTTACAACAGAATGGTAAGAACGTAAGATTTCTGGTCCATTTTCTCTGTAGTTGTACTGCAGTTAAAAAAAACAACATCCATGTGGCTGATCTTGCAACATATTCAACTTAATTTGTCATTTTATCAAATATTAGGACCTTAACTCTTATTTTTCTTAAAACCTCAAAGTGACAAAATCTGACAAAGATGAGAAAAAAATCTGATGTAAACTTTTTTAAGCCTTTTCTGTAATCAAATGTCATGTATCCACATTAACACTGGGGGAGTGATAGGTCTTATTCAGACACCTGCTTGAGCAAAAAGTTTAATTTTCTCTTGAATTTTGAAGGAATCTTCAAATGACCAGTATGAACAGGAAGACTGATTACAGCAAAACCTGTACACCCTATTTAGTGCCAGAGACAGATAATGATTCCTTTCTGTATTTATAAACCCATGATGATGATGATGATGGTTAATCTGATCCTGATCAATTGATACACACATTTTTTTCTCTTATTCTAGAGGTTACATGCCCCAATCAAAAACACCAAGATGTGTATGACTGGAATGTCGATTGGTGGCAGAGAATAACATTGGGTGACACTGCAAGCTATTGGTGTAAGTTAGGGTACAAGAAAACAGATGGCGCTGATAAGCTCACATGCACCAGAGATGGGTGGAGTCCAGATCCACCATGTCAAGGTATTGTGAATATTTATGCAAGTGGGGAAGGAGCTTTGAAACATCAGGAGGAGAAAATGGAGTAAATAGGTGTAATTTTCTAGTTTATCAACTAATTTTATACAATGTTTTTACCCCTAAATCTAAAATTAGGACAAAATCTGCATCACTCTGAGGATTTTGGTCCAGTAAAGATTGATCTTTTTTACTCTAATGACCCTTTTTACTCTAATTTGTCCTAGAAACCAAGAGCCGCTAAACTCAGGAACTAAAGCAGGAATTAAAACTCACTTTTTGTGAATTCCTGTTTCTGTTTCTGCAGTATGTCAGGCTTTGGTTACATACACAATACTAGGATGAGTTCATTGTTGGTTTGGCTCTGCATATGAGATTAGAAAATCGCCAGCCTTATCCTTTAAAAGCAGTTGTTAATACAGCCGAACACAGGGAGCCAGCAGTATGGATATCATGACTAAAGATAAAAAAATTCTTGTTATTTTTGTTTATGTTGAAACACAGTAGTAGTGTACTAGACTTTTCAACTACAATAAAAAAGAGTGAGATAAAGAGATGAACAATAGAGCAAAGGAGTGAATGAGAGAAATTAAATTCAACTTGTTTAGAAATTTATTTCAATGTACTGTACATACTAAAGCTGAAAAACAACCATAAAGTAGTCGGCAGATCACTATCACTCTGTGGTCTTTTCCTATAAGTTCATACAGCCACCAACAGTTATCTCTGCATTTATATATGTCACATTTATATGTGTACAAACAGCTGTGAAGTAAATGTAGCCTCATTACATACAGTATATCCTTTATTTAACCAAGTAAAAGTCTCACTGAGATTAAAATCTCTTTTAATCTCAGTGAGACTTTATGTCATATAGAAGCACTTTGTCACATTGCTATCATTAATAACACTCAGTATGTGCAGCACTGAATAATTGCATCTTGTTTTTGTGTTTCTTTTCTTTTTTCAGAAATAAAATGTGACAGAATGGTTTTCCCAAATGCAGACATTAGCAACAATTACAAGCAGGAATACAGAAAAAATGAAGAGGCCCATTATGTCTGCAGGGGTGGTCAATCACGTTTTACTCTTACCTGTACAGCAAATGGTTGGGTGGGGCAACCCACTTGTGAAGGTGAGGAAGTACAGAACACAATACAGTTTAAATGACAAAGTGTTTTCAAACTATTTTTCTATCAATTTATTACTGTTTTTACATGCATGTATTTACCATCTTGGCTGAACTTGTCAAACTTATTAACTTGCAGTCAATGCCAAACATAGAAAACAACTCCAGTGACTTTTAAATCATTAAGCTGGAAAACAGGGAAGCTCCTGTCTGATAGATAAAAGTAAGCACAAAAAGAGTGAAACTCCAAACTACTGCTAATCATCTGTCATTGACAACTGCTTTCAGGCTGTATAGAAGCTTTCCCCCTCAGTTGATGAAATCCCTCCTGCAGTCTAAAGACAGCACAAAAAATACATGTTCAATCTGCTACTTGTAATGTGAAAAACAATCTGTCAAAGCTCAAAGCCATGAAACATGGTACTCTTTTGCTGGTACTTTGGTTAGCTCATGGATATAACAGAACAATTATGAATTAAACAATAATCCTCTCTATGTCCATCTGACACAGCCATCTTGTAATTGTAAGTGGCAGGAAAATAATATATATGTGTTCTGAGTTTGTCACACAACAGAAAAATGTGTAATTAACCACTCAGCCAAATTTGCATGATTAAGAAAACCGGCAAGTGTATAAAATTAGGTTTCAAAATTGTGGAAAAATAAGCAGTATTCTATGCTCTGAAACGCTGGGGGCGAGTCCGCTGAAGGCGCTAAAAGCACAGTCCAACTGAACAGCCTCTGAGTGAACAAAGATAGAAAGGATAGGATAGATAGGAGTAATTTCCTAGTTATGTATTTATGGACAAGTGGACCAAAAACCATGCCATTATTTTTGATTGTGGGGGACTGCGGATGCAAATTAGCTTTGAGCTAACTCCGGTGCAGTGCATCTTTAACATTTAAAAACTGCACACTATCCCAATCAGTAAATCAAATCAAATAACAGAGTCACTGGATCCCCTCACTGTAGGGGTCAAGCATTCAGATCTGTACTGGCTTTTCCTTTAATTTGTCAACCGTCTGTATGTATACAGTGCATTCAAAAAGTATTCAGACTCCTTCACTTTTTTCACATTTTGTTATGTTGCAACCTTATGCTAAAATCGTTTAGCGTAAGGTTGCGCTGACAGGCTCACATGCACCAGAGATGGGTGGAGTCCAGATCCACCTTGTCAAGGTATTGTGAATATTTATGCAAGTGGGGAAGGAGCTTTGAAACATCAGGAGGAGAAAATGGAGTAAATAGGAGTCATTTTCTAGTTTATCAACTAATTTTATACAATGTTTTTACCCCTAAGTCTAAAATTAAGACAAAATCTGCATCACTCTGAGGATTTTGGTCCAGTAAGGATTGATCTTTTTTACTCTAATGACCCTTATCCACTAATTTGTCCTAGAAACCAAGAGCCGCTAAACTCAGGAACTAATTCAGGAATTAAAACTCACTTTTTGTGAATTCCTGTTTCTGTTTCTGCAGTATGTCAGGCTTTGGTTACATACACAATACTAGGATGAGTTCATTGTTGGTTTGGCTCTGCATATGAGATTAGAAAATCGCCAGCCTTATCCTTTAAAAGCAGTTGTTAATACAGCCGAACACAGGGAGCCAGCAGTATGGATATCATGACTAAAGATAAAAAAATTCTTGTTATTTTTGTTTATGTTGAAACACAGTAGTAGTGTACTAGACTTTTCAACTACAATAAAAAGAGTGAGATAAAGAGATGAACAATAGAGCAAAGGAGTGAATGAGAGAAATTAAATTCAACTTGTTTAGAAATTTATTTCAATGTACTGTACATACTAAAGCTGAAAAACAACCATAAAGTAGTCGGCAGATCACTATCACTCTGTGGTCTTTTCTTATAAGTTCATACAGTCCAATTCACCAACAGTTATTTCTGCATTTATATATGTCACATTTATATGTGTACAAACAGCTGTGAAGTAAATGTAGCCTCATTACATACAGTATATCCTTTATTTAACCAAGTAAAAGTCCCACTGAGATTATATCTCTTTTATTCTCAGTGAGACTTTATGTCATATAGAAGCACTTTGTCACACGGCTATCATTAACAACACTCAGTATGTGCAGCACTGAATAATTGCATCTTGTTTTTGTGTTTCTTTTCTTTTCTTTTTTCAGAAATAAAATGTGACAGAATGGTTTTCCTGAATGCAGACATTAGCAACAATTACAAGCAGGAATACAGAGAAAATGAAAAGGCCTATTATGTCTGCAAGGGTGGTCAATCACGTTTTACTCTTACCTGTACAGCAAATGGTTGGGTGGGGCAACCCACTTGTGAAGGTGAGGAAGTACAGAACACAATACAGTTTAAATGACAAAGTGTTTTCAAACTATTTTTCTATCAATTTATTTCTTTTTTTACATGCATGTATTTACCTTCTTGGCTGAACTTGTCAAACTTATTAACTTGCAGTCAATGCCAAACATAGAAAACAACTCCAGTGACTTTTAAATCATTAAGCTGGAAAACAGGGAAGCTCCTGTCTGATAGATAAAAGTAAGCACAAAAAGAGTGAAACTCCAAACTACCGCTAATCACCTGTCATTGACAACTGCTTTCAGGCTGTATGGAAGCTTTCCCCCTCAGTTGATGAAATCCCTCCTGCAGTCTAAAGACAGCACAAAAAATATATGTTCAATCTGCTACTTGTAATGTGAAAAACAATCTCTGTCAAAGCTCAAAGCCATGAAACATGGTACTCTTTTGCTGGTACTTTGATTAGCTCATGGATATAACAGAACAATTATGAATTAAACAATAATCCTCTCTATGTCCATCTGACACAGTATCTAGGTTTACACACAGTTTCGAGACTCATGTACATATAACCAATATGCAGTGCCAACTTGTAATTGTAAGTGGCAGGAAAATAATATATATGTGTTCTGAGTTTGTCACACAACAGAAAAATGTGTAATTAACCACTCAGCCAAATTTGCATGATTAAGAAAACCGGCAAGTATATAAAATTAGGTTTCAAAATTGTGGAAAAATAAGCAGTATTCTATGCTCTGAAACGCTGGGGGCGTGTCCACTAAAGGCGCTAAAAGCACAGTCCAACTGAACAGCCTCTGAGTGAACAACACTCATACCAAACTCCTGTATAACAATACACAATTTAAAATAGGCCTTGTTAGTAGGTGTAAGGCAAGCAACGTGGATGATATTTTAACAATAAAGTAACATTAGGAGCCACTGGTTAAATCGGCACCTATTTTGTAGGTAAATGTGGACTTGTTTCAGTAAAAACTTAACTTAAATGACTAATTAACAAGTGATCCATCACAATCATTATTATGTTAAATTGTCGTTTTTTTCTATGTAGTTTGCTACACTTAACGTTAGTAAAAATAAGATAAAGGAGCAATTGCCTCTCACGTCTTGCTTTTTGGTGAAGTGCTGCCCACACAGTTGGTGCTAAAGCCGAAGCCACGGGCGGCGGCCAGTGTCTGCCGCTGCTGGCACCACATCCATTGACTCTACCCGTCTTCCAAGCCGAACAGCCGGTGCTGAAGCCGAAGCCGCTGGCGGCTCCACCCATCAATGGATGCTTCAGCTGGTTTAAACTAACTCCTTGAGCACTAATGTTGACCGGAAATGGTCCCATTTATCAGTAACAGCAGATTATTAGAAGTGAATCCCAGTTGTCTCTGATTAAAGTTTGTAAAACTACCTGATGTAAAAATAGTAACTATGAGTATGTGTGCTCTAGTGTTTATATAGTGAGGGAAGGGTCATGCTAGTAACCCATCTACATCATCGAGCCACCATTTCAGGCCCGTCCAAAAAATCCTGAGCACAGAAATGGTGAAAAACAGTTTAACGCTCTAACTCCACAATTCAGTACTACATAATTCACAGTCTTTTCACATGTTTTCAGCAATTATTTTCTAACGTGTAAAATGTGTTTAAAAGAGATCTCAGATTTTCCTTTACACAGACTTTAAAATGCATTGTTTTGCAGCTTTGAGGTGCAATAAGTGCAATTACAGCTTTTACATCCTAAATTAACAGCAGCTGTATTTCCTCGTTTTTTTAATTTGGCGTAAATTTCAAATGTCAAAACTTGCTTTTCTAAGGAGAAGGCAAAATGGATGGAGTGATAATCCTGTCCTTGTTATTTTGAATCTATATTCATTCACCACATGCTTGGAAGACAACGTTGGAATAACTTTCCCATGTTAAGTCCCCCTCCATTCAAAATATGTTTTTCTTCTTCATACTTCAGTTGGATGATTGAGCTTCACTGTGCAGAATGATGTATGTGCCAAAAAGTACGGTGGCCCTGAAGTGACAAATAGGAAAACACAACAACTCACAAAACACAACAACAAATAACAAAAAACAACAACAAATCACAAAACACAACAACAAATAACAAAGCACAACAACAAATAACAAAACACAACAGCAAATAACAAAACACAACAACAAATAACAAAACACAACAACAAATCACAAACACAACAGCAAATCACAAAGCACAACAACAAATAACAAAACACAACAGCAAATAACAAAACACAACAACAAATAACAAAACACAACAGCAAATGACAACAATTACCGATTTGTTGTCGTGTTTTCTCTTTTGTTAATTTGATTTGCAATTTGTTGTTGTGTTTTATTATTTGTTGTTGTTTTTTGTCATTTGTTGTTGTGTTTTGTTATTTGTTGTTGTGTTTTGTTATTGTGACACAGAGCTAGTTTGGACAGAATCCTGGTCCAGTATCCAACTTGCACCTTCAGCGCACAAATATCAAGAATGGACTTTTTAGCAAAGTCGAAGACATCTTGTGTCCAGCAGTTCAACTTTTGAATTATATATAATATTCATAATTTCTGGAATTTTGAATGAGGGAGAGGAAGTAGACGTCTTTTTAAGGATTTTAACAGGATAATTGAACTTCTTTCAAAAAAATCCATATCAGACACAATATTATATGACATAATATTCACGGTAGAGCATTTTTCATTCCTCTAAAAACACATCTAGAGGAGATCTTTAAGAAATATAATAAATGTTTTAAATCCTAAACCTAATAATATTTCCAAATATACTGCAGTCAAGCAGTTTCGGGCCATTCACAACCATTTTCCTACCTTGAAACTCAATATTGTTTCCGCTTTGTGGGTGTGATCAGTGGTAGAAAGTACATTTACTCAAGGAGTATACTGTACTTAAAGTTACACTTTCCTTATTTTTAATAGTGCATTAGTTCATCTCTCAGTATTGACTGATTTCCCAAAGCCACTCAACCCCAGATCCTTTTGTTTCTGTTGAAAATGTAAATCTTCAGCAGAAATAACATGTAAACAACATGTTTAAAATATATATTTTAATTTTTAAAAAAGGGGGCTCAGTAATTTTCCTAAAACAGCCAGGCACTGTAGTTTTCAGCAAAGGTTACTCAAACAGTAATAGTAATCGTTCATTTATTGGGGACTATTTTCAGCCACTTGGTTCTCCAGTGAATATTTACAGCTGCAGTGTACTGTATGCATGTATGAGGAACTGACTTACTGTTCATGTTCATGGTAATAAAGAACTGTAACTTTTTCACCTCAATTGGTTATGACACAGAATTTTGGAAAAGAATAACAATAATGCATCAACTCTGTCTGACCTCCATGGCATGGATGTGAAATGTCCGTAAACCCAGCAGGGCTTATTTGTTAGCTGATTATAAATCATCAAACCTACAGTCCAGAGTAGCAAGCTAGTAAGAGATTTGTGGGGTGATGGCTGACCATCTGCTCTGTGTAGGAAAACCACTCGGTCACTGGACAGTCTGTAGTTTGTATGTCATTCATAATGCACGTGGATCTTAAGGATTCAACCAAGTTAAATTGATTTCATGGAACAAAGACTCGTGGATTTTCCTTTTATTTTTCTTTAGCCTGAAGGCAAAGCTTTCAATTTACTAGTCCATCTACATTCCAACTCTCACCTATGTTCATAAGCTTTGGGTAGTGACTGAAAGAATAAGAATGTCTCCATTTAGGGGTGGCCTGGGCACATTCAGCTGGTAGGAGACTCCAGGGCAGACCCAGAATATGCTGGAGGGATTTTGTATCTCATATAGTTTGGGAATATTTTAGGGTCCCTCAGGAGAAGCCGGAGGACGTTGCTGGGGAGAAAGAAGTCTTGGTTACCTTGCTCATTCTACTGACCTGGACCCAAATAAGCAGTGGAGAATGCATGGTTGTTTTTTGTTTGTTTGTTTGTTTACATCTAGCCATCTGTTAAATCTGGAGTAAAATCAGGTGAAAAGTTTAAATTATGTAGAATGTAACCTTAATTTTAATGGCATTGGATTACCATATTTTGAACACATGACAGGTTATATATCTGGGTAAAAATGCTTAAAAAAGTGAAAGTTGTGGCCTCTCTGGGTACGTTATGTTTTCATTCTGTTATATATGCCAATGTATGGTTTAAATGACAATACATTTGAACTTGAATGGTGTTAGCCTAGTCAGCAAGGTTGCTGAAAATCATTCTATGAATCTATACACCTATCTCCATTCTGCCACGAGATCTTTGCCTTGCATGTCATGCTGGCCCACCTGGTGTATCCTGCATTGCGTGCCTTGACTTGCGACATGCCGTGTACTGTATATTGACAAGTCTGAAAGGTTCCGTCTACCTAATTGGTATATTGAGATCCAAGATGCAAAGGCCTGTCATCAGATGTCATTATCTTGATAATGTAGCCAGATTAAAAGCATGTTAATATCAGGATGTAAATGTAGTCATATGAATAACAATAGATATACATATAGACATAAAGACCATGAGAAAAATAATTACACAGCTTTTCTGGAAACTATTAATTTATATTTATTTTTGTCATAATGTCATAATAATGTCTAAACTTCTACTTTCTCTGTTATCACCCACATTCTTTTAGTTCCTTTGCGCTGTGGAATACCACCTCACCTTGCAAATGGAGTCACCAAGACCACTACTAAACCTCGATATGAGCATAGTGAAAGAGTTGAATACATGTGTCAGCAATACTACATCATGGAGGGCGAGCCTTTCAAAACCTGCAACAATGGTGAATGGACTGGAGAGATGAGATGCCACCGTAAGTCATAATTCCCTTCATATTTTTAATCTTGCATTTTGCGCAATTATTTTACATAGATAAAAACATTAATTGAAACTACTGAAATGTATAAGTTGCTCTGCCAAAATATGCTGATAACATAATCAAATCTAATTGGCAAGCCAGGATGATATGGTGCACAGGATATAATTTTGCATCAAGTTTGTTTTCAATATATATTTTATTTTGGTTAATTTGTGCATCATGTTTAACCTCCAAATTCATTCAGATAATACAAAAGATTAAATGAGTGTTTTTGACAGGTCAGAAACACTGTTAAATTTCATATGTACCTGAGAGAAAGTACCAGAAAACTGGTGAATGCTGCAAATTATGCTGATAATATCACAACTCTGCTGTACAAAGCCCAAATACAGTAACTACATATTTGGTGAAAATTAAGTTGAGACAGGAATCTGACTTTTTGGAATCTGTTATTACAATATAAAGATTATGTTGAAGAAATGTTTAATTTCTGTAAGTCAACATGTTAAATTGTTACAGAGATAGACTGATAGACAGCTGAAACAAAAGCGATACATCAAGTGAAAGCTAGCTGGTGAGATAGACACTTTCTATTGCAGATAGTTTAAAGTAGTGCAGTATCTGCATTTTTCTAGGTTTTAGGTTCTTCTTAATTCAAATATAATTACATTTAAATTGTGTATGGATTTTTTTAACCGTTCAAATGGACAAGAAAGATGAAAGAACACATTTTGTTTGTACATAGATAGTTTCCACTGCAGATAGTTTAAAGTAGTGCAGTATCTACATTTTGGGGGGTTTTAGGTTCTTAACCAACCTAAACAGACATAAAATAAAGGCAATATAACCTTCCTATCGGTTTTGTGGTTTGCTGGCCTGCAATGTGTGCTCTCTATACAGAATATTGTAATTTAATATGATACTGATGAAATTCTGGTGAAATTCATGTGATTTGATATCTTTTAAATCACATATAATTACATTTAAATTGTGTATTGATTTTTATTGATAACCATTCAAATGGACAAGAAAGATGATGATACTGATTACATACTAAACATGTATTTTTACCCAACATTGGCAACAATCATATATGGAGTATGCTGTACATTCAGTCATCACATGAATGTTATTTATCTGTTATTTTTTACAGAACCCTGCACCTTGGATAGAGAAGTCATGAGCACACATAATGTTAACCTATTAAATATTTATTTTATTCAATATAAATTAATAATACATTAAATATCTGTTAATCAATTTTAATTTAACGGCATAAACCTTGTAGAATACTGATTTCCTAAAATAAATTCAGCTTCATTTCCCTTGTCAGAGCTTTTTTTTCTCATCTTTCTCAACTATTTCCATAAAACAGGAGCAAACAGCTGATGTGCCAGTTGGTTTAGTTCTCCTTTTCCTTTAGCTTGTTCTTGATCTGTGATCTGATCACAGTGTCAAGATAAAGAGAGTGCTTATTAATACCAGATGTAAATACAAAGACTAAATCATATCTTGTTATCAGAATAACATGCCCAGATAAACAGCACATGTTAATACTGACTGTACATATAGTCATTAAAAGTCACAATGGAAACATATAGATATACAGGCTTCTATAAGAAAGACTTACAAGAGCTTTTCTGAAAATTACTTATTTGTATTTATTTTTTTAGTTGTTTCCATTTACATTCACTTTTAAGGCCACAAAACATGTGACTGCAAAATATTGTGTAACTGCAAATCACAGTCAAACATCTGTCACTCTAGAAAAATGTCATATTTTCACCTCAATAATGTCTAAATATTTACTTTCTCTGTTATCACCCACATTCTTTTAGTTGCTGCAGGCTGTGAAAGACCACCTGTCCTTGCAAATGGAGACACCACGACCAGTGCTAAACCTCGATATGAGCATAATGAAAGAGTTGATTACACATGTCAGCAATACTACATCATGGAGGGCGAGCCTTACCAAACCTGCAACAATGGTGAATGGACTGGAGAGATAAAATGCCTCAGTAAGTCATATTCATATTTTAATCTTGCATTTTGCGTAATTATTTTACATAGATAAAAACATTAATTGAAACTACTGAAATGTATAAGTTCCTGGGCCAAAATATGCTGATAACATCATCAAATCTAATTGGCAAGCCACGATGATATGGTGCACAGGATATAATTTTGCATCAAGTTTGTTTTTATTATATGTTTTATTTTGCTTAATTTGTGCATCATGTTTAAACTCCATTCAGATAATACAAAAGATTAAATGAGTGTTTTTGATAGGTCAGAACCACTCTTAAATTTCATATGTACCTGAGAGAAAGTATTCTGCTGTACAAAGCCAAAATACAGTAACTACATGAAGAAATGTATTATTTCTGTAAGTCAACATGTTAAATTGTTACAGAGATAGACCAATAGACAGCTGAAACAACAAAAGATATAGCCATGAACGCTAGCTGGTGAGATAGATACTTTCCATTGTAGATCATTTAAAGTAGTGCAGTATCTTCATCAATCTAAAAAGGTATAAAATAAGGCAATATAACCTTCCTATCTGTTTCATGGTTTTCTGGCATGCAATGTGTGCTCTATATACAGAGTATTGTAATTTAATATGATACTGATTACACACTAAATATATATTTTACCCAACACTGACAATAATCATATATGGAGTATGCTGTACATTCAGTCATCACATGAATGTAATGTTATTTATCTGTTTTCTTTTACAGAACCCTGCACTGTGGATAGAGAACTCCTGATAGCACATAATCTTGCATTCAGACATAAAGGTGCAGATAAATTGTATTCAGCCCATGATGATGTAATAGCGTTCCGGTGTGTCACAGGAACAAGACATGACGGCAGAGTGGGAATGCGTCAGAAGTGTAATGATGGTGTGATGGACCTGCCAACTTGCCATTAAGAGTTTTAGTCAGCTGGAAGTGTTAAACATGAGCTGTCTGGACAAACATGTAAAAGATAATCAGAGTTAATTTTTTAATGACAAAATTAACAGTTGACAGTTGTGCACTGGTCCACTGTCTATACTTCAGTTTTCAATATTAATAAAACATATACAGTTTGTTCACTTTGTTTTTTCTGCCTTCACAATCAGACGCATGTATATGTTTTATGCGAGTAAACATTTGTGATAACTGAAAACTTACCTCTTTAGACAGATGTGGTCTAGACAGAAAATTTACTCTATAAAGATATTTTGTGATTGTATTTTTAAAAGGTAAAACATTTCTACCTTTGTTTTTAAGTGAGAAAGAGGAGCTCTACTTGGCCATGACCAATGAAATGGAGAAATGTGGAATGTGTTTTCACAAATAGAAAAAAGGTTTCACAAATCTGAAACTGTGCACTCATATCATGTGCAAGCAACTGGTTTTTATGTGCGCAGGTTTCCAAACTAATTAAAACACCAAGCTTTTCAACCTCCCTAGCCTGTGTGTCGCTCTCAGCCCCAAGACCATTTGTTCTCTCTGAAGATGTAAATCTTTAAGTATATTGTGCACTGTAGTTTTTAGCAGACATTACTTAAACCAGAGTACATTTTTAAGCCTCGGATTTGGTGCACTAGTGCCTTACAGAACCTGCTTCTATGGTGAATGGGTTGAGATATAAAATGCCTCAGTAAGTTACATTTCCCTTCATATTTATTATTGATATGGCATAAAATTGTTTCCAGTCTTTGATTACCACAGTTTTCGTAATGATTTAGGGCATCATTACATAAAGATGGTTGACAAAGCACACATGTCATAAAATTTTGCATACAGTAAAAGTTCATTAAATGGGCTGTTGTAACGTTAGCTACAGGTCTGGACTGGTATTGTCTTTGCCCCCAAGTTTCAGCCAATATTAATTTACATTTTGGCTAATTTACACTATTAAATGTATGCTGAATTATCTGTTAGCAGTTCCTGTTTGCATTGCACCCATGTTGTGTGTATGTATATATGTAGCTGCTTCCTATGAGGACTTAATGTTACTGTGTTTCTTCCCAGCATGAATAATAGAAGTCATTTGACAGCTAGCTTATACTTTTGTGAATGCAGTTTCCGTTTTACTATAGCAACTAATTCATTTTTAAAACAATTTGATTGGTATCTTTTCGTGATTTGTAATCACCATTATTGAACTTTTTCCACAGTTTCACATTTGCTTCCAGTAATTTATTTGAAGAGTGTGTTTAACTCAGAGTTCTGCATCTACATGCATAGCGATGGCAGAAAAAAGTCACACTGAATAATAACAATCAAGTGTTTAAGTCTGAAACATGTATTGATATTCATGCTTTGGCTTTGTCCAGCTGAATATTCATGTCTATTACAGACTATCTCATTTCTTCATGGTTAAAATGGCGTCAGGAAGCATGAGTTCACTTACAGAGGAGCACAGAGAATATTTGATTCCCCACCTCCTCCTGTGATCCTCTCTGAATGGAACGTTAATCTTTTTTAAATCATAACATGATATTTGACAGCAGAGCTTCTACTTTCTAACATTCACAGTATAAAGTCATACAGTTGTACTTTATTTTTTAAATTTTTTTTATTTGTGTTTTCATCAGGTATTTGTGATCAATTGAGGTGTAATTTAGTAGTTTCCAATCAGCCTAACTTGCATGTCTTTGTGTTGTGGGAGAAAACCCACGCAGACACGAGGAGAACATGCAAACTCCACACAGAAACAAGCAGAAACAAGCAGGTGGAGGTGTTTCTGTGAGGCTGCAGTGCTGATCACTGAGCCCGCGTGCCGCCCTGAAAAGAGGGAAGGAAGGAGGTTAGGAAAGGTGGAGGGGGGAGTGGAGAGAGGGTGGAGGTGAGGAGAGAGGTCGGCGGAGACGGAAGAAAGGTAGAGCGGGGAGAGGAGAGAGGTTGGGGGTAAGGGAAGACGAGGAAAGGAGGAAGGATGGGGGTGAGAAAGATGGAGGAGAGGAGGAAGGATGGAGAGAGGGAGGGCGGGTGGAGAGAAGGGGTTCTGCTTGTTGTTCGGCCTGCACTGAACAAGCAGCTTCCTCCACCTCTCTGTCGCTGGCGCTCTTCTTCTTGCGCATCCAGCTCCAAAATCCTGTTTTCTTCTCCTTGTTTTCTTTTTGTTTCTGTGCCATCTTCTCTTCTTTTTCTTTCTTCTTCTTTTCCATTTTCTCCTCTTCTTCTTTCTTCTTTTCCATCTTCTCTTCTTTAGCTCTCTGTTTCTTTAGCTCCTTCTCCCGTTTTTGTCTTTCTTTCTTTTGTTTCTTCACCTCATTTTGTTGTTGTTTCTCTTCTTTCTTCTCCTCATTTTCTTGTGTCTTCTCTGGCTTCCCCTCATTTTCTTGTTGTTTCGCCTCTTGCGTCCCCTCGTTCTCCTGTTCTGTCTTTTCCATCTTCTGGCTGTGCACTGTGTCCTCTCTCAGCTGGGCAGAAGCTAACAGTATGACTTTTTCTGCCTCATATCTGGCTGTGACCTTGATACACTCCTCTTTCCAGAAGCGCTCAATGATGTCGGCCTGTATGCTCTTGATTTGGACATTTTCTCTGAGGGAGGAGATGAGTGCATCTCTCTCAGAGATGTCATCTCTACTCTTCTGGAGCACCTCAGTGAGTTCCCTCTCCTTGGACTCCAAACGTTCCTCCAGCTCTCTTATGGTGGCGTTACTGGCGCTTAACCTCTGGTCATAAAGCAACCAGTTGCCCAGCATAGGCTCCACAGTTTGGGACCAGTCGTTCCATTCAACAATCTGCCTGTGAACACTGTTGAGGCGACTTTGTAGATGTCCGCAGTCGCGGCAGGGAGGCCTTCCTGCCGGTGGTCTCTGCCGGATCTGATATCTGCCTAACAGCAGATATCAGATTAAAAAATAAAATATATCAAATTAAAAAATAAAAGATGGATTGAAAAAGACTGAAATCTTTGGAGCAAAGTTATATTGATGTTGACATTGTTTATATTACTCACTAATGATCACTAAACCAGCTGATTTCTGCTTTGGTCTGGAAGCTGATTTATCAAACACCTTTAACTTGCTTTGTGACACAGATACAAATAATCTGTAAATTGATTTTTTTTTCCATTTTTATCCCATTCTAGACGCACATTTTATCACATTTTCTCAATCTTTGTTATCTGTTGGTTATTATAGCTCATTATCAGCTGTTACAAGTACTGCAGTTTACTCCCACAGTGATAAGACACAGAAGGGAAGTGATAAAAGTAAATTATAAGGACCAAAAATGAGATTCAAAAGACCAATTTGTGCAGATGAGATTAAGGAACTGTTGGAACAATAACATGAAAAAATGCTAACGTTAACATATAGTATTGGCCTAATTGGGAACCAGTGTGGACAGAAAAAAATTAAACCATCAGGAGAGAAAGATCCCATAAAACAGTGATTCTCAACTGGTGGGTCACAACCCAAAAGTAAGTCACGGACAGCAGATCAAAAATAAATAAACAATATTTAATGCACATCTGATATTGGTCTTGTCTTTTATTTTGAAAATAAATTATTTTGACAGGCATGCGTCAGAGACGCGCAGCAGTCTCGCGCCGTAACCATGGTAACCATCATTTGATTGACGTTCACTTTAAGTTTGTGTTGATGTTCGGAGGCAAGATGGCGAAGCGAAGATATGACTCGGAGTATTTAAAATGTGGATTTTAGTACATTGAGGATAAAAGGGGACAGTGTGTGATATGTAGTGAAGTGCTTGCAACTGAGAGTATGAAACAGGGCTGTGCAATTAATCAAATTTTATTTTCAATTACAATTTTGGCTTCCAACGATTATGAAAACAAGATAATCAAGATAAAATGATTATTGTTTACTATTGTCATTTCGTAATGATGCTCTCGTTTTGCAAATCTAGCACACCCCTTTCCTTTACAGCGGTGTGCTTTCCTTCCTCCTTAAACGCCTCCAACAGGCGGCCGGCTAACCTGCCTTCACAGCTGAAATTTATATATATATATATATATATATATATATATATGTATGTATGTATTTTGCATGTACAGGTTTAAGGTACAGGTTTAAGGTGTGAGTTTTATGGCTTGTGGAAAGAAGCTATTGCACATTCTGGCTGTTTTAGCTTTGATGGAGCGATATAAGTATATAAGTGAAAATATCTAATTTTGTGGCCTTATTTATTTTGTGCAGTTTTGATATTTATTTTAGTGTACATGCAGTTGTCATGGTCCTCCTCAGTTTCTTGATAATGTGCTCTGAAATGCACTTTGTACATGTAAATACTTGTACAAAAAATAATTTATGTTAAAAAAACAATTTTTTTATTTTTTATTTATTATTTTTACTTAACAGAATATCTTTCTGATTACATTCATGATGAGGTATTCAACATTCAAGCTTTAGATATGTTGTCTGTGCTTGGCAGTCATTTCTGACATGAATGATATACTATTTGTCCATTATCTTTTACAGAACCCGTAATTGTGGGTGAAGATGTCCTGAACAAACATAATATTGCATTAAAATTTACATATGTTGATAAGCTGAATATAGCTCATCATGATGAAATCGAGTTCAGGTGTACCAGAGGAAGAAGACACATCGACACATTGAGCATTCATCAGAGGTGTATTGATGGTGTGGTTCTCCTGCCTGCTCGCCATTAAAGAGCTCAGTTAACTAGAACTGACAGCCATGAGATGGCTGGATAAACATGTAAATGATTAACAAGAGTAAATAGTTAGACCAGTATTTTATTATTTGTATAATAATTTGATTTGAATTACAATTAGAAACACTTAAATCAGAGGAACAATAAAATGGGAACAAACAATCATTTAGAGGATCATTAGATAGAGACGACGCCCAAACAAATAAAAGGAAGGTGGAAAATTGAGCATATTCAGTATTGCAGGTACTTAATATATATAATCTGCCCATACTGGTAATATGTCTATGGTAGTATTATCTCTTGTAGAACCCTGCACTGGGAGTAGTGTTACCATGAGGAAAAATAATATTGCATTCAAATTTAGTTTTGTCAAAAAGCCCATATTTAGCCCATAGAGCTCAGATTTACAAAAGGAGGTTCCATTGATTGATTTTGTGATGACCCTGCTCTGTTGCCAGTAAAGCTTAAGTTTACTGGAAGTGATGGACATGAGCTGGCTGGACAAACGTGAATGATTAACCAAACTTAAGAGTTAAGACAAGTACATTTTAATGAAACATTATAATATAATATAATATAATATAATATATATTGCATCACTCAGTCTGTTTTCTGCTTCCTGTCATTGATCATAATATAGGCTAGAGTATATATTTCCCCTTGCTTGCCGTGCTTTAAGCGCTTACGGTAGATAGACTGTCTTTTACTTGGCATTTATTAGTCACTCATGCTTTGTAATTAAATCTCTGTTTGAGTGTTAAAGTTAAAGTCCCCCTCCCCATTCAAAAATATTTATGCTTATTGTCTTACAACTTTCAGACAGCGGACACCATATGACACATGTTCGACCCATTCATGAGACACTCACTGTAAGCAGAGAAAGCATGTCGTGCAGTTCAAAGAAAAAAAACCTCTTAATTAACTTGTAATGCAGCCACTCAGTTCAGCCTCTGTGTTACATCCCACAATTTTTCTTTAGTAAGTTTATCTGACAGTGTACCAACAGCTCATACAGACAGTGAAGAGCAGAGATATGAAAGGCCCTCACTCTCGAGTTCTGCTCTGTTGTGGAGGGCTCTGGATGATGATTGGCTGATTCAAAATCTGAAGGAACCAATGAGTTGTATGATTGAAAGGCGCAGCTGGGAAGCAATTAGCTGATGGCACCTGAAGAGAAAACACAGGAGTGTATGCTTCCTCCCGTCCTCACCCCCTCTGTCCTCTGGCTGTGACCCAGAAATTGTTTTCCCTCCACCATCATTGAGGATGTTCCAATCCCTTAAATGCACCTCAGAGGAGAGACAAGAGAGGAGCGAGGAGGCTCATCGGGGAGGTTAGAGCAAGGAACCACAGATGTATCCTCTGCAAAAGTTTTTGCACTACTTTTTCTCGTTCTTTACTCAAAATGTTATCAAATACATCTGTACATGTTCGAGCCAAAATCCGATCCGGAATATGAGAGTGGCCAATGCAAACAAGACATGGAAAAACCTGAGCAACAAAGGCTACAGAATGGATGGCTATTAATGAGCATGTGCGACGAGCTGATGTCAAGGTAGAAAAAAACATCCCAGACGAAGCGTTCAGAGCACGTTGAAGCCCTGGCTTTTGACTTGTAGGGAGCTTTTCCACATGTTAACCTCAAATTTTGGAACTTAGACCATGTTTAACATAGATATCCAACAACATAACAGTGTATAAATAATAGAAAACCAGAAAAAGCATAATGTCTCCTTAAAGGTTAGGGAAAGATAATGGTATTGAAGCACATTACATGACATAAACATGTTAACATTTCACAGGAACCTCAATCTTTCACTAAACCTTAAACAAAGTGCTTTTGTTTCCTAAACCTAACCACACACGGGAATCAGGATGCAAACCTCGGTCTCAGGTATACATCTGCTATTCACCCCGACCGCCTCCCTACAACTTCACTGCAGTAGCACATAAATGTAGCGCTTCATTCATTTGAAAAAAAGTTGCCTGTGAACTTTATCCAGGCAACGATTACATTTGCAATCTTAATCTCAATCAGTGCAATTTTAATTGGGAAAACAATTTGGTAGTATGTAGAAATCATTGATAGGGGACAGGGTTGCAATGGCACTTGGTGTGGACCAGTTGAACTTTTGTGTGGCTTGTAACTGTAAAAACAGTTGCAATGTTAGCAACACTGACACTATGTGGCATGGAAAGACAATCCAAGTGAAAAGTGGGGACTTTGTTGCTGTTGTTCCTCCGGTTGTTCACATTATCCCCTTGCAAATTTCTGGCTCAAAAATGTACAGATGTATTTGAGAAGTTTCCATTTCAATTGAAGAACAAGGAGAGAAAGAAATGAAATCCTGCTACTGCTGTTTGTTTACGTTGCCTTCAGAACCGCTGGATGTCTGCTGAGAGGCAGCTGGCCAATCAGAACAGCCTGTTTCAGAGGCTGAACCGAGGGGCTGGATAAAGGACCAGTTTATGATAAATTTTTCTTTTAAAACTGTAAATCATGCAGATATTCCAGTAGACCTCCAGAATATAAATAAAGACCTGTAAATGTACATGACGTGTCCTGTTTAAATTCCATTTTTAATGGCGGTGTTAATCTCTTGCCTATAGCAAGAATCAGAGCAAAGACTTAGACGAGTTATGTAGTGCAGTTATGTTCTTACTCTTCTCCTGTTTTCTGTGGCAATTTTAATGAAACATACATGTTCTTTCTCGTCTGTTTGGTGCCTCTTCCTATGTACCGTATTACAAGAGTAAATGTCAACATATTTCCTTGTAAAGAATAAAGCTAAATAGATCAGACTGTGTTATGTTGTTTTTTTTGTTGTAGTTGATTTTGTCCCTCATGACCTGCAGGAAAATCCATATTTAAATGCTGAAATTAATTAAATAGTTCAACCAATATCGCAAAATACTATGTTTATTTGGCTTTATCTCACTCACCTTGTTAAACTGTGACCTAAATACTGCATAGTTTTATATGAGTAGTCTGTCTTGTGAAATATGAGTTGTACCATTCCATTATTTCATAATGCAATTCAAACAACACACACTTGTGTGTGTATGTGGTGAGGGAGGGTTTTGGGAGAGGTGCCCATGTTACAGAGACTGTTTTCAATGTGTATTTGTGCATTTCACTGTCCGGAAAGACTTTGATCTGTATAAGTCTGAGGGGACAAACATTAACTCAGCCACAGATACTCTAGTCAGAGAATAATTCCTAAATACAGCAATTCCTGACCCTCACAATGAGATTCTTTCACCTTCTTTGGCTTTTTATCCTGTGGCTGAACATGGATAAATCTTTACAACAGAATGGTAAGAATGTAAGATTTCTGGTCCATTTTCTCTGTAGTTGTACTGCAGTTAAAAAAAACAACATCCATGTGGCTGATCTTGCAACATATTCAACTTAATTTGTCATTTTATCAAATATTAGGACCTTAACTCTTATTTTTCTTAAAACCTCAAAGTGACAAAATCTGACAAAGATGAGAAAAAAATCTGATGTAAACTTTTTTAAGCCTTTTCTGTAATCAAATGTCATGTATCCACATTAACACTGGGGGAGTGATAGGTCTTATTCAGACACCTGCTTGAGCAAAAAGTTTAATTTTCTCTTGAATTTTGAAGGAATCTTCAAATGACCAGTATGAACAGGAAGACTGATTACAGCAAAACCTGTACACCCTATTTAGTGCCAGAGACAGATAATGATTCCTTTCTGTATTTATAAACCCATGATGATGATGATGATGGTTAATCTGATCCTGAAACATAGAAAACAACTCCAGTGACTTTTAAATCATTAAGCTGGAAAACAGGGAAGCTCCTGTCTGATAGATAAAAGTAAGCACAAAAAGAGTGAAACTCCAAACTACTGCTAATCATCTGTCATTGACAACTGATTTCAAGCTGTATGGAAGCTTTCACCCTCAGTTGATGAAATCCCTCCTGCAGTCTAAAGACAGCACAAAAAATATATGTTCAATCTGCTGCTTGTAATGTGAAAAACAATCTCTGTCAAAGCTCAAAGCCATGAAACATGGTACTCTTTTGCTGGTACTTTGGTTAGCTCATGGATATAACAGAACAATTATGAATTAAACAATAATCCTCTCTATGTCCATCTGACACAGCCATCTTGTAATTGTAAGTGGCAGGAAAATAATATATGTGTTCTGAGTTTGTCACACAACAGAAAAATGTGTAATTAACCACTCAGCCAAATTTGCATGATTAAGAAAACTGGCAAGTGTATAAAATTACGTTTCAAAATTGTGGAAAAATAAGCAGTATTCTATGCTCTGAAACGCTGGGGGCGAGTTCGCTGAAGGCGCTAAAAGCACAGTCCAACTGAACAGCCTCTGAGTGAACAAAGATAGACAGGATAGGATAGATGGGAGTAATTTCCTAGTTATGTATTTATGGACAAGTGGACCAAAAATCATGCCATTATTTTTGATTGTGGGGGACTGCGGATGCAAATTAGCTTTGAGCTAACTCCATTGCAGTGCATCTTTAACATTTAAAAACTGCACACTATCCCAATCAGTAAATCAAATCAAATAACAGAGTCACTGGATCCCCTCACTGTAGGGGTCAAGCATTCAGATCTGTACTGGCTTTTCCTTTAATTTGTCAACCGTCTGTATGTATACAGTGCATTCAAAAAGTATTCAGACTCCTTCACTTTTTTCACATTTTGTTATGTTGCAACCTTATGCTAAAATCGTTTAGCGTAAGGTTGCGCTGACAGGCTCACATGCACCAGAGATGGGTGGAGTCCAGATCCACCTTGTCAAGGTATTGTGAATATTTATGCAAGTGGGGAAGGAGCTTTGAAACATCAGGAGGAGAAAATGGAGTAAATAGGAGTCATTTTCTAGTTTATCAACTAATTTTATACAATGTTTTTACCCCTAAGTCTAAAATTAAGACAAAATCTGCATCACTCTGAGGATTTTGGTCCAGTAAAGATTGATCTTTTTTACTCTAATGACCCTTTTCCACTAATTTGTCCTAGAAACCAAGAGCCGCTAAACTCAGGAACTAAATCAGGGATTAAAACTCACTGCAGTAGCATATGTGTGTGTGTGTGTGTGTGTGTGTGTGTGTGTGTGTGTGTGTGTGTGTGTGCGCGTGTGTTTGTGTCTGCATTCTTCAACAGAGATCACATGTGATAAACCTGAGATTGAAAATGGTTATGTGATTGGAGAAATCCACACGTACAAGGAAGATGACATCTTGGATTTTGCATGCAATCCTAAATATAAACCCAGTGAAGAAAGAAATTCAAAATGCATAAAAATAGGAAACACAGCAAACTGGAGCCCCACGCCTGCATGTGAACGTAAGTATAAATCAAGTAATTCAGTTTATTGGTTTTATCACACTGACTAGTAAAAATTGGTGCTGGATGGATGGATGTCATGGTGTTGTAGTCTGTCTTGTTACAACAAACTAACAGGTAATATGCTTCATTTCTCAACAAATGCAGCAGTAAGATGTGAACTGACGCTGCCGGCACTCAAAGGAACCACGTATGACCCTGCTTACAGAAGTTTTTTTCCACCTGGTGCCACAGTAAGAGTCATATGTGGAGAGAAGTATGGGATTACTACCCGTCACGACCCCTCAGCAGTGTCTACTTGCCAAGACAACGGACAGTGGGACATCAGACCGATATGCCACGGTAAAAAACTAGATAAACTTTAGTGCCAGAGACAGATAATGATTCCTCTCTGTATTTATAAACCCATGATAATGATGATGATGATGATGATGATGATGGTTAATCTGATCCTGATCAATTGATACACACATTTTTTTCTCTTATTCTAGAGGTTACATGCCCCGATCAAAAACACCGAGATGTGTATGACTGGAATGTCTATTGGAGACAGAGAATAACATTGGGTGACACTGCAAGCTATAGGTGTAGGTCAGGGTACAAGAAAACAGATGGCGCTGATAAGCTCACATGCACCAGAGATGGGTGGAGTCCAGATCCACCTTGTCAAGGTATTGTGAATATTTATGCAAGTGGGGAAGGAGCTTTGAAACATCAGGAGGAGAAAATGGAGTAAATAGGAGTCATTTTCTAGTTTATCAACTAATTTTATACAATGTTTTTACCCCTAAGTCTAAAATTAAGACAAAATCTGCATCACTCTGAGGATTTTGTTCCAGTAAGGATTGATCTTTTTTACTCTAATGACCCTTTTCCACTAATTTGTCCTAGAAACCAAGAGCCGCTAAACTCAGGAACTAAATCAGGGATTAAAACTCACTGCAGTAGCATATGTGTGTGTGTGTGTGTGTGTGTGTGTGTGTGTGTGTGTGTGTGCGCGTGTGTTCGTGTCTGCATTCTTCAACAGAGATCACATGTGATAAACCTGAGATTGAAAATGGTTATGTGATTGGAGAAATCCAAACGTACAAGGAAAATGACATCTTGGATTTTGCATGCAATCCTAAATATAAACCCAGTGAAGAAAGAAATTCAAAATGCATAAAACTAGGAAACACAGAAAACTGGAGCCCCACACCTGCATGTGAACGTGAGTATAAATCAAGTAATTCAGTTTATTGGTTTTATCACACTGACTAGTAAAAATTGATGCTGGATGGATGGATGTCATGGTGTTGTAGTCTGTCTTGTTACAACAAACTAACAGGTAATATGCTTCATTTCTCAACAAATGCAGCAGTAAGATGTGAACTGACGCTGCCGGCACTCAAAGGAACCACGTATGACCCTGCTCACAGAAGTTTTTTTCCACCTGGTGCCACAGTAAGAGTCATATGTGGAGAGAAGTATGGGATTACTACCCGTCAGGACCCCTCAGCAGTGTCTACTTGCCAAGACAACGGACAGTGGGACATCAGACCGATATGCCACGGTAAAAAACTAGATAAACTTTAGTGCCAGAGACAGATAATGATTCCTCTCTGTATTTATAAACCCATGATAATGATGATGATGATGATGATGATGATGGTTAATCTGATCCTGATCAATTGATACGCACATTTTTTTCTCTTATTCTAGAGGTTACATGCTCCAATCAAAAACACCGAGATGTGTATGACTGGAATGTCTATTGGAGACAGAGAATAACATTGGGTGACACTGCAAGCTATAGGTGTAGGTCAGGGTACAAGAAAACAGATGGCGCTGATAAGCTCACATGCACCAGAGATGGGTGGAGTCCAGATCCACCTTGTCAAGGTATTGTGAATATTTATGCAAGTGGGGAAGGAGCTTTGAAACATCAGGAGGAGAAAATGGAGTAAATAGGAGTCATTTTCTAGTTTATCAACTAATTTTATACAATGTTTTTACCTCTAAGTCTAAAATTAAGACAAAATCTGCATCACTCTGAGGATTTTGGTCCAGTAAGGATTGATCTTTTTTACTCTAATGACCCTTTTCCACTAATTTGTCCTAGAGACCAAGAGCCGCTAAACTCAGGAACTAAATCAGGGATTAAAACTCCCTTTTTTTTTTTACAACTTCACTGCAGTAGCATATGTGTGTGTGTGTGTGTGTGCGCGTGTGTTTGTGTCTGCATTCTTCAACAGAGATCACATGTGATAAACCTGAGATTGAAAATGGTTATGTGATTGGAGAAATCCAAACGTACAAGGAAAATGACATCTTGGATTTTGCATGCAATCCTAAATATAAACCCAGTGAAGAAAGAAATTCAAAATGCATAAAACTAGGAAACACAGAAAACTGGAGCCCCACACCTGCGTGTGAACGTGAGTATAAATCAAGTAATTCAGTTTATTGGTTTTATCACACTGACTAGTAAAAATTGATGCTGGATGGATGGATGTCATGGTGTTGTAGTCTGTCTTGTTACAACAAACTAACAGGTAATATGCTTCATTTCTCAACAAATGCAGCAGTAAGATGTGAACTGACGCTGCCGGCACTCAAAGGAACCACGTATGACCCTGCTCACAGAAGTTTTTTTCCACCTGGTGCCACAGTAAGAGTCATATGTGGAGAGAAGTATGGGATTACTACCCGTCACGACCCCTCAGCAGTGTCTACTTGCCAAGACAACGGACAGTGGGACATCAGACCGATATGCCACGGTAAAAAACTACATAAACTTTAGTGCCAGAGACAGATAATGATTCCTCTCTGTATTTATAAACCCATGATAATGATGATGATGATGATGATGATGATGGTTAATCTGATCCTGATCAATTGATACACACATTTTTTTCTCTTATTCTAGAGGTTACATGCTCCAATCAAAAACACCGAGATGTGTATGACTGGAATGTCTATTGGAGACAGAGAATAACATTGAGTGACACTGCAAGCTATAGGTGTAGGTCAGGGTACAAGAAAACAGATGGCGCTGATAAGCTCACATGCACCAGAGATGGGTGGAGTCCAGATCCACCTTGTCAAGGTATTGTGAATATTTATGCAAGTGGGGAAGGAGCTTTGAAACATCAGGAGGAGAAAATGGAGTAAATAGGAGTCATTTTCTAGTTTATCAACTAATTTTATACAATGTTTTTACCCCTAAGTCTAAAATTAAGACAAAATCTGCATCACTCTGAGGATTTTGGTCCAGTAAGGATTGATCTTTTTTACTCTAATGACCCTTTTCCACTAATTTGTCCTAGAAACCAAGAGCCGCTAAACTCAGGAACTAAATCAGGGATTAAAACTCACTTTTTTTTTTTACAACTTCACTGCAGTAGCATATGTGTGTGTGTGTGTGTGTGTGTGTGTGTGTGTGTGTGTGTGTGTGTGTGTGTGTGTGTGTGCGCGTGTGTTTGTGTCTGCATTCTTCAACAGAGATCACATGTGATAAACCTGAGATTGAAAATGGTTATGTGATTGGAGAAATCCAAACGTACAAGGAAAATGACATCTTGGATTTTGCATGCAATCCTAAATATAAACCCAGTGAAGAAAGAAATTCAAAATGCATAAAACTAGGAAACACAGAAAACTGGAGCCCCACACCTGCATGTGAACGTGAGTATAAATCAAGTAATTCAGTTTATTGGTTTTATCACACTGACTAGTAAAAATTGATGCTGGATGGATGGATGTCATGGTGTTGTAGTCTGTCTTGTTACAACAAACTAACAGGTAATATGCTTCATTTCTCAACAAATGCAGCAGTAAGATGTGAACTGACGCTGCCGGCACTCAAAGGAACCACGTATGACCCTGCTTACAGAAGTTTTTTTCCACCTGGTGCCACAGTAAGAGTCATATGTGGAGAGAAGTATGGGATTACTACCCGTCAGGACCCCTCAGCAGTGTCTACTTGCCAAGACAACGGACAGTGGGACATCAGACCGATATGCCATGGTAAAAAACTAGATAAACTTTAGTGCCAGAGACAGATAATGATTCCTCTCTGTATTTATAAACCCATGATAATGATGATGATGATGATGATGATGATGGTTAATCTGATCCTGATCAATTGATACACACATTTTTTTCTCTGATTCTAGAGGTTACATGCTCCAATCAAAAACACCGAGATGTGTATGACTGGAATGTCTATTGGAGACAGAGAATAACATTGGATGACACTGCAAGCTATAGGTGTAGGTCAGGGTACAAGAAAACAGATGGCGCTGATAAGCTCACATGCACCAGAGATGGGTGGAGTCCAGATCCACCTTGTCAAGGTATTGTGAATATTTATGCAAGTGGGGAAGGAGCTTTGAAACATCAGGAGGAGAAAATGGAGTAAATAGGAGTCATTTTCTAGTTTATCAACTAATTTTATACAATGTTTTTACCCCTAAGTCTAAAATTAAGGCAAAATTTGCATCACTCTGAGGATTTTGGTCCAGTAAGGATTGATCTTTTTTCTCTAATGACCCTTTTCCACTAATTTGTCCTAGAAACCAAGAGCCGCTAAACTCAGGAACTAAATCAGCAATTAAAACTCACTTTTTGTGAATTCCTGTTTGTGTTTCTGCAGTATCTCAGGCTTTGGTTACATACACAATACTAGGATGAGTTCATTGTTGGTTTGGCTCTGCATATGAGATTAGAAAATCGCCAGCCTTATCCTTTAAAAGCAGTTGTTAATACAGCCGAACACAGGGAGCCAGCAGTATGGATATCATGACTAAAGATAAAAAAATTCTTGTTATTTTTGTTTATGTTGAAACACAGTAGTAGTGTACTAGACTTTTCAACTACAATAAAAAAGAGTGAGATAAAGAGATGAACAATAGAGCAAAGGAGTGAATGAGAGAAATTAAATTCAACTTGTTTAGAAATTTATTTCAATGTACTGTACATACTAAAGCTGAAAAACAGCCATAAAGTAGTCGGCAGATCACTATCACTCTGTGGTCTTTTCTTATAAGTTCATACAGTCCAATTCACCAACAGTTATCTCTGCATTTATATATGTCACATTTATATGTGTACAAACAGCTGTGAAGTAAATGTAGCCTCATTACATACAGTATATCCTTTATTTAACCAAGTAAAAGTCTCACTGAGATTAAAATCTCTTTTAATCTCAGTGAGACTCAGCCAAACATAGAAAACAACTCCAGTGACTAAATCATTAAGCTGGAAAACAGGGAAGCTCCTGTCTGATAGATAAAAGTAAGCACAAAAAGAGTGAAACTCCAAACTACTGCTAATCATCTGTCATTGACAACTGCTTTCAGGCTGTATAGAAGCTTTCCCCCTCAGTTGATGAAATCCCTCCTGCAGTCTAAAGACAGCACAAAAAATATATGTTCAATCTGCTGCTTGTAATGTGAAAAACAATCTCTGTCAAAGCTCAAAGCCATGAAACATGGTACTCTTTTGCTGGTACTTTGATTAGCTCATGGATATAACAGAACAATTATGAATTAAACAATAATCCTCTCTATGTCCATCTGACACAGTGTCTAGGTTTCCACACAGCTTCGAGACTCATGTATATATAACCAATATGCAGTGCCAACTTGTAATTGTAAGTGGCAGGAAAATAATATATATGTGTTCTGAGTTTGTCACACAACAGAAAAATGTGTAATTAACCACTCAGCCAAATTTGCATGATTAAGAAAACCGGCAAGTATATAAAATTAGATTTCAAAATTGTGGAAAAATAAGCAGTATTCTATGCTCTGAAATGCTGGGGGCGTGTCCGCTGAAGGCGCTAAAAGCACAGTCCAACTGAACAGCCTCTGAGTGAACAACACTCATACCAAACTCCTGTATAACAATACACAATTTAAAATAGGCCTTGTTAGTAGGTGTAAGGCAAGCAACGTGGATGATATTTTAACAATAAAGTAACACTAGGAGCCACTGGTTAAATCGGCACCTATTTTGTAGGTAAATGTGGACTTGTTTCAGTAAAAACTTAACTTAAATGACTAATTAACAAGTGATCCATCACAATCGTTATTATGTTAAATTGTCGTTTTTTTCGATGTAGTTTGCTACACTTAACGTTACTAAAAATAAGATAAAGGAGCAATTGCCTCTCACGTCTTGCTTTTTGGTGAAGTGCTGCCCACACAGTTGGTACTAAAGCCAAAGCCACGGGCGGCGGCCAGTGTCTGCCGCTGCTGGCACCACATCCATTGACTCTACCCGTCTTCCAAGCCGAACAGCCGGTGCTGAAGCCGAAGCCGCTGGCGGCTCCACCCATCAATGGATGCTTCAGCTGGTTTAAACGAACTCCTTGAGCACTAATGTTGACCGGAAATGGTCCCATTTATCAGTAACAGCAGATTATTAGAAGTGAATCCCAGTTGTCTCTGATTAAAGTTTGTAAAACTACCTGATGTAAAAATAGTAACTATGAGTACGTGTGCTCTAGTGTTTATATAGTGAGGGAAGGGTCATGCTAGTAACCCGTCTACATCATCGAGCCACCATTTCAGGCCCGTCCAAAAAATCCTGAGCACAGAAATGGTGAAAAACAGTTTAACGCTCTAACTCCACAATTCAGTACTACATAGTTCACAGTCTTTTCACATGTTTTCAGCAATTATTTTCTAACGTGTAAAATGTGTTTAAAAGAGATCTCAGATTTTCCTTTACACAGACTTTAAAATGCATTGTTTTGCAGCTTTGAGGTGCAATAAGTGCAATTACAGCTTTTACATCCTAAATTAACAGCAGCTGTATTTCCTCGTTTTTTAAACGAGAAAATACAGAAGGCAGAAGGCAAAATGGATGGAGTGATAATCCTGTCCTTGTTATTTTGAATCTATATTCATTCACCACATGCTTGGAAGACAACGTTGGAATAACTTTCCCATGTTAAGTCCCCCTCCATTCAAAATATGTTTTTCTTCTTCATACTTCAGTTGGATGATTGAGCTTCACTGTGCAGAATGATGTATGTGCCAAAAAGTACGGTGGCCCTGAAGTGACAAATAGGAAAACACAACAACTCACAAAACACAACAACAAATAACAAAAAACAACAACAAATCACAAAACACAACAGCAAATCACAAATGCAACAACAAATAACAAAAAACAACAACAAATAACAAAACACAACAACAAATCACAAAGCACAACAACAAATAACAAAAAACAACAACAAATAACAAAACACAACAACAAATAACAAAACACAACAGCAAATCACAAAGCACAACAACAAATAACAAAACACAACAACAAATAACAAAAAACAACAACAAATAACAAAACACAACAACAAATAACAAAACACAACAGCAAATCACAAACACAACAACAAATAACAAAACACAACAACAAATAACAAAACACAACAGCAATTCACAACAATTACCGATTTGTTGTCGTGTTTTCTCTTTTGTTAATTTCATTTGCAATTTGTTGTTGTGTTGTTGCTTATGAAAATTTCGTGAGAAAAAAAAAATTGATGAACATTTTCTCTTAATGAAAAATAGCCTGTGTAGCTATTAATCAGACTGAAAGAGGGAAACACAGGTTGAAAAATATACTTTTTGGACGGCACAATACCATGAGTAACAAAAAACAAAAAAATAAAACATGCTTGGTTAATATATTAAGCAGAGTCGTGCAAGACAAAGGTTTCATATTTGCAAGGTCACTGTAAATGCAACTATCTTTGTTTTATCATACAGAGGTAAAGTATAGACAAATCTGCTGGCTGATTTATGTGTTGCACTCTAAAGCAACACTGCCATTACTGCGGTGGCAGAATTTAACTGGATGCATTTACATTGACAGCAAAAGCACAGATATTTGGCTTGTTCGCAGTCAGCAGTCGTCCCCTCCAGCAGATGAAGATATACATCAATGTGGAAGGTTTTCACTCTCAACACACTAGTGTGAAATTGGTTATGACACAGAATTTTGGAAAAGAATAACAATAATGCATCAACTCTGTCTGACCTCCATGGCATGGATGTGAAATGTCCGTAAACCCAGCAGGGCTTATTTGTTTGCTGATTATAAATCACCAAACCTACAGTCCAGAGTAGCAAGCTAGTAAGAGATTTATGGGGTGATGGTTGACCTGTTCTGTGTAGGAAAACCACTCGGTCCCCGGACAGTCTGTAGTTTGTATGTCATTCATGATAAAGGCAATATAACCTTCCTATCTGTTTCGTGGTTTGCTGGCCTGCAATGTGTGCTCTCTATACGGAATATTGTAATTTAATATGATACTGATGAAATTCTGGTGAAATTCATGTGATTTGATATCTTTTAAATCACATATAATTACATTTAAATTGTGTATTGATTTTTATTGATTTTTTTTAACCATTTAAATGGACAAGAAAGATGATGATACTGATTACATACTAAACATATATTTTTACCCAACATTGGCAACAATCATATATGGAGTATGCTGTACATTCAGTCCTCACATGAATGTTATTTATCTGTTATCTTTCACAGAACCCTGCACCTTGGATAGAGAACTCATGAGCACACATAATGTTAACCTATTAAATATTTATTTTATTTAATATAAATTAATAATACATGAAATATCTGTTAATCAATTTTAATTTGACGGCATAAACCTTGTAGAATACTGATTTTCCTAAAAGAAATTCAGCTTCATTTCCCTTGTCAAAACATTTTTTCTCATCTTTCTCAACTATTTCCATAAAACATGAGCAAACAGCTGATGTGCCAGTGGTTTTAGTTCTCCTTTTCCTTTAGCTTGTTCTTGATCTGTGATCTGATCACAGTGTCAAGATAAAGAAAGTGCTTATTAATACCAGATGTAAATACAAAGACTAAATCATATCTTGTTATCAGAATAACATGCCCAGATAAACAGCACATGTTAATACTGACTGTACATATAGTCATTAAAAGTCATAATGGAAACATATAGATATACAGGCTTCTATAAGAAAGCCTGTTGTTTCCATTTACATTCACTTTTAAGGCCACAAAACATGTGACTGAAAAATATTGTGTAACTGCAAATCACAGTCAAACATCTGTCATTCTAGAAAAATGTCATATTTTCACCTCAATAATGTCTAAACTTCTACTTTCTCTGTTATCACCCACATTCTTTTAGTTCCTGCAGGCTGTGAAAGACCACCTGTCCTTGCAAATGGAGACACCACGACCAGTGCTAAACCTCGATATGAGCATAATGAAAGAGTTGAATACATATGTCAGCAATACTACATCATGGAGGGCGAGCCTTACCAAACCTGCAACAATGGTGAATGGACTGGAGAGATGAAATGCCTCAGTAAGTCATATTCATATTTTAATCTTGCATTTTGTGTAATTATTTTACATAGATAAAAACATTAATTGAAACTACTGAAATGTATAAGTTGCTCTGCCAAAATATGCTGATAAAGATTGTTTTCATTATATGTTTTATTTTGCTTAATTTGTGCATCATGTTTAAACTCCAAATTCATTCAGATAATACAGAAGATTAAATGAGTGTTTTTGATAGGTCAGAACCACTCTTAAATTTCATATGTACCTGAGAGAAAGTATTCTGCTGTACAAAGCCAAAATACAGTAACTACATGAAGAAATGTATTATTTCTGTAAGTCAACATGTTAAATTGTTACAGAGATAGACCAATAGACAGCTGAAACAAAAAAAGATATAGCCATGAAAGCTAGCTGCTGAGATAGATACTTTCCATTGTAGATCATTTAAAGTAGTGCAGTATCTTATTCAATCTAAAAAGGTATGAAATAAGGCAATATAACCTTCCTATCTGTTTCATGGTTTTCTGGCATGCAATGTGTGCTCTATATACAGAGTGTTGTAATTTAATATGATACTGATTACATACTAAATATATATTTACCCAACACTGACAATAATCATATATGGAGTATGCTGTACATTCAGTCATCACATGAATGTAATGTTATTTATCTGTTATCTTTTACAGAACCCTGCACTGTGGATAAAGAACTCCTGGAAGCACATAATCTTGAAATCAGACATACACGTGCAGATAAATTGTATTCAGCCCATGATGATGTAATAGGGTTCCAGTGTGTCACAGGAACAAGACATGACGGCAGAGTGGGAATGCGTCAGAAGTGTTATGATGGTGTGATGGACCTGCCAACTTGCCATTAAGAGTTTTAGTCAGCTGGAAGTGATAAACATGAGCTGTCTGGACAAACATGTAAAAGATAATCAGAGTTAATTTTTAGACAAGTTGTGCACTGGTCCACTGTCTATACTTCAGTTTTCAATTTTAATAAAACATATACAGTTTGTTCACGTTGTCTTCTTTGTTTTCTGCCTCTATAATCAGATGCATGTATATGCACTATGACAGTAAAGTCAATGTGTCCCATCTTGAGTCTTCAGTGTTACAAGAGGGAGAGTCAGATCAGCTTTCCTGGGGAAAATAAATAACTAACGCATCCTCAGTTACAAATATATTTTGAAAATATACTTAATGACAACAAGTCAGTGATTATCAACATAAAGAGAAAAGGTTTATATTGAATGCATCTGGAAACTCTTCACTGTCAATTAACAATGCTCACACTGAGAAAATCTTCAAAATGATCAACATCAATGCATTTTGTTTGATTTTCCAACATCTTCTCCTGGCAACAAAAGCATGATTAACACGTTTCTGGTTAGGTTGAGGGAACTCAAAGCACTTAGTTAAAGTTAGGGAAAGATCATGGTCTTGGTTAAAGGATGTGTTTTTGTTATTGTCGATTAATCTCATGAAAAGACCATAAACAACAATTCATCAATCCATCTCTCAATACTTTCCACCTTTGCAACCACGTTCTTAAATCCTAAGTTTGGGATCATTAGGACCATTTTCCTGCCCTGAGATGCTTGAAATGGATGCTTCTGTGGGTGCAATGATCAGTAGTGGAAAGTACATTTACTCAAGAACTGTACTTTAAGGATAAAGCTGGCATTATTCAGCACTTTTCTTGTTGTCGGCAAATCCCATGAAAATACCAAAGCCAACAATGCATTAGTCCATCCCTCAATGCTTTTTGACCCCCCCAGCCTGTCTGTTGCTCTCAGCCCCAAGCCCATTTGTTCACTCTGATCTTTAAAAATGGGTCATAGGTATGGGCTATAGTGCACGTTTTAGCAAACGTTACTTAAACTGGAGTAAATTGTGTATTTTTAAGGGTTATTTTCAGCCTCGGATTTGGTGAGATTCATGACAGCAGAATAGTGCATGAGGGGTCAACTCAAATTACGGTGCCCATGGTGAAGGAATATCCCAGTGCAGTAGTGTGGCTCACGGGTGTGTTTTTAATAATTTGCAACAATGGAAACAACAATCATGGGATTTGTTGACAGTTAAAAAAATATTGTACATCACCAGAAAATATTTAACCAAAACTACAACTTTTCCCTGACCGTAACAAAGTGTTTGAGTGGTACAAACCTAACAACATGTGGACAACAGGACAGGAACCCCAACCACCTCCTTACAACTTCTGTGCAGAATGTTTCATTTCCTGAACTTCAAAAACATGACCAGCGAACATGATCAAGGCAGCAATCGATGAAAGCAAACAAAAAGTGTTTCCATTCTTATACAGACTAAACTATTTCAAACACCTAAACGTTTTAAGTTTTCTGACTGAGAACAAATTCCTTTACAGTATTGATAGGATACAGAACATATATGAGAGTGTATAAATTGAATGTGCCATTTATCATGTTGTGTTCATAAAACCTTGTGCAATCCCACTGGGCACTGCATGTTGCGACACTCAGTGTCCCCTGAGGACACAAGCTGGAGACAAACACACAGGAGTTCTGCTCAGAAAACAGCATTTGTCACAAGAGCATGCAGTTGTCTTTAATCTTTCTGCTCCTCCAACTGTGGGGGAATGTGGCAGTTTCTTTATCACAAAATGGTAAGTAGGAGTTTTTAATTTCTCAGGTGTAGATTTGAGATACAAACAGGGCTTATGAAAAACCAAGACGAAGAGGAATTAGTGCAAATGTGCAGGGCGGTTGGTTAATTAGTCCCACCGTTTATAATTGCACACTATCACATAGCTAAATCTCTTCCTATTTACATGACTCTGAAAAATGAAAAAATTGCTTATCATAGGAGTGAAGGATTTTTGCAACATTGACTGACTCTCAAAAAATCTATTTTCTCGATTTTTTTTTTTTTTGTCACATGAAACATCTAAAATATTCACATATAGAGGATTGGACTATTAAAATGGGTTATGCATTAACTAATGTAACAGCTTTGTATCATTGTTATAATGTCTTTATGATGTATTTTTAGCTTTTCATATATATATTATAAATTCATTCCACCATTTCAACATAAAAATTTCTTTAGCTACTCAGATGTGTACCTCATATAAAAGGTGGAGTGTATGGAGAAAAGGTATACTTGATGAGGATCATGTGAAAATTCTTCATATAATCTTTATAATTATTTTAGGAGCCATTCAGTGATGTGGATATCCATTGATTTTATCGTTGTGTCCAGCTCCCCCTCATCTCTTTACTATCATATATAAGGCAAACTATTGATGATACAGTGTAAGAGTGGAACTTTTGTCATGTTGCCATGTTTTTGTCTCTCAGCATGTTTGAGGCTCCCAGATGTTCCTCATGCCCATGTGTCAGAAGAGACCAAAAAATCTGAGTACCAACAACATGATGTGATACATTTTACTTGTGAACCCGGTTATACATCATATGAAACCTCCAAATATGTTTGCACACATGAAGGCTGGCTGACAGTCCGGCAGGAAATGTGCTACTGTGAGTTAAGTTGCTTTACTGACTACTGTTGCTGCAGTTCAGGTGTAAAACATTCAACATGGTCTCATCTTAATGCATCCATACACTCAAATAAGCCTATCAACATAGGCCCTATTAAAAGAGGCCATTTATTAACCGCTGCCTCCACAGAAGGACTGCACTCCCAGCAGATACTAAACTGCATTTCATTGTGCAATTCTGTATTGTATGATTACAACAAAGCTGAACCTTGAACATTACATTCATTCAAACCACCAACCTCGTCATGAACGGCCGCCCCCTTAACCTACTAATCTACAATCACCCCAAAGAACCCAAGACATTACCTTTAAGTCATACTGTATCAGGTCTGCTTTACTGTGGCTCGGGAATGAATGAAACAGAGTCATAGTTATCGTCTCTACCCTTCTAGTAGGTGATCAGTCAATCTTAGATGGGCAGACTATGAATATATACTCTCTGTGAGCCTACTGGATGCTGATGAATACTTTACTCCCTTTTGGGTTCTTGGAGACCTAATTATTTTTAATGCTGTACTGTGTCAATTAGATCTTCATTAGATCTCTGAATGATGAGACAATGTGTACAATTTTTTCTTCTTTTCCCATGTTACCATGTTATTTGTTAGCATGTTCGGAGCTCCCAGATGTTCCTCACGCCAGCATTTCAGAGGAGACCAAGAAAGCTGAGTACCAAGAAGGAGACATCATACATTTCACTTGTGACCCTGGTTATATATCAGGTCAAACCATCAAATACGTATGTACAAGCACAGGCTGGCTGGCAGTCCATCGGGGAGCGTGCTATTGTAAGTTAAATGGCTTTCTTTTATACTCTTTCACCACCGACTGAGTGACTACTCCAATTGTAGATATATTGGATGATAGCAAAGGACTGCAGTAATCCACTAATCCAAAACAGGAACTGTTATAAAAATGATCATATTTTTTAAAAAGATCTATTATCATTTTAGACTTTGTAAGACAAAAACAGAAGTCCTTTTCAGACACAAGCTTCATTATGTAAATGTGATAGCAGTTTAACACGTTAGTCTAATCCTTGAATGAGCACCCAGAAAACAGTTTTCATTTTGAAACTGCAATTTCTTCCTGTGGATAGTGGCATCAGATCAGAAAACCCTTATATGTGTTGTTGTGGAGGGTATGAACAACAATATATTTTGTCATTTCATTAGGTTCATTAGGTTTGCAATGGCCAGATAATAGGGAAGAGCCAGTGGCATATAAAATTGTTTCGTTTGCATAAAAATATTCTTTACAAAGTGGAGTGGTGTCAAATTAAAGGGGACACATGCTTTTTGTGATCTTCTGTTACTGTCATGATGTTGGATATCCATGTTAAACATGATTCCAAGTTCCAAAACTTGAGTTGAACATATGTAAAAATGGTCCATGCAAGGCAGCCTGCCCTAAACACTTCCCTAAGAGAAGAGATTGGCTCATCACAGATGTCCATAAACATCTGTCTGTTCCATAATCTTTGTTGCTGAGGTTGTCACATCATGCAAAGACATTCCAGTAGAGCCTCAGAATAAAAATATGGATCTGGACATGTGCATAATGTGTCTTCTTTAACATGAAGGGCACAGCAGCACAATTTCAAATGAGAAAGAGAGAAAGAGATGTTAAATGTGTATCTTGTTCCACCTTCTTAATAGCACTGTGATCACATTTATTTTATCTGACTATCATCTCTTATACACAAAATTAAAGCTATGAAATACTGTGAATGAGTAAATTTTAAGTTGTAACTCAGAATTGAGAAGTACAGTTGTTTGATTATTGGCACAGATCTACTTGTAAACAGTGAATTGTTAGTAGTTGAACATGATGATTTCAATATACATGCTAACATTTATAAATATTTGAATAAAAAAAAGTAAATGAAAATCAGATTAGGGTCCTGAAAGGATTATTAAGACCATTGCATTATGTTACTGACTGCAATTGCTAGCAAGTAAACATCAATCTTCAAAGCAACGCATAAATGATGTATAGGGTTTTTTTTCTATGTCTACTGAGTTGAAGGTAAAAAAGTTTAGCAGTTGTAGATGTAGCATTTCTTTTGGTTTATGCCTATTATTTAGGAGACACAAATTTTGCATTTTGGCCTCAATCTAAAGGATCTCAGTGGCGTTAGGCTCTTCTCTCTGTTGCAAAAGTACTTTTTAATGTTGGCTGATGAGATTGTTGTATTTATACATTTATACATCTAAACTGTTGCCCTGTTCAGCTTTTTTTTCCTTCAGTGGGCCTGACTGACTGTTTGTGTTTAGTTCCAGCTTCGAGCTGTGATGCCCCGCCTGCAAATGGAGGGATAACAGTAAAAGGTTTGCCAGAAAATGATGATCCCATCGTTCCTGATCACATACTCACATTTAGCTGTGATGGTCCTGGGACAATTCTTGTTGGTAGTTCAGTGCTGATATGTGGCAAAGATGGACGGTGGGATAAACCATTCCCTTCTTGCAGAGGTAAAAATCAGTGCAACAGTGTACAAAATATCCATATAAAAACCTTTTCTAATTTTATTGTAGAGCATGTTATGATCCATTTTGTTGACAAAGTTGACGCCCGTTTACTATTGATTTTGAAAGATGTTAGAATTGCAATGGCTGTGGAGTAATTTGTTTAAGATTTTGAAGAGGTTTGAATAAACATACAGTATATTGTTGTTCAGATAAGTGGAATCAAACCTGTAGTTATTGAGTTTTTGCCACTAGGGGGCTTCAGAAACAAGCTGTGAACACAACACTGACATATTATCGCCTTATAAGTTGATGTGGGAAACTTTAGCAAAAGGTTGCACATCCAGCAAACACAGAGCAACAATAGCAATCATTTGTAGGCGTGTTTCTGGCTTCCTGCCAAATAAAAGTCCAACATTCAATTTCTTTTATCTCCATTTTGGTCTCCACCAACATTATATTTATATATAATATTTTCAACACATGACAGGTTATATATCTGGGTAAAAATGCTTAAAAAAGTGAAAGTTGTGGCCTCTCTGGGTACGTTATGTTTTCATTCTGTTATATATGCCAATGTATGGTTTGAATGACAATACATTTGAACTTGAATGGTGTTAGCCTAGTCAGCAAGCTTGCTGAAAGTCATTCTATGAATCTATACAGCTATCTCCATTCTGCCACGAGATCTTTGCCTTGCATGTCATGCTGTTCCACCTGGTGTATCCTGCATTGCGTGCCTTGACTTGCGACATGGCGTGTACTGTATATTGACAAGTCTGAAAGGTTCCGTCTACCTAATTTGTATATTGAGATCCAAGATGCAAAGGCCTGTCATCAGGTGTCATTATCTTGATAATGTAGCCAGATTAAAAGCACGTTAATATCAGGATGTAAATGTGGTCATATGAATAACAATAGATATACATATAGACATAAAGACCATGAGAAAAATAATTACACAGCTATTAATTTTAACTATTAATTTATATTTATTTTTGTGGTTGTTTACATTTACATTCACTCTAAAGGCCACAAATCATGTGACAGCAAAATAACTGCAGATCACAGACAAAGATCTGTCACTCTAGGTAACAATGTCATAATAATGTCTAAACTTCTACTTTCTCTGTTATCACCCACATTCTTTTAGTTCCTGCGGGCTGTGGAATACCACCTCGCCTTGTAAATGGATTCACCAAGACCACCACTATACATCACTATGAGCATGATGAAAGAGTTGAATACATGTGTAAGAACCGCTACGTCATAGAGGGCAAGCCTTTCAAAACCTGCAACAATGGTGAATGGACTGGAGAGATGAGATGCCGCGGTAAGTCATAATTCCCTTCATATTTTTAATCTTGCATTTTGTGTAATTATTTTACATAGATAAAAACATTAATTGAAACTACTGAAATGTATAAGTTGCTCTGCCAAAATATGCTGATAACATAATCAAATCTAATTGGCAAGCCAGGATGATATGGTGCACAGGATATAATTTTGCATCAAGTTTGTTTTCAATATATATTTTATTTTGGTTAATTTGTGCATCATGTTTAACCTCCAAATTCATTCAGATAATACAAAAGATTAAATGAGTGTTTTTGACAGGTCAGAAACACTGTTAAATTTCATATGTACCTGAGAGAAAGTACCAGAAAACTGGTGAATGCTGCAAATTATGCTGATAATATCACAACTCTGCTGTACAAAGCCAAAATACAGTAACTACATATTTAGTGAAAATTAAGTTGAGACAGGAATCTGACTTTTTGGAATCTGTTATTACAATATAAAGATTATGTTGAAGAAATGTTTAATTTCTATAAGTCAACATGTTAAATTGTTACAGAGATAGACCGATAGACAGCTGAAACAAAAGCGATACATCAAGTGAAAGCTAGCTGGTGAGATAGACACTTTCAATTGCAGATAGTTTAAAGTAGTGCAGTATCTGCATTTTTCTAGGTTTTAGGTTCTTCTTAATTCAAATATAATTACATTTAAATTGTGTATGGATTTTTTTAACCGTTCAATGGGCAAGAAAGATGAAAGAACACATTTTGTTTGTACATAGATAGTTTCCACTGCAGATAGTTTAAAGTAGTGCAGTATCTACATTTTGGGGGGTTTTAGGTTCTTAACCAACCTAAACAGACATAAAATAAAGGCAATATAACCTTCCTATCGGTTTTGTGGTTTGCTGGCCTGCAATGTGTGCTCTCTATACAGAATATTGTAATTTAATATGATACTGATGAAATTCTGGTGAAATTCATGTGATTTGATATCTTTTAAATCACATATAATTACATTTAAATTGTGTATTGATTTTTATTGATAACCATTCAAATGGACAAGAAAGATGATGATACTGATTACATACTAAACATGTATTTTTACCCAACATTGGCAACAATCATATATGGAGTATGCTGTACATTCAGTCATCACATGAATGTTATTTATCTGTTATTTTTTACAGAACCCTGCACCTTGGATAGAGAAGTCATGAGCACACATAATGTTAACCTATTAAATATTTATTTTATTCAATATAAATTAATAATACATTAAATATCTGTTAATCAATTTTGATTTAACGGCATAAACCTTGTAGAATACTGATTTCCTAAAAGAAATTCAGCTTCATTTCCCTTGTCAGAGCTTTTTTTTCTCATCTTTCTCAATTATTTCCATAAAACAGGAGCAAACAGCTGATGTGCCAGTGGTTTTAGTTCTCCTTTTCCTTTAGCTTGTTCTTGATCTGTGATCTGATCACAGTGTCAAGATAAAGAGAGTGCTTATTAATACCAGATGTAAATACAAAGACTAAATCATATCTTGTTATCAGAATATCATGCCCAGATAAACAGCACATGTTAATACTGACTGTACATATAGTCATTAAAAGTCATAATGGAAACATATAGACATACAGGCTTCTATAAGAAAAACTTACAAGAGCTTTTCTGAAAATGACTTATTTGTATTTATTTTTTTAGTTGTTTCCATTTACATTCACTTTTAAGGCCACAAAACATGTGACTGCAAAATATTGTGTAACTGCAAATCACAGTCAAACATCTGTCATTCTAGAAAAATGTCATATTTTCACCTCAATAATGTCTAAACTTCTACTTTCTCTGTTATCACCCACATTCTTTTAGTTCCTGCAGGCTGTGAAAGACCACCTGTCCTTGCAAATGGAGACACCACGACCAGTGCTAAACCTCGATATGAGCATAATGAAAGAGTTGAATACATATGTCAGATATACTACATCATGGAGGGCGAGCCTTACCAAACCTGCAACAATGGTGAATGGACTGGAGAGATAAAATGCCTCCGTAAGTCATATTCATATTTTAATCTTGCATTTTGCGTAATTATTTTACATAGATAAAAACATCAATTGAAACTACTGAAATGTATAAGTTCCTGTGCCAAAATATGCTGATAAAGTTTGTTTTCATTATATGTTTTATTTTGCTTAATTTGTGCATAATGTTTAAACTCGAAATTCATTCAGATAATACAAAAGATTAAATGAGTGTTTTTGATAGGTCAGAACCACTCTTAAATTTCATATGTACCTGAGAGAAAGTACTCTGCCGTACAAAGCCAAAATACAGTAACTACATGAAGAAATGTATTATTTCTGTAAGTCAACATGTTAAATTGTTACAGAGATAGACCAATAGACAGCTGAAACAAAAAAGATATAGCCATGAAAGCTAGCTGCTGAGATAGATACTTTCCATTGTAGATCATTTAAAGTAGTGCAGTATCTTAATCAATCTAAAAAGGTATAAAATAAGGCAATATAACCTTCCTATCTGTTTCATGGTTTTCTGGCATGCAATGTGTGCTCTATATACAGAGTATTGTAATTTAATATGATACTGATTACACACTAAATATATGTTTTACCCAACACTGACAATAATCATATATGGAGTATGCTGTACATTCAGTCATCACATGAATGTAATGTTATTTATCTGTTATCTTTTACAGAACCCTGCACTGTGGATAGAGAACTCCTGGAAGCACATAATCTTGAATTCAGACGTACAGGTGGAGATAAATTGTATTCAGCCCATGATGATGTAATAGAGTTCCGGTGTGTCAGAGGAACAACACATGACGGCAGAGTGGGAATGCGTCAGAAGTGTAATGATGGTGTGATGGACCTGCCAACTTGCCATTAAGAGTTTTAGTCAGCTGGAAGTGTTAAACATGAGCTGTCTGGACAAACATGTAAAAGATAATCAGAGTTAATTTTTTAATGACAAAATTAACAGTTGACAGTTGTGCACTGGTCCACTGTCTATACTTCAGTTTTCAATATTAATAAAACATATACAGTTTGTTCACTTTGTTTTTTCTGCCTTCACAATCAGACGCATGTATATGTTTTATGCGAGTAAACATTTGTGATAACTGAAAAAAGGGCGATTTCACTTATTTTTCCATCCTTACCTCTTTAGACAGATGTGGTCTAGACAGAAAATTTACTCTATAAAGATATTTTGTGATTGTATTTTTAAAAGGTAAAACATTTCTACCTTTGTTTTTAAGTGAGAAAGAGGAGCTCTACTTGGCCATGACCAATGAAATGGAGAAATGTGGAATGTGTTTTCACAAATAGAAAAAAGGTTTCACAAATCTGAAACTGTGCACTCATATCATGTGCAAGCAACTGGTTTTTATGTGCGCAGGTTTCCAAACTAATTCAAACACCAAGCTTTTCAACCTCCCTAGCCTGTGTGTCGCTCTCAGCCCCAAGACCATTTGTTCTCTCTGAAGATGTAAATCTTTAAGTATATTGTGCACTGTAGTTTTTAGCAGACATTACTTAAACCAGAGTACATTTTTAAGCCTCGGATTTGGTGCACTAGTGCCTTACAGAACCTGCTTCTATGGTGAATGGGTTGAGATATAAAATGCCTCGGTAAGTTACATTTCCCTTCATATTTATTATTGATATGGCATAAAATTGTTTCCAGTCTTTGATTACCACAGTTTTCGTAATGATTTAGGGCATCATTACATAAAGATGGTTGACAAAGCACACATGTCATAAAATTTTGCATACAGTAAAAGTTCATTAAATGGGCTGTTGTAACGTTAGCTACAGGTCCGGACTGGTATTGTCGTTGCCCCCAAGTTTCAGCCAATATTAATTTACATTTTGGCTAATTTACACTATTAAATGTATGCTGAATTATCTGTTAGCAGTTCCTGTTTGCATTGCACCCATGTTGTGTGTATGTATATATGTAGCTGCTTCCTATGAGGACTTAATGTTACTGTGTTTCTTCCCAGCATGAATAATAGAAGTCATTTGACAGCTAGCTTATACTTTTGTGAATGCAGTTTCCGTTTTACTATAGCAACTGATTCATTTTTAAAACAATTTGATTGGTATCTTTTCGTGATTTGTAATCACCATTATTGAACTTTTTCCACAGTTTCACATTTGCTTCCAGTAATTTATTTGAAGAGTGTGTTTAACTCAGAGTTCTGCATCTACATGCATAGCGATGGCAGAAAAAAGTCACACTGAATAATAACAATCAAGTGTTTAAGTCTGAAACATGTATTGATATTCATGCTTTGGCTTTGTCCAGCTGAATATTCATGTCTATTACAGACTATCTCATTTCTTCATGGTTAAAATGGCGTCAGGAAGCATGAGTTCACTTACAGAGGAGCACAGAGAATATTTGATTCCCCACCTCCTCCTGTGATCCTCTCTGAATGGAACGTTAATCTTTTTTAAATCATAACATGATATTTGACAGCAGAGCTTCTACTTTCTAACATTCACAGTATAAAGTCATACAGTTGTACTTTATTTTTTTTATTTTTTTTATTTGTGTTTTCATCAGGTATTTGTGATCAATTGAGGTGTAATTTAGTAGTTTCCAATCAGCCTAACTTGCATGTCTTTGTGTTGTGGGAGAAAACCCACGCAGACACGAGGAGAACATGCAAACTCCACACAGAAACAAGCAGAAACGAGCAGGTGGAGGTGTTTCTGTGAGGCTGCAGTGCTGATCACTGAGCCCGCGTGCCGCCCTGAAAAGAGGGAAGGAAGGAGGTTAGGAAAGGTGGAGGGGGGAGTGGAGAGAGTGTGGAGGTGAGGAGAGAGGTTGGCGGAGACGGAAGAAAGGTAGAGCGGGGAGAGGAGAGAGGTTGGGGGTAAAGGAAGACGAGGAAAGGAGGAAGGATGGGGGTGAGAAAGATGGAGGAGAGGAGGAAGGATGGAGAGAGGGAGGGCGGGTGGAGAGAAGGGGTTCTGCTTGTTGTTCGGCCTGCACTGAACAAGCAGCTTCCTCCACCTCTCTGTCGCTGGCGCTCTTCTTCTTGCGCATCCAGCTCCAAAATCCTGTTTTCTTCTCCTTGTTTTCTTTTTGTTTCTGTGCCATCTTCTCTTCTTTTTCTTTCTTCTTCTTTTCCATTTTCTCCTCTTCTTCTTTCTTCTTTTCCATCTTCTCTTCTTTAGCTCTCTGTTTCTTTAGCTCCTTCTCCCGTTTTTGTCTTTCTTTCTTTTGTTTCTTCTCCTCATTTTGTTGTTGTTTCTCTTCTTTCTTCTCCTCATTTTCTTGTGTCTTCTCTGGCTTCCCCTCATTTTCTTGTTGTTTCGCCTCTTGCGTCCCCTCGTTCTCCTGTTCTGTCTTTTCCATCTTCTGGCTGTGCACTGTGTCCTCTCTCAGCTGGGCAGAAGCTAACAGTATGACTTTTTCTGCCTCATATCTGGCTGTGACCTTGATACACTCCTCTTTCCAGAAGCGCTCAATGATGTCGGCCTGTATGCTCTTGATTTGGACATTTTCTCTGAGGGAGGAGATGAGTGCATCTCTCTCAGAGATGTCATCTCTACTCTTCTGGAGCACCTCAGTGAGTTCCCTCTCCTTGGACTCCAAACGTTCCTCCAGCTCTCTTATGGTGGCGTTACTGGCGCTTAACCTCTGGTCATAAAGCAACCAGTTGCCCAGCATAGGCTCCACAGTTTGGGACCAGTCGTTCCATTCAGCAATCCGCCTGTGAGCACTGTTGAGGCGACTTTGTAGATATCCGCAGTCGCGGCAGGGAGGCCTTCCTGCCGGTGGTCTCTGCCGGTTCGGACGCTGATCAGGACGCTGATCTGGACGCTGATCTGGACGCTGATGTGGTGCAGCATCAGCAAATCTGCCCTGACGTCTTGGGTTGTCTCCTCTATTCATGTCGATAGCAAAGACAATGTCCAAAGGTAGTAAATAGTAAGATGTCTGTCGTAGACTGTAGTGGTAGATGGTAGTTGTGCGTGAAAGATGGTCTTCGTTCTTCGGTCTTTGGTCTTTGACAGACTGTGTATCTGGAACACGATACTTGTGTGCAGATGTGAAATGACATGAGATGAAATGGTCTCAGATTTACTGATAAAGATCCTTCCAGAATCTTGCATCATAAGGCTGTTTTGCCTTTGATGTGTCACAGGAACTCAGAGATCACATGTCTGATGACATCATGAGCTCCACATTGGAGGAGGTCATGTGACCTGACAGCAGATATCAGATTAAAAAATAAAATATATCAAATTAAAAAATAAAATATATCAAATTAAAAAATAAAAGATGGATTGAAAAAGACTGAAATCTTTGGAGCAAAGTTATATTGATGTTGACATTGTTTATATTACTCACTAATGATCACTAAACCAGCTGATTTCTGCTTTGGTCTGGAAGCTGATTTTTCAAACACCTTTAACTTGCTTTGTGACACAGATACAAATAATCTGTAAATTGATTTTTTTTTTCCATTTTTATCCCATTCTAGACGCACATTTTATCACATTTTCTCAATCTTTGTTATCTGTTGGTTATTATAGCTCATTATCAGCTGTTACAAGTACTGCAGTTTACTCCCACAGTGATAAGACACAGAAGGGAAGTGATAAAAGTAAATTATAAGAACCAAAAATGAGATTCAAAAGACCAATTTGTGCAGATGAGATTAAGGAACTGTTGGAACAATAACATGGAAAAATGCTAACGTTAACATATAGTATTGGCCTAATTGGGAACCAGTGTGGACAGAAAAAAATTAAACCATCAGGAGAGAAAGATCCCATAAAACAGTGATTCTCAACTGGTGGGTCACAACCCAAAAGTAAGTCACGGACAGCAGATCAAAAATAAATAAACAATATTTAATGCACATCTGATATTGGTCTTGTCTTTTATTTTGAAAATAAATTATTTTGACAGGCATGCGTCAGAGACGCGCAGCAGTCTCGCGCCGTAACCATGGTAACCATCATTTGATTGACGTTCACTTTAAGTTTGTGTTGATGTTCGGAGGCAAGATGGCGAAGCGAAGATATGACTCGGAGTATTTAAAATGTGGATTTTAGTACATTGAGGATAAAAGGGGACAGTGTGTGATATGTAGTGAAGTGCTTGCAACTGAGAGTATGAAACAGGGCTGTGCAATTAATCAAATTTTATTTTCAATTACAATTTTGGCTTCCAACGATTATGAAAACAAGATAATCAAGATAAAATGATTATTGTTTACTATTGTCATTTCGTAATGATGCTCTCGTTTTGCAAATCTAGCACACCCCTTTCCTTTACAGCGGTGTGCTTTCCTTCCTCCTTAAACGCCTCCAACAGGCGGCCGGCTAACCTGCCTTCACAGCTGAAATTTATATATATATATATATATATATATATATATATATGTATTTTGCATGTACAGGTTTAAGGTACAGGTTTAAGGTGTGAGTTTTATGGCTTGTGGAAAGAAGCTATTGCACATTCTGGCTGTTTTAGCTTTGATGGAGCGATATAAGTATATAAGTGAAAATATCTAATTTTGTGGCCTTATTTATTTTGTGCAGTTTTGATATTTATTTTAGTGTACATGCAGTTGTCATGGTCCTCCTCAGTTTCTTGATAATGTGCTCTGAAATGCACTTTGTACATGTAAATACTTGTACAAAAAATAATTTATGTTAAAAAAACTATTTTTTTATTTTTTATTTATTATTTTTACTTAACAGAATATCTTTCTGATTACATTCATGATGAGGTATTCAACATTCAAGCTTTAGATATGTTGTCTGTGCTTGGCAGTCATTTCTGACATGAATGATATACTATTTGTCCATTATCTTTTACAGAACCCGTAATTGTGGGTGAAGATGTCCTGAACAAACATAATATTGCATTCAAATTTACATATGTTGATAAGCTGAATATAGCTCATCATGATGAAATCGAGTTCAGGTGTACCAGAGGAAGAAGACACATCGACACATTGAGCATTCATCAGAGGTGTATTGATGGTGTGGTTCTCCTGCCTGCTCGCCATTAAAGAGCTCAGTTAACTAGAACTGACAGCCATGAGATGGCTGGATAAACATGTAAATGATTAACAAGAGTAAATAGTTAGACCAGTATTTTATTATTTGTATAATAATTTGATTTGAATTACAATTAGAAACACTTAAATCAGAGGAACAATAATATGGGAACAAACAATCATTTAGAGGATCATTAGATAGAGAAGACGTACAAGCCCAAACAAATAAAAGGAAGGTGGAAAATTGAGCATATTCAGTATTGCAGGTACTTAATATATATAATCTGCCCATACTGGTAATATGTCTATGGTAATATTATCTCTTGTAGAACCCTGCACTGGGAGTAGTGTTACCATGAGGAAAAATAATATTGCATTCAAATTTAGTTTTGTCAAAAAGCCCATATTTAGCCCATAGAGCTCAGATTTACAAAAGGAGGTTCCATTGATCGATGGTGTGATGACCCTGCTCTGTTGCCAGTAAAGCTTAAGTTTACTGGAAGTGATGGACATGAGCTGGCTGGACAAACGTGAATGATTAACCAAACTTAAGAGTTAAGACAAGTACATTTTAATGAAACATTATAATATAATATAATATAATATATAATATATTGCATCACTCAGTCTGTTTTCTGCTTCCTGTCATTGATCATAATATAGGCTAGAGTATATATTTCCCCTTGCTTGCCATGCTTTAAGCGCTTACGGTAGATAGACTGTCTTTTACTTGGCATTTATTAGTCACTCATGCTTTGTAATTAAATCTCTGTTTGAGTGTTAAAGTTAAAGTCCCCCTCCCCATTCAAAAATATTTATGCTTATTGTCTTACAACTTTCAGACAGCGTACACCATATGACACATGTTCGACCCATTCATGAGACACTCACTGTAAGCAGAGAAAGCAGTCTGCTGTGCAGTTCATAAACTTCACTGATAAACCTGAGAATTGCATCACATAATTACCAGATAAAAGTTAAAGGAGCCCCATTATGCACATTTCCAGGTCTATATTTATATTCTGGGGCTCTGCTGGTATTTCTTTGCATGTCGTGCAGTTCAAAGAAAAAAAACCTCTTAATTAACTTTTAATGCAGCCACTCAGTTCAGCCTCTGTGTTACATCCCACAATTTTTCTTTAGTAAGTTTATCTGACAGTGTACCAACAGCTCATACAGACAGTGAAGAGCAGAGATATGAAAGGCCCTCACTCTCGAGTTCTGCTCTGTTGTGGAGGGCTCTGGATGATGATTGGCTGATTCAAAATCTGAAGGAACCAATGAGTTGTATGATTGAAAGGCGCAGCTGGGAAGCAATTAGCTGATGGCACCTGAAGAGAAAACACAGGAGTGTATGCTTCCTCCCGTCCTCACCCCCTCTGTCCTCTGGCTGTGACCCAGAAATTGTTTTCCCTCCACCATCATTGAGGATGTTCCAATCCCTTAAATGCACCTCAGAGGAGAGACAAGAGAGGAGCGAGGAGGCTCATGGGGGAGATTAGAGCAAGGAACCACAGATGTATCCTCTGCAAAAGTTTTTGCACTACTTTTTCTCGTTCTTTACTCAAAATGTTATCAAATACATCTGTACATGTTCGAGCCAAAATCCGATCCGGAATATGAGAGTGGCCAATGCAAACAAGACATGGAAAAACCTGAGCAACAAAGGCTACAGAATGGATGGCTATTAATGAGCATGTGCGACGAGCTGATGTCAAGGTAGAAAAAAAAACATCCCAGACGAAGCGTTCAGAGCACGTTGAAGCCCTGGCTTTTGACTTGTAGGGAGCATTTCCACATGTTAACCTCAAATTTTGGAACTTAGACCATGTTTAACATAGATATCCAACAACATAACAGTGTATAAATAATAGAAAACCAGAAAAAGCATAATGTCTCCTTAAAGGTTAGGGAAAGATAATGGTATTGAAGCACATTACATGACATAAACATGTTAACATTTCACAGGAACCTCAATCTTTCACTAAACCTTAAACAAAGTGCTTTTGTTTCCTAAACCTAACAACACACGGGAATCAGGATGCAAACCTCGGTCTCAGGTATACATCTGCTATTCACCCCGACCGCCTCCCTACAACTTCACTGCAGTAGCACATAAATGTAGCGCTTCATTCATTTGAAAAAAAGTTGCCTGTGAACTTTATCCAGGCAACGATTACATTTGCAATCTTAATCTCAATCAGTACAATTTTAATTGGGAAAACAATTTGGTAGTATGTAGAAATCATTGATAGGGGACAGGGTTGCAATGGCATTTGGTGTGGACCAGTTGAACTTTTGTGTGGCTTGTAACTGTAAAAACAGTTGCAATGTTAGCAACACTGACACTATGTGGCATGGAAAGACAATTCAAGTGAAAAGTGGGGACTTTGTTGCTGTTGTTCCTCCGGTTGTTCACATTATCCCCTTGCAAATTTCTGGCTCAAAAATGTACAGATGTATTTGAGAAGTTTCCATTTCAATTGAAGAACAAGGAGAGAAAGAAATGAAATCCTGCTACTGCTGTTTGTTTACGTTGCCTTCAGAACCGCTGGATGTCTGCTGAGAGGCAGCTGGCCAATCAGAACAGCCTGTTTCAGAGGCTGAACCGAGGGGCTGGATAAAGGACCAGTTTATGATAAATTTTTCTTTTAAAACTGTAAATCATGCAGATATTCCAGTAGAGCTCCAGAATATAAATAAAGACCTGTAAATGTACATGACGTGTCCTGTTTAAATTCCATTTTTAATGGCGGTGTTAATCTCTTGCCTATAGCAAGAATCAGAGCAAAGACTTAGACGAGTTATGTAGTGCAGTTATGTTCTTACTCTTCTCCTGTTTTCTGTGGCAATTTTAATGAAACATACATGTTCTTTCTCGTCTGTTTGGTGCCTCTTCCTATGTACCGTATTACAAGAGTAAATGTCAACATATTTCCTTGTAAAGAATAAAGCTAAATAGATCAGACTGTGTTATGTTGTTTTTTTTGTTGTAGTTGTTTTTGTCCCTCATGACCTGCAGGAAAATCCATATTTAAATGCTGAAATTAATTAAATAGTTCAACCAATATCGCAAAATACTATGTTTATTTGGCTTTATCTCACTCACTTTGTTAAACTGTGACCTAAATACTGCATAGTTTTATATGAGTAGTCTGTCTTGTGAAATATGAGTTGTACCATTCCATTATTTCATAATGCAATTCAAACAACACACACTTGTGTGTGTATGTGGTGAGGGAGGGTTTTGGGAGAGGTGCCCATGTTACAGAGACTGTTATCAATGTGTATTTGTGCATTTCACTGTCCGGAAAGACTTTGATCTGTATAAGTCTGAGGGGACAAACATTAACTCAGCCACAGATACTCTTGTCAGAGAATAATTCCTAAATACAGCAATTCCTGACCCTCACAATGAGATTCTTTCACCTTCTTTGGCTTTTTATCCTGTGGCTGAACATGGATAAATCTTTACAACAGAATGGTAAGAACGTAAGATTTCTGGTCCATTTTCTCTGTAGTTGTACTGCAGTTTAAAAAAACAACATCCATGTGGCTGATCTTGCAACATATTCAACTTAATTTGTCATTTTATCAAATATTAGGACCTTAACTCTTATTTTTCTTAAAACCTCAAAGTGACAAAATCTGACAAAGATGAGAAAAAAATCTGATGTAAACTTTTTTAAGCCTTTTCTGTAATCAAATGTCATGTATCCACATTAACACTGGGGGAGTGATAGGTCTTATTCAGACACCTGCTTCAGCAAAAAGTTTAATTTTCTCTTGAATTTTGAAGGAATCTTCAAATGACCAGTATGAACAGGAAGACTGATTACAGCAAAACCTGTACACCCTATTTAGTGCCAGAGACAGATAATGATTCCTTTCTGTATTTATAAACCCATGATGATGATGATGATGGTTAATCTGATCCTGATCAATTGATACACACATTTTTTTCTCTTATTCTAGAGGTTACATGCCCCAATCAAAAACACCAAGATGTGTATGACTGGAATGTCGATTGGTGGCAGAGAATAACATTGGGTGACACTGCAAGCTATTGGTGTAAGTTAGGGTACAAGAAAACAGATGGCGCTGATAAGCTCACATGCACCAGAGATGGGTGGAGTCCAGATCCACCTTGTCAAGGTATTGTGAATATTTATGCAAGTGGGGAAGGAGCTTTGAAACATCAGGAGGAGAAAATGGAGTAAATAGGAGTCATTTTCTAGTTTATCAACTAATTTTATACAATGTTTTTACCTCTAAGTCTAAAATTAGGACAAAATCTGATTCACTCTGAGGATTTTGGTCCAGTAAAGATTGATCTTTTTTACTCTAATGACCCTTTTTACTCTAATTTGTCCTAGAAACCAAGAGCCGCTAAACTCAGGAACTAAAGCAGGAATTAAAACTCACTTTTTGTGAATTCCTGTTTCTGTTTCTGCAGTATGTCCGGCTTTGGTTACATACACAATACTAGGATGAGTTCATTGTTGGTTTGGCTCTGCATATGAGATTAGAAAATCGCCAGCCTTATCCTTTAAAAGCAGTTGTTAATACAGCCGAACACAGGGAGCCAGCAGTATGGATATCATGACTAAAGATAAAAAATTCTTGTTATTTTTGTTTATGTTGAAACACAGTAGTAGTGTACTAGACTTCTCAACTACAACAAAAAAGAGTGAGATAAAGAGATGAACAATAGAGCAAAGGAGTGAATGAGAGAAATTAAATTCAACTTGTTTAGAAATTTATTTCAATGTTTTATATGAGTAGTCTGTCTTGTGAAATATGAGTTGTACCATTCCATTATTTCATAATGCAATTCAAACAACACACACTTGTGTGTGTATGTGGTGAGGGAGGGTTTTGGGAGAGGTGCCCATGTTACAGAGACTGTTTTCAATGTGTATTTGTGCATTTCACTGTCCGGAAAGACTTTGATCTGTATAAGTCTGAGGGGACAAACATTAACTCAGCCACAGATACTCTTGTCAGAGAATAATTCCTAAATACAGCAATTCCTGACCCTCACAATGAGATTCTTTCACCTTCTTTGGCTTTTTATCCTGTGGCTGAACATGGATAAATCTTTACAACAGAATGGTAAGAACGTAAGATTTCTGGTCCATTTTCTCTGTAGTTGTACTGCAGTTAAAAAAAACAACATCCATGTGGCTGATCTTGCAACATATTCAACTTAATTTGTCATTTTATCAAATATTAGGACCTTAACTCTTATTTTTCTTAAAACCTCAAAGTGACAAAATCTGACAAAGATGAGAAAAAAATCTGATGTAAACTTTTTTAAGCCTTTTCTGTAATCAAATGTCATGTATCCACATTAACACTGGGGGAGTGATAGGTCTTATTCAGACACCTGCTTCAGCAAAAAGTTTAATTTTCTCTTGAATTTTGAAGGAATCTTCAAATGACCAGTATGAACAGGAAGACTGATTACAGCAAAACCTGTACACCCTATTTAGTGCCAGAGACAGATAATGATTCCTTTCTGTATTTATAAACCCATGATGATGATGATGGTTAATCTGATCCTGATCAATTGATACACACATTTTTTTCTCTTATTCTAGAGGTTACATGCCCCAATCAAAAACACCAAGATGTGTATGACTGGAATGTCGATTGGTGGCAGAGAATAACATTGGGTGACACTGCAAGCTATTGGTGTAAGTTAGGGTACAAGAAAACAGATGGCGCTGATAAGCTCACATGCACCAGAGATGGGTGGAGTCCAGATCCACCTTGTCAAGGTATTGTGAATATTTATGCAAGTGGGGAAGGAGCTTTGAAACATCAGGAGGAGAAAATGGAGTAAATAGGAGTCATTTTCTAGTTTATCAGCTAATTTTATACAATGTTTTTACCTCTAAGTCTAAAATTAGGACAAAATCTGATTCACTCTGAGGATTTTGGTCCAGTAAAGATTGATCTTTTTTACTCTAATGACCCTTTTTACTCTAATTTGTCCTAGAAACCAAGAGCCGCTAAACTCAGGAACTAAAGCAGGAATTAAAACTCACTTTTTGTGAATTCCTGTTTCTGTTTCTGCAGTATGTCCGGCTTTGGTTACATACACAATACTAGGATGAGTTCATTGTTGGTTTGGCTCTGCATATGAGATTAGAAAATCGCCAGCCTTATCCTTTAAAAGCAGTTGTTAATACAGCCGAACACAGGGAGCCAGCAGTATGGATATCATGACTAAAGATAAAAAATTCTTGTTATTTTTGTTTATGTTGAAACACAGTAGTAGTGTACTAGACTTCTCAACTACAACAAAAAAGAGTGAGATAAAGAGATGAACAATAGAGCAAAGGAGTGAATGAGAGAAATTAAATTCAACTTGTTTAGAAATTTATTTCAATGTACTGCACATACTAAAGCTGAAAAACAACCATAAAGTAGTCGGCAGATCACTATCGCTCTGTGGTCTTTTCTTATAAGTTCATACAGCCACCAACAGTTATTTCTGCATTTATATATGTCACATTTATATGTGTACAAACAGCTGTGAAGTAAATGTAGCCTCATTACATACAATATATCCTTTATTTAACCAAGTAAAAGTCTCACTGAGATTAAAATCTCTTTTAATCTCAGTGAGACTTTATGTCATATAGAAGCACTTTGTCACACTGCTATCATTAACAACACTCAGTATGTGCAGCACTGAATAATTGCATCTTGTTTTTGTGTTTCTTTTCTTTTTTCAGAAATAAAATGTGACAGAATGGTTTTCCCGAATGCAGACATTAGCAACAATTACAAGCAGGAATACAGAAAAAATGAAGAGGCCCATTATGTCTGCAGGGGTGGTCAATCACGTTTTACTCTTACCTGTACAGCAAAAGGTTGGGAGGGGCAACCCACTTGTGAAGGTGAGGAAGTACAGAACACAATACAGTTTAAATGACAAAGTGTTTTCAAACTATTTTTCTATCAATTTATTACTGTTTTTACATGCATGTATTTACCATCTTGGCTGAACTTGTCAAACTTATTAACTTGCAGTCAATGCCAAACATAGAAAACAACTCCAGTGACTTTTAAATCATTAAGCTGGAAAACAGGGAAGCTCCTGTCTGATAGATAAAAGTAAGCACAAAAAGAGTGAAACTCCAAACTACTGCTAATCATCTGTCATTGACAACTGCTTTCAGGCTGTATAGAAGCTTTCCCCCTCAGTTGATGAAATCCCTCCTGCAGTCTAAAGACAGCACAAAAAATATATGTTCAATCTGCTGCTTGTAATGTGAAAAACAATCTCTGTCAAAGCTCAAAGCCATGAAACATGGTACTCTTTTGCTGGTACTTTGATTAGCTCATGGATATAACAGAACAATTATGAATTAAACAATAATCCTCTCTATGTCCATCTGACACAGCCATCTTGTAATTGTAAGTGGCAGGAAAATAATATATATGTGTTCTGAGTTTGTCACACAACAGAAAAATGTGTAATTAACCACTCAGCCAAATTTGCATGATTAAGAAAACCGGCAAGTGTATAAAATTAGGTTTCAAAATTGTGGAAAAATAAGCAGTATTCTATGCTCTGAAACGCTGGGGGCGAGTCCGCTGAAGGCGCTAAAAGCACAGTCCAACTGAACAGCCTCTGAGTGAACAAAGATAGACAGGATAGGATAGATAGGAGTAATTTCCTAGTTATGTATTTATGGACAAGTGGACCAAAAACCATGCCATTATTTTTGATTGTGGGGGACTGCAGATGCAAATTAGCTTTGAGCTAACTCCGGTGCAGTGCATCTTTAACATTTAAAAACTGCACACTATCCCAATCAGTAAATCAAATCAAATAACAGAGTCACTGGATCCCCTCACTGTAGGGGTCAAGCATTCAGATCTGTACTGGCTTTTCCTTTAATTTGTCAACCGTCTGTATGTATACAGTGCATTCAAAAAGTATTCAGACTCCTTCACTTTTTTCACATTTTGTTATGTTGCAACCTTATGCTAAAATCGTTTAGCGTAAGGTTGCGCTGACAGGCTCACATGCATCAGAGATGGGTGGAGTCCAGATCCACCTTGTCAAGGTATTGTGAATATTTATGCAAGTGGGGAAGGAGCTTTGAAACATCAGGAGGAGAAAATGGAGTAAATAGGAGTCATTTTCTAGTTTATCAACTAATTTTATACAATGTTTTTACCCCTAAGTCTAAAATTAAGACAAAATCTGCATCACTCTGAGGATTTTGGTCCAGTAAGGATTGATCTTTTTTACTCTAATGACCCTTTTCCACTAATTTGTCCTAGAAACCAAGAGCCGCTAAACTCAGGAACTAAATCAGGGATTAAAACTCACTTTTTTTTTTTACAACTTCACTGCAGTAGCATATGTGTGTGTGTGTGTGTGTGTGTGTGTGTGTGTGTGTGTGTGTGTGTGTGTGTGTGTGTGTGTGTGCGCGTGTGTTTGTGTCTGCATTCTTCAACAGAGATCACATGTGATAAACCTGAGATTGAAAATGGTTATGTGATTGGAGAAATCCACACGTACAAGGAAGATGACATCTTGGATTTTGCATGCAATCCTAAATATAAACCCAGTGAAGAAAGAAATTCAAAATGCATAAAACTAGGAAACACAGCAAACTGGAGCCCCACACCTGCATGTGAACGTGAGTATAAATCAAGTAATTCAGTTTATTGGTTTTATCACACTGACTAGTAAAAATTGGTGCTGGATGGATGGATGTCATGGTGTTGTAGTCTGTCTTGTTACAACAAACTAACAGGTAATATGCTTCATTTCTCAACAAATGCAGCAGTAAGATGTGAACTGACGCTGCCGGCACTCAAAGGAACCACGTATGACCCTGCTCACAGAAGTTTTTTTCCACCTGGTGCCACAGTAAGAGTCATATGTGGAGAGAAGTATGGGATTACTACCCGTCAGGACCCCTCAGCAGTGTCTACTTGCCAAGACAACGGACAGTGGGACATCAGACCGATATGCCAGGGTAAAAAACTACATAAACTTTAGTGCCAGAGACAGATAATGATTCCTCTCTGTATTTATAAACCCATGATAATGATGATGATGATGATGATGATGATGGTTAATCTGATCCTGATCAATTGATACACACATTTTTTTCTCTTATTCTAGAGGTTACATGCCCCGATCAAAAACACCGAGATGTGTATGACTGGAATGTCGATTGGTGGCAGACAATAACATTGGATGACACTGCAAGCTATAGGTGTAGGTCAGGGTACAAGAAAACAGATGGCGCTGATAAGCTCACATGCACCAGAGATGGGTGGAGTCCAGATCCACCTTGTCAAGGTATTGTGAATATTTATGCAAGTGGGGAAGGAGCTTTGAAACATCAGGAGGAGAAAATGGAGTAAATAGGTGTAATTTTCTAGTTTATCAACTAATTTTATACAATGTTTTTACCCCTAAATCTAAAATTAGGACAAAATCTGCATCACTCTGAGGATTTTGGTCCAGTAAGGATTGATCTTTTTTACTCTAATGACCTTTATCCACTAATTTGTCCTAGAAACCAAGAGCCGCTAAACTCAGGAACTAAATCAGCAATTAAAACTCACTTTTTGTGAATTCCTGTTTGTGTTTCTGCAGTATCTCAGGCTTTGGTTACATACACAATACTAGGATGAGTTCATTGTCGCCAGCCTTATCCTTTAAAAGCAGTTGTTAATACAGCCGAACACAGGGAGCCAGCAGTATGGATATCATGACTAAAGATAAAAAAATTCTTGTTATTTTTGTTTATGTTGAAACACAGTAGTAGTGTACTAGACTTTTCAACTACAATAAAAAAGAGTGAGATAAAGAGATGAACAATAGAGCAAAGGAGTGAATGAGAGAAATTAAATTCAACTTGTTTAGAAATTTATTTCAATGTACTGTACATACTTAAGCTGAAAAACAGCCATAAAGTAGTCGGCAGATCACTATCACTCTGTGGTCTTTTCTTATAAGTTCATACAGTCCAGTTCACCAACAGTTATCTCTGCATTTATATATGTCACATTTATATGTGTACAAACAGCTGTGAAGTAAATGTAGCCTCATTACATACAATATATCCTTTATTTAACCAAGTAAAAGTCTCACTGAGATTAAAATCTCTTTTAATCTCAGTGAGACTTTATGTCATATAGAAGCACTTTGTCGCACTTCTATCATTAACAACACTCAGTATGTGCAGCACTGAATAATTGCATCTTGTTTTTGTTTTTCTTTTCTTTTCTTTTTTCAGAAATAAAATGTGACAGAATGGTTTTCCCGAATGCAGACATTAGCAACAATTATGAGCAGGAATACAGAGAAAATGGAAAGGCCTATTATGTCTGCAGGGGTGGTCAATCACGTTTTACTCTTACCTGTACAGCAAATGGTTGGGAGGGGCAACCCACTTGTGAAGGTGAGGAAGTACAGAACACAATACAGTTTAAATGACAAAGTGTTTTCAAACTATTTTTCTATCACTTTATTTCTGTTTTTACATGCATGTATTTACCATCTTGGCTGAACTTGTCAAACTTATTAACTTGCAGTCAATGCCAAACATAGAAAACAACTCCAGTGACTAAATCATTAAGCTGGAAAACAGGGAAGCTCCTGTCTGATAGATAAAAGTAAGCACAAAAAGAGTGAAACTCCAAACTACTGCTAATCATCTGTCATTGACAACTGCTTTCAGGCTGTATAGAAGCTTTCCCCCTCAGTTGATGAAATCCCTCCTGCAGTCTAAAGACAGCACAAAAAATATATGTTCAATCTGCTGCTTGTAATGTGAAAAACAATCTCTGTCAAAGCTCAAAGCCATGAAACATGGTACTCTTTTGCTGGTACTTTGATTAGCTCATGGATATAACAGAACAATTATGAATTAAACAATAATCCTCTCTATGTCCATCTGACACAGTATCTAGGTTTACACACAGTTTCGAGACTCATGTATATATAACCAATATGCAGTGCCAACTTGTAATTGTAAGTGGCAGGAAAATAATATATATGTGTTCTGAGTTTGTCACACAACAGAAAAATGTGTAATTAACCACTCAGCCAAATTTGCATGATTAAGAAAACCGGCAAGTATATAAAATTAGGTTTCAAAATTGTGGAAAAATAAGCAGTATTCTATGCTCTGAAATGCTGGGGGCGTGTCCGCTGAAGGCGCTAAAAGCACAGTCCAACTGAACAGCCTCTGAGTGAACAACACTCATACCAAACTCCTGTATAACAATACACAATTTTAAATAGGCCTTGTTAGTAGGTGTAAGGCAAGCAACGTGGATGATATTTTAACAATAAAGTAACATTAGGAGCCACTGGTTAAATCGGCACCTATTTTGTAGGTAAATGTGGACTTGTTTCAGTAAAAACTTAACTTAAATGATTAATTAACAAGTGATCCATCACAATCATTATTATATTAAGTTGTCGTTTTTTTTTATGTAGTTTGCTACACTTAACGTTACTAAAAATAAGATAAAGGAGCAATTGCCTCTCACGTCTTGCTTTTTGGTGAAGTGCTGCCCACACAGTTGGTACTAAAGCCGAAGCCACGGGCGGCGGCCAGTGTCTGCCGCTGCTGGCACCACATCCATTGACTCTACCCGTCTTCCAAGCCGAACAGCCGGTGCTGAAGCCGAAGCCGCTGGCGGCTCCACCCATCAATGGATGCTTCAGCTGGTTTAAACGAACTCCTTGAGCACTAATGTTGACCGGAAATGGTCCCATTTATCAGTAACAGCAGATTATTAGAAGTGAATCCCAGTTGTCTCTGATTAAAGTTTGTAAAACTACCTGATGTAAAAATAGTAACTATGAGTACGTGTGCTCTAGTGTTTATATAGTGAGGGAAGGGTCATGCTAGTAACCCGTCTACATCATCGAGCCACCATTTCAGGCCCGTCCAAAAAATCCTGAGCACAGAAATGGTGAAAAACAGTTTAACGCTCTAACTCCACAATTCAGTACTACATAGTTCACAGTCTTTTCACATGTTTTCAGCAATTATTTTCTAACGTGTAAAATGTGTTTAAAAGAGATCTCAGATTTTCCTTTACACAGACTTTAAAATGCATTGTTTTGCAGCTTTGAGGTGCAATAAGTGCAATTACAGCTTTTACATCCTAAATTAACAGCAGCTGTATTTCCTCATTTTTTAATTTGGCGTAAATTTCAAATGTCAAAACTTGCTTTTCTAAGGAGAAGGCAAAATGGATGGAGTGATAATCCTGTCCTTGTTATTTTGAATCTATATTCATTCACCACATGCTCGGAAGACAACGTTGGAATAACTTTCCCATGTTAAGTCCCCCTCCATTCAAAATATGTTTTTCTTCTTCATACTTCAGTTGGATGATTGAGCTTCACTGTGCAGAATGATGTATGTGCCAAAAAGTACGGTGGCCCTGAAGTGACAAATAGGAAAACACAACAACTCACAAAACACAACATTTAACAAAAAACAACAACAAATCACAAAACACAACAACAAATAACAAAACACAACAGCAAATCACAAAGCACAACAACAAATAACAAAAAACAACAACAAATCACAAAACACAACAGCAAATCACAAAGCACAACAACAAATAACAAAAAACAACAAATAACAAAACACAACAGCAAATCACAAAGCACAACAACAAATAACAAAAAACAACAACAAATCACAAAACACAACAGCAAATCACAAAGCACAACAACAAATAACAAAACACAACAGCAAATCACAAAACACAACAACAAATAACAAAACACAACAACAAATAACAAAAAACAACAGCAAATCACAAAACACAACAACAAATAACAAAACACAACAGCAAATGACAACAACTACCGATTTGTTGTCGTGTTTTCTCTTTTGTTAATTTGATTTGCAATTCGTTGTTGTGTTTTGTTATTTGTTGTTGTTTTTTGCCATTTGTTGTTGTGTTTTGTTATTTGTTGTTGTTTTTTGTCATTTGTTGTTGTGTTTTGTTATTTGTTGTTGTGTTTTGTTATTGTGACACACAGCTAGTTTGGACAGAATCCTGGTCCAGTATCCAACTTGCACCTTCAGTGCACAAATACCAAGAATGGACTTTTTAGCAAAGTCGAAGACATCTTGTGTCCAGCAGTTCAACTTTTGAATTATATATAATATTGATAATTTCTGGAATTTTGAATGAGGGAGAGGAAGTAGACGTCTTTTTAAGGATTTTAACAGGATAATTGAACTTCTTTGAAAAAAATCCATATCAGACACAATATTATATGATATAATATTCATGGTAGAGCATTTTTCATACCTCTAAAAACACATCTAGAGGAGATCTTCAAGAACTATAATAATTGTTTTAAATCCTAAACCTAATAATATTTCCAAATATGCTGCAGTCAAGCAGTTTCGGGCCATTCACAACCATTTTCCTACCTTGAAACTCAATATTGTTTCCGCTTTGTGGGTGTGATCAGTGGTAGAAAGTACATTTACTCAAGGAGTATACTGTACTTAAAGTTACACTTTCCTTATTTTTAATAGTGCATTAGTTCATCTCTCAGTATTGACTGATTTCCCAAAGCCACTCAACCCCAGATCCTTTTGTTTCTGTTGAAAATGTAAATCTTCAGCAGAAATAACATGTAAACAACATGTTTAAAATATATATTTTAATTTTTAAAAAAGGGGGCTCAGTAATTTTCCTAAAACAGCCAGGCACTGTAGTTTTCAGCAAAGGTTACTCAAACAGTAATAGTAATCGTTCATTTATTGGAGACTATTTTCAGCCACTTGGTTCTCTAATGAATATTTACAGCTGCAGTGTACTGTATGCATGTATGAGGAACTGACTTACTGTTCATGTTCATGGTAATAAAGAACTGTAACTTTTTCTTTGTTTTTTACAGATACCATAACATGTCCCAAAGCTGAAATTGAAAATGGATTTGGAATTGTAATAAGTGGAACACTGCACTATGCCTGCGAAGAAGGTTATAAGCTTGTCACTAAAGGCTGGTGGGGTGAAGCCAAATGTGACAAGCGCAAGTGGTCTACAATCCAAAAATGCATCGGTAATGAATTTTGAATGCCTTACTGGTCTAGATATAACCTGCATGAAGCAAAGTTACCACAGCAGCTTGTTGATGTTTTAATTAGAAAATAAAATGAGATTTTGAGGTTTTAATCAGTAAAGTTTTCCTTGCTTAAGAAACACTACATAAACACAAAAAACAAACAAAAAAAATCAGTAAAACAATGAAGCATTGGTTCGCTGCCTGGTCACTGTATGCTTAAAGTGAACATATCATGCTTTTTGTGATTTTCTGTTATTTTTATACTGTTATGATGTTGGATCTCTATGTTAAACATGGTCAAAGGTCCAAATCAGGAGGTGAACATATGTGAAAAAGTCGAAAGCCAGTACAGTACATGAAAAAGAAGCAAAATCCTACTACTACTTGTTTGTTTACGTAGCCTCCAGAGCTGGTGGAAGTCTGCTGAGAGGCAACTTCTGGGAGCTAACCAATCAGAACAGAGCAGGGCTCATCAGAAGGGGGGCCATAAGATAAATGAGAAGTTTTTTCAACTGTGAATCAGGCAAAGATGTTCACATAGAGCCCCAGAATAAAAATATAGACAATGTGCATCTTATGTACCTCTAAGCTATGCATTGATATTGCTGATGGATGAATTCTTCTCTTTAAATGTCTCTCAATATACTGTATTGTTTCTTTTAACATGTTTTCTTTATCTCACACAGTGTTACCTGGTTTGTTCCAGACTTGAACTCATTTTCAAAACAGAAATTTGGTTTACTTACTGCATGTTTGTTAGCTACAATATATGGATCTAATGTTTATTATCATATCCACTCTAGATGAAAACAGTTGTGGAAAAGTGCCTAGTATTACTAATGGGAGAGTGATCTATGGAACTGATATGAATCGAGATTCCTTCCAGATTGAATGTAACAAAGGATATCTTGCTTGGATTAGTGAACTAACCTGTCAAAACGGGAAATGGCAATCTGGAGAAATACCATTCAAAAAGATCTGTGCACGTGAGTCATCTTCAGTCTTATTTTATCAGATATTATTGTTTATAAAAACGTATATGAGATGTATGTTAATACTTCTCATGTTTCATCTCTTGCAGCTATCTTCGAGCCCTGTGAGGCCCCACCTAGAGTAGAGAATGCAGTTGTTAGTGGTGCATATCAGAAGGAATACTCGTCTGGCTCTACAGTAACTTATCTGTGCCGCCAGAAGTATACAATGGAGGGAGAAGGCATGATTACATGCACAAATGGGCATTGGGATAAGGTGGACATTAATTGTACATGTACGTACTTTCAAAAGCATTGCACAAAACCTTTAACACAATTCCAGTTGGGTAGTATGTTGACTTATCAAGATGCCGAATGCTATTATGAATGTATGGAAGAAAAATGGAATTTTGGAAGTTTTCCAGTTTTGCATTCAGTGGCTCTCCCCTTTTAAACCAGATGTGGATGGGTTCAATTTATACTTTTGATTTGACCTGTGTAGACAAGGATACAAGTAACTTTCTGGCAATAAGAAACGTGTTACATTTGCAAATATGTTACAAAAAAATCTGTATTTATTCCCAGCTGAGCTTTCAATACAACATCAAGAGCATTTAGCCTGAAATTGATGTATTTAGCTAATCACATTAAGTCATATAATAAGAATATTTCTGCTGTCCGAGCAATAATACCTTGAGAAAAAAACTCTTTAACATTTAGATTGTGATTGAAAAGCAAGTGGTAAAATAATACATTTAAAAACAACACTGCTAAAACTTAAATCCAGCAAATGACATTTCTAACTCAAAACAATCTAATTGGACATGTCAGGTAACAATGTATTTCTTACATTTTCTTAGTGCACTGTCACAAGCCCGAAGATGAGATGGATATAATGAGGGTCACCGAGGATAAAGAAAGATATGTGCATGATGATGTCATTGAGTATAGATGTATCTCACCTAGTGAAAAAGCTGGCAGGGCAACATGTGTCAACGGCGAATGGGATAAACCAGTAACATGTAAAGGTAAGAAGGTCAAATGGAAGCAGATTTAGAGCATAGGTGCCGATTTTTTGAAGTCTATCTGAACACAATTCTCACAAACCATATGTAGGTTGGGAGAGTTGTGGGTCCTCCTCATTATACTGACCACAAGGAGATCTCTTAGTAGTGTAACTACGCTGTAAAAGATGGGGCGCAAAATCCACAGTCCTCTTTCTGTTTAAAAATGTATTGTTAGGTTCAGCCAAAGCTAATTTGGTTTCAGCAGTCTAAGCAAGCTAAATCATGTTGGTATCTTAGTCTTGGTAGTCACATATAGGTTTATTGGCAGTGTTTTGTCCCAGAAATATCAGGAAGTATCCATCTGCCGCAGCTCAAGAAGGAAACACTTTCTGGGAAAACTCAAGGAGGGGATTTCTTACTAAAAAGACTAACTTTGGAAAATATGCACACACAATTTAGCTAACTCAGAATTCTGAAGCCTCATATTAGGGTTTCGTTAAACTTCAGAGTGCATTTTTGTACAAAACAAGAACTGTGGATTTTTTCCCCCATTTCTTGCAGTTCAGTCAAGGCCTGTGACCGATAACGCTTTCAACATTCATATGGTATATGAGAACTGTATTTAAGATGGAAAAATCTGCACCAACACCTGGGCGGTAAAAGATAATAACTAAAGGAAAATATAATACTTTATGTGAGTACTAATCATAGTGGAGTTTTCCTGACAGGCAATTTAAATCTATGTACAAATACCATAAGTGTACTCTGGTTATGAGTTTGCAGCTAAGATGAGATGATTCTATTCTCAGAAATATTTAATGAGCAAGTGATGACAGATGGAGATCTGTGCATTTGGCATAGAATTTAATATATAATAATATAGATAAAATGTATAAATGTATGTAACGTATCCAGTGTATTTTATTGAATGCCAAACTATTTTACATGTACATATTACCAACTTGGAAAAAAGTGAACATTACAGGAAAGTTCATTAGGACTATTTAAAACTGCTTGCTTGTGTAGTACAGAGAAATTATATGAGAAACAAGATATTATCATTGGCATATCATGAGAGATTAAAGATGAAAAGTGCACCAGGAGTTGAGAATTAAAAACTATACTGAGTGTTGGCAGTCATATTTTGCTTCTATAGCTACAGTGGGTTCAAAAATTATAGAAAATGTAACTATCTTTACTGCACCTTATGAAAATTTCGTGAGAAAAAGAAAATTGATGAACATTTTCTCTTAATGAAAAATAGCCTGTGTAGCTATTAATCAGACTGAAAGAGGGAAATACAGGTTGAAAAATATACTTTTTGGACGGCACAATACCATGAGTAACAAAAAACAAAAAAATAAAACATGCTTGGTTAATATCCTAAACAGAGTCGTACAAGACAAAGGTTTCATATTTGCAAGGTCACTGTAAATGCAACTATCTTTGTTTTATCATACAGAGGTAAAGACTTAGACATAGATTTACATCAGATTTGGGTTCATGAGACCCAAAAAGTTGGATCATAAGTCATATATGCTGCTGTTTATATAAACCTGGTGATAAAACTGTTTTTCTTCCTTAAAACAGACACATGCACAGTCACAGATGTACTTGGCAAAGCAAAGCTTCACAAATATGTAGAAGGTGCACAACTAAGGGAAGGAGAAAAGTTAAGGTTTTATTGCAACCTGCGTGGACACATTCTTCAAGGGAAGGAAGAGGTCGAATGTTTAGCAGACGGACAATGGAGTGGTCCCTTCCCAACATGTGGAGGTAAATAAATCCTTCTCGTATCCCTTTGTTCCTTATCTGAGGAAATGATGGTTAAAGGTGGTCCATGACCTAGCTTTCAGATGTTTCCCTCAGAGGGCTTGCGTTCACTCTATTTACCTTGCCTTTTAAAGGAAAACTGCAAAGGAAGAGGGGCAATTTCTTTATATTGTGAAGCAATTCATGCTGAAACTGCTATTTCAGGATGAGGTGGACTGTAAAGCCACATCAAATTTAACCCAGCTTTTTATTTGTGAGAAACATGTCAATTTCATGCATATTATCTTTTGTGCTGCTATTTTCTTCTTCCTGAAATATAGCAGTTATTCTTAGTGTTTCATGTTTTATATAAATAATTTAGACCCCATTTTACTGGGTATTAACATGTAATCTGGATATTTTACATGAATAGGGAAAAGTAAGTAATTTCATTACAGATAAAATGCAACATATGACTGAATCAGCCAGGCCACATCTCAGCCAGATTTAAATGCAATTTATAACTCTGTCTCTTCCTGCTATCTCAAGCTGCCCAGCTAAGAAAGATATAGCCGAATCCTTCCTCTGCAAAGGAAAAATAAGCAGAGCCCATACAGCAGTATCACTCTGGGAGACTCTCAAGGGACCGCTATGACATGAGTACAAGGCGAGGGTCACATGAACAACGCGGGTAGCCAAAGTAGTGCTAGTGCTAGCAAGCCTCTCCATCAGCACTGATTTCCTTTTACAGTATAGACAAATCTGCTGGCTGATTTATGTGTTGCACTCTAAAGCAACACTGCCATTACTGCGGTGGCAGAATTTAACTGGATGCATTTACACTGACAGCAAAAGCACAGATATTTGGCTTGTTCACAGTCAGCAGTCGTCCCCTCCAGCAGATGAAGATATACATCAATGTGGAAGGTTTTCACTCTCAACACACTTGTGTGAAATTGGTTATGACACAGAATTTTGGAAAAGAATAACAATAATGCATCAACTCTGTCTGACCTCCATGGCATGGATGTGAAATGTCCGTAAACCCAGCAGGGCTTATTTGTTAGCTGATTATAAATCATCAAACCTACAGTCCAGAGTAGCAAGCTAGTAAGAGATTTGTGGGGTGATGGCTGACCATCTGCTCTGTGTAGGAAAACCACTCGGTCACTGGACAGTCTGTAGTTTGTATGTCATTCATAATGCACGTGGATCTTAAGGATTCAACCAAGTTAAATTGATTTCATGGAACAAAGACTCGTGGATTTTACTTTTATTTTTCTTTAGCCTGAAGGCAAAGCTTTCAATTTACTAGTCCATCTACATTCCAACTCTCACCTATGTTCATAAGCTTTGGATAGTGACTGAAAAAATAAGAATGTCTCCATTTAGGGGTGGCCTGGGCACATTCAGCTGGTAGGAGACTCCAGGGCAGACCCAGAATATGCTGGAGGGATTTTGTATCTCATATAGTTTGGGAATATTTTAGGGTCCCTCAGGAGAAGCCGGAGGACGTTGCTGGGGAGAAAGAAGTCTTGGTTACCTTGCTCATTCTAGTGACCTGGACCCAAATAAGCAGTGGAGAATGCATGGTTGTTTTTTGTTTGTTTGTTTGTTTACATCTAGCCATCTGTTAAATCTGGAGTAAAATCATGTGAAAAGTTTAAATTATGTAGAATGTAACCTTAATTTTAATGGCATTGGATTACCATATTTTGAACACATGACAGGTTATATATCTGGGTAAAAATGCTTAAAAAAGTGAAAGTTGTGGCCTCTCTGGGTACGTTATGTTTTCATTCTGTTATTTATGCCAATGTATGGTTTAAATGACAATACATTTGAACTTGAATGGTGTTAGCCTAGTCAGCAAGGTTGCTGAAAATCATTCTATGAATCTATACACCTATCTCCATTCTGCCACGAGATCTTTGCCTTGCATGTCATGCTGGCCCACCTGGTGTATCCTGCATTGCGTGCCTTGACTTGCGACATGGCGTGTACTGTATATTGACAAGTCTGAAAGGTTCCGTCTACCTAATTGGTATATTGAGATCCAAGATGCAAAGGCCTGTCATCAGGTGTCATTATCTTGATAATGTAGCCAGATTAAAAGCATGTTAATATCAGGATGTAAATGTAGTCATATGAATAACAATAGATATACATATAGACATAAAGACCATGAGAAAAATAATTACACAGTTTTTCTGGAAACTATTAATTTATATTTATTTTTGTCATAATGTCATAATAATGTCTAAACTTCTACTTTCTCTGTTATCACCCACATTCTTTTAGTTCCTTCGCGCTGTGGAATACCACCTCGCCTTGCAAATGGATTCACCAAGACCACCACTAAACATCACTATGAGCATGATGAAAAAGTTGAATACATGTGTAAGAACCGCTACGTCATGGAGGGCAAGCCTTTCAAAACCTGCAACAATGGTGAATGGGCTGGAGAGATGAGATGCCACCGTAAGTCATAATTCCCTTCATATTTTTAATCTTGCATTTTGGGTAATTATTTTACATAGATAAAAACATTAATTGAAACTTCTGAAATGTATAAGTTGCTCTGCCAAAATATGCTGATAACATCATAAATCTAATTGGCAAGCCAGGATGATATGGTGCACAGGATATAATTTTGCATCGAGTTTGTTTTCATTATATATTTTATTTTGGTTAATTTGTGCATCATGTTTAACCGCCAAATTCATTCAGATAATACAAAAGATTAAATGAGTGTTTTTGACAGGTCAGAAACACTGTTAAATTTCATATGTACCTGAGAGAAAGTACCAGAAAACTGGTGAATGCTGCAAGTTATGCTGATAACATCACAACTTTGCTGTACAAAGCCCAAATACAGTAACTACATATTTGGTGAAAATTAAGTTGAGACAGGAATCTGACTTTTTGGAATCTGTTATTACAATATAAAGATTATGTTGAAGAAATGTTTAATTTCTGTAAGTCAACATGTTAAATTGTTACAGAGATAGACCGATAGACAGCTGAAACAAAAGCGATACATCAAGTGAAAGCTAGCTGGTGAGATAGACACTTTCGATTGCAGATAGTTTAAAGTAGTGCAGTATCTGCATTTTTCTAGGTTTTAGGTTCTTCTTAATTCAAATATAATTACATTTAAATTGTGTATGGATTTTTTAACCGTTCAAATGGACAAGAAAGATGAAAGAACACATTTTGTTTGTACATAGATAGTTTCCACTGCAGATAGTTTAAAGTAGTGCAGTATCTACATTTTGGGTGGTTTTAGGTTCTTAACCAACCTAAACAGACATAAAATAAAGGCAATATAACCTTCCTATCGGTTTTGTGGTTTGCTGGCCTGCAATGTGTGCTCTCTATACAGAATATTGTAATTTAATATGATACTGATGAAATTCTGGTGAAATTCATGTGATTTGATATCTTTTAAATCACATATAATTACATTTAAATTGTGTATTGATTTTTATTGATAACCATTCAAATGGACAAGAAAGATGATGATACTGATTACATACTAAACATGTATTTTTACCCAACATTGGCAACAATCATATATGGAGTATGCTGTACATTCAGTCATCACATGAATGTTATTTATCTGTTATTTTTTACAGAACCCTGCACCTTGGATAGAGAAGTCATGAGCACACATAATGTTAACCTATTAAATATTTATTTTATTCAATATAAATTAATAATACATTAAATATCTGTTAATCAATTTTGATTTAACGGCATAAACCTTGTAGAATACTGATTTCCTAAAAGAAATTCAGCTTCATTTCCCTTGTCAGAGCTTTTTTTTCTCATCTTTCTCAACTATTTCCATAAAACAGGAGCAAACAGCTGATGTGCCAGTTGGTTTAGTTCTCCTTTTCCTTTAGCTTGTTCTTGATCTGTGATCTGATCACAGTGTCAAGATAAAGAGAGTGCTTATTAATACCAGATGTAAATACAAAGACTAAATCATATCTTGTTATCAGAATAACATGCCCAGATAAACAGCACATGTTAATACTGACTGTACATATAGTCATTAAAAGTCACAATGGAAACATATAGATATACAGGGTTCTATAAGAAAGACTTACAAGAGCTTTTCTGAAAATGACTTATTTGTATTTATTTTTTTAGTTGTTTCCATTTACATTCACTTTTAAGGCCACAAAACATGTGACTGAAAAATATTGTGTAACTGCAAATCAGAGTCAAACATCTGTCACTCTAGAAAAATGTCATATTTTCACCTCAATAATGTCTAAATATTTACTTTCTCTGTTATCACCCACATTATTTTAGTTCCTGCAGGCTGTGAAAGACCACCTGTCCTTGCAAATGGAGACACCACGACCAGTGCTAAACCTCGATATGAGCATAATGAAAGAGTTGATTACATATGTCAGCGATACTACATCATGGAGGGCGAGCCTTACCAAACCTGCAACAATGGTGAATGGACTGGAGAGATAAAATGCCTCAGTAAGTCATATTCATATTTTAATCTTGCATTTTGCGTAATTATTTTACATAGATAAAAACATTAATTGAAACTACTGAAATGTATAAGTTCCTGGGCCAAAATATGCTGATAACATCATCAAATCTAATTGGCAAGCCACGATGATATGGTGCACAGGATATAATTTTGCATCAAGTTTGTTTTTATTATATGTTTTATTTTGCTTAATTTGTGCATCATGTTTAAACTCCATTCAGATAATACAAAAGATTAAATGAGTGTTTTTGATAGGTCAGAACCACTCTTAAATTTCATATGTACCTGAGAGAAAGTATTCTGCTGTACAAAGCCAAAATACAGTAACCAAATGAAGAAATGTATTATTTCTGTAAGTCAACATGTTAAATTGTTACAGAGATAGACCAATAGACAGCTGAAACAACAAAAGATATAGCCATGAACGCTAGCTGGTGAGATAGATACTTTCCATTGTAGATCATTTAAAGTAGTGCAGTATCTTAATCAATCTAAAAAGGTATAAAATAAGGCAATATAACCTTCCTATCTGTTTCATGGTTTTCTGGCATGCAATGTGTGCTCTATATACAGAGTATTGTAATTTAATATGATACTGATTACACACTAAATATATATTTTACCCAACACTGACAATAATCATATATGGAGTATGCTGTACATTCAGTCATCACATGAATGTAATGTTATTTATCTGTTATCTTTTACAGAACCCTGCACTGTGGATAGAGAACTCCTGATAGCACATAATCTTGAATTCAGACATAAAGGTGCAGATAAATTGTATTCAGCCCATGATGATGTAATAGGGTTCCGGTGTGTCACAGGAACAAGACATGACGGCAGAGTGAGAATGCGTCAGAAGTGTAATGATGGTGTGGTGGACCTGCCAACTTGCCATTAAGAGTTTTAGTCAGCTGGAAGTGTTAAACATGAGCTGTCTGGACAAACATGTAAAAGATAATCAGAGTTAATTTTTTAATGACAAAATTAACAGTTGACAGTTGTGCACTGGTCCACTGTCTATACTTCAGTTTTCAATATTAATAAAACATATACAGTTTGTTCACTTTGTTTTTTCTGCCTTCACAATCAGACGCATGTATATGTTTTATGCGAGTAAACATTTGTGATAACTGAAAACTTACCTCTTTAGACAGATGTGGTCTAGACAGAAAATTTACTCTATAAAGATATTTTGTGATTGTATTTTTAAAAGGTAAAACATTTCTACCTTTGTTTTTAAGTGAGAAAGAGGAGCTCTACTTGGCCATGACCAATGAAATGGAGAAATGTGGAATGTGTTTTCACAAATAGAAAAAAGGTTTCACAAATCTGAAACTGTGCACTCATATCATGTGCAAGCAACTGGTTTTTATGTGCGCAGGTTTCCAAACTAATTAAAACACCAAGCTTTTCAACCTCCCTAGCCTGTGTGTCGCTCTCAGCCCCAAGACCATTTGTTCTCTCTGAAGATGTAAATCTTTAAGTATATTGTGCACTGTAGTTTTTAGCAGACATTACTTAAACCAGAGTACATTTTTAAGCCTCGGATTTGGTGCACTAGTGCCTTACAGAACCTGCTTCTATGGTGAATGGGTTGAGATATAAAATGCCTCAGTAAGTTACATTTCCCTTCATATTTATTATTGATATGGCATAAAATTGTTTCCAGTCTTTGATTACCACAGTTTTCGTAATGATTTAGGGCATCATTACATAAAGATGGTTGACAAAGCACACATGTCATAAAATTTTGCATACAGTAAAAGTTCATTAAATGGGCTGTTGTAACGTTAGCTACAGGTCTGGACTGGTATTGTCTTTGCCCCCAAGTTTCAGCCAATATTAATTTACATTTTGGCTAATTTACACTATTAAATGTATGCTGAATTATCTGTTAGCAGTTCCTGTTTGCATTGCACCCATGTTGTGTGTATGTATATATGTAGCTGCTTCCTATGAGGACTTAATGTTACTGTGTTTCTTCCCAGCATGAATAATAGAAGTCATTTGACAGCTAGCTTATACTTTTGTGAATGCAGTTTCCGTTTTACTATAGCAACTGATTCATTTTTAAAACAATTTGATTGGTATCTTTTCGTGATTTGTAATCACCATTATTGAACTTTTTCCACAGTTTCACATTTGCCTCCAGTAATTTATTTGAAGAGTGTGTTTAACTCAGAGTTCTGCATCTACATGCATAGCGATGGCAGAAAAAAGTCACACTGAATAATAACAATCAAGTGTTTAAGTCTGAAACATGTATTGATATTCATGCTTTGGCTTTGTACAACTGAATATTCATGTCTATTACAGACTATCTCATTTCTTCATGGTTAAAATGGCGTCAGGAAGCATGAGTTCACTTACAGAGGAGCACAGAGAATATTTGATTCCCCACCTCCTCCTGTGATCCTCTCTGAATGGAACGTTAATCTTTTTTAAATCATAACATGATATTTGACAGCAGAGCTTCTACTTTCTAACATTCACAGTATAAAGTCATACAGTTGTACTTTATTTTTTAAATTTTTTTTATTTGTGTTTTCATCAGGTATTTGTGATCAATTGAGGTGTAATTTAGTAGTTTCCAATCAGCCTAACTTGCATGTCTTTGTGTTGTGGGAGAAAACCCACGCAGACACGAGGAGAACATGCAAACTCCACACAGAAACAAGCAGAAACAAGCAGGTGGAGGTGTTTCTGTGAGGCTGCAGTGCTGATCACTGAGCCCGCGTGCCGCCCTGAAAAGAGGGAAGGAAGGAGGTTAGGAAAGGTGGAGGGGGGAGTGGAGAGAGGGTGGAGGTGAGGAGAGAGGTCGGCGGAGACGGAAGAAAGGTAGAGCGGGGAGAGGAGAGAGGTTGGGGGTAAAGGAAGACGAGGAAAGGAGGAAGGATGGGGGTGAGAAAGATGGAGGAGAGGAGGAAGGATGGAGAGAGGGAGGGCGGGTGGAGAGAAGGGGTTCTGCTTGTTGTTCGGCCTGCACTGAACAAGCAGCTTCCTCCACCTCTCTGTCGCTGGCGCTCTTCTTCTTGCGCATCCAGCTCCAAAATCCTGTTTTCTTCTCCTTGTTTTCTTTTTGTTTCTGTGCCATCTTCTCTTCTTTTTCTTTCTTCTTCTTTTCCATTTTCTCCTCTTCTTCTTTCTTCTTTTCCATCTTCTCTTCTTTAGCTCTCTGTTTCTTTAGCTCCTTCTCCCGTTTTTGTCTTTCTTTCTTTTGTTTCTTCTCCTCATTTTGTTGTTGTTTCTCTTCTTTCTTCTCCTCATTTTCTTGTGTCTTCTCTGGCTTCCCCTCATTTTCTTGTTGTTTCGCCTCTTGCGTCCCCTCGTTCTCCTGTTCTGTCTTTTCCATCTTCTGGCTGTGCACTGTGTCCTCTCTCAGCTGGGCAGAAGCTAACAGTATGACTTTTTCTGCCTCATATCTGGCTGTGACCTTGATACACTCCTCTTTCCAGAAGCGCTCAATGATGTCGGCCTGTATGCTCTTGATTTGGACATTTTCTCTGAGGGAGGAGATGAGTGCATCTCTCTCAGAGATGTCATCTCTACTCTTCTGGAGCACCTCAGTGAGTTCCCTCTCCTTGGACTCCAAACGTTCCTCCAGCTCTCTTATGGTGGCGTTACTGGCGCTTAACCTCTGGTCATAAAGCAACCAGTTGCCCAGCATAGGCTCCACAGTTTGGGACCAGTCGTTCCATTCAGCAATCCGCCTGTGAACACTGTTGAGGCGACTTTGTAGATATCCGCAGTCGCGGCAGGGAGGCCTTCCTGCCGGTGGTCTCTGCCGGATCTGATATCTGCCTGACAGCAGATATCAGATTAAAAAATAAAATATATCAAATTAAAAAATAAAAGATGGATTGAAAAAGACTGAAATCTTTGGAGCAAAGTTATATTGATGTTGACATTGTTTATATTACTCACTAATGATCACTAAACCAGCTGATTTCTGCTTTGGTCTGGAAGCTGATTTATCAAACACCTTTAACTTGCTTTGTGACACAGATACAAATAATCTGTAAATTGATTTTTTTTTCCATTTTTATCCCATTCTAGACGCACATTTTATCACATTTTCTCAATCTTTGTTATCTGTTGGTTATTATAGCTCATTATCAGCTGTTACAAGTACTGCAGTTTACTCCCACAGTGATAAGACACAGAAGGGAAGTGATAAAAGTAAATTATAAGAACCAAAAATGAGATTCAAAAGACCAATTTGTGCAGATGAGATTAAGGAACTGTTGGAACAATAACATGAAAAAATGCTAACGTTAACATATAGTATTGGCCTAATTGGGAACCAGTGTGGACAGAAAAAAATTAAACAATCAGGAGAGAAAGATCCCATAAAACAGTGATTCTCAACTGGTGGGTCACAACCCAAAAGTAAGTCACGGACAGCAGATCAAAAATAAATAAACAATATTTAATGCACATCTGATATTGGTCTTGTCTTTTATTTTGAAAATAAATTATTTTGACAGGCATGCGTCAGAGACGCGCAGCAGTCTCGCGCCGTAACCATGGTAACCATCATTTGATTGACGTTCACTTTAAGTTTGTGTTGATGTTCGGAGGCAAGATGGCGAAGCAAAGATATGACTCGGAGTATTTAAAATGTGGATTTTAGTACATTGAGGATAAAAGGGGACAGTGTGTGATATGTAGTGAAGTGCTTGCAACTGAGAGTATGAAACAGGGCTGTGCAATTAATCAAATTTTATTTTCAATTACAATTTTGGCTTCCAACGATTATGAAAACAAGATAATCAAGATAAAATGATTATTGTTTACTATTGTCATTTCGTAATGATGCTCTCGTTTTGCAAATCTAGCACACCCCTTTCCTTTACAGCGGTGTGCTTTCCTTCCTCCTTAAACGCCTCCGACAGGCGGCCGGCTAACCTGCCTTCACAGCTGAAATTTATATATATGTATTTTGCATGTACAGGTTTAAGGTACAGGTTTAAGGTGTGAGTTTTATGGCTTGTGGAAAGAAGCTATTGCACATTCTGGCTGTTTTAGCTTTGATGGAGCGATATAAGTATATAAGTGAAAATATCTAATTTTGTGGCCTTATTTATTTTGTGCAGTTTTGATATTTATTTTAGTGTACATGCAGTTGTCATGGTCCTCCTCAGTTTCTTGATAATGTGCTCTGAAATGCACTTTGTACATGTAAATACTTGTACAAAAAATAATTTATGTTAAAAAAACTATTTTTTTATTTTTTATTTATTATTTTTACTTAACAGAATATCTTTCTGATTACATTCATGATGAGGTATTCAACATTCAAGCTTTAGATATGTTGTCTGTGCTTGGCAGTCATTTCTGACATGAATGATATACTATTTGTCCATTATCTTTTACAGAACCCGTAATTGTGGGTGAAGATGTCCTGAACAAACATAATATTGCATTCAAATTTACATATGTTGATAAGCTGAATATAGCTCATCATGATGAAATCGAGTTCAGGTGTACCAGAGGAAGAAGACACATCGACACATTGAGCATTCATCAGAGGTGTATTGATGGTGTGGTTCTCCTGCCTGCTCGCCATTAAAGAGCTCAGTTAACTAGAACTGACAGCCATGAGATGGCTGGATAAACATGTAAATGATTAACAAGAGTAAATAGTTAGACCAGTATTTTATTATTTGTATAATAATTTGATTTGAATTACAATTAGAAACACTTAAATCAGAGGAACAATAATATGGGAACAAACAATCATTTAGAGGATCATTAGATAGAGAAGACGTACAAGCCCAAACAAATAAAAGGAAGGTGGAAAATTGAGCATATTCAGTATTGCAGGTACTTAATATATATAATCTGCCCATACTGGTAATATGTCTATGGTAATATTATCTCTTGTAGAACCCTGCACTGGGAGTAGTGTTACCATGAGGAAAAATAATATTGCATTCAAATTTAGTTTTGTCAAAAAGCCCATATTTAGCCCATAGAGCTCAGATTTACAAAAGGAGGTTCCATTGATCGATGGTGTGATGACCCTGCTCTGTTGCCAGTAAAGCTTAAGTTTACTGGAAGTGATGGACATGAGCTGGCTGGACAAACGTGAATGATTAACCAAACTTAAGAGTTAAGACAAGTACATTTTAATGAAACATTATAATATAATATAATATAATATATAATATATTGCATCACTCAGTCTGTTTTCTGCTTCCTGTCATTGATCATAATATAGGCTAGAGTATATATTTCCCCTTGCTTGCCATGCTTTAAGCGCTTACGGTAGATAGACTGTCTTTTACTTGGCATTTATTAGTCACTCATGCTTTGTAATTAAATCTCTGTTTGAGTGTTAAAGTTAAAGTCCCCCTCCCCATTCAAAAATATTTATGCTTATTGTCTTACAACTTTCAGACAGCGTACACCATATGACACATGTTCGACCCATTCATGAGACACTCACTGTAAGCAGAGAAAGCAGTCTGCTGTGCAGTTCATAAACTTCACTGATAAACCTGAGAATTGCATCACATAATTACCAGATAAAAGTTAAAGGAGCCCCATTATGCACATTTCCAGGTCTATATTTATATTCTGGGGCTCTGCTGGTATTTCTTTGCATGTCGTGCAGTTCAAAGAAAAAAAACCTCTTAATTAACTTTTAATGCAGCCACTCAGTTCAGCCTCTGTGTTACATCCCACAATTTTTCTTTAGTAAGTTTATCTGACAGTGTACCAACAGCTCATACAGACAGTGAAGAGCAGAGATATGAAAGGCCCTCACTCTCGAGTTCTGCTCTGTTGTGGAGGGCTCTGGATGATGATTGGCTGATTCAAAATCTGAAGGAACCAATGAGTTGTATGATTGAAAGGCGCAGCTGGGAAGCAATTAGCTGATGGCACCTGAAGAGAAAACACAGGAGTGTATGCTTCCTCCCGTCCTCACCCCCTCTGTCCTCTGGCTGTGACCCAGAAATTGTTTTCCCTCCACCATCATTGAGGATGTTCCAATCCCTTAAATGCACCTCAGAGGAGAGACAAGAGAGGAGCGAGGAGGCTCATGGGGGAGATTAGAGCAAGGAACCACAGATGTATCCTCTGCAAAAGTTTTTGCACTACTTTTTCTCGTTCTTTACTCAAAATGTTATCAAATACATCTGTACATGTTCGAGCCAAAATCCGATCCGGAATATGAGAGTGGCCAATGCAAACAAGACATGGAAAAACCTGAGCAACAAAGGCTACAGAATGGATGGCTATTAATGAGCATGTGCGACGAGCTGATGTCAAGGTAGAAAAAAAAACATCCCAGACGAAGCGTTCAGAGCACGTTGAAGCCCTGGCTTTTGACTTGTAGGGAGCATTTCCACATGTTAACCTCAAATTTTGGAACTTAGACCATGTTTAACATAGATATCCAACAACATAACAGCATATAAATAATAGAAAACCAGAAAAAGCATAATGTCTCCTTAAAGGTTAGGGAAAGATAATGGTATTGAAGCACATTACATGACATAAACATGTTAACATTTCACAGGAACCTCAATCTTTCACTAAACCTTAAACAAAGTGCTTTTGTTTCCTAAACCTAACCACACACGGGAATCAGGATGCAAACCTCGGTCTCAGGTATACATCTGCTATTCACCCCGACCGCCTCCCTACAACTTCACTGCAGTAGCACATAAATGTAGCGCTTCATTCATTTGAAAAAAAGTTGCCTGTGAACTTTATCCAGGCAACGATTACATTTGCAATCTTAATCTCAATCAGTACAATTTTAATTGGGAAAACAATTTGGTAGTATGTAGAAATCATTGATAGGGGACAGGGTTGCAATGGCATTTGGTGTGGACCAGTTGAACTTTTGTGTGGCTTGTAACTGTAAAAACAGTTGCAATGTTAGCAACACTGACACTATGTGGCATGGAAAGACAATCCAAGTGAAAAGTGGGGACTTTGTTGCTGTTGTTCCTCCGGTTGTTCACATTATCCCCTTGCAAATTTCTGGCTCAAAAATGTACAGATGTATTTGAGAAGTTTCCATTTCAATTGAAGAACAAGGAGAGAAAGAAATGAAATCCTGCTACTGCTGTTTGTTTACGTTGCCTTCAGAACCGCTGGATGTCTGCTGAGAGGCAGCTGGCCAATCAGAGCAGCCTGTTTCAGAGGCTGAACCGAGGGGCTGGATAAAGGACCAGTTTATGATAAATTTTTCTTTTAAAACTGTAAATCATGCAGATATTCCAGTAGAGCTCCAGAATATAAATAAAGACCCGTAAATGTGCATGACGTGTCCTGTTTAAATTCCATTTTTAATGGCGGTGTTAATCTCTTGCCTATAGCCATCACGTCTTTGAATCAGAGCAAAGACTTAGACGAGTTATGTAGTGCAGTTATGTTCTTACTCTTCTCCTGTTTTCTGTGGCAATTTTAATGAAACATACATGTTCTTTCTCGTCTGTTTGGTGCCTCTTCCTATGTACCGTATTACAAGAGTAAATGTCAACATATTTCCTTGTAAAGAATAAAGCTAAATAGATCAGACTGTGTTATGTTGTTTTTTTTGTTGTAGTTGTTTTTGTCCCTCATGACCTGCAGGAAAATCCATATTTAAATGCTGAAATTAATTAAATAGTTCAACCAATATTGCAAAATACTATGTTTATTTGGCTTTATCTCACTCACTTTGTTAAACTGTGACCTAAATACTGCATAGTTTTATATGAGTAGTCTGTCTTATGAAATATGAGTTGTACCATTCCATTATTTCATAATGCAATTCAAACAACACACACTTGTGTGTGTATGTGGTGAGGGAGGGTTTTGGGAGAGGTGCCCATGTTACAGAGACTGTTATCAATGTGTATTTGTGCATTTCACTGTCCGGAAAGACTTTGATCTGTATAAGTCTGAGGGGACAAACATTAACTCAGCCACAGATACTCTAGTCAGAGAATAATTCCTAAATACAGCAATTCCTGACCCTCACAATGAGATTCTTTCACCTTCTTTGGCTTTTTATCCTGTGGCTGAACATGGATAAATCTTTACAACAGAATGGTAAGAACGTAAGATTTCTGGTCCATTTTCTCTGTAGTTGTACTGCAGTTAAAAAAACAACTTGCTGATCTGGCAACATATTCAACTTAATTTGTCATTTTATCAAATATTAGGACCTTAACTCTTATTTTTCTTAAAACCTCAAAGTGACAAAATCTGACAAAAAAAAAAAGAAAAAAATCAGATGTAAACTTTTTCAAGCCTTTTCTGTAATCAAATGTCATGTATCCACATTAACACTGGGGGAGTGATAGGTCTTATTCAGACACCTGCTTGTAGAAAATCCCAGCAACAATTTAAACTGCTGTGGAGCAAAAAGTTTAATTTTCTCTTGAATTTTGAAGGAATCTTCCAATGACCAGTATGAACAGGAAGACTGATTACAGCAAAACCTGTTTCAATGTTCATTTGGGCTCCTGAATATTGTTTTAAGACCGACTTGAAAACTTGTGAACCCTTCCTTTAAGAGTCATATGTTGGAGTGAAGTACTGGATTTCTAACCCGCAGGACACTTCAGCAGTCTCTGCTTCCCAAGACAACAAACAACCAATGGACCACCAGACCAATATGCCAAAGTTTAAAACTACGTTAACTTTAGTTTCAGAGACAGATGATGAGATTGTTTTCCAAAAAAAGTTTTAAAATAGACCCATATTTTTACTCTCAAATCAGATTAATCAGTAGTTATAGCTCATCTGCCTTCTCATGAACAAATGTTGTTGTTATATTCGTGTGTGTGTGCGTGTGTTTGTGTCTTCAATCTTCAACAGAGATCACATGTGATAAACCTGAGACTGAAAATGGTTATGTGCTTGGAGAAATCCAAAAGTACAAAGAACATGAAATCTTGGATTTTGCATGCAATCCTAAATATAAACCCAGTGAAGAAATACTTTCAAAATGCACAAAACTAGGAAACACAGCAAACTGGAGCCCCACACCTGTGATGGATGGATGTCATGGTGTTATAGGAGTAATTTTCTAGTTTATCAACTAATTTCATACAATGTTTTTACCCCAAAGTCTAAAATTAGGACAAAATCTGCATCACTCTGAGGATTTTGGTCCAGTAAAGATTGATCTTTTTTACTCTAATGACCCTTTTCCACTAATTTGTCCTAGAAACCAAGAGCCGCTAAACTCAGGAACTAAATCAGGAATTAAAACTCACTTTTTGTGAATTCCTGTTTCTGTTTCTGCAGTATGTCAGGCTTTGGTTACATACACAATACTAGGATTAGTTCATTGTTGGTTTGGCTCTGCATATGAGATTAGAAAATCGCCAGCCTTATCCTTTAAAAGCAGTTGTTAATACAGCCGAACACAGGGAGCCAGCAGTATGGATATCATGACTAAAGATAAAAAATTCTTGTTAATTTTGTTTATGTTGAAACACAGTAGTAGTGTACTAGACTTTTCAACTACAATAAAAAGAGTGAGATAAAGAGATGAACAATAGAGCAAAGGAGTGAATGAGAGAAATTAAATTCAACTTGTTTAGAAATTTATTTCAATGTACTGCACATACTAAAGCTGAAAAACAACCATAAAGTAGTCGGCAGATCACTATCACTCTGTGGTCTTTTCTTATAAGTTCATATAGTCCAATTCACCAACAGTTATTTCTGCATTTATATATGTCACATTTATATGTGTACAAACAGCTGTGAAGTAAATGTAGCCTCATTACATACAGTATATCCTTTATTTAACCAAGTAAAAGTCTCACTGAGATTAAAATCTCTTTTAATCTCAGTGAGACTTTATGTCATATAGAAGCACTTTGTCACACTGCTATCATTAACAACACTCAGTATGTGCAGCACTGAATAATTGCATCTTGTTTTTGTTTTTCTTTTCTTTTCTTTTTTCAGAAAGACATTAGCAACAATTACAAGCAGGAATACAGAGAAAATGAAAAGGCCTATTATGTCTGCAAGGGTGGTCAATCACGTTTTACTCTTACCTGTACAGCAAAAGGTTGCTAGTTTAGTCTTGTCTTCACCAGAAATGATTTCAGTGTCCCCGCCTTAAAGTGCTTGAGCTTATAGCTAAGGACATTGATCATTTTGACCCAGACAGCTGTAATCACCACATTGAATATTACTTTAGAGAACTAGAATACAATCTAGTTGACCTGCCCCATGCAACCCAAAGTGAGAAAGTTAAACTTGTGTGGAAAACCAGCTCTAAAGCTGTACACAAGTTTATACAATCACAACCTTCCAGAGTCAGAAATGACTACCAAGAGCTCCGTCAAGCACTAGTAGAAGAATTCTCTTTTACTGCTGACGAGACCACATCAATGGTTGCAGCCCTCCAAGTTAAACATTCCCGTCGTGAGCATCCCAGGGATTATTACCAACGTTTGAGACAACTTTAATCAGTTGTCTCTGATTAAAGTTTGTAAAACTACCTGATGTAAAAATAGTAACTATGAGTATGTGTGCTCTAGTGTTAATATAGTGAGGGAAGGGTCATGCTAGTAACCCGTCTACATCATCGAGCCACCATTTCAGGCCCGTCCAAAAAATCCTGAGCACAGAAATGGTGAAAAACAGTTTAACGCTCTAACTCCACAATTCAGTACTACATAGTTCACAGTCTTTTCACATGTTTTCAGCAATTATTTTCGTGTAAAATGTGTTTAAAAGAGATCTCAGATTTTCCTGAGAGGTTGTTGTTTTTTTTCATTTGTTGTTGTGTTTTGTTATTTGTTGTTGTTTTTTGTCATTTGTTGTTGTGTTGGGACTACATGTGGACCACAGTTTACCACATGTTTCAAGACTCCAAGAAACCTGAGCCCTGGGGGTTTGCACCCAAAGTGTGAAGCTCCACCCATGGATCCAGGTTATCAAAACTAGAGATTCCCCTCTTATCTTTCTCTTTTCTCCACGAGCTGCAGCAGGAGCAGCTCCTTGCCCTCTTTCTCCTTCAGCTGCAGGAGCAGCTGCTTGGTCTTTCACACCTCCAGCAGCTGCTGGAGCAGCTCTCTGCTCTCTTGTGTGGCCTGCTCACAGCAGACACATACTTTCTTCTTTACGGCAGAAGACGCAAGAGCCTGCCTAAGACTCAGAAACTAAGTTTCCTTGTGCCAGCAGTTAACACACAAGTCTGCTGGCCAGTTTAACAAGTACAGGAGCCGCGAAATGGAGTTAGCTTGCCGCTAACTCTACACACAGGAGTGACCTGGGCCCTCTGCATGACTGGAGTGCTGTCTCCCCAGCAACACCTGCATCTTTCAGCTTCAGAGCCAAAGCCTTCTCAGCCTGACTCACCCACGGATTCACCGGCTACAAAGCAGGACACCACAAAGCATCTTTTCCTTCATGGACTGGTAACAACTGGGCATAGCCTAGCAACACAGTGAAGCATAGTACGACTAAGCAAGAATGTTTAACTCAAACAATGTACTGTACGTGTATTGATTTGGTTAAGGTTATACATTGAACTGTTGTTGTGATGTCCTTGTTGCCTATAGTCAGGTTACTGCATAGCCACACCGCTAGGTTAATGTTAGCATGCTTAACACGTTACATTCAGTAACTAGGCCTTGCTCCTGGCCTTTTATCTCTGTAGTTCCCTTTATCAGCCAAATTGTCGGCATGCCATGTGCTCAGTCACCAGGTGACTGCAGCCATCTTGCTATTGTCTTCCCTAAACACACATACACACATACACACTCACACTTGTATATAGGTACACTTAGCTAGATTAGTATTGTGTGTTGCTTTTACCCTTTTGTTAAATAAATGCTTTTGGACATACCTGTTGTCTGTTTTAATGTTGCACAAGAATGAGTTTTGCCAACCTCTGCTCTGTAAAGAACACCAAATCCTTCAACCTTGACTAGCTATTGATATGGTGATTTTGTTTATAGTTATTAAATTAATTATTAATCAAAGTCCCAAATTCATAGATTAGTACACTTTGAGACTGAATTGGCTATCTTTTTCCCTGAGTCCAGGGTGGTGCCCCGTTATTATTAATTCTTATTAATAATTTTATTGATTTTAATAATTAACGATTATCTTTATCTTTGATAATCGTTAATTATTGCTGATAGCCAAACTTGTAGCAACTGCCCAACAAAATGGTGCCCCGTGTGAGGCAGAGTATTGTTGGCAATTATTCATAATTGCACAATATTAATTTCAGCATAATTTTGGCCAGTACCAAAATTCTGGAATCTAAAACCTTGAGACTATCCAAAAGTCTTTATATTTAACACAACCAGTCTGCCACAGGAGAAGATATCTAGCTGTACTTACAAACAAGTGAAGTGTTCTGAGATTTGATTTTTTCAAATCGATTTTAGCTAAAGCAATTGGTAACCCAAATTGGTTCTGTAGCTACCCCTCCTCCACAGGAAGCTACTTCCCATAGTGTAGGCCACAACATTGTTTGGTTAGGCTAGTGTACTGCCCAAACTACACTACAAAGTGTCTGCCACGCAACACTATAGCCAACCACATTGTTTTGTTGTACCAGTCAATTGTTAATCTAATCCTCCGTTCCAGATACAACAATGGAGAACCCCTGTGTAGAACAGTTTATTTCTTCCCTAGCACAGAGCCTAGAACCTGGCTACCCAGAATTCATCAGCAGGTTGAATTTCAGTGAGTGCAGGAAAGAGATAGACTCACTACTCAAGGACAGGAATGATGCACAGACCTCATCCAAAGATCCATTGTTATGCTTGCTTCTGAACTTCCACAGGCAAACCAGCCTTGCCTGTCAGAGCAGAGCAGCCCTGGAAAAGGAGGTAGATTTCCTTAGAGCGCAAAATGCTTGCCTCCTCCATGAGGTTCAGACGGCCAATAAGAAAGCCATGCGCTATTTAGAAGACCTGCACTCAGCAGAGTTAAATCTCTGCTCACACAAGGAGGAATTGTTAAGGCTTAGATCAGAATGTCCTGCCCCACTACAGTCATTCAGCCAGTGTGATTCCAGTTACTCCGATTCACACTCCTCCCATAATGAAAGGTTAACTCCCTCTCCACTCAGAAGATTGGAACAATTCCCAACTGACCCTAAGTTCTTGGGTATGAAGTCAGCCTCTCAAACTCCACTGAGAGACAGAGCTAACAGCTACCTGACTTCCCATCTCTCTGAAACAGACACTGAAGAGACATGTAGTTTATCCTCTAGAAGATATTTTGCCCAGTGTTTTTCTCAGCCATCAATATATGACATTCATCCGTGCTCATCCTTCCGAAGGGGGGACTAGATCATCCCAGAACTGTTCAGCCTCTCCTCTGCACTATCAGGAAAGTGATAACAGTTGTTCAGCCCCTGCCCTTCAACCAGAGAGAATTGTAGCACGTGATGCACATGTCCATAATAGTGCTAGTTTAGTCTTGTCTTCACCAGAAATGATTTCACAGTGTCCCCGCCTTAAAGTGCTTGAGCTTATAGCTAAGGACATTGATCATTTTGACCCAGACAGCTGTAATCACCACATTGAATATTACTTTAGAGAACTAGAATACAATCTAGTTGACCTGCCCCATGCAACCCAAAGTGAGAAAGTTAAACTTGTGTGGAAAACCAGCTCTAAAGCTGTACACAAGTTTATACAATCACAACCTTCCAGAGTCAGAAATGACCACCAAGAGCTCCGTCAAGCACTAGTAGAAGAATTCTCTTTTACTGCTGACAAGACCACATCAATGGTTGCAGCCCTCCAAGTTAAACATTCCCGTCGTGAGCATCCCAGGGATTATTACCAACGTTTGAGGCATGCGTACTTCCAGGGCAAGAATGCACCAGGCTTAGAAGAAAACCCCACCTTCAAGTCCTTATTCTTGTAGAACCTTCATCCATGCGTACGCACTCACGTTGTACTTATGACGCACCAAGGTAACCCCTCACTGCGTGAGATAAGAAAGATGACACAGGTGGCTTGGGAAACTGCTGTCACTTCCAAAGCAGGAGGGAAAACAATTGAGCCTGCCAGCTCAAACACTGAAGCGTCATACAGGTCTGCTGCCTCAAAAGATCACCCTCATAACAGTCCAAAGGGGGGTGACAAAAGGCAGCATAGGGACACTGGGCGTAAGCGCCATGCCCACCAATTGCGTCGAGATAGGCATTCACACAGTAGAAGCTTTAGAAGGCCTTACGCAGAGATTCTGGCCCAGAAGTGTGACCAGACAATGGACAGATCAGATGATGACCACAGCATCTCTGACCACAGTTCAGTACATGGTCACCATCTATCAGACAGTGACAGTGCCTCTGAATGTCTCTCTCCCTCTGGCTACACGGAGCGTTACAGCCCTGAGCCACAAGTTAGAAACTTAAGGCACAAGAGCTCTAGAGCCTGCTTCTCACAATTCTAGACAGCAACACAGTCCACCCCTGTACTGACAGTAAGACAGCTACCAGTGCCTTACTTTTCCTGCAGTTACATAGATACACTTGGGTTTGTTAGCAACAGTAGCAACCTCAGTTATTCTAAACTCAGTAATAGCCAGACAGCCTGCTATTAGTTGAGGAAAGCCTAAATTCTGATTCAGTTCAGACACCACTGTCCTACTTTGCAAGTACAATTGGATCAACTCCTTGGTAGTATTTTGTCAATAGGATCACTTTGCAAAACACTAGCTTAGGACACTCCATTATGTACTTTCAGAAGTAGTTATACACATGTCCTCACCCACCATAAGTTTAGGACATAGTGCCAAACAAACAATGATACAGCCATTAGGACTTTGGGATTTTGGAAATATGATGACATCCTTCTGCAGCTACACTTGCCTGAAGGACAAAATTGTAAAGTCTGCCAAGATCAGACTGAGTACTACATTGAGTAGTCAGTATTGTCATTAGATCCAATGAGTGAAACAACAAACACTCTTGGACACTCCAGAAATGGCTTTATCATTTTAGGTGCCACTCTCTCTGCATCTCACCTTAACAAAGTTACACCACTAACATTCCTGTTCTCACTGACCCAAAGAGTAATGAGAAACACAGGTTATGTTATTTAGGACTATGCCTTTGTTGTTGTCTATCATGCTTTTGTTTTGTAACTCTGACTGTTCTTGCTTAGCCAAGATAGATAGTGTTAACCACTGCCCAGACGTTAGAAACTTGAATGAACTGACAAATGAACTCTTGAACTCAACTGTGGACCATACAGTACATGTATGTTTGTGCTCCCAGGATCACACATCAGGTGCAATCCTAGGACCAAAGGGGGGATGTTGGGACTACATGTGGACCACAGTTTACCACATGTTTAAAGACTCCAAGAAACCTGAGCCCTGGGGGTTCGCACCCAAAGTGTGAAGCTCCACCCATGGATCCAGGTTATCAAAACTAGAGATTCCCCTCTTATCTTTCTCTTTTCTCCACGAGCTGCAGCAGGAGCAGCTCCTTGCCCTCTTTCTCCTTCAGCTGCAGGAGCAGCTGCTTGGTCTTTCACACCTCCAGCAGCTGCTGAAGCAGCCCTCTGCTCTCTTGTGTGGCCTGCTCACAGCAGACACATACTTTCTTCTTTACGGCAAAAGACGCAAGAGCCTGCCTAAGACTCAGAAACTAAGTTTCCTTGTGCCAGCAGCTAACACACAAGTCTGCTGGCCAGTTTAACAAGTACAGGAGCCGCGAAATGGAATTAGCTTGCCGCTAACTCTACACACAGGAGTGACCTGGGCCCTCTGCACGACTGGAGTGCTGTCTCCCCAGCAACACCTGCATCTTTCAGCTTCAGAGCCAAAGCCTTCTCAGCCTGACTCACCCACGGATTCACCGGCTACAAAGCAGGACACCACAAAGCATCTCTTCCTTCATGGACTGGTGACAACCGGGCATAGCCTAGCAACACAGTGAAGCATAGTACGGCTAAGCAAGAATGTTTAACTCAAACAATGTACTGTACGTGTATTGATTTGGTTAAGGTTATACATTGAACTGTTGTTGTGACGTCCTTGTTGCCTAAAGTCAGGTTACTGCATAGCCACACCGCTACGTTAATGTTAGCATGCTTAACACATGTTACATTCAGTAACTAGGCTTTGCATGCAACTAACCTCATTTTAACCTGGCACCTTTAGCATACACCAATTGGCCTTGAATAGAGAACCACACAGTTAAGAGGTTAAAACCTAGTTTGGCAAACTTTGGTTCAGGCAGCACATTTGGTTCAAGACACCACATGGTCTGGCCTTTTATCTCTGTAGTTCCCTTTATCAGCCAAATTCACCAGGTGACTGCCGCCATCTTGCTATTGTCTTCCCTAAACACACACACACACACTCACACTTGTATATAGGTACACTGAGCTAGATTAGTATTGTGTGTTGCTTTTACCCTTTTGTTAAATAAATGCTTTTGGACATACCTGTTGTCTGTTTTAATGTTGCACAAGAATGAGTTTTGCCAACCTCTGCTCTGTAAAGAACTCCAAATCCTTTAACCTTGACTAGCTATTGATATGGTGATTTTGTTTATAGTTATTAAATTAATTATTAATCAAAGTCCCAAATTCATAGATTAGTACACTTTGAGACTGAATTGGCTATCTTTTTCCCTGAGTCCAGGGTGGTGCCCCGTTATTATTAATTCTTATTAATAATTTTATTGATTTTAATAATTAACAATTATCTTTCATAATCATTAATTATTGCTGATAGCCAAACTTGTAGCCACGGCCCAACAGTTGTGTTTTGTTATTTGTTGTTGTGTTTTGTTATTGTGACACACAGCTAGTTTGGACAGAATCCTGGTCCAGTATCCAACTTGCACCTTCAGCACACAAATATCAAGAATGGACTTTTTAGCAAAGTCGAAGACATCTTGTGTCCAGCAGTTCAACTTTTGAATTATATATAATATTGATAATTTCTGGAATTTTGAAAGAGGGAGAGGAAGTAGACATCTTTTTAAGGATTTTAACAGGATAATTGAACTTCTTTGAAAAAAATCCATATCAGACACAATATTATATGATATAATATTCATGGTAGAGCATTTTTCATACCTCTAAAAACACATCTAGAGGAGATCTTTAAGAAATATAATAAATGTTTTAAATCCTAAACCTAATAATATGCTGCAGTCAAGCAGTTTCGGGCCATTCACAACCATTTTCCTACCTTGAAACTCAATATTGTTTCCGCTTTGTGGGTGTGATCAGTGGTAGAAAGTACATTTACTCAAGGAGTATACTGTACTTAAAGTTACATTTTCCTTATTTTTAATAGTGCATTAGTTCATCTCTCAGTATTGACTGATTTCCCAAAGCCACTCAACCCCAGATTCTTTTGTTTCTGTTGAAAATGTAAATCTTCAGCAGAAATAACATGTAAACAACATGTTTAAAATATATATTTTAATTTTAAAAAAAGGGGGCTCAGTAATTTTCCTAAAACAGCCAGGCACTGTAGTTTTCAGCAAAGGTTACTCAAACAGTAATAGTAATCGTTCATTTATTGGGGACTATTTTCAGCCACTTGGTTCTCTAGTGAATATTTACAGCTGCAATGTACTGTATGCATGTATGAGGGACTGACTTACTGTTCATGTTCATGGTAATAAAGAACTGTAACTTTTTCTTTGTTTTTTACAGATACCATAACATGTCCCAAAGCTGAAATTGAAAATGGATTTGGAATTGTATTAAATGGAACACTGCACTATGCCTGCGATGAAGGTTATAAGCTTGTCACTAAAGGCTGGTGGGGTGAAGCCAAATGTAACAAGCGCAAGTGGTCTACAATCCAAAAATGCATCGGTAAAGAATTTTGAATGCCTTACTAGTCTAGATATAACCTGCATGAAGCAAAGTTACCACAGCAGCTTGTTGATGTTTTAATTAGAAAATGAAATGAGGTTTTGAGGTTTTAATCAGTAAAGATTTCCTTGCTTGAGAAATACTACATAAACACAAAAAACAAACAAAAAAAAATCAGTAAAACAATGTAGCATTGGTTCGCTGCCTGGTCACTGTATGCTTAAAGTGAACATATTATGCTTTTTGTGATTTTCTGTAATTTTTATACTGTTATGATGTTGGATCTCTATGTTAAACATGGTCAAAGGTCCAAATCAGGAGGTGAACATATGTGAAAAAGTCGTCTTCAAGTCAAAAGCCAGTAAAGTACATGAAAAAGAAACAAAATCCCACTACTACTTGTTTGTTTACGTAGCCTCCAGAGCTGGTGGAAGTCTGCTGAGAGGCAACTTCTGGGAGCTAACCAATCAGAACAGAGCAGGGCTCATCAGGAGGGGGGCCATAAGATAAATGAGAAGTTTTTTCAACTGTGAATCAGGCAAAGATGTTCACATAGAGCCCCAGAATAAAAATATAGACAATGTGCATCTTATGTCCTTCTAAGCTATGCATTGATATTGCTGATGGATGAATTCTTCTCTTTAAATGTCTCTCAATATACTGTATTGTTTCTTTTAACATGTTTTCTTTATCTCACACAGTGTTACCTGGTTTGTTCCAGACTTGAACTCATTTCAAAACAGAAATTTGGTTTACTTACTGCATGTTTGTTAGCTACAATATATGGATCTAATGTTTATAATCATATCCACTCTAGATGAAAACAGTTGTGGAAAAGTGCCTAATATTACTAATGGGAGAGTGATCTATGGAACTGATACGAATCAAGAAAATACCTTCGAGATTGTTTGTAAGGAAGGATATCTTGCTCTGATTCATGAACTAACCTGTCAAAACGGGAATTGGCAATCTGGAAAAATCCCATTCAAAAAGATCTGTGCACGTGAGTCATCTTCAGTCTTATTTTATCAGATATTATTGTTTATAAAAATATGAGATGTATGTTAATACTTCTCATGTTTCATCTCTTGCAGCTATCTCCAAGCCCTGTGAGGCCCCACCTAGAGTAAAGAATGCAGTTGTTCGTGGTGCATATCAGAAGGAATACTCGTCTGGCTCTACAGTAACTTATCTGTGCCGCCAGAAGTATACAATGGAGGGAGAAGGCATGATTACATGCACAAATGGGCATTGGGATAAGGTGGACATTAATTGTACATGTACGTACTTTCAAAAGCCTTGCACAAAACCTTTAACACAATTCCAGTTGGGTAGCATGTTGACTTATCAAGATGCCGAATGCTATTATGAATGTATGGAAGAAAAATGGAATTTTGGAAGTTTTCCAGTTTTGCATTCAGTGGCTCTCCCCTTTTAAACCAGATGTGGATGGGTTCAATTTATACTTTTGATTTGACCTGTGTAGACAAGGATACAAGTAACTTTCTGGCAATAAGAAACGTGTTACATTTGCAAATATGTTACAAAAAAATCTGTATTTATTCCTAGCTGAGCTTTCAATACAACATCAAGAGCATTTAGCCTGAAATTGATGTATTTAGCTAATCACATTAAGTCATATAATAAGAATATTTCTGCTGTCCGAGCAATAATACCTTGAGAAAAAAACTCTTTAACATTTAGATTGTGATTGAAAAGCAAGTGGTAAAATAATACATTTAAAAACAACACTGCTAAAACTTAAATCCAGCAAATGACATTTCTAATTCAAAACAATCTAATTGGACATGTCAGGTAACAATGTAATTCTTACATTTTTTTAGCACACTGTCACAAGCCCGAAGATGAGACGGATACAATGAGGGTCACCGAGGATAAAGAAAGATATGTGCATGATGATGTCATTGAGTATAGATGTATCTCACCTAGTGAAAAAGCTGGCAGTGCAACATGTGTCAACGGCGAATGGGATAAACCAGTAACATGTAAAGGTAAGAAGGCCAAATGGAAGCAGACTTAGAGCATAGGTGCCGATTTTTTGAAGTCTATCTGAACACAATTCTAACAAACCATATGTAGGTTGGGAGAGTTGTGGGTCCTTCTCATTATACTGACCACGAGGAGATCTCTTAGTGGTGTAACTACGCTGTAAAAGATGGGGCGCAAAATCCACAGTCCTCTTTCTGTTTAAAAATGTATTGTAAGGTTCAGCCAAAGCTAATTTGGTTTCAGCAGTCTAAGTAAGCTAAATCATGTTGGTATCTTAGTCTTGGTAGTCACATATAGGTTTATTGGCAGTGTTTTGTCCCAGAAATACTAGGAAGTATCCATCTGCCGCAGCTCAGGAAGGAAACACTGTCTGGGAAAACACAAGGAGGGGATTTCTTACTAAAAAGACTAACTTTGGAAAATATGCACACACAATTTAGCTAACTCAGAATTCTGAAGCCTCATATTAGGGTTTCGTTAAACGTCAGAGTGCATTTTTGCACAAAACAAGAACTGTGGATTTTTTTCCCCCATTTCTTGCAGTTCAGTCAAGGCCTGTGACCGATAACGCTTTCAACATTCATATGGCATGTGAGAACTGTATTTAAGATGGAAAAATCTGCACCAACACCTGGGCGGTAAAAGATAATAACTAAAGGAAAAAAAATGTAATACTTTATGTGAGTACTAATCATGGTGGAGTGCAATTTAAATCTATGTACAAATACCATAAGTGTACTCTGGTTATGAGTTTGCAACTAAGATGAGATGATTCTATTCTCAGAAATATTTAATGAGCAAGTGATGACAGATGGAGATCTGGGCATTTGGCATAGAATTTAATATATAATAATATAGATAAAATGTATAAATGTATGTAACGTATCCAGTGTATTTTATTGAATGCCAAACTATTTTACATGTACATATTACCAACTTGGAAAAAAGATTAGAAACATTACAGGAAAGTTCATTAGGACTATTTAAAACTGCTTGCTTGTGTAGTACAGAGAAATTATATGAGAAACAAGATATTATCATTGGCATATCATGAGAGATTAAAGATGAAAAGTGCACCAGGAGTTGAGAATTAAAAACTATACTGAGTGTTGGCAGTCATATTTTGCTTCTATAGCTACAGTGGGTTCAAAAATTATAGAAAATGTAACTATCTTTACTGCACCTTATGAAAATTTCGTGAGAAAAAAAAAATTGATGAACATTTTCTCTCAATGAAAAATAGCCTGTGTAGCTATTAATCAGACTGAAAGAGGGAAACACAGGTTGAAAAATATACTTTTTGGACGGCACAATACCATGAGTAACAAAAAACAAAAAAATAAAACATGCTTGGTTAATATATTAAGCAGAGTCGTACAAGACAAAGGTTTCATATTTGCAAGGTCACTGTAAATGCAACTATCTTTGTTTTATCATACAGAGGTAAAGACTTAGACATAGATTTACATCAGATTTGGGTTCATGAAACCCAAAAAGTTGGATCATAAGTCATATATGCTGCTGTTTATATAAACCTGGTGATAAAACTGTTTTTCTTCCTTAAAACAGACACATGCACAGTCACAGATGTACTTGGCAAAGCAAAGCTCCACAAATATGTAGAAGGTGCACAACTAAGGGAAGGAGAAAAGTTAAGGTTTTATTGCAACCTGCGTGGACACATTCTTCAAGGGAAGGAAGAGGTCGAATGTTTAGCAGACGGACAATGGAGTGGTCCCTTCCCAACATGTGGAGGTAAATAAATCCTTCTCGTATCCCTTTGTTCCTTATCTGAGGAAATGATGGTTAAAGGTGGTCCATGACCTAGCTTTCAGATGTCTCCCTCAGAGGGCTTGCGTTCACTCTATTTACATTGCATTTTAAAGGAAAACTGCAAAGGAGGAGGGGCAATTTCTTTATATTGTGAAGCAATTCATGCTGAAACTGCTATTTCAGGATGAGGTGGACTGTAAAGCCACATCAAATTTAACCCAGCTTTTTATTTGTGAGAAACATGTCAATTTCATGCATATTATCTTTTGTGCTGCCATTTTCTTCTTCTTGAAATATAGCAGTTATTCTTAGTGTTTCATGTTTTATATAAATAATTTAGACCCCATTTTACCGGGTATTAACATGTAATCTGGATATTTTACATGAATAGGGAAAAGTAAGTAATTTCATTACAGATAAAATGCAACATATGACTGAATCAGCCAGGCCACATCTCAGCCAGATTTAAATGCAATTTATAACTCTGTCTCTTCCTGCTATCTCAAGCTGCCCAGCTAAGAAAGATATAGCCGAATCCTTCCTCTGCAAAGGAAAAATAAGCAGAGCCCATACAGCAGTATCACTCTGGGAGACTCTCAAGGGACCGCTATGACATGAGTACAAGGCGAGGGTCACATGAACAACACGGGTAGCCAAAGTAGTGCTACTGCTAGCAAGCCTCTCCATCAGCACTGATTTCCTTTTACAGTATAGACAAATCTGCTGGCTGATTTATGTGTTGCACTCTAAAGCAATACTGCCATTACTGCGGTGGCAGAATTTAACTGGATGCATTTACATTGATAGCAAAAGCACAGATATTTGGCTTGTTCACAGTCAGCAGTCGTCCCCTCCAGCAGATGAAGATATACATCAGTGTGGAAGGTTTTCACTCTCAACACACTAGTGTGAAATTGGTTATGACACAGAATTTTGGAAAAGAATAACGATAATGCATCAACTCTGTCTGACCTCCATGGCATGGATGTGAAATGTCCGTAAACCCAGCAGGGCTTATTTGTTAGCTGATTATAAATCATCAAACCTACAGTCCAGAGTAGCAAGCTAGTAAGAGATTTATGGGGTGATGGTTGACCTGTTCTGTGTAGGAAAACCACTCGGTCCCCGGACAGTCTGTAGTTTGTACGTCATTCATAATAAAGGCAATATAACCTTCCTATCTGTTTAGTGGTTTGCTGGCCTGCAATGTGTGCTCTCTATACGGAATATTGTAATTTAATATGATACTGATGAAATTCTGGTGAAATTCATGTGATTTGATATCTTTTAAATCACATATAATTACATTTAAATTGTGTATTGATTTTTATTGATTTTTTTTAACCATTTAAATGGACAAGAAAGATGATGATACTGATTACATACTAAACATATATTTTTACCCAACATTGGCAACAATCATATATGGAGTATGCTGTACATTCAGTCCTCACATGAGTGTTATTTATCTGTTATCTTTCACAGAACCCTGCACCTTGGATAGAGAACTCATGAGCACACATAATGTTAACCTATTAAATATTTATTTTATTTAATATAAATTAATAATACATGAAATATCTGTTAATCAATTTTAATTTGACGGCATAAACCTTGTAGAATACTGATTTTCCTAAAAGAAATTCAGCTTCATTTCCCTTGTCAGAGCTTTTTTTTTTCTCATCTTTCTCAACTATTTCCATAAAACAGGAGCAAACAGCTGATGTGCCAGTTGGTTTAGTTTTCCTTTTCCTTTAGCTTGTTCTTGATCTGTGATCTGATCACAGTGTCAAGATAAAGAAAGTGCTTATTAATACCAGATGTAAATACAAAGACTAAATCATATCTTGTTATCAGAATAACATGCCCAGATAAACAGCACATGTTAATACTGACTGTACATATAGTCATTAAAAGTCATAATGGAAACATATAGATATACAGGCTTCTATAAGAAAGCCTGTTGTTTCCATTTACATTCACTTTTAAGGCCACAAAACATGTGACTGAAAAATATCACAAAATATTGTGTAACTGCAAATCACAGTCAAACATCTGTCATTCTAGAAAAATGTCATATTTTCACCTCAATAATGTCTAAACTTCTACTTTCTCTGTTATCACCCACATTCTTTTAGTTCCTGCAGGCTGTGAAAGACCACCTGTCCTTGCAAATGGAGACACCACAACCAGTGTTAAACCTCAATATGAGCATAATGAAAGAGTTGAATACATATGTCAGCGATACTACATCATGGAGGGCGAGCCTTACCAAACCTGCAACAATGGTGAATGGACTGGAGAGATGAAATGCCTCAGTAAGTCATATTCATATTTTAATCTTGCATTTTGCGTAATTATTTTACATAGATAAAAACATTAATTGAAACTACTGAAATGTATAAGTTCCTGTGCCAAAATATGCTGATAAAGTTTGTTTTCATTACATGTTTTATTTTGCTTAATTTGTGCATCATATTTAAACTCCAAATTCATTCAGATAATACAAAAGATTAAATGAGTGTTTTTGATAGGTCAGAACCACTCTTAAATTTCATATGTACCTGAGAGAAAGTATTCTGCCGTACAAAGCCAAAATACAGTAACTACATGAAGAAATGTATTATTTCTGTAAGTCAACATGTTAAATTGTCACAGAGATAGACCAATAGACAGCTGAAACAAAAAAAGATATAGCCATGAAAGCTAGCTGGTGAGATAGATACTTTCCATTGTAGATCATTTAAAGTAGTGCAGTATCTTCATCAATCTAAAAAGGTATAAAATAAGGCAATATAACCTTCCTATCTGTTTCATGGTTTTCTGGCATGCAATGTGTGCTCTATATACAGAGTATTGTAATTTAATATGATACTGATTACACACTAAATATATATTTTACCCAACACTGACAATAATCATATATGGAGTATGCTGTAAATTCATACATCACATGAATGTTATGTTTTTTATCTGTTATCTTTTACAGAACCCTGCACTGCGGATAAAGAACTCCTGGAAACACATAATCTTGAATTCATACATATAAGTGCAGATAAATTGTATTCAGCCCATGATGATGTAATAGAGTTCCGGTGTGTCAGAGGAACAACACATGACGGCAGAGTGGGAATGCGTCAGAAGTGTAATGATGGTGTGATGGACCTGCCAACTTGCCATTAAGAGTTTTAGTCAGCTGGAAGTGATAAACATGAGCTGTCTGGACAAACATGTAAAAGATAATCAGAATTAAGTTTTAGACAAGTTATATACTGATCAACTGTCTGTACTTCAGTGCTGTGTGTGGTAATTTTCATAAAACATATTCACTATATTCACTTTGCTTTTTCTGCCTCCACAATCAGACGCATGTATATGTTTTATACGAGTAAACATTTGTGATAACTGAAAAAAGGGCGATTTCACTTATTTTTCCATCCTTACCTCTTTAGACAGATGTGGTCTAGACAGAAAAATTACTCTATAAAGATATTTTGTGATTGTATTTTTAAAAGGTAAAACATTTCTACCTTTGTTTTTAAGTGAGAAAGAGGAGCTCTACTTGGCCATGACCAATGAAATGGAGAAATGTGGAATGTGTTTTCACAAATAGAAAAAATGTTTCACAAATCTGAAACTGTGCACTCATATCATGTCCAAGCACCTGGTTTTTATGTGCGCAGGTTTTGAAACTAATTAAAACACCAAGCTTTTCAACCTCCCTAGCCTGTGTGTCGCTCTCAGCCCAAGACCATTTGTTCTCTCTGAAGATGTAAATCTTTAAGTATATTGTGCACTGTAGTTTTTAGCAGACATTACTTAAACCAGAGTACATTTTTAAGCCTCGGATTTGGTGCACTAGTGAGATTTATGACAGCAGGACAGTGTGCGAGTGATCGACTCAAAATACGGTGCTCATTTTGACTATAATGAAGGAGCATGTCTGCCAGTGCATCAGTGTGGCTTATTGATGCATTTATAATAGTTTTTGGACAACAATAGAGACAACAATCGTGGGATTTGTTGACAGTAAAAAATATATTGTATCCTTTAAGTATTGAAAAAGTCAGCATTGACTTGAAGCACGATACACCTTGAATTTTTCAATATTTAACCAAAGCAATGACCTTTTGTCATTGCCAGTGAACATAATCCAGACAACAAATCTTTTTTTTTTTTTAACAAAGTAACAAGCAAACTTTTAATTTTTCTAGCTGAGAACACATTCCTTTACAGCCTTGTATGAATTAGATGTGGATGCACAGATGCTGTATTTGAGCACTTCTGGATCATTCATTATCAGTGTGTGTTGGTGTGTCGCAATGCTTTGTACAATCCTACTGGGCAGTTCATGTTGTTATGCTCAGTGCTCCTGAAGCACATGCGCTGGGGACAAATGCACACCAATTCTGCTCAGATAACAGCATTTATCAAAGAAACAACTCTTCTTTCTTCAGCTGTGGAGGAATGTGGGGATTTCTTTATCACAGTCACAGAACAGTAAGACCGACTTCTATAAAATACTGAAGTGTTACGATTTATCCAAGAGGACACTGTATGCAAGGGAAGAGACGTTCAAGACTCATGTAAACTGCATGTTTTGATGTGTAGTACTGCCTTATTACAGAGGAATTAGTGCATATGTGTGTAGATGGTAAATTATTGTCTCAAAATTATATGTGCATTGATAAATCTATGTTCTAATGTTTCCATAAGACTTTAATAATTGTCAATTGTGCTAAATGGCCCCCAATAGAACATCTTAATTGTTTTTGCAGGTGGAATGTGTTAAATGTTAAGAGAAGAATAATCTGTTCTTTATGTTACATTTCTATCTCTGTTGGATTATAAAGTACCCACATTTATGTACACATACAGTATGTCATTAACCTTAACTAGCGTAAATGTATTGCAATTTGGGCACAAGCCAGTTCACCTGGTCTGTGACATCAGATTGACTTATCCTCTTAATGACACCCTTTTTTTTCTGTTTTCTCTGTTGCCTCTACCCTTCTATTTCTTTGTATTGCTATTATGAGCGACTTTATGAACTAATATCCATGATCATTTTTGTGAATTAATGTATATTATATATGCATCCCACCATTTAAACATGAAAAGTTGCTCTGGCTAACAAATAGCCTGCTTTACACCAGCTGAGAAGGGTGCAGGCCAACTCCCCTCCCCCAGACAAATTAATAAGATACAGTAGCTCATACAAGGAGTTGGTTTGTATAACAAAGGGTGAACTTGATTAAGATTTAGATATTAAAATTTTCACATTTTATAATTATTTGAGAGTTGCTATGTGTCCTAAAAAGAATACAATGCCAATATATCCTCTTCTTTTACCATGTTGTTATGTAGTTGTTTGATAGCATGTGCGAAACTCCCAGATGTTCCTCGCGCCCATGTGTCAGAGGAGACCAACAAAGCTGAGTACCAAGAAGGGGACATAATAAATTTTACTTGTGCTTCTGTTTATATATCAAGTCCAACCATCAGATATGTATGTACAGCTGGAGGCTGGCTGGCAGTTCGTCAGCGTATGTGCTAACATAAGTTAAATGACTTTCTGTTCTACTCTTTCACCTCTGATTAAACGACTATTCCTGTTGTAGCTCCTTGGATATATTAGGTCATGTAGCAGGACTGCAGTAATCATGTTACATAAAAAGGGAAATGTTCTAAGCTGCAAAAGATACGTTTCCTTTTTAGACTTTCTCTAGGTGGAAAACATAAGTAACTTTCAGACATGCCCTTCATTACATACTGCATATCTGATGGCAAATTTTCTCATCTTAAAAAAACATCCAGTCACATTTCCATAAATATTGTGATGACAATCTGACAAGTTTGGACTTTCATTGCAAACACAGCAGCAAGAGAAAGACGATAATGCGTGTCTTGTTCCGCCTTCTTCAGAGCACTGTAGTCACATTTATATGTCAAAAAGCCATTACTTTAACATATAGATGAAGCAAGCAATCCATGTCTAAAAAAGGCTTTAGTGCTCAAAAATTAGTTTTAACTCAGAATCTCATCTCAGTGCTGTGTTGCAACCCTACTTTGTGATGTTGGCTGATGAGATGGGTGTATTAATACATCAAAATGTTGCCTTGTTCAGCTTTTTTATCCTTCAGTGGCATGACTGACTGTTTGTGTTTAGTTTCAGCTCTGAGCTGTTACTCCCCATCTGCAGATCAAAGGATTACAGTACAAGGTTTGCCAGAAAATGATGATCCAATCCTTCCTGACTACGTTCTTACATTCAGCTGTGATGGTCCTGGGGCAATTCTCGTTGGCAGTTCAGAGAACGTGGCAAAGATGGCTGGTGGGATAACCCATTCCCTTCTTGCAGAGGTAAAAATCAATGTGACAGTAAAATTGTATTGTAATTATTGGGACCATGGACAGTGTTAAACATAAATGTTACCATTTGATGTACTGCACCAGAATTATCTGATAGCTAATTTTCATCTGCAGTCCCTTAGGGAGGTTACAATTAAAACATATAACAGCACAATAACAAACAGTACAAAGCAAAAAACACACAGGACACATAATACACATCACATACACTCACGATATCAACTAGAAATTGATAATGTAAGCTTGTCAAATTAAAAGCAAGATTATTTGCGTTCATGAGAAGCCCATGAGATGAACTTTAGAGTCAGTGGTTACAGAGCTGAGTAGTTTTTAACAGATTTTTTCATTTTGTTTTGAACGTACTGATGGAACTGCAGCTCTTCATGTCACCAGGTAGAGCATTCCACTGAGTTGTGGCTTTTACAGAAAATGCTTACTGCCCAAATGCAGTGCAATGATATGGTATGGTACAATCTCGTATAGACGACATTTTGAAGGATTTTATAGAGCTAACAGAATGAAAATGCACAAAGTCATGTAATGGAGGAACGGCCAAACTATTAAAAATTTTATAAACAAGTCACAAATTAGAATATCATCTAAAATTCTCAAAGCTCAATAAATTGTATTTCTTTAATATCCTGCAGTGATGGTAATGCATCAGCTTTTTGTCCAGAGTTTGCTTATATAATGACCCAAGAGGTCGTATGGCTATCTCACCAGCTTGCCCCCAACATGTAGTACAATAAGACATATGGGAAAGGATCATAGCATGTATTAATATTTTGGCTGTGTCCAGAGATAGACCGTTTCTGATGTGTCTAAAGTTTGCTAAGTTGTACTTTATGGTTTTTACCATTTTTTAAACATGTTTCTTAAGGTTAAAATTTGGATCCAGAGCGGCTATTACAATCCTTTCGCCTTTGATGATAATGTCCACGTTCAGATGTAATACCATGTTTTTAGTGAAAAACCTACCTTTTGTCTTATTAATATTCAGACAGAGACATGATTGATCAAGCCACTGTGTGATCCTGTCCATAACAATTGTTATGCTGCTAACTCAGCTGTATTTGGTTGTATGTATACAACAGTGTCATCAGCATACATTCGCAGGTCTGTGTCATGACACTGTTGAGGGAGCTCATTAATATATATAGGCTAAATAATAGGGGGCTTAACATTGACCCGTGTGGAACACCCATTGTGCATTTCATGTTACTTGACAGTGCTTCACAAACTTTAACACTATTACATAAATATGAAGACATCCATGCCAGTGCTCTAGATGAAAAGTTAAATTTAGAGAGTTTCAAAACTAAAACGTCATGAATGACTGTGTCAAATAATTTACACAGCTCTAAAAACACAGCACCAACCACGTCCATCAAGCCTAAATTTGATTTGCTCTATTAAATGCAAGGTAGCTTGCGCTGTGTGTGGAGCAGATGACCATATAAAGAAATTTGTCGCAAGCTAATGTCAGCTCAGGTTGAAAGTAGAGAAACACATTGGAAAATTAGCATTCAGATAAGTCTGAAGCTGTTGCTTCATGCTCACAGGGATTACCTCTACATATGTTTACCTCATTATTTGACACATCTGCCACTTTTAACATGAACATCTCACATTGTGACATTATATATATGTCTGAAAATAAGGAAAAGCATAAGAAGGCCTCTTTAAGGAGCTGATGATTTTATTTACTTGTGTCTCAGTGGTGTCTGCCAGCTCGAAAACCTGGCCTTTAGCCCTGCACCGGACTGTTTTATTAATCCCGCTCCCACCCGCTCCTGCTGGATTTCTGACTACATCCTGGTACCCACAGTATATTTTTTGACCTCCCATTCCCACCTGCAGCAAAGTTAAAACTGCCCACTCACACAAGATTTGCATTGGGTCCTGCAGGATCCCAATGCAGTCATCTAATCTATAGGCCAACCCAGTCTCATGGCAATTTGTGTAATAGTCACAAAATTTAATCCATCTATTCGTCTACATGGACACGATTTTTCCATTTTTTTCATGACAGTCAGCACGACTTTAAAAGAAATGTATTTCAATTGAAGTAGGTTTTTTCTCTGTGAGTCAGGACTCAGCAAGCACAGAAGCTGTATTATTTTTTCTCATTTGTTATTCATTTTTAACTATAACTGCTACATCACTCAACATGTAATTGCAACATTTTATCCTTGTTTTGATTCCTTTAGTCTTATTTTACCAGTCCGGTGGGCGGACCAGAGAGGACACGCTGCATATGAGAAGTTTCCTCACTGTCAATTTTGATATCTTTAACATTTCTCAACACAAAACACAAAGGTGTCCTTATAGGAACAATAAGTTGGAAATGTCCTAAAAACTTTGGCTCCCTCTTAGTGAGATTATCAATATTTTTCCTGATTAGTTTGCTCTTTCCTTTTGCCTCATTAATTATGTTAAGATAAAAACAAGATTTAGCTAATCTCAACTCTTGAATAACTTTGTTCCTCAAATCTCTATGAATCTGCATATCAGTGTCTCTTCCAGGTTTCATTGCTTTCCTCAGTGCTGCATCTCTTGACTTCATCAGTTTCCACAAGTTTTCATTAAACCAGGATTTGTTATTTTTATTTCTAAATTTTTTTATGGACCCTCACGGTAAATCTTTCCCTTACAGAGATTTACGTGTAAATGTGTTACAGCCGTAATCCAGATCATCAAAAGAGAGTATATCATCCCATTTCAAACCAATAATTTCATTGTCAAATTCATCTTGCTTAGCTTTAGGTTTGCCGTGAAAGATGTTTGTCTTAGTGGTTGACAGTATTCCTAAATCTATTTTTGTCAGTTTCCTTGCAAATAGAGTTAGATTGTGATCAGATAAACCAGTAATCAACTTTTGATTATTCTTTCTGGTTTGTTAGTAGATATCAGATCTAATTGTGTACTAGAGAGTTTTGCAATCCCTGTTGAGCCTTTGACTAATTGTTCTAGGTAGAACCATTTTTAGCTTTTTTTCTCTTTAACTTATCCTCCCAATTCACATTAAAATCACCATAAGAATTAATTCTTTGCTGTGGTTGCACTCTTTCAGGATTTTATCAAGTTCATCATAGAATGTGTCATTTGCTGAAGGGGGCCTGTATACACCTATGATATTAAATGACATTTGTTTAGACTGTAAAGATTATTTTTAACCCAACATATTCCAGAGTGTCAACCACTTTGAACAGAACATGTTCACATTTTGTCCCATTTTTCACATATATAAGCATCATGTAGGGCTGTGTGCCTTACAGAACCTGCTTCTATGGTGAATGGGTTGAGATATAAAATGCCTCAGTAAGTTACATTTCCCTTCATATTTATTATTGATATGGCATAAAATTGTTTCCAGTCTTTGATTACCACAGTTTTAGTAATGATTTAGGGCATCATTACATAAAGATGGTTGACAAAGCACACATATCATAAAATTTTGCATACAGTAAAAGTTCATTAAATGGGCTGTTGTAACGTTAGCTACAGGTCTGGACTGGTATTGTCTTTGCCCCCAAGTTTCAGCCAATATTAGTTTACATTTTGGGTAATTTACACTATTAAATGTATGCTGAATTATCTGTTAGCAGTTCCTGTTTGCATTGCACCCATGTTGTGTGTATGTATATATGTAGCTGCTTCCTATGAGGACTTAATGTTACTGTGTTTCTTCCCAGCATGAATAATAGAAGTCATTTGACAGCTAGCTTATACTTTTGCAAATGCAGTTTCCATTTTACTGTAGCTATTAAAAATGTGAGAGAGGACAGGACAAAGTGGTTTGCCCCAAAGTAAGAGAAAAATCAATAAAACAAAACTAGGCCTTACTCTGAAAACAAAACACAAACAAAAAGACCTACAAAAATGACTTCACCAAAGCCATTACAGTGAGGTCATCAACCAGTATCCCTCGTGTGTCTAACAACGTGTAGTTAGTAGTAATGTCAGTGAAAATGTAAAGGGGTACCCCAACTTACCTGTCGTCCTTAACCACCCACCACATACCTTTTTTTTAAATTTTATCTGACAGTGTACCAACAGCTCATACAGACAGTGAAGAGCAGAGATATGAAAGGCCCTCACTCTCGAGTTCTGCTCTATTGTGGAGGGCTCTGGATGATGATTGGCTGATTCAAAATCTGAAGGAACCAATGAGTTGTATGATTGAAAGGCGCAGCTGGGAAGCAATTAGCTGATGGCACCTGAAGAGAAAACAGGGGAGGGGAGAGAGAGAGAGAAAAACGGGACGGAAGAAAAAACATATAGGGTGCTTTCCATTCTTCTAATGTGTGCTTCCTCCCGTCCTCACCCCCTCTGTCCTCTGGCCGTGACCCAGAAATTGTTTTCCCTCCACCATCATTGAGGATGTTCCAATCCCTTAAATGCACCTCAGAGGAGAGACAAGAGAGGAGCGAGGAGGCTCATGGGGGAGGTTAGAGCAAGGAACCACAGATGTATCCTCTGCAAAAGTTTTTGCACTACTTTTTCTTGTTCTTTACTCAAAATGTTATCAAATACATCTGTACATGTTCGAGCCAAAATCCGATCCGGAATATGAGAGTGGCCAATGCAAACAAGACATGGAAAAACCTGAGCAACAAAGGCTACAGAATGGATGGCTATTAATGAGCATGTGCGACGAGCTGATGTCAAGGTAGAAAAAAAAACATCCCAGACGAAGCGTTCAGAGCACGTTGAAGCCCTGGCTTTTGACTTGTAGGGAGCATTTCCACATGTTAACCTCAAATTTTGGAACTTAGACCATGTTTAACATAGATATCCAACAACATAACAGTGTATAAATAATAGAAAACCAGAAAAAGCATAATGTCTCCTTAAAGGTTAGGGAAAGATCATGGTATTGAAGCACATTACATGACATAAACATGTTAACATTTAACGGAAACCTCAATCTTTCACTAAACCTTAAACAAAGTGCTTTTGTTTCCTAAACCTAACCACACACAGGAATCAGGATGCAAACCCCAGTCTCAGGTATACGTCTGCTATCCACCCCGACCGCCTCCCTACAACTTCACTGCAGTAGCACATAAATGTAGCGCTTCATTCATTTGAAAAAAAAGTTGCCTGTGAACTTAATCCAGGCAACAATTACGTTTGCAATCTTAGTCTCAATCGGTGCAATTTTAATTGGGAAAACAATTTGGTAGTATGTAGACATCATTGATAGGGGACAGGGTTGCAGTGGCACTTGGTGTGGACCAGTTGAACTTTTGTGTGGCTTGTAACTGTAAAAACAGTTGCAATGCTAGCAACACTGACACTATGTGGCATGGAAAGACAATCCAAGTGAAAAGTGGGGACTTTGTTGCTGTTGTTCCTCCGGTCGTTCACATTATCCCCTTGCAAATTTCTGGCTCAAAAATGTACAGATGTATTTGAGAAGTTTCCATTTCAATTGAAGAACAAGGAGAGAAAGAAATGAAATCCTGCTACTGCTGTTTGTTTACATTGCCTTCAGAACCGCTGGATGTCTGCTGAGAGGCAGCTGGCCAATCAGAACAGCCTGTTTCAGAGGCTGAACCGAGGGGCTGGATAAAGGACCAGTTTATGATAATTTTTTCTTTTAAAACTGTAAATCATGCAGATATTCCAGTAGAGCTCCAGAATATAAATAAAGACCTGTAAATGTGCATGACGTGTCCTGTTTAAATTCCATTTTTAATGGCGGTGTTATTCTCTTGCCTATAGCAAGAATCAGAGCAAAGACTTAGACGAGTTATGTAGTGCAGTTATGTTTTTACTCTTCTCCTGTTTTCTGTGGCAATTTTAATGAAACATACATGTTCTTTCTCGTCTGTTTGGTGCCTCTTCCTATGTACCGTATTACAAGAGTAAATGTCAACATATTTCCTTGTAAAGAATAAAGCTAAATAGATCAGACTGTGTTATGTTGTTTTTTTTGTTGTAGTTGTTTTTGTCCCTCATGACCTGCAGGAAAATCCATGTTTAAATGCTGAAATTAATTAAATAGTTCAACCAATATCGCAAAATACTATGTTTATTTGGCTTTATCTCACTCACTTTGTTAAACTGTGACCTAAATACTGCATAGTTTTATATGAGTAGTCTGTCTTATGAAATATGAGTTGTACCATTCCATTATTTCATAACGCAATTCAAACAACACACACTTGTGTGTGTATGTGGTGAGGGAGGGTTTTGGGAGAGGTGCCCATGTTACAGAGACTGTTTTCAATGTGTATTTGTGCATTTCACTGTCCGGAAAGACTTTGATCTGTATAAGTCTGAGGGGACAAACATTAACTCAGCCACAGATACTCTTGTCAGAGAATAATTCCTAAATACAGCAATTCCTGACCCTCACAATGAGATTCTTTCACCTTCTTTGGCTTTTTATCCTGTGGCTGAACATGGATAAATCTTTACAACAGAATGGTAAGAACGTAAGATTTCTGGTCCATTTTCTCTGTAGTTGTACTGCAGTTAAAAAAACGACTTGCTGATCCTGCAACATATTCAACTTAATTTGTCATTTTATCAAATATTAGGACCTTAACTCTTATTTTTCTTAAAACCTCAAAGTGACAAAATCTGACAAAGATGAGAAAAAAATCAGATGTAAACTTTTTCAAGCCTTTTCTGTAATCAAATGTCATGTATCCACATTAACACTGGGGGAGTGATAGGTCTTATTCAGACACCTGCTTGTAGAAAATCCCAGCAACAATTTAAACTGCTGTGGAGCAAAAAGTTTAATTTTCTCTTGAATTTTGAAGGAATCTTCTAATGACCAGTATGAACAGGAAGACTGATTACAGCAAAACCTGTTTCAATGTTCATTTGGGCTCCTGAATATTGTTTTAAGACCGACTTGAAAACTTGTGAACCCTTCCTTTAAGAGTCATATGTTGGAGTGAAGGACTGGATTTCTAACCTGCAGGACACTTCAGCAGTCTCTGCTTCCCAAGACAACAGACAACCAATGGACCACCAGACCAATATGCCAAAGTTTAAAACTACGTTAACTTTAGTTTCAGAGACAGATGATGAGATTGTTTTCCAAAAAAAGTTTTAAAATAGGCCCATATTTTTACTCTCAAATCAGATTAATCAGTAGTTGTAGCTCATCTGCCTTCTCATGAACAAATGTTGTTGTTATATTCGTGCATGTGTGTGTGTGTGTGTGTGTGTGTGTGTGTGTGTGTGTGTGTGTGTGTTTGTGTCTTCAATCTTCAACAGAGATCACATGTGATAAACCTGAGATTGAAAATGTTTATGTGCTTGGAGAAATCCAAAAGTACAAAGAACATGAAATCTTGGATTTTGCATGCAATCCTAAATATAAACCCAGTGAAGAAATACTTTCAAATTGCACAAAACTAGGAAACACAGCAAACTGGAGCCCCACACCTGTGATGGATGGATGTCATGGTGTTGTAGTCTGTCTTGTTACAACAAACTAACAGGTAATATGCTTCATTTCCCAACAAATGCAGCAGTAAGATGTGAACTGACACTGCCGGCACTCAAAGGAACCACGTATGACCCTGCTTACAGAAGTTTGTTTCCACCTGGTACCACAGTAAGAGTCATATGTGGAGAGAAGTATGGGATTACTACCCGTCAGAACACCTCAGCAGTGTCTACTTGCCAAGACAACGGACAGTGGGACATCAGACCGATATGCCACGGTAAAAAACTACATAAACTTTAGTGCCAGACACAGAAAATGATTCCTCTCTGTATTTATAAACCCATGATGATGATGATGATGATGATGATGATGGTTAATCTGATCCTGATCAATTGATACACACATTTTTTTCTCTTATTCTAGAGGTTACATGCCCCAATCAAAAACACCAAGATGTGTATGACTGGAATGTCGATTGGTGGCAGAGAATAATATTGGGTGACACTGCAAGCTATAGGTGTAGGTCAGGGTACAAGAAAACAGATGGCGCTGATAAGCTCACATGCACCAGAGATGGGTGGAGTCCAGATCCACCTTGTCAAGGTATTGTGAATATTTATGCAAGTTGGGAAGGAGCTTTGAAACATCAGGAGGAGAAAATGGAGTAAATAGGAGTAATTTTCTAGTTTATCAACTAATTTCATACAATGTTTTTACCCCTAAGTCTAAAATTAAGACAAAATCTGCATCACTCTGAGGATTTTGGTCCAGTAAAGACTGATCTTTTTTACTCTAATGACCCTTTTCCACTAATTTGTCCTAGAAACCAAGAGCCGCTAAACTCAGGAACTAAATCAGGGATTAAAACTCCCTTTTTTTTACAACTTCACTGAAGTAGCATATGTGTGTGTGTGTGTGTGTGTGTGTGTGTGTGTGTGTGTGTGTGTGTGTGTGTGTGTGTGTGTGTGTGTGCGTGTATTTGTGTCTGCATTCTTCAACAGAGATCACATGTGATAAACCTGAGATTGAAAATGGTTATGTGATTGGAGAAATCCAAACGTACAAGGAAGATGACATCTTGGATTTTGCATGCAATCCTAAATATAAACCCAGTGAAGAAAGAAATTCAAAATGCATAAAAATAGGAAACACAGCAAACTGGAGCCCCACACCTGTGTGTGAATGTAAGTATATATCAAGTAATTCAGTTTATTGGTTTTATCACACTGACTAGTAAAAAATGGTGCTGGATGGATGGATATCATGGTGTTGTAGTCTGTCTTGTTACAACAAACTAACAGGTAATATGCTTCATTTCTCAACAAATGCAGCAGTAAGATGTGAACTGACACTGCCAGCACTCAGAGGAACCACGTATGACCCTGCTTACAGAAGTTTTTTTCCACCTGGTGCCACAGTAAGAGTCATATGTGGAGAGAAGTATGGGATTACTACCCGTCACGACCCCTCAGCAGTGTCTACTTGCCAAGACAACGGACAGTGGAACATCAGACCGATATGCCACGGTAAAAAACTACATAAACTTTAGTGCCAGACACAGAAAATGATTCCTCTCTGTATTTATAAACCCATGATGATGATGATGATGATGATGATGATGGTTAATCTGATCCTGATCAATTGATACACACATTTTTTTCTCTTATTCTAGAGGTTACATGCCCCAATCAAAAACACCAAGATGTGTATGACTGGAATGTCGATTGGTGGCAGAGAATAACATTGGATGACACTGCAAGCTATAGGTGTAGGTCAGGGTACAAGAAAACAGATGGCGCTGATAAGCTCACATGCACCAGAGATGGGTGGAGTCCAGATCCACCTTGTCAAGGTATTGTGAATATTTATGCAAGTTGGGAAGGAGCTTTGAAACATCAGGAGGAGAAAATGGAGTAAATAGGAGTAATTTTCTAGTTTATCAACTAATTTTATACAATGTTTTTACCCCTAAGTCTAAAATTAAGACAAAATCTGCATCACTCTGAGAATTTTGGTCCAGTAAGGATTGATCTTTTTTACTCTAATGACCCTTTTCCACTAATTTGTCCTAGAAACCACTAATTTGTTGTTTAAATTCATTCTTACCCTTGTCAATCTACACTCATAATGACAAAGTGAAGACAGAATTTTAGAATTTTTTGCAAATTTATGAAAGGAAAAAAAGAAATATCACATTGACAGTATTCAGACAGTATTCAGACACTTTACTCAGTACTTAGTTGAAGCACCTTTGGCAGCAGTTACAGCCTTGAATCTTCTTGGGTATGACAAGACAAGCTTTGCACACCTGGATTTGGGGATTTTCTGCCATTCTACCCCGCAGATCCTCTCAAGCTCTGTCTGGTCGGATGGGGACTGTCAGTGGACAGCCATTTTCAGGTCTCTCCAGAGATGTTCGATTGGGTTCAAGTTAGGGCTCTGGCTGGGCCGCTCAAGGACATTCACAGAGTTGTCCCTAAGCCGGTCCTGCATTGTGTTGGTTGTGTGCTTAGGGTCGGTGTTCTGGACCAGGTTTTCATTAAGGATATCTCTGTACTTTGCTCTCAATCCTGTCTCTGAGCTCTGCAGGCAATTCCTTTGACCTCATGGCCTAAATCAGCTCTGTTTACAGAGGTTCACTAGCTTGTTGTGCCACATGTCACAACCTCTTGACTTTGTACTGAAGTTCTCTGAGAAATTTACAAAAAACAGCTAGTCTCTTGAGCTGTATTGTGACCATAACCTTCATTGTGAAGGAACGTGTCACCCAGTGCAACATTCTGGATCAATGACATGTTTTAAATAGTTTTTGGACAACAAAGGAGCACTATGGCACATAGGAATACAATATATCAGGCTTTGGATACCAACACAATACTTGGAAGTAGGGTGAATTCAGTATTGGTTTGGCTCTGCATATGAGATTTGTTCACAATATGAAAAAGATAGAAAATTGCCTGCCTATTAAAAGCATTAACTAATATAGTAATCAAACCATGTTCCCAACCATGTTATATGCTGTGTAACAATAAGAATAGTAACTAGTAACAATAAGTAAGTAACTTACTGGTATTAAGAAATTTGTTATATTTCAGAATATGTTACAAAAAAGAGCAGTATTCATTCCCAGCTGAGCTTTCAAGACAGGATTAAGAGCATTTAGCCTGAATTAGATGTGTTTTCCTAATCATATTAAGTCACATACTAAGAATATTTTTGCTGTGAGATTAATAATACCATGATAAAAACTCTTTAGCATCTAGATTGTGATTTAAGAACAAGTGGAAAGTTGTTTTTAAAGAATACATTTAAAAACTTTAATTCAACAAATGACATTTCCAACACTAAACTATCTAAGGATACATGTCACAGATGATGAAAACCTGGCCACAATATTGTGTGATTAAAGTATTTTGCCCTATCATTATCCAGAAGATGTGCCAATTATGTGAATCATTCAGAACTGGGCCAGAGTCTAATACCTAAACATGTACGTTGTCTGTATCCATACATTTTTAGAGCTTTTGGGTTGTGGGACACCACCATTCCTTGCCAATGGAGACATCAAGTATACCATAAAAAGTCAGTACAGCCATAATGAAAGGGTTGAATACATGTGTCAGAGTCACTACACCATGGAGGGTGAGCCTCACAAAACCTGCATCAATGGTGAATGGACCGGACAGATGAGATGCCTCAGTAAGTTACAATCATTTGATTATATATATTTTAAAATGGTTTCCAGTGGCAGTAATGTGCTTTACCAAACGTGTTTTGGAGGAAATAATTGCTTCCTGGATTATGTTCATTGGTAATGTGTTTTTTTTTCTAATCTAGAGGTGCAACAGCTATATACGATACAGACCTCAGGGGTGGGGTGGGTCATGGTGGATAATTGGTCGACAAACCACAGGACTAACTGTGTATCAGGGCTCATGCCTCTATGTCCCGCATGTTGAGAGATTTAAAGCTCAGTCACGCCAGCATTTAGAATTTTGTGAAGAAATCAGTTCATTTAAATGAAATTGCCACAATTAATGTTTTTGCTCATAGGGGTGAAGTAAATCTACACAATTTTTTTACATCTAGTTTAACTTTGACCAGCAAATCAGGCCATTTAGTATCAAGCCATCTTGACCGTGCTGATCTTTGGGGGATCAGACTCAGAGTCTAAAATGGCAAAAGCAATCGCAGCTTATTAGATGTGTTGCACTATCCACTTTTATTTTAACTCCTCTGTTGGAGTCTAAAACAGGAATGGTTTGCAAACAGTTATGAGTTAAGAGTCAATGGTACACACACGTCTTTTGAATAAACTGTGTTAACTTACTGCATTAGCAACCAAGCTAAGCTAACGAGGAAATGTAGATTTTTATTTGACCGCTGTAACTCTTTATTGAATGAATTGATGTACAATACTGTAAACAAAATTCCAGGGGGGAAGTAAACAGTGGGGTACAGAGGAAATAGAAAGAGGTATGGAGAGCTATTGTAACTGAGTAGTGCCAGCCCAGCCAGCTAGCCCTGTCTGGGACTGTCTCATCCACTGTATGGAAGACAGTCCCTGGCTATCCCATAGAAAAAGCTCCGGAAAGCAGCTGTGCGCTGCTCCTTAACAGAGATGGGGCAGTTAACCAGACACACATTTGCCTAACCAACACATTAGTCCTCCACCAAGTGTATTTGCCCCAGTGACAACCTTTTTTTTGAGTGTGAAATTGGTTAGTTTTTTCCCCTTGTGGCAAAAAAGACCCTATGGACTGTTTTCGTGCTTGGTGGGTGGGTGGGGGGACACTGATACAGTGATAAGCCCACTCACGCTTGCCACACCAGAATGAGGTGAAGAAGATGCCACACTCGAAAACTGGACAGGCGACACAAACGTGAAATTTATGCTTTATCCCAAGTGTTTTCAGACAGTACTTTTCAGTTTTACAAGAGAAAAGACAGACGAGGACTAACTGGTTGGTCTGGCAAATGTACATTTGGTTAACTGCCCCATCTCTGTTAAAGAGCAGTGCATAGCCACTTTTCTATGGGGGAGCCCAGGACTGTCTCCCACGCAGTGGATGAGACATTCCCGCTACCAGCTGACTGGCGTATTAGCAGTTAGCTCGCCAGTTACAGTAGTTCACCAACTAGTCCTGTGAGTAGTCACTACGTCACCAAGCTTCTTGATCCAAATTTTTCACAAACGCGCAGATTGATGTCACTATGACCAGGTCTTTAGGCTACAAAAACACTTGGGGTTAAGGGTCCAGTGTGTAAGATTTAGTGGCATCTAGTGGTGAGGTTGCAGATTGCAACCAAATGAATACACCTCCCCTCACCCTCCCCTTCCAAGCATGTAGGAGCACTACGGTGATTGCGAAAAACATGAAAAGCCCTCTCTAGAGCCACTGTTTGGTTTGTCTGTTCTGGGCTACTGTTAAGATATGGTGCAACATAGCGGGGAATCCACTTCCTATGTAGATATAAAGGGCTCATTCTAAGGTAACAAAAACACAATTCTTATTTTCAGGTGATTATACACTAATTAAAATATACTTATTAATATTATATTCCATTTCTGCCACTAAATTCTTCACACTGCACCTTTAATGGTTGTTTTTTGCAGTGTGCTGTGCTTTACAGTAATTCTTGCCATTAACAAAATGCTATTTGTCCATTGTCTCTTGCAGAACCCTGTATTTTGAATGAAGACGACACTAGACAACATAACATTACTCTCAAATCTAGTGACAATAAATATTTTCATCATGATGAAATAATTGAGTTCAGGTGTGCCAGAGGAGTACCTGTCGGTGAGGTGGCATTAAGTCAGAGGTGTAATGGTGGTGTGGTTCTGCTGCCTACTTGCCAGTAAGAGTTTTAGTTAAGTAGAAATAATGGACAAAGCAAAAAGTGACAGTTATGCACTGATCATCTGTCTCATCTGTATCAGTGTTGTCAACTGTGAGAATTTTTAATAAAATTGTACTCAGATTGTTTTCTGCCTTTATGTACAACATTATGAGATTTAAAGTCTACAGATTTGAGGCACAAGCTAAATAGATCAGACTTTCTATTATTTTATTATTCTCTCTTAGTGAAGCATGAGAGATAAATAAATGTCTGAATGCTGGAATCATTTAAATTCCCAATATTGCAATATATTGTTTATTTGGTATTTATTTACATTTATAACCTCTCAATAGACATGTGTTGGTCTGTATGGCGGTTGGTCCACTACTTTGGTCCAGACTGAAATATCTCAGCATTTATTAGATGGATTGCAATGAAACTTTGGTCAGATATTCATGTCCATTTGTTTGTACAGAGTATAGAGCTGCTAGCCTGGTTGTAGACCATTCATTACAAGTACTGTACTTTGTCAGAAAGCAAGAAATCATCTCCCTTCTTTAAGATTAGTGCTTTCACAGATAGTACAGCAGGTTCCAGCAACATTATCTTATTATATATTACATAATAACACTGCACTAGGTAGGCAGAAGACCAGAATGAAAGTTGACACAACTATAGCTGTTATCTACATGGTTTGATGAAACTAGACCTACATATATTTAGCTACACATACACATTCTTTACACATAAAGTATACACATCTCAGCTTCTATAAACATAGTAGCTGCTCTGGAGCTTTCGATCATATCATATGATCTTTAGCAGGTGGAGTTGCCCTAGTTATGCAAATGTAGATGTTCAAATTTCCATGTTTTGTGAATTTTATCTTGTTTTCCTAAATAAAAAACAATATAACAGAACAAGGTAAATATACCAATCTAAAATTTAAAAAATGAATGAAATAATGAATATGTTTTTAAAATGAGAGGAACAGACAAAGAAACTCAAATTAACAAAAATTTGCAAGCTTCAGACAGTTCCTAAATTTTAAAGTTAAAAGTTCCATATTTTGAGAATACACTTAATCACTTTCTTGCTGAGAAAAAGATGAGAAGATTGACACTATTCACATGTCTGTTTGTAGGAAGCTACCTGACAGCAGCCGGCTAAATTAGCTTAGCACAAACACTGTAAAAAGGGGAAACAGTTAACCTGGCTCTGTCCAAAGCTAAATCCGCCTAAAAGCACCTTTGTAAAGCTCACACTTTCATCTTGTTTGTTGAATCCACCTTAATGCCCCCTGTTTCCAGTCTTTGTGTTAAGCTGAGTTTGCCAGCTGCTGGTGATAGTTTCATACTTACTATATGCAAGCAAATACACAGATTTCCCAAAATACTGAAATATTCCTTTAAGATTCTCAGTTATTAAGTGAAGGAGGATATCCATTGAGAACCATTTGTGTTCATAAAGGTATACTACACACAACTGTATACATTAATAATTAATAATCTACTGACCAGCTGTGTAGATACTTATAAAAGATGCATATACTACACTTACAGTACATCCGGTATATCTGGAGTGAATAACTAGTCAAACAAAAGATCTAAACAAGGAAATAAATGTCTATAACATCTAATATCTAACTATTTCTCATCCATGTTTGCTTACCAGGTGAGTTTCAAAGTTCATTCTTGATTTGCAAACATCAGATGAGAGAACAATCTTACCACAAGCTTTGTTTAGTAGCAGTTTATTGTAAAGTGAAAATATAAAGATTGCTTGTAAAGACTGCCTTTGCACATGAGACCACATTAAATGTTGGAATTTGTGAATGCATTTCAGAAAAAAAGCATTTGAGAGAGGACTTCTGCAAGTTTGGTGGAGGAGGTCTTTGGCAAATTTGCCCATGCTCCTTGGCAGTGGCAGTTTACTTATCAATTTGTGAATTTCCACCATGTAGAAACACTTACCTGTACAACTACAAGGGGACAAACGTCGACTCAGCCACTGATACTCTGTTAAGAGAGTTGTTCCTGACTACAGCACCTATATTTCCTGGACCGTCACTATGAGATTCTCTCTACTTCCTTTCCTTTTTGCCCTATGGCTGAACATGGACCTTTCGGCATCACAGAATGGTAAGAGTTTTGAATAATGTGTAAGTTTTCAGCTCCGTATTTAGTTGTACCAAAGTTGCACTAGCGTTAATGTAGCTGAAAATGTAAAATAAAATAAAATAAAATATTAAAACCTGAACTTATTATTATTATCCTAACACCACAGGAGTGATCTGTCCACAGGAGTGGACCCTGTCCACCAAGATTGGCAAGCGTCATTGTGAAATAAACAAAAAATTAAACAAAAGAGCCCTTTTGACATATGGGGGCTAAAAAAAAAAACAGTGAATAAATAACAGAATCGAACTTTATTGTCCACAAAGGTGGAAATATACACAAAAGCCAACCTGCAAAATGCTATTAAAATTCAGAAATTATACAGAAATAATATAAAACACATATATGAAATCAGTGCATAAAAGAGCTCTTGTGAATTAATAAAATTGTAAAAATGTAATATATAATGGCTACAACAATTAACCTAATGAAGATGGAATAGAGTTTACAGATGGTGTAAAGATATAGATTTATTATCGATTGAAAAATATAGTATTTGCAATATATAATTAATTGCTTATTTATTTAATTGTTGATATCTTCATTTCATTTATGGAAAGATATTTATTTTTCATTTGATATTCTTTCCTTACTAATATATTTATTCACCTGGAAAGAATCAAATCAGGGGAGTTGCAGTTTCATTATATGGAGCCCTAGTTCACCAGGATGCCCCATCACTTATTTCTTAATTTTACTGTCTATTTATTAATATAATTTTGTCACATATAGTGTTCAATACAAATACATGACTGCATGATATTGTGAACCAATTATTTTACCCAAAAGACCTGTCTTGGCCCTAAAACTCTTGACAAGCTGGCTGAGTTTATTCAAACCTCTGGAAAAAGTTATGGAGTCATTTCTGATTCTGATATTAGCTTTGAAAAGCGAAGCAATTCACTAGTTAGGTCCAGTTTCCTCCAACTGCAGATTGTATCCAAAAATCCATTGCTCCACAATCTGGAGAAAGTCATCCATGCCTTAATTTCTTGTCGATTAGACTACTGTAATTCCCTAAATGTTGGCATTAGTCAGTCTTCCTTGTCCCAGCTGCAATATGGTTAAAATGCTGCGTCTTGACTTCTCACTGGCACCAAAAAAGAGAGACCACATCAGCCCCATACTGGCCTCTGTCACTGTGTATAATTGAATTTGAAACCTCATCCTTCATACCTGCCTAAAAAGCCATTTCTTATTATTTGACATTTGAACTTGAATAACTCTGTATGTCCCTAATATGCATTCATTATCTGTGCTCCTTGTCCTTGCACAGCTTATTCTTTAATTATTCAGCATTTTGGTTGTTGTTTCTGTGCTTTATAAATAAAGTTACTTGCCTAAACTTGTACCATCATTGCCCTACATTCTTTCAGAGCCTGTCACACTAAACTATCTAAGGATACATGTCACAGGTGGTGACAAACTGGCCACAATATTGTGTGATTAAAGTATTTTGCCCGATCATTATCCAGAAGATGTGCCAATTATCTGAATCATTCAGAACTGGGCCAGAGTCTAATACCTAAACATGTACGTTGTCTGTATCCATACATTTTTAGAGCTTTTGGGTTGCGAGACACCACCATTTCTTGGCAATGGAGACATCAAGGATACTATGAAAACTCACTACAGCCATAATGAAAGGGTTGAATACGTGTGTCAGAAATACTACATCATGGAGGGTGAACCTAGCAGAACCTGCATCAACGGTGAATGGACCGGACAGATGAGATGCCTCAGTAAGTTATAATTGTCCTCATATTTATTATTCATATTGCAATGTGTGTCATTTTGTATAGTCAAAATGTATATTGGCCATTATTTTTATAATAACAGTGTATCAAATGAGTAGTATAAGAGGCGTTGATCACTAAACTCTGCAGCTCCCCTCGGCTTTTCAGTGATTTATAGCAAGTTTCAGCTCATTGTTTAGCTGTCTGGCTGCAACCTTACCGTTTTGGTTCACTCTCAGTGCTCTCAATGCATCATTTTAAGCAGCTGTTTGCAGACAAAAAAAGCTCTAAAAACCCACTGTACACTTCCTGCTCATCACCAAACTGCAAACAGACACAGTTAGCAACTAGCTGGTGAACACAGTGGAGCATTTAGCAGCTGAAGAACCAGATATTTCTCTCAGGAGTTGGTTACCCTGTCAAGTGACCAGAAACACAAATCTAAATGTGATGTGTAAATAGGCTTGTTGACACATTCACCATGACAACTTTATAAGGTGATAATATATCAGTGTTGTGTTTATAGTTTGTTCTGCTGCCCCCCAATATATAAATAATTGCAGGTTTAATTATATTTTCAATATGGTTTCCAGTGGTTGGATGTGACAGTTTGAGGTAAATAAATTCAATAACAGATTGTGATCAGTGTGATTATTCCTTTGACATATCTTTATATCTCACTCTTGTGCTTATAATGTCAAACACCAGGCCTAAAATCATCAATGTTATCAGGTAAGTGTGGCAGAAAGTAGTCTGCCCAACACACTGCCCCGCTATACATGATACTTTAGTCACTTCTGACATCAACAAAATGTTTTTTTGTCCATTATCTCTTGCAGAACCCTGCACCGTGACAGCTGATGACATGAATCATCAAAATATTGCATTCAAATATAGAGATGCCAACAAAATGTATTCAACTCATAACGATGTAACTGAGTTTAGGTGCACCAAAGGACAACCTGTCAACAACGTGGGACTGCGTCGGAAGTGTAATGATGGTGTGTTGCTCCTGCCCTCATGCCAATAAGAGTGTTTGTTGACTGGAAGCAGCGTGATGAGAACCATGAATAAAGAAAGATCATATGATGTGCTGCACTGTGGTGCCCCCCTACAGTTATTTCATGTACTGCTTGCTCTTTAGTCACAACCAATAAAGATTTTTTTTCTATGCTTGTTTCTAGTGGCAATCTTTTTTTTATTTTTTAAAGGCCTCAAGAAACTGTTTAAGGTGATGTCATGTTATTTCAATGCACCAAACAGAGTTAAGCAACATTTTTGCTGACATTGCCAGACCAGTGTCAATCTATTCTGATCAAAGCACAACCACAACGTCCTGATGAGGCAGCTGACCTGAGTTTGACTGTTTTTGTTCCTGAATTTTGTAATAACTAGTAATGCAAACAAAAAAGTTGAAGACACAGCACAACTTCCAGTTGAATGACCAAAGGAAAATACATTTTTATTCTGAATCCTTTTTTTTTTTTCCTTGCAGGGTCACAAGGCAGTATCCCATCAGTCTATCAATGACCTAACATGTAGACAAATAATTATTTACACACATACACACCTGCAGGCTATTTAGCCAGCGGACAGTTTGAAACATCAGCCACAAATATAAAAGACAAGGACAAATATAATAAAAGAAAAAAGGATTAGACCAACAAAGATTAATATCATTGACTCATTATCTCATTTCATGGTCCAAGAGGACTGATATTATTAGATATTGTACACTTATTACTACTTATCAGTGTTTCTTCAGTTATGTTTTATTCTGTAGACTATTTAAAGAGCTCCAACTTCATTTGACCTTTAATTTTTGACTCCTGTTAGTATGACTTTTATCTGACCCTATGTATGTTATTGATTTTGGGTGTTGGACATGTGACATAAACATTCCATAGTCTGCATGTCGCCTGATGTAATATGGTATAGCCCTTCTGGGGGACCTTTTAGAGACAAATAATGGGTCCAGGGTCAAGATTGGAGCTGTTCCAGATGTGTTATGTTATGATACATAATATGTTGTGAGGTAGCTGTCAATCACTTGATGGATGGCTCCCAACTGAATTAGTGCCCAGGAAGAACCTATGGTATGCATGTGATAAGATACAGATGTGTAACCCTATATAAGCTATGCATCGACAGTGGTACGTTGCCCAGACCATCTTTGTACGTGGAATGGACCTGATGGCCATCGTCTAATAAAAGTCTTCAAAATAAGAACTTCGCCAGCTCTTCCTTCGAACGATATCATCACAAATCCTTCCTTTCAACTCCTGTATACAATATTGGTTAAACTTGCTTCTTTCTGCTTGTGTAATGATAATAGTGATACACACCTGTTCGGCCTCATTTTGAGCCAACGCAAAGTATGAAAACACATAAGATACATGAAAACTGGCCCGTGTTTATGAAACAAATTTGTTTTAATATGTACATGTAAAACTTGGAAATGTTTTGATAAAAGAACAGTACATAAAACAATATTTTCAAATGTAAAAAAAAAAGATGAGATGGATCAAGATTTAAAAAGCTTGACTATTTACAAAGCAATGGACAGTGTCTCTGCCACCATTTGAATGGCCCTGAGAGGGTCCACGATGTCTTTGAGTTTGTCCTTCCTGAGAACCCAATCCGGTGCAAATCTGAAACACAAAAAAAAACGGGATGTTAATTACCACTGCGAACACACGCTGTATGTAAATGTCTCTCAGACACAGTATCTAACATATTATACAAATACATACTTTGGCACGGGACGGGATTTACGAGGTGTCGCTTGAACGTAGAAACTCCCGTTGATCGACGCGTTCATCTTCTGTTTGATAACGGTTCTTTCTGCATCCATCTTGTGTTTGCGAGCAGTGAGGCGGTAAATGCTGCGTATCCTATCCAAGACCTTGGGTAGCTTCATAACCTCCTAAAAAATAAAAGGAAGGAAAAAAAAAAAAAGTTTGCTTTACATTTTCAAAAACTAAAACTTTCCTGTAAAATATGGATTTGATATTGGGATTTTAATTATCTAAAATTATTGGAGAGATATATTTCTGTATAAGTAGAAGTCTGTATGTTGTAGCTACGCACCACAGCTCGGTGTTTGTCTTGCAAGAGGAGAGCCAGGAGGAAGCAGGCCTTGGTGAAGATGCTGCCGCCCTTTTCTGCCACTTTATCCCCTGCCTTCTCCCGGTATCTCTGCAGCAGGTCCAGCAGCGTCTCCACAGAGTTTTCCACCGAATACACGGCCTCAATGGTCTTGTGGTACTAAGGGAGAGAAAACGAGTGAGTGGAGGAGAGAGAAAGCTTGTGGTGAAGCAGGAAGCATGACTTGTGATTTTCAGTCATGCTAGTGACATGGCTCTAGGGGTGGCGATGTCTGTCACTTGGTTGGTCCGCCACTTTGGTCCAGACTGAATTATCTCAACAACCATCTGATGTTTTTCCATGAAAAAGTCCTCAGAAGATGAATCCTAGAGACTTTGGTGGTTCTTTCTCAAAATTTCAATGTTTTCAATACTATTGTTTATGACCAAATATCTGCTAAACTAATTACATTTCCCATCAGCCTCAGCTGTTATTTCTGTTTTGTGCTTTTATTTGCCATTTTTCCATTCTTGACAAAACAATTTCTATCGCTTTTCACGAGAACAACCGACTGCAACGCTATGATTGTCTGAGAGGATTGTCTGAACAACTATAAACACATTAGATTTTCAACGTGGTCAAACAACATGTCATATGAACCAGTTCTGATTGACCATTAACTGACCCTTAGTCTTAGTTTCTACCACAGAATGTCGAGGTCATAAATCCTTTGATTGCAAACAAAAAAAAAAACCCTGAATATGAAGGCTGAAGCTACTGCCAACATGCTCTTTCCACAGTGAACTTGATTATTTGATTATTTTGCAAGTCAAGTCGAGCAAAGTCCACAAAGCAATGTGAAAAATCAATAAAAAACAAACAGTGACGAAATGACGGAATGCCCAAATCCATGCAATGGGACTAGGGAATTCCGACATTGGAGAAAACAAGAACAAAAAAGCAAAAAAAACTAAATCTCCCATCAGTAGTTATTAGAGAACCAGACTCATCTTACAGTCTGATCTCCTCTCATTTTGCTTCACTGTTCTCCAGTTTCACCTCTCATTGCGTGATTTCATTACAATACCTGCAAGGCTCTGTTTAAACCAATGTAATCTGCTGGGATTATGCTATTTATATAACATGCTAGTATTCCTTTTCTTATTTTCTCCTTTTTTTTCCCTCCAATTCCTATAAAATCTTTCCAATTAATTAAATTTCACAAAAAGTCTGCAACAAAAAACTGTTTGAACTTATATCAGGAAAAACACCTGATGGTGATGATGCAGTATCAGGTCCCTGAAGTTTTGTTTTAAATCAGCAAAGTGGGCTACAACTTCCCAATTTTAACCATAATGTTGGGCCAATGGAGGGGAATCTTTTTAAACAAATAAGAATATAAACTAAACTTTCAACTTTTATAGACTTGGTATTGTCTAGAACACACAAGCCTGTAACACCCAAAAGTGTCTGACGATAAAGAACATTTACCTTCACATTTATTATATCCAAGGTACTGATTCGTTGTGAAATTAACTTTGCAGAAGATGCATGATAGATACTTTATAAATCCAGTTATCTTCCACTTTGTAATTTTATAATATAAATGATGTGCTACTAGGCATGCACAAACCTTAAACAATATACAGAGGGATGCCACTGTATTTGCAAATGAAGACATTTCAAAACGATTGAATAACTTTCAGAAATATTCAGTTTTTCCTCATTTAATTCTTAAAGTTTGCTTTCCTCATTTTTGTCTTCCTATGAATGAAAATGCAGACTCTGCAGAATGTTCCTACATTGTCCACAGTGACGGACGCTAAACCGTGGGAACAGGAACCACTAAACTAAAAACACTGGCACAAGAGGATGTTGGCCTTAAGTCTGAAATTCGTTTTGCAGAAGAGAAACTGAGTCTGTATGTCAATAAGATGATATAAAAAGGAAATGAAAGTTTGAAGGGAAGTGAGATGAGCTGTTGATGAAACAATCTGAACTTCTGTGTTTCCTCGGCTAAATTAACTGTTGGTAACTTCTTACTCAGCAGAATTATCACTATTATTTCTGTGGTATGATCTAACAAGCAGTAAACTTTGGTATTAGCACTTATATTTTGTTGGTTAATAATTTTCAAATATGTTTTTACATCAAACATAACGATTAATAGAACATTGATGCTATTCTCAGTGCATTGAATATCAACCTACTTCCAGGAGGCGATTAGCTTAGCTTAGCTCAACTTAGCATGAAGACTGGAGGCAGGAGGAAACAGCTGGCCTGGCTCTGTCCAAATTACACCTACCAGCATCTCTAAAGCTCACTATTTAACATTATATATATCTCTTTTGTTTCCTACAACAACTCCAGTTAAAAAGGAAGTCATTGTGTCCAGCCAAGAAATAGCTAATCATTTTTACACTTAGTTTTCTGTACTGATGAAAGAAACAATAGCAGAGATAAACTTTGTTAATTGGTGAGCTTTACATGTGCTGTTAGGTATATTTTGTTACCTTTGGACGAAGTCAGGCCAGCCAATCCTAGTTTCCGGTCTTTATGCTAAGCTAAGCTAAGTGGCTGCTGAGTGGTATCGATCTGTTTAATCAACTCTCAGCCGGAAAGTGCCAAAAAAAGTCTTAAAATTACATTAATGAATAAACCAAAAATATATGAATATAAAAATAAATGATTGTACTGCCTGCATTCACTGTGTGCTCATTCACACTTTCTTTATTAAAGCTAGATGCCACATGAAGGAAGACTGTTAAAACAACTTAACCTGTAAGAAAAGGACAGATAACTTCCTGCCTTCAACTGAGAAGTGTAATGTTTCTGTTAAGGGAAAACCCTTTTATAGAGTCAACTAATCACTATATTTTATATTATTACTATGTTTAACACTGTGAGAATTAGTGGTGCAACGGATTGTGGTTGATCCGTGATCCGTACAGATCACCCCCCACTGTTCAGCACGCATGTGAACTGCGGATTAGTTGCAAAATTCAATGTCTCATGTTAGACAAAGTAAACAAACTGCTGTAAGTACAAATCATGGACAGACAGCATGTCGCTAACAGGGATTTTGAAGAGTAACGACCAAACCAGCATCTAACAGGTCCGTAGTGACATCTGCAGGTATGTTTACCTGCTGTTTAATGTGCTCTAGCTGAGCAGATAATTAGCTACGTAGCTGCTAACTGACGTTATCGGTGCACTTTTCCCCGCTGAATGTTCGTTTGGCATTTCATTCAACGAACTAAGCTGCAGGACAAGACGTGTGTCCATGTTTATAAGTCATCATCGAGTTTTGATGATGTGGACACAGGCTGTTTCACTACCATGTTTAAAGGAGGGAGGTATCATGCTTCATATTGCAATTTAATTTAACAATTGAGCACTGAATATTTTATAAATTTTAAGATTTTATTTAACCATTGGACATCTTGAATGATGTTTTCATTTAAGACCATGGGAAAAAATCCGTGATACGATCCGACCCCTAGTGAGAATGAGTACCTGATTGCTTTGTATGGCAACTACACATAAAACAGACCAGTTGTAGGGTGTCCAGGTACCTTGGAAAGGTTGAGGAGGATCTGGATGGAGTAGGTGATGACATCCATGCAGGGGACGCTCCTGTTGCAGCAGCGGATGAGTGTGAAGATGACTTCGGTGGCTCCGCTCTCTACCAGCCGTTCACAGCACTCTGGGGACAACCTGGTGGCGGTCTCTGTTCATGTAGACACATAATAGCGCACACACATACAAACACAAACAGAGGGTCTTTTGTTAGAATCGGGGACACACTGCAGTAAGCTGAGGATGTCACATCACAAACATAATTAGAATCAAGTATATTAACCAAAAATACATTTTTGTCTATGAAGCACATACACTTAATTGGATTTGACATTGAACATTTGATTTTGGGAACACATGTTGATCATCTTGTTGTGGAAAGAACTCAGCAGACTTATTTTGTCGATGTCAAACTATTACCACATAACCAAAAACAGAAGAGAAACTTTTTCTTCCCTCACTTCCTATATTTTATACTGAACTTTAAGGATGATGTCAGAATAACAGTGTGTAGAGTTGATGGTCTGCACAGACACTAATCCGTAAAGCTACATTACAGGCTGGTGTACCCTGACTGAAAATGTTTTAAATAATTCCTATAGCAACAGCATAACAGACCAAATCCCTAAACGTTATACAGTATAAAATTATGCTAATTGTCCATTACAACTGTCCTAAATTAGCACAAACCAAAGTTTAATTCTAATCTTTGATGTCTGAATTCTGGCTTTAGTTAGCCTAGCAGATGTGCAGAATGGTAGTTAACATCTGTAAAACTCAACTGGTTGGACGGTTAATGAGCAATGCAAGTGAAAATACTGCTTAGTAGTCATATCACAACACTTGCTTGGCAAACTGATGGCAAAACTCTGCATGGGGGGGAAGAGAATACTCTTCTGTCCTTCATCAATAAGGTTGTGAATAAAATCAAGGCCAAAGTTACACAGAGACTAAAAGAAAACTGTGGTTGTAGTGGGAATTCATCACTGAATAGTGAGGCCTTACCCAGGTTTTTTAGGGCCTCTAGAATGTAGGAGAAGTGTTTGTATCGGAGGAGGTAGTCCAGGGCAGACGAAGTCTTGTTGCACAGTTTGTCCTCCTCTCGGGCGCCGGCGGAGACTTTACGCAAGTTGTGTCTCAACTTTACCATCTTGGGATTGTCAGTCAGCTGGCGGGAGCGGTGACCTCTCCACAAGGCCTGGAGGGAGAGAGAGAGAAAATGAAAGATAATTAATTAGTTCTAATTAGCTGTTAATCAAAAGAGAATAGGATGTAGAAAATTTTTGCCAAGGGGGAGAACTGGTCTATCAATCTTGACCTTGGACTTTTAGCTGACATCCATTCAAACCAAATATTTTGCTGCTATAAATTATGACAATAACAGTAATCAACATGAACAGCAGAATTAAAGTAGTCATACACCAATATCATCATATGTTATGTGCTTTGGCTTCCCTAAAACAACTCGGCAAAGAGTTTTACTGCCCTCATGTGCTCATATGTCCAAGTTTGAAGGTTATAAAAACAGTTTATTGAATATTGAACTACAACTTTTGTTAAAACAATATACAACAGCAAACTACTGGATAAAATATTTTTTCTGTGGCCAAATGAAGATCAAGAAGTCTCCTTCGATCAGCGCTCTACCTAATCAATATCAGAGATTAAAAAGTTCATCTGTGATGCTATAAACCAAGTTCACACCACTGACTGTAATACCTGAGCTTTGACAATGCCCCGCTGAACCCTCTTTTGGCGCCTGAGGAGGAGGAATCTCCGGACAGCCTGCTGTATGACGGACGCAGCCTTGTGGCGACGAGCTAACCAGCGCTTGACCGCTCTCTGGGCTATAAGCACCTTCTTCCTGTCCTCCAGGTACCGTCTCCTCTGCAGCCTCACTCGCACCCAACGCTATCCGAAGGAGAAAAACACCATACTTTATACTTTATTCAAATTCATCAGACTACTTAACTTCACTGACAATTTTTGCATTCAGGGCTCTTTGCTACCATACCTGTATGGTGATGACAGAATGGATCTGTCTTTTAGCAGACTCCAAGGCCCAGTGGGCTCTCAGAGCTCTCTGGATCTTTACGGCACTGAGATGGTGGAAGACTGCGGCAGTGAAACGAAGTCTCCTCGTTGTTTTGGCTGCCTCGAGCACCTGAAACATAATACAATAATCACTTTTTTTGCATATTTCATCCCACTTAGTACAAGGTAGATTCAAATGAATGAACACTCCTAAACACAAATTTGACAAGAACAAATGTAATGATCATTGTAATGGATTACCTCCATCAAGTAATATTCAACTTTCTGATATATTGAATGAAGTTTTTAAAATAAAGAATGCTTTTATTATCTTAATAAATGTACTGCATGCTCTAGTGAACTTTACATAAAGCTCATTACCTGTCGTCTAGCAATCCAGTCTCTGCAGTGAGACTGAAGCGTGACGGCGGCCTGTTTTATTCGGGTGTAGTTGTTCCTCTCCGCCCTGCCAAGCTGTACAGCTCGGACCCTGCGCTGTAGCTTCACAGCTGCCTCTCTCTTCCTCTGGTAGATACGTCTTTGGACTGAGCATCTCCAGTATGACTGGATCAAAACGGCAGCTTGACATTGTCGACTAATGTCTCTCCTGACACACCAGCTTCTAAAAGCAGCCTGAAGGATAACTGTGGATCGTTTCATTTTCAGGAACCTGTTTCTTTCGTGTCTTTGAAGCATACAGGCCCGATAGTATCTTTGGATGATGATGGCAGACAGACGCATAGCTTGGAATTTAACTACCTCTCTGTGCTTTCTGAATACAGACTGGATCACGGTGGCAGCCTGACACCGACGAGCCGTCTCCTTTCTGACCTGCCGGCCTCTGTATGCTGCCTGAAGGATGATGGCTGCACTGCGCATTTCCAAGTATTGTGTCCTTTGTGCTTTGGCTGCTACAGTGGCCCAGTACCTTCTCTGAATGGTGAGTACGGAGGATTTCAAGGTCAGGTACTGCTTGCGCTCACAGTGGGCTCTGAAAGCTCTCTGGATAACACCGGCAGCCTGATGTTTTTGTTTGATTGACTGTCTGAATTTCATTCCACGGAAGGCAGCTTGTAGGTTAATGACAGCCTTTCGGACCTCTTGATAGTTTTTAATCTCAAGGTTTCTCTGTCTTTGAGCTCTGAACCTCTGCTGTAAGACACAGGCTGCCCAGCGTTGTCTCCTGAAGGCTGACTGCTGCTTATGCTTCTTGAAGTTTGCTTGAATGACAGTAGCTGCTCTTTGCATTTTAGCAACATTGCTTCGTACACTGTGACCTCTGAAAGCTGCCTGAAGAATGATAGCAGAATGTTTCACTTTAAGGAAGTGTTCTCTTTCTCGTCTTTGAAGCATACAGGCCCGATAGTATCTCTGGATGATGATGGCAGACAAGCGCATGGCGTGGAGTTTGACTTCCTCTCTGTGCTTTCTGAATAGAGACTGGATCACAGTGGCAGCCTGATGCCAACGAGCAATCTCCTTTCTGACCTGCCGGCCTCTGTATGCTGCCTGAAGGATGATGGCTGCGCTGCGCATTTTTTGGTATTGTTGCATTTGTTCATTTGCTGCCACAGTGGCCCGATACCACCGCTGAATGGTGAGGACGGAGGATTTTTTGGTAAGATACTGCTTGCGTTCGCAGAGTGTCCTGAAAGCTCTCTGGATAACACTGGCAGCATGGTGATGTTGTTTGATGATTTGTCTGGATTTCATTCCACGATATGCAGCCTGTAACACGATGGCAGCTTTTCTGTGCTGTTGATAATGTTTTATCTCAAGGTTTCTCTGTCTCTGAGCTCTGAACCTCTGCTGTAAGACACAGGCTGCCCAGCGTTGTCTCCTGAAGGCTAACTGCTGTTTATGCCTCTTGAAGTTTGCTTGAATGACAGTAGCTGCCCTGTGCATCTTGACGATGTTGTTTCGCACGCAATGACCTCTGAAAGCTGCCTGAAGAACAATAACAGAGTGTCTGACTTTTAGGAAATATTGCCTTTCCCATCTCTGAAGCACACAGGCCCGATAGTATCTCTGGATGATGATGGCAGACAAGCGCATGGCGTGGAATTTGACTTCCTCTCTGTGCTTTCTGAATACAGACTGGATCACAGTGGCAGCCTGATGCCAACGAGCAATCTCCTTTCTGACCTGCCGGCCTCTGTACGCTGCCTGAAGGATGATGGCTGCACTGCGCAGTTTTTGGTATTGTTGCATTTGTGCCTTTGCTGCTACAGTGGCCCGATACCACCACTGAATGGTGAGGATGGAGGATTTTATGTTAAGATACTGCTTGCGTTCGCAGAGTGTCCTGTAAGCTCTCTGGATAACACTGGCGGCACGGTGACTTTGTTTGATGTTCTGCCTTGATTTCATTCCACGATATGCAGCCTGTAACACGATGGCAGCTTTTCTGCGCCGTTGATAATGTTTTATCTCAAGGTTTCTCTGTCTCTGAGCTCTGAACCTCTGCTGTAAGACACAGGCTGCCCAGCGTTGTCTCCTGAAGGCTGACTGCTGCTTACGCCTCTTGAAGTTTGCTTGAATGACAGTAGCTGCCCTGTGCATCTTAGCAAGGTTCCCTCGCACACGGTGACCTTTAAAAGCTGCCTGAAGAACAATAACAGAATGTCTGACTTTTAGGAAGTATTGCCTTTCCTGTCTCTGAAGTATACAGGCCCGATAGTATCTCTGGATGATGATGGCAGACAAGCGCATGGCGTGGAATTTGACTTCCTCTCTGTGCTTTCTGAATACAGACTGGATAACTGTGGCAGCCTGATGGTGACGAGCAACATCTTTCCTGACCTGCTGCCCTCTATATACTGCCTGCAGAATAACGGCTGCACGCCACATACGCAAGTATCGTTTTCTTTGCTCCTTTGCTGCTACAGTGGCCCGATACCACCGCTGAATGGTGAGGACGGAGGATTTTAAGGTAAGATAAAGCTTGCGCTCACAGTGGGCTCTGTAAGCTCTCTGTACAACACTGGCAGCCTGATGCCTTTGCTTGATGATATGTCTGGATTTCATTCCACGGAAAGCAGCTTGTAAGACAACAGCAGCGTCTCTCTTGGCTGTCAGAGCTAGCATCTCCTCTCTCATTTTCTTGTTGGCTCTGTAACGTGCTTGCAATACATTGGCAGCCCAGTGGAGCTTCTTGTAGGAAGTTCTCTGCTGGTACATCCGGAAGTGAGACTGAATTGTTACGGCGGCTTTGTGTTTGATGCGCAACTGCTTTCTGACTTCATATCCTCTGTAGGCTGCCTGCAGACAAACGACTGCTCTGCGCTTTGACAGATAGTCCAGACGGTCTTTTCTCAGCAGGGTCACTGTTCTGTACCGCTGCTGACAAACCAAAGCGGCCGCCTTGATAGCTAGGAATCGATTTCTATCTCGGATGGTGAGAAACCTTCTCTGAATCACTGTTGCAGCTCGGTGCATCTCTGCGACCTCCATCCTGGCCCTGTGGCCACGATACGCTGCCTGGATGACTACAGCCGCAGATTTCATAGCTCTGTACCTCTGCATCTGTTGATCCCTGAGCATCTTGGCCCTGTAGCGTTCTTGAATAATGATAGCAGCACACTTGGTGGCAAGGTAAGCCATACGCATTCTGTGCATCCTGAACTGAGCTTGGATTGTTCTGGCAGCGTTGTGCCTCTTTTTTAGGTCTTCCCTTACTCTAAATCCTCGGTAAATTGCTTGTATTTTTATAGCAGTCTTCTTTAGCTCTCTGTACTCATGTTGCTGTGCCCTGCAGAGCTGAAGAGCTCTGTACCGACTCTGGATGATAATCGCTGCACTTTGAAGTAAGAAATATCGTTTCCTGCTTAAAAACATCCTAACTGAAGACTGAATGACAGTCGCTGCTCTGTGCTTTTTCTTCAGCTCTGTTCTAACTCTCATGCCTCTAAATCCAGCTTGGAGAGTGACACAGGCTGCCCTCTTCTGCAGATATGATTTCCTCATCTCTTTTCCAGCCACATAAGCTCTGTAGTGACGCTGTACGACTACAGCCGCTGCCTTCTTTGACGTGTACTCTGCTCGCGCCTTGTGTCGACGGTAGCAGGCCTGTATCAGCGTTGCACACTGGTGGTGTTTTTCTATCCTCTTCCTGTCAGCTCGCCCTCTCCAGTTAGCTTGTATAGTGAGTGCAGCATTCCTGAGAGCATCATACTCCTTCTTCGCCTTATGAGCCAAAATCGTGGCTCTATACTTTTGCTGTATCACAGTGGCAGCGTTTTTTAAGACGAGGTAGCGCCTACGGGCAGCGTACTTCCTAAAAGTAGCCTGGATCACTGTTGCTGCCTTGTGCTGTTTTTTCAGCAACTCTCGAGCCACTTTCCCACGATACGCTGCCTGTACGGTTACGGCGGCACATCTCATCCTCACAAACATTTGCCTTTCGATGTCTCTTTTAACAGAGGCCCTGAACCAGCGCTGGATTATGACTGAGGCACATTTCATCTTTGCCACCTGTTTCCTGACAGTATGTCCTCTGAAGGCACTCTGAATGACAATAGCAGAGTGGTGCTGTAGCGTCAACATCTGAAAGTAGCGCCTCTGGGCATAACCTCTGTATTGGGCTTGAATGAGCATGGTGCTTCTCTTGATCTTTCTGTATTGATGGAGACACCTTTGCATTCTGTACCAAGACTGAATCCTTACAGCAGCACCGGTTTTTTCTGCCTTTTTTTCTTCATACCATTTCCTAAACACCGTTTGTATCACTTTTGCGGCGCGGTTTTCTTTTTCGGTTCTCTGGGTTTTCCATCTTCTGAATCCTCTCTGTATTTTCACCGCCGCACTTCTGAGGGAGAGATAATGCTCCCGCTCTCTTCTCGCAAGAGCCCGTGCCCGTGAGTATTTCTGAATGACTGTCGCCGCCCGGTGGATTCTTCCGTAAGCGGAGGCCGCTCTCCTCATTCGCCATTGTGCTTGGACAACAATAGCGTAGTATCTGAGGCGCTGGTAAGCCCTAATGGTTGAAAACATTCTCCACTGAGCCTGCATGGACAAGATAAGAACCAGCTATTGAAAAAAAACAATTTCACAAGCCAGCTTTATTAAGCAGCAAGTATCCTTGCTGTAAAACAACAAAAAAAAAAAAGACATTGTAAAGTAAAAAAAAGGTAACACTGAGAAATGTTGTCAATGTGTTCTTGGCTCCTTTCTAACTGGGATCACTACAGTAAGAAAAACTAATGAGATCAACAAGTAAAAACCATCAACACATGAGAATACTGAGAAGTGATCTTACCTTTTTACACCTACTATGACATTATATTCAATCAATTCTAGATACCTAGTCAATAAATCACTTTCTTAACAGCCTTTTTGCATCCACACATAAGTAACATACACCTACCTGGATGACAGCTGCCGCTTCATCCTGCAGAGCCCGGATCTGAGCCTCTTTTACAAGCCTCAGTCTTTTGCGAGCGGCGTGACCCCTCCAGAGCGACTGGATGATAACGGCGGCTCGGTTCTGCTTCTTAGCTCTGCGCCTCTGGAGGAAACTCCGCACAACTAGCTGGATTTTCAAAGCAGCCGCGTTTCTCTCCTGTGTCCAAACAAAAAAAATAGCAAGAAAAGTTATAAATGCAACAGGTATGTTAATTCTCTTCTATGCCAGGCATTCAACAAATTATATTTTTTTAGTAACCTTTTCAAAAATTCCATCATATTAAACCGTTTCCTAGATGGTAATTTTGAGAATGTGAAAATTTATGCAAAAACAATAATCAAATGAGATGATTCCTCTTCTATTTTAATAAAAATGAGACAGACTCATTTTCAGGTTTATGCTCCTAATTGACCTTTTTAATGACTTAAATAAATCACAATGACTAACTACTATATCACACAAATAAAACACATCTCAGCTTACTAAAGTTCAGTTGTAATGAGGTCATTAAATACAAGAAAATAACACAAACCATGTAAAGCATTAATTTATGGGTTTAGGGCCTTTTTATTCAAATATTTTATTTAATTCAATATAACGGCACAGAGTGACAGAACTTATTTAAAATTACATGTCCACATGGAAACAAGAGTGCAACTATGACACTGAAAGCACCCTTTAGTTTTTATTGTAACAGGAACATGGTCTGCAAACAACAAAACAAAAAGAAAACAATTAAAAATAAATGATAAAGCATGGATTTTAGAGTCACTGTACACTGTAACGCTGAATCTGCTGCTCAATGTCCACCGCGCACAAAATAAATAAAATAGATCTATTAAATTAAACTAAAAATCACAACATGCAGTTGTACCGAAACATGGAACCAACCTTGTAGAGCTGCAGGTCTTTCTTCAGTCTGTATTTCCTCCAGGCACCTTGTATGACCCGAGCTGCTCTGGTTTCGTTACGCAGGTCCAGAAGACGAGTGCACAGGAAGGACAGGTAAGACATCACGACCTGAGAAGGAAAAAAAAACAAAAAAAAACATGGTTGAAGTATTTGATTCCATCTTGAAACCAATTTTTTTAGACATCTTTGGGGGAGGTTTGTAGATATTTTTTGAGTCACTGTGGATGTTGACTTTTTTTTCCCATTTATTAAGTGGAATCATTACATTTGGAGAGAAAGATTTTACATAAATTTGACTACACCTGGTCTAAAAATGGACTTTTCTATGAAAGGTAATTAATACCAGTTGATGCTGCGCTGTGAAGACATGATTTGCTTTAAGATAAAATCGTAGAATTTGCCTATAAAGCCAAGTTGAGACCAAAGATTCACATCAAAACGAAGAACGTTTCAGGAAAAAGTTGCAGCGGTGTGAACTGGCCCGTCTCGGCTCCACTGAAGCCGGCTGATGGCGTCGCCTGCGACTCAGCTTGTCAAGTCGCCGGCGGCTGGTTTTAGAACGTAAGGCACGTCACCTGTTACAGCAGCCAATCAGCTTGTAGCAAAGTCAGCTGGTCAAGTCAGCAAACTGTCAGCCGATTGAAATGGCACTCCCTCGTTTTTCGTCATGTTTTCACCGTTTCATCAATACAAGAAGTTACTCACCTGCTACAGTATCACCACCCTCATTTGTATATTAAGACGCTACAAATCATATCCAGCTACAAAAGAAAAGCCTGGAAAGCCGTCAGTTGGAACAGAAGTAAAGAGCGTTGCTGCTATGGAGACGATACACCGTCTCATCTAGTCGCATAGGTTTAACCTGGCGAGTAGTTGCAAGTTTCAACTTGGCTCATTGTGAATCTTTGAAAAAATTGCTGTTCATACATTAGATAGGAAATTGCATTAGAAGACCATCTCTCAAAAAAATAATCCAGAGTGAGGAGACATGGGTCTTTTAATTGTCCCAAGGTTGCACCAATCTGTGACTTTAGAGAGTTCAATCCATACTCGTCGCTCCACTGATAAATTATAGAACAACAATTTTGACTCGGAATATTCAGCATCTTTCTACAGATGCATGTTTGATAAAAAGGCTGCTCTGTTCAGTCTGCTCCTCCGGTGTTTGTTTGTGTTGCTGCAGAGGGTCAAGAACACCTGTCCAGTCTCACCTTCTCATTGGGGATGGTGTTGGACATGTCCTCTGGGTTGATCATGGCAGGAACCCCGCCCAGGAAAGCCACGGCGGTGTTCACCAGTCTGAAGTTGTTTTTCTCATTTTCCAGGAGCTCTTTAAATTCCACCGAGGGAGAAACCGGGCCTGTTCATAAAAAGAGCAAATATTAGAAGTCAGTCTCTCCAGTGTCTTTATAACCAGTGTCTTGTTAAAAAACAGTCAATTCAAGAGGTTTCTTGGCAAACATAAAAGTTTAACTGCATACATTTAACTTCTGAGCCATGACACACATGGTTCTTAACTTAAGTCACTATAATTAAGAATAATAATGGACTTTTTTGCCTGGGAAAAGGGCAAAGATATGCTGTGGTGCAACACATTTTGCATTTGAGTTGAACCTTTGGCTCTGAGGTAAAATTCTTTGACTTTTCCGTGACTTTCCAAAGCTATGGCAGTGTACTTCCATGACTTTCTTCTTTCCTCATTAATGTTTTGTCTCCAATAAACAGTCTAAGTTGGTCAACAGGTGGGTTTTCTGTGGATAAAACCGTCAAAAAAAACACACTAACTAATATAACGACTGTATAAAATATGGACAATGATGTTTATTTCTGTAGAGTGTTAGAATTTGTAGGTTTTTCCCTGAATACCTCAGAGGTTTTATCAAATTCCCAGTCTTCCCCATTCTAATACACCATAAAACCCATGAACTGCGTCAGCTCCGATGTATAAAAACCCACTTGTGCATCCAAACAGTCAAACGCACCGAAGACGCAGCTGAAACGTACCGTTCAGGCCCGTCGGCGAGGAATCGAAGGAGTTGTCGGAGTCGCTGGCCGAGCAGTCGAGCTCCAGGCGACCCCTCGACGAGCACTCGACGGTCTGAGTGGTGCTGTGACTGACGGCCTCCTCTGGCAGGAGACTGGGATGGTAGTGGTGGATTAAGTAGCAGAGGACGCGGCCATCTGAGAACGTCACGGTGAAGTTCTCCACCTGCACAGACAGACAGTGATTTAGGGTTATGCAAATTTATGTTGCCATTTATAAATAGAGGTCAAATGTTACAATTCATCTTGTTAAGATTTTACAGTGAATAGATCAGAGAAGAATTATCTCATATCTGCTCTTAGTGGTAATTGACCAATCACAGACTTATGAAAAGGGTAGTGTTTAATATGAGGGAGCAGGTAGTAGGAATTAAACGACTAAAAAAGGTTTCCAACTCAGAGATAATTCCTTCCGACTGCTCCGTCTGATAAGACATAAATGTGGGCTACTTTTAAAAAAGACACTGTCTGCAAAGCGAATCGAGAGGGAACAGGCAGACAGGTAGACAGACGGTAAGTAAAATGTCTTAATCTGCACAGACATGCAAAGTTATTTCAACCTTATAACCCCATATACAGTAGATACTACACCGGTGTCCATACAGAGGCCCTGCTAACCTGCACAGCATCCTCTATGTCACATCCAAAACTTTACTGTGTGATTCTAATTATCAATATGATGTTAGATCCATTCGACATTTATCTGTTGTGGAGGCGGGCCTTAAAGAGACAGGAGCTAAAACAGCCTGTTACAGACAGAGGCTGAACTGAGGGGCTGCATTAATAAGGATATTTTTTTTTAAACTGTGCATCATGTAAAGCTACTCTAGTGGAGCCCCAGAATAAAAACACAGAGCTAGAAATGAGCATAATAGGTCCTCTTTAATGTGTAAAAGTTCAATATTCTCTCTCTGTGGAGCATCGTTGTTGGTATCTGCTAACTCCTGAGGGAAACATCCGTGTCTTTAGCTGCTAAATACGCCATTATGTTCATCAGCTATTCACTAACTAGCACAACTAGCAGCTGCTTCCTGTTGCTGAAAACGACACTGATGAGAGCAGTGAACCAAAAGAATTAACTGAAAGACACTAAAATGCAGCAGAGTTGGGTTATAATTATCATTATTATTATCGTAGTGGGTTTGTCCCTTTCATGTGATCCAATATTAATACAAAATATATTGATTATATCTGATTTAAAGATGTTAAGGCAAGTTAACTGGGCCTCATACGGACTCTGGTGCAGTTTCTTTAGGGGCTCTTTAAAACCAGCCACTTTGGTAGAAACTCATAGGAATGTTTTCAGGAGAAGCAGAGAAAGCAGTGACTGTGAGGACACAGAGCAGCAGCTACAACACAATAACTGTTCAATAATGCATCACATGACAAACTGAGGTTCAAAGCAACACTGCTTCCAGCCTTAGAAGAAAAAAAAAAAATGCAACTTCAACTTCAAACATGACAGGATGTTTTTTTTTTTTTTTTTGGCCAGCTCACCTTGAGATTGTAGAAGTCACACACAGCACGGACCCAGTTCATGAGCAGGGTGATCTTAGTGCTGCTGTTCTCATACGGCTCCCTGGTCTTTACAGGACTGGGCTGAATCCCCCGATCGGCCCTCAGGAACGCCAGCCTGCGTTTGGTCCGCAGGGTTCTCTTCAGGAAGCCGATTTCCTCCCTCAGCTGATCCTCGTCCAAAATCACCTCCACCTTAACGGAGAATTTGATAAATGTGTTTAAAGTTTTTAAATATTTCAAACGGTTGGACTGTTGTGAACGACAAAATGAAAACAAAAGTCAGATACACACGTGAAAAGCGAAAATGATTTTCCACAGGAGGCTCAATGTCTTCTCTCTGTGTCCGTCCACGATATCTCTGGAATCAATGACGGAGCCTGAAAACGAGGATACAACGCTTAAATATATTAAGAGTGTTTAAGTAATTTATCAAGAAAAAAAAATACCCAAAATTCCCTCATTCCACCTTCTCACATGTGAAGATTTGCTACTTTTCTGTTTTATATAATACTGAAAATGATGATGTATGCTCTGCGGGAGTTAAACAAGAAATTACAGGAACTAACAAAACAAAAAAAATCTCATCCCAATCTCATTTTGTGGAGAGCGGAACGTTTTTCTCCCCGTTTTTGCTTTTTTTGTTCGGCAGAGAAATCGTAATTACCGTGTTCATCCTTGAGGTCGACCCCTTTGCTTTTGAGCACTTTCAAAGCGATGTCGACGTTGTGGACTTTCTGCAGGCGGCTGATGGCCGGCAGACGGAGCTTCTCTGACAGACTCCACTCCTGGACGAGGAGCTCCATCACACGCCTGCAAGAACAAAAAAAAAAAACGATGATCTGTAAGAATCTTTGTTTCTTTGGACACTTTGGTGTGCCGTGTTTACCGCTTTATCACTCCACTCTGCAGGGATTAGCTGTTAATCAACATGGCAGCTTCCATGTTGGATCAATGGACTCTGGCAGCTTAAGATAATCATTATCTAGACTCATTACAGACAACTAGACAGGTCTTGATCAGAAGCTTTTACTCTTTGAAATCCTGTGAAATGTTTTTGATTTTATATTTAAGGAAACAAGTTTGTAAAAAGAAAAATATATATTTTACCTTTTGATACCGAATAGCGGCATCATGTCAATATATTTATCTGAAAATATCCCATAATATTGAATGTTTCTGGGTGGACAAACTCTGTGTCTCAGCTTTGATTGTAATGAAGCCGCTCGTTATCGATCATTAAACTTATTAGTTTTCTCTGTGCATGCAGATACTTCGCTGCCTCCCCGAATAGTGCTGGACAAAAAGAGCAAAAAAACGGCAGAAGGGGAGAGGTTTGAAGTAGAGCTGCAACAATTAGTCAATAGATCGACAACTATTTTGATCACTGAATAATTGATTTAGTGATTTTTTTAAGCAAAAATGCCAAATATTCAGCATTTGCAGCTATTTGAATGAGTGTCATGCATGACGGTAACCTGAATATCTTTAGATTTTAGACTGTTGTTCAGACAAAATAAGAACATTTGAAGATGTTGCCTTGAGCTTTAAGAAATCACATGACAGAACGATTCATCAAGAGAATAATCTGCAGATTAATCAACAATGAAAACAATCGTTAGTTGAAACCCTAGTTTGAAACTATGTTTATGTCACAATGTAAATATATATATCATGATATAATAGATTTTCTGGTAATTTAGTTAAGAAACTGAATGCAGATGAAATATCCAGATTGCTAGTCCAGTGAAATACCTAACAGAGCATGTTTTTTAACAATAATGATGCAAATATCCTGTACAACTAAATCTGCCATGAAGCACCTGTGCATGCAGACAACCAATTTAGTATAAACACTGATTTACAGTATGTCTGACCCTTAACTCTGCCCTTTTCCTGACGAGTTCACCGTGTCATCTTCTTTAAACGCTGTGTGAGGAGCCCTTCCGCTGCTCATCCTCCTACAGCTGGGGAAAGACCCATGAAGAAGAAGACTAGTCTAAAATAAATTCTAATCACAGGAGAAGATGTACTTTAATACATTTTTCAACCTGTAGTCCTGTGCATTAAAAGAAATACACACAAAAATATACTGCATGGAGCAGATGAGGATGAACTTTGATCAGAGTGCAATAATACACAACAGCAGGGCAGGTGGGGAGACCGTCAGTCAGTGAGAAGGCGGCCAAGGAAGGAAATCCCCCATCTGAAAGTGCCCTGAATCCCTCCCAGCTGCATGGATACAGCCGTACAGATGAGCCTGACCTCTACGGAAAGGAAAGCGAATATCCCCGACTCGGATTAGAGCATCACATTAAAATCTGTTACATCTCACTCACACTAGACGAATCCCGCATTTCAAGTCAACCGCCAAATTCTTCACGGCGAAGTTGAACTCGTCCAGGGGCTTTTGAACGTGAGAGACGGGTAACCCGAGGTAGCCGAGGTGCCGGGGGAGGATCCCCTCCCCGCTCAGGAAGTCCCTGGAGAAGGCCAGGAGCAGGTCTTTACTCGTCTGTCAAAAAAAAAAAAAAACAGCGTGTCAGATTGATGCAACCTAAAAAGATCTAATGGGAGAAACAGGAATAAAACAATAATGTGAATCATTGTGGTGTAATATAGATTAAAATTCAGAAAACATGAGGACAGTCCACTTTCTTCTCAGATACAACATACATACTTATGTTTTTCTCCTAGTTTAGGCTGTGTTACCACCTTTATTGCCAAAAAAAAGGCAAAATTATTACCATCAAAACACAAAAAAGGACATTAACCTGAAACAAGAAAGCCATGTGTAACAGGTCACGGCCATATTGTACTAACAGAGGTAGCACACAGTCATCTATACAAGTTAAAAGTGTACGACTCTCCTGATGCATCATTACACTCCGCCAGACTGAATAATCAGATTCGCCTTCTGTCTGTTCTGCTTTCAGCTTCAGTTGACGCGGAGCAGACGAGCCCTGACGGAGAGCGTATCTCTTTTATATCTTAATTATTAAATGATAAATAGAAATTTTCTTTAATTTTTTTTTTTGTGTAAGCACAACCAGACCTCAGGCAGTGAAAAAATAAATAAATTAATTAATTAATTAACAGTGCAGACGTTTCTACAGCAGTGTAGGTAAAGTGTGTTGTCTTTTTTCCAAGTTTAAGCTTTGACTTATCTGACATGGCTTGTACCTTTAGTCTTTAATGAGATGGCGATTAAATGTTGTTTTTTTTTATGGATTTAATGTCTGTCGTTGACAACAACAACGACAACGACAGAGGACTCGGCCTACCTTGAACTCTGCGTCCATGCAGAACAGACAGGGGTCGTGCTCAATCAGTCGAGACTCTTTGGCCTTGTCTAAGAAACACACCAGCAGCAGCAGCTTCTTCAGAGTAAAGCGGGACAGCGCCTCCTCGTGGCCTAACCGGGAGAGACATGTTAACACAGGTTCCAACCCCCAAGCTCTGCACATAAAACATCCATCAGTGCAGCATTTTGATGACTGAAAATGCACACAGTAGTTATTTATACACTTTTTGATACGTATCTTGTCTCTTAACTTTGCTTTTCTGACACCTGCACCAAAACAATTTCCTTGTACACATGTAGTTGGTGAATAAAGTCTGACTCTGACGGTACAGACGACACGATGACACTTGAACAGATAAAATTACCGTCTTTGTAAAGGTGAGGCACTTTGGCGTGTCTGAACTCAGCGGCGATGTCTGGGTTCCACAGCAGCCGCTGGAGGACGAACATAGCCAGGCCGAAGGCGTCGCCGTTGCTCTCCAGCGAGATCAGCTCCCCGTAGATCGTCTGAGAACGGAGCGTCGTCGGTTAAGACTCTAGCAACATTATTTAGACAGATAAGCAAGAGGAAAAGCGTGTATAGGAATACCTCAAGCCCGATCCGTAGCCACAGCGGATTGTATGAAAGAAGCCAGTTGAGGACTTTTTGGCGTTCACCTGAAAGACGATAAAAAACACGAGGAAATGTTACTTGAAGCTTATTTATGGGTTTGATAGAGATTTCAGAACATATAAAAAAAAAAAAAAAAAAACACTGAAATTGTACCACTTTTACCTATGTCCTTCCAAAGATGGCGGTCTTTTCGGATGAGCAGCCTCTTGGCCTCCACTTCGATTTCCAGCCTCTGAATGGCCTTGACCATGGCCTCGGAGGTGAACAGCTGGCAGGCGGAACGACGGAGGCGGTTTAGCTTCCGTCGGGCCGTGTAGGTGCTGAAAGACATCTCCTCTTTGGTCGGCGCTTTGGGCACGTTGAACTTGTCGCCTCCCATGGCGAGGGACACGGCATTCACTAAGCAAACAAAAAAAAAAAGGCACAAGTTAAGGATTTTTACAGGTTTAGGAAGTCCCTTGTAAACACAACTTACACAAATAAAGATTCCACCGCAATAATTACTGGGTTTAAGTTGTGAACTGTGAGAGCATGATCATTTTTTACATTTTATTAAAACAAAGACTACAAAACTTGCTGAATGTCTGAACAGATGTTACCTTTCGTGACTTCAGTATTGACTTTAAAGTCATCTGGAGTGAGGATGTAGTTGATCCACCATGTGAATCCTCTCTCCTGCTTCTCAATCCATCTCTCGTCATAGAACATGTTCTTGGCGGCAAACGGCATCGGGTGTCTTGGTATGGCTGGAAGAGAGAAAGGCGGTTGCAGGAAACAAAATGGTAAACAAAAAAAGGCGGCTTACGACACGCTACAACAGCACTTTCCATCGTGTGCGTGAAATACCTGTGTGCCCGGGCTTAATGAAGCTCAGCTTTGACTGCGCTACAGCGACGACTTTTGCCATCTTCACAGATGGTACGCCGACTGACTTCAGAGACTGGGCGCCTATAAAACAACAGAGAAATGTTGGTACATAATTACTTGCTGTTAGTTCCACTGTAAAAATGCCTGATGACCTGCCGTCTGGCTTTTGGTGAGAGCTGAATCACTGTTGGCTGAAACGCCTACGCTTCAAGAAGAGCAGCAGATTCTTAATTGAAAGATATTCTACGTTTAGATTTTAGATGAATTTACATTATCTTTTACCTCGTGAGGTGAGTTTGGAGCTTGGCTGCTTTGCCTGAGCAGCGACTGCAGACCTCGCAGTCTTTAAAGATGATGACGTCACTGAGCGCACCGAGCCTGGGGAAAAAAAACAAACAAAAAAAAAAAAAAAAAAAAAAAAAAAAAAAAAACAGCATTTAGTTTAATATAGGTGGTCCGGAAACAAGGGGGAAAAAACAAACATACAATATTGAAACTAAAACTCAAGAATGTTATTAATGAGGAAACTGTGCGATAATGAACTATTTCCATTATCCTACTATTCCAATATCCAACAGGCCAATCTGAAAACTATCAGTCGAGACATGTATAGTAAGAAAACAAGTATTTACAGTTATCTAAATATAGTAATATTGGCGCTAATCTGAACTTGACACAAGCCTAAACGGGCTAAAGACAAATTAATCAAATTTAAATTAAAATTAAATTTTAAAATTCCATTAATATTCCTGTTTTCCTTTTAAAATGCTCTATACTCAAAAACTTTGTGTTGTGAAGCTGCAACGCGGCAAAAAGCACAATAATAGAGTAATACAGAAAACTTAACACCAATACTTTTTTGAAATTTCATAACAAAGTGCTAAAGTTTTTAACTCAAACGTTATATCGATCAGGACATCTGGTATTATAGATAGATCAGATTTAAATGACCATTAGTATAGCTTATAGAGAGGCAGTCAGATGTGCTATATTAATTATAATCAAATGATTTGATTAGTGTGCTGTTTTTATCATCATTTAAATTGAATTAAGTACACCGACAGTTTGTATGTCTGTCCACTGCAGGAAGGTTGATGCTTAAACGTTTATTCTCACAAAAAAATCAACTTCCCATCTGCCCACCTGCTGCTCTCGGCTGCTGCCTCTGTGATGTACTCCTCCTCTCTTGCGCTGATCTGGGTTGCTCACTTTTGACAGCTACCACTCTGGTCCTTTTAACCCGCTCGGTTTTCCCACCGTCCTCGATCTTCCCGTCACTTTTCAAATACTCCTCGCTCTTTCTCTTCTTGCTCTTCGCTGCCACGTGAATGGGGAACGAGTCCTGAACAGACGGAGGTGCCGATATGAGCTGGGGCAGGATAGCTGTTGGGGAAGATAGGCTCGAGGGCGATGGGGAGGTCACTGTAAACGTGATGGGAGCGAGGACTGCAGGAGGAGGGGAAGCGACTGAGAAACTGAAGCGAGAAGGAGCCAATGATGGAGGGGAGGTGACAGGGAAGGTGATGGGAGCAGGCGAACAATCGACCCTCGTCTTCGGGCTGGAGGAGATAAACTCCCGGGCTTGAACCTTGTCGTCACACTGAGAGCTGTCTTCCTCGGAGTTTTGCCATCTGTTGGTTCCTGTGTCCGGGTCTATAACAGGAAGGCATGGAGTGCCTGGTCCAGACTCGTACTGACTGCTGCCGTCAGACACATCAAGTGTTTTCTCTAAGAGCCTTCGCCTTGACTTCTTTATTTTCCTTCCACTTGAGCTGTTTTCCTCTACTGGCGCTTTGCTCTTGGTCACTGTGGCAGAAGTAAAAGATGTCTTTTTGACTCTTTCCATAGCCTTATCAGACTCTGAAACAACCACCTCACTCACAACGACCTTTTTACTGACGAAGAAAGTAAGTCTTGGCTCATTGGACTCAGACACCTCTGGGGTATCAGGTAACGCTTTGAGGACATTTATGTCCGGTTCGCAGCCTTGACTCCCACTTTTAGATTCCAGTGAATCTGAAAAGTCACAACTGGAATTAATGTCTCGAGGACTGGTGTTAATATGGCTCAGATCAGAGTCAATGAGGGCCAGTGCATCTTTCAAAGATAAAACTGGGCTACTAGGTAACAGACTGTCCGTATCAGCATCAGACTTTACAGGAACTGGGCTTTCGACTGACTGAATATAAGGCATGAGCTTCTTAAACCTCTCTGGTGTCCCGATAGGTGACAACGTCCTGTTAAGCATTTTGGCAAGATCTTTGTTTTCAGGTTTTCCTGCCAAGGCATCTGGGCTAGCAGACAATAGACCGGGATCCGTCACCTTTGTGGTCGGGACGAGTAAAACGAGAGGAGAGTTCTTCTGAGCGTGGTGGATATTCTCCTGGTCGGACAACGTCAGAGACCGTTGCCTGTGAATGAGATTTAAAGCCTTTTGCTCCTCTGATTTCCTAGGGTGATTGTCGGTGGGACTTTGTTTGGAGAGGGACCTCTCTCTGACAGCTTTGCCCTCGTTCAGTGAGGTAAGCGGGCTGCGGGGTCTGTCGCTTTTGTACAGCGGCTTTCGGGACACTTGGAAGGTTTTATTGGCTGCCATCTTCAGAGGAGGCTCTGCTTTCTTTCTCCTGGGCACAGCTACTCTTTCACCCTCCCTTTTGTTTTTGATTGTGTCCCATAAGCTCTTCTGAAACACAAGAAAACATTTCTATAAGCAGCAGTATAACTTTGACATCAGCGCAAGGCAAAACAGGTCATTTAAGTTACCTGATATGTTCCTCTACAACTTAGATTGTTTTTCTACAGCCACAAAGCAATGAAATTAAAAAAACAGTTATGTATAAAGCTAAATACCAATCAGTCAAAGTCTGACTCAATGACTTCTTCATCTACAGTATTTGAATACAACTGTAGCTGCTGATCGTCTCTGTGTACCAGCTGAATGAGGACATTTACCTTTTTCTTTTTGGGTGCTTCTGCTCTCCCGAGCAAAACAGCCTGGTGCTTGAGGACCCCATTAGCATTGAAGATGATGAGCTCTCTAATGCCACCCTCTTCTGTTGGAGTCCAGGTTACTGTCAGGTTGAATGACCCCTCAGGCTGCAAACACACAGCACGAGGCAAAATATAAACCAAATGCTAAGTCTGACAAGGGATGCAATGAGGACAAAACAAAATTCACCAAAGGTTTATGGGACCATAAATTTATCCAGTATGGAAATATTAGGATTATAGCACACCACTGATGCTTCTGAGGGTGACAGTAGCATGCTTCATCCTGCTGCAGCTGCTGCTACAGTCGAGTATTGCACGGCTGTTTAGGTTCAATCATTTATAACGAAGACTGTAAATTTGGTTCACACTTTTCTATGAATTACATGAATAGTGTCCCGTGGTTGGAGAGGTGATCAACAAACAACGTACCTGAATTGTGAATGTGTTGTAGTCCACAGAAAAGCCTTTACCAGATGGGATCTTTTCAACAGTAACCTCCGCTTCTGCGTCCTCTGTGGGGTTTTCAATCCGCAGAACAGCCGCCTTTGAGGTGCCCAACTTCACTGTTCCAAATGTTAGAAAAGGAGCCTTTGAAAACTGGATCAAACTCAAAACAGGAATATCATTTTCCTTGTTTGTGACGTCCTTTCTTGTCGGACTGAAGTCCAGAAATCCTCTCTGTGTTGAAGTTGCCGTTTCGGACATTTTAAATTAACTATTTAAAGCAGCTAAATAGATAGCTACATGTTCCGTTGTTTGTTTGTTAAACGCGATAGTAACTAACCGACCATAAGCACTACTGCTAACGTCAATGTTGACTGCTCGATAATAGTCAATCCGCAACTAGCAAACGTTAAAACACGCTTCCTCCAACAACACACTGAAAGGAGATCTATCTAGTTTGAAATCCGGCTGTGTTGTTTAGTCAGCCAATAAAATGTGAGGGATGGCTACGTCTGGTCCAATGGTTGAAGAGAATGCGGCGAATCCGTATGAATACACAGCTCTCGGCCAATCAGATAACGAATACGTTTTTAAAATGCCACAAGCCACGCCCTAGAGTCTGAGAGACAGAAAAAACGAAGCTGTGTCACTCTCACCGTATTTTTCGACACCTCCAAAACCAAAAATCTAATTTGCCCTGTCATTGATTACAATCTAATTCCACCGAAGCAGAAAGTAATAGCTTGGATTGACGTGTACAAATTTGCCAAAAAATAGAGTACATTAGTGTTTTACATTAAATCCTGCGGACCAGAATGTGGCCCGAGATTTTACTGTGGGGTGATGCATTACTTTACTTATACAATCATCCCTTCAACGTGCATGTTATTGATCACTCGGGTTTAACTGGAAATGTTTGACGCAAATATTTAATCCTTATTTCATTTTGTGCCTGACTTTGTTGTGAGTTTTAACTTCAGGATCTTCACCCAACTGAGTGTCATGACTAATATAAGTGTGAAGTATCTCTGTGGAATGAGACACGTTCCCATCCGAAGCACAGCTCGCCGTGATCGTATAGTGGTTAGTACTCTGCGTTGTGGCCGCAGCAACCCCGGTTCGAATCCGGGTCACGGCAGTTTTTTGAGGAGGCCAAATAATCCACGGAAGAGTCCCCACATAAAGTTGAAATGAATTAAGTCATACACACTTCTGGAAGACGTAATCAGATCATTTACTTAAGTAAAAGTACAATTACAGCAAAGTAAAAAAAGTCCTGCATGAAAAATTAAGTAAAAGTACATAAGAATTAGTTAAAGTATTGCAGTAAAAGTAGTGGTTTTGTCCCTCTGACTGATATATTATTATATATGACATCGTTAGATTATTAATACTGAAGCATCAGTGTTGTAGCTGCTGGAGGTGGAGCTAGTTTCAACTACTTTATCTACAGTTAGCAAGTTTAGTCCAGTGGTTTCCAACCTAGGGGTCAGGTCCCTCTAAACTGTCGCCAGATAAATCTGAGGGGTTGTGAGATGATTCATGAGAGAGGTAAGAAGAAAAAATAAAGTTATACAGATACACAAATCTGTTTTCAGTTTTGGGACTTTTTCTCTAATCTTTGATTTTTTTGTGAAATATTGGATCATTTTAACATTTACTGCAATGAAACCATGTGAGAAGTTTGGAGGGGAAAATTACTATTTGGTGGAGCTGTTAACAACTCATAGACATCTGAAATGTGACCACGACTACACACTGCTTTTTGTAAGACGTCAAAAGCCAAAAAGGTTGGAAACCACTGGTTTCATCCTTAACAATGTGTTGTATTTTAAAAGCTTGTTATATTATCCATTGTGTCATATCTTCATCTGAAAAGTAACTAAAGCTGTCAAATAATTGTAGTGGAGTGAAAGTACAAAGTAGCATCAGATGGAAACACTCAAGTAAATTACAAGTTCCTCAAAATTGTACTTACCGTAAGTACAGTACTTGAGTAAATGTACTTAGTTACTTTCCATTACTGGTCATACAATAACATTACTGTTCAAAATGTAGCTGATAATTCTAGTGAAGTAGGAAACTTGTGCTTATGTAGGCTACAGTATTAGAGTACTCTCCATCACTGGGATGGATGCATTACTTAACAGGCCTACTGGCCACAGCTAGGCCCAGTTTGAAGGTTTTTTTTGTTGGAAAGTCACAGAGCTCAGTTAAAGATCTTTTTATATATTCAATATAAGTTTGTGTGTAAGTAGTGCGAACACAGACAGGACAGGATTGGAGTGAAACAGTGTTTATTTTCAGGACTGCAGGGTTAAGTCAGCCAGGTGAGGCACGGGGAATGGTTCAGAGCAGAGCCAGGCAGAGATCCCAGAGGTGAGGTATGGAGCTCAGTGGGTCCAGGTTAGGAGAGCAGACAAGTAGGAGACAAGGTCCAGGAGACAGGGGCTGGAGGGCAGAGCAGACGGAACTGCAGGGAAGAGGGAAACAGGTTCAAACTATGCACAAAGCAACAGGTAACTGAAGTATGAACAAACAGCTGGAACTGACTGAACAGAGGCTACAATCTGGCAGAGTGGATGTGCCAGAGCTGAGAATATAGGTGGGGTTGATTGCAGGATTAGGTGCAGCTGGTGGGGCTCTGCTCTGACTCCAGCACACCTGTCTCCACTCAGACAATCACACACACACACACACACAGAGAGAGAAGAGGGGGAGAGAGCCACTGGGGAAGTGACAACAATTAGAAAGACAGAGAATTAGATTTGGAGGGAGTGTCAGGAGAGACAGCAGGAGCAGATGTAACAGTTATATCAGCACAGCATCATGAGGTTAGAGTAACATTTCATTCAAATACACTAACATTAGTAAAGCAATTTAAATCAGAACAGTCTAGGGAAATAGAACGTGCATCTGAGACTTCCTCTGATGGTTTCCTATAATATTTTGTAGCATGTTTTAGTATTTATTATATTATCTGTACAGAGGAGTGTCAGTGTGGATTTGAAAGACTCTTCATCTTTAGTGTGATTTAAATACTGGAGTTCATGTGCAGTTTATGAACCAACAGCAGCATCTGTGAGCTCTGCTTCACCTGCAAGATGTTGCATCATTTTTTTTTTTTTTCATTTCTTTCCGTCTGAGAGCTTATTTAGGAGGGTTGGAGGGACTTTTGCATGTCTGTGCCCAGAGGCCCATTGCATCATACTCCATCCATGCTTATAACCTTCTTACAGTGTGAGAAATCCCAAACATAATTTAAATATAATAAAAACTTTGATTTGTGTAACACTTTCAAACACAATGTCAGTGTTTTATGAATTATACAGGACTCAGTTTTGCCCTCAAAAAGGAGATGTTAGAGATTTTCAAACAGTGGATATCCATAATTACCAACTGGGGGCAGCATCTCCCAAGAGTTCAGTATAATCATGCCCACTACAGGTCAAATATTCAAGAGTGAAATATTGTATTTTGTAATAGATAGTGAGTTGATTACACCTTAACTGAGAGGGAACAATAACAAGTTTCTAAGAAAACAGCCTAAGCGTTTGGGGGTTTTTTTACCTCAAGAGTTTATGAGGTTATTTCCAGTGAGGACTTCCAAATTAATGATTTTATTTTGTTTTGTGTTTTTTTACATTGTGTTAATATAAGTTGTAATTGTAAGAGGCACCGTTAGAAAGAAGACCTCACATATAAATGCACTTCTCCTGCATGTGGACCAGTATTTTACTATTTCCATCTGCTGACTCTTTAAACGAAGTAATTCATTTGGTCTAAAAACCATAAAACTCTATTATGATATCAATATTTCACATGTTGAACAAACAAATGGGATTAAATTTATACAAGTAATAGTTGATGATGTTGTTAAAGCTACAGGAAGCCTCTGTTATCATCAGTCAAACCACCAAGGTGTTGCATGGATCTGCCTTAAATCAATCATTTAAGTTGAGACATCAAGACAAAGGTAATTTAACCTTAATGAGATATTTGAGCCGGTTACCTCAGAGTATCAAATGTTTTCTTTCTTTCAGCTGTTGTCATGCTAAAAAAAAAAAAGTCCAAATGTGCAGGTCTGTGTATTATCATTGTCTGGACCTCAGACCTGAACTGACACAACAGTGTATTAATTATGTCATACTACTATGTTACCCATTGTCAAATAACCATATTTTTTTCTATCCACTTGTTCTCTTCTGAAGCACGGGCTTTTTTTGCATTATGTCTTGCATTAGAATTTTTTTGGGTTCCTGCAGCTTGCATGCAATTCATATGTCAGCACCCTGACATATGACCCTCAATAGTTTGGCCATCCCAGATTTACAACTCAGGTTTAACTGAAAGTGTCTGACACATATATTTAATCCTTACTTCATTTTGTTCCTGACTTTGTTGTGATTTTTAATTTCAGGATTTTCACCTCACTGAATTACAGGTGTGAAGTATCTCTGTGGAAACATGCACATCTCTATCTGAAGCACAGCTCGCCGTGATCGTATAGTGGTTAGTACTCTGCGTTGTGGCCGCAGGAATCCGGGTCACGGCAGTGTTTTCAGGAAACCATATAATCCACAGAGGAGACCCCCAAGTCCCTATATGAAGTTGAAACAAGTGAAGTCATACACAGTAGTGGAGGAAGTATTAGAGCTTATGTCGGCCGATACCGATGACATGCCGATAATATCGTGCATCCCTAATATATATAGCGGTGTATTACCGCTGTCTGGATCTCAGACCTGAACTAACACAACAGTGTATCAATTCTGTCATAATACTATGTTACCCTTTCAAATAACCATATTTTTCTATCCACTTGTTCTCTTCTGAAGCATGGGCTTTATTTTTTTGCATTATGTCTTACATTAGACTTTTTAGTGTTCCCACAACTTGTATGCAATTCATATGTACTTCAGGATTTTCACCTCACTGAATTATAGGTGTGAAGAATCCCTGTGGAAACATACAAATTTCCACCCGAAGCACAGCTCGCCGTGATCGTATAGTGGTTAGTACTCTGCGTTGTGGCCGCAGCAACCCCGGTTCGAATCCGGGTCACGGCAGTGTTTTCAGGAAGCCAAATAATCCACAGAGGAGACCCCTAAGTCCCCACATAAAGTTGAAACAAGTGAAGTCATACACAGTGGTGGAAGAAATACCCATATGCTTTACTTAATCAAAAGTACCAATACAACCATGTAAAAATACTCCATTACAACTAAAAGTTCTGCATGAAAAAACCTAAGTAAATGTACGTATGTATTAGTTAAACTAAAAGTGCTGGTTTAGTCCCTCTGACTGATATGTTACCATATATGACTGACTTTGTTGTGATTTCTAACTTCAGAATTTTCACCCAATGAATTTCTTGACTAATATAGGTGTGAAGTATCTCTGTGGAAATAAGTAGGCTACCATCTGAAGTGCAGCTCGCCGTGATCGTATAGTGGTTAGTACTCTGCGTTGTGGCCGCAGCAACCCCGGTTCGAATCCGGGTCACGGCAGTGTTTTCAAGGAGCCATGTAATCCACAGAGGAGACCCCCAAGTCCCCATATAAAGTTGAAATGAGTGAAGTCATACACAGTGGTGGAAGAAATACCCAGATGCTTTACTTAATCAAAAGTACCAATGCAACCATGTAAAAATACTCCATTACAATGAAAAATCCTAAGTAAAAGTATTTAAGTATTCACTAAGTAAAAGTACTGGTTTAGTCTCTCTGATTAATATATTATTATATATGACATCATTGGCTTATTAATATTGAAGCATCATGTTACTGTTGTAGCTGCTTGAGGTGGAGCAGTGGTTCCCAACCTAGAGGTTGGGCCCCTCCAAAGGGTCACCACATAAATCTGAGGGGTCCTGAGATGATTAATGTGAGAGGAAAGAAGAAAGAGCAAAGTTCTGATACGCAAATATGTTGTCAGTTTTTGAAATTTTTCTACAATATGTAAATAATATATATCTATTAATCAAATAATCCCCTTCTCATCCCCCTCCCATGGGGGGATGGTGGTGTGTCTTCCTCAAGCTCTGGTCCTCTACCATAGGCCTGGGATTTTGAGGGTTCTGTGCAGTATCTTAGCTGTTCCAAGGACTGCGCTCTTCTGGACAGAGACCTCAGATGTTGTACCTGGAAACTGCGGGAGCCACTCTCCCAGTTTGTGGGTCACAGCCCCCAGTGCTCCAATCACCACTGGCACCACTGTTGCCTTTACTCCCCAAATCTTTTCTAGCTCCTTTTTCAGTCCTTGGTGTTTTTCAAGCTTCTCGTGTTCCTTCTTCCTGATGTTGCTGTTTCTTGGGATTGCTACATCTATCATCACTGCCTTCTTCTGTTGTTTGTCGATCAACACAATGTCCAGTTGGTTATAGCCATCACCAGTTTGTCAGTCTGGATCTGGAACTCCCACAGGATCTTGGCTTGGTCATTCTCTACCACCTTAGGAGGTGTCTTCCATTGTGATCTTGGGACTTCCAGCCCATTCTCAGTGCAGATGTTCCTGTACACTATGCCAGCCACTTGTTGATGGCGTTACATGTACACCGTTCCTGCCTTCATCTTACACCCTACTATTATGTGCTGAACTGTCTCAGGAGCATCTTTGCACAGCCTGTACCTGGGGTCCTGTCTGGTGTGGTAGATCCCCATCTCCATTGATCTTGTACTAAGTGCCTGCTCTTGTCCTGCCATGATTAGTGCTTCTGTGCTGTCTTTTTTTCTTTTTGTCTGTATTTTTCTATCCATTTGTTCTCTTCTGAAGCACAGGCTTTATTTTTTTGCATTATGTCTTACATTAGACTTTTTAGAGTTCCCACAATTTGTATGCAATTCATATGTCTCTACATAACTATAAATTATACTTATACTTGTCTCTGTGTAATACTTTGTGGATACTCTGCTTGTCATTGAGCCTGAATGAGTAACCACAGTTAATTCTCATGAGTAGCAACTCAGGTTTAACTGAAAGTATCTGACACATATATTTAATCCTTACTTCATTTTGTTCCTGACTTTGTTGTGATTTTTAATTTCAGGATTTTCACCTCACTGAATTATAGGAGTGAAGAATCCCTGTGGAAACATACAAATTTCCACCTGAAGCACAACTCGCTGTGATCGTATAGTGGTTAGTACTCTGCGTTGTGGCCGCAGCAACCCCGGTTCGAATCCGGGTCACGGCAGTGTTTTCAGGAAGCCAAATAATCCACAGAGGAGACCCCCAAGTCCCCATATAAAGTTGAAACAAATGAAGTCATGCACATTGGTGGAAGAAATACCCATATGCTGTACTTAGTCAAAAGTACCAATACAACCATGTAAAATACTCCATTACAACTAAAAGTCCTGCATGAAAAAACCTAAGTAAAAGTACATAAGTATTAGTTAAAGTAAAAGTACTGGTTTAGTCCCTCTAACTGATATGTGACTATATATGACTGGCTTTGTTGTGATTTCTAACTTCAGAATTTTCACCCAATTGAATGTCTTGACTAATATAGATGTGAAGTATCTCTGTGGAAACAAGTAGGCTGCTATCTGAAATACAGCTCGCCGTGATCGTATAGTGGTTAGTACTCTGCGTTGTGGCCGCAGCAACCCCGGTTCGAATCCGGGTCACGGCAGTGTTTTCAAGGAGCCATGTAATCCACGGAGGAGACCCCCAAGTCCCCATATAAAGTTGAAATGAGTGAAGTCATACACAGTGGTGCAAAAAGTATTCAGATGCTTTACTTAATCAAAAGCACCAATACAACAATGTAAAAATACTCCATTACAACTAAAAGTCCTGCATGAAAAATCCCAAGTAAAAGTACTGCTTCAGTCTCTCTAACTGATATATTATTATATATGACATCATTGGGTTATTAATACTGAAGCATCATGTTACTGTTGTAGCTGCTTGAGGTGGTGCAATGGTTCCCAACCTAGGGGTTGGGCCCCTCCAAAGGGTCACCACATAAATCTGTGGTGTCATGAGATGATTAATGTGAGAAGAAAGAAGAAAGAAAAAAGTTCTGATAGGCAAATATGTTGTCAGTTTTCAGAATTTTTCCATGATATATAAATAATATAAATAAATACATATATACATAACAGATGTGTATTATCACTGTCTGGACCTCACACCTGAACTGACACAACAGTGTATTAATTCTGTCATATTACTATGTTACCCCCTTTCAAATAACCATATTTTTCTATCCATTTGTTCTCTTCTGAAGCATGGTATTTATTTTTTTGCATTATGTCTTGCATTAGACTTTTTAGAGTTCTCACAACTTGTATGCAATTCATATGTCTCTCCATAAGTATAAATTATACTTATGATTATGTTTGTGTAATACCTTGTGGATACTCTTCCTGTCATTGAGCCTGGATGAGTAATCACAGCTACTCAAGTGAGTGTGAATTCTTGTGAATAGCACCCTCAAACAGTTTGGCCACCCCAGATTTACTCAGGTTTAACTGAAAGTGTCTGACACAAATATTTAATCCTTACTTCATTTTGTTCCTGACTTTGTTGTGATTTCTAACTTCAGGATTTTCACCCAATTGAATGTCCTGACTAATATAAGTGTGAAGTATCTCTGTGGAAACATGCACGTCTTTATCTGAAGCACAGCTCGCCGTGATCGTATAGTGGTTAGTACTCTGCGTTGTGGCCGCAGCAACCCCGGTTCGAATCCGGGTCACGGCAGTGTTTTCAGGAAACCAAATAATCCACAGAGGAGACCCCCAAGTCCCCATATAAAGTTGAAACAAGTGAAGTCATACACAGTGGTGGAGGAAGTATTCAGATCCTTTACCTGAGCAAAAGTACAAAAATAGCTATGTAAAAAAACTCCATTACAATTAAAATATGTAACTACTGTCAGCAAAATGTAGTTTAAGTATAGTAGTAAAATTACTGGTTTAGTCTGTCTGACTGATATATTATTATATATGATATCATTAGATCATTAATACTGAAGCATCATGTTACTGTTGTAGCTGTTTGAGGTGGAGCAATGGTTCCCAACCTAGGGTTCAGGCCCCTCTAAAGAGTCACAAGATAAATCTGAGGGGTCATGGGATGATCAAAGGGAGAGGAAAGAAGAAAAAACAAAGTTCTAATACACAAATCTGTTTTCAGTTTTTGGAATTTTTCTCTAATCTTTGATTTTTGGAGAAATAAATATACAAAATAGATATATATATATTTATCTATATATTTATGTCTGTGTAATACCTTGTGGATACTCTGCTTGTCATTGAGCCTGGATGAGTAATCACAGCTACTCAAGTGAGTGTGAATTCTAGTGAATAGCACCCTCGAATAGTTTTGCCACCCCAGATTTACAACATAAAACTAGATTGATAGCTGTTAGTGTACTGTTTGCAGACATTAGCATGTCTATAGCAGTGGCCAGAGTCAACCCCACCCCCTCAGTATCTATCCCTTTGGAAATGTCCCTATCCCCCACCACACTTCTTTCTGTCTTTCTGCCTTTTAACTGATTTTCTCCACTGAAGGCCTGTTAAGATATGCTAATGTAAATTCCATGTGTGTGTCCTCATCTTCAAGTCAGTGAATACAATGCTGCTGACACTGCATCTCCTTGAATTGTTCTTTTTGGGTGAAGAAAGTTTTTATGTGTTCACTGGAACAGAAGATAAGGGTTCTTTCAACAGTAAAACACTGGTATCTGCTCTAAACTGTAAATCAGACCTTTTTAATAGCCTGTAGTTTTTTCCCTTTAACTTTATTGAAAACAAAAAACAAAAGTCAATGCACTCACAATGTAAGTCATTGGGCCCAAAATCCACAAGCCTCCTTTTGCATTAAAAATGTATTTAATTTATTTTATCTGAAGCTAATATGAAGCTTCAGCCATCCAAATAAGTCAAATCAAGTAGATATCTTTCAACGTTACAGTCTCTTTAGTGCCAAAGTCCCTCTTTTTGTCACTATACTTTCACCGCAGTGAAACACTGTCTGAGGAATTTGATGCTAAAAAGAAACATGTCAGATAACCACTTGATATTACTAACTCAGACTATTGAAGCCTCATATAAGGTCCAAATAAACTTTTAAATCCATTTTTATACAAAATGAATATGAACACACTGTGGATCACTTACAAACACATTTGAAGGGGATCTTTTAATAGCCAGTATGAACAGGGGGAATAATAAAGCGAGGAAAACCTCTTTCAGTGTTAATATGGGCACCTGATTGTTGTTTTAAGACAGACTTAAAAAGAATTGTGAACCTATCGTTTAACTAGAGAGTTGTAATAGAGCTCAATAACTACTGGAAACAGAGTAAATTTTAATTTCCTGTTGGTCCATTTCATTTTATGCATACGGGATTTGCAAAAATATATATATAAATAGTTGAATTAAGAAGCTAACATTATTGTCCATTGAAATGTTTTCGAAAAAGGTTTTTAAAAAGTCGAACTTTTTGTTTTGATCCCCCTCCCTCTTCGTTTCGACGTTCGTCACGTGACTCGCTCATTGGCCAATCCCGTGCCAGAAGAGCACGGCTCGTAATTTTGAACATACGGAGAGCAGACGGGCAGAGTATTAGTAATGCTGCCACACAGGAGCTGATAGCGATACATCTTTTTTTCTCCCCCTCGATGTAATGGATATATTTATCTCTCGTCACATCGGATGAATTGAAAACATTGGCGCTGTCTTTTTTGTGATAAATATGACTTCCCGTGTTATCACCCCTGGACCGTACCGTGCCACGAAACTGGTAAGTTAACGTTAGCCAATGAGGTCACAGCAACGCCATAACGTTAGCTGTTAGCCGTTTTTAAATGAATGTCTTTCATACGGGGTTGTTGACAGTTGGTCGGAAATACTTTGAGTGTGTTTATCGTTGATTAATATCACCTTTGCATGAATTCTTGCTACTCATTTTCTTTACCGAGCTACTTTACATGTTGTTCAGTTGCCCAATACGTGGCTTTTTTCAAGATTTATCGGTTATATTATCGTTCATATTCCACGTCACTGCCCTGTCAGTGCATTTAAATCGCTTTTTTGTAAAGGTCATTGGAAAATATCCTCACCCATACCTTACCACCGTTCAATGTAAGTGATGGAGGTCAAAATCCACAGAGTGTTCACACAGTCATTTTATGCAAAAATGCACAAAAGCTTCATGAGTCTTCAAAAGTCTGAGTTAGTCATATCAAGTGGATATCTGCCACATTTACAGTCTTTTTTAGCATCAAACTCCCTCTTTGTGTCTTCTTGGACAGTTTTTCCCTGTTGAGCTGCAGTGAAAGTAGGCTATAGTAACAAAAAATGGACTTTGGCACTAAAAAGACTGTAATCTTGAAAGATATCTACTTGATTGGACTCATTCGGACGGCTGAAGCTTCATATTAGCTTCCGATAAACTTTTAAATGCATTTTTGCACAGATGGAGGACTGTGGATTTTGTCCCCTATCACTTACATTATGCATGCATTATGAAGGGATCTTCTAATGGCAAAAAACTGAACCTTTCCTTTAAAGTCATGCAGCACTATACTGAACAATAAATGCAAGTATGATAAGGGTGACGCAATGACATATGGATTAGATACAGTATGCCTTACTTCTAGGGCTGCAACCAAAAAAACATTGTTGATTAATTTGCTGATTTTTTTTTTTTTTTTTTTTTTTACCCATAAGTCTGTAAACTGTCAGAAAATAGTGGGAAACTCCCCTCCCAATTTACAGTTTGAGGGCAAGAAAATTTGATGTCTTCAATTTGCTTATATTCAATTAACAATGACATTAGGGCTGCAAATAACAATTATTTTCATGATCAATTAATTAAAGGACCAGTGTGTAGCATTTAGTGGCATCTAGCAGTGAGGTTGCAGGTTGCAACTAACTGATTACCACATATTAAGTTTACTAGCATAGAAGACTAAAGAAACCAAAAAATATTCACATTTAAGAAGCTGGAACCAGGTAATTTTGACTGAAAACATTTAATTGATCATCAAAATAGTTGTCAATTCTGTCTATAAACTAATTGACTGATCTTTGCAGCTCTAAATGATATAACTATAGAAATACAGTGTATACAAATGCAGCAAATCCTGATATTTAAGATGATAGAACTGGCAAATGTTTGGCATTTTGTAGTAGACAAATGACTTAAATGATCAGTTGCTTACCAAAAGTTCTTGCACAACTTCACTACTACTTCCAAATTATTAGGCAACTCAACTTTATTGTGAAACAAACGTGCTTGGGCTTGTGGCCTTTAGATGACCCCGATGAAGGCCAGAAACCAAAATGTGTTAAATGTGTTGGCCTGGCAGTAAAGTTTGTCTACTACAAGTGTTGCTGAAGTTTTGACCCTATTACTATTGATCTGTAAACTGACTAATAATATTTGTAGAAATTGGTTCTCTGTATTGATTGTCATGATTATGAACAACTTTTTCTACTTTTTTTTTTTTTAGAACATTGCTTTACAGATGAAGTTCTTATTGTTCTTACACCAAAAATGTTTCCAAACCTTAAACTAAACTCTCTCATGGAATAAGGCATCAGGCTGTTTCTGTCAGGAATTTCCCTTGTGACACTGAAATGTTATCAAATGAATCCAAACAAAACAACATAAATTGCATAATAACACTAGTCCAGCTTTACATGGACCTGTTAGTCTTTACTAAACCCTCTCCTCCTTGTCCTCCTGTAGTGGAATGAGGTGACTCGTCTGTTTCGGGCTGGCATGCCCCTCAGGAAACACCGCCAGAACTTTCGGCATTATTCCTCCTGCTTCACCGCCACGGCTGCCGTGGAGTGGATGCACCAGCTGCTCCGTAGCAACAGCAATTTTGGTCCTGATGTCACCAGGCAACAGACGGTGCAGCTCCTGAAGAAGTTTCTGAAGAACCATGTGATCGAAGACGTGAAGGGCCGCTGGGGCACGGAGGACCTGGAGGACAACAACACGCTGTACAGGTACGCAGACTTTTGGAGAAATGTGCTGCAAAATTGTTTAAAAGGAGCGGATCAAATCAATTTGTTTCTCCTTCTCCAGATTCCCCTCCACCTCTCCTCTGAAGCCCATTCCCTGTCCCGCTCCAGCCTCAGCTCCCAGCTCCATTAAGAAAAGACCTTCACTCAGAGACAAAGAAGGTTTCTTCAGGTTTAAGAGTATCAAGAAGCATGAGAAAGAGACACAGGTGAGCTGAACAGGATGTGGATTATTATCAGTCTTATCTTACATGTGTTTAATCGTGTACATTAAATGCATACAAATACTTGCATATCATTAATCGCTCAGCCTGACATTCAGACAAGTTAATGATGAGTTGTTCATGCTCTGTTTGTCCCTTACAGGAGAATGTAGACCCTGTCCTCCAAGCAGAGGAAGAGAATCAGCCAACAGAAGAGCAGCAGTTGCCGAGACGAGAGCTGACTGTGGAAGATGAACAGGACATCTGGAGAGACATCACCATCACCCAGTATAGACAGAAAAAAAACATTGCTCTGTTGTAGTGCTGGGCGTTATACCGGTTTTAATTCCCCGTACAATATGAATTTTTCATGTACTGCCATACTGGTGCACAGCTGAAATGATTCCTGTAACTCTCCAGTAGGCAGCAAAATGTATAATATTGTTCACCACAAAGAGCGCTACGGTCAGGGCCTTGTGTATACTGACAGTTATCAAGGCAACCTCCGTCAGCCTCGTACTGCTTTAGAAATGAATCACTTCAAAAGTTTGTGAGTCTGAATGAAAGTAAATTTCAACTAATTTTTGGTCATTCCGCCCAGCACTACTCTGTTGTGTTATATGCGTCCAATGCATGGCTTATTTATCACTATATTGAAGTTACAAGTATGTAATTCCAATATGGTGCATATTTCCTAAAGCATAAGATGTGATCATTCCCCAGAAAGGGTGAGCAGGAGTTTCCTTGTCAAACTAAACCTTGTGTGTTGTGTTTCAGCCTGCAGAGGATTCTGGGTGTTACATCTCTTAATGAAGTTTTAGACCAACGTCATGTAAACCCACAAAACATCATCTATAATATGACCAAAGTCAACAAGCATGGAGTGGTCACGCTGGACGACAAGATCAGTAGGTTCTGACGGCGGGCAGAATAACTGACTGCATGTCCGTGTCTGTCTCTACCTGTGTGCCTTTCTGTCTACTTCAGTATTTCCAACCATCTGTCGAGTCGATTTTAAAATGTGAAAAGTTGCATCAAGTAGTGTGAAAAATTTCCATTAGGTGAGTTGAGGCTCACAGAATGTCAGAACACACATCATTTTAAAGAACTGACCTTAATGTTCATTAGTATCTGCTAATACTGGACATATTTAATGCTGTCTGTAGACCATAAGAAGAAAAACGTGCTTGGTGATATTTTAGGACAATGCATGTGACATTTGGGAGGTTAGGTCAGGTCAGAGGTCAGGATGCAAAAAAAAAGCATTAAACACATTTTGCATTGGATAATTTGAATTTATAATGTATATTAATGATATGAACATCGAATAAATTACTTAAATTATAAGACTAAACTAGGTTTTTAGGTTGTGCAAAAACACAAGTCTTAAATAGTGGATTATTACAATATAACTGGTAACCAGTCCAACCTGTCAATCATCTCTCTAGATGACCTTCCCCACTGGGTTTTGTCTGCCATGAAGAGCCTGGCCAACTGTGAGTAGCAACAAGCTACGTATACATTACTTTACCTTACATTCATACACTTTTGTCCTGCACAAATAATGCTAAATGTTAGAAATCGGCAATTGAAGAAAATGTTTTTCTATATAGTGAATAAAATACAGGAAGTAAAATGAGCCCTGGATGTTTAGAATTATATTTAAAGTAAGAAAATAAATTCATAGATAGATATTTGTTTGGTTTATGAATGAACGCTCACTCGAAGCTTTCAGATATGTGTTTGTCATCCTTTCTGTCTTATGACGGCTGCAGTAACTTCCTGTTTGTTTCCAGGGCCAAAGTATGACAGCGCACAGCCGTCCTATCCCGGCTTTGAAAGAGATGTCTTCAAAACGGTGTCTGATTACTTCTACAGCCTTCCGCAGCCGTTACTCACATACGAACTGTATGAACTGTTTATCAATGTGCTGGGTAGGTATCGCGGACTCTGCGGTGATTTTCATTTGGCCGCCGCTTGTCTATAAAACAGCAGCTAAATGGATGATGTGCTTTTGAGAAATGGAAATAATGCTCAAACATTGTGACAGGATTTTTTTTTTTCAGGATCTTTCCACTACAGTTTCCACTATGTGGTCGAGTGCTTTGACCTCTAACAGTGACTTTTGACTGCTAACAGAGGTTTTGGTTGTTGTCGCTACTGTTTGTGGAGTCCTAACAGTGATGATGAGCATCTGTACTCTGTGTGTACTGGTGTTTGCCTGTTATGTGTTGTCTCTGACCAGCTGATGGTTCTGTATGTACGGTAAAGATTTGAACTAACGAAACCCTCTCCCTCCCCTTCACTGTCTGCTTGCACTGACCCTCTGCCTGCAACGCTTGGCTCTCTCTGTCTTCCTCTGTGTCTGCATCCACTCCCAGTGTTTTGTGGGTATGTCACAGCGCCCGCAACACACCAGCGTGGGAAACGCAAGAAGCCTGACCTTCCCTCAGTGCCCCCTCCAGCCAAGACATCATTTCACTCCACAGAGTGTCTCCTCCTGTCGCTGCTCAGACAGGGAACATGCGATGAGACAGAATCGCCCATGAGAGAGGTGCTTGGAGGGAAACTTCAGTCACGACGGCTGGCCGCGCTGAAAGGTGACGGTCAGTTAGGAGGCAGCTGCTTGAGCCTGAGTACAGTCGGCTCTATGAGGCCCCGAACTAGGAGCTGCTCACTGGAAACAATCCTAGATGACTCTGTCAATCTCACCCAAAAACAGCTGTTCACGTCCAATGAGAGCCTGGCGTCCTGTGTCAATAGCAACAATAGCCAGGGCGACGGCGGTGCCATCACGAGACCCCGCAGTCGTTCAGACGTTACATCTGTATCCAAAGAAACTTTAAATCCTTTTGAAAACGCTCCAGGAGGTTCCACCAGAAACAGACTGTCTTTAGTTTCTGCGGCAAGACTGTCGGCAGCACAGAGGTTGCGGCCACAGAGTGTCGGCAGCTGTCTGGACATCGTCATCGAGACCAGTGAAGAAGATGTTAAAGAGACCAGGTGGCGGAGCCGAGCAGCCAGCTGCCTTAACGTAAACACCTCCGTAGACCAGCATCACTCCTCCTCAGCTTCACGTCCTCCCTTGTTGTCTTCTTCTTCCTATCATCCTCACTCCTCCTTCTCTTCATCTGCTGTAACCAAAGTACAAGGGTCTCATGCTACTACAGGACCTGGTGGGCCCAGACCCGCCTCCAGTACCTCTAATCTTTGGTCCCTCCCTGCCCCTGCTGTTGTCCGGCGCTGCGTCAGCTCTCTGGATGTGTCCAAGCCGCCTCGACCTGTTTCACTGTTCAAACCGCCTGTCTTTGTGCCCACCAGCAACTCCCAGCCCCCCCAACCCAAACCTGAGCACAGTAAGACCCTCTGCCCTCTACCTGTCTATGTGTCTGCTTGTCTGTCGACGTCTAATCAAACTAACATCTAACCACTACTCGTATGAGAGTTTATTAAAAGTATCTCGCAAATACAACTCTCATTCATCTCAAAGAGTGAAGAGATGTGAGTTGAAGAGTTCCAGAAAATGATTTCATCTTCATTGAAAGGGCACAGAGTTCACAAGCACCTCACAAAATGTGTTCAATTTTAGATAAGATAGTCTATTGATGCTGCACACTATAGTTTGCTTGCTTTTTGTATATTTTTTTTATTTTCCTTCCCTGCTGCTTTTGATTTTTGCAGCTTGCTGCATTAAGCAAACCACATTGGAAAAACTGGACCTGCTAAAATAATGTCAGTCTTTTTCTGTCAACATATGAAGTGCCAGAATAGAGAATCTATCCTGCAAACAGTATATTCAAGTAAAAACAGGTTGAAATAGGAAACAAATGTATGTGTGCAATGCAGCTTCTTGAAGATCTGGAAACTAGAAATATCAGTGATTTTAATAAAAAAAAAAAAAAAGAAGAAAAATCTACAGTCATAATCATTGTGATGAAAGAACAACAGACATTTGAAATAATATAAGCATTAAGAAATGATTCATAAAGGTACAGATTCTGTATCATTTAACAAGCTCAGATGGACAGACATCTGACTGCAAGATGTTAGCGTAGTGCTGTAAATAAACAATGTACAACAATTAACCAGATAGCCTTGAATCCCGGACATGGATATCTCCTGAAACTTGGACATTTCAGTCACAGATCCATTTATTATTGTTGTGTTAAAAAAAAAAAAAAAAAAAAAAAAAGCCTTTTGGAAGAAAATTGAAAATACAAACTCATCGAACCATAGAAAATTATCTTGATGACCTACAAATGATGTGTGGTAATGTGGCATTATTTCTTCTGACCTGGATCAGGGCTATGTACTGGGATGCCCATGCTTTTCAATAGTTATACATCCTACCTGACTCATCTTGCACCATACAGTAGCTGTAGTTGATTAACCTCGTCATCCATCATTCATCCATTCATGTGTCTAGTCTAGTGAATGTGATGTAGCTGTGATGGATGAATGTGGACTTAAAGAGTGATTCTACTGCTGTTTCTTTGCAAGATTAAAGATTTCACCTGCCTCTGTCATCATTACTGTATGAATACGTGTGTGTGTAGGTCTTCTCCAGCCTCAGTGCGAGCGTGTGGCCATTGAGGCCCTGCAGCTGTGCACCCTCCTCCTCCCACCTGCCTCTCGCAGGAAGTTGCAGCTCCTCATGAGGATGATGTCTCGCATCAGCCAGAACGTGGACATGCCGCGTCTCCACCCCGTCATCGGCACCCGAACACTGGTGAGGGGAAAAAATCGCTGTACTCATCTTTACTCTACAATTTGTGCCCCTGTAATCCTAATTTCCTTCCTTGATGAAGATTATCTCATTGAAATCAGTTGGATTACAGTTAGAGTTGGCTCTTTTTTCATCACATAAGGCTTGTTCACAGAAGACATTTTGACATTACTACCAATAACATGAATGTTTTTTATTGATTTACTTGTTTTTTGTGATTCTTGTTCCAGATGGTTCACACGTTTTCAGGCTGCGTTCTGGGCAGCCCTGAGGAGTGTGATTTGGACGAGCTGTTAGCTACCAGACTGGTGTCGTTTCTAATGGACCATCAGCAAAGCATCCTCTCAGTCCCGGAGTTCCTGCTGAGTGCTATCAATGACCACGTACAGTATCTGCGCACGGTACAGGTACACTTTTAAAATGTTCCAGTATATATCATTCCACTGAACCAGCTGAATGAAAACAGAAAAAAAGTTATGACCAAAATGCAGTTTGGGTTTCATCTGCATTGAATGTACAGTGACTATCTGTCAGCACAGACATACAGACGTGTTTTTATTCTTCTGATTACAGGTTCCAGTCAGCAATGTTCCTAATATCGATGCCAGCGACCCAGTTTGCGTTCCAATGCCCATCTACGCGTTCTGCCGTCAGATTAGCGGCGCTGAGTTTGAACAGCAAAAGCAAGCGTCTTCCCAGAAGGCCATGGAGGAGTTACTGGAGATCCTGCTGACAGACCAAAACATGAGCGAGAAGGACAGACGCAAGAAACTGAAGCAGGTAATGAAACAGTCAGAAATCTGTATTTTCAAACAATACATGGTTTTACAATGATTTAACTGGCACTGCTCCAGATTGACCACTTACTTCCAACATGGTTCCAAGATGTTAAAAGACAAAGAATATTTGACATTCATTGTAAAAACTAAAACATGAATCATGAACATAAATCATGAAATCCAGTCACCACAATTTAAGAAAAAATATAAGATAAAATATAAGGACAATTTGATAGTTAAGTAACAGTGTCATTGCAGATTTCATCATAAATCTTTGAACCTGTAAGTCCTGACCCGACTTCTATAAGCCGCTCTTATTTTAAAAAACTGGATGTGAAGCAGGAGGCTGTTCACAACATGGCACCAGTGTTAAAAACGGAACTTCTGGCTACATTATTCACTGGAGGCACTTCACATTAACGCACACTGGCCCTGGTATTATAGTTATAGCTGAGTATGGACCATCGTTACCTGAGAACACACATATTGAGTAGCATACCTATTTATAATATTGTACATATAATGCAGCTTCTGTTCTACTCTGAGCTGTACTGGCAGCAGTCCTACACTTCTGAATTCATCACTACCAAGATGAGTTTAAGAGGATGCATTTAATATAATAAGAGAAGCAACATGGGACAGTTTTTAGAACAGCTGTGTTGACCTGACTAAAATAGTTTGCTTCAGGCACCAGTACCTCTACCTATTCCAGTTTGTCCAGTTTTTTTAAGATGTATTATTGTGTATATATTGTATTATTTAATAGAAAGCTGATAGTAGACAAGCAGACAGGAAACAAGGGGAGAAGGGAGGTTATGACATGACAAGGGTCCCTAGCCAGAGTGGAACCAGGGACGTTATGGTTACGTGGCATGCACAGTAACCACTACCAGGGTGCTCTCCTTTTTTTCCTTTTAACTAGATGTATAGATGACATTTATACACCATCTGGAAGTGACCATTTAATTCAATTTTCAGCTGGGAAAGCACACAACGTACTGTGATTGTCATTTCCAGTAGTGTTTATATTCAGTTAACATGTTCCAGCATTAAGTTGTTAAATCCTGCGTTTTATTGTCCTCTCTACAGTTTCAGAAGCAGTACCCAGACATCTACAGTCGGCGAGTCCCCTCCTCAGACAGAACAGAGAACAAGACTGACAACAAGCCAAAGATTAAACCTCCCCTCCTCAACATCAAGAAGACCAAAGCTTTCAGTATCAGGAACTAAACTAAACCAACAGGTGTCGCCACAGTAGAAGCCACAGTCTGTTATGTCATGTTTTTTTTTTCCTGCACTATAACTGCACTGATACTGATACTAACATGTTCTGTTACATTGGAAACTGTTCAATTCCTGTTTTGGCTCATTTATGTGCTAACATGAGAGTTAATGCAGGCTGGGAGACTTCTACAATGGTAAATATGTATATTCGTGTTGTGTGTATGTGTGTGACGTGTTTACAGCTGAGTGATATGAAGGCAGGTGGACAGACAGCAGTTCACTTTATTTACTGTGTTTGGATAAAATGTGTTTTTGAAGCAGGGTTTTTATAAAATGTGTTCATCTGGATCAGTCAAAACTTCTCTTTTTGTCTGTTTTCTTCTCAATTCACCTGTCTTCTCTGTTGCTAGCTGATACTGGTGTGCGTGTGTGCGCGTCTGTTTTTTGAGAAAAAAGTATGCAATTCTGAGATCACTGGTCCATATGGGAGTTATTAGATTATAGATTTATTAATTTATATGGATGACGATATTGGGAGCAGTGCTAGATATGTCTTTGCTTGAAGTGTTGTTTTTTTTTTGTCTGAACTGTTTTTATTTACTTTACTAAACATTTTATATCATAGATTCTCAAGTTTTATTTTAAATTCTTTGTAGTTTGAAACGTTGATTTTATGTTTTATTATTCTTGTCTTTTGGCTCTTAGACTTTCTTTTTGCTTCATTTTTTCAGTCTTTTTTATATTTTCACATTTTCGCCCCTTTTCTTTTATTTCTTCTTATTCATCTTCAACACTTGCCTGCTTAGTTTATTGGATAGAGAAATGTTTTGCACTGGGTTTTAGGCGTTATGACCGGCCAGCAAGCTCATGTCAATCATCAGAGTGGTTAATTTATACATAGTGAATGCATATTAAACTCCCTAAAGATGGCTTGACCAGACACATGTCATATTTTGGTTAAAAAGTTGCTACAGCTGATACTCAAACTTCATAAAACGTTTTTTTTTCAGCATCTGCAGCATTTATCATTTGAAAGCAGTGATGTGGCTGTTGCTTAAAATGAAAATAGCTTGTCATGGTGTCCATCAATTTCAGTGATATAATGTCAAGTGAGGGAATATAACAAAGCTAAAAGTTGACTTAAAATGTCAAGACATCCTGTATTTATTTATCTTATGCTATATGAAGTAATAGTTCTACCCTGATAGATGTGTGTTTATACCTCAGATCAGATGGTGTGTGTGTGTGTGTACCATACACTCTTCAGCTATGTTTTTGACAAAGACTCTTACAGAGGATTGTTTACTGTACACCCACACAGTGGTACTCTTTCCTCCACATTGTTTACTATGCAAAGTCCTGGGAAATAAACCTTTTCAGATGTTCTATTTATTTCACGTTGTCCTGTTTCTTTATGTTAAAGTGTGTGTGTGTGTGTGAACAGATCGGTGTTCACTTTCCTGTAGATACAGTATAGACCTACTAAAGTGGAATTGAAAGAGGACAACAGAACCGAACTTTTGTACATTTTATACACACATATATTTTATATCAGACCTGAAAGTAAAACAAAGAGTCCTGCACACTGTCCATCACTTGAATCCACTTCAATAACACAACATTTAGCTCCTCAGACCTTCATCAGGTAAAATTCATGTGAACAAACAGCGCCATCCATACAAAGACTATCTGTTTTTACCCTTGCACATGAGAATAATTTTGCTACTAACTGTTTGGCCTATTTTTAGATGACCTGTAGTGCCTTTTTCTGCCTCAGATTATAGGCTACATTGGGTCATATGGGATTTGGGGATTTAGGGCCCTATTGTATAATGCTAATTCATCTTTTGTAATATATGTATATTAATTATTTATGTAATTGCAAGAGCTGAGTGTCCTGCTTGTTTTTCTATTGGATGAGCTTATTGACCTTAATTTATATACATATTGGGTTACTGGCTTGACTGGCGGGATTTTCCCGGGTAAATACTGATACTGATAACTGTTTTTATATTGATGATGAAGGTCTGAGGACTAAAACATTGTGTTATTAAAGTGAGTTCAAGTGATCATTTGAAGAGGTTTTAATCCTACACACCTGTCACTAAGACTAAATGGTGCACAGGAACTTTTTTGAAACTACAAGTGACCAAAAAGAGGTTAAGACTCTCAGCTACAATGACCTGAGAAATAGGTGTAAATAGTAACCAAGTTTTGAAAACCATGAATCCCTTAGTTACTCGCTAAATGATCAACGAGTTAATGTTATAAATCAGCAACACTGTCATCTGGCGATTTTCATGGTCACTGTGTGTTATGTAATCACTAAAAACTACCTAATTTCTAAGCAGAAAAGTGCTTCGGGATGAGTCCTGGAGAATTCATTGGATATTGAAAACACTTTTATATACACATTTATATAGTCTAATGTCACAAATCACAAATTTGCCTCAGGGGGCTTTACAATCTGTACCGCAATACAACAGCTTTTATCCTTAAACCCTCGATTCAAGTAAGGAAAAACTCCCTAAAACCTTTAACGGGGAAAAATTGGAAGAATTCTCAGGAAGAGCAACAGAGAGATCCCTCTTCCAGAGCGGACAAACATGCAATAGATGTACAGAATTGACCAAGATAGCAAAGTGATAGTATAGAAAAGCATGGCAAAATTATATATAAAATAATACCTTGGTAACATATATGAAGAGGCAGGTTTTAAATGATAAAAAAAAACTGCCTTTTTGGGCATAATGAAGGTTATCAAACCCAAAATACAAGTGTCCATTACACTGTGAAAGTGGGTATAAAAGGTCAAAATTGACTGTTTAAATTTTAATTAATTCCATCCTGAGGTCAGACTTTTAGCTTTTAGCATTTTAGCCCCCAAAGTGTCAAAGCTAATAGCAAAATCACAAATATGTTGTTCATTCTGTGCAACACAAACTGAATTGTGGGGCGTGATGAGCATTGCAGCAAGCAATCACATAATAAATAACTCATGAACTGTTGGAAGTAGAAGAAACATTTTGTACTGAGGTACAATTGTGCTGATACAAATTTTCCATTTTGGATTTTTTGGTAAACACATTTTTTGCCTCTATTAGCATGTTTCATCCAATTTTCACCAAATTTGTACCATATTTAGATGATTCTGAACAAAACTTCTAAGTTTGTTTTTTGATATTGCTTAGCATTTGTCTGTAATTGATTACCAAAAATTTGAAGGCGTGGCCTAATGCACTTTACGGGCCATAACTCTTCAATGCAGAATTCAATCGCAACCAAATTTGGGAATGTTGTACATACAGCCACATCGCACAAGTGTGTAACATTTGATCCAATTCTACCAACAGGGGGCGCTACAATTCAGCAATTAAATTCTCAGTCTGATTTCCATGCTTGCTCCTCTCATGGACACATTTTTGTCAGCCCTTATGTCACCCCCCCACCCCCACCCCCACCCACCCACACACACAGTTATTGATTACAGTTGCTGAAAGCAATCATACTTTGTTCTTGTCATGCTTTATTGTTCTGCTACTTCTTATTTCACATTCCGTATGTTTTCTGTCCCTTTTCAGCTGCTGCACACTAGAAAAACCATTCAAATGTCAAACTGTGCAGCTCATTCAGCAGATGTGTGCTATTACTTTTCTGTTTTTTGACATATTCTAGTAAGTTTATATTACATTTTAAACATCAGAATTTACAATAGCAGTCTATGGGAGGAATTATACAACTCAGTTGGAACCTTTGTCACTTCGAAACTCAACTTCTTAGACATCCCTTATCCTACAGACCCCTTTCAAACTTTAAAACATTCACAAAACTTTAAATTGTCAAAGGTGTATTCAGTGTTGTGATACCTTTTGTACTTTTGGAGCAATATAAACCCAAAGTTAGGGCTTTCACAACAGTTTTCAGACCTCATCAGTGTGTCATGGATCAGACACAGTGTAGAGCAGAAATATTTTAAGACCAGAAAAAAAAAAAATGTCTCACTCCCACAGTTAAATCTTCAAGCACATATCATACCTCAAAATATTGCCACAAGCCTCCTCTCTGTCAAAATAGAAATATATTTCCCATATGTTCTAGTTTTTGTTTTTGAGATTTAAACCTTAATTGATAGGGAGAGCGCTGTCAAGCTCAATCTGCAGGCTGTGCGCCTCCTCAGTCTCCCATTTCTCAAACTTACAGATTCTCTCCTCCTTCGAACACTTTGTAAACATATTGTATGTCATCATGCTCAGCAAGTCCAGGTCCCCTTATTATTATAAGAATGTCGGAGCTGCAACCCTTATTTTTATGCATTTTTATTGAAAGTCTTAATATGAAAATCTGATCTTGCTTACTGTCTGCTGTGTCACGTTAGCTCAGTGCATTGCTGCACTGTAAAAAAGAAAAGTTATTTCACAGAAATTCACTGTATTATTTTACAGTTTTTTTTGTTTTTTCTACATTAAGTGTAAATGCGATAAAAATACAGTAAATTATTTTTATTAAAAATATTCACCATAAAATAAAGGCTGTAATCTGTTAATTAATATAATGGAATATTATAGTTTTTAACAGGATTATTCAATTACTTAATGGTCTTGAATGTTAAATTACATTGAATTCTATGTAAAAATACAAATAATACACATCCTATTACTGAATGTAAAATTAAGGCAACTTTCTGTTTTTTTACAGAAAAACTTAAACTAAATTTAATTTAAAGAAAGTTAAAAAAAAAAAAAAAAAAAAGTTAAAAAATGATAAAACATCTGGCAGCAAAAGTTGCCAAACACTTACCATCAAATAACTGTAAAAAAAAAAAAAAAAAAAACTTTTGTTATTCTACAAAGATTCTTTTTTAAATACAGATATTTATCTGACAGACATTATCTGCATTTATACAGTCCAACTGTTGTAAAATAAAAAAAAAATATAAAATATTGCTAGAATGTTAAATAAATATATAAATGTGCACAAAAAATGAAAAACATTGCAGAAATACCTTGTAAGTTTGATCCCATTTGCAGGCAAAGTTACTCTAGAATTTCAGTACTATTCAGCTTCCAGCAATGCAATGCAATCAATTTCAGCTTTCAGCAATCACATGCAATTTCTTCTGAAATTGCATTTTCAGCAGTTTACACTGCGAGATCAGCAGGAAAACAACAGCATCAGTTTCTTAACCTGCCCTCAGCAGCAGTGAGACAACAGATGACAGATTACTGCCCTTTCTTATTAATGCAACCATTTGTTTTAATTCATCCTTTCATCTTTTATTCTGCTTTCTTTTGTCAAGATGACAGAGACAGACAGACAGACAATAAGACAGACATGGTCGATTATTCACTCCCTCCCTCTTTTTTTTCTGCGGCTCTCTCCCACCGCAGCTCGCCAGTTAAAATAGTTTCTCTAAGCTGTCTGGAACCAATTAGAAACGATCCTTTAACACGCATATCCACGTACAAACAACAACACTCTACTTTTAAAAGCTGACTTTATTACTTTGACCCCACATCACTGGTAGGTGTTTGTGTGTTAGTGTTCTCAGGTTGGCAAAGAACTTGTTTTCTTGTTTTGGGGGCCCAGAGAACATTTCTGCATGGAGTCGAGGGCCAGACGGCTGAAAGGAGAGAAGACAAAGCTGGCTTGTTCGGATCTGGTTAAGACCAGAGGAGGAGGAGGGCTGCAGGAGGAAGAGTAGAGGGAGTTGGAAAAGGGAAAAGTGGGAGTTCTGGAGCAAAAGGCATGAAAGGAAAAAAAGAGGAGGAGAGAGAGATGGCGAAGTGAGGAGGGGAGGAGAAAATGAAAGAAGGGGGTGGAAGAGAGGAAAAGGAGAAGGGAGGAGGGGGCCCAGTTTCAATCTGTCGCCACAAGAAATCTGTGTGTGGTTTAAATGCAGCCCGGAGTCTCTTCAGTAAGCTTGTGTGTGTGTATGTTTGTGTACAGAAAGTGAGTGAAGAACATACAGCAGCATGGTCAGCCGGTGAGTAAAGCTTTCCCATTCTTTTCTTTAATGGTTTTGCATGTAAAAGGTTAGAAACTTAAACACAAAACACATTTTTTTGGAAATTACCTTTCAAGGCTGAAATGTGTTGATATAACAGAAAGCAGCTTACAGACGCCACTCTGTGACGTTTCTTGTTTTTCTGTAGAAAAAGACTTGATGATGAGTCAACTGTGTGGGTTTTGGATTATGTAAAGTTTTCCACAAGACTTCCTCCACTTCTTTTTTAACTGTAAACAGGACAAAAATCAAACGCAGCAGGAAAAAAATGCAGCAGTGAGACACACAATAAAACTTAAAAACGATGATATCTGCACCGTTGAAAAATACCTCGGTTAAATACCTGAGTTTCTGCTGCAGCCTCTGGACTTCTTAAATCTTTTGCTGGTTTTATGGTATCAAAGGAGATGCAGACAAACGTCATTTGTGCAGTTTTTCAGGGCTAATGGCAAAATGAGGGTCTGGTTTTCTGGATGCAAAACTCCCACCATTTCTTATTATCATTTAGCATTTTACAGCAATAGTCAATCCTCCAAGCTGTCTTTCTTTGTTCCTGTCTTCAGTTATTACCTCCTAACAAAAACTACCCTGTCGTGAAAATTTTATCAACCATTCAGCTTTTTTAAAGAATAATCTCACTGCAAGATCCATTCAGTAGCTGTTCTGCAGATTTCCATATCACATAATCTTCCTCAGCAGATGGAGTTTGGATGTTCAAGTTTCCATATTTTCTGAGCACTTTAATGGACTGCTTTGATTATTTTAATATACTACTTTTTCTTTCTAATATATTTTTTTATGATTATTTTCCATTTCATTGAACAGCAGATACTACAAACAATGCAGTCCACACATTTCATCATTCCCTCAACCCCAGGCCACAAACAAAGAACAAAAACAGTGCTTCAATTGTATACAATAAGCCAAGATACAAAATGTTCATTAAACAATATTTCTTATAAAAACTCTTTTTTGCATTTTGCATTTTCCAAATATAAGATACAAGGTGACCAAAAATCCTAGAAAGTATGATTGTTTTCCATCCACAGCTTCTCAAGGGGAAGAAAATAAGATATTTAATCAGGACATAAATTAAAAGGTAGAGCAGTCTACATTTTATACAACATTTTAATTTTAAAAAACTTTAATCCCATAACAACTGCGCACTTCCACCTCCTGTGGAAGATTGTGTGATGCAATCAAAAGCTCCAGAACAGCAACTAAATGGACCAAGTTCAAGAGGGAACTTTAAATCTGAGCTCCTTTGTAGTTTAGAGAGTCAAGTTACTGTAATGTAAAAGGCCTTTCACAGTAGAAAAGAAGCAGCTGCCTCAGTTTCAGGGTCCTGGTATTGTGCTCGCTGGCTCGCTGTCACACTGTCATCACGTACTAGGACACTTGAATAGAACAGAGCCATTGTTATTGTTATCAGTAACACCTTTGCTTCAAGTGACAAGTCAAGTTTTGTTATGTTGTGGAATTATTTTTATTAAATTCAGTTATTGATTGTTGTCAGAGTGGAGCATCCAGCAGCAGGCTACAAGAAGATCTTTGAGACTGTGGAGGAGCTGAATGAACCGACACCTGCTAAGATCACTGGTAGGAAACACAACAGGATGTTCAACTTTATTTTATAGTTGACAATAGAGAGTCTCTGTTAATGTCACTAATGTTGAAATAATTTGACATTTCAGGAAATACAAGGTAACGCTCTATTTGACGGGTCTTTTAATTTTATACTTAGAAATTTAGAATTTAGAATTTATTTTTTCAGTTTGCATATACAAAGTCATTTTTCATACATATATAAACACAGAAAAATAGACAGATACTTAAATAGAGCAGCTCAAAACAGCACAACAAAACAAAACAATTGAAACAAGGCATAAACAAAACAATCAAAACAAACAAAAACAAAACAATACAGAACAAAACAACACAGATCCATAACAGCTCACAGATCCTGTAGCCTGTCTTTCTATGCCAGTCGCTCTCTCTGATCGTCCATTTCATATTTGTTTAATATGTTATTTTTAAACATTTGTTTAAATTTACTAAATGTTTCACATGTTTTCTTTTCCTCACTACAGCTGTTCCATAAATTAACTCCTTTGACTGTAATACATTGATATTTTTACATTGGTCCTCACTAATTACTTCTTGAACATACAAAACAGCTTTTGGATATTTTCAGGTACTAATTGATTATACCTTTGTACATGATTTGAACCATTTTAAGTTTAAATTTAAGTTTGCTGCTGCTGTGTAATTGTCAGTTATTGGGACATTATTTTGAAAGGGTCATGTAATGTTGGTAGTAAACAGTATAATGTGCTCATTACAGTTTTAGATAAGAAAGAATCAAATATGCTAATATGTAGTTTGACACACAAAACTACACAATGAAAACTTCATCAGTTAAGAATCAAATTTATTAAGTTTTATTTTTGCAAATTAACAACTATATATGAACCCAAATATACTGAGTACCAACCAACTCAACCAACTTCACACTTCCATTTTTTTTGTATAATTCATACTAAATTGCACCACCCTTTTTGCTATATAAAAATTAAACATTAAATACCTGCAAATTACTCAGAAAAATCTAGGAAATTAGTATAAAATTAAAGGACTTGTAGCTTTCTGGTTGAGACTTAGAGAAGTTTGATTCCACTCAAGAGTGATATCAAACTTCTCATCTATCTATCTATCTATAAGCTAGTTATTGAGGTTGTCATTATTATAAAATGTAGATATTTATAAATCATGTGTATATAAACACAATCACTAAACTACAGCGTGTGTCATCCTGTGTGTGCTTGCAGGTGTTTTACCATCATGGCTGGGCGGCAGTCTTCTCAGGATGGGACCGGGTCTTTTCGAAGTAGGGGATGAACCTTTCTACCATCTGTTTGACGGACAGGCTCTCATGCACAAGTTTGACCTGAAGAACGGTCAGGTGACCTACTACAGGAAGTAAGCACAGTGCTCATTATCTTACAAAACGCTTCCCTTTTTCTGCTTTTGTTTCTTTCTCTCATTTCTTTCTTTTGTGTTTTTATATGACTTTAACATCTGTTATACACCGTGAATTAAATTTACTCACATGAACTACTGATTACTTTTTGGTAACCAGATTTCTTTTAATCTTACATGTAATTTTTGTTAGTGCAGATGTTTGCTGCTGAGGAAAAGAGTAGACAGTATCCACATCCAAACTGGAATGTTGCAAAGGAAGGAAAAAAAAATTTAAAAATCAAAACTGGAGCCACAGACCACAAAAATTCTTCTGTTAAGCAGAATCAGTGGTGTGTTTCATGGCTTTCATAATAAGACAGTTTACTCAAGGTGAATAGAAAATAAATATCTTGTGTCTTCATGGTTCTCTGGCACATTACGGTATATATGTTTGTTATCTTTCTGCACAGGTTTATTAAGACAGATGCATATGTTCGTGCCATGGCAGAGAACAGAGTTGTCATCACTGAGTTTGGCACGGCAGCTTACCCAGACCCCTGCAAAAACATCTTCTCCAGGTGAGCCTGAACCCTGACTATTGATCAGACATAATCGAATCAATTACATAGTGCAGAAAACAGCTGCTGCACTGCTCTCTGTGGATTGAAACATTCAAACATCGGGAATGGATGAGATGGTTCCAAACAGAGTTACAATTTGCTGCTTGTTACATAGCAGCCATTAGTGGAGCGACTGCAGGGGCTGAGGGGGTGGCCGCCCCAGGGCACATGCTCAGTAGGGGCCCCACTGGGGACGTAGTGTGCGACCCCTCTAGGCCACAATGTGGGTTGCAATGGCAGAGTGGCGCTGTCCATATTGCTGCTTGTTGACTCTGTGTGACGTGAAGTCTGCAGAAACAGTGATTCAAAGTTTATGACTGACCTCATGGAAAACTTGAGCCAAAATATGAAATATTCATGTCTTTTTATGTTTGTGGTGAATGAAACTCGCCAGACGAAGTTTCAGCTGTCTGAGTCTTAAGAGCTATTGTGCATTTGTGTGTGGATGAGGCCAAACTATCCAACCTCACTTTGCTGTGCGTTGAGCGGGACATAAACACTTGTTTAGTGGTTGGCAGGTTTGCCACCATGAAGGAGAGGAGGATGAAGTTTTAAAAAGGGAGCGTGATATGTGCAAAGTTTGTTAAACTGTTCGGATTATTTTGCTCTATGGAGGATGGTGGACTGACGTTGCACTAAACTAGAGCAGGCTGAGCAGGGACAACAATTAGTGAGTGAAACATCCATAATTAGTCTTTATTAACTTAAAGTGTGTAGTGTTGTAGACCGCCATGTCTGTTTAATGTTTATGTTATTCCTGTGTAAGAAAGACATGGTATTGAGACAGTGCACCTGGCCTGTCACTGTTTATTGGTAGTGATGCTGAACTATTCGTCAATCAGTGCACATAGAGCACCGCATGCTGTTCTCAGAGCTGAAATATTTGAACACGACTGGCAACCTGAGGCCTGCTCAGCACAATAAGTGACGATTTGTATTTATAGATAGGATATATCGCTGCTTTACAGTTCTGAATTTTAAAATGACTTAATCAGAAGGGCCCCTTGAGAATGCTGTGCCCCTCTGTGCTTCGCCCCTGCCTATGGGAGATTTTGGACCGACGTGTTAGACAGAGCTCTCCACCACCATCATCAAAACAACAAATGAGGGAATATCTTTTTGAAGTATATATTTAAAAAAAAAGTGGCGATTTTGAAATTTTTTATTTTAATGTATGTATTGTATGTTTTTTCTAATGGACTCTGAGTTTGACAGTAAAGTTGACATAACATGACATAAACGTGTTCAAATCATCGATAACTAATAAGCAGATAAGAATAGGTGCCACCGTAATGCAGAAATGACAGAGCTTGTCACTCCAGCACAGACCATCAGAGACCTGGATAATATGAGACTCATACAGGAAAATCCTGATCATGACTAAAACCAGGACAAGTGGTAACAGGCAAACAGTGTTCATGTAAAAGTGCTTAATAACAGGCTGTGTGTTGTTGTTGACACGTTACAGACCAGTGATGTGAACCCAGTGATGTGGCAAAAATCTCAATCAAGTGTGTCCTGCACAGTGTGTCAAAAGTACATAAATGTACATAAATGTACATAAATCTATCTATCTGGTGACCCTTGGGATGGGCCAAACCCCTAGGTTGGGAATCACTGGACTAAACTAGCTAACTGTATATAAAGTAGTTGAAACTAGCTCCACCTCCAGCAGCTACAACAGTAACATGCTGCTCTAACACTGATGCTTCACTATTAATAATCTAATGATATCATATATAATAATATATCAGTCAGAGGGAACAAACCACTACTTTTACTGCAATACTTTAACTACAGTTTGCTGCTAATACTTATGTACTTTTACTTGAGTAGGATTTTTCATGCAGGACATTTACTTGTAATGGAGCATTTTTACATTTCTGTATTAGTACTTTTACTTAAGCAAAGGATCCGAATACTTCCTCCACCACTGGAAAACTTGTTATAACACAATATAGTAATAGTGTTATAGTGATATGTATCTGTGGTGCTGCACTGATAGTAGTTGCTCGTCTTCTCCAGGTGGAGGCAGTATGGGACAAACTAAACAGCATTGCTTTCTGAGGTTTCTGATGGAACATGAAGCTGTTTTAACTATAAACACATGATGTTTGAGCGCGTGCGTTGTCACAGCTGTTTGTTGTAAAGTGTGCAGAGTGTAAAAAGACTGGGTCCCGCTGTATTACTCAGGCTGGACTACAGCGTCTATTCACAGGCGCGATCCCACTACTGAGCGGCACGGGGGCTTTGACCTGCTCCGTCTCCGACCTGGGCCGGTGCACCCCTCCTTAGACGACCTGGTGTTCCCGGGCTCCCCCAGGAGCACCATATCGATACCGAACTTAGCGCGGACACCCGATCTGCATAGTCCGCTGCAGCTCAGAGCTCCTGAGCTCAAACGATCCTCCAGCCTCAGCCTCCCGGTAGCTTGGATTACAGGCGCGCGCCACCGCACCCGGCGAGATGCACTTGCATCCGTCGGAGTTTTGGGATTTAACAAAGGTGATGTCACCAAGAAGCACGCTCCATCTAGCGGCGAAAATTACGAACTACAGTGTTGAAGGTTCATCAAGCAAGTCAACAGTTTCCCAAAGATGAACACACTGATAATGCCTCATGTTTTTTAAAAAAGATACATGGTTTTATAACATGTCTTCATGGCAAATTGTTGCTTTAATTTATGCCCATTATGAATTTATTGATATCATCCTACAATAGCCTATATATACAGACGGCTGAGAAATTAAAGGAAAAACTGGTATAGGTCTGAGTGCTTGAACCCTACGGTGAGGGGATCTGGTGGCTCTGTTATGCTGTGGGGGGCATTTTGCTGGCATTGTTTGGGTCCACTTGTCCCCTTAGAGGGAAGGGTCACTGCAAATCAATACAAAGTTGTTCTGAGTCATCACCTTTATCCTATAATGAAACATTTCTATCCTGATGGGAGTGGTCTCTTCCAGGATGACTGCCCTAATTCATAGGTTCACTAGGAGTCACTGAACGGTCTGATTAGTATGAAAATGATGTGAATCATATGCTGTGGCCTTCGCAGTCACCAGCTCTCAAGCCAATTGAACACCTATAGGCATAAATGGAGCGACCGCAGGGGCAGAGGGGGCGGCCACCCCAGGGCCCACACTCAGTAGGGGCCCTGCTGGGGACGTAGTGCGTGACCCTTCTAGGCAGTGCAGCAGGTTAAAAGGGGCTCAAGTGTTTAGGTATATTCAAGTCATGTCAGCTTTATGTGTGTAACTTTTCACTAATGTCTGAAGTCTAAATACTGAATACTGTCAACAGTGCGGTCCATAAAGAATAAGACTGGATATCGACTAACTACCACTTCTCCATGTCGATGTGTCTGTGCAGATTCTTTACTTACTTCAGAGGCATTGAGGTGACCGATAACTGCTTAGTGAACGTCTATCCAATCGGTGAAGACTTCTACGCTGTCACAGAGACCAATTACATCACCAAGATTGATCCAGATTCTCTGGAGACTTTAAAGAAGGTGAGAGTTGATTGGTTTACATCATATGAATGAATCTGTTGGACTTGGGGACAAAATTGCACCAATAAAAGTTGTGATTTTCATGTAGTTTCAGAATCCTTAAATACAATATTACTATTTAAGTACCAGGGTTACTTTTTAAGTATTACATATAACATTTAAACTTGAATAAATTATTGCTCTTTTGATTTGGACACAACAAATGTGATGTGCTATAGCAACAGGACATTTTATCACACCTTTATCATGACTCTGACTCTTCACCAGTTCTATTCATTCTCTGCCTTGTGTACATGTATTTATATTATAGGTGGACCTGTGTAAGTACCTCTCAGTGAATGGGGTGACTGCCCATCCCCACATGGACGCAGATGGCACAGTCTACAACATTGGCAACTGCTTTGGCAAGAACATGAGTCTGGCTTATAACATCGTCAAGATCCCACCTGCTCAGAAAGGTCAGTTTGGTTCATACAATAATTCATGATGGATAGATGAATAAGATAGAAAGAAACATAGATAAGAATGAGAGGAAGAAAGAAAGGAAGGAAGGAACATACATAGCTGTAAAATAAAAAGAGACAGAGATAGAGAAACAGAGGTAAAAGTAACATAGATAGATGGAAAGAATAGATAGTAATAGAGACAGAATGGATAGGGAAGGAAAAAAGAAAGGGAGAAACCTTGATAGATGAATAGATGAAAAGAGAGAGGACAAAGAGAGACAAAGAAGGAAAGACAACATTAATATCATACTTGACTGTCAGTATCAATATTGTTGCCTGCAGTGTCACACTGACTCTGGGTATCTTTGTGTTTCCAGACAAATCAGACCCCTTAGAGAAATCCCAGGTCCTGGTTCAACTCCCCAGCAGTGAGAGGTTAAAACCCTCCTACATACACAGGTACTGGGGTAGCTCCCCCATTTCTCATAAATACACTGTGATATTTGACAAAGTCTATACTTTAGAGTGAGACTACGTGACTTTTGAAAGAAGAAATAGAACATACTTTCTTTTACAAATAAAAAATTGAATGCAGAGGTAATAAAATGCTGCACCCTTGTTGACTTCAGTACGCTCAGGGGTTTTGCTGCTACAACCTTAAAGGGGAAATATCTTGCTTTTTGTGATTTTCTGTTATGATGTCAGATATCTGTGTTAACATGTTCAAACTTCCAAAACTTGTGGTTAACGTATCTAGAAATGCTCCTTATAAGTCAAAAACCAGAACGTTGCTGCTCTGAACGTTTAGTTTGCAATTTAATAGTTTTTGGACAACAATGGAGGTATTCGACACAGAGAAATAAGGTGTATCAGGCTTTGGATACACACACAATATTTGTTGACCATAAGAAAAATAAAGAGTATTGCCTTTAATTGGTCTGGTATGACTAGTAGCATATGGTGGCTAATGTTAGCTAGCAAACTTTAGGTAAATATTACTGTATAATGGACATTACTGAGTTAGTTTACTGACTTTATGACTCTTCTCCACTCACATTACTGTTAAAGTATGTTTTATTATTAAAGATTATCCCATAATTTTGGGTGCTGCTTTAAATTTGTACTTGTTTGACAGAGCTTCACCAAAAAACTCTCCAACTCACTGTTTGTGTCTGTGATTGCTCAAAAAGTTGCCACTGCTGGTTATTTATGTGTCTGTCTGTCTCTCTGTTCGTCCGTCCGTAGTTTCGGTATGACAGACAACCATTTTGTGTTTGTGGAGCAGCCGGTGAAGATCAACCTGCTCAAGTTCCTGTCGGCTTGGAGCGTCAGAGGAGCCACATACATGGACTGCTTCGAATCCAACGAGAGCTTGGGGGTAAGTCGGAGAGCGTAGGTTTTGTTTGATTACTCGTGACTGCCTGCACACTTTTGTTCACGTGTGTGTGTGTGTCATTGTAGACCTGGTTCCATCTGGCCACTAAGGACCCAGCAACTTATCTGAGCAGCCACAAGTTCAGAACATCAGCTTTCAACCTCTTTCACCATATTAACGCCTACGAAGACGAGGGATTCATCGTTGTTGACCTCTGCACATGGAAAGGGTGAGCGTGCCGTTGTGTGTGTGAGTCTGTGTGAATTATCTGGTTTTAATCTTTTTCTCTATCTACAGTCATGAATTTGTGTACAACTACCTGTACCTCGCCAACCTGAAGGAGGAGTGGGAAGAGGTGAAGAAAGCAGCGATGAGAGCTCCTCAGCCTGAGGTCAGAAGATACGTACTGCCGCTGGATATACACAGTGTGAGTGCACATACACACACACACACACACACACACACACTGCAATTTAGTGACATCATTTCTCATGTGTTTACTTTTTGTATGTCATTGTTCTGTGAGCTGTCATTATGAAATGTGGTGGAGAAACTGAGGTTTTAGTTAATTTTGTCTCCGTCTCTCTTTTATTTATGTAGCAGTTTTCTCAACAAGGTTACAAAGTGCTTAACAGTGAAGAAGAAAGAATTAACAAATAGCAATTAAAAACAAATAAAAACAAACATGATACATAAATGTCACATAAACTAAATTAAAGAAATTAAGGAAACTTTTTAAAGACATTTGCACAAACCAGTTTATATTGTACATTTAAATACTTATTTGCAAATTATCTCTGAGAGTTGATTTGTCATGTTGCTTCTAACAGATCCAAGCTGGTTTAAGCACAAATGATCCAGAGTAAGATCCACATATCAATAAAGGAAACTCTGACTGTATGGAAGTTTTGTTTTAACTGTATTTAATCATATTATATGATTTAATATATGCCGGAGGTCAAGCTGGAGGCCACAGAGGTTAACATCACACCTGTCTATTTCAATTTCTTCTTTGTGAAGAATGAATGTGCATCATTACTATTTAAACCAGGCTTGAATTAGCCTGATCATTTAGCTCTAAATTAGCTTTGTGGAGCAGCTTAATCCTGGATCAGTTTGTTCAGGCCCTTTTTCTTAACATTCTTTGCAAACTATACCTCAGACTGGAGTGTACTAACAGTTTGTGTGAAAATCCATGTCTGCGTGTGTGTGTGTGTTTAGGAAGAGCAGGGAAAGAACCTGGTCTCTCTGCCCTACACTACAGCTACTGCTGTTCTTCATAGCGACGGAACCATCTGGTTAGAACCTGAAGTCCTCTTTTCTGGACCGAGACAAGGTGACACACACAGCACACAATCACACACACAAAGTACAATCATACACGTGCAAAGCAACACACACATATGCAATGACATCATGCAATCTCATAATTACAAATATTTATATGCTGTAAAATGTGCAACTTTGTGTATCTTACGTGATTATGGCCACTTTCACACAGATGTCGTACAACATTACATACAACTTTTTTAAAAGTACTTTTTGGCATTTTTATGCTTTTACTGGCGTCAACAGTACAGAGATGACAGGAAATGAGGGAAAAAAGAGATGGTAATGACATATTACAAAATCTCACCTTTATTAAATAAAGTTTGAGGCTTTTGATTCATATCTTGCATTGCACTGTAACTTTTATTCTCCTGTTTTATCTCTTATTTTAGCTTATTTTTATTTTGCATTTAACTCTTTTAAATTCTATTTAAATGTGTCTTTCTATAATGTCTTATGTTTCTTTTATATTTTGTCTTAATGCCATTTATGCTTTATTGCCTTTCTTTGCCTCAAGCCACTAGGGCACCATTGATATTATAGACCCCAAATTAATTAAAAGTTTAACTTAAAGGTTCTTTCTTTACTTTAGAAACAGCCACTTGACAAAAACAACAATGCAATTTATTTCTTGTCTCTGAAGTAAACCCTCTTTTTTTGTAATTATGCTTACAGATTTTTTTATTTTGGTCTCTTGTCTCGGCATTATGTATCTCTCGCTGTCTCTCAGCCTTTGAGTTTCCACAGATCAACTACTCTCTGTGTGGTGGGAAGAAGTATTCCTTCGCTTACGGTCTGGGACTCAACCACTTCATCCCTGACAGGGTAGGACCACTTTAATTATTCACAAAAGGAGACAAAAACAGTTTTAAGGCCTGACGTGTGACATAATTGATGCTGCTGTTGATTAATTAACAGCTGTTGGTTGTTTACTGATGACTTGCTGTAGATAGTCAAGCTGAACGTGCAGACCAAAGAGACCTGGGTGTGGCAGGAGGACGAGTGTTATCCATCAGAGCCGCTGTTTGTACCATCGCCAGGAGCTACAGAGGAGGACGATGGTAGGACACATGCTCACACATAATTATACTTTCACACATACACACACACATAAAGCTTCAAGAGTAACACGTAGGTCATTGTAGCTGGAGTGGAGCTGGAGCAGTTGGCTCAGACTCTGGTTGTACTGGGCAGCTTTCAGGTGTGAATGTGTCTAACTGTGTTGTGACTGTGAGTGTGATCAGGAAAAGGAGAGTCTGGCTCTCAGTGAAGCTCCCATGAATAAATAAAAGTTAAAAAACAATGAGCTTTGTTGCATGCCATATCCCTCTCTCAACAGTTGTTGAGATATTTAGCTGGCATTGTAAACCCTTGAGCTTTGCTGCTAGTATAGTAAAAAAGAGAACAAACATCAGAGGTTTAATCTAACTCTTATCCTAATCCGTGCCTGCATATTATAAACTTAAACCTAAATCAAACTGGTAAATTTAAGCCTGATAATGAGGCTGAATTGCAATTTTGTTTTACTTAAGTGTTGGTTCTATAGCAATTGGCATGACTAGCAGTGGCTCAGGGATTTGAAACCAGACTATCTGAACACACACATATTCCCCTTCCTCTGTCTCTGTGCTGCAGGTGTGCTGCTGAGTATTGTGGTGAAGCCGGGGGCAGAGAGACCAGGCTTCCTGCTGGTGCTGGACGCCATGAAACTGACAGAGCTCGCCAGGGCAGAGGTCAACACCATCATCCCTGTGACCTTCCACGGCATGTACAGACCATGATCCTGACTGTCATCCTACAGTAACTTGTTCAAGATACATCCTAAAATACACCAGTCATGTTTACTTTCCTGCCAGCCGGCTAGATTTTTCAAATAGAAATGGACTTCAAATAAATTTTTGGGTTTTGTTTTTTTTTTTTGTTTTTTTGCCAAGCTGCTGATGAAGTATATTAACTGTTTATAACTAAATGTGAGATTAAACTCACCCAAAGTCAGTTAACGCTGAGAAATTTACTGTAAAACACTTAATCATGAGCAGTAAATAAGTAAAATGAGGTACATTAAATGAATAAATGAGTGAACTGAACCCATAAATTATGTACAGAGCAACATTTCTGTTTATAAAGAGGGTGTTTTCTTGTAATATCTGATCCATATGCTGTATATTTTTATTTAGCCAGATATCTGTGGTTAATGGGATTCTTTGTTGAAACTGAAGCATTATTTTTCTTCAGCAAGCATTTTGGGGCAAACTGTATTACAAAAACATTCTACATTTTTTCTGCTTAATGAATATTATTTCCATTTCTCCTTCACATTAATGGACCTGTAAAACACAACCAATTACAACAGTATATATTTCATCCAGACAGTTCAACTATGTGTCTTGTTAACATGGAGAAAAACAGTGCATGTGAAAAGAGAAATCACTCTGTTTTTGTAACCACTAAGCAAAAACATCCACATTTTCTACAAAGAAACCATTTTAATTCATAATTAAAATGGGATCTGCATGTTTGTGAAATCCTACTTGTAATGCAGGAGCAACAATTAAGTACAAACGCTAGTTTTACAATAGATATTTTAAAATGTATTTACTTTTTTTTCTTTTACACAAATAAAAGTGATTACATTTAATTGATTATTTCACATTTGTAATTACATGATTTCTTACAGTGCAATTGTTTTGACAACAGTTACTGTAAAATAAATTGTCACTGGGAAATGTATGATTTAGTTAAAGCTCCTGTGAGCTGCAAATGGAAAATTACATGCACTGAGTGACTTTATGTTGGTCAAGGTGTAGTGAACCTTCATGTTTTTACAAGTATCTCAAGTACCTTTGAAGTTCCCAAGAACTGGAAGAGAGGCCTCTTTTATGGAGATAAATTTCTATAAAAACACATTTCCATCCTCTATTTGGCAGATAATTGTTCTATGGCATTTAAGATGCAAAATATGCAAATATGAGGTGATCAATAAAAGATCATATGTGCATATAAAGCGACCACAGGGTCATCATGTTCATCATGTCCTATGAAATGGAAAAGATTGAAATATGTTGTGTTTACAGCTCGGTTCGCTGCCCCCAAGTGGCCATTTTGGTGCAGTGTCCATGCTAACACCTTTGCATTCAGCATGTGCAATAATTTGAGTAAATATGGAGTATGAAATGTGAAATATAATAATTTTATGTAACCAGGAAGATACTTTACTGAAATTGAAAGTGTCTTTTACAGCAGTTAAAGCCAAGACAGCAGCAGCACATAGTCATAGAACACATGACACAAACCTAAAAAGATTTAATATGAAGAGAGTAATCAATAATCAACAATACACCTGAGATCAGTAACATAATGAAAAAGTATAAGCCAGCTAATAGGTGGGAAGCGAGTGAGTTTAAATATCATGAAATAAACATTAAAAAGAAAGTGGAAAATTTGCTGAATTTAATGATGATTATTCATTTAGTGTTGATTGATTCTTGTGTATTAATAGTAGTTGAATAATGAGAAATTGACTCAAACAGTCAAGGGTTGGGTTGTGGATTAGAGGACACTGGTTAGAGAGATTTTTTAAGAGTAAATTCAACTGAAATTGTAGCCACTTAACATAAATCACAAAATACAAAAACAATGAGGTCTATTTGAGGAAATGAATACAATTAAAGGCTAAATGATTTACAATAATTAAACAGACTAATTCAAATATAAAAATAAATACTGTAGAATAAATAAAAGTAGAGACTAGTGATATAACCCAAACTAGAATATACTATTTAAACATAACAGTGAGGTCATCTTTGCCAAATGTCCACAGCGCCTATATTTCCTGAACAAACTCTGCAAGCTCCAGGCTCATCAATCAGTTCTGCAAGCTTTTTATAGGTGGTGCATCGAATCCATCCTCACTTTCAACATAACAGCTTGGTAGGTTGGGAACCACTGGACTAAACTGTAGCTAACTGTATATAAAGTAGTTGAAACTTAAGTAGGACGTCCCATGCAGGACTTTTACGTGTAATGAAGTATTTTTACATAGCTGTATTTATATTTTTACTTAAGTAAAGGATCTGAATACTTCTTCCACCACTGTGTATGACTTCACACATTTCAACTTTATATGGAGACTTGGGGGTCTCCTCTGTGGATTATTTGGCTTCCTGAAAACACTGCCGTGACCCGGATTCGAACCGGGGTTGCTGCGGCCACAACGCAGAGTACTAACCACTATACGATCACGGCGAGCTGTACTTCAGATGGGAAGCTGCATGTTTCCACAGAGATACTTCGTACTTATATTAGTCAAGACATTCCAATGGATGAAGATCCTGCATGAAAAGTCCTACTTAAGTTAAAGGTCATAAGTATTATCAGCTTGATGTAGTTAAAGTATTGCAGTAAAAGTAGTGGTTTGGTCCCTCTGATTGATATATTATTATATATGACATCATTAGATTATTAATAGTGAGGCATCAGTGTTAGAGCAGCATGTTGCTGTTGTAGCTGCTGGAGGTGGAGCTAGTTTAAACTACTTTATATACAGTTAGCTAGTTTAGTCCAGTGGTTCCCAACCTAGGGGTCGGGCCCCTCCAAAGGGTCACCAGATAAATCTGAGGGGTCGTGAGATGATTAATGGGAGAGAAAAGAAGAAAAAATAAAGTTCTGATACACAGATCTGTTTTCAGTTTTTAGACTTTTTCTCTAATCTTTGATTATTGATGAAATATTTGACCATTTGAACATTTATTGAAATGAAAGCATGTGAGAAGTTTAGAGGGAAAAATCACTATTTGGTGGAGCTGTTAACAACTCATAGACATCTGAAATGTGACCCTGACTACACACTGCTTTTTGTAAGACGTCAAAAGCAAAAAAGGTTGGAAACCACTGGTTTCATCTTTAACATTGTGTTGTATTTTAAAAGCTTGTTATATTATCCATTGTGTCAAATCTTCATTTGAAAAGTAGCTAAAGCTGTCAAATAAATGTAGTGGAGTAGAAAGTACAATATTTCCCTCTGAAATGTAGTGGAGTGGAACTATAAAGTAGCATAAAATGGAAACACTCAAGTAAAGTACAAGTACCTCAAAATTGTACTTAAGTACAGTACTTCAGTAAATGTAGTTACTTTCCACCACTGCCCAGAATATCAGCTGTTAAAATTAGCTCCTCCTTGACAGCATTAAATGCTGCTTAAACATGCATGCAACAGTAAAAATACAAAAATAATGTATAAATAATAAATATAAAACTCTAAATAGTGCCATTTTACATAATGAATACTTTAACTTTTGATACTTTAAGTACATTTTGCTTGTAATACTTCTGTACTTTTACTTGGAATGCAGGACTTGTACTTGTAATTGAGTATTTTTATACTGTGATATAACTACTTTTAAAATATCTCAATACTTCTTCCTCCACTGGTTATTATACTGTAAAATCATCTATTGATGGGAAAATAGTAAAAGTTTCTCTGGTAGATCACCGCCTCCAGTACTCAATGCCAATAGTATGTGCTGCATTAAATGATAGTATATCAACATTATCAAATTAATTTTATAAGTAAAAAAGTCTGCTTGTATTATGAGCATTATAATATGATTTGATACACAGAATAGGTTATGTTGTTGGCTGTGGGCTGTAAATTACTCCCAAACAGAACTTGCTACAGTAGCAAAGGAAATTCTTCCATTTTAATGCCTTAATTATCATTCAAGAGTTGAAAACAAACACAATAGTTTTACAATTTTAAAAAAGTATTTAATTTTTTTTATCTTCTTTTTTACAAATAAAAACAATTACATTCCAATGATTATTTTACATGTATAATTACAGTGTGGTATTTTTTAAAAACAAAAACTGTTAAATAAATCACCGTGAAAATCAGCACTACACATAAAAACTCCACTGAGGTGCTTTTGGACATTTTTTTTTCTTCATATTTCATAATCTTAAAAAAACAAAGATTGGCAGTGGACTCTCATCTACTTGTAAGTTACCGTTTAAAAATCTAACAGAAATACGTCAATGACAATCTTTCACGTTCTGCAGCATCAGGTGACTCTCTGCCTTTTGCATGAAGAGTAAATGAGACATGATGTGAATGTGAGACTGAAGACCAAAACCACCAGGCACTTCTTTAGGATTCACCAGGATTCTCTCTGGAGTGTTTTGACTCAATAAGCCAACAGTGAGAATTACTGTCCCTACACATACAGGACACATGGTTATCATTGTCAAAATCCTTTCTGACACTGAACCCACAGTAACTGTTCTGTGTGTAAGTCTTAACATCAAGAATCCCTGCAGTTCCTCAGAACTACAATGACTTTAGTGACTTTTATGGAATTTCTATTAAAATACATCTCAGTTTTATAGTCACAGGAACATAATAAAGTTTACTTGCTTCACTAAAATGTTCATGGAAAAGTCAAACCAATGGACCGACACTATCATCACTGGATGCCCTTACAATGCTAAAAACAAGTCAGTATGAACAGAGGTAGCCATTAAATTCTGGAGATATAAAACATGCTAAGACAGCCCCGTAGTTGTAGTATGAGTGAATGAAAGTGTTATGTGCAAAAATTAGAAACATTTTTTAATTATCACACATTTAAGGAGCAGCCACAACACATTATTACATTATATTCATCATCTCCTACAGTCTCTTCCAAAGGTGCACTATTGTGGGTACTAATTCAATATTAAAGATGATTGATGGTTTGATCCATTGGTCACTTTATCAAATATCAAATTAGAGGATTGACAACAAAATTATCTCTGCATCTCCTGTAGATATTTCTGTATAACACATGAATGTATAAAAAGTCTCTGCAAAAAGTTCTCATTTTGTCACAATTCTCATCATTCACAATTACTAATCATGCTAAAGTGTTAGCATTGGGATCTTGGTGTAGATCCTCTCGGCACATATTGGTAAAGGGGACCGATGGGCTTCAGCAGCCGGACTGGTTGTAAAAACAGCAGTTTCATCAGAGATGTGCGGGTGTCTGTAGCGTCCAGAGGAAGTGTGGAGGAGAAGGACGGAGGCTTTTATATACGTAGGAGCGCTGATCGCTGTTTCTCTGTGGAAAGCTGATACTGCTGCTGTTTGATGATGTCCAGACAGTCTCTAAGAACCTGCAGATACAGATTTGCATAAGTAAGCAACATAAGGGAAAAAGGAAAGGTAAAGTTGTCATTGATGTTTGTTTTTTTTATGTACAGCTGAAAAAACAAAACTTGATATTTTACCTTCCTGGTCTCCTGAGGTAGAATGACTCCATCATCCCAGAGTCGGCCGGAGGCGAAGAAAGCTGAACTCTCCTCCTCCAATCTCTTGTTCAGTTTGTCCTCCTGCTTCTTCTTCTCCTCTTCCGCCTGCTCGACGTCAGGGGGAAGCAGAGAGCAAGCGTGACCCGGAGCTGTCATGGACACTCTGGCGTTGGGCCACAGGAACAGGAAATTAGGGTCGAAGGACCGTCCACACTAGAAACAACCAAGAAACAGGATTAAAATTATTGTGGGATTAACCCTGAATCCCAACTCATACATCAGTATACAGTATGATGATAGGAGGAACTAATGATTACGTAGAGAATTTCTGTAGTGGTTAGCTAACTAAAGTAAGACTATGAAAAACAGGTTGAAAGATCTGCAGGCTTAGCATGTTATTACTATTATTATTATTATTATTATTATTATTATTATTATTATTATTATTATTATTATTGTTTGCTTTGTTTTCTTTTGACACGTTTTTGTCATGCTTCCTCCATTTTAACGTACATATGATGTTGTTTGTTAGCCTCTTTCATTCATCTATTTCTCTTTGTGTCTACCTCTGTCAGTCTCTCTGTACTGTCACTTTGCACCAATTAAAAAAATCATATATAATAATTTTTTAAAAGAAACATCTGCAGAGTGACAGGTGTGATCATTTAGGAAGATAATGCCTTCTATTAATGTCATTTGTCAGGAGAAAAAAAGCATATTTAGTTTTCTTCATTAAAAAGAGAGTCTCACCATTGCATAGCTGTCAGCACCATGGCAACCGCCAATCACCACAGTGATTTTGGGGACGGAGGCACACGCTATTGCTGACATCATTGAACCCTGAGCCTTCAGGCGGTTGCTGTTAATCTCTGCCTGAAAGAGAGACACAAACACAAACACACCAAATACAGATATCAAACAAATCTTATTAAAAATTCCATAATTTTCTACTATTCTGGAAGTAAAACTATTCTAAATTTGATGTCCTACAACATCTGTACGACATTACCTTTGTTTTTGAGTAAATATTTTTGTAAATATAATGAATAATCTTTGAAAAGACATGTGTACTATTTTAGTTTCAGTTTTACAATCCATTTAAAATATGTGCATTTAAAGAAATCTCTATAGCCTGTATGTGTGTGTGTGTGTGTCACTGGGAGTGAATACCTGTGCTGTGGAGAGTGTTAGTGCTGCTGTGGGCGCTGTGTTCTGGAGGAAGAGGAGGGGGACGTCTCTCTGGTCACATAACTGGACGAAGTGGCTTCCTTTCAGAGCAGCCTCGTTTGACAGCTCTCCGTTGTTGGCTACTATCCCTACCAGGTGACTAACGCGGGACATAAACACAAAAAAAATACAATATATTACAATTTTAGATCATAAGCAAAGCTAGTTTTTTTTACAAAAAACAAATAAACTGCAGATAAAGTTGCGAGTCCTACAGTCCTCTTCCATGCTCATGCCTGTCGCACAAGAATAGTGTTTCTTTTAATCCGTTAAATGTGTCAAAATTAACACGAGAGGAAATTATATCATGTTGTAAATTGCAGCTTGCGTGTTGCAAATTTGGTGAAACAGGACCCTGTGGCGTACAATGACAGCTGGAGCCATGCTGCTGCTGCTGCTGCTGGTATTACTGGTTTAGTTCATTATTATTTAAAATGTCTGTTACTGGTCTTAGTATTTGTGTAACAATAAAATTTGTGACACTATGCATCATCAAACTGAAAGATGGAATGAATCAGTTAAAACTCAGCAAAAGATCTTGTTTCTGTTGGCAACATGAAATAGCAGAGGATGTAATTTAATGTTAAACATTAACAGTGTGAACTATGTGAAGCTTCTACTTGAACTTGAACTGTGTGTTTAACGTGCATGTGTGTGTGTGTGTGTGTATTGTATTGACTGCATCGATAAGAGCCGACCGCATTATTAAAGCAACAAATCGACTCAATTCACGTCTTTAAACCAGGATTATCCACTCAGCATCAATACCGCTTTGAGAAATGAGTTTCCTCCTACAAATCAGACATCTTGCATGACAGTTACTCATTGGTAAAGTGACAAAGGTTTGTTTTGGCCCCTAGTTAGAGTGGTGCTAATCTGATTAAGAAATTACTGAGGTCAGATGCTAATCTCATGAGGGTGAGAGGTCACTGAGTTTGTGGGTGTACAGGGGTCTTCAGAATACAAAAGCAAAAAAATTGCTTAAGCGTGTGTTGTTCCTGCCTCATTATCCACAGTGTGTGTGTGTTTGTGTCTTTTACCCATGTATCTTTGCAAAGCCAGTGGTGAGTGTGGTTCCATAGCGAGCTTTGAACTCCTGGAAGCGACTCCCATCGGTCAGCCGACTAACTACCTGGACAAACAGACAGAAAAACCCAACAGCATGTCATTAATACCCATCAGCATCCATGAGACACTAACAACCGTGACCTGAAACAAGCAGAACTGCAACGATTAGTTGATCGACTATTTGATAATTGGTTCATTTTGAGTAATTTTTTTAAAGGAAAAATGACCAAATTCACAGATTTCCAGTTTCTAAAATGTGAATATTTTCTGGTTTATTTAGTCTTCAATGACAGTAAACTAAATATCTTTGGGTTGTGGACTGTTGGTCGGACAAAAAAGGACATTTGAGGACATCACTTTGGCATCTGGGAAAGGTTGATCGTAATTTTTCACCATTTTTGGACATTTTATAGACCAAAAGACTGATAAAATGATTGAAAACAATGAATCAATAATGGAAATAATTGTTAGTTGCAGCCCTTAGAAACAAATTAGCTGCTATTACCCGTCACGCTGACTACACAGTCCACAGATATAGAATAACTTTGTGTGTCTGATCATATGTACTGTATGTGTTTTTTGTACCATTTTAACATCCAGACTGTAGTTGTAACTTCTGGGAGCGAGCCCCAGAAGCTCCTCTGAACTATAAAGCGGCTCCTCCTCTACTTTCCTCTTCCTCATCTTCTCCTCATCCTCCTCCTCTTCCTCAGGCAGTTGGAAGTTGAGGGTGGATATGATGTTTCTGGTGTACTCGTACGCCTCCTTCTCTTCCCAGGCAAAATGGTCCACACAGCCGCTCACCCTGTAACCAGATAAAGACAAATGAACAGGCTTGATGAAGTAAATGTATTCAAATTCAAATCAAATTTATTCATACAGTAATTCTCCAAAGACAAATAATCCTGTTTAAAAAGTTAACTGGGTGTATTTCGCCACCTGACTCCCACCGGGTTGGTTTGATTTATGGACCTACTCAGCGTGAAGCCTGGCTCCTCCCAGGTCCTCCGGTGTGACTTCCTCTCCCGTGGCAGCCTTGACAAGCGGCGGTCCTCCTAAGAATATGGTCCCTATCCGGTGCACCATCACTGTCTCCTCTGCCATGGTGGGGATGTAAGCTCCGCCCGCCGTGCATGAACCGCACACCACCGACACCTTTAGGATGAAGACTTAACCTCAAATTGCAATTTTTGACAAGATTCTTGCAAACCATGAAGTCTTATTGTGTAGGATCAAAAACTTGACTGAGAAGGAGCCAAATAATCTTGCACACTGTTGGTCATTGGTACTCTTTTTTTTAACATTTCAGTTCTTTGATCTAAATTTTAATTAATTTTACCAAAAAAAAGGCCTAAGCACAAGTGACTGTGTCGGGCTGCTACACTTGCTCTCTGTAGCCAACATCTTTTAATCAATTACGAGCTATACGTCTCACATTACACACGATCATTAGTCCTTTTAAAGTTTCTCAAACATCAGCCTTATCTCGCCTGCAGCTGCTTCAATATGCAGCAGAGAGACTCCTCATTGGCACCAAGAACAGAGACCACATACCCAGTGTTGGCCTCCCTTCACTGATTAACAGGAAATACAGAATTGATTTTGAGACTATTTTATTTGTTTTTAACACGCTGTACAAACTGGCACCAAAAAGATAATTATAAAAAGAACTCACATTAAATACTTTACACCCTGTTTGAGTTACTTCTTGTTCTGTGGTGGCATTCCTGTCATAGTTTAAATGTCTTTACCTGTGGGATCTTCATGGCAGACATGATGGCTTCATTATAGAACGTCCTTCCTCCCTGGTTCTTATCAGGAAAGATCTCTGACTGGATATTTGGACACAAACAGAGAATTAGAGATCAGATCTTCTGAAAACACCTAATAAAGCGGAGGTGCGTGTGTGTGTGTGTGTGTGTGTGTGTGTGTGTTAACCTGCAGTGGTAGAAAAGCTCCCCCAGAGTCGACCAGGTAAACACAGGGCAGGCGGTTCTGAATTGCCACTTCTTGTGCTCGCAGCTGCTTCTTTACTGTGATTGGATAAGCTGTGCCGCCTTTCACTGTGGCATCATTGGCGATGAACACACACCACAGGCCATTTATCCTGCCAATACCTGGATGAATACACATAAAAACACATATAGCACACGGAGACATAAGCAAGGGACATGTGAGTTTGCCACACTTGGTGGGAAATGAATTGCTCGGCATCTGAATTAAAAGAAGTGGAGTAAACAGAGTAAGTTGGAGGCAGTTGGCCTTACAGTCTGTAGTTTATACTAAAAAACAAATTCCTCTAGTTAGTGGTTTCTGACCAGTTTGGCACCCAGCTGAAGGGATGTCCCCGTACGGCAGACCCAGACCCGCGAATGGTGACAGCTCCAAGAAGTCCTCATCATCCAACAGGAGCCGCAACCGATCCCTCACCAACAACTTCTTGTTTCGCTGGGTGTGTCTGGCTATGGCATTTTCCCCTCCACCTTTTTTAACCTTTTCACTCAACTCCATGTACCTAAGAGAGAGACAAACCTAATGAATGGCATGCATTTACAAATTTATCTGCAGAGGGTGGAATAAACTAAGAACTGATCCGAGCTGGACAGCGCAGGCTGACAAGAGCAGAACTTACTTGTTGCGGCAGCTGTTGCTGTTTCGGAGGTTAGCTTCATAAACATGTTGGTGGATGGGCTGGAGGGGCAGCTCCAACACCGGGAAGGCACTGCGCAGACTTCTGCTCTTCCTGGCTGCAGAGCTCATACAGCGGACTGAACACTGCAGACGCTGCTCAGCCAGCCTGCACCACAAGATTCATACATGGAAAACATATTTATGGCTTGTTTACAACATGATTAAAAAGAAAGATGTGACAATTATAGAGGAATATCTGAAAATCTGTTATTCAATTATTTATAAATCAATTTTATGATTTTGTCAATAAAACAGCAGGAAATGGTGAAAAACGCCCATCACAAGATCCTGGAGTCCAAGGTAACGTCCTCAAATGTCTTATTTTGTCCAAAACCCAAAATATTAAGTGTACATTAATGTAAGACCAAATTTGAGAGTCTTGAACCAGCGAATGTTTTGCTTATTTGCTTGAAAAATGACTAAAATGATTATTCAATTATCAAAATAGTTGCCAATTAATTTTCTGTCAATCAATACCTTTTTATTCACAAATTTAAAAAAAAAAAAATATTATTATTACTTATCATAACTCATGCAGCCAGGTTAATTTTTGAAATTGTCTCTGAGGATCAAACAGGCGGTTTCTAGCTGTGTAGTAGGAAGCAGAGCTGAATCATTTTAAATTGAAAATCACAGGAGCCGCCGCTTTAATTAGTATTTACACAAGTGACTCTGTGTTGTAGAGAACTGTAGCAAATTAATGCATGAGTTCAAAGGTTATGATGACAACCGCTGCCAGCAAACGTACTCAGCTGTAGCTAATTAATGTTAATTCTGTGACAATTATTACTGTAACTGGCCGACTAAGTAGCTGCTATCAATGAATAAAACACCACATTTGAATGTCATGATTATATTTGAATATTATTGAGTAGCATCAAGTATACCACTAACGTAATATCTTCATGAATGTGAGCTTAATAGAAAACTAGGCAACTTTTCTTGGACTGACCTGAGGGATCTCAACTGACAACGGCAATATTTTACATGATTTTATTAATGCAGAAAGTAGTACGTTTGTGATTATGCTTGGTGCAATCATGTCAGAAAATAATCCAAATTTAAATCGCAACATTGGTCAGAAGAAGATAAATATGTTACTCAAATTGATCAGTACAATCCATCATAAAAACCACTGGAAGATGCTGTGATTGGGTTATAATTTAGCTTATAGTCCCACTGGAGTCCGAGTAATGTAGTCACCTGTGTTGTCTCTCCTCTGCTGTGTTTCTCAGAGTCCATGATGATGATGATGATGACTGGCTGTAAGCAGGCACAAAGGTAGGACACACTCTTCCTCCACTACACACACTTCTTCAGGAAACAGAGAGAGAAAGCAATGAACACAAATGAACAGATGGGACTTAAATCACTCTTCAGGTAAAGAAGCTCCAGAGTAGTCTATGCAAAGTAATCTTTTTTATGACTTGGTGCAGGATTAAATAACTTGTCTACTGTTTAATGACAGAGATGGCTCTGGTGGTTATAAGGTTGGAAGCTGACCCCAGCTGTATGCAGTACATGTATATATTCTCCCTGTGTTGGTATGGGTTGTCTCGGGGTTACACAGTCCAGTGACCTGCTGATGAGGTCCAGTGTAAACTCTAAATTACCTGTATATGTGAGCTGGACGGTCGGTCTATAGGTGGTAGCCCCATGACAGACCTGTTTTGGTGTCTTTTGACTTTCACTTACTGCATGCTGAAATAGACTCCAGCCCCTCTGGACTTTGGAGAGGATAAACAGGAATTGTAATTGATTTGAGAAGAGGAAAAGATGTCCCACTTTCTTCTGTACTGTGCATAGTAGTAACTTTATCAATTAAGACTTTATATACAAAACCTATAATCAGCTTATAAAATATGATGCATTGTTGTAGATCAAACTGACAGTATATAACATATTTAAAATTAGCTCGGCGTAGACCAACTACAGCAGTAAGATATTATTTATACGTTCATGCAACAGTAATAATAATCCTACAATGTACAGTAATGTATAATTACACTCACAGGTGCATTTACTTTTGATACTTTGAGTACATTTTGCTGATAATACTTTCATATTTTTACTTAAGTAATATCTTAAATGCATGACTCTTTCTTATAATGGAGTATTTTACATGTCACGATATTAAACTGTCATGTTTTTTAACTGGTAAAGTGTGCAGAGTCTCTTTGGGTGATGTGCACTTCAAATAAACTGAAGCTGAAGTATTTTTAAGGTGTAATGTTGATATTTTACTTTAAGAAAGGGATTTGAATAATTCCTCCAACACTGTACTTTCAAGGGAAGGATATAACAGTATCTAATTAGGTGATTAAACGACATATACTTGACATTGCTGACTGCCTATAACTCTCACTGGGGATCCCTGGTGGTCGGATCATTTAAGGACATTGAAGCAAAAGAATCACCAGCATTTGCATTTCAGAAATGCCTTTCAGTACCTAAAAACTCAACCTCACAGCTCTTTACCCCTTTGACCCTCTGAGGTGACCTACAGATACTCACCTTAATGTTTTAATAAGTGCTTATTTATTTGCTTAAATAGGCTATTTAACAGTCTGAACCCAACCACCCTGGAAACATACGTACCCATATACGTTAGGGTTCAACGACAGCAGACACATTTTTGCTTATGTATGCATATTATTAATGCAAATTTAAACGTATTATGAGTATAAAGTGAAGCATTAGTGTAGTATGTATGGACATTGCTCGCAGTTAGAGAAAATCGTTAGCTTAAAGTATACAAAAAGAAATGTATGCCAAAGGTCGAGCAGACATCTGAGTGGACTTTAAGTCATAAATTAACGGACGGATTTACGGAGGGAAAAAGATCTAACGGCTCTTACCTCGTCATGCACCGGTACATGTCTGTTTGTAATTTAGTGAAACACAGCTGATAACACAACTTTTAGTAGCTGAAAATTTACAACTACATCGCCTTTTACTGTCTAGTAGGAGAAGTCTTCTTCTTCTTCCTTATTGTGTTTGTTGGCGGTTTGACAGCTGGAATACACATTAGCGCCGCCTACAGGACGGGCAGGTACAGCACAACGATCTAAAAAATACTATTATATTATATTATATTATATTATATTATATTATATTATATTATATTATATTATATTGGGTCACATTTCAAATGTCTATGAGTTGTTAACAGCTCCACCAAATAGTGATTTTTCCCTCTAAACGTCTCACATGGTTTCATTTCAATAAATGTTCAAATGATCAAATTGTTTTTTCTTCTTTCCTCTCCCATTAATCATCTCATGACCTCTCAGATTTATCTGGTGACCCTTAGGAGGGGCCTGACCCCTAGGTTGGGAACCACTGGACTAAATTAGTTAACTGTGTATAAAGTAGTTCAAACTAACTCCACCTCCAGCAGCTAAAACAGTAACATACTGCTCTAACACTGATGCTTCAGTATTAATAATCTAATGATGTCATATATAATAATATATCAGTCAGAAACCAAATCACTACTTTAACTTTAATACTTTAACTACATCAAGCTCATAATAATTATGTACTTTAACTTAAGTAGGACTTTTCATGCAGGATCTTCACCCAACTGAATGTCATGACTAATATAAGTGTGAAGTATCTCTGTGGAAATGCACAGGCTCCCATCTGAAGTACAGCTCGCCGTGATCGTATAGTGGTTAGTACTCTGCGTTGTGGCCGCAGCAACCCCGGTTCGAATCCGGGTCACGGCAGTATTTTCAGGAAGCCAAATGATCCACAGAGGAGACCCCCAAGTCCCCATATAAAGTTGAAATGAGTGAAGTCATACACAGTGGCTTAAGAAGTATTCAGATCCTTTGCTTAAGTAAAAATACAAATACAGCAATGCAAAAATACTCCATTATAAGTAAAAGTCCTGCATGAAAAAACCTAAGCACGTAAGTATTAGCAGTAAAATGTATCTAAAGTACTGGTTTAGTTCCTCTGCCTGATGATAACATATCAGTCAGAGGGATGAAATGAGTACTTCTTTTCATACTTTAAGCACATTTTTCTGCTAATACTTATGTACTTTTACTTAAGTCACACTATTATGGTCCTATGTTACCTAAAACAGGAGACCATTACAGCCATCATGATTTCAGTGAATTTTATTGAACGTGAAGGATACGACAACATTCTTGAATAGTGATTTTTTATATATTTTTTAAATAAATACAAGTCATATTTACAAAAATATCTATAGGCAAAAATATGCACCAGCTGTAAAAGTTAAAATATTTCCAATTTTGTATATTCTGGGTCACTGAAACATCAAAAAGTCATAAGATTTCAGAAAGAAAGGTGTGCAGGGAGTTTTTACTGCTCTCAAATGTAAAAATGGGTCAAATTTGACCTGAACAGTAGGCTACATAAGGGTTAATGGGGTCAGAAAGAAGGAAAAAGAAACTTCTGCCGCACACATTTGTATTGATGTTTATTTATTTTTACTTTTCTATTTCATTTTTATTTATTTCTTTATTGTAAAATATTGGATCATTTGACCTCTGAGCCACAATGTTATTAAAATGAAACAATGTGAGAAGTTCAGAAGGGAAATTATTCTTTGGTTGAACTGCAAACAAGTCAAAGACGTCTGAAACACGACAAGGAGCCTCAACCAGACAGTCATTTTTGGTAAGTGGTCACGAGCCAAAAAAAACAACCTTCAATCTTACAGTGCAAGTACCTCAAAATTGTACTTAAGTGCTGTGTTTGAGTAAATACTCACCGCAGTTACTTTTCACCACTGTATTTCCCTTAAGTAAACAAATAGACAACTATATTACTATGATGCCTTCCCATGTAGACGTTCTAATGATATGTTAATCCAGCTGTTTTGCATCATTTAAAATATCTGTGTATACACAGTGTTAAGAATTTTTAAGCACTGTTATTATAGGCTATCAATGTCCTTCTTAGTGTCCTTTGTGTCTATTGTTCTATCTTTCAACTCTAGATTATTACCTCTACTACCTGTGAGTATAAATATTCAATATCTATTGTTTTCTTGATTATGCGATTGATTATTTTGGCTATATGTCAAAAAACAATAGTCAGAAATGCCTATTTTAATTTCCCAGAGTCCGATGTGAAATCTCCAGATTGCTTGTTTTATCCAACCAACAGTCCAAAATCTAAATATATTCAGTTTACTTTTATATTTAACAAAGAAAAGCATCAAATCCTCACATTTAAGAAGCTGCTACCAGCAAATGTTTGGTATTTTTAATTGGAAAAAACGACGTAGCTGATTGGATTTTCTCTGGATTTACTAATCGATGAATCCTCTGATTTTTTCAACTCTTATATTCAAGGACAATCATTCACCTTACTGGACATTAGTGCATTGAGTGAATTAGAGTTAAAAAATTATGACTCTAAATTTAGGCTCTATTCTCTGCTTTTATTTGATTCTATGTACTATTTGGCTTTCTCTAATTTGATAGACTACAGTTGTAGTGATACAATTTGGCCACTAGAGGGAACTACTCATTCACTAATAAATGAATTGGGCTCACCCATAGTGTACTTAAACATGGTCTATGTTTGAACTTGTCTACAAAGGTCGTTTATGGTCACATATTGAAAGTATGCAAAACATTTATAGCATAAAAACGTTAACTGGCCCAACTCCTATCATAAAAAGCACAACTGTAGGTACTTTCCTATGTAAATAACTCTCATCATGCAGTCACTTCCCCCACTTTAGAGGACAGTATGAAAAACAAAAGCTACAGTGCTATCATCAAACCTTCAGCTGTAAATTCTGCCACCGACCTACATTGAGAGCAGACTTTGAAAACCCTTTTCATCAATATCTCATTCATTTGACTTCCTCTCTGATTGTTCTCAGAGCAGTGACAAGCCAGTTATAATCACAGCCGAATTAACATATTGATGCAGTTTTGATGTTTTATTCTCACTGACATGAATCAAATGAATGATGAAAAGATAGATCATATAGCTTATAAGACTAGACAGTGATATTATTCAATTTCACATCTCTTCTGGGCTTATTTATCCCACACATGGATCATAGATGCTATTTTCTTATTTGTATATATGTTATTTTTTTGGATTGTTGTCCAAAATAATCAGTTTGTGGATCTTTATGAGTTTAATACTATGGCAGGTTATCTGAAGAATCAAGTTTTATGTTGTCTTGATGGGGGACAAGGTGGGCTGACACAATAATATAATAATAACAAAAATATTAAATTTTAAATGAAATGTAGGGCTGCAACTAACAATTATTTTCATTTTCTTGATTAATCAATCAGTTGTTTTGTCTATAAAATGTCAGAGAATGGTGAAAAATAAAAATGTCTCCCCAAGATGCAACCTAAAATGTCTTGTTTTGTCCCAAACAACAGTCCACAACCTAAATATATTTAGTTTACTGTCATAGAGAACTAAAGAAACCAGAAATATTAACATTTGAGAAGCTGAAACAAGAGCATTAAGGCCTTTTTTTACTTAAAAAAATGATCAAAACAGTTTATCTATTATTAAAATAGTTGAAGATTAATTTTCTGTCCACTAATTGATTAATCAACTAATTGTTGCTGCTCTAATGAAATGTGTGTCCTATAAATTGAGACAGCTAATTAAATACAATTCATTCTAGTCCATTTGTGAAATGATGATATTTGTGAAAATGATCATATTTAAAAATGAATAATACCATTTGAATCTAAAATAAAATGCTCTGTCCTTTATTTTGTTTTATTACAGGACTTTAATGTGTCCTTGTTTTTAAAAATCACACCTATATGGATAACAATTACAGTGTTTGTTTGGGGCCAATGTGGTCCAGGGCCCCTGGTTTGGGCGGCCCTGCTGCACAGGCGGAGAGCAAGAGGAGGAGGAGGAGGAGGAGGAGTGTGTGTGTGTGTGTGTTTTGTCGGCAGACAGTCAGTCAGGAGGACCGGACTCCCAGCGGCAGTTTAGGAGAGACTAAGCGGGGAAAACTGCGTCCATTCTGGGAGAACTCAGAAGGAGGAATCCGCAATGAGTTGGGGAACGGAGCTCTGGGTACGTTTAAACTCTTCAAACTGTGTTTCTATCCCAACTATTTAGCTTGTTTGTTGTGTGTTTTCTGCGCGGAAAAAAAACACGACTAGTTTTGGGAAATGGAGTGGAAGAAAGGTGCCGTGTTACCTTTTTTTTTTTTTTTTTTTTTTAGCTTTGTGTGAATGGCGAGCGGCTAACGCTAGCTGGCCGGCTGCGCTGTTAGCCGGCGAGGCTAACGCTAGAGCTAATCCGCGGTGCACCTTAACGGCTGTGACAGCGGCGGCGGAACAAAAGGCAAACCCTGCAGACACACACGGGCACAGACAACCGGGGGGTCACGCCGCCTCCCTTCTCCGCCTGGATACGTGTCATCTTTAATAATATCTGCGCCATTAAATTCACGTTATTTTTATACACTGGCAAGTTACGAAGTTGTATCTTGACGGGGTTTTTTAGTGTGTGTGTGTGTGTGTGTGTGTGAGTGTGTGTCACACCCTGTTTGAAAGAGAAGCTGGCAGAGATTCCCGGTAGCAGGGTGGAGAGACGGTGGGATCCCGGCAGCAGACAGACCACCGTCCAGCTCAGTCTCCTTAAAAATCAACCTTAACTTAAACTTTACAACCGTTTGTCTCATTAACTGATTGAGTCTCTTTGTGGCCAGTTATCCAAATCTTTTGTCTTCCATGCGATTAGAAGGGGGACACATAATGCTCAAATGAACTGAATCAGCGGATCAACGCCTCATAATGCTTGTGTCTATATTATTATTATTATTGAACGTATCATTCATAAACACAAGTCATGCCAAATTTTATTAGTTAAGTCAGTAAAACATAAGCTTTGTCAAGTAGACTGATCAACCGCCTGTGTGTGTGTGTGCAATATCTCCATTTACATCAGCCCCCTTACATTGGTTGATATGCTTTGCTTTAATGATGCGTTGCAGCATGTGGTTAATACAGTGAATATGTGTTTAAATTAGAGTTATATGTTGAGCTCCAGCCTGTGTGTGTTTTTTTTGGGGTGTTGGCCATCACAAGCTGTTGCAGCCAGCAGCAGCATCCCCTGTGTGTGTGAGAAAGAGACAGACATAGAGAGAGAGCGAGGACTTAACCTCCCTGAGATGATACTCCTCCAGCTGACCTCAGTGGTTATTATGTGCAGTTTAAAATAAGCATTTTTTTTTTTTTTTTTTGCTTGCTCAGCCCTCAAAATGTAACACGACTGTGCTGCCGGAGACAAAGAGATAACTGTTTGCTTGTCTGTGATTCAAAAGGGATTGTGAAATAGAGTACACATGGACACAGATGTGATTTGTCAGGATTCCCCATTCATGTTGTCCATTCAGGTTTGTTTTTTTTTTTTATTGCCCCCCCCCCCCCCCCCCCCTCAGCATTGGGATAAAATGCCAAGTATGGAGATAGGATGTAGTCTGCTGTGTCAGTTTGAACTCCCAGTAAGATGAGATGGACAGATTTGCTAGTGAACAGAACTCAAAGACTTTTAAGAGAAAAGAAGGTCGAATTGAATCGGAAATAATGTCGCATTTGAACATTTTGATGATGCTACTGTTTGCTTCAAGCTGTGAAGAATGGTCCCATCAGGAAAAATGTTTAGGGCTGCAAATAACAATTATTTTCATTATTGATCGTTTTCTCGATTAATCGATTCATCGTGTGGTCTATAAAATGTGTGAAAACGGTGAGGAATGTCAGTCGCTGCTTCCCAAAACCAAAGGTGACGTCCTCAAATACCTTCTTTCCATCCCGACCAACAGCCCATAACCCAAAGATATTTAGTTTACTATCATAGAGATGTAACTGTTGACTAATCTATTAATGGAAGTGTTAAATATGTGCAAAAATACTTGTACGGTTGATGTTTGTCCTTCAGTGTCGTTTTAAATCACGATTAAAGGCAAATATGCTTTTTTTTTTTTTTCAGGGAATATGAGCAGTATCTGTTGAACTCGTAATGGTCTTTGCATGTCCACAACAGCAGCAGTTCCTGACTAGCCCAAACTCTCCAAGAAGTCTTGGATGAATTCCCCCTCCCCCCCCCTACCCCCACCCCAAAAAAAACCTTATGATGTGAGGAAAAAATGGAAGAATGGGATGAGAGAGGAAATGGAAACGGAGCCAATAGCGACTGCAACAAGTGAACAGCCAGTAGAAATACAAAGTGCAACAATTGGCTTAAAAATCAGCTGCAGTATTATAAAAAAAAAAAAAAAGTCCAGTACCACTGTAGTAAGTCTACTATCATCAGAAGTCCAATAAAATATGTCCAAGGAATGATTTCAGTAATGGAAAATGACAAACTGAAATTCTGAGTGCCAAAATATTCCATTACTGGCTCATTAAAACAGTTTGAGTTCATCTCCGCGTTGTCTTGCTGCTCTCGTAAAGAGAAGCGCGCTATGATGTGATGAGTGTAGACGCCGGCAGCTGACGGACCGTCATAATCCCCCCGAGTCCACTGATGAGATTAATCTGTTGGCTGTCTGATGTCAGATTACACATGATTGGCTGCCTGATGTCAGATTACAGATTATCGTCCGCAAGATGGGATGTAAAAGAATTGATTGGCTGTTGTGTTTTACGGATTTCTGACTGTCTAATTTCAGTTATTAGAATTATTATTTTTATGACATGATGTTACAGACTACCAGATGAATAGGATAGGTACTTGGCTGTCTAGTTTCAAATGAAATGTGACTGGTCGTTCAGTAGCAGAGACTAGTTATTGGTTAAATACCAGTAATATGATCATTAAGGTAACTGGTTGCTTCATGAAAATGGTGTTTGTGTTGACTTAGATTATATATAATAGCTGTGTGCATCTACCCTAAATCAATTACGGCTGAAACTATGATTTTTTTTTTATTATCCAATCATCTCACGCTTTATTTTCTCAATTAACCAATCATACGTTTAGCTGATAAAATGGCAGAAAATAGCCAAAAAAATGCCCTTCACAGTTTCTCAAGCCAATGTCTTCAAAATCCTTTTTTTGTTTTTGTTTGAAAACCCAAAAACGTTCGGTTCTAGAGCTGCAATGAGTCCATTAATCGATTAATTGATCGACAGACAATTAATCGCTACCATAACTACAGCTATGATAACTATTTTGATAATTGAATAATCCCTTTGAGTCATTTTCTTTAAGAAAAAATGCTAAAATACTCTCGTTCCTGCTTCTTAAATGTGAATATTTTCTGATTTCTATTGTCCTCTGTAAGAGTACAGTGAATATCTTTTTGTTTTAGGTTGAATTTGAAGCTGATCAACATTTTTCACAATATTCTGACCTTTTATAGACCAAACAACTAATCAAGAAAATCATTGACAGATGAATCGATAATGAAAACAATCATTAGTTGCAGCCTTATTCAGTTCATTATCACAGAAAGCAAAGAAAACCAGCAGATATTTACACGCTGAAGCTGAAACCAGAGAATATTTGGCATTTTTGCTTAAAAATGCTGTAAATGATTAACCGTCAAAAAAGTTGGCGATTAATTTACTGTCTATTGACTAATCGATTAATCAACTTATCATTTCAGCCGATGACATTCATCAGATTGTGACTGCATTCTTGAGAAACCGAGCGTCTCTCCGCTGTGTTTTTTTTTCCGACAATCAGTCCAAAAATCACAAATTTATCTGAAATTGAAGATCAGATCAACTTTTTGTAGCAGAAATGTATTTTTTTCTCTCTACTCTCTTGTCCTGTTAATCATCTCATGAACTAAAAGATAAACAAGCATTTTTTTAAATCTCTAAACTCCATGAATAGTTATTTAAGAACACAGTTGGTTTACATATTATATAGATATAAAGCACGTAGCACTGACAATAGCATTAGTATGCTCCGAGTATGTTGGTGCCTTTGCTTTTGCCCTACATCTTGGCTTAAGCCCAGCTCTTTTAGACATTACAAAGCAAGCGAGGAACATCCTATTACCGAGCTGGCTTCCTGCCCTCCGAGACACACACACACATACACACACGCACGCACATGCATAAAGTAGGAAGTGTTTGTCTGAATTAAAGCTCTGTGTGCCTTTGGTGTGTGCGCTAGTGCCAGGATGCTGCCATGCTGTGTCTGTCTGGCTGAGGTGAGCTGGAGGCCAGCAGAGCGGAGCAGCCAAGTCCGACTGAAGGACAAGAGACTGACAGGCGGTCTCCTCTACTGATCGGCTAAACTGAAAGACAAGGATAAAGGGGGGATAGAGGACAGAGAGGTAGAGGAAGGAGGATATGCTTTAAACAGCTGGCTAGACTTTTGATTTTAATTTAAAGTCTGTCAGCTGTTAAGCGGAAAAAAAAAGGGAAGAGACTTTAGAGCATTTGTTGAAACTCAGATATGTTGATTCCATCACGGTTGCAGAGCAGTCAAGCACGTTTTTTTTTTTACCCTCTTGTGGATAATCAAGGGGATATTTTTCTTCTTACACATGTTTTGTGGATTTGGACAAAGGATTATTATTGTGTTCCCTCAGGTGTCCTGTGGGAGGTGGTGTTGGAGAACGGGGTACTGGAGTAATGTGTGAAGAATTTTAGACTTGGAGCAAGAGGATTGTTTGTGTACTTGGCATCAGGTGGCAGTCAGACTCCTGACAAGGGTGCTTGTTATCCCCCGCTCCTATTTCTGTTATTTATAGACTGTAGCCTGCAGTATATCAAGGTCTGGAAGATGCTCAGTTTACTGACTGTAGGGAAGCATCTCTGCTGCTTCTGAGTGTTATCTTGGATTTCCATCCACAGGGGATTGATGATATATTGATAATTAAAAATAACTTTTTATGGTCATGCTAATTCCTTTGGAGATTAGACCTGAAATATCTTTTCAACTAGTCTGTTGACACAAAATGAATCAGCAACAATCTGACGGGTGATTAATCTTCTAAACCCGCAGTGCAGAACTTGTACATATAAACGAACGTACGTTACATTCAAGCCCTTACCAAACAAGTTCACACAATGCTGATAAAACCTATCACCGCCAGATAAATCTCTCTGTATCTCACAGTATACAGAGTTTCTAATCTGGTGTTGGGTTTGACATTCCCACGCTGACTGGATGAATGCATGCTATGGATGCTGTACGGGAGAGCATGTGCCCACCGAGCCGGCTAACTTCCTGTTAGCTCTTTGCTAACTTGAATATGGATAAAATAATTTAAACTTGCAGCTCTTCTAGACTTTCCAACTGTTGTCAGACCGAATAGATCAAATTTTGACAGTGAAAGGAGTCATTTTGCAGGGGTTGTGTGATGCTCAAAACAAGCCACAGCCACAACAGTAGTGACGGAGTACGCTACAGCTGAACCTAAACGTGAATACGTCACGAAAGTCCTGCACACCAGCTTTAAGTCAGTTAAAAACAGCACATTTTCTCTGTTTCTAGCTTCTGCAATATAAAGATTTTCTGTTTTTGTCTGTTTTTCTATCATTGTCAGCTGAATATCTTTGGTTGTTTGGACAAAAAGACATTTGAACAGCAGATCCTCACATTTGAGAAACTGGAGCCAGCAAATATTTGACATATTTGCTTGATGACTTGGAATAATTTAAATGATTATCTAAATTGTCGTCAGCTTTCTCTCAATCAACTAACTGATTCTTTGAGCACTAATCTTTCATTATGGATTCATCTACTGATTATTTTCTCGTGTTCTTTCTTTAAAATGTTAGAAAACAGTGAAAAATGTCCATCACGGGACTCAGAGCCCAAAGTTACATCTTCAAATGTCTTGTTTTGTCTGACCAACAGTCCAAAACCCAAAGATGTTGATTTTACTGTCATAAATATAACATAAAAAGGCAGAAAATCTTATTTCTTATTTAAAAAAAACTTATATTTATGGGGAGATGTTTTCTGCCTTTATTATAGCGACAGAGGAGAGACGACAGGAAACAATGGGAGAGAGTCATGGGGTATAACATGCAACAAAAGTCTTAACCAGGGGACTACTGGGTGCACCAGAATCTTAACATTTAACAAGCTGAACCCAGCAAATCTATTTCCATGTTTGCTTGGAGAAACCAATCATTTTAGCTTTAACAATGTTTTTGTGCCTTCTGCTTGGCCAATAAAGGTCTCTAAAGTGGTAATAGCCTTGAGACCCAGCCTTGTCTTGCAGGTACGGTAGGGTCAGTAGAGTTAACATGGCAACGAGGACGACAAGGAAGAATGAAACTACTATTGAAAGAAAGGCAAATAATGGCTTGTAGATCTGTGACAGTGGAAGCTCGTATGCGGAGGTCCCTGTTGTTTAGTAGGACGGTAGTCTGGCTCTAACAGGTCACAGTGGGTGTTAGTGAAGTCATGTTGAAGCTAAGGGCACTGGCCTGGACACGACAAGCTGTTCTACCTAGCGTAGCCAAGCTTGTCAACAAATTGTGTGTGTGTGTGTGTGTGTGTGTGTGTGGAGGAGGGAGGGTGTTTTTTTTAGGTGTGAGTGAGAGAACATGTTGTTTACAGGACTGGATGTGTGAGAATGAACGTCGGAGCCAGCGTTACTTTGCGTATGCTTTTTTTTTTTTTTTTTTTTGGTGTGAGGGTGGATGTCTTTCTTAATTAACAAAATTGTGCTAACACACATCTCCCGGAGACAGGGAGGAGGATGAAGATGGAGAGGGAGGGAGGAAGGAGGTGTGAGGGAAGGTTGGAAGAGCAAAAAAAAAAAAAAGTCCATCACATAAATTACTATAAGAGACGGAGGAGGTTGGATGATGCGAGAGGAGGGAGATTTACAGAGAGAGGATGGAGGTGAATTGATAAAGGCAGAAGGAACAGTTTACAGACGTAATGGATTAGACTGGATAAAACTTTAATGATCCCATCATGGAAACTGGCTGCTTCAACAATAGTAGTGACAGGATATGTCAGCAATGAATAGTCTGTCACTCAGAGTAGTGCAAAATTAGTTCACATGAAGTAATCTTAACATGAACAATATGTGCAAAACGGCTACAGGAGCTAAATACTCACCCATCTCTCATCGCTCCTTTTCTTCCTACTGCAAATCTCCTCTTTAAGAGATCAAGTAGACATGTCTGTGTCAAATTAAATAAAATAGCAGTATTTAATGACTGAAATGCATGATTTGCAGGGCTATAACCATCTATTATTTTCCATTATCAATCAATCTGTAGATTAGTTGTCAATTGTTTTGCCAATAAAATGAAGACAAAAAAGAGAGAAAACTTGCCGTCACAATTTTCCAGAACCAAAAGTGTCGCCTTCAAATAGCTTGTTTTGCCTGACCAACAGTCCAAAACCCAAAGATACTCATTTTATGATGATATAAAACAGAAAAAAGCACAAATAAAAAAAATTAAGAAAAGTAAGTAAGGGTGTTTTCAAACCTATAGTTTGTTTGCTCTGGTCTGAGTTAGTGGATGAGTTAATAAGCTTTTCCTCTTGATTTTTACCTTTTCACACAGGTAAAAATTCAAGCAAACCAAAATGCATCACTAAAGGCCACATGAGAACGTTCTCTCCGCTCATTGGTTGGTTGCGTCACGGGTGGAACAAGAACGTAAACACAGGAAGAAGCTCCTGAAGAAGTTCCTCGGGCCGAATATAAAAAATGCAACGTGCTTTGTTGCGCTAATCCATGTCGGACCTCGATTCCCTCTCCTGCGAGCTGCTGGCAGCTGTTGATTTTGCTCACCTGCATCCCGGTGTTGCTATGGGAGCCGTTTAGCTCAAATATACAGATTATGTCTAGTAGTTGGGTTGGATCGAAGTCAGATCACATTCCCACTGAAAACAAACTGCTTCAGAATTCATTTGGGACTGGACCAAGACCACATCCTCAAAGGGTCGATATTTTGGTCCACACCCAAGAATGATTGCTGTGTTCAGATCAGCCTAAATGAATCTTACCAAGGGGGAAAACAAACCAGAGCCCGATTCAACCAGTTTGATGATCACACGTTTTATCCAATAGAGTCTGCATCGAGTTGAAGTTAGTCCAAAGATTTTATAGACCAGCTGAACTGTAACATCAATGGCTAATTATTATTGAATGAACAATGGCATAAATCAACAAATGGAAGATGCAATAGAAGATCGAATCTATAGTCTTTGAAACCTACAGTAATGTAGCTACGAGTCATGAACAGACAGCGTGTCGTTAACAGGCATTTTGAAGAACAATGAGCAAACCAGCATCTGTGTCCAAAATGACGTTTGCAGGTATGTTTACATGCTGTTTAATGTGCTGCAGCTGAGCAGCTAATTAGCTATCTAGCTGCTAACTGACATTAGTGATGCACTTTTCCCTGCTGAATAAATGTTCGGTGGCTCGTTCAACAAACTAAACTGCAGGACAAGACGTTTGTTCATGTTTGTAAGTTCATTCAAGACCATCCTTGCTTTAAGTGTTTCACAGAATAAACAGAATATATTATATTTGTCTTTTCTCGCTGATCCGTATCAGAACTGTGAGTTTTGTGACCCGTCGCGCCCCTCCACACAACACAATAACACACAGAGCTGTTGACTTCTTCCTCTTGGCCTTTCTTCAGAATCTATCCCCACTGCTCCTCTCCTCTCCTCTCCCTCCCTCTCTCTTCCTTCCTCTCATCCTCTCATCCCCTCCTCTTGCTCCCTGTCCTCCCTGGATGCGGTCACAGCTGTATCCTTCCAGCCAGCTGTTTGGCAGCCAAGCTGTTCTTGCTTTCAGAAATCATCACACCTGTACGCCTTTCAGACCGATGCAGTGACCCTTTGTAAACCTCTGTTTTCCGCAGGCCGAAACTGGTCAACGCGTGTTATCTGACCCGGCTTTGTGACCCTCCTCCTGATCAGAGCTTATCGTTGGTATGAAAGAGTGTCTATAACTCTAGGGATAATACGTGGCCTTTTTACCTGGAGGGCGTCTTGTCAATTGGTGTCAAATAACTTTACAAAGCATCTGGTGGACGTGGTGGTTCAGCGTTGTAGATGAATGGACTGACTGTCTTATTCTTAGATATTTGACTTGTAGATATAGATATTCGGTGTGTGTATTTTTAATTTTCAGTTCATGTTTCTTCATATAAGTCCCGGAGATTAAAATATTATTTAGAATTTTTATTTATTGTGGTGAACTCAGTGCTTTATCATTTCTTTCCAGGAAGTAAAAACTGAATCACCAGAGACAGAAAGACTTCCAGACCTCTCACAGTCATGACTTCAGCTGCAGCTGTGTTCAGTGTTGTGCTGTCTTCCAGGAGTCAGTCAGTCTGTCAACTGTTTATTAGTCAGTTACTTTATTAGCCAGCGGATAAAAATGCAGGCTTTAGTACACGTGGAAAATTGGAAGATGTCGGGAATTTTTCTGGTGAATTCTCCCCAGATCTTCAACCCAGTCATTATACTTAAACGTCTGCTGGATAGCGGGCTACTGTCAATCTCACGCCTTGTAACATGCTCACAGATAGCAGTATAGACTTTAGACTGATGCCGTTTCCTTTTGTTAATATACTGATTAACTGAGACACCCAATAGATTGAAAGATTTTAGGGATAATGTATGCAGGAGGCATCTCTTAAACCACTTTTTCTCTTTTGAAAAAAATAAAAAATCCAGCCACTGGAATTTCTGTTTGAGGAAAATGGTCAATGTTGGTCAAGTTTTTTTTAAATCAATTTTCAAAGACAAAAGAGCAAGAATTTTCAAAAGGAGCAGTCTAGTTTAAACTCATTTTCATTCCAGACATAATTGCCTTTCGCATCCGTAAACCGATTTGTTTCCGGTTGCATGACGACCCAGACTGCCGTAGGTTTAAAGAGGTTCAAATAGCACAGATCAGAAATGTTCCAGTAATAGAAGGTGCAGGAAAAAATGGGGAGAACCGAGCTGCTAATTATGCACAGGAGTTCCCGGGAGATGCCTATCCTGGGAAGCAAATCCCCTGCCCTCAAATGGTATTTTTAAACAGATTTTTACCTGGATTGATGTTGGATTTTTTTCAAAATAAACAGATAAATTCCCACATTTTGGGGGAAAAACCCTTAGGGATGTACAGATATCACATTCTTTTATGCGTTGCTTATTGTGACATTTAATCTTGGTATTAATTGTAGTGAAAGTACCTCACATTCTGTTTGCTTTGGATTCTATTAAACCTGACAAACTGAACAGAGATACATGTATATTGCAACATAATGGACTCTCCAAAAGAATTAATATGAAATTCCCTTTAAGACATCAAACAAAAGCATATTGGTTGTTAAACTTTGAGGACAATAGACTGGAAATCACCAGTGAATCAAAATAGTGCTGCTTCTAGTGAAGGCGGGAGAACTGTGCCATGTTCCCTGTAAACAATGGTGTTTATTATAATGACGGTGATAGATAATGTTGATATGACCAGTATGTTTTACCACAGTTTTCTGACATTTTCACTCTTGCTCTGCATTCTTTACATAGAACAACTGTCCATTGCCTACGTATTATAGATGACGCACTAAACGCCAGGTAAAATAATCCCTGTGATTATTTCATTAATTTCTGTCGACTAAAACACGCCTGACGTTTTTGTCACCGTCGCGGAGCCTGTGGTAAACCTTTAACAACTTTCGGAGCCGGTGACGTATGTGCTAGATGTCCTCCAGCTGATGTCCTTTGGTTTGCTGTGTACTAAACACATCAGCTGCCTGCTGAACCTGCTCACCTCTGCCGCACTGATGCTATCTGCTCTGCCAGATAACTTGGTGACATACAGGCCAAAAGACAAAACACAAGCTGACACAGGCACAACATTAACATACACACACACACACACACATTCAGAATAAAGCTCTCATTGTTGTTTTTATTTGTCTGATTGCTAGTTCAGTTTACTGTCTCTACAGTGTTGTTAGCTACCAGCGTTAGAGCACAGAGAATAAATGAATCAAGCACCTTTTTGTTCCTTGTTTGTGAGTGTGTGTGTTCCTATGAGTAACAACCAGCGGGTGTTTTGTTCGCCATGTGACGAAAAACCTCCTTAACCCATTGTAGAGTGGATAATCTCACCTCTTCCCTCTACCTCTATCCTTACGCCAACACTGTCTTCATCGTCCCCTCAACCAACCCTGCCTCTGTTCCCTTGAGATTGTGCAGAATTCTCCAACACAGACACTTAAATATGGGGTAATAATAAATAAGGGTTTCCCACAGGCCAAGACTAAATGGGAAATGTTTCAAAATAGACAAATAGGCTGTGGACCTGCTGTTTTTTTTAAAGAAGGGTTTTCCCCGGAGCCACATAAGGGATTTTTTTAGTTGGTGTTTTTGAGTTAAACTGGATATAAAAGTGATGAGAATGAAACCAACAACATGTTCCTCTTATCCATTCTCTAAATTAAAATATTTTGTAGTTCAATAATTGGCTTTGTAGCCATGAACTGCCAACAATTTTTATAATCAATGATCATTTTATATGAAAAAAGTCCAAATTCTCTGATTCCTGCTTCTCAAATGTGAATATTTTCTGGTTTTTTTAGTCCTCTATGACAGTAAACTGAATATCTTTGGGTTGTGGACTGTTGCTTGGGACAAAACAAGGTATTTAAGGACGTCATCTCGGGCTTTAGGAAACAGTGATCGACATGTTTCACCATTTTTCTGACATTTTATGGACCAAACAGCTGATAACCACTAAACAGCCCTGAACACAAGCAGCCATACAAAAACATTGCCTAAATAAAATAATGTCTTAAACTGGCAAATGTTTTATGTAAATCATGAATTGTCTGATCAAAGATTAAGTCAAGATTATGAATCTGACCAGATATATGATGCCATCTTTCTGTATTTGCCCGTTTGTTACCAAAAAATTATGGTTCAATACGCAGCCCGATCAAGATCATGGAGGGAGCGCTAAATTTCAAACTTAATTCATTTTTTAAACAATAGTATGGTTTCTGAGTCTTAGAAATCCCAGTGTGAACCCAGTGGTAGAACAACCGATTCCACATGGGGTCATGCCCTCAAGGTTAAAACACTCGAGGTCAGACTATTTGTCTTTTGACTCCGGACTTCCTGGAACCGTCTCGAGGGTTTCTGTAGATCCCAACCCCCCCCCCTCAACGTGCTGATGTAGCAGTCAGCATTGTGTACAAGCAATACAAAAGCAATTTTACGACCCTGCCTTATCAGTCAGGAGAAATCTATTCGTGGTGCATTTTTCTGCTGTTTGGGTCGATTTGTGTATGTATGAGAAACACTGGCTTTTGGAAAGAATTTACCACAATGCACATACCATAAATAGAGACAGAGAGGGTGTACATACATGGGACAAAACTAGGATTGCCCCCACCTCCTCTCCTCTTTCTCTCTCCCTCGGCTCCCTCGTTTCCCATTTTTCCTCTCTGTGCGACATACAGACTGTTCACGTACGAGGCGACGATGTTAATTCTAGCAACAGAAGACTTTTCCCAGGCTGTTTATCTGGCTGATGGAGTCTCAGAGCCCAATAAAACTGCTCCGTGTTGCCTTCAGCTCTGCGCATACACTCAGTAGCTGCTAAGTATGGAGGGTTTCTGGTTACCTTGGTAACCTGTCCATGAAGTACGCATTGTACCCCCTACTTATAGCCCGGTACCCCCTGACTATAATATGTCAGGTAGTCAGAGTGCAGAATAAAGGATGTTAACAAACGGAGCAGCAGTCTGCCTCTGAGCTGATTTGTTACCTCTCTTGTTTATTAGAAGGTGCAAATGAAAGAAGCATTTATCCTTTTCTTTTGAAAGTGGGGAACATATTTTTCCTGATTATGTATACTTGGTTAGAATCGGCCAAGTATAATTTGCAGACTTGAGAAGAGGGGATCTTTTGACAACAACAGACAACAATAGTCTCAAACAAGATTCAGATTTCTACAGTCATTTGTGAACCCATTTAAATCCACTTTGTGACTCACTATTGTCTCCTTTGACAAACAGTACTCTGTGTTGATCTAGTCTAGAATCATCATTGTTCATTTAAACCCTGTTAAACTGTTACTCAACAGAACAACACATAATGGGTCTTTGCTCACGGCTGTGGAAGTGCAGGAGAGCTGTAAAAGCAGCAGTAGCTGGAGCTGGTGTTAATGTAGTAGTACTAGCAGCCATGGCAGCAGCAGCAGCAGCAGCAGCAGCAGCAGGCATATTTGCTGTAAGCAGGGTTTGAGTCACTGCAACACCGACCCTCCCTGCACCCAGTTGGTCCTCATAAAATCAACGGCAGAATCAAAGCTGTTAGTGTTTCTTATCACGCTAGCGCCGTGACTTTAAGGACGGGAATGTCAGTCGCTGGATCCGCTACTTAGTACCAGACTGAAATATCTCACAGGTTTTGGTAGGATTGGCATGAAATTCATGGTTACCAGATGATGCGTCCTGACTTTGATGATCCCCTGACCTTTCCTCTAGTGCCTCCATGAGGTTAATATGTCTCAACACCTACGTCATTGATTTCCATTTGCTACAGGCCTTTCATCTAGCACCGTCATCAGGTCAACATTTTAATTGGTCCTCAGCCTTACCTGTTTGGTGAAAATTACGTGCTAAATATAACGGTAAACACTGTCTGCTAAACATCTGCATCAGCATTTAGCTCAAAGCACTGCTGTGCCTGACTACAGATTCACAAAGCTGCTAGCATGGCAAGATTTTGAGTCTTGTTAGATTTTATCAGCTGTAGCAACATTTATTTTGTTAGTTAGCCAAACTACAAAATGAAACTGTAGGCTGTTATCTATTAAATATGAATTGCAAAGCAGAATTTGTACATTCAGCAAAAGATGGCTTGCTAGAGAGAGACTTTTATTTATCATTTCATTTGAGATAATATCTGATATGTTCAGCTTTATTTTTCAAACATGACATACCATGTATTTATTATAAATAACTGTAAGTAGACAATTACATAGCAGTCACCAATATAATTCCATTTTTTAAATGTAATTATTAGAATAATGAAAAAGTAATTTTGACTGTCACAGTAATGTTGCTCTTACCATGAAGTATGAGTGACAGTAAATTGGTCTGGTTTTGTAAGTTATTTAAAGCTGACTGAAAGATTTGTCATTGTTTTGTTGTTTGACCTATTTTTTTTTTATCCATATGATTTTATAATTGCCTAAAATCATCAATCAATCAATATAAATTCTCATATCACTTTAATATTATTTTGTAGCATCCAATGGGATGTACGAAGGGGCCCATTTCCTGGCTCAAATACTGTGTGAGACCATATGAGTGGATGGCAGCAGCAGCAGCCGCAGCAGTAGCAGTAGCAGTAGTAGTAGTAGTAGCAGCAGCTGTACCACACCCGCTCTAGTCCGCTATCTTATATTAGTCCTATGATCTGAAGTTAATGGTTAATCCACATGACACACATTCACAGAGGAGTGAACCATGTTGGCCTGTTATATGTTGTTCTCTGCCCTTAAACATGCAAACACCAGAAAAAAAAAAAAGAAAAAAAGAAAATATGCACATAGATAATGCAGAGATTCTCTATCAGCATGTCACATAAGGGCAGTCATGCTCAGTCGCTCCCTGCAGCGAGTGAAAGGGCATTTCTCTGAATCTACATGCTTATTTATACCGTGGTAAAGACTTATCTGAGGAGATGTTTCCACTGAATGCCGGCAATTTTTGCTGTAATGCAAGCTATTTGAAGGGGATTTCCACTGAATATAAGGGCACATTGTAGGCAGGGTCCGAAATTAAAACCGAGCACCGAATGTGGGTAGATTTTCCATTTGGCGAGTAAATCTCGGAAGGCTATCCGCCACACTGGCGGGGAAATGTTTATACCAACATAGTCATGTAATAAAATATCAAGCAGGATGGCTGGGAGGAAATTACTCATGTTTGTCCCTATACAGTGTAGACACGCGTCTAAACAGTGCCAGCCACAGAGCGTCTCAAGCGCTCCTAGTTTCGTGGCACTGTTTACCGTACGGGACATCAGCTATTTGACATTACAGCTCTCTGCTATACCGTCACTTGCTGCCGGTCTGTTGCTAGCTACTGTTAATTAAATAGCTAATATGTGGCACGCTTATGGATGTTCATGTGAGGGATTTTTCTAATGAACGCTTTATCTGGAGAGCGTTTTATGTATAATGTTAAAGGAATATATGCTTCTTCACTTTCTTGCCAGGAATTAGATGAAACGATTGGTACCACTCAAGAAAGTAAATAAGCATATTTCCCAAAATGTGTAAAGAGGACATATCATGCTTTTAATGGGGTTTTTTTTGTTATTTTTATATTGTAATGATGTCTAATTTTTAGTTTAGTTTATCAGGATCCCCATTAGCCATCACACCAGACAACAGCTACTCTTCCTGGGTTCCACAGAAATCCAAACATTGAAGTGAACACATGTAAAAATGCTCCCTGCAAGTCAAAAAGCAGGGCTTCAGCCTGCTCTGAACGCTTTGTTTTGCAATGTTCCTCCTCGTGATGAAGTCAGATTGTTCACGCATGCTCACAGAAAGCCGTCCGTTCCGTAGTTTGTTGCTTAGGTTGTTCCACGGATTGTTTGTTATCCACTCTTATATTCCGGATCAAAGTTGGGCTTGAACATGTACGGATGTATTTGAGAAATTTCCTTTGAGAAAAAGAAGTGAAATCCTTCAACCACTTTACGTAGCCTCCGGAGCCGCTGGAAGTCTCCCAAGAGGCAGCTTCCTGAAGCTGACCAATCAAAACAGAGTGGGCTCATCGGGAGGGGGGGCCTTAAAGAGACAGGACTGTAAATCATGCAAAGATATTCCAGTAGAGACCTGGAAATGTGCATGAATCTTCCCCTTTAACTTTTCCTTAACCAGCACATCTTAGCGTCCTAGCTGGGACATTGTGCAAAGAGAAGGTGATTTATTTTGTCTGCCTGGTTGTGTTTGGAGTATACCCAGTCACTTTGTAAATGAAAACCGTCAAAAAAAGTGTCTTTTGTATTTTCTGGAGTCGGGTTGTTAGTGCTGAGCAGACTAAAACTGATGTGACATATTTGTTGTCTAAAAAAAGTGCCAGCTGTCAGCACCTAAACCGAGCGTTCATAGCCCACAGTCGACCGCAGCGACCAGCGTGGGCACTGAGAGGGAGAAGGTGTCATGGTCAACACACACACACACACACACACACACACACTGACACAGCTGGGAGCCTCATGCTAAACACTGACTGTGATTAGGGCACTTAAGTCAGCGGTTAGATAAATCAAGGATCCTGTGGCTTTTTTTTCGGAGATGAATGAGCTGTTTGTGTGTGTGTATACACAGGAATGCACATATGGTCTGATGACACAGCTCAGCGGATTGTTGAACAGATACAGTAATCATCACATCCTGCTTCTTTCATATTGGACACACACACAGGAAACATTGTGGTTTTAAAAGAGAGGACAACCATGGAAACTGATTGTGCTGAAATTAGCCTTCTGTCATTGAGAGAGTGGGTGTGTGTGTGTGTGTGTGTTGGTGTGTGTGGGTGTCGCGGTGTTGTGTTGGGTTATGATAGCCAGTTCCATGTCAGAGCCAAGTCCTACAAATCTCTTACCGAACCTTTTGTCTTCTCTTCCTTAAATAGCCATCTACAATTTCCCTAAGTCTATGGTGACATGTTCAGTATCTTCGTTTTGTCCAATCAACAGTCCAAAACCTCAAGATGTTCAATTTACTGTGATATGAGAAAGAAAACTAATTGACTAATTGATTAATCTAGAGCTGCAATGATTAATTGACAGCTATTAAATTAATCGCTAACTATTTTGATCATCAATTTGTCATTTTTAAGAAGAAAACTTCCAAATTCTCTGATTCCAGCTTCTCTAATTTGAATATTTTCTGGTTTCTTCAGTCCTCTGTTATAATAAACTAAATATTTTCGGGCTGTTGACTGTCGGTCGGGACAAAACAAGACTTTTGAGGACGTCACCTCGGGCTCTTTTCACCATTTTCTGACATTTTACGAACTAAGCAACCAATTTATTAGTTGTAAAAATAATCGAGAGATTAATCCGTAATGAAAACAATCATTATTTGCAGCCCAAGATTTATCAGTTAATTGTTGCAGCTCTGTTTATCAGCAAAGAGCAGTGTAGAAAGAGTTTAGCTGGAAGGCTTCTCTGACCATCACTTCTGCATATTAAAATGACAGAAGTCAGCTAAAATAAAACTTTTGGTTAATGGAAAATGATGGTATATTTCAACTTGGGTGTATTTCCTATAAATGTGACCAGAGTGACTCTCTGGATCATACTAAGCCCCCTGCAGCTTTACAAATAAACATGATTTTTACATTAATCATTAAAAAATGGTGATTATGCCTATCTGCACACTTTAACATCACAAGTAGACTCTTTATAAGTGGACAGTAGCGACTCTTCTTTAGAGAAACGATCTTGTTGATTTTGTCACGTTAATTAAAGAGAATAAGCCTTTTTCACAGCAGACAATTCGACCTATCATAGTAGAAAAAAGCTCAGCACAGGCTTTACTAATAACATTAACAATGGTTCTGTTGTATTCAAGTGTCCCAGAAAGCCATTGACAGTGTGAGTGAGCCAGCATGCACACATACCAGAACCCTGAAACTCAAGCAGCTAAGTGGAACACAGCCATTATTAAATTTATCATGTACATCTATTCTTTTCCTACTGCGACACCTCACAACGTCTTCTGTGAAAAGAGCCCATGTGCTGGTAAATTTATGAAATCATATCAATCCTACATGCAATCTTCCTGCCCTTGTACTCAAAGAACAAACACACAGGTCAACATGAAGTAGTGTTGTCAGAAATACACATATTTACACGTTTTTAGACAAGATTAATGTTTTGAAATGGTGCTAATGCTTATTTTCTGTTGAATGAAAGGTGGTAAAACAATAAATCAGACAGTTGAAGGACTGTTTGAACTCTCTGAACACAATGCTGCTGTTAACTGTTCTGCTAGATGGATGATAGATGTGTTTTGTCCTGTTGCTGTTTGGCAAAAGCTCTTAAGCTAACCTGAAGCTACCGTAAAGCATCCATCACTTAACCTCTGCATTTCAACAACTGACCGCGCCCGGTATTTATTATACATGAAGCCTCGTGCTGTTAAGGCTGCTGACTCAAAAAGTTGTGTAATAGTTGATGTTGAGTTGATGTGGAAATATATACTGGCATTATATCTTTATTGCCTTGTTGCTTATCTTTGTGCTGGAGTGAGACTGGCTGTTCTTGTGTCATTTGGCTGTTATTTGGCGTTTGTGATTGACAACACACACACTACAGCTTATAAAAGCACAGGAAAAAATAGTAGAACAATATAAAGTTATTGTATTGTGCCTAAATTAAAAAAATCCTGTTATTGTGATAATGTGAGTGTAAGTTTTGGTGGAAAAAGCAGCTACATACACTCAATACACAACCCAGCACATGCAAAGAGGACTGCTTTTCCGCTGTGCTTAAATTGCACCGTGTGTGTGTGTGTGTGTGTGTACGCAGCCTGGCAAACCTGATGACTTTGTAAACTGATGTCATCCTGAAACACATCTGGCAACTGAGAGCCTGCAGATTGTCTAATAAAAGGAGCCTCCACGCTTCCGTCCAAAAAGAACAGGCTTTCCTTCTGTTGCATCCTTTCAGATCAGATAGTGACCCAGGAAATCCGCTCGCTTGACCTTCAGCGTCTGAGGGTTGAACCCACAAAACGACCCCGGGTCAAGATGGGAGGTTGAGACAAGGAGGGTCAGACTCAGGGTGAGACGGCTAAACGGGTCCTGATCAAAGTCGCTGTGTGACATTTACAAATAAAGCAGAAAAAAAGTATGTGGGAGTCCCAGAGATTCCTAACCCTTGTTCAGTTGCTGGTGATACATTATTGTTTGCATCAGTCAAACGCAGGCTGTAGACACCAGTACAGGACATAGCGTGGGTTGGGTTGTAAACATAAACAGCAGGAGTTAGCATGGCTAACAACAACAGTCCATAAAGTTGTGAATTATACAGTGTGTGTACTGTCATTAACCTCTGTCACTGTCCTCGCTACAGCCAAGCGGCATCTCTTCTTCTCTGCTACTGGTATGACGTCGTCGTACGGTCATAAAACAAGAATTTAAACAAACAATATTTCCTGAACGAGAGGCAAATTCCACCCTTCCCTCAAACCGGTCGGACATTCGAGAGCCCTGAGACTTGCGGGTTTAAAGTTCAGTCAGATTGAGATCTTGAGAGATGCAGGTTAATTCACAAGTGGAAGTCAATATATCTCGCCCTGTTCCACATAGACATGAATGGGAAGTTCATTTCGGTGCGACTGCACTGTAAGAAGAGATGTAATCAGCCAGAATAAGTGAAATCACCTGTGTGAGTCAGCCGTGAGGTGTGTGCAGGGCCTTTTTAAAGAACATCCATATTTACTAACCGGCCACTTTCATCTTCACCGCCTTCGTTGGCGGATTGTTTGTCTTTCTTTTTACCACCACCGACGTGTCACCAAGCATGCATGTCGCAAATAAAACGGGGACACACGTGTAAAAACACTGCTCCATAGCACTACGACTGATCCAAAACTCAAAGGGTGCTTTTAGCTCTTTAAGATTTCGTTGGCTCGGAGATCAAGGCTGGAGTACGAGGAAGATTTTTGCATTTAGGTTGATGGATTTGGTGGCTCAGACAAGCCAGGCTGGTGGGGAACGTTTTTTTTTTTTTCCTTTGCAAGAAAGAGACAGACTGTGCTGAACTGCTCTACTTACAAATTAAAGCTGACAACATGTTTGCCATACAACAGAGCAGTTGACCGAGTGAGTTCAGGAGCATTTTACAGCCCATTTGCAAAAGCAGAGAGATCTTCTTGCCTTCTCCGTAGGTCTAAGATGACTGTGCACAAGTGTGATCCAACTAACATCATCATGTCAACATGCTACATTGCAGCTGACATTAAAAAAAAAACCATGTTGAAACCGTCATGGAGGAAGACTCTGTTGGTAACACAGTTAAGAGTTGGAAATGGTTTATATATAGTCTGCTTGCTAGGGCGTGATCATAGCTGGATCAGATTGATATTTATCTAGATATCCACTCATCTGTCTCTCTCTCTCTCTCCTGTCTAACCAGTCTGTCAGGGTGTGTATGTGAAGCAGCAGGAGAGCAAGACAATAGAGGGAATCAGGTTGCTATGAAACCTGACTAGCTAGCCACACAGACAGGAGCGCCCAGGTGTGTGTTGGCGTTTTCCACCAACACGTATTAAATCATTATTCCTACTGAAAGACTTGACATGAGTTTTACGCATAATTACCTCGACTAAAGGCCGTAATGTCTTTCGGTACGGTGAAACGTTGCCTCGTGGGCTTGACACATCGCATGCGATGTCCGCTCCGCTCGATTAATCTTGTGTGAAGATTTGAGCGTGAAGAAGTGATAATTTAGAACTCCATGCCCGCAAAGCTTCACATTACTGCTTGATCTTAAACCAGCTGGATTTGGTGCCGGTTCGTGTTCACACGGGGCCACACGAGCTCAGGGTGAAAAGTAACTACACCACACATCAACTTCTCTATTCAGGGGAACTTTCTTTGTATTCTGCAGCTATTGTTAAAAACCTGCTAATAATGGTAAACAAATCTGGCAACATGTACGATGATGAAATCGGCTTTTTGTCTCCAACTTGTTTTTGCCAACGGATTACTTCAGACTCCCAAGCCGGAGGTATGATGAACAGAGCTGAACTCAGTTGATTTGAGCTGCAGCTTTATTTATCAAACAGTAGCTTGTAATGCAAGTTCCAGCTTGTTAAATGTGAGAGTTTTCTACTTTTATTTTATATCATTGTAAATTGAATATCTTTGGGATTTCGAACAAGCAATACAACATCAAGTTTTGGCTCATGATATTTTATAAGCTTAACTGATTAATAAAATCTTAAATGTGTGAGCCAATAATTCATGTTTCCAGGGCGACAGGGTTTCCAGCAGCTGCCAGAAGACGAACGGTCCGCTCCAGAGCCACGTCCCTCATCTACCTCGTATCGCCCTCGGCGCAGCGGGCAGAACAATTTGTCAGTTTTTGTCTGTCGCCTACTGCGCGTCATGCCCTTCACAGTCGTCTTCTACTTTTGCATCGGAAAAAAATCTTCCCGGTTGCAGTTTTGTCCCACATGTGCGTATTTTTAGGGTCAATTTGGTCCCTATCTTTACTCAAATTTACATGGAAACAAATCTCATAATTGTTTTCTGAAACCAGTGTTTTTGGAAAGCTAGGATGTTATTTGGGAGAGTCACTACACCCAGTATCCAGCAACATGTCCACACTTTCATGTAGAGGAAATCAATTTGACCTTAATCTTTATTTAAGTCCGATACTGCCATGACATGCCAGACATGCAAAGAAAAAAAAAAACCCAGATTGTTCTTCTAATTTCACACATAAACAGATGATTACCAGCTAAGTTTAAAAGAGAGGAAGTGGATTGTAGTTGAAGCATTGTTTTTCACCGTTATGAAGCACTTTGACCTGAATATATAATAATTTACTGTTGTGTTTGTGTGAAAGACAGACAGGGAGAGACACGGCGTATATGCATGGCTGGCTGTAGAGACAGAGTGCTTATTGTGGTAAAGGAGGTCAGATGACGGAGTCGCTGTCATCCGTGTTTATTATCAACACATGACACACATGTGCGTCTTCCTGTCTGACTGATTGTGTCTCTATTACCGCTCCCTCTTCTTCTTTCTTCTTGATAACGAAGTGTCATTCTTTCCAGAGTCAGCAAAAAAAAAACACCCTTGTTATACATTGACTAACTCCTGACTGGTTAAAGTGTGACTGACACTGATTTACAGCAGTGATTTAAATTTTGATTTCTTTTAAAGTGACATTATGCTCTTTTTGTTCATGCGTGAACATGTTAGCTTGACTTTTTAGATCTGAATTGAGCTGATTGAAATAAAGCTGGATGAATATAGCTTTTGAATATTAAGCACATTCATTTTCTATCTGAATTTGAGGACCCTAAAATAAACATATACTGGAAATAAAGCTTTTCTGGAATTTTTGAGACTGAAATTCGGACAAAATACATTCAGAAAGATGGTTAATAAATGCTGATATGTTGCTGATATAATTCAAATTATTATGGCAGTGATTTGCTTCCATACAACGGCACTATGGTATGTTTTTTCTAATGATTTATCTTAAGTTTGTTGATTTTATCACTAGGCAACATTTGCTGGATGACTCTTGGTGAGATAACGCACCCACTGTAGCGGTCATTAAGCGGAACGGAGCCCTACCGCTGCAGAGCGAGGTTAATGTTTGACTGACCCGTCTCTGACTCGGACACACACACACACACACACACACACACACACACACACACACACACACACACACACACACCTACTCATGAGTCTGTGTTCATTCAGAAATGGCCTGTTGGCTTTAGAGGATTGCCTCACAGCCGGAAATGTTTGATGAAAGTTGCGCTGCCTGAATCAGACAAATATACAACAGTTATAAATATGTTTAGAGAAAAATCCAGTTTCCCAAGTCTTCATATTGCTTGTTTGTCCGTCCAACAGATCCAAAAATATTTAATTTACAATGATTTACAACAGCGAAAACAGCAAATCTTCACATGTAAGAAGCTGAAACTAGAGAAGAGATTTGAATTTTCTGTCCATCAATTAATCAATTAATTGACTAATCATTTAAGCACCAGGGTGGCATAAATGATTATTTCTAAAGGGATAATGACTAGAAGATCCTTCCTGTTGCTAGCATGTGTGGTGTCTGTTTTTCTGTCTGCTTACTAAAAGAGGAAAACATGAAGTTGACCGTCAACATTTTCAGCCAACATCTGTTACAACTTTCCATCGGCCAGTCACTTTCAACAGTGAAACCGATGCGCCGGCGTGTTTAAGGTATTTATTAGCAGTTGCAATGTTTTTGCCTTCTGCGTTCCTTGTGGGTTTAAGGGAAAGCGTTGGTCTCTTTTGATCTTCTTCCCCACCGACCCCCCCGGGGCTGTGTTTGGCAGAAAACAATGAACACAGGTTCCTGTTAAATCGCCTCCTGGACCGGGGATTACGCTGAAAGCTCGACTGGTGCAGCCATTTAAGAAACTGAAAGCACACATTCCAGCGGCGAGTCTGTCAAGAGAGATTACTGTAATTCAAGATTTTTTTTTTTTAGTGCTGATACTGTTTCTTGGGCTTTGACTTTGTGCTGAAAGTGTCTGTGACTGAAAAGAGGAAGCGCACAGCTGATAGAAAGGTGTAAATCAGTGCATTGTGTTGGGAGATATCTCCAGTTTAACAGTAAACAACACATAGACTGGGAAACAAGCTATTACATAAGAGGAAGAACTGCTCAAACTGATGTAAACTAACACCTCACAGTACTTAATAGAGCTGTAACGATCAGTTGATTAACTGATTATTCGATCAACAGAAAATGAATCAACTATTTTAATAATCAGGTATCGTTTAAGTCTTTTTTTTTTTTTTAGCAAAAATGCCAAATATTTGATGGTTTCAGGTTCTTAAATTTGAGAATTAGCAGCTTTCTTTATCTTACATGGTAGTAAATTAATCAGTAATAAAGATAATTGTTAATTACAGCCCTACTACTGACTGAGTCACACACAGATAAAACGTGTGTGGCTGAATGGACTCATCAGTGTGAATGGAGTCAAACATGGAGTCATGAGGTGACTCAGAGCTGACTAATCCATGATACTCCTCCTCTGATTGGCTTTAATCAGCTGAAATGATCACTCATTTTAACAGCTATGATCATGAATCACGACGCTCCTCTAGTTTGTTTGTTTAGCCGGGGTTTGTATCTGTGTGTTTGTGTCGGGCCGCAGACTCGCAGTAGTTTCTCTTTCCTCAGGGGAAGAAAAAAAAAACATGATTATAGATACAAACAGGACAAAAAAACAAATAGAGGTTGTTTGTTTGTGTGTGTGTGTGTTTGTGTGTGTGTGTGTGTGTGTGTGTGTGTGTTCACAGGGTGTCGTTAACAGTGCAAACAGCTCATCCGAAGTGATATTAACACTGAAGCAGTTCAATTAGCAGCACTGCTACAAACATGGGTCGTTTCAGGTGGAAGCAACATTTAACAGCTATAAAACAGACAAACAGCATTTAGTAGACTCTTCAAAGCAACCTGAGACATTTAACTGAGCTCCAAAGACGTTCAGTCATCAGATTGCAGCACAAGTGAATCAAACTTATTCAACAGGTTAAAGGACACAGACACAAAAAAACTGCACCAATAAGAGGAACAGCGGTCAAAAACCATTATCCATCTGAATGTGAGGCAGCACAAGAGCTGACGTCACTTCTTCTTTCTCATTTCACACATTGTTCAGCAGTACTTTTTGCTTATTGTCAGTTTTGTGGTATTGTGGCTTTTAAATGTGGTTTTAAGTTGGTTAAAAAAAAACTTAGCTTAACACTTTCTGCAGCTACTTTTCACTGTAAAAGCCTTCTAGCAAAAACAGCAGTTTATGCTTTTAGAAAGTAGCTTCAGTCAGATTAAATTTAAGGTTAGAATTAGGTCTAAATCTGTAAGATGCATTCAAACTGCTCTTTTGTTGGTTGTACACCAGGAAAGTATCTGGAAGTGGGTGAAGGAAGGTGAAGAGCTACAGGTGCTTATGCAATTTGGACCATTTATCAAACTGCCAACACACAGAAAGAAGCTAATGAAACCATGGAAAGCGAATCTGCGATCAAAATACAGCGATACACCGGCCAAGAACAGCAGCACAGTTTGTAAACTAGTTCAAAAAGGGCAGGTTGCTTCTCTTGTGTGCGGGAGAGAAGAGGGTTTGAAGTCAATAGCGTGCCAGTGTTCCTGTCTGTTTTGCCCATAGATGGCAATCGGAGACTTTTTCAACACAACAACCTTTTTTTTTTTTTGCAACAAATCCAAGTCTTTTCAAATCCAGATGCTCTCAGCAAGGAAAATGCAAAGCATGTGTGTACATAGGTATAAAAACGTGTGTGTGCTTAATTCCCTTTGCTCTTATTGTTACTCACAGTTCAAAGACATGCAGGTCAGGTGAATTGATTTTTAAAAGAACAGAAGGCAGAATAATACGATTTAAACACAATTAATTCAATTCCATTTTATTTATATAGCGCAAGATCACAACAGAAGTTATCTCAGGGCTGTTTTCATACGGAGCAGATCTCAGACCGTCCTCTTTATTTTACCCAGCGTTCCCCTCGTGAGCAAGCACTTGGCGACAGCAGCGAGGGAAAAACTCCCCTTACATTATACCGGATTAGCATAATCCTTAAATTACCTCAGAAATCACTAGGTCACGTTATTTATGATGTATTTAAATCAGTTCCATGATAATATTTAAACATTTTTAGTACTTCCAAAGATTGTTATTTAATGAAGGACTTTCAGAGTTACATGCAGACCTCATCACATACACGCAGGCTCCTGTTCATTTCTCCTCCTACTCTCCCTTGTTGTTTTTCTTACCTCCCCTCTCAAAATCCTTTCTCCAAAATGCCAATCTTCTTCTCTTCCCCTTCTTCCCTCGCACTCCCTCTCAAACCCCCCCCCCTGACCAACACAGACACACAAAGGCTGTCTTCTCCCCTCCCCTCACATTCTTGGAGACCTTCTCTTTGCTGGTTGTTTTTTTTTTTTTTTTGGAGGAAGATGAGCACAGATAGACACAGTAAACACACACACACACACAGATTGCAGACAGAGCCCGGGGGTCTTCAGAGTGATGCCAGTGTTTCAGACAAGTTGACATTTCCCACCCAGTCCCTGCCATGTATGCATCTGTGCGTGTGTATGTGTGTGTGCACTGTGCACTGGAATGCCATAGTGTGTAATTAGTCTATTGTCCCACCAGCAGTTTCTATGCTAATTAACCTCGCCTTCTCCCATGGATGGAATGCACACAGACCGACCGGGTCTCCGATTGGCTGGGGGAGGAGTCGTCTAGCCGTCTGATTGGTTATCAGATGTGTACAGAAGAAGGTATTTTCGACAGTGGAATCTCCACACTGGGTGTCTTAAACTCCGCTCGTCCGGGAGCTAAATGACTAATTTATTCTCTCACCCGGAGATCACAGCTCATTAAAGCAGAGCGGTGGCTTTGTCAGCAGGGGGAACGCAGCACAAGCAGACCTGTGACCCATTTTTGGGTTTTTGAATCTGGGGAGGAAACAATTTTTATTGTCCATGGACCACAGCGGTATGCAGAGTTTAATTAGGCATGTGGTATCATAAGTATTATACAGTGTTGTTATAATGGGCAAAATAAGAGCTTGACTTTTAAGGCCAATATTGTCCCTTAAATTTGTTCCTTTTTAAATACTCATCTCCAAGATATTTACTGAGCAGGATGTTTTAAAATTGAAATATAAACTTAGTAATGGTCTTTAGTGGGCAACATATTTGACAATGACACTGCTACTAAATTACCTCAACAATGACCTTGAAAGGCTCCTGGTACCACAACAGGGCCCTACGTTGCTAGCTGGACCCTCTCTTGTGTAGTTTCCCAGCGGTGGAACGAGTTACCAAACTGTCCGATCTGCAGAGTCCGAAAGACCCGGCTCTTTCACCAACACCTCTGCACTTGATGGACTGAAGGAAGAAAAAATCTGCTTCTATGTGATCTATGCGTTGCCTCTGTGCACCGCCTGTAGCTTTATAGCACTTACTTGTGTTGTTCTCTCCTGACTAGATCCCTGTTTGTGTTGTATCATCTCTCAGATGTACATCACTTTGGATAAAAGCTTCTGCTTAATGAAATTGTAAGATTGTAAGAAAAAATGTTGGATTTCTGTGCTTGAATTTCTTGTTTGGTAAAGGCAGAATATCTCCAAATTTCACTTGGTCACAGTCTGAGCCATCCTGAACAGAACTTCATTAACCTCTTAAGGATTTTTGTTTGTTTGTTTGTTTAAATAAGAGAAAATGATAAATGTTATAATGTCATTTGAGCTGACTTTCCCTTTAATTTCCTATTATGGAAACAGTTTTATCAAATTAGGACTTATTTGGTGACGTCACATTAATCAAGACTTCATTGAATCATGATGTGTAATATAACTTGAGAAATCATTACTGTAATGCAAATCTTTCGTCCTTTTTGGCCACTCCAAGCACCTGTACCGTAACTGTGCCAATTGAGGCGCATCAAAATCCAAGTGGCAGCTGTCTTGACTGGGTTTTTGCAGATGACGGCTCACTCGCCAACCTTGGGGAGATATTTAACGTTAATACCGTTAGCCTTATGTCACGTAATTTGCAAGCTAGCTCGCTCGCTCACCAGACATTTAAACTGGCAAAGTAACGCTGAGTTATATTGTCTGTGTGTCGGCAGATTGTTAAACGTGACTTTTCATAGTACTGTATTCATAATTATTATTGCAGCCAAACCCGTAACCATAATGAGAGGAGCAGATCATGGCACGACGGGGAAAAAAAGCAAGTGCACATGCCACAGAAATAACATTTGTGTGTGTGTGTGTGTGTGTGTGTGTGTGTGTGTGTGTGTGTGTGTGTGTGTGTGTGTGTGTTGGCGCTGTAGTCTATAATGTTGCCTACTCTAAGAAAATGTCAAGGAAAGGAAACACCCCCCATGGCAAGTTAAGACCAATATGTAAGGAGGGATGTGATCACTTCTACAGTTTCAACAGTCATGTTCATATTCAGCCTGTATTGTTATGAGGTCATCATACTATTAAACCTTCCTATAATGAGAACTGTTGTATTAACCAGCTCTTAAATATTTATTTCATCAAAGCCACAAAATAGTCTGTCTAGGCTGGTTTGGCTTTTACAGCTACACTGTCATCATCTTTTCATATTAGCTGAAAATCATATTTGCAAAAGTCAAATTGGCTTAAAGTTTGATTATTGTGGAGGTTTAAACAATAGAAACTATATATAAATGCAGCAGTAGTGGCAGGTTAGCGTGTAGCCTCAGTGAAATTGTTTTCCTTGGTAAACTACGTTTACAGGAACAGTAACAGGCATCTGCAGATATTTTTGTAAACAATCTATTAATGATGTCAAGAATTTTCGTGTCAGTGCTTCCCCTCACGTTTGACCGCTGCATGTATGCAAATGATGTACTTTTGCGCGTATGTATGCAAATTATGTACAATAATTCATTGTGCAAACAGCAGTGATTTGCATCCGATGCATCTAGGTCACCGAAGCGGTATTCAAAAAATTCGTCCAGGGTTGGCAGATCTGTAAGGGCCCCAATATACATACATACAAATATATCTGCAACAAGCTAATATAATATCATCTACAGGCTTATAACATTTTATACATATTGTAATAAGGGCAACATTATTAATAGAGAGAATTTCTGCCTCAACATGTTTATGTATCTTGGGTTACCGTCCAGAACAGTACAACCATTTCTTTATTTAGTATACATCTACATTATCAAAATGCATTGTGAAAGAGGGCGTGCTGTTATCGTTGACATCCCTTCCTGTCATTATGTGATGATTACGTGACAGGATGTTGTTTTACTGCCTCAGCTAACCGCGATTGTCGGTTCACCTTTCAATTGCTATAAGACATCAGTCATTATGAGGTTAAATATTAGCCTTTTGAGAATCGGCAGGAGAGGTCACTGAACCCAGACATGCAGTGTAGTGGTTTTCAGCATTTTTAATTATTTACCTTGTACAGTTTCCCCCTTTTAAGCTTGTTTTTGGGTGTGTGCTCTCTGTTCAATGAACAGTCGGTTGCCCTGAGCGATGACCAACTTGATTTGTATTGTTTATTGATTTGTCTTTCTGGATGCTGCAGTGGACAAAGGTAGTGTTCAAAGCTTGTACTAGTGTCATTTTAAAAGGTTTATCTTTTAAATTAGTTCATCTAGATTCTTTGTTTATTGCAAACTTTTTAAATTGAATACAAAAAAAACTACAGAATTGTTGGCAACACATGCTGTATTTTGACAAGTTCCAAAAACTACATAACAAACAAGAGGAAAACAATTTTAATTATAGAAAGAAGAAGAAAAGAAAGCCTTTATTGTCATTGTATTGTAGATACAACAAAATTAGGAGTGCCACTCACACTACATAAATACATAAAATACATTAAAAATATAAAAAACAGTGAAGTGTATCAATGGAAATAGGTGTAGATTACACCGGAATAATATGAAATATTGCACATAAATAGATAATAATAATCATCTGTAGGCCTATGTTTACACTTGGTGCTGCAGCATCCTGGGTTACAGAGTGCTGCAGACAGGATTGCAGCTCCCTGTTCCAGTCAGCTTCGCTTCAACCATCATCCCCGTCGTTCTCATCCTCCTACTCCTTTTCCTACGAGCGGAGAAACCAGGAGCCCAAAGATGTTGTCATTCCCCCAGTGAGCCAGGCTGCGCTCAGCTTGCCACAAACTACAGGATGAGCTCATACTCTATTACTTATTCATAGACACCGTCACAGAGGCTGACGCAACCACAGGCAGACACGCTGGCTAAAAAAAAAGAGGTGGACCCAGGCGTAGATGCAGCCAGGCCGGGCTGGTAGGAGAAAGACTGGTTGGCATTTAGACGCATCCAGACTTGCAGGATGTAGATAAAGATGACAGAACAGCCGTCCAGACGTATTTCTGTGCAACATCCTGCAGAGCAGCTGTTTCATATCTTTGTTTTTGTTTGTTGCATCTATTTGAGCAATGTTTTTGTGTATTTTTGGCACCGATTTGGCAGCTAGACGCTCAGTACTTGCCTGTGCCACAGAGATCTTTCTCAGCCTCTCTCTCACTGGTGAAAACTGGCATTAGGCCTCACAGAAACAAGTGGGTGCTGTTTACTCTGCCAATCCATGTTTCAACCCTGCCACTGTTTTCTTTCAACATGCTGGGGGCCTTTTGTTTGTCTCAGTGGTTTTATTTAGTCAGCATATTCTCGGACTGTTGGCTTCTTTCTTTACTGCTTTTCGATAGCAGACGCCTTCTTGTTTGCTCTTTTCTGAATCAAGTCAGATTTTCTGAAATATGACCCCAGAGTCGCAGGCTTCAATGAACCACTTACAGAGGACCTCAATGGATAGCGGTTGCATAAACACAAGGAAATATGACAAGTCAATTAATTATGAAAAGGGTACTAATTATAAGTGGAGGCAAACAGGCTACTGTTAATTGTCAGGGGCATTTTTTTACCCTTCAGATTTCAATTTCACAGGAATTTTCAGGGGGAATTTCGCACCAAACTTCTATATTTATGACCGTGGGATACATAGAAGTTTATAATAAACAAATATTTTACAACAGTGATATTAAACATCCGTGCAACAGGAACAAAAATCTAATTCTGCTTTTGTATTTCTATTGATAGATGACCTTTTAGTCAGCAGGGACTCAGCATCTTGCTTGAGGACACTTCAGCAGGGTAAACGCTTGCCAACAGGCCTGCTGAACCGGCCTGCAGTTTAAGGATCAAGGATCGGGCTCCGCTAAAAAAAATTCTTATTCTGCCAGAATTTGTTCACCCCTCGTTAAGAAGTTGTTTTTCTCTATACACAAGAAGGTGACTAAAGTTCGAGCCTCCATGCCGTCTTTGTGTTTGAAGAAAATGAGAGCTGAACAAACAAGCAGGTCAGCCGTCTTGTATTTCCCTCGGTGACCCGTATTTGCTCCGGACCGGGCCTTGGTTTTAGTTGACACACACACACAGAAAAGAAAAGGTAGACAGGCCTACAGAGCGGTAGCTATGGCAGCACACTTACAGTAATGCGTATCAGTGTCCACTGTGGAAACACAATAGGTTACTGGCTTATCTCCAGTTTTAGAGATTGTCTCGTGATTGTTTAGTTGTGAATGTGTTGATTTAAAGGGGACCTATTTACGCTTTTTCTTATTTTCAGTCATATATATGATGTCGGATGTTCATATTAAACGTGGCCAAAGTTTCAAATGATGAGGTAAATGTATGTAGAAGTAATCCCTGTGAGCAAAAAGCACCGTTTATGTTTTATATAATGTAATACTTATGCAAATCGCTTCATTTTAAACCATATTTGCATGAAGCAGTCACACTGAGCCTGATAGCATCCTGCTCCACAGCAAGCAGCCTGCAAGCTGCTGTCAATCAAACACAGACACCTACCCCATCCCATACCTACTCCTGTGAATGAAGGAAAAATCCCATCATTTTGACATCTAACACTAAACTACATCCAGGTCTGACTGTTAATTTAATACTTAAAACTTCTGTCCAGAACACATACACACACCCAACATTGTTGTGAAGAGGGCGGAGATTGTTGTTATCAGTACAAATAGACATCTGACAACAAATCACCTGCTGTAATCCGTGTGTGTGTGTGTGTTTGTGAGTTCAGGGGGCTGTAAATGATTGTGTTTTTCCAGTTGAGCAGAGCCATTGTTGCCAGTCTATCTTACACACACACACACACACACACACACACACACACACACAAACACACACAATCGGACACAGAGTAGAGATGTCTCGTTGACAAACCGAGTCACTAAATCGTAAAAGGATCATGTGTTACAGCGTGTCATGATGCTTTCGCCAGAATAGAACGATAGTATCAGTAGAAATAAAAACTCAGACTGGTTTGTAATCATTCAGCCGGTGTTTTCTACCGTTCCTCAAACTGCCAATAATCATGAAGTCATGAAGGAAGGATGAGAGAGAGAGAGAGAGGAGGGAAGGAAAACAGTGAGCAAAGAGACAGAAACTCATTTATTTTCACTTTTTTTTTTCTCCATGGCTTTTCTTTATCTTTTGGGCATTTAGATGTGATTTGTAGGGATCATGAACTTTATTAGGGAAGCTCATTTTCCGTCTAACGCATGAACGGGAATCTGAATCTGCAGCCGGATTTATTTTCATTTGTTGTGGATTATAGTATCAGCTATATATATGTGGGTTTAAATCTGGTATGATGTATGAGACATATGTGTGTGTGTGTGTGTGTGTATGTGTGTGTATGTATACACAGCAGACAGGAAACACTCTTACCGCTGAGTCACCGGCAGGAGGACATGTGTATTTTATTTGCGTGAATAAGAACAGACTTATATTCAGGCAGACAGACCGCTGAGTCATCTAACCCTCAATTTTGATCCCACTTGTCGGAAAGATGAAAATCGACTTGTTATTCGTCTTCGAATGTTGTTTTTAATGTGCAAAATGTTTTTTAAGTTTTGCCAATACATTTTTTTTTCCCTTTCCTCCCACTTATCTTTTCTTCCCTTCTTTCTGTCTTCAGGACCAGTTTGATAATCTGGACAAACACACCCAGTGGGGGATCGACTTTCTTGAGCGCTACGCAAAGTTTGTCAAGGAAAGGCTGGAAGTAGAGCAAAACTACGCCAAGCAGCTACGGTATATACACATACACAAACAATATAATATTTATATTTTATATAACATCTGTTGAGATGTTTGCACATGATTTAGTCCGCCCGTCTTCATCTGCAGCATGCCCAAATTCATCATCAGCACAAAACAGAAGCAACACACCTGCAAAATGTTAAAATATTGAATTAAAACCAAGGTTATTAACTGTTTTTTTTAAACAAAGCTGCAGTGTTTGTAGAGGCAACTCAACAAGCAGGAACCCAGTAATCCTTATTAAAAAACAGTAGAATCCCAGTGGTTGCTGGGCTGTGATTTCAAAGAGCGGAAATCCCTCCAGAATATGTAACACACACACACACACACACATTGCTGCTGCAGGTCTGAAGAATGATCAAAGATACATCTGTGCGTGCGTGTGTGTGTGCACGTTTTTACAGTGTATGTAGTTCAGACAATAAATCAGGGAGAAAGGGTTCTTCTTTTTTTATTGAAGATCTCAGAGTACAAACACACACACTTCCACTCATATACATACATTCCTCTGCTCTCTAGTCAAATCATTAAAGGGGACCTATAATGCTCATCTAGTCATACCAGACTAGAGTAGCTTTGCATGATTCACAGTTAAAAAAAAAAGCTCCTTATTTATCTTATACTGGCCCTTTATGCAGCCACTCGGTTCAGCCTCTGTCTCAAACAGGCAGTTTTAGCTCCTGTCTCTTTAAGGCCCCTCTCCCAAAGAGCCCATTGACCACTGTTCTGATCAGCCAGTTTTCTGAAATCAGTCATGTAAAGTGAAGAATTTATAGGGAATGAAACATGTTCATCACCGAATTAGCGTAGCTTCATTAGCGGTGCTATTATTCGATTGAAAACAGTTCTACACAGCAAGATTTGGAGATATTCAGAGCTCTTTGTTCAGTGGATCAGTTAGAAATAATGCAGGAATGTTTAATATGAACATCTAACATTATATATATATATATATGACTGAAAATAAGGAAAAGCATAATAGGTCCCCTTTAACTCACTGCTTTGCCGGAGTAGGTATTGTTAGAGCCTGAGGGAATGGACAGGCAGATACTTTGATGTTTAAATCTTTGATTAATCTTTAATAATGTACTGAGATCCTCTCTCTTTTTTTCTGTGTGGGTTTTTCTATGTGTGTGTGTGTGTGTGTGAGAGAGAGAGACTTGCTCATCTGTTTACCCGTCTGTCTGCTACGCTTAAAATATCAGACAGTATCTGTAACCTCATTGTCTGCTTGTCTCTCTCTCTTTTCTATCAGGAACCTGGTAAAGAAATACTGTCCAAAACGCTCTAAAGATGAGGAACCAAGGTGAGTAGGCTCTCCAGTTTGTTGCATTTCGCCTCGTTCTTCTGTTTTAATTTCCTTCACAGAACTCTGCCGACTGTAAGAGCGGAAAAGTCCTCGCTAGACACTGTGTTTTTTCCCCTTCTGCTGCTGAAAATAACATTCGACTGTTCATTTGTAGGATCCAGACGGTTTGATGTGGTTCCTCACATTCTTTCTGTTTGCAAATTGACCAAACTGTTGGTCTAATTGGTCATGTGATATCAGCGCACTGAGCAAGTGTTCTAGGCAGCTTGAGAAACACTTAATTTGTATAGCACATTTCATACACTCATAAACTACAGCAAATTATAAACAATACATATAAACAGGAGAGGAGAGCATTAAAAACATGATATAAAGAGGAAAATGAATAAGATCCACTTTCCTGTCATTACCTTCAAGTAAAGATGTGCTGTGGGACTGTTTACACAAACTCTTTCACACCTTTTGGTCAAAACATGAGTTCCCTACATAAAGAAACACCCAAGATCACTTTGTTTCTGACTGCTGTTTTTTGTAAATGGTGAAACAACAGGACTAACAGTGATACAGATATAGGCTTCTTGATTTAATTCTCATTTCAATCAATAGGAAAAGGTTTCTATTTTCACACTCTGTCCTCCAGCACACTCTGCACCAAACTAGTCACTCATGTTTTTACCTGGCAGTTTAATTAACTGATGTTGATGAAGCTCACTGTCTGACTGAACACAGAAAAGCAGAGGAAAGTCTGAGCGAGTTCACCTTTTTATTGGAAAAAGTTACATGTTATAGTTCTGTTTTCTGTTCTGTATACATAGTAAGAGAAGAGGAGCTATAATGAAAAACATATTTTGCAATTTATTAATTGATTCACAGTTGTAGGAGAAAACAATTGTTTTTGCCTTCAGCCCTTCTGCCAGGGAAACATTTTTAGAAATAAGTACAAAAGGAGTCATTTTAGCAACAGAAACAGGTTAAATTTGAAGATTTCCAATTAATGCAGTCACTGCAAAAGCTAAAATTATGCAAATACAACATTTTATACTATACATAATTTATTCTAATATTATAGTTTAAATATTAATGTGTTATTTAAGCTCTTGTTTCTCTCTTAATCGACTCTGCATGAATCCAGATGTGTCTGGCAACAGGCCAGAGAGAGTGAAAGCGTGCTCAGCGTAGCGTTAATCTAAGCATGTGCGTCTGTCGTGCAGGTTCACATCATGTCTGTCATTCTACTCCATACTCAACGAGCTCAACGACTACGCCGGTCAGAGGGAGGTGGTGGCGGAGGAGATGGCTCATAAGGTTTATGGAGAGCTGATGAGGTACAGCCAAGACCTCAAAACTGAGAGGAAACATGTGAGTGCACTAACGAGCTCGTTCTCCGCATATTACAGAATGACAGCGACGCATAAGGTTTATTTTAGGTAATGTTTGAAGCGCGTCCTCGTAACCTGACCGCCATCTACTGAAAATTAAGACCACATTTATCAAAAAAAAAAAACTTCCTGTCACATAGAGGATGTTCCTGTTTTCCCTTTTTCTCTGTGTCGCCTCATATGCATTTGTTTTCTGTTTGGCTTCGCTCAAGAGGATAAATATGTTGAACGTGATGTTAACCATCTGCCTTTTTACTCCTTCCACCATCTGCTGGTGCTGTAAATGCTTAAAATTTGACATCCACATGCTTTGGAAGAACAGCGCCCTCCTCCTGTTTGGGACTTTAAAGCAATCTCATCAGATGAAATATTAAATCTAACTCAGTGATGCATCATGTGAGGAGGCACAGTGTACAAGCTTGTTTATTTATGTTTGTCTTATGAATGTATTAATATTATTATGGCAATGATTTTTTGTTTGTATTATGGTGTTGAAACACTACAAGCAGAACAGATATACCATTTAATTTCTGTATAATTAAGCATCATCAATACAATAATGTATTCTGTTTTATTACCTTCCACATGACAGTGTTGTTTCTGTCACTCAGGTTAAGTTTTTGTTGCCCATCTTTGCCTCCCAGTACAATCTTATAGTATAATTTCAAACTGGTTTAATCCTTGCATGTCTCAAATGTCATGTTGTGGTGGGAGGTACTGTTTGAACCCTAACAACAAATGTTTTCAAAACTTTTTTAAGCATTCTTGACGTTTTAAATAGTACATTTCAACCGTATCACATGGTCTTCATCAGCAGATGGGGTTAGCTCAGTTGTCATGGAGATGAATCTGTTGACATGCAGTGTTTCCCCCCCTAGGTTGAGTACTTTGGGATGGCGGTGGCCTGTGGGGGGGGGAGGGGACGCACCAAGCAAAACTCAGGAGAGACTCAGCAGCCACACATTTCTCCGTTCTCTGTTTCTCTGTTTAGTGTCGTTAGGTTAGGCTAACCCGTTGTTGCTAACTCTGGAGCTAACACCCTTCACTTTTCCAGCAGTTGGGGAAACAACAGACAAGCTGCAGCATTTATTAACTGACACACTGTACATTTACTGCTAGATTGACAACTTCATGCTAACCTTTTCTGCCGCTCACTCTCACGCTCAACCACTATTCTTTAAAAGCATCTACGCTATCAAGTGTTTCCCAGGCAACGACACAGAGGTTGACTGTTTTGTAACAGCGCTGCACAGAGGCTCCCAAACACTATTGATTTCTGAATGATTGGATATTTATTGCCAATATTTTTGGCATTAAGAAAAAAACATTTTTTGGCCTGGCGGGGGTCCTCGTCGGCCTTTTGTCCCGCCAGGCTCGTACAGTTATAGGGGGAACACACACACACACACACACATACATTTCAGTAGCTGTAATGATTTCATCCTCAGCGCTTTCAGGCATTGTCGTCAGCGTTGGCTTAAAATGTAAGCGTCAAATTTTATTTTTGACCTTGGAAAAATGAGTTGGACAAAGCAACTCCAATTCAAGGTCTGTTCACTAGCTTTTCCCTTCATCAGTCCATGTCAACAGATCCGTCTCCATGAAAACGAAGCAAACTCCATCTGCTGATAAAAAACATGTGATATGATTGAAAACAGTATTTTTAAATTAAACATATGATATAAAGCATTTTGTCTCTTAACCATATGCTATTCTAACCAGAAATATAATAGATAACTAGTATTTTTAATAAGAAGTAACTGGTTTTCAGTGTAATTTCAGTCACTGGACATTGTTAAATCTGTGGTTTCAGCCCTTTTCTTCCCAGTTGTTGTATGTAACTGTGACACAAGTTGTTTCAGTCTTATTATTTTATGTACGTGCATATGAATGTGTTCTCATATATTTTCTACGTGTTTTCCTGTGTTTCTGTGTAAATGTCTCTCGTTTGTGTGTGTGTTTGTTTGTGTGTATGTTTGTGTGTAAATGAGCAGCATCTACAGGAGGGCAGGAAGGCCCAGCAGTATTTGGATCATTGCTGGAAGCAGATGGACAACGTAAGTGAGGAGGGAGGGATGAAGAGGAGGAGGGGTGGAGAGAAAAAATTAAGTGTTTTAGGCGAGGCAAGTTTATTTGTAAAGCACATTTTAACAATAATAATAATTCAAAGTGCTTTACATGAGCATAAAAGAGATCAAGACAAAATGTAAAAGCAACAAACGGGAATATAAAGCAAGCGATGCCAACAAAGGTAACTGAAGGACAAACGGGAATCAATTTTTTCCCTAAAATTCCACAAATGTTTTAGTTATTGAGCACACAAATATGGCATTTCTCATACTTTTATAGCTCTATTTCACATCAGAAATTAGTGTTATATGCTCTTATGTACCATTCTGTCCAAATTAATAGGAAATAGGATTTTTGTTCCTGAGTGTGAAAACACAGCAGTGTCCTTTTCTTCTTCTTCCTGGCAAACTTCCCAGTCACTGAGGACCAAAGACCAAGACTCACACACACAGGCCTTAGTGCAGATCAGGCCCCTCCCAAAAGCAAAGGCCCATGTGCCACATTTGGCCCTTGACAACCTCCTTTTTGGCTCCCAAACGGCTCCAGAGAGAGATTCCATTTGTTCACTTCTGAGGTCATTTTAATTGCGTTCGCTCCGTTATTTTACAACAATCAGCTCATTACAAGATGAATAATTAAACACACAAACAATTCCATAAGACCTAAAATGCTAATTGCTGCTTGTTAAATTTATAAATAATTCGTGATTGGCCACATGTTTTTTTTTTTTTTTCACTCCGGCACTTTTCATGCATAGTGTTTCACTGTGTGGTCTGCATGACTTTAATAGTGACTACCTAGTGACTGGACTGTAATGTCTCAGCTATTCACTGTGTTTCCTTCACTACTAATGTAACCCAGATGGGCTGGCAGGAAGTAAACTATCTTTGTCTGATTCATCTCCCTCTCTCCTTCTTCTTCTTCTTCTTTGGCTCTTTTACCTCTCATTCACAGTTTTTCTTGCGGTTTTGTTTTTCTCCGAACTCTTTGAAAATGACAACAAAAGAAACCGTGTGTCACAATAAAACAGTATATTGTCTGTTTCTTCATGTATTTAACATTATGCCCTCTTTCTTTTTTTTTCTTTCTTTTGGTCTTCAGAGCAAAAGGAAGTTTGAGAGAGAGTGCAAGGAAGCAGAGAAATCCCAGATTACCTACGACAAGTTAGATAATGACATCAACGCCACCAAATCAGAGGTGGAGAAGGTAGGAGGCTCCGACGTGCAACGCAACCGGTGTGATAAATTGTCTTCAGCTTCTCCTTTTTGTATCATCAGTGAAAATACTTGGATGTTAACTTTCAGTCCAAACTATATAAAAACATATTTTTTCCAACATGCGAGTCAATAAAGACACAATTAAATGCTTTTATTCCTTTATTTTGTTCATCTTTCCACATGAAATTGTTACCTTTTAAGTTAAATAGTACCTTTTTAGTTAACGTTAGTAGTGTATAATTAATGCCTATGAAATTATACTGTAGCTCAATTTTTCCCCCCACAATTACAGTATACTGTATAATTATACTTGCTGGATTAAGTGAAAGCTTGAAAGAAAATAAACTGTTTTCAGTAGAGGTAAAATCATAGTCCAGTAAGCCTTGTTTCTGGATGAGGAACCGTCCGACTGAGCAGTTTTTAAACGAACACACAACTGAATGAAGCAAAACTATGGAAATAACAGGAGCTGTTAGAAATATTCACCCTAACGGAGATAAAGGATGTTTTAACTTTGCTTTTATTGTTAATATGTTTTTATGAAATGTTCAACACAGTTCTTCAACATTGTGTGTGTTGTTTGTGTTCTTAAACCTTCAAATCTGTTAAATGTTTGATCAATTAGGGCTGCGACTAATGATTATTTTTCATTATCGATTAATCTGCTTATTATTTTCTCAATTAATTGTTAAGTCAGTGAAATCTTAAAAATAGTGAAAAAATCACTCAGGGCCCATGTTGATGTGTTCAATTTGCTTGTTTTGTCCGGCTAACGGTGCGAAATCTTAAGATATTCAAATTAATGTCATATAGGACAAAGAAAAACAGCAAATTGTCTCATTTGATGAGCTGGAACCAATAATAAAATAACAGAAACGATTCATTGATTATCAAAATAGTTGCAGATTAATTTTCTTTCCATCAATCGACTAGTCGTTGCAGCTCCACAGTAATTCATTTGTGCCCTCAGATATGTTGTTTGGTTACGTCATACAGTACATACATGTTGTTGATCAGATAAACTGTCAGTCAGTGTGGATTTACTGTTTGTGTGGATGTCACCGTTCAGGCCAAAGCCCAGTTCTACCTGCGGACTCACATGGCGGATGAGAGTAAGAACGAGTACGCCGCCCAGCTACAGAACTTCAACGCCGAGCAGTGGAAACATTTCAACAACGCCATACCACACATCTTCAAGGTAAACCAACCAGAGTTTCATATCTGTGTTTGTGTGGGGGTTTTTTTTGTCCTTTTTGGAGGTCGAATTACAGTCATACATAAAAAAAAAAAGTATTTATTCTATTAAATCTCACCTTTATTTAACCAGGAAGTCTTTTGAGATACATTATCTCTGTCACAAGGGACACCTGAGCTGGATCTTTTCTTATAAATTTAAATTTGATTTGGTGAACAACCTTGAATAAATGTTGAATAAAGCGAGTGAGACCATTCTTCTTCTCACACAGCATGAATAATTTACAGCAGCATTACATATTTAATAGGCTTCAGATTTCTACTGTGAAGGCTTAAAAAAAAAAACTAAAACTTTGTCTTCCAGCCTTTGATGCATTTATTCTCTGATATCTTAAACTTTTAAGTGTTTCACCTCTTTTAATCTTTGGAATTAGTTTATCGCTAAAGAACTGGTGGTTGAGTATTTTTGGCTTTCCTCACAAAAACCAGTATCATGTTTAGAAAAAGTTAAGTGCACCATTAAATGTTTAACTGAGCAGCTTGTCTCATGTAAACCATTACTAATATATTGACTGGGTTTCAGTGCTGCCCAGGGAAAAGGACCAGCTACCTCTGACAGGTTTATCTGCCAAGCCTCTTGTAGAAGTGTCTTTTTACTAGTTTACATTCGTTTGCCTGCGTGTTTCAGAATCTGCAGGACATGGATGAACGTCGGACGGTGAAGCTCGGAGAGACGTACCGGAGCTTCGCCGAGGCGGAGCGGAGAGTCATTCCCATCGTCTCCAAATGCTTAGAAGGAATGGTTTCAGCTGCTAAAGCTGTCGATGAGCGAAGGGTATGTAATTATGATGATAACTTTATTTGTATAGCTTCACTTCACAAGATTACAAAGTGCTTAACAATAAAACATCTCTGGAGAAGTAAAAGATTATGAAATAAATATCAGGTGAAAACCAACAGAAACAGAAAGAAAAGTACTAAATGTACTAGATTGAAGGAAGATAGGGAGTATACGAAGGAAGACAGGAAGGAGAGAGAAACCATTTTACTGTTAATGACCGGATGTAGAAAAAGAAGATAAGGCTCACTTGTATTTACTTGTTTGGTATCTTCTATTTTTACCCTTCCTCTCCCAGGATTCATCCATCGTCGTGGAGTCATTTAAATCTGGCTTTGAACCTCCAGGCGACTTCCCCTTCGAGGACTTCAGTCAGAATCTGAGCAGAACGGGTTCAGACGGGACCATCAGCAGTACGCCCAAAGGCGAAAGAGACAGAGACGGACCCCCGGGGTCGCGATCCGACCCCAAACACCAGATGAGCAAAACCAAGAACAAGCTCTGGCTGTTTGGGAAGAAACCGAAGGTACAAGACGTGTTTTTAATGCTGGTTGTAGATTTGAATCGAGTGCTCTGCTTTTCTGTTTGTGTGATGAAGCAGAAGAACCAGTGAAGAGGCACAAACTCTCATCAGCACATAACACTAACACATCATCATCATCATCATCATCATCATCCAACAACGCAAATGTCACGGTCAGCAGTGTGAATCATATTATTCTAAGAAATTCCTTTAATCAAGCATAGTTACTGGTACCAGTGAGTCTTTATGCTTTTAGAAACCTATTTTTTTAAAAAGAGGATATGAGACTGAATTGGACAAATAGTAAATTTAAGTTCACTCATTATGATGTTTTATTACAGTCATGCTTATAAAAGCCAACCTCTGCTGAACAGATACATATTCATAGGATGCTTATAATTTATCAGTCATTTAATTCTACATGTGCATCATTTCATAGGTGCAGATGTTATGTATCTGTGCACATCATATGTTCTTTATTTAAAATGCCTTATAACTGAATGAATCCTATGAATCCATAGGAGGTCTCTCTATAATGCAATACAGAGATAGGTGACACACAAAAATGTACCTATTATTATATTTTACTTAAAGAAGAACTGACACAAGCATGTCTCTATTCAGTTATGTAATTTCAAAAGCACCAGTGTTCACACCCTCTTATACAGTAGATAGAGATTTATTCTGTTGAGTAACACGTTCCCGCCCTACAGCTGAACATCATACAGCTTTATACAGTCATATCCTGAACTCATTTTATTCTCTCATCCTCGCTTCCTGCTTTTTATTTATTTTTTTTGTTCTCTCCCGCAAGTGAAACATGTTTGCAGACACTATTAAATGTAATTTCTATGGGTTTTATTAGTTTCCCTGCGCCTGAGTTGAACTCTCAGCTTGTCTTCAGTCGTAGGTTTTCGTCACCTTTCCGGCGTTTGTCTGAAATCTCGGACACACTCCTCGGACCTTGCCCCCCTCCATAAAGACCATGTCGGTTAATTATTAACTATCTGCTGTTGGTTTATGTCGGCGTCACCAGCTGACTCACAGTATCAGGAACCTGTGTGATGGATAGGGTGTGTGTTTGTATATATGGATTACTTTCATTGTTAAACACATGGCACCTTTAGGTTTCATAGGCGTGTCCCACACAAGTTGGATTTTTAATGCAGCTGAAAAACTCAAATCTGAAGTATTTCTCTGTAACATAAAAAAACATCTAAAGATATTAATTAAGATTTGAACACTCAATCTAGTTAATCTGCTTCATCAAGACTGTTTGATCCCAGTGTCATCAGATTTGATCGTCGATGACCAAACAATCCATAAACCCCCGTCAGATTGTGTTTCAAATGTTGCTTAATCCTGATTGCCACATAGAAGTACATGACATCACTTTTTTTTCCGTCTGCTCACTTCAAAACCAGTTAGAAAAGCACAGAGAACAAAAAAACAATACAGAAATCTCTGATGGGGAATAACCAAAAACTGTTCCAACTCTGGCAGAAAACACTGTTCACGTTAGATCCCAGCACTCATACCAAGAAGCTGATTGAGAAAATACATTCTCTGTGGAAGTCTTTACACATTTACAGGATTATAACAAAACATATTTGTAGTTTTGTTTTTTTTGTGCTGGTCTGTGGAGCAAACACCATGAACTTGGGGGACTGCATTTCAAGATGGCGCCTCATTCATTCCTGTGAAAGTTTCACACTGAGCGCACACACCGAAAACCTTTTACAGGCTTCTTTTCAGGCATTTTTAGGCCCCTAGAGCACGTGCCTGAGTTGAGAGCCTCTGTTGGACTGAGACAGCTGACTCATACACGTGAACTGCATGACATAATTTACTGATAAGACTATTTTCAAACTTAATTGAACCAAACTGATTCGATTCTTCTTACACAAAGAGTCATGTTGAGGTATTCGTGACGCTCAGAAAGCTTAATTCCCTATTTTGCAGTTGTTCCATTTATAATTTTATTGCTTCTTTATTTAAACAGCATTACGCTGAATGAAAGCCCATCATTTCAGTTCACACCTTCGTCAGGGGCCAAACAGGAATAATGGGCAGGGCATCCTATAGGACAATTACATCATTCAGTAATCAAGCCATTATATGTGTCACCTGTATTGTTATCTATGTTTGCTTTACACATTGTTGCACCATCTTTTGGTTAAATCAAATACAAATTAATCCACCCAAGAGAACAAACAACAGTTCAACAGTTAAACTTAGCTTATGAGGACAAACCTCAAGTAGTCTATGTGGTGACAGTGTGTCCTGGGGCTTTTGGATCACCATTAAGCTTGAATAAGTCTCTTTTTAGATCATCAAAGTTCTCAGATCGAGTTACTGAAAGTCATGAAAGAGTCATAAGCGTGACTCTTTGTTTTGATCACAAAGGGAGTTTCATTTTTCCCAGTAATATGTGAATGTGACCGGTTCTCTCCCCCTAGAGCTAAAATAAAACCATCAAAACAAGAAACACTTTGCATTATACAAATCCAAAGAATGTGTCATCCTGACCTCTTTGCTTTTTCCCCCCTCTTCCTGCTCCCAACCAGTCTCCTTCCTCCTCTCCTCCTCCTCCACCACCTTCCTCCTCCTCCTCCCGCCCCAGGTCCACCTCCCTCCTATTCCCTCCACCCCGGTTTAGCACTGACCTAGTGAGCCACTATCTGTCTGAGATAAAGACTACAGTACCCAGAATCCCCCAGAACTTGAGGGGCCTGAGGAGAGGGGTGAGCCAGGAAGTAGAGTTGTAGTTTTTTTTTGAGTTTGATTGAGAAAGGTTATCTCTTTTCTTTTGGTGATTTCTGGTTTTAAATTTCCTCGGGGGTGTCTGCAGGTCATGGAAAAGTGTAAAGACCAATCAATCAATCTTTTGGTCTGCAGCTGATTTCATTGACGATTTCAAAATTTAAATTTGACTCCATGAAACTTGCAAACACCCTGTCGTATTGTTTCTCACACTCACACATGGTTTGTTTCTCTTTCTTTTGTTTTTATGTGATTCTTTCTCTTCTATTTATGAGACAGACTTCTTCAATCACAAGACGGAGGACCCTTGGTGATTGATTATTTGTGTGTGTGTGAGAGGGATTTTGTGGGTTTACTGGTTGCAGTGTCGAGTGGGGACTGGGGACTGGAAATGTGTTGCCAACATCATGTGTGTTTCTCTGATGTTGGTCTCCTCTGAGTTTGCAGTGGTGTGAGTTTGTGTGTGTTGGAGTGACTCTAACAGTGTCTGTATGCAGAGCGTTCTGCTTTCAGACAGTTTAACACAAACTTATAAATAACACGCAGCCTCAGCGCCAAAGCTGAAGCTTTGATTGACTTTTGCTCCCGTCGGTTCTGTCAGGAACATGTGTGATTGTCTGCTATTCAGTCTGGTTTAATCTCAGGTAGAAGAACCTGCTGGTTGACTCTCGACAAGTGACTGTCACTGGTTTTGGAATATTATCAGAATTTAGAGAGATGTAATCTAGACAAAGGAATTCAGTGAATTTGATCAATTGTGTAGCAAGTTAAAAGTCATTTTTTCTCACCGTCACTTAATGTAGAGGTCAGTCAACACTATTTTTGATAACTTATTGTCATATATTAGTCATTTTTCATGCAAAAATGCCCCAAAATTGTCTGGATTCAGCCTCTAAAATGTGAGGATTTCCTGCTTATTTGTCAGATTTGAAAGTAAACTGAATATCATTTGGTTTTAGACTGACGGTAAAAAGTAACAAGCAACGTCTCCTCAGGCTGTGAGAAATTGAAACAGGCATTTTTCACTATTTTTGAGTCTTTAAAGACAAAATAATTAAGTGATTCATTGCTTTTAAATCCTGCATTGTTTACATCCATGTTTGCTATTTCTCAGTCTTCCTCTTTACTGCCTTTACCAGCGGATTACTACACTACCACCAACTTAATAAGCAGAATAGCATGAAACCTGCAGCAGGAGTTTGTATTACAAACACGTCCTCGTGCTCGTGTATGATGCAAACAAAACATTCCTTTACTGGGTTACTACTGGTGAACCATCTCACACCAGGATGCCAGTATTAATATTCAGTAGTTCATGTTCATTAAAGAACAAGAACATGAACTATTGTTGAATAAATACTAGTCTTCTGGTGTGTGATGATTTATTTTTGATTTTGGCTAAATTGGGAATGAATATTTGTCTGACTGGTTTTGGTGTTGACCAACTGGTTGGTTGGTGGACTGACAGGTTTGATTGTTTTTGACTGACTGACAACTAACCAGCATCCCGTGTTGTTTGTTTCTTTTTTACTGCAATTGTTAATGCGTTACGGCTCAGTGGTCAGTCAAGATGGTGAGTATGTGTGTAGAGTAGTGATACGTAGACTCAGCTGTATAGGAGACTGTGCATGTAACCTTCATGTAGGATTCCCCATAGTGTCCAAAACACAGTATATAAACTAAGTAGTGATAGTTAGATATTGGTCCTTTTCAGGTTAGAATGTACCCCAGTTTTAAAGCAGCAGTTTTTCCAAAAATGTAGCATTGCACTCCATTTCCAGGTCCTTATTGACACTTAAATGGACCTAAAAGGGAAATTGGGCCACTCTAGAAGTCAAATAATTGTTTTTATGAAGCAACAGGGAGGAAAAAATAAAGTGTCTGAACACTTGGAGTACCAAACTGCAGAACAAGTATCTGTATCCAAATATTCAGGATCAGCACCTGTTGTTGATTTGTAATTTTTTTCTTACATTTATCGGAATGTTTGGCACATCAGTCAGCAGACATTTTCAGGTTTGTTTGAGGGTTGTTGTTTTTTTTTTTTTGTGATTGAGGAAGAACCATTAACAGCAGAGGAATTATCTGCCTGGTGTATGACTCACTCTTCCCTCACGTAAGCGCAGCAGTTAAACTCCAATTTAGTTTGCTTATTTTTAAATGTCACTCGATGATAAGCGTGTTAACTGATGGAGGCACAAACTCCAAACCAAACTACAGCTTCCAGGCTTTAATAAAAACACTGGAAACAAGTGTTAGTTACTGTCATAACAGCGCTGTCCAAACCTCAGACAAACATACACCATAATCTTTATTCCACCTGTTATATTTTCCTCAGTTTCTTCTCTCACATCACTAACACCGAGTTGATTCGTGTGACCCAGTGTTTGTTTAAGCTATGAAGGAGCATTGAACCACCAATGCTGTTTCTTTCCACCAGGCCCCATCTCTGGAAGATTTCAGCCACTTGCCCCCCGAGCAGAGGAGGAAGAGGCTGCAGCAGAGGATCGATGAACTCAGCAAGGAACTCCAGAAAGAGATGGATCAGAGGTACAATGACCAGTCCTTTCCAGTCAGCACATATCCAGGAAAATCAAGAAAATTAAACTTATGACGTATGATATCTGCTGTTTAGCTGTGGCCTCAACAATCAGGCTCTAGTCTCTGCAGAGATCTACAGCCAGAGTGTGAGCAGTCTGACACTGTGATGCAGCTGCAGGGTAATGATGTGCAAGGCTACTAGGAACAAAAGAATCATGGAAAAGCACCGTAGATAACGTGTAGTATAGTGTGGATGTTTATGTTTATCCTGATTTTAATGATGTATGAACTGCTTATTATTATTATTATTATTATTAGTCTGTCCCATCACCTTCATGTGTGCATGTTTGTGTGTCTTTCAGAGACGCTCTGAACAAGATGAAGGACGTGTATGAGAAGAATCCTCAGATGGGAGACCCCAGCAGCCTGCAGCCCAAAATATCAGAGACCATATGTAACATGGAGAAGCTGCGCTCCGAAATTCACAAAAACGAGGTAAAGAAAGGGAGGAGGTGTGGATTGAAGTTAGAGATATAGGTGAGGGATGAACTCAATGAACTCAGTGAATCAACTCAATGAAATATACAGCTTCTGGCCCGTTCTGTTGCCAATAGCACCACCTCTTGGTCAACTGCCCAAAATGATATTCAGTCTGTACTGTATAATGATGCTGTCAATACAAACATATTTATTGTAATATTAACAGAAGTCTCCTACTACGATCTGTTCACAGACTTGGTTATCTGAGGTGGAGGGAAAGCAGAGCTCCAGAGGAGACAGAAGACACAGCGCCGACAACCACCATCACACTCCTCAAGGCAGAGAGAGGTAAACACCTTCACACACATACACCATGCACTAACAAGTAGAGAGCTGTTCATTGCACATATTCAAATATTAGGTATTAACTAGTAAAGGGACTACAGTAATCTTATCACAGAATAATCAGTCTTTACCAAGATGTGATCCATGAGCGTCTCTACAAAATAAAAGACTTATTTATTAAGCATGTTATTAGTCCAGTCCTTTCAAAATCACATTCACTGGCTTTAGAGGGTTTTTTGTCCAATACAAACTTAACTTTTATGTGTTCATAATCTCCAAATCATTTCCTTGGATGTTTCTAAGACAGGACCGTATAATTTATTACTAATAACAGGGGAACTGATAGTATTCAGTTGGTATGCTTCCAGTTGATAGATTTGAGTTAGTCGCTGGTGTAACCCAGAAAGTTTTTTCGTCAGTGCTCAGCAGGTCAGCTGAACATGCAAATGTGCATTCAAAATGTATGAAAATAAAGTTTCCGATAATAACTGAGTAATGAATGAATAATTACTTGGTTTTGAATGGAGCTTTTCTTTAAAGGGAATTCCTGTTTTCCCAGCAACCAGTACCAGAATATATAGTTATCTCCAGGAAAGTTATTAGTGCATCATTAGGAAATTCTGGAGAAACAAGAAGCGGTGCCATATTTTAGTCCTTTTAAACACACAACTCACTCCTGCTGCCTCTTCCCATCAGTCCTGAGGGCAGTTATACAGACGACACCAGTCAGGAACATCACACACCTCATCACCGCACCAGTCCTCCACAGCCCGGGCACCCGAACCCCGACCCCCACGAGTTTGATGACGAATTCGACGACGACGACCCGCTGCCCGTCATCGGACACTGCAAAGCTCTGTACTCCTTCGATGGTAAGGACTGCAGCGCAAAATGTTTGTCCTGTCATAAATCTTCTAGCAGACTTAAGGCCATGTTAATGACAGGTAATCTAGGAAAAAGATATAATTTAAGATGCAAATACAACCAAGATATTGAAAGAGCTTAAAAGTTGTGTTATCTGTGTGTAATGTAGGAAATCATTGCCGTGCCTTCTCAATGGAAATAGAGCCGTATTGAACCAAATAAACTATTGGTTTTTGGTTTTCAATGCTAATTAGCCAGGTGGCTAACTTGGCAGAAAAACCCATGATAATGTTAGCATGTTGCTACTTTCTAAAGCTACAAGCCACCAAATGGTAACAACTGTAAAACATTAGATGTGTTTGACAAGAAGGAAGTAATGGTTACCTGCACAGACACCAGGGTTAGTTAGCTAACAAGCTAAAAAAAGACAGAAAAACAGTCAGTCAGATATCTCAGTGGTCACATGATCTATTCCCTGGTAGCCGAGTTATAAGTTTAAAAATGAAATAAACGTGAGTTGCTGTTGACATGTGGACCTTCAGTATGTCTTCCAAGAGGAGTGTTACATCACCTGAAAAGTCTAACCTGACCAGCATCTTGGATTAGAGCGTGTAAAGCAGAGCGTTTTTACATTATCCATTCGAGATAATCCACTATGTTGTAAATATGATATTATAATTATGTGCACTAACAGAAAATAAACAATCTACAAATGGGCGGCTGCAGGTCATCTATTTCTATGGCAGGGTTGGCGGTGCGATCCCCGGCTCCTCCTGCCTACATGTCAAAGTGTCCTTTAGCAAAACACTGAATCCCAAATTGCTCCCGATGGTCAGACTAGTGCTTTGCATGGCTGCTATCAGTGTGTGTGTGAGCATGTGTGTGTGTGTGGTTAAATGAGAGGCTCGTTGTAAAGAGCTTTGTGTAAAATACTAAACAAATGCAGTTCACTCACCATTAACCAAATATCTTCAGTCTTTTATGACAAAAACCTTTCTGTGTGTTAAATCTATGTTTTTGTTTGACTCTCAGGTCAGAACGAGGGGACGCTGGTGATGGCAGAAGACGAGGTGATTTATCATTTTTATCTTCATTTTATTGTATGTATCATTTTGTGTATTTGCTGTAAAAGACACATTTCAACATTTTAATATTTAAAGCTTCTGTGTGCAGGTTTTGAACATTTCTGACTTCAGATATTTCCAGTGTTACCATGGTTACCAGATGATGATTATTGTATAAATATATACTGGATTTTGTCTATAAGGATCACTTTCTAATCAGTTTACGATCAGCAGATGCATTTAATAATAGTTGAGCTTTTGGGTCATTATAACAACGTATCATCCACGAATTAATCATTAAAACAATTCTTTCTTGTTGCCTCCAGGTGTTGTACATCATCGAGGAGGATAAAGGCGACGGCTGGACGAGGGCGAGGAAGCAGAGCGGGGAGGAGGGCTACGTCCCCACCTCCTACGTAGAAATCACCATGGAGAAAAACAGCAAAGGTGCTGTCACTTACATCTGAAGCTACACTGTCCTCTGTCCTCTCAACCATCCCTCTGTCCGTCTCTCCATTACCCCGCTTTCTGCTCCTCGAGATAACACCGCAAAGGAAAAAGACAGCATCCGTACACCCGCATGGACATTCATCTGTTTCCCTCTTCTGGTTCTCATCCCATCGCTCTCTCTCTCTCTCTCTCTCTTTGTCCTGCTGTCTGTTTATTCCTCTAACCCTGTAATCATTCATCCTCTCATATCTGTGGAACTGATGTGTCAGAGGTGAGTGAATGAGCACAAAAACAAATAGGATGAGCCTATTTGATGGTGTTTGAGTGATTTGTATATTGTAAATGAAGCATTTCCATGTGTGTGTGTGTGTGTGTGTGTGTGAAAGATGCTGTTTTGAGCCCCACGTCAAGACTACACCACTTCTTATCGAACAAAGTGTTTATATAATATATTAGAAACAATTTATTTTTGTTTTTATCCATTCCTTTAATTATTTGTGATGTTTCTTTCATTCTTTTTTTTTTTTTTAAACGTGAGATGTTTAAACTCCCTGATTTTAAAGATCACTGGATTTATGTGTCGACACAATTTGAAGTGTAAGACATCTTTTGATTTCATTTGTTTTTATTTCTGTGTGATTGCTGTGCACGCGTCGTGTGTGTGTGTGTGTGTACGTTTGTACATGCACATCTTTGTTTCTTTGTGTTATCTGTGCCATCACACCAGAGTTTTGTCTCTTATTCTGTTAAAAAGGATTGGTATAAAAATCCCTCAATGCAGAAACAAAATCGTTTTCACATTTGACGTTGTTACAGGAGTTTTTAAAGTTGTTCAAGTATTGTTTCATCCTGTTGGTTTGCTGTCAGACCAAAAGATCAAAACCAACAATGTGTTAGTCCATTTCCCTACTCTGTCAGCCTCAAGCCCATTGGTTCCTACTGAGGACATAAATCTAAAATACAGTATATATTGTCATTTTTTAAAAGGGCTCAGAAATTTCCTAGAACAGTTGGGAACTGTAGTTTTATGTATTTGTTGGGGACGATTTTCAGCTGTGTGTATATTGCAGTGATTCAATTGAGGGGCTCCAAAAATGCTGGATCATACATTTCCCATCATGCAACCCAACAGCACTCACATCTTTGGTAAACACCTTCATCTTTCAAACTCCTCATCTCCAGATTGTAACGTGTTAGAGCCACAGAAGACATTTATACAACTGTAAAATCACTCATAAAGTCAACAGAGTTTATAAATAAATCTATAGTTTTATGTTAAAATAAACTAAAACAGCTGGACACTAGTTTTTAACAAATATTACTCAAACAGGAGCAGAGCTGCAACCATTAGTCAATTAATCCTTCAGTTCATCAACAGAAAATGAATCTGAAACTATTAATAATCTTTTCATTGTTTCCTTTTTTTCAAGCAAAAATGCCAAGTATGAAGATTCACCATTTTTCTTGTCATATATGACAGTAAATTGAATTTCTTCATGCTTTAGACTGTTAGTCAAACAAAACAAGCAAACTGAAGATCTCACTGTGGCCTCTGAGAAATTGTAAATACCATCTTTTCACAGTTTTCTAACATTTTATACAGTTAATTGATTCATCAAGGAAACAATCGTTAGTTGCAGCTCTAAACAGGAGTAAATAGTGCATTTGTTGGACAACCATGGAGCTCTATGGCACAGAGAAATAAGACATATCAACAACAATACTTGTAGGATTAATTCATTGTTGGTTTTAATCTTTTCATGGAATAAAACAGCCTTTAAGTCTAAGTTATTTATCCATTTTAGGAAAACTTACTCTGAATTGATACAGAGAAGTTGAAAGAATAGTTTGCAAAAGTTGGATTATTCACCTTATTCTCTCAGATAAATCATGTATGTTATATATATTTTTTGCTCTCATATACTGACTGTTCTTGGTTGACTTCGCTTATTAAAAACAGCTCTTACGTTACAGCTTTTACTGGCATCCATGGTGATATAAATCTGCACCGCAGGTGTTGCACAGCAGCTGTGCCACCTGAACATCTCACAGTATTCATGTTTGGAGGATTATTATTGCAGCCAACACCTTGTAGTACAAACATCACAGCAGCCAAATACTCCCATGACCCATCTGGGTCACTGTATGCAGCTAACTGGCAAATGTTGCAACCATTTTATTTGCTGGCATCATGTTATCAGTTCTTACATAATCATAATGTATTGTTAAGTGGAAGCTGCCAAATGCACTAAAACAAACAAAGTTAGCAGAAGGTCATGAACCTGCTGCTGCACAGTCAAACCTAAACACTGGACTTTTCAGTTCATTCACAGCATGCTGAGTTACATCTACTGTGAACAGAGAGCTTCTAGTAGATATAAGAAATGCTTCAAAAGCTTCTAAATTGATCTGTTGTTGCATACTTACGTGTAACGATCTGTCATTAGGTCAGAGAGGAAGATCTTGATAACTGTTGGGTGGATTGCCATGAAAGGTTTGCATGTGACGTGGCTCTATATTTTGTTTTTGTTTATTAGTTTCTTTCTCAGAAAAACAAATCTGAATAAGAGAAGAATCACGCTGGCAGCTCTGACTGCTAACAGCATTAACAGGCAGAAGCTGCAGAATACCTCAAATGTTTTGGATTGTTTTCTTCCACTTTCCACATCTGCCCTGATGGAAAACCTGACAACTACTCTCTCAGTTTTTATAATTTTGTACAAAAAAAAGACGGTAAATTAAGTGTGTTGACTCTGTCAGACGTCCTATTCAACATCCATCACTTGTGTGTGTGTGTGTGTATGTGTGTGTGTGTCTTTCTTGGTGTGTATGCGTTGTAGTAACTTGCTCTCTCCTCTATGTGACTGCAGGTTCCTGAGGGCTGCAGGGTGGCCGGGCGATTTGATTGGCTGGTGGAGGGCTCACGCTGATTGCTGATTATTGGTGGTGGGGGTGACCAAGAAAGAAAGAGAGAGAGAGAGGAAGAGAGAAAGAGAAAGAAAGAGACAGAAAGGGGAGAAAAGGAAAAGAATTGGTCTGAGAGGCAGGTTTGCATGTCTGCATGCTCACAAATCCATAATCAAGAAAAGAGCGTTCTGGGTTACTAGAAGAGGGAGGATCATACAGTAGGTTGAAGAGTAGATGACCTTAAAGCCAAAAACAGGCACTTTTATCATTTAATATCTTAATGTGGTAGCCACTGGAGAAGTCCCAGGGCTTTTTTTAGTAGAGTCTGTAAAGGCCTTTTCAGACCAGAAAGCAACAACAGCAGATTCAGCTAAACCTGATAACAGCAGGTCTCACTAGAAATACACACTTATCTTCTCTGCATCCAGTTTCAAGCAGTACAGGTTTGACAGACTTGAGGAGAAGTGGCAGAGAACACATTTTTTTCTTTCTGCCACTGCTGGAAGACAAAACTACTGCCAGGTATTTATCGAAATTAGCAAATGCATCAATTTGTCGCTTCCTGGTCTGTAAGAGCCTGATAAGGCGGGACTTCTGTGATGGCTACACGTCTTTTAACAGTTTTGATTAAGAGCAAATCTAATCACATCAAGGGGAACAGACCTGCTGATCCTCTCTCTGATTTGAAAAATTCAAGGATTTTGCTTTTTACGCCCCATCCTCGACTTGAAAGTTTTAACTCGGAGAGCAGTGCAGCAACAGCAGTCTTTCCTCTCTTGATGTGGTGTGAATTAAAGTCAGTCTCTTCTCTGTAAGGTGCTGGTCAGAGTGTTTTGGGAAAGTTTATCTAAGCCCTTTTGTAGTGGAATTTAAGTTTATTTTATTAGCATTTATCGCTCTAATAAATGGGTTCCACAAACCACAAAATAGCATCCTGACAAAATATTCTCATCACAAATTCCACTTACTTGAATGACAGGATGTCTGAGCAACTTCATCCACTGGGGAAGGTCATGAGATGTAGCTGAAGGCTTTGGAAACAACAAGTAAGTGGACCTTGTGATGAGCATTTTTTTTTTTTTTTTTTTGGTCAAACTGCTGTTTCCAAGGTTAATAATAAAATAAACTAGCATGTCAGCTTGCATCTTTAATCTGTTTTACTTTTCTTGTGAGTAAAACATTCTTAATTTTACAGATTCACATTTTTTCCCCTTTACCATATCCCATGAATCATGCTATCAGCTATTTAATCTTTTCCTCTAAACCTTTGATCCAGCTCCCGAGAGAAACAGCAGCTCAGAATTATCAGGGTTTATCATCTTTCAGGGTCAGTTTTTCTTATTTGCTGCCACTAACAATATCAGTGCCGCACTGTTTTAACTCATCCTTGTTATCATCATCATCATCTGTGCTCTATTGGTGATGTCTGCCTGCCTGCCTGCCTGCCTGCCTGAGCCACTCTGCTCCTCATGCCTGCCTTCATGTGTCACCCACATTACAGTCGCTTGTCCTTAACGTGTCATTAATGTCTCCCAAACACGATCAGGCGTTTCATCTGCAACTTTATAAGAGCGTGTGTGCAACTCTGGCTGTCTGAACTGTGTTGTATGTTGAATGCAATGTCGTCATGATGTTCTAATGAGTTTCCAGCATGATTTATTTATTTATACGATCTCCCGAACAGCAGCTGGGTCAAATCAGAGCTACTCATTAGGCAGGACTATCAGATGAATACAGGACCTCTCTACTCCTCTCTTTCTTCCTCTCCTTTTCCCACCTGTCCTCCTCTTCTTCTTCTCCCGGGTTGCAATTCCACCAGTTGACCAGCAGATGGCAGCGTTTCCTCACCAAACCACAGCTCAGCTCCAGCGGGACTGGGACACTTTTAATAACACCAAACAAAAGAAAAAAAAGAGGAGCTTCGATGTCTTTGCAGTCAGACTCTGCCTTAAAACTTATTGTTGTTTTACTGTGGAGGGATTATTATTCCACACACACACATATCTGGATGTGTCTGCTCTTCCACCTGACTACATCTCCCATCAGCCACCTGGGCTCAGCCCCACCTCCTTGGGGGAGGACTCTCAACTACATCTCCATGACAAGTTTTTTTTTTTTCCATTTAATCAATTGTATTTGTGAATGTGACGACACACGCGCGCATGAATCGATGACGTGTATGCACATTTTATGGAAGGCCAAACAGATCGAAAGCAGGCGACGTGTTTTTGACCCCCTTGGCTTTCCATACACATTAACGTGTAAAAGTGTGCACACATGCCTGAGTTATACGCGTGATGTTAGTTTTTACCATTGAATGATTTGTATATATTAACATCTTTTAATGTCATGCTGAATGTGTTTCCATGGTGATTGTTTTTAGGTTTGTTTGATTGATACTCTTCATGAAGACAGTAAGGTTTGGATTGAACCGATGCACTTTGCCCTGAAGTACTACAGCATTTGAATCTGATTAAAAGAAAGAGTGAGTGAATGAATGAATGGATGAAGGTCTGTGTTGTCTGCGGAGGGAGTTGTGGACTTTATGAATGACCACTGTGTAGCAGCGAGAAACAAAAAAAAAGGCTCTGGTAATTTTCTCTTACTGGTTTTTATACTCCTTTTCTAACTCTTGACGAGCAACTTTTTTTGCATGATTTTCTAGATTCTTTGAATTCATTGATTCGTCTCGATCAGCTTTTAAAGTCTCTGGTGTTTTTGTTTTTTTTAAAACTAGTCACTGTATTCGTTCAATAGACTAACAAAATTACACACCTGACGTAAAGTTCGACTTCCTTTTGATGCTATTTAAGACAAAAATGCCACTAACAAACCCTCTCTTGTCAAGTTAATCTAAGCAGCAGGTGTTCACGCCTTAGTTGTGATCTGTGTTTCTTCGATGAAGCTGTGAAATGTACAGAATGATGCTGTAGATGTTGTTACTTGAACTTTCCCCAGCCACGCTACTCCACATTTCCTCTCCTATCTGTGACTGATTTGCGTCGGACGTTAAAGGGGGTGTCAATGATTTGATATATTGCACTTCCGTAAAGTCGCGAGAGAAACAGGTTAAAACAAGAACGGTCAAAATCAAGCAGCAAAAGCAGAGATTTCTTCACTTTTAGTCCCTAAATATGGTGCAAGCTCCAAAAAAACGCTGGAGCCTACATTTCCCATAATGCAGCTTTTATTAGACCATCATTGCCTAACTGCATCTTTCAAACTGCACACCTCCAGTTTGTAACAGAGTCATCTGGTTACAAATTTGGAGTCTTAAAGCCCAAGCCAACATATCCACCATATACAACATATCATCAGGTTGAGTCGTGTGCTTAATCACGCAATTTTGATTTGTTAAATTAGCGGCGTGCCTCCTTAAGACGCCCTCTCTCTGCTGATTTGGGATGCAAAATGGTGCAAATGAAACAAACTTATCAGTCTCTGCAGTTTGTCAGCCTTTTACTTTTACAGTATGACGATGCCTTGTAAACCTGTGCACAGATCTATCACTGCTTTTTATTGATCTGTATACATATCTGATATTATGGTCTTCCAAATAAGAACAAACTCCTAATTTGAGCTGAAAACCATGATATCAGATATGTGCAATAAAGTGTTACATGGTTTTTTTTTTGTTTGTTTCAGTTGTCATGCTGTCATACTGTTAATTAAATATTAAAGTAATTAGGGCTGCGATTAATTATTATTATTATTATTATTATTATTAATATAAATGTTTTATAAATTCTTTAGTCTATTAAATAGTCAAAAATAGTGAAAAACGCCTATCAAAAGTCCAAGAAGATGTCTTCCAATCGCTACGTTTGTTCAACAAACAGTCCAAAAAACCCAAAGATATTCAATTTACATCACATAAAACAAAGAGAAAGCAGCAAATACTCACATTTTAGAAACCGGGACTGCTGAATATTTGGCAGTTTTTGCTCGATAAATTACATAAATTAATAAACCGATTACCTGACTTGTAATTAAAAATGTGCACTCACGTAAGACGAAGCCAGGCAGGACTTATTCAGATTGTTGAGGTGATATAATCCTTTGATGGATGTAACATGAGGATAAAGGGCAGTAATGTATAGAAGTAGTCACCTCTGTGTCTAGGAAATGACTTTGTGTAGCTGTCTGCAGGGCATTTTTACTAACTCATAGACTGTTTAACTCTTAAATAGACGGTGCATTTCAAATTTCATGTTGTTTTTTTCTCCTAAATTTGCCTCTTTAGTTCATTTCATAGGCATGTTTAGAGTGTACTGCCCCTTTAATCATGATTGTCAATAGCAGCTTTTCAAGTGAGCGCATTTTACCAAACATCCCATTAAAGAGTAAAGCTTCTTACTAATTAATATGCCTGTAAAAACTGTGAGCCGCATACTTATAATAGCCACTGTGCTGTAGTTTTGAATATTAACGCAAAACCACATATTAGCAGATGAGCTTTGAAATGCTAGATATGATAAAGTTTGCAGTACGTTCTTGTAAAACAGTGCTTTACTGAAACCTGCCAAGCTACTGTGAGCATGGTGCTGTTTACCACTCAGCAAAAACCAGACATGTTCTTCTCTACATTCCTCTTCTTTTTTTAATAATAATAATTAAAAAAAAAACCTGATCATCCTGTGGAGACTTTGTACAGATACTGGTCCGGCTGTTTAACTCCAGAGGGTCGTGACGAAACCCTTTTTTTTCTCTCTCTCTCTCAGCGTCAACATCTCGTCACAGCAGCAGGTACAAGATGTTTCTACAGGTTATTAACATGTCAAATCCATGTAGATCTGTGTGTTTTTACCATGTTGTATATGTTGTAATAACCGATGGCAGTACTTCTCTTTCCATTATTGTGCACATCTTTTTACTTTGAATGTTGTCAGACACTTTGTGAACAAAAATGCTTTTTTTTTTTTTTTTCTTCTCTCTCTCTTCCAAGATATTGTTCAAATAAACAGCAATGAAAAGCAGATTTGTGTCGGTGCTGTTTCATCGGTGAGGGAAGAAGAAAAGCAAAGACTTTTAACAGCTGAATAAAGTCTGAATGTTTAGTAAAACGGTAACTTCTAACGTCTAACTTTGCCAGATGAGACCTGAGAGTGACGTTTAGAGTGATGGTTCATGTGAAATTAACAGTTTAATGATTTAAGTGTCTGAAATTCAGTCGCCAACATAAAGCAGAAGTAAATTATCTTAGTCCTTAAACATCAGAAATCACCGGTACTCGTGACAAAAACAGTTCAAAACAAAGCCAGAAGTATCCAGGTTTTCATCCAAGATGTGAAATCATAATTGTATTTTTAAACTCTGTCACACGTGCAAAAATAATTCAGCCGGTTTGACCTCCACAGATCATTACACCATATTTATTAAATCTTACCACAGTAGTTCATAATATAAACATTAAAATTCATCAACATCTTTTTTACAGTCAGTCTTCTACAGAAAATATATACAGTCGATTATTAACATGCTAATACGTCACATATGTACAGCTTTAGTCTCTGACATATTTTTGTGTGTCTTTTTTTTTTAAAATCCTGGATTCATACAGAAACAAAATGTTGGATTCTGTTGTGTTTCTGTACAAACACTTTTATCTACATTTACACAGATAAAGCTGCTATTAATCAGCTGCTCCTGTGGAAATAATCTCTGTTCTCTGCAGATTTTGGGGGGGGGGGGGGAAACAGATTTCACCCAGAAAATGTCTCAGGGAACCTTGATATTATTATAATATATATATATATTCTATATTAACTGATGTTTTTCACTTGTTAAACCTGCAACAATCTGATCAGGTGGTTTTGTATCAAAGGTCAAAGAGATTTAAATGTTTCCTGACCAGAAGAAGAGGCCGACGCCTCAATTATTCATGACTTCTGTTAAATAGTTATTATTTCTATCTAGAAAATGATTTTTCCTTCTTCTTTCAAACTATTCTCTGACTTTGTTGACTTTGACTTACACTCAGGAATCAGAGTTACTGAGGCCTTTAAAAAGACACCTGACACTTAACTTGATCTTTTCACAACATTAACTGGAATGTCAATGATACAATTATAAAAACAAGTGCATCTTACTCTGCAGGTTTCCCTTAAAAGTCTCTCTTGTCTGTTTTGTTCTCACACTAATATATAACGCTAGTTTAGTTGAGACGAAGCTGCATGTTTAACATTATTTTTGAGTTTCCGTTTGTGACCTGCGGCTGCTGCGTCTCCTGATCTCAGCGATGGAAACTTGTGAGTCCAATTTAGTTCTACTCAGTGACAAATGATGTCTAAACATCATTTGTCACTGTCTAGTGAATATGTCCACCTTTGGTGATTTTTATATTATGGGATAAATTTAAGGATTACACGCTCCTACATGAATTTACCAGGATCTTAGGCTCATTAAGGCATTTCAAAGCTGAGAGTGAATGATCTCAAAAATGCACTTTCACCAAGTTAAACACATGTTGTGTTAAATAATCCTTCTGATCAAATGTTTCTATTGTGCATTATTGTTTACTGTGGTAACAGAGGTTAGTACCTCTCCAACATGCACAGGGGTGATTTCTTATTCTCTAAACAAACATTTTTTGGATTGCACTTGTCTCAGTTGTATTCAACGTTGAAACTATGTTGTGTTGAACTCTGCAACAGTGCTTAAGGCTGTTATTCTTAGTTCCTGAAGATGTGACATTTTGTAGGTTTAAACTGTAACTGGACAGTGATGCTGTGAGCGCTGGAGAAACAGAAAGAATTCTCCTTAAAATGATGTTTGATTGTTATCTTACTGAGTGAAAAAGCTACATCTTGCACCAAACAGCACTTTGTCCAGAACAATAAGATGAGACGCTGCCGGGTTACTCAAACCGTCGAGCCTCGGCTGCAGGAGAGTCTTTTATTCGAAGTTTGATATTGAGTCGTATCCGCTACTTCAGACAACAGATCATTCTCTGACCACAGCTTTTCTGTTTAGTCGCTGCAGGGAGGGTTTTATCTCATCTTCCCTTTCTCATACCTGGTGTCTGATCCACCAGATGTTACTTTAATCTGTTTAACTGGAAGACCAAACACCATCAATCTGTCAAACATGAGTCTCTGTTTCGCTGGATTTGTCCGTATGTTTGTCGTTCGCTCAGTTTGTTGAAGTCAAATCAAGGTTTGCGTTTTTGGCGGGGGCTCCAGTTTCCGTGACAACGCAGTGAGGATGAGGTTGAATTTGCTGTAGCGATCTGATTGGTTGACTGATGCTCCGCGGCTTCCCCACAGCAGCCGCAGCTGAAAGTCCGTCTTAAACACCTCCAGCAGGTCTTCATCACACTGGAAACCTGAACGCACAAACACACACAAAATGATTTAGTTATATTGGAATAAAAAAAGACTGATTTCTTCAGTTTCTATTTACTTTACAAAAAATATACAGTAACTTATTTTTACCTTGTAAGATCTTCTGTGCGTTCACTGTGTAGCTCGTTGCGTTGTGTGCAACGTCGCGTGCAGCCTCTAGGTGGCGCAGCATGATGTCACAGCCCTGGTCGCTGGTCTCCCAGAGCTCCGCCCCCTCAGGTGTGATTGACGGACGCTCCATCAAAGTGAGGAGAGGCAGCAGGAGGGGGACGCAGACCACCGCAGGTGAGGAAGCTGCAGGAGGATGAAGGAAGGTAAATATTTTTAGTTGCTATTTAACAATTAAAAACTTCCGTTATTGTATTTTTGGGATAATAAAACCTTTAATTGCACTGTAGATCTTAAACTTCTTAAACTTTTCATACTGAGAATCAACTACAATGTGTATAAAAGTAACTTCAAAACAACCAAAATTAAACCCTAAATGTTGCCGATGATCGCAAGTCTCCTTTTACATTAACGATTAACAGGTTTAAACACTTATTTTATTAAAAAAAACTATATGTATTTAAAAAAAATTATGAAATGTAGAGTAAAGTTTAGTCTTAGATCTGTGCCCTCAAATTTATATCAAAGATTGTGAGCAGACTGTAGATTAAGAAATGATTAATATATTTTCATGTATTTCACAGGATGTTCATCCTCCTGTTCATAATATGAACCTGTAACTGCCAAATAACGAGCAGCAAGACAGGTCAGGTGCTCCACAACCTCCTTGTTTTGTTTTTTTTATTGCTGACCAAAATACACACAAATTCACATAAATCTGACTGATTGAGCTGATTCAATTTCAGCCTGATTTTTGCATATTTTTGTTTCTTACTCTTTTTCACAACAATCAGCTGCTCCTCTTGGGGTCAAGATGTTGCAGTGATGTGATCTGATTTATACCTCATTTACATTTGATCTGTATCTGAATATCTTATCTGGATAAGAAGATCCACATGTTAATACAAAGTGTAAATGCTTGCAGAAGATATTGCGATCAGATAAACCACATTTGTTGTGATCACATTCTGAAGAAAGAACAGGAAATCTAATGAATTTAAGAAAGAATGACGTAATGTCCAGTTATTGCTTCCAGATAACGAGAAGGCTTATTAATACCTGGTGTAAACGGAAAGGCCTCTAGATTGGATGCTGTTATCCAAATAACGTATCCAGATACAGATCACATGTTAATACCAGTTGTATTGTAAAATAGGGCATTAAGATATGACTGTAATGTGTCTGTGTCATGAGGATCATTTTTACAGCAGCAGAAATCTAATTCTGTGACACAGACACACAGAGGATGTGTGTATAACAGCAGCAGTAAACAGACAGATTAGTGTGTGTGTGTGTTTGCGTACCTGTGCCCTCATAGAGATTCTTGTAGAAAGGTTTGAGGGTTTTCTCGTAGCTGATGGCGGTCTGTGTGTAGTTCCTTCGCAGAGCTGTCCACGTTTCCTCCAAACGGCTGATCTGAACAGTGAAGAACGAACAATCAGCTGAGTCTCAGATGTTTTTAACTTTTCTATTACTTTTCATCAAACGGGCTGAAGAGGTCAAATATGGGTCCTGAGTGTCAGAAATTGTTCGAGTAGTGGGCGAGTTTTTTTAATATCTGCTGTTAGGTTTTAAGCTTTCAACCAAACAGATTTATTTGAGGGAATGAAAAGAAGTTATCATGTTCACAATTGATGAATAATGCACACCTATTCTATGTTGACTATATACAGTACCAGTCAATTTGGACACACCTTCCCATTCACTTCAATAAGAAAATGTGTCCAAAATTTTGACTGTTACTGTATGAATTTGCCTCATGTCTTCATCCATTTTAACTCTGATAAAGACACAGTAGTGCTGAAATATGTCTGGTGGGCTATTAAAGGTTGTAAATCAATCATTGATCATGTTATTTTATATGATTTAAAGTTCATATAACACATTTTGTGTTTCTATCACTAATTACTCTGGAGGTAATCTTCTCTGAGTGAATAAATGGTCATTTGTTTACTTTTGTCTACTCTGTGTATTCAACATCATGTTTGTGTTTTGTTACCTCTGCTTGTGTGTTTTGTTGGTGTGTGTGTGTTTGTGTTACCTGCGGCAGGTCCAGAGCTTTCATCAGGGCCGTGAAAGCGAACAGGTCGCCCACCGTGTCCTTCAGCTCCAACGCGACGAGGATGATGCGGTTTAACGTGGACGCCCGCTCCTCCACGCTGCCCGTGCACCCCAGAATATCCACGGCAACGCCTATCGCCATGGTGTGGTGCCTAGGAGACGGAGGGAGAGGCGGATTATCAACACCACCTGATGGAACCGTAGCGCTCGTGTCTGTTTTGCTTTTGGCTTCACTCAGTTTCTAATCTGATCTTTCAGTAGCTGTCTGGTTGAAGTCTCTGTCTGCAGGGGGAATTTATTTTCAGTACAGGACAGTTTCTGTGTTTACCAGACAGGACAGTACAATCAACCAGCAGGTATGAATCACTACTGACGTCACCTCAGTTTGCAGTTTGGTGCAGCCTTCAGTTAAACCAGTATTGGCTTGTGACCCCTTAAAATAAATTAATTTCTACTCTCATCACAGGTTCTGGCCTCAATGTGGACATGAGCTGTGTTCCCCCCCTCCATCTTACAATTTGAGCCCATTTTTGGCTTTAAAATTATGCCAAATTACTTCCTGTTTACAATATATCCATGTATATACAGACATCTATCACTGGATTACTTTGATAATGAAGAAAACTTAAAAATGTGATGATTCAAGCAAGTTCTGGTGTTATAAGGAGTGTCTTTTTTTTATTTCTAAACATTTATTTTATTTATTTATTATGATTGACATTGATGATAATATCCTCTGAAATTGTAAGTCACACTGAATCATGTCTGTGTTCAGATTTGACAGAGTTATGACCCTGAGAAGGAGTTTGGCACTTAAGGTTTTTAAGTTCCTTAATTGCCTCCATGTGCTATGTGTCACAGCTACTGTTGCAGCTCCATCTGCTGACCTGACGAGCAGCCAAACAACTTGTTTTTTAGAACGCCAGTACGTCTCTCTCCCTCCACCACCACTCCCACGCCCCCCAAGAGAGGCGTGCCTCACAGTTTGAAAACCTCTGGTTTAACCAAACTGACTTTTTCCTTCTTGGATTGTTTCATATGAAGGATTTTTCTGATCTGGTGTGCTGAAAGTATCCAGTATTTCACATAAAAAAGCCAAAATTACAGAAAAGTCTGCAAAAATAAACCCAATTTTGTGAAACAGAGATATATTTTTTACTTCCTTATCCTTTTAGCTGTCTTGTGGCCGCTAAAAATTCATTTTGGGGCCATTCAGGGGTTCCTGAACCCCATGTTGGGAGCCACTGGATTAAATTTAAAGGAACAGGTTGACATTTTGGGAAACACGCTTGTTCAGTTTCTTGCTGAGAGTTATGAGGGTTAAATGAAAAGACTGATACCACTGTCATGTCTGTAAGGTAAATATGAAGATACAGCCAGGAGACAGTTAGCTTAGCTTAGCATAAAGACTTAATTAACATGATATAAGTCGCCTGTATCAAAGGTAACAGTTTGTAGTTTTATGATTATGTGCTGTAACTATTTGATGGTGCTGGTGAACTGATTTTTTTTACATCTGGACAGAAGCAGGCTAGCTGTTTTCCTCTGCTTTCTTTTCTTTATGCTAAGCTAAGATAATCAGCTACTGGTGTTAGCTTCATATATAGCATACAGAGAGAGAGAGAGAGGCAGAGGTATATCAATCTTCTCTTGGCAACAAAGCTAATAAGTGAATTTCACAAAATGTCAAACTATTCCTTTAAGTATGTACTGAGATCTTCATGTGTGTAAATCTTTAGAGGGCTTAAACTTCCTGGAAATCACTGATGACCTCATGTTTCACAAGCACACATAACTAAAAAGTAAGAAGTTCAGTTTCATCCTCTCACTATGAATCTGTGTTCTAACATTTGTGCTTTTGTATGCATGTATATATGTTTATATGTACCTTTCCATCAGGTCCAGCCTCAGCTGTCGACCATGTGGCAAGGTCACCAGCTCCAGACCCGAGGCGACGCCCATCTGACCTTTTAGCTCTGGAGACACTCCGAGTATCCTCGCAACCTGGAGGAAAACAGTTTTACAAGTGGACGTTAAAGCAGCGGTCAATTACGTTTAGTGTTTCTATTTTCCTCTCTTGTTCTAGCGTGTGTGTGTATGTGTTGATGGTTTGTTTGGTTCAGGGTTGTTTTCTTTCCGATTGATTGTCCTGCATCATGAGGATCATTTCACGGCAGCAGTAACATCAGCTTCTGAACAGAAATCTAATTTTGTGACACAGACACACAGAGGATGTGTGTATAACAGCAGCAGTAAACATGTTTACTTCCAAATTAGACAAGTGTGTGTGTGTGTCTGTGTGACTGGTGTCTCTCGAATTTCCTCAACACCTGTGCATGATTGTCTAAAACAGAAATTAGCAGCACCCTTCTCTAATAAGGCACCCTATCTTAAGATTTTATATGGCTGAGTTAATGGTTTTATTAATGATTGATCAATAACAACCTCCACTTTAGTTGATCAGGAAGACTCTCCAGTGAACCAGTTGACCACTTAAATTAACATTTACAGCTGCAGATTTGATGGTTTGTTGCAAAGTGAGAAACTAACATGTATAACTGCATTATTAATGAATTTATTCACTATAATATAAAATATATATTTGCCAAAAGTTTTGTTTTGTCTGACTCTGGTGTGTACCTGGCAGTCGGCCATCAGCAGGTGTCTGGCGATACTGTGGTGGTTGTGGCTGAGCAGCAGCTCCTTCGCCCTCTTCAGCACCACCATCTCCAGCGGTTTGTTCTCCGGCGGCAGAAGCCGAGAGCCGAACTCCGCCGGCTGGAACACCGACTCCGTCTCCACCACCGGCCGCTGGAAACTGCTCCTCTTGCCCCGCTGCTGCTGCTGCTGCTCCTCCTCCTCCCTCCCTGCGTCCTCCTCCTCTTCCTCGCTGGTGTTTTCTAAGGCTGCGATGGCGTGATGGTAGGAGCTTCTGTCCAGCCCTCTCCGCCCTCCCACCTCCACCTCCTCCTCTCTCCCTCCCTCCCCTTCTCTCCTCAGTCTCTCCACGTAGCTGCAGAGCGCCGGCTGAAGTTCGAGGGCGCCGTCTGTGATGGAGTTCGGTGAATTCGGTGCCTCCCACTCCAGCGGGCTGCGGGACCTCAGGTCCGCAGGGCTCAGCTGCAGGTGTTCAGTCCGTCCTGTTATTGCTTCTGAATCAGGATAATAAGCCAGTTCAGCAGGTGAAACTACAGAACTGTGTGAGTCTGCGGGGAGGAGCTGATGCTGGAACTTCAGAGGCTTCACTGGAGGGACCGGAGGGACTGTGGTGGCTGTGAAATAACAATCACATCCATTTACTTCAAAATCACAGTATATAAAGATGCATTTACTTTACTTTTTATTTATTGGTTTATTTAAGAGGGAGAGCGTACAGTAATAAATATTAGTCCCTGAACAGATGTCACAAATTCACACTAATATAAAAAATAATAATTATAATAATAAAGTCATTTAATTAGGATATGAGCACAGATGTTATTTATTAAGAGACACTCCAGTTGAGCTGATTTAATAACTTCAAGGCTAAAGGACACATGGTAAAATATTCTTCAGCCAAATCAATTTATAATGTTTCTTTGGAATTAATATCAACTGCAGATTGATTGAGACATGTTGGCACACTGTAATTCTCCTCTTGGAGGGTCTATAAATCACTGTCCACTAAGAAAAAACATTTCAGAAATAGTTTTTCCACACTGTAATATGGACCCTGAACTCCTTTGCTTTCCTCAGATTACTGAGTGAACTGCAAACTGTGTGACTGTTGTGCTGCTTATTTTTAATGCTGTTGAATATTTAAATTTGAACTGTGAGTCTGTGCAATGCTGTTGATGGTTTTGTTGATGAATTCATTTAATTGAAAGGGAGCTAAACAAAGTTTGTATCTCTACACGTAACATTAAACACATTTCTGCCGATGTTGCATTAATGCAGCATTACTGCTAAAACTAATCCGCTGGCACACAATATAAAAAGCCTGTCTGTAGTAGCAGATAATTTTCATAATTTTATAGTAGTTAATATATTAAGACCAATAATAATTTGTTGATTTGATGATGATGAAAGTGGCTGTGTGCACCTGCCAGAATCAATATTTCCTGATAAATTATAGGTGGAAACATTTCATGACAAATAAAAAACAGCATTAGAGTAATTACCTCCACTCCTCCACGTACTACCGAGTGTTTCCATAGACGTGGAGTCCAGAGGAGGTGCGGTGAGGCTGGAGGAGGTGGAGGAGGGGTCTGTGGGGTGGTTGGAGGAGCTGGAGGGGGGAAGCAGGGGCTGAAGACCGGGGGAGCGAGGCAGTCGACCCATAGGCACCTTACTGGGTTTGGGTGGCGGTTTAGGACACAGCTGGCTGTCAGAACCCCGGATGGCCTGACCTGGAAACGCACAAACAAAACATAACATCGTCACATAACATTATAATTTATCAGTTGATATTAAAAGCTTTGCTGTGTTTAAGACATTTCTTATCTCTTTCTGTGACAGTGAACAGTAGAAGCCGCAATCTGTCTTTTATTTACTTTCTGATAAGTAATTTGAGTCACAGCAGGTGACAGCACACAAGCGCTGGGTTAAATTTAATTTCCTTTTCACATGCAAACAACGGTAGGAGTAAATAAAAAGAGGGCTTTCACCTGCTGTACATGACTAAGTGCAGCTGTGTTCTTAATCAGATGTGTGTAAAAATGGATTTTATTTTCTATTTTCTACGTGCACTGACCTGCCAAAGGCTCTACACATCTCCGTGGGAAAGAGGGGCTCAGTACAGGCTCACTGCCCGTCCGAAACACCGGAGACTTGGGGTTAGAGCTCTGAAGGAGAGGGTCAGGAGGCTGCTGGGGCTGCGATTTGGACCCTGGAGGGTGGAGAAGAGACAGAGAGGAGAGCTAAGATTATTACAGAAATAGAGAATATAGAATAAAGGAAAAAAAAGAATAAATGAAGGGGATTTTAAAAAGGAGATGATGAGAGAAGAAAAGATTTTGAGTATAAAATGGAGAAAACTTTCGGTTTTTCGGATCCTATCATATAAGTTAGAATCATTCATTAAAAAAACATATAAAGAATAATAATAAATAAATAAACAAAACTAGAAGTATCGCCTCCGCCAACCAGTCAAGTTGCAGTTTACATCCATGTCTGTCCAGACTCATAATATTTGTAATTAAAACTTTGAAGGAATTTAATAAAACGATCACCACAGTTTCAAGGTGGGCGCCCAAGAGTAGTGTCATTCAGTATAAGACCAAATGTGAAATATGGTCACAATCTCCCCTTCTGTTCTAGAGTTATAGTGTTGAATATTGTCCAGAAAAGCATTTATAAGATGTCATCACTTCATCATTTTCTCCTATTAGACATTCGTGTGAAACTTTGTCATAATTAGTGTATGAATTCTTGAGTTATGGCCAAAAAATGTGTTTTGTGAGGTCACTTTGACCTATGACCACCAAATTCTAATCAATTCATCCTTGAGTCCAAGTTGACGTTTGTGCCAAATTTGAAGAAACTCCCTCCAGGTGTTCCTGAGATATTGCGTTCACAAGAATGGTACAGATGGACAACCCAAAAACATAATGCCTCAGGCTGCAGCTGGCTGTCACCACCGCAGCAGCATAATAAAATAATAGCAAGTAAAGGCTTCAGTACGCTTTAAACAAACTAGAAGGCAAACAGTGCAGACTTTGGACAGTCTCTGGTCAAGGTGCTCTTGCTGCTGCACTCACCAAGAGCACCTTGATCACACAAAGTGATGGAAATAGTTGTGTGAGGAATGAAAAACGTGCCAGCCTTCACACCTTGCACACAGCTCGCTTACAAAAATAGTTAGATGCAGCTCACCTGATTCTGACGTCAGAATCAGGGTTTCAAACACTGCAAGACAATCCCTCAAGTGCTTCATCTGAAGCATCTCATAGTCTTAACAATCTTACTTACCAAGCGGTAGGAAGCTTTCCGATTGGTGCGCTTTGAGTGGGCGTCGCCTCTCCTGGGCGTGATTGAGACTTGCTGGTTGGCTGCCGCAGCGATCCTTCAACCTGTGTGTGATGGATGTCAAAAACTCACATAAATAAACACACATATGTATAAACACATGCAGAGAAGAACATTTTGAATCAGCTATAATATTAATAGTGGATGACACGACAACTTCAATATGAAAGAAAATGATCATCATCTGACTACAGAACTTTATAGCGTCTTTCAGCTCATTATTTTAGTTTCCCAGGATCTGTCTCAACGCTCTAATCAGCATCATTTACAGCCGCAGCAGGCATCTGTTTTTAAAGAAAAAGCTCTAAAAAGCCACTGTGCACTACCTGCTCAGCACCAAACAGCACACAAGCAAAGTTGGCAACTAGTTGGTGAACATGGTGGAAAATTTAGCAGCTGAAGAGCCAGATATTTGTGAATATTTGACTTAGATTGACCAGCTGATCAGAGACTCAACTCCAAATGAATACTAGTGTTGCTCTGTATCCACTGGATGTGTAAACAGGCAACTGTTTGCCACATTCACCATACCAGCTTTATATGGTGATATGCCAGCTTTGTGTTCTTGTCAGTTTAAATATTTGTCAATTTAGAATAAAATGCACATACTACTATAGAAAGAAAGAAAAACAAAGTCAGTTTTCCTTTATCCGCTCTTTTTTTGTTGTTCCAAAGCCTTTTCTCTCTCTTTCGCCCGTCTCTTGTCTTTTTCCTGTTATACTCCAGACCATATATTTATCTTTTCCGTGCTCCCGCTCTGTCTCTTAACTCGGACAGATATGGACTCCATACATTATGCTCCATGCACTCCTAAGCAGCGTAAAATTACACACTTCTGGTCCTTATCATATACCAAAGTCATACACTGTGTCTTTATTTATAGAGGATTTACGCTACATATGGAACATGTCATATATACAGCCCGTTGCCTGGGTGATGGATGTAAACAGCTCCAGGCTGTAAGTTAAAAGCTTAAAAGCATGGAGGGATTTAAGGGCTTGATTTAAGTCTTTCAGAGAGTGTGTGAGGGAAACAAAGAGAGGAGTGGGTGAAAGTGGGTCTCCATTTTTTAAATATAGCAGACAACATTGTATGTGGTGTGTAGCCCACCACCCACTTTCAGTAATGGGCTCGTGGTGCTCGAAGATTAAACGTACGACGGTCTTTTACACGGTTTTTGTCAAATCTATCAATGTGATCGTCTACAAACAACAAATACGTATTACTCAGCTGATTACTGACAAATATTAGCGGTTTGTTGGTAATCAGCACGTTTGTTCTGTACAAACCTGAGCTGGTTGCCTCGGCTCATGCCGTTGTCTTGGCAGTGTGTGCCCTCGTGCACAGTGTGTGTGCTGTCGTGCGTGTGTCCGTTGGTGATGTTGAGGCTGAGACGCTTCTGACTCCGCTTCTCCTGCTCCATCAGCCCCGTCTCTCTGTGATTACCGGATAGTCCGTACTTCTCTTCCAAGCAGCGGAGCGGCAGCCCGCGGTTAATTGGCTGGAAGATAATGGCTCCTACCACCTGAAATATGAATTAACAAATAGAAAAAAGAGATAAAACAAATTATTGGGATGGTAAAAGTACAGTAAGTAGAAAATTCAAGAACTGTACACTCTCTGAGTTGGGGCACAAATCAGCAGGAAAGGTGTACAATAATTCTGTCCAATCAAATTCCTTCCAGAGACTAATTTTAATGACTGAGTAATAATTATTTTAAACACAAACACAAAGTTATGTTAATAGTATGTGTTTGAATCAGAGAAAAAACAAACATTTACAAATGCTGTTAGCAAATTAAGCCATGAAAAACAAAAACAAAACTATTTATGTATTACTGACCACTGAGAAACCAGCTATAATAAAACACATCTGCAGATTTTCTCCCCGTTGGAACAGGTTACCTATAAAATCTTGACTGAACCCACCTGGGAGACGGGTTTTCTGTTGCCGACGTAGTATCTTATAAGCGCAGGGACGCTGTCAAAACCTTCTCTTTCCAGTCGGTACTCGACTCTGGAGTAGGCTTCGTTCAACATCACCACCTAAAGGAGAGACGGGACGAATTGAGTCATTTATTAGTTTATATGTTACTGTAGGTGCAGCTGCAATAATACACTTTTTGTGTCTACGATTAAATTAGTTTTAAGTGTAAATAAAGAACACATCTGCTCTTGTGACCTTGACAAATCTTCAGATTATAACTCCATTAATACACTGAGAATCAACACAGTCTGCAGCTTTCAGTTTCTTGTTTTACATTGATTGAGGCTGTTTCATATAAAACTGAGGACAGCTGCTCTCAGCAGGAGTTGATGGACCAATCAATGCCTGAAGACCAGCAAACAGTGGATTTAAGTTTGACAGGTTCATTGACAGGATGCCCTCGAATGTTTGTGACCTCTAGTGGTTGAAAATCACTTAAAGTTCTGTAGCTTTGATTTGATGATATTAGTAAAACAATATTAACAAATGAGGCGTGTCATGGCGCCGTTCTTCCAGTGTTTTCGGTTGTCTCTTAGGCGCCACAGTAGGTTGTTTATAGGATCTGAACTTTTATAGGATTGTTACTGTAATTTTATTTATTATTTTACAACAGCACGACTGGCGAGGACACTCTTGGAAAAAGATCTTTTTTATTTCAATGAGCCTTTTCATTATTAACTAAAAGTCATATAAAATAATATTTTTGCGAGGTAGTGGTATGACTTGGTGAACATTCAAGTGTTAGTTTCCTATTATTACATATCGTATATACAGTAGTCTTACCTTCTTGTTGATTTTAAAGTGCTGAGCAGCATTTCTCCATTGGGAAGTCAGAACATAACTTCCTGGACTGGACAGCGAATCACGGATCAGGAAATCTCCATCCCGCTGCACCAAGTTTTCTGCAACCTGGAACAATACAGAGGGTTACATGTGGGAACGCACACGCATACACACAGGCACACGGTGCTTGTTTACAGTACTAACATTTAATTAAATCTAACAATGGTACGCTGTTGTACTGTTACCTTCTTTATGAGCTCAGTGCCTGCTGGTCTGCAATGTTTACGTAAGATATGAAGACATTTAAAACCTCAACCTCTCATTTGTCCAGCGAGAAAATCTTCCAGTGGATTTACTTTGATTTATACTTTGACTTTTACATGGAAAACCAGCTCTTTGACTAATTCTTCAACTCATCTGCAGTGCAGATTGAAGATATATATAATTTTACAAACAAAAAAAAAACTCAACAACCTTAACTCAACATCCACTTACTTGATTTTTCCAGAGATTTTAACCACACCACATGACCTCACGTTTCATACTTAAAGTGACAACTGAGCTATCGCTAGAAGATGCAGCTGAAAGCTCCAGAAAAACATAGTAAGAGGACCTTGATTTTGATAGTAATTTCCAAACTTTCTTGCCATATATGACTTTTAAACTTAATATTAGTTTTGGACTGTTGGTTAGATGAAACAAGCAATTTGAACACTTTTTAACGTTGTATAGACAAAGCTATTTATCAATTAACTGAGAAAATTATGGGCAGATTAGTTGATAATGAAAGACCTACAGTACATGCAAACATAAAAGCTTTTAAAAGTCTAGATGCAAAACTCTGTCTTCATTAACTTCTAGCTCTTATTAAATAGGAACAGATGATCAATATTAGATTACACTCCACCGAATCAATACACAATTAAAAGAAGGGCAACGCAAAAAAAATCCAAAGACACGAGCTTCAATGTTTCATTCAGAAATTAGAACTAAGTTTTGGTTTAACAAGTAACAAAAAGGCTGAAAATCTTATTTTTATTTCCATTTACTGTAGCTCTCTCTCTCTCTCTCTCTCTCTCTCTATCTCTCTCTCAGTCACACACACACACACACACACACACACACACACGCACACGCACAATTACAGACTTTAATTAAGCAAGTGTTTGTATAGTATATAATGGTAGTTTAGTTTAACCAAAGGAAGCAGCTTATTAAAAACGATTACATCTCAGAGCGAGCTTTCAGAGCGAGCTAACAATCTCTCTCTCTCTCTTACACACACACACATATATATACACATACACACACACACACCATAAAGAAAGAGTCTTTTTATACACTTACCCAATGTTACAACCCGAGCTCTGCTGCTGAGGCCACTATTTAAGCTATAATCTTCCTATGAGCACTGTGTGTGCAGTGTGGCAGTCTAATAATAGGTGATCTGGTTCAACAAGTTTTTAACCAGGCTTTTAAAAAGGGAGGGGACTCATGACTCAGATTTATGTGTGCGGCATACATGTGTTTTACCTGTCTGGGTATCGCTCCGTGGTACCATGCGTGGCTTCTGGGCTCCTCGCAGTTCATCTTCAGTTCTTCCTCCAGCTCTCTGCGAAGCTTCTCTGAAGGACAGTCCAGGATGAACTGATCTCTGGAGAACTGCAATAAAAAAACATAGAAGGAGAACTCACTACTGTGACTGTGTCTGTGGGAAAACACGCAGAAACAGACCTCAGTGTTTTCAGTCATCCATCCGTAGCGTTGATGGCAGCTAATGTTATATATGTTTCCTATGTAGACAAGTGAATTTTAGCTGTTGCGAACATCAGAGCAGTAAAGCTTTACTATCAGGTTTCTCGCTAAAATAAACAATAATGAATCCAAAGCTCAAAAGCACAGATGCGGTGATAAAAAATATTGTTCCTTTGAGATCAGAGAAGTAAAAAGAAGCATGTGAACAGAAAAAGAGTTAAAGGTAAAAGAAGAGATGAAGTACAGACAGAGGAAATAGGGGCAGTTGATGTGATTATGTAAAATGACTCCTCAGCAGTTGCATCTATCACCGACCAGATTATTTATGTCCTTGTTTTATTTGAATAGTTTTTATAGGTCTGAAAAGGTAAATTGTGGAGATTATGAGGACTAAAAATGTAGTGTAGCAGAAATATGCCCCTTTTTTTCTGCTTTTCTATCCTGTTAATCATTTTGCGACCCCTAAGATTTACCTTGCGAACCCACAGGTTGTAGCTGCAACAACAGCACTTAATGTGGAGCTCAGTCATAATGCAACAATGCTCAGGATACATATTTTTAAACACGTCTTTTTTTATGAGATTTTAGCAATATCAATAATGTAAATGCAATGTTTTTTATCACCACCACTACTACTACTATAACTCAATCAGTGTCCCATGAGGATTCTCGCATGATCTTGTGCATCCAGCTGCCTCACAAGTTAAGACGGTGATTGACAAGTATTTTTTTTTGAAAGTTCCTTCAGTTTCCAAGGATGACTTCTCAGATTGGATTTAAATTGTAGCCGTTTTGACTGACAAAGTGTTTTTGTAAGATCCAAGAAACACATGTCTTCTTAAAAATCAAGAGGCCTTTTTAAGAAGATGAAGTCAAATCAAGTCAATTTTATTTATATTGCCTATAACCACAAATTTGCTTCAGAGGGCTTTATGATCTGTACAATGATAAATTTGATTTTAAGTGCATTTCACATGACACAAGGACACTTAATATACAGAAGAGAAAGCAGCTTGGCTAAAAAGATGGTTCTTAAGTCACGATTTAAAAGCAGTAATGTGATGTACCAGAACACACACACACACCCTTCACCTTCCCACCCTATTATAAAACAATGTTGATCGAAGGTCACTGGAAACATAAAATCTAGAATAACAAGACAGTTGAGATGTGAAAACAGACAGATTCAAGTTATTCTCATTCAGACACTTGACAGATGATGAAATGACTGATCAGTGAAAGTTTGGAAGATCGAACAGTGAAGGACAGAAAGATCTGGTAATAACATGACAGGCTGCCGAGTCAGCACAACCACCTGCACCATGATACACACACACACACACCACATACCCCACACACACACACACACACTTACATGACAGCTGCTGGGTCTCTGCATAGCTCCCTCTTTCTCTCTTCCTGAGACACACACTTCATAGCCAACACATTGAAACTCACACACACACACACACGTTGGTTTTTGTCTCTATAATTCAACCCTTTTCAAAACACACGAAAGTCTTCTCTCAAACTTTCTCTCAAGCAACACGCTCACACACTCACTGCCTCTCTCTCTCTCTCTCTCCCTGCCTGTCTCCTCAGTGATTTTCCTCTCTTTAACCCTCCCTCCTTTGGCTCTCCACCCAGTGCCTCCTAGCGTGATGTCATCATCATGACCCAACGAACTGCCCGGACCTGCCTCCATACACACCCTCACCTGACGTACATAAACACACACACACACACACACACACACACACACACACCCTCACACACACACAGCTAATGGGCTGAATGAATACACAGATATCAGTAACAGATATCATACTTCTGTTTTTATGTTCTTTAAATATCCTCTTGAAGACAATGCAGCCATACTGAAGAATGTATCCTCTACAATCCAGCCATATTTTGTTTTCTTTATCACTGACCTCTAACAGACAGTCATCCTTGTCTGTGTAGAAATATTCCCACTGCTGAGACACACACCATCAATACTGTTTGGATTTCCTGATCGTTCATGGTACCTTTGACAGTAAAGAGTATTTCTACCCTATTCCCGTGCTGCAGGAAACTGTACAGTCAATACTTGTGAACAAGCACAAGTTTTGATCTGTACTTATATTGGTTCTCTGCCAAGAAAAAACAGTCAGTGTCCTTTTGTGTGCTTACCGCATCAACTGTCATGCCACACAAACCGTTCTGGCTTAGACACAAAAACATGGTCATGCACGTGTAATGACATCGCATGCATTGTGAAACTATTGTTAATAGTTTTAAAGGTGCAGCATGTAGGATTTAGTGGCATCTAGAGGTGAGTTTGCAGATTAATTGGCAAACTAAACCAAGAGTAAAGAAGAATTCAAAAGATGGCAACGAAAAAGGACTGAAAATTGATACCTAAGTTCTGTTTCTGTGGGATGTTAAGTTTTGTTTGCTGACATAATAATGAAAAAAAACATGAAAAACTTGCTCTGTCAAAAAGTGATTAATGCAGCTTAACAAAGGCCGTTTTTGTCGTTCCTTTGAGTGTTAAGAATTAAGTTAACTACATGTTAATATGGAAAGATGCTGCTCATGCTAATACTGATGTCTCTCATCCAACCAAATTGCCTGATTACACTGTGATAAACAAGAAATACTGATTTATATGTGGTATTATATGTTTGCACAGCAGCAATAATAAATGCATTCAACAGCCCAGCGCTGTGCTCCTAACAGTTCAACAAAAACTGGAGGATGGTCCTGCTGCAGTGCATGTTTTTACAATGATGTGATACTTGCTATGATGCAGCAACTTGAAGACACTGGGGGCAGGATCACATGCTGCTCCCAGTGTCTTCACGTTGCTAAAAATCAGCTTCTTGGTTTAAAGAGACCTTTAAAAAAAACTGCCTGAAGACACTGAATAACTAAACCCTTGAAGACTGGGAGGATCAACATGGAGGAGCTCTCTGAAGAAGACTTTGATCCAAACCTGTTTGGATGAAAGTGAGATGGTGGCAGATGGTCGGCTTGCAGTGAGCTACAAGAGTCCTGATATGAGCTCACACACACACACACACACACACACACACACACACACACACACACACACACACACACACACACAAACACACTCTAAAAGGGAATTATTGAGCCATGTGCATGAAATTGGAAATATATCTATAAGCATCTCCATGAAACTGAAACCTTGCGCATCCTTTCATCTCTATACCTCTCTCTCTCTCTCTCTCTCTCTCTCTCTCTCTCTCTCTCTCTCTGTGGCTTCTCTACCTCTCTTTTTCTTCTATTCCCATCTATTTCTCTAAAGTCATTAGAATAGACCCCTCTGCCCTCAGTCTCCACGTCTCCATACATGACAGGAAATCAACGTATCCTATTACAGCTTCTTCACAGAAAAACAACACAACAGCACAGAACACAACGGGCCTTGGCGTCACAATGCTTGCGCACCAATTTTGTTTGTTTCTAGTTTGAAGCAGAGACACGAACCAGCGTAGTGTGACTTGTGTCATATGACTGTGTGTGTTTCGGTGTGTGCGTGTGTGTGTTGGTACTGCAGTGGAAAGTACTAGGGGAAGTGGAATTGAGCTGTCATTCAGTCCTGCGGCTGCATTGATTTCGCTATATGGAATCAGACCCTATGTACAATATAATCAAAAGCCATATAGTTTAACCATACCAGATCTCATTTCATTCTGTCATTATTATTATTATTATTTAAAAAAAACAAAAAAAATTAAACACTATAACAAGTGCAAATGTGATTGAAAGTGTAGCAGGAACTGAGAGACATTTCTAAAGCATGGGGACATAAAACCTGGGTGAAAATTAATTAAACCATTCATACATACTAAACTAATCCAATCAAATGTGGATACTGCTGGTGAAAAACAAAATGAAAAACAAAACATGCTGTGCCTTTGCGTGTGTGCTACATGCTGATAGTTGTTTATTTCTTGACTCAACACACTTGAATCATGAAGATTAGAACATAATCTACAACCAGTGATTCATGCCTCCCTCTGGGTGCCATAAACATTCAATGCTCCCCCCTATTGGATATAATTTTATACAACCATTAACAATATTGGGGAAACTAATAAGCAAAATTTAATTCAATTAAAAAAAAAGATATAGTGTATGTAGAACAGGAACTACACACTCTTTGTGAGTTACTGTTCTGTAATTAATAAACACAAGTTTAATTATCAGGGTTTTAGACACAAAAGACACAATGTTATCTTAACACACTGTCAATAAATAGATTATTTTTGTCATATTTTGGATTTGACATGTTTTCTTGGTGATTATCACCTGTCAATCAACCAATGTGTCCGCCCTGTTTGGTCTGAATACATCCTGCAAACCTGAATTTTGACAGCCTAGCTAGCAGCTAGCATGACAGCTCCCATATTGTTCAACTTTAAATCTCCTTTATTCTGTTTACATTTTGTTTCACTTTTTGTTTTGCTTTTCATTATTTGTCTGATCCTCTTTACACCTCAGTTAAAATCAGCATGCAACACCCACCGCCGCGTAGCTTTTCCTGTTGCACCGGCGTTACACAACAAATCTAAACTGACACGTGCCGGACTGGATAAACTGAAAACATAAGAGCTGCTGGTTGGTATTAATCTTATCGTATTTGGCTTGTGTTGCAGCTCCGGTGAAATATGGACGTGAAATTGTATCTATTAATTTCTTTATCTTTTTCAAAACATCGATTATAGTCACATCTGTGAGCAGTAATAACATTTGCAGTCACACTGCCAACAGGGCGGATGAACAGAGGAGAGGGGAGGAGGGGGGCTGTAGAGAAGACAAGGATGTATGGAAGGAGGGATGAATAGAGATTTAAACAGAGGGAGGAGATAGATGAACATGTACGTTAAGAATGAGAAAACAGAAGAGAGGAAGAGCACAGAGAGAGAGAAACAGATGAGAGGGAAAGTGGAGTGAAGGGGGAGAGATGGAAGGAAGAGAGAAGGAGAAATAAGAGGAGATGGTGGATGGTTGATGGTTGATGGGAGTGTTTTTACAAGCTGGCCTTTAATAAGACCCTGCAATATGATGTCATCGTCAGAGAGCAGCTGCATTTATACTGTACCAGCCTGTGTGTGTGTGTGTGGACCACAACACAGCAGTAAGAGTAAAGTGGACTGTAGTGACCTGGTTTAAAGCAGCTTCGTCTTTCCCGCCTCCTTATTTCCTTTCCTCTCCTTCTCTTCATCTTGTTTTCATGCTTACAGATTACACAAGTTTATGGCTTCCAGACTGAGCCTTCATAGATGAATGACTTTATTTAAAAGGTGAAATATCTCCGGTGACATTTAGCCACAATGCACATGAACTGCGGAACCAGTTTATCTAAAAATCACTGTGACGGGATGAAGACGGTTTCTCTTTGACTGTCATCGTCCTGTGATCCTGTCACACTGAGGATGACTCATAGACTCGCTGTGAATGCAGATCATATGTGAAGGTTAGTGTTAGCTGGAGTACTAGAGGTGGAGAGTACATAGTTTTCCTCAAGTACTCAATTTGTGTAGATTTTTTAGGTATTTCCATTTTGACTTTGCACTTTACTTCTACTAGAGTGTGCTTTAAAAGGAAAATATTGTACTTTTTACTTTCTTACATTCATCTGATAGTTGTAGTTACTTTTTGTAGATTTTACAGTCAGTGTGGGATATGTTCATACAACTTTGCAGTTACTTGGTAAAAAAAATCTTATTAGCTTAGCTAAACAAAAATGCATTTTTTAACTTAATTGTATAGTTTTATAAAGATAAAAACGTTACTTGACAGCAATAATATGAGACATTGCTGTTGTTTTTCTTTTACGGTGTGGTGTTTTTCCATTGTGTTCAAGATTTGATTTCTTTGAGAACTTACTCTCTGACACACTAGTGTCAGCCTGCTAACGTTGTTTTTAACTTTTAAGAGGAGTTTTAAAAAAGGACTTTGAATCACACATAAATGACCTCAACAACAGCTTTCTTTGATGAGATAACTCTTTTTTTAATCTTAAATTCTTTTGTGAGTGTAAGTAGCCATTTATTGCACCGTCCTACACAGGGAGTGTGAATGTAGAGCTTAATTAAATCAATTAGTTGCCAACTGTTACAGTAGATTAATCATCAACTATTTTGATAATCGATTAATCATTTGGAGTCATTCTTTAAGAATAAAATGTACAAATTCCCTGGTTCCAGCTTCTCAAATGTGAATATTTTCTGGTTTCTATGACAGTAAACTCTATATATTTGAATTGTGGACGTCGTCTTGGGCTTCAAGAGACAGTAATCCACATTTTTCACTGTTTTATAGACCAAACAATCGATAATAAAAATAATCATTAGTTGCAGCCCTACATGGATGCAAAAGAGCAGATAACTCTGGTGCATCAATCCACCTGACCAAGGAATGTAGCATTTTTATTTTCAGTATGTGGTTTCTGAGCTGTAAGATTTTCTGTATGGCTCTAAGATTGATAACAACGCACACATTGGTCCACAGGCAAAAGCATATTAATATTGATGTTCAGCTGAAGATGAATAAAATGGGTTCAACTTGAGCGCAGGACCACTGGACAGGTCACTGGGCTCCACTATCTAAGAAAGCTGACGTGCCGTAAAAAAAAAAAAAAAAATCTTACTCAGCATTAAAGTGCAGCAGTTTTTAGACCAACAACAACAAAAAAAAAAAACACAAAGGGCATTGTTCAAAAGGATTTCAACTGTGATTGGATTTTCTTTGGATTTCCTGGATTTTACACAAGAATATTAACTCTTGAAAGGTTTGTGTGAATACAGTAGAGATGATTCACGAGTTCAAAACCGGGTCTATTTGTTGCTGTGACAATCCAGTCTTAGCTAACGGTCACCAATCAGGAGCAGCGGAAAACTCTGTAAGCTGCTTGTCCCTTTGAGTTCAGTTAGGTGGAAGACAAATAACCTTTTAGCATTACAACTCTGATTCCACATCATCCCACACACACGTGTACACATGCACACACACACACACTAGTGAACAGAGTAATCCTTGTCTTGCCCAAATCCTCCTTGTCCCATGTATTATGATGTGAGAGCTGAGGGGAAGCACTGAACCTGAGATTCTTTGATGACGCTTCCAACCTACAGTTTACGTCCAACATCAGCACTTTAATATGAGAATGTGCGGGATGGAAAATAACAAACAGCCTGTAAACTGGCTGAAGTATAACGCAGGAACATGCTGTAACGCTGGTTAGAAGAAGAGGCTCCATTTAAATCATGTTAATGGAAAACCAAGAAATATGTGAGTATGAGTCATTATACCAACAAATGGTTAAAAATAAAAATAAAACTACAAGAATCCCACAGAGTGAAAAAAATCTTTTCCTGCTTGAATTGCAATTTTTTTAAGAGTCAATCCAAAATAAAACTTGGTGTCACATCATGTACTGTACATGCTCTTAAAGTTTTAGTTGCACTTCTGGCTCCTCCCAATCTGTGATGTCATTGCAGGGATTTTAAAAACCATTTACGGGCGTGTCTTACCAGGGGTGATGTATTAATGCATGTTACATCACTTTTAGGTTGGAAATAAGGTATGCATGTAGGTGAAAATTTCCCAGTTTTGTTTTCTTATTTTTACTTCAGTTTCACAACCATTCAGTCTCATTTTCAGTCCAATTAAGTGTCTTAAAATCATATTTGAAATCCAAAATTACATATGTGAAGATTTCATCACGTGTGTCCGATATGGCACTTGATGATACTTGTTGAAATGTCTGTATAACGAGCCACAGTTACATTGTGGACAATTAATGACCAATGACATTGTTGAAAGTGCCAGAATGACCTTGAGCTGTTGTTTCCTACGTCGAGAATGAACTTTCAAGATCAACTAATCGTCTCATTCTGCATGGATGAGAAGTCAGTGGTAGGAAAATTCAATCTGATGATGACTACCATGTGATATGGCCAAAAGCCCAAGAAAAAGCAAGTAAGTGGACCTTGAGATTATTTATTTTGTCAACTGACACGAAAAATTTGCCTATAAATCTACGCTTTTGTGTCATAAAAGGTCACAAAAATATTTACCAACTGAAATGACTTAAAGACATCGATCCCCCCCCCCCCAATATTTACATAGGAGATAACCACCAAATGCTTTTCACAAGGGCCATCATCATCATCCTCATAGTCATCATTATCATTAAAATAACAACTGTTTGGTCTGCTGTGTTTCTGGTATTTCCTCTTCTCTTCATCTGGTTTTCTGTTTTGCTGTCTCTCTCCCGCTCCCTGGCTTTCTGAGTCTCTTACTGTCTCTACGGTCTCTACATCCCTCCGACCGCCAAGAGACCTCGAGGTGAAATTATGAAAAGTTGCAAAATGAATGCAAACCGCTATCTTCAGTTGAAGCCAGTGATGCATGTATGTTAGAAAACACATCCAGGAGAGAGGAAAAGAAAAACTGCATGACTGATTATTCAGCAAAAACTTAATTACCTCCACACCAAGTGAGCATGTGTTGTTTTGGTCTTTTTTTTGCAACACTGAGGAAATTCTATGAAACTGTGTTACTTCATTTCAGCTTCGTCAGATGATAATTAGACACAGGACACCCAGTTTGATTCTTGATAGTCTCAAAGCTGTGTAGACTGATGAAAGCTAGTAGCTGTGGATCTTTTGATTCTTTGGATCTCTACATCTTGGCTCCATCATCACAAGGTCTCCACCTTTCCTGTTTATACACAACTAAATAGATGCTCCTTCCTGTGTTTGGGCCAGGAGGCATCTGACTGGTCAACATGTGACAGAGGGATTCATCTTCACTGCCATCTCTGAGACACTGCTGTATAGTAGTAGTGTCTGTCTCTATAATAAATCTAGCATTTAATGTTTTATTTAGTATTTATTCGCTACCAGATGTATGCATATTGATCACCATGACTGGTGTCCTGTCCTGATTGAGTGTATGAGTGTATCTTTACCAGGGAATTATTGAGAAACACACACACACACACTCCAACAAATATGACTCCCTGAGCAAAGCAAGTCAACCCTACACTAGCGTGCTTCAGGGGAGATGCATCCAAGATCTGACTGGACAAATATACATCTCCAGTGACATGAAAGCTGTTTTGGAAATTAGGAAATTTCCCCAAACCTCTTCACCAAAATCATCTTCTGAATAAACTAGAGGTGGGAACTTGGCCTCTCAGTTCCATAATGATCCTTTATTTTTAATCTACTTGGAGCTGTAGAGTCACGTTATCATCTAGTTTGCGGAGTGGTTTGTTCATTAGATGGCCAAAAGTATGCAGGCGCCACTTGTTCAAGTTTTTCCGAATCAAACTTTTCCTAGTTTGCTATTGTTGTGATGAAAGATACAATAACTGTTGCTGTAAATAACTTTCCAGAGTTGTCAAATCCTGTCTCATGAGTGTGTTTTGGCATCTGAGGAGCCTTCAAGTTCACAGATTTGTTACTCAAACTAGACTTTCTGGATTGTATCATGTCTCGTCAGTTCCTGAGGCAACGTTACCAATACAGCCCCTTGCGTTGTTATAACACGAGGCTGATTTCAGTCTGAACGTACGCTAATGCTCTCGTGGCTGACTGGGAGCAAATCCCTGCAGCCAGTTTCCAAACTCTTATGGAAAGCCTGAAACCAGAAGAGTGGAGGCTGTTATAGCAGCACAACAAGAGCCATGATTTTTGAAATGAGATGTACCACATGCAAAAACTGAGCTGGGAACTGGGAATGCTATAGCTTTAGGTTAAAGATATATTAGAGATTTAGGCTTAAGAGAGAAAAAATCTGATAAATAGTAGAAAAGATTTGCTCCAAAAAGCCATCCTGAACCTCTGGGCTCTTTAGTAACGGTTGGAGCTTTTAGTGAAAAGCTAAAACACTTAGAAAAGTCTATTGTGCAGAGAGAGAAAACAAGGTCATACTCTAAAAAGAGATTCACAATGACAAACTGCTTTTTCCCCTTGTTACTGTACTGTTTATTTATATTTGTGCAAAAGGCTCTTTTCCACTGGGAACACATGTAATCTGTATGTATACAATTACCGCGCTGCTAAGCTTTGGATAATGACATAAAACATATAAGATAATCTGCTGAATCTACTCCCCTCTGTCGACAACTGTGTCTTCTATGGTTTAGGATGCAAAATGGGTCAGAGGGGTCGGTCTCGACTGAAAAGCAAGTTTTGATACGTACAGACACAGAATCAAGAGAGTTTGCCCTCTCTTTGGTTAAATGGCGACCTCCCAGAAAAGCAGATGGTGGAGAGAATAAAGAGGGAAAAGAGAATGGAATAAAACCCCGGGCTCTTTGGAAACAAAAGTGAAGACACAGATAGAGAGATGCAGAGAAAGAGAGAGAGAAGAAAGAGTGAACGTAGGACATAAAGCCAGAGAGGAAGGACGGAGAGAGGGGAGCAGTGTTATGATGAGAAAGTTGACGAAAGCAACTGTAGAGCAAGAGATGAGTATGATACAACAACAAGACGGGTGATATTGTTGTACAGTACACTACATATACACTACATATATCAGCCAACATTATCTTATTACATGTATACAGTATATCAGCGAATAAGTAACAAGACATTGCAGAACAGAAATGTTTGAGATCATTTAGAGACAGTGTTGCTGTTACATAGTTTGTAAGACCGAATTGAGGAGGCCCTTGTCAAAAATGTTTGTGTATGTTATAGGTTTATGTAAAAAAAAAAAAAAAAATTATATTAATATCGTCAAAATCCAGTCGTGTGGTGCGTTTTTGTGTTTTTGTGAAATGTCTTGACAACTATTGGATGGATTGACGTGACATATCAGTGCAGAGATTCATGTCACCTGCAAAAACACTGACATTCCCATCAGCCAAAGTAATCATTTGTGTTTAGTGCTGATTAGCAAAAGTATGCTAACTCACTAAACTAAGATCATGATCATGGTCAACATCAAGTGACACATAATATGATTCGATTTATTCAGAAATGATTTAGTGTGTGGATGTCAGGGTGATTAGCAACCATTACGGTGGAAGCTAATGAGGATCCAAACAAACTAGGGCAGCAAGTAACGATTATCTTTATCATTGATTAAACTTTCGATTATTATCTTGATTCATCTATTTGTCCTTTGGTGTATACAATGTCAGAAAATTGTAAAAAAAAAAAAATGTTGACAGCTGTTTCCCAAAGCCCAAGGTGACGTCCTGAAATGCCTTGTTTTGTTCCAGCAAACAGTCAAAAATCCAAAGATATTCAATTTACCATCAGTGAAGACTAAAGAAACCACTTGAGAGGCTGGAAGCAGAGAATTTTGGCCTTTTTTTTCTTATATAATAACTAAAAACGATGAATCAATTATCAAAACAGCTCTTAAATAAACTCTAAACCCTTTGCTGATTGTATTTCATCTTGCTGACTCTGGATGAGATCTGATCAGCCGTCACATGTGACACACATTTACACCTTTCATTAACATGTGTTTTCCTTTATCCAGGCTCAGTCTGTACTTTAACAGCAGATGTACATGGAGTCCCAATACTGACCATCTCCTGGCTGATCTAAAGAGGGACAAACTACGTCACCTCAGCCTGCTGCACCGCTGCTCGCTCCATCCAATCAAGTTAATGGCCATCATACATTTCACTGACGTCATAAAAAAAAGACAAACTATCATAAGTTAGTCATTTATCATCCTCATGAGGACGATCGCCCTCGTCCTGGTACCTTTCCATGTACAACTATCTGTGTCTCACCCTTGCCTTCACACACTGCCTTGTCTGTTTGACAGCACTAGTTATGGATGAAGCCAGCTATATATCTCACACTCACACACAGAGTCAGACAGTCACACAGTCGGTCATTTATGAGAGCGTCTGGTCCGAGTAATAAAAGCCCAGTGTTCAACTCACACAGAGAGAGTAAGGGGGAAAAAGGAGGACTATTCAGTGTGATTAGATTTTGCCCTGGCTGGAAGTGTTACCAAGCACTTTCTAGATTGTTTTCTTACAGGGAAATATGGCTCATGTCTTTTTAATAATGCCTTTTCCCAATGTCTCATTGTGGACTGCTCAGTTTCCTATAGTCTCCTTTTACCAACAACAGATTAGAGGAACCCTGATAGCATGAAAGCAAATCTCCAAAATGTGATGTCATTAATACTCCAAACCACTTTTCCACTACTTCTTAAACTAAAACAACCACATGAAAACACATACACTGAAATAAGGTATGAAGGCAGAAATACAGGCATGACAGCATCCAGGATGAAGGCTGCAGGATGTAAGCATGCACAAAAAAAACCCAACTTGGACACGTGCACTTGAAAACATGCTTAAAATGACAAAAAAACAACACATAACTTGGGCTGTCAATACCTGTACATGCCATTTCTCTCTCACCTTTGCATGGATGACAGAGTTCTTGTGGTAGAAGCAACACAGAGCTGCTGTCAGGGTCTTCAGGTTGCATCGCTCCGACATTCTGGTTAACTTTTCTCAACTGCCAGGACTAACAGGGGTAACCAACTCCTTCAGCTGCCAGCTCTAGTCACCTTGACTACAGACCCAAACCTTAACTGGAATGATTTTACTAATTGCCAAGTCCATTGATGATTCCCATTTGCCTCTTCCAAGAAAAACTTCCATCACAGAGTTACAAAGTGCAGAAGCTAAAGACACATGTGGACTAAACCAGAATACGTCAGAATCTGTCTCCCAACATCCTCATCATGACAACTACTGTATCTATCACTCTGTCATCTGTCTCTCTCCTCCACAGTTGCCTGCAGAGTGGACCCACCACTGCACACTTGGCTCTAGCCATCCTTTCTCACACAGTTTTTTTTTTCTTTACTCCACCCTCTAAGCTCCATATATGGGCATCAGAAAGAACCATGTGATCTGGTTTGAGCCAATCATGTGTGAGATAATTGGGAGTGGCCCAGAGGCAAAGTCTCTCTCTCTCTCTCTCTCTCTCCTTAAAAACGCATGGATGACAGATATATACACCTAAACTGAATATCACTTTCTTCCATTTTCAGAATAGTTTCCTCTGGGTTCATGTAGCAACAGTGTAAAGTAACATTAAGTTTCTGTCAAGCAGGATTTTGCAAGTTCAACTTTTTTTTCTTCACTCTGTCTTTGCTTCTGAGTGCTCATCACTGTCGTTTCTTTCTGCACTGCACTTCCTAGACATCGTCTGTCAATCAAACAGTGTGTTCAGCACTGATGTCACTCTATTTGGATCTCATGTTCATGGAGCTTCACTTTCTTTTGATGTGACTTGATTAACTTTTATTATCTGGAAATTGCTTTGGAGCGTGGGCACAAAATTGAACAAACCCAATAAAGACATCCACAGTAAAAACATTTAAAAGACATCTTCCACACATGGTAGACAGCATACAGTATGGTGTCATACTACACAGACAGAGGGAAAACAATACAATAATAAGCAGTAAACAAGTATATAAATTCAATATACGGAACCGATGTCAACGTAAGTGCAAAACATGCAATATAGCGCACAATGTTATGCAGCACTAGCTATGGAGCTACAATGAGTGCTAAAAGTTTCATGTGCTAAACTAATGTTGACAAGCGTGCGTGTGTGTGTGAGCACCTGCTGCTGCAACTCATGCATGTGTGTTATAGAGTGAGATGGCCGTTTGGATAAAGGAAGGCCTCATCGGCCTCGTGGAAGGAGCTGAAACTCACTGAGTGAGAGGCGTTATGGATAAAGTAATACGTTTTTGAGAGAGCACAGCTTTTATAGATGTCGCAAAGACTGTCTTGCTTATTAGCTATTATTTTCCTGGCATTATTCACAAATTTCTCTGAGCAAGTTCTGGACAACAGTAACATTACAATGCCAACAGAGGATGCAGAATGACATAATGCTCTTTTCTTTCTTGGTCGCTAACACTGTTTTCGCAAACTACCCAGTTCCTCTTCTATTTATTACAAAATTACCTAAAAACAGAAGATACATCACTTCTTAGGTTCCAGAGACTTTTTTCCAAGGAAACAGCTACCAGACACTGTCAACAACCATGAAAAAACATTTAATGGTTAAGTGACCGTAGCTTCGGTCAAAGTTTGGTACTCTAAATAATCTCCCGATACTGTTAGATGAGTGTCTAGACGAGAGGAAAAAGTCAACTAGGCGTGCGTTTGTGTGTGTGTGTTCACATGTGAGTTTGTATGTTCTGCAGACTGATGCTGATAAATAGCTGGCCATTTGTGTGACTTAATGACTGCTGAGCAATTACACCCACACACTAGTTCTTTCCCACCAATTCACAGTAACAGAGACACATACGCACGGAAGTTGGCACCAAATACACACAGACACATCTGGACGCATACGGAATAGCAGCCTCTGCTTACATGAACACAAACAGAAAGGGACAAAAAAACTTTGTGCACATTTACATGAAGGCATAATCATGTATACTCAAGAACACACATATATACCAACAAAGACACACTGAGGGTGACACCCCCTGAAGCAACCAGTTAAAGGAATATTCTGCCGCGGGAAACGGAGCCACTAATTACAGTGTGAACTCTCTGAGGATCTAAGAAGGAAATACATGTAGAACATTCCCTGGGGCACCACACAGCAGCACACGCACACACACACACACACACCACCGCCAACCACAGCAGCCCCAAATCACCAGCTAGGCTAAATGTCCACCTTAAAATATACACATCCGTCGCTTCAGGAATGCTCTGGAAAAACAACGAGGGACGGAAATCGGTGTTCTGAACCCATGTTGAGGTTCTATGTTTTCTATTTCTATCTCTTTGTTGTTTCTGACAAATGGACTGAGGAAGCTGTTTCAGCAATTTCAGCTAGTTAGATGACAAAAAAAGGGAGATAAAGATTATAATTTATGCTATTTGAAAATGGTACACTGTTATTCGATATGTAGTTATTGAATATATGGAGTGAAATGGAGTGAAATGTGGTCAAGAAACTGTGAGAAAAGCTCGAGTCTGTGATGTTTTAAGTAAATGATCTGAATCCCGCTAAATGGTTTCTTGTGCCCAATACAGAAAATTACTGCATTAAAAAAAATGGACGTACAAAAGGTTTGTCAGACAGTTTTGGGAAGATATTTGAAGTATTTTTCATATGCATGTACACTTAAAAATGTGCTTTTCCTGCCATCCAGACTGACAAACTTCCATGCTGTATTCTTTATATTTAGTTAACTAATTTGAATTTGTGTCTTTTATTGTTATGTACTCCGCTATATACGGTATCTTGATGCATGTATATACATATATAGTTGTACATTTCTTTATATTTGCCATTTAGCTATGCAGCTTTATGTTTTCCCATCTTTTGTGTGTGTATTTGTTTGTTTCTTTCTCCCTTTTTTCTTTTAAAAACTAAACTGCTATTTGTTATTTATGATCTGTTTGGACATTCAATACAATTTAAACATATTTAACATCATATTTACATTAAATTTGCAAGAGTATGATGATTTAATATATTCTGCTACACTGATAAGACTAAATACACTTTACAAAGACAATTAAAAGATGTACACTGACATAGTAGGAAGGTATGAAAGTTGGTTGTACTTTCAATTATTATTCGTTTTTCTACTCTCTACATCATAATTACACTTTTGGAAAATACAAAGTGAAGTAAGTCCTTTTTCTGTTAATCAATCAAACATATTTTGTATCAAATCATGACAAACAGAATAAAGTTTGGTTCACACAAAGACCAAAACAGAACTATACTGTTTATATCTTCATGTTTACCTACAGTCTTAATGGTACACTATCAAAAATAAATTATAGAATGACATTTTGAAGTAAATATTCTACCAGTAGATGTTTTAAAATACATCATCTGATTTCCTGACACCAGCTAGAGTTTTGCTTAGAAGGATTACATCTAATAGTGAAACGCTATAGCAAAAAGTAAATCAATTATGACATCATGCCACAGTCTCAGCATCAGCGTCCCTCTGCACAAGTTAGGAAGCATTCATCAATGTAGTAATGGCCAAGAATAAATGTCAGTTGACTCTCTGGGTGAGTGTGTTTGTGTTTGTGATGGGTCATTGATCAGTAATGGACTGCGATCTTGGTGACAGTCATATTGATCGGTACAACGTGACTCCTGCACTGTATGAGCCTTCATGAGGTCAATAAAAACATGGTAAATCCGCGGATAAAATATAATTCATGTGGACCAAAAACAAGTGTTTTCATGTTTTCTGCCTCAGAGTAAGCCGGAGTACTGAGCTGATGGTATACAGTCCATATACTGCAGCTGAAAACAGTTTAACCCTGTATACCAAAAATACACAAACATAAATATTTTAGTTTTTTCAGTTTGGTTTAAACTTGAAGGTTGAAACAATATTTGTTCAAATATTCATCATGTGAGTGGTTTATATACTGCAGATTTCAACCTATTTTAAACCAAATGCTCTGCTGGCAAACTGAAAACATGTAGCATGATTAATTAGGACCCTGGAACGCCAAAGTTGCTCTTGAGGCTCCAGACGCTCCCCATCAAAATGGCATATACTTACATTTCAACAACTTTGTATAAGAGTATTTTATAAAACAATAAACATTAAGCGAATGTACAAATGTGTCTTTATTAACTATAGTTTTCACTGCAGTGTGGGAGGCAATTTGTACCAAACTTGTCGACAGACACACGGGTGATGTGGTTTTAAACTGTGACTCCTAATCCATAGGGTTTGACCCAGATCTCAGTATTGATCTTTACCCACACTGACTGTTTGGTCTGTCACATATAAAATCGGTAATGTATTCAATAAAGGAAAATATTCTTTGAGTGGCAGCTCATAAGTTCTTAAAAGTGTGTTTTTACAATATTGTCGGTATGAATTCAGAATTCTGATGCTCTGATTTGGACTTAAGGACACTTGTCGTTCTCCTGCCTAAATGCTACCAGTATTATGAGCAGAAATCTGATAACAAATTCTATAAAAATTAAGATGGCACTAAGAGATAAGTTGCCACTGGATTTAACAGGTTGACTGCAGATTTAAAAAGGGAATCATTATTGTTCATCTCCTGCAGCTAGTTGCTGGATCGCTGGCCAGCTGCCTGCTCCACTTATAGGCTGACAAACTGACTGATTGATTGGCTGTCCAGCTTATTGACTGGCAGACTGACACACTCGCACGCTAGTTGATGGAGCTGAATAGCTGGCTGACAGGGTGACCGGCGTGTTGGCTGTTTGCCTGATTGTTGTCTGAACTCACGCTGACAGACTGGTAAGATGGTCCTGATGAATTTCACACTGCTGTGGTTGTAGTACTTTCATTTGACCACTAGAGTGTACCAGAGTTCATCTTTACCACATGTCAAGATACTTTGCAGCGAATTCACAAATGGATTGCGGCTGCTGATAGCACCGTGACCGCCATGCACCGCTATCTGCCTTCTCTCAAGGTCTGATTCACAAAAGATATTTTGCTAATGATATTACAACACAAACACACCCAAGTTTTGTGTCTGATTGCAATTATCCATGTGGCAAACTATGATTGTTGCCTTTGCGCCAAGATCACAGTAAGCAGGACAATTGCAGAGAGAAAGAGAAAAATTTGATTTTCAGACTGCGAGCTACGAGTCCTAACCAATGAGGTGCAGAAGCATTCCTCAAAACTTCAGGCAAGGAATTTAAACGTGATATGATCACTGGAAAGTCTGGGCGTGACACCCCTTAAAAATGTGCTTCAGTTACCACCAAATCTCTGCAGACGCTAATAATTTCACTCTAACTGCATGTAGCTATTAGTGCTGGTCTTTGTGAATTCGACTGTTTTCGCAATGAGGCTCATTTGCATAGAAACGTGCCAATTTTGCACCAAATGTACACTTATTAGACCTAATTTAAATAAATGCAAATAGCAAAAGGAGAACCGAGATGTTATTTGCTTGACAGTGCATTTAGGGGTGCATTTTACATGGTTTCTTTTTGGCTTATTTCTGCACTTTAATTGATGTTTTGTGCTTTAAACTTTAATATTTTCTGTCCTTATATCCTTAGTTGAACACCAGAATATTGAACTATTGCCTTCTGTATGAATGTTTTGCGTTTGTCTACTGTAGTATCATCCGCCGGGAGAGTTGAAAGCAACTGCAACCCAAGACCACACACACACACATACACACACATATACACACAGAGAGCATTACTGTTTCTTACAGCTCCCTCATGAGGGTAGAGCAACTTGATGTTTTCAACTCAAAGACAGTGTGGAAATGAAAGAGAGAAAGAGCAAAGAGTCTTTTAGAGAAGGCCCAGTGAAAGAAGAGTTGTGTTCCTTCTGAACTACAGAGGATTAACAGGGGAATAGACTCTCTTTCTTCCTTTCAGTCTTTCTTTCCCAATCAGTCAGTTATTCCTCAAAGAATATGAAGAATAAGGTGAATTATACTGCCACCTACTGAATCATGAGTCATTGTGTTCATTTTAATTAATACATTTTTTATATAACCTATTTTACAGCAATGTCCTTTCTTCTTTCTGCCCATATATTACTATTAACTTAAGTCAATTCTTCATAGCTAACTTCAAAAAATACTTAGACACACACACTATTTACTTTTTCAGCATGCAACACTCTCCAGTCTATAAAATTTTATCCTTTGGGAAGTTTTCACTGACCATGCCAAGTCCCTTCAGTCTTAACTGCCTGTTCTTAATCTGGATGAATTTCCCACCATTATCTTGCCTCGCTGCACTGAATGTTTTCATGCCTGTATGTGTGATAACAGTACAGTGCGTGCCCGCGCCTTCGGTACATATTTCTGTACACTGACTTTACTCTGAACATCTTAGTATCTAAATTTTCTGCCTTTTTTCAGACAGTATAAAACGCTACATACACACTTGTACATCTGTTATGGAAAACGTAACAATGGTGGAGTTCCGATTATAAATATTTTACTCCTGTATAATCAGTGAAAGACAATGCAGATGTGATTCTGACACCTGCAATGACTCACTTTCTCCTCTGAGATCTTTTATTATTTTCAGAAATGCAGAAATTTCGATCTCTGGTTCCTGAGTGATAAAGGATACATTTGCTTGCCCGTGTTTCCTCTCTGTGGAGTCACAGGAGAAAGCAGAATGCATCCCTGTTCATAAATGCTCCAGCAGCTGTCAACACAGTACTTGTCTTCATTTCACCTCTATCCTTTATTGTAATTTCAGTATTTATAGTGCAGCTTTAACATTTAACCCACCATCTATCAGCTCAAAGAGGCACTTCACTGTGACGTGACCTCATCTGATGTTTCTACTTCCTTTTGGCGAGGGAAACAAGCCAATCAGACATTAAGCCAAATTTAGACATCAAACAGCTTTGGAAATGAGAAAAGGAGAGAAATTGACCTTTAGTCAGTAATATTGTTCTCTACAGACACTTCCTTCCCTGCGTACAACCATCCTACACACTTGTACTGCACATAATCGATGGCTTGATTGCACCGAACAATGCAAGCCTCGCCGCGCCGACACGGGTAATGTACTTTTGACCTTATCACAGGAAATGACACATCAGAACACCTGTACTGTCTGCGGCAGTGTGTGTATGCGTGCGAGCATATGAGTGTGGTTTTTTTTTGTCCAAGGGTGGAAATACAAACACACCTGGAGTACCAGAGCTGACAGCTACACTTTCACACTATTATATTATATAATACCTTGGATACAGTAGCTCCATATGCGGTCAGCACACAGACACACACTGTTGACACTTGCTCGCAACCCTAATTTGACCAAAGAAAAACAGACAAATAATGTTTGTGTATGTGTGCATGGAGGTCTGAGTGTGTGTGTGTGTGTGTGGTTAGCTCCCACATGTGCGACCTGCTCTCATGGGAAGGACTGAGTTTGCTTTTCACACTGAGGTGTCAGCATCCAAACATATGAGCTAAGAGACGGAGGGAAAGAGTAATGGCTGGAAGGAGAGAGGGATGGATGGTTGGGGGGTGGGTGGAGAAGAAAACAGGTGAAGAAGAAAAAGTGAAAATGTGGGAAATGGATAGAAGAACACTCACATTTCTACTACTTTACACTGAAATCCAGCTATTTAAAAGCAGTTTTTCTGATCATGAAACTTGAGAAACTTTAGGGTTAATGATATAAATCATTATGACGTTATGTCACTGATCAACTGAAGGGGTGCTCTACAATCAAAGGTAAAAATAAGATCATGTTACAGACACAAATTCACACAGTTTAGCTCTAGTTTGTCATTATGAGGTCTGTGAAGAAGTTTTACACCATGAGAAGGTTCAGAACTTACTTCATTTAAACAAAAAACTACAGTTATTTCGCTTGTACAAAGCATTTGAACAAATTGCGCTTTACTTGCCAATATAAGCTATTTTTTTTTATATTTAATTATCCATACAAGGGGAGGAAAAGTAGGGTTGGATATCATTCAAAATTCTCAGTACTAGCACCAGAACAAAGGTTTTGTGTTTGTCTCCATTCTGGCCATGCAGGGGTTGCGCTGGGAACTAGGGAATAATTATCCTGTAATTTTTTAAATACAGGAAATTTGCAAACAAAAAAAAACTTTTTGTCATGTAACACAATAAGACAAAGTTTCTTACTTAGTTTAATATTGTCTTGACGTTAAATACTGCACAGAAACTTGGCTATTATTATTTAAATGAGGCGATATCTTATTGAAGAATAAATTCTGTACCCTGCTCGCTCAGAGTTCATTTTCCTGTTGTTGGGAATTTCTTTTTTATCTAAATATGTTTTTTTTTTGGTATTGAACTGAACTGAACATTATGATTATACAGTATGAGTCATAACCCCACCCTGCGCTACCAGGACACCCTCTGTTTGTTTTGATGCCCTTAGATTGCATAAATTTCTCTGACAATTAAGAAACTGTATGAGGTTGAGTTTGGAGCAAAAAAAATTTAAAAAAAGGCAAAGACCAAGACGGAAAGAGGCAGAAAACATAGACAGTAAAAGCACATCATATGTCAGCCAGACGATATTATGATAACAGAATGATCACCTCTCACTCATCGCCTCCCATTGACTGAGGACAGCTGGGACTCAGGTGGTGTGTACATGAATATGATTTAACACACGCGAAGTGGCAGACTGTATGATTTAAAGGTGTATTATCCTTGTACCCCGGGGGCAATTGGATCAACTACCGCTATGAGTGATGTTTATATTGCAACCTGCAGTGACAGCTAAACGTCATTTCATATCCAGTTTTAAACAAATTATAGTTGCTGACGGATTCAATCAATTTTCTGAGAGTTTTGAATGATTGATTGAAGAATTGTTTATTCTACAGTAACATTTTTTTGACAGCAGGGTGGACTGTTCTAACACAGCTACTGGTACTACAAGTACAACCAGTACTTTTTTTCTACTAGATAATGAACCAAGTGAACCTTACCATTGTACATTACCATTCGCTTGAGTGCGTGTGTTTGTTTTGTGTGTCTTTTATCTTTGTTTGCCTGTCCATTTGATACTGTAAGTGCCCTATAAATATGTTCAACTGTGTGAACACAACATATTATGTGTGTGTATAAGCGATAAGACAAATCTGTCTTTCAGTATGCAGTTCAACAAGCAAAGTATTTCTATATATCTCTAATAAAACAAATAAAATAATAAAGAATGTGAAGGTAAGATTTAAAACCTCAAAAATTGAGGTCTTTGTAACAATAAGTGTAGCAGTGTAGGATATATACTTTAAACAATGCATCAGCACAAGCGTTGGACCTACCTTAACATAGTCCACCATGGCGTCCAGGCCAGCAGCTGGCTCCCTGGGGAACACAGACAGAGACAAGGTCCGGTTTAGTGAACACATCTTGCTACCGGCACCCGACTTTCTGCGTCCTTGGTGCTGATCTTCACTTCCGCAAACAGTCTCGAAATTTTCTGCTCTCGGTTCCTCACTAGTTTCTACCGCAAATACTGCCGAGCTGGCTGTGTCCAGGTGGCTTCCTGATGGGTGCTGATGCTGCTTTTGTTGCACTCAAACACTACTCAGCTCTTTTAGAAGATGATATTGTTTAATGGAGGTGTGGTACTTTTTCTAAAAGGTCCAACAAGCCTCTTTAGGTGTCCATTTTAGCAATATGCAGGTCCAAATAGGTTTTAGTGCCAGGAAAGGCAACTGTATGGCTGGTAATGCTATCCCCAAGTTCACTAGGTTCCACTTTGCGACTCGATTCCTCTGAGAGAGAAAAAAAAAAAAAAGTCATGTGAAACTGAACCTCACACTGAACCGCTTTAACTCTGAGTCTCTGTGTCCCATTCGCTGTCTGTCTCTCACCGTTTCTTTCTCTCAGTCAGTGGTAAACATGTTCACTCACTGCCTGCCTGACTTGGCCTCCCTCTCTCCCTCCCTCCCTCCCTCCCTCCCTCACTCTCTCTCTCCTTCTCCTCCCCCCACCGTCACACACATCACAGCCACACGCCTACCCTTCTGAGTCCACTGACAAATTCACAGAGAGGTTAGAGCACACACACACACACATGCACACACACAGCAGCATTTCACTCTTTTTGGCATTTTTTCCCCTGATCCTTTCTTCCAAAAACTGTTTACAACCACATCCGAGAGTTTGTCATTTTCTATCTATGTCTCATTGTCTCTCTTAAGATGCAGTTTCATATTCTTTTCTTTCACACCATTGTTTAAGGATCAGAATACACAGAAAACATTTTTCTTGCAGTTTATTTTGGCCAGCAGTCATATTTTAGTTCCTTAAGAAGTATTCCTCTCATGCATACTCCATTATTTCAGGTGCTCTCCATCTTTGCCTTGAATATTGGTACTTGAGTGCATTAACGTTGCTCAGATTCTCAACAGGAGGCTTATATCCAGGGGCTCAGTGAAAGAGGTAATTAGCTCAAATCCCAGACTACATTTGTGAGGTTGGTAGTTTAGATCCCTTAAGCCTACACTGGTGTTCCCACGGGAACATTAGCACAGTCCAATACTTACCAAACCAAACATGTTTAGCTCTAAGTCCTCTCAGTTTTAATATGGCCCAAAATAATGAGTGGGATTTAGTTATGTAACTGAACAGAAGCCCCCATTCACAAAAATGTATAGTCATTATTCATAGACGGTGGAGTGCTCGGGCCTCTTCATCACCCTCAGGATCGACTGCAGAGTTCAGTTTGCAAAGGCAAGAAGACTCGGTACATTATAACTGATCCTGTTTCAGGTAATCCAACACATCCTGACGTCCCCCACAGTGTATCAACACGAATCTACACAGTTGTCTTCACAACAGAGAGCACATCAGTCGTTGATGTCTGAGCGGTTTTGTCTGATGCTGCTATGGACTCTACAAAAATGCTGATGATCTAGGTGGATATTTATTGCTTTCCCTGCACTTTTATAAACATCTGTGTGTGTGTTTTTCCTTAAAAGAATGAGAAATGTGGCTAATTTATTTATTCTAAGCTAAATATGTATCTGCTACTGTACTTGCAAGTTTGATCAATTCTTTATCAGAGCTGCAACTAACAATTATTTTCATTTTGAATATTTTCATTCATTTTGTGCCTGTTTAAAGATCCCAACACATGTTTTCTTTGTAGTTTCGTGCACTTTATATATCAAGAATATAATATTTTTATCTTTACTTTTTTGTTTTGAATATTTGGACAAATGTATTCTGTTTATTTAAATGAATCACATCATGATAAGGCATTTAAATGAACAAATGCCACTGATGTGCATCTAAATAGAAGTGATGTTTAATTTTGTTAGTATTTATTTGCCATCTAATGATTATAATGGTCATAGTTTAACTGCTGCAGTTATGAAGAAGAGAAATTACTGTGATCATATATGTAAACTAAAATCAAACATTCAGTTTGCATTGAAAGCTATGCCAGTCATTGACCACATACTGTACTGACCTCTGGACTCTGGTGGTTGTCTAGACCTCTGATTGGCCCAAAACTTTCACCACACCAACCACCTGCCCCCTCGTAACCCTGCCATGGCTCTCTAATCTGAGGTGGGTGCAATGAGAATCACCACATACCAGACAACACCCATATAAAACTTACTGGAGCTGAATGTGCTACGACTGAGGGAAATTCCCTTTTTTTTCCACTCAGGGAGGTCAAAGGTCAGGCCAACAAACAGTGCAGCAGCCCTGTAGTTGATAGAGATTCAGTGTGTTAAACCCAGGTCATCAGGTGAAGGATGTATCTCCAACCACTGCACCGTCACTCTACTCCTCCACCCTGCATCTTGATGAATGTTTTCACATCCTTATTCTTCCCTGACAACAGTTTGGTAAGCACTAAATGAGCTGAAACAAAGTGCGGTAAGAGTGAGAAGGCCGAACACAAACATTCCAGACTACACAATCTAACCACAGCTAACTTTGCCTTTTTCTGCCCATACTGCTGAAACGGCATCAAACACGGGATTTTTCTGCTTCTATGACCGCAAGACTGACCTGCGACACAGAGACAGACAGGGGAAATGAAGACAGAAAGAATAGAAGCTAGTGAGAGAAGAAACACAGAGTAGGGAGGGCAAGAGAGCGGGCTGCACTCGCCACAGTCTTTTTCTGGCTACTGTTGTTCTTTGCGCTTCACCACACAATACTCAGCATGACCACAACTGGCTTCAGTAAGGATCTGCACCATATTTGTGTGTGAGTGAGAGTGAGAGTGAGAGAGAGAGAGAGAGAGTGACAGACAGACAGCGGGAGCGATGGAAAGACTTAGATGCAGAGCCTGCAGACAGCCAACAGAGGTCAGTGTCTTTCCATAATAAAGATCAACAAACTCAGTTTACAGTGATGTTAGAATTTGTTGCTGTATAGTGAAAGCACATGTTATGAACTAATCTTTATAGCAGGTGGTGTTTTGGTGGTTTGTAATCAAGAAATTAAATGAACACAGGAAATTAATGCACTTTCGCACAGATTAGATTCAAAGAGGTTTCACATTAACGTCAGCTTAAATATAACAGCAAATGATACAAGACATGCACTGAAGGACATCGATCAAACTGTGACTTTGGAAATCTACTGCACATGTAAAATTTGGAAAGTTAAATCTTTATCCAAAGATTTAATTTTTGTTTTGTTTTTCTTCCTAATATGTTCTTGTAGCCGTCTTAATCACTTCCAACAGCTGTGAGCGGTTTTCTCTATTGCGGAATAACAATAGCGCTCAAACGCAGATGAATTTATCATGCATAGTGACATCTTTGTGCATACTTTCTGTCACTTTTCCAGTGTGAACACATTACTTATACACATACAAAATACTTGCTGTGTCCCAATTCCATACTACACTCTAATCCTAAGCAGCTTTTAAATCTGTAATGCTTTCACACGGGAAAAAGAAAAGATGTTGAGTGCACAAAAAAGTCAGTATGCAGACAAAAAAAAACATTTGAATTTCAAGTGTGCTGCTGATGGACACTATTGTCACATGATGCAATGCACAAAGGAAACAGAGGACCTAGTCAAAGCTGCAAAAAAGTCAAATAAAATTGTAGATGCTGGTGAGACAGCTCTATAAGATCTTGTAAAACTAAAAATAAGTATTAATGTTTAGGAGAACATTTAGCTTTTTCTGTACTTAACACTGTGACCATTATTATACTGTATACTATTAATATTTAGTATGTCTTTCCAGTGATTATCTCCACGACACCTAAAATACTTCACTACAGCCCAAATATGAGAATATGCTCCACATGTTTCTGTTTTGTACTTCACTGGTCTGATTTGATCTGAAGTAACGGAGGAAAAGTTCATCAACATGTGATCAACAGACAGACGGGAATTCAGCAGGTTTTTAACAGAAAGTGTTGCATATGTCAACACTCAGTCACTGTCCACCCCCTCTCATCCCTCTCGTTGCTCTCCTTCTTTCCACTCTTTCTTTCTGCCGTCTCCCACCTCTTCCTCCCCCTCCTCCTCCTCCTCCTCCTCTCCTGGTGGTCTGCTAAGCTGCCCACAGAGGTTAACAGAAAGACAAACTGACCAATCAGGAGCTAGTGCAACATAAGGTCAGGGGTCTAAGGTCAACTGACAGCATGAGCAATGGAAAGTCAAGACCGACTGTCCAGTGGTTACATACCTTAGAGATACACTCCCTTATCTTTTTATAGCAAACTCAACTGTGAACAGTGTGGAGTTATAAAACAAAACAAAACAAAAGTTAGCTGGAAGGAAATTTGGGGATTTAGAAACACTTTTGGTTGCTTTAACCAAATTACATAAAGTAGGTTATATAAAATTTGTTTTTTTTCTTCAGGCAGTCACAATGTGTAGACAAGCTGTATGGGCATTTCTATGAAAAAAAGAATTTAAAACCAAATATTCAATCATTTTTATGTAAGTAAAGAACAAACATTTTTACTTAAAACCAACGACTTGATTAACAGTAAGTCAAACAAATCAAACACAGATATTAAATTAATATGGACACTGAGATTTGTGTCTAAAATATCTGTCATACCTGCTGTCAGTCATACATGATAGTTTCCTTTGTATTTGTGAGGCCGTTAGCAGGTTAATTGCATCATTACTAAGTGCTCCTCTTTGATCTTCAGACAGCTTAATGTACTGCCTACATCAGGTGACACTAAAGACCAACATCAACCTGCCAAAAGAAAGACGTCTCCGTTTCTGCTGAAGCATCTGATGTTTTGAAACTGAGAGTTGGAAACACACTTGACTCTCATTTTATTTTTGTGTGGTTTAAAAAAAAGCAGTAGAGTAGACAAAACACCCAATACTTGAGTCATGAAAACCGAAGAGAATGAGAGCGTGACGCTGTTCATTATTGAGCCACCTGCACGGGTTGAATTCGACCTGGACAAATTGTCCTGCTGTATGTCAGCGGCATATGAAATGTATCCAGCACGGAGGCAGAAGGATAGAGAGAGCAGACAAAGAGTTCACAGTAATCTCTGATCTGTCCTGCCACACCCTGACCTACAAAGGTAACCCAAATGCTGGGGGCTACGTGCACACACCCACACACACACACACACACACACACACACACACACACATACACACGCACACACACAAAGCTGGCTACATCAGATACAGTCTGTTGTAACTCTACACTAGAGATGGAAAGATGGGAGGACATGATGAAGGATGAAGTGTGTGTTTGTGTGTGTGTTCCTTCTGAAGTTGAGCTAACTGCTACACCCCCTCAGGGCTCTCTTTACAGACTCTCATCCAACTCCAAACTCTCTTTTTCACTCATCACTCTTGAGGAGGAACCAGAATAAAAGTAGTTTTTCCTCCAGAGTATGACGAGTCTCTGATGATACAGCGCCAAGCTCATGCTCGGTCTGACATGAAGGAATTCTCCACCAAATATCTATCTTTTGAGTATTTATTAGTTGCTAAAAAGAGAGATTTGAAAGGTGACTCTGAAAAGTTAGCAGATTACTCCTTCACAGAGCATGAAATCATAGCAGTTATAATAGAGTCCAATGTTTCTTTATGTTTTTAGGTTTTTTGCTGTTTGTTGTGACTATTGGAATCTATATGAACTGCTGTAAAGTCAAACTGTCTACAGCTGCTGTTCTCCACAAAACTGCAAACTGCAGAGTCACTTTTCATGCCTGCAGGGGGCAAATATTAGATTCTCAAAAAATACACATTCAGTGGAGTGCTCCTTTAAACGATACAGTTAAAGCTGAAGCAACTGCTCAGAAATATAAAATCTTTTACCCCGCATATTGAAGACAAAATCGCAGATGTAATTATCAGATAGTTTTAGAAATGTTATCTGACAGAGAGGTCAACAACAAGAGAGTTTTTATGACTTAACAACATCAGCATCTTTATCTGTGTTTACACGTGTGTTTACCTGTAACCGTGAAAGTCATCGATGATATTTTGGACCAGCGGTGAGGTCATTGGCTGATGGATGTGTCCAGCAGCCAGCGCCGTGTTCCCGCAAAGTACTGGCTGCGTATGATTGGCTCTGGGGTCCCAGGTGTAATTCCCGGGGGCGAGGTTGGACCCTCCCCTCTTACGTCGAGGCAGAGTTCCGTGAATGGAGATTGGCTGATAGGAAGATGCTGGGAGCTCTGATAGGCTGCTGCCACGTCCTGGAGGGTGACTGGGGGGAAGAAAAAAGAGAAGGAGAAAAGAGAGAAAAGAGAGGAAGAGTGAGACAGCAACTAAAGTTAAAACCACTAAACCTATGTAAATACTAACTTTATAGTTTTGCTTATTAAACAAACACCCTTCCAGGTGGGATTTTATCCCCAAATTTGCCACACAAGTAGTTTCAAGGTTAGAAAAACCTTCTTTCAACCTCACACATAACACTTTATAGACACTTTTTTTTTTGCTTACACAAGATAAAATATTCAGACATCATATTTATGGCTGCACGGTGCTGTAAAAAGGAAATATTTTATGTCTTTTGCATCATCTCATACATATTTTCTTTTTATTTAGTCTGACATATTTGGTATCATTTGAAACTTTGGGGGCTTTTTCCCTAGATAATACTTTTCTATAGTTTTGAACAAAGCTTATGCACACATAGTACATTTGTAATAGCTGGACCAAAGAATTAACATAAGAGAATTAATATTTTTTGAAAGTTTTCTAACACAGACAATGAAAAAACTGATAAGAAACACCCACATATACGGGAAACTTTAACAAGTTCTTTACATCGGATTCAGAGTTCATCCCAGGAGATCAGTTTTCATTGATCTGTGAGCCACTTTTGGTCATCCAACTCACCCGTGTCTGGAGCTGAGGAGGTCCATGGAGGAGGCAAGGGAGGCCTGGAGTCTCCTGGAGCTGCTTGGAGCACCGTGGGAGGTGCTGGAGACTCCAGGGTGAGAGGTGCCTCCTCCCAGGGTGTGATGTGCATGGAGAGACCTGGGCAAACTGGCAAAACGCCCCTCCGCCATCATCCTCAACTCTGGAGAGAAACACACACACAGAAATAAAAAGTCAGACAAAGGGGACTTGAATCAAAATAAGTGACAGGGTGAAAGTCTCTCAGGTGTGTACCATGCTTACAATACAGTTATGTAACCATGGTAACACAAGACAGAAGGGTCAGATTATAATACTCTAGCATCACCTTACTGTGAGATGTATAATCTAAAACACACAAACACACACTGACGTCCAGTACTCACTCAGATGAAATATTATGATACATGATACACACATAAAGAAAGCCAGTACAACAGGTGACCCCCCTCACACACACACACACACACACACCACTAATAGACTCACATGGCTGACACACTCACATAGTCTTTCACATCATCATGCACACAAAAATACACAGTGACACATTAACTGGTGGGAAATGAAGCTTGTCATTACATAACATTATACCAGTAGCTTTGGCTAAGTATGTGATTCTAACCATGCCTAGCTGTCTTTTTCCTTTTTTTAACTGTGTGTATGTATACACAAAGAAGAAGAAGCAGAATTAAACATTAAAAAACCATAATTATACTGTTGAAACTGTGAGAGATGGCAAACGGCTTTTAAACCAAATCCTACATCTATTCATACTGATTTTAACCCATTAAACTATAACACACTAGCTATTTTATATTGTTATATTATTATACCATCCACAAAACCTATTTCTGTTGCTTCTGAAAAATGGAAAATAAAAAAAAAATCCTCCATGTAGTTTTTAAATTTGATTATTATTATGGTCAATTGTTTTAACAATACTCACATTATATTAGAAAAATATCAAGAAAAGTGTGTATCAAGCAACAATTACATATTAAACTCCTCAAGAGAGCTTTATAATACAAGAAGGATGTTGAGCTTCCATATTGCAACAATGGCTGAAACATAAAAGCATTGGTGTATGTAACTGAATGTGAAAAGGCATGACGAACAAATCCCAGGCGGCTTCAAGCTCCAAGTGTTGCGGTTACAGTCAGTTAGATGCAACACAGCTGAACCACCAGGACAGTCCTGTAGCTGCTGTTTTTGAGAATTTGACCCCTGCTGTTTCTTACATGCTGCTCAGCTGAGAGACAATAAGAATCAGCTTCCTATTAGTGAATAATGTCAACAGAGAAAAGAAGTTTGACCCTCCACCTCAGCTCCAGGCAGTATTTTTATCCAGCGGACCCTGAATGTCATACCATTTGGGAATGCTTTAAATACTTTATATCCCGATGAGGCACTGAAAACAAGCTTCTACTGAGCAAAAAGGAGCGCTGCACACAACTTTGCTCATGGGGTAGATTTTGTCCCATGACAGAGACGCAACAGATATAAATACACAGAGATGAAGGCGACAGATAGGTGGGCAGTGATGGAAAACACTGAACAGGTTCTTGATAAATTCCCCTGCTGCATGATAATGACTGGACGCAGGCTATCATCTGCTCTGAATCACTCATCATGCGGCAGTTAATCACACTGTACGCACTAAAATATCGTCAGTCGACAGACATGTTGACAGAGTGGACGGCAGGAGATTCGGCGGATCCTCCTTCATTCTAATCTCATCAAATCTGAACTGAACTATGTCGATGTTTGTTATTTCTGATCTCATAAAACGCAAGAATCTGATCTAAACAAGTATGCTCGCATTGTGTCTCTGAGCCCGATTATGATCAGAGAAAGTCGTCTGCGGTGTGTATTGTAGGGCGACGCAGGGACACGGTAGCTGCTGTCAAACTTGTGAAGTTGTTTCATCACGTTCTTATTGTGACCCGAGGTGATTCATTTATATTTCAGCTCAACGGACTGCACTGTAACTGTGCAGGAAATTCTTGTGCAGCCAAAAGACTCAGTCACGCATTTGCCAGTGTACAATACAAACAAAAACATTCAGAGTGCACAACAATTCGAGGGAACATTTTATGAAATAATTTGCTGTCTTGTAAAGAGTTTAATGAAAACATCAAATCACATGTTTCACAAAATCAAAATTAAATCAAATTAAAAAGAGAATCCTGGTAGATTTAGGTGAGTAAACACTCCTTTTTTGTACTTGCTGCATTTTGTCTTTGTTTGAGCATGATGTATTTTCTCCTACCTTTGTACAGCTTATCGTAGCATTTTAATCAGAGTCGGAAAAGCGTGTGAAGCCGTAACCTTCAGTATAAATTCACAGCAAACAATGCAATGTATTAATAAGATTTTTGGATTTGTTAGAGGCCCTTTCTCATAGAGCTAAAGCTTCAGATTTTTTCCTGCCTTTACTGTTTGTGCTAAAGTAAACATGTCACAAAGCTAGCGGTGTAATGAACACAGTTAGGAAACTGATATAGATCTCCTCATTATAATGCCAGTAAAAAAAATCAAACAAGAATTTCCCATAAATGTTGCAGCATTTACAGTACACAGTGTGTTGGATGTATTGTTACATCCGGAAGCAGGAATAAGGACACACCGTGTGGTATTAATAACTTGTGGGCACATTTTCTGCTATAAAACAAGGCTCAGAAATTCAAAATGAAAGAGATGTAGAACACAGTCAAGGTGTGCTGCAGGGTGCATGTGCAGGGAGTAGGGTTGGGGGGGGGGAGGGGGTGTGTGATAGCGTTTTATCAAGTCAATCAGCTACATCGTTTCACTAAGATGCTATTGTATGGTCTATGATGCTGTTTCAGAAGAAAACACTCACAAGTCTGTTGGTCTTGCTAAACAACAACAAAACAGTTTGTTTTTCATTTGTGATCTGAGAATGGTGAGTTGTGTTTCTCTGTCTGAAAAAAAAGGATCTTTAGCCAAATGTGAGAAAGTTTCAGAAGATTAATTAGCTCCAGCTGATGTGAAACAATATCAACGCTGGCTTAAACTGAAAATTTGGTGTATTGGTCTTTTTTTTTTCTAATAAAAAAAGTATTAAGATTCATCAAGTGTGGAACTAAATCCAAAATGGAAATAAACTCTAAACTCTAGCAGGGAGTCTCTGAGTCACCAGCTTGCAATGATGAATGTCAATAAAAATGCAAATACAGGTTTAGAGAAAGGAACAGCTGGCCAGCTCAAGACTTTTCAGTGTGACAAGTAAAGTTTATACACACACACTCACTCACACTCAAACACACACAAACACTGTAAAACCAATTCAAGGCAACACAGACTCCTGCTAAGGCATGCTGGGTCAGAGTGGGGATTCCTCTGAGGGGCAGAACGACTACAGGACGACCTATTATAAGACCCTGAGGGATGGTCAGCTGTGAGTGTGTGTGTGTGTGTGTATTTGTGTGTGTGGCCCTGACCATCTGCCAGACACACACACCGCCTCCCGCAGAGGAGAAAGGACCAACTCTCACTGAGTGAAAACACAGACATGGAGCACTTACGCACATGAATACTTTGTCAATTACTCTTATAAATAAATTATTCATGCTAAGACCTATAAGTGGTTATTTCCAAGTAGAGTGAAGGTGTGAAAAATCTCACTTACTCTCCTTCTATCTGTGTGTCCATCTCCTTTAACCTCTCCCTTTTCCATCCTCCCCGTCTACTACTTCCACATTACTTATTTCACTTTTCTGGTGTATTTCAATCACGTCTCTTTTTCTACTCATCCATCTTTTCCTTTCTCCTTCAGTCTTGTGTCCCCACCTCCACACACACACACACATCCCCTCCCTTCCTCCGTCTGTCCATCATGATGTCAGCTCTTCTTTGGCCTCCTCACTTCGTCCCCTTCTTTCTTTCTTTTGTCCCTCCATCTCTTGTAATAATAGACTCTTTCTCTCTCTCCCTGCCTCATCCTCTCCTTCCTACAGCTGTTCAGCCCCCGTTCATATCGCCCTACATCTCTCTCTCTCTCTTTCACACATACACACAAATGAGCAGTGGCATTTCCTTCACCAAATTTGCTATATCGGGACATAATCACACTTTCACTGTGTAAACATACCAAGCACAAAAAAGGGAGCTTTTAAATAGTTATCTTCTTTTTAAAGTTTGTTTGTATAATCCATGTTAAGATTTGTTTCCCCTTGTGACTGGTAATCTAGCCTCAAACACAACTAGTGTTTCTGTGGTTTCCAACCAGTTTAAAATAGCCAGGATGATTTAGAAAGGCAGTTAAACTGTTGACAGGAACTATGTTTAAGGTGTACTGAGAGGTGGGAAGAGTTATTTTGAGCGTCCAGGATTCAAGAAGTAAAAGTCATCTTTCTTTTTTCTGTTGATGTCTTACAGCTGGAGCACCTTCAAGATTTAGATCCAGCGTCAATGATCAGTACAAAAATGTGTAACTGCTGTCAAAAATATTGGATTATTTGATTTTTAAAAAAACACCAGACTGTGAACATAACGACTCAGAGAGAAGTCAAACCTCTACGAACAACACTCAGTAAAGAGTAGCCACAGTCAGAAATGCAGGACAAGTGACATGAAGCATAAAAGGTTAAGTCACATTATATTTCCATTCACCAAAATTTCTCCACACTCTACCCTAAAAAAGGATGTGATGTCAGATTTACGATGTGGGTTGTAAATAAACAAATACAACAGCGCACATTTTCAGACCGTCTCTCCTGGAAGATATTCATGATGTTGCAGTTGGTTGTTCACATGAAAAGTGACACAAATAATTGTGTTAAGACTGAAAAAGAGGGCTTGAGAGAGAAGTTCAACCCCTGGCTCCTTTCTCACTGCTATATGCTTCGCCAATCACTGCGTGAAATGGGTGTGAATGTCAGATTAGTCGGTTTCAGAAAGTTAGAGAAACTGTTGGACATAGCCTCTCCTAATCCAACATTGGAAAGGTGTTGGATTAGGGGAGGATTAGGGGTATCCGATAACCTAATGCGCCAGATGGTTTGTTTCACAGAGTCATCTGAGAAGTCGTCCTTGGAAACTGTTTGGAAAAGGTCAGGCACTTTCAAAAAAAAAAAACTTGCCAGGTGATTGGATGAACCATCTGTCTATAACAATTTATCACTGTTTTACCTTTCGAGGCAGCTGGATTCATGAGATCATGAGATCACATGAGAATAAGGTAAAGGTTTCTAAAGCTAAACCAAATGTCCAACAAGCAAGAATATTTTGTTCTTATTAGCCTGGTAGTCTGTTTGGCCGGGGGCCTTATTTTGCCCTAACCAATGAGCAGTGACTAATGTATCCTGTTGATGTCATTTTCAGTTGATACAGAGGCTGCAGTAGCAGCTGCCAGGAGCAGTTGAAGTTCCTCATATTGACCAAAGAAATATGGAGATTGTGAGGTTCTTAGTTTTGTAAATCCGCTTACAACAACTTATAGCTGCGTCAGTCTCATCCACAATTGTAGCCATTTTACTTGTGGGGTTTGAAAAAGAAAGATGATGTCCCCATTCTTAATTCCCCCTGCAAAGCTGTGATTGGCTCGGTTGTTTTGTTAACCAGGTAAACAGCTGTTAATGAGCACAACTCCGCCTTTTTAAAAATCACTGAAAAACTCTGAGATGTGGCCGGCGAATCGAAGGTCTAGAAAACGTTGAAATGGGAATTTACAGTGGAAAAATAAAACTTCAGGACCGGTGACGCATTTTAATTGACGTCTGCTAACCAATCAGATGCAGTTTCCTTGACTATGACACAGGAGACAAAATATTTTGTGGACTGTGGTTTGCTTTGTCACCAACACTAGTGAAGTCCTGCACACACACACACACACAGATAAAGAGAGAGAGAGAGAGAGAGAGAGAGAGAGAGAGAGGGAGAGAGAAAGCTTTGGGTGGGAAACAAGTGCAGATTAACAGGAAGAGGAAATGGCAGTATAAACATTTAGACAGCAGGCAGCTCATTATAGAGGATTACTAGTAATAAAACAAATATCTCTCTCCTTCTCTCCTCTCTTCCTCCTTCTCACTTCTCACTGACTGTCTCGTGTTGCCCGTTTAATTCTGTCTCAAAATCAGAGGATACGACTCTCCTATTAAATTAAATCAAACTAAATGTTTTGATGTTAATTTATCTCCGTCTGTCTCTCTAACTAACTCTCCACATAAATCAGGAGTCAGTAAAGCTCTGTTTTTAATCCACTGAACTAGCAGTTTCAAAAAAAATGGGTGTCTGGGGACCAGCGCAAGTCCTTCAGGAGGTTCAACAAGTCCAGTTTAATTCACAAGTACCATTGTCTATTGTGTCAGTTTGGGAATTCAGGTTTAACTATAGAAATCTTATAAATCTTCTAATTTACATACAATTCAAATTGATCATCTAGATTAAAACGCAATCTACACAATATTATGATTTATGCATGAAATGGAGTTTAAAGCAGCAACTGTCACAGGCTGCAACACTGGTCTCTCATTACGCACACAGTATAACACAATAGTGAAGACGAACACAAACAGCAACATGCTTGGGAATGAGGGGTTTCCTCTGGCTGGCTTAAAGTGTCTTCCTGCCATGGTAAGCGCACACACACACACACACACACACACACACACACACACACACACATCAGTGCATTAGCAAAACCACCCCTGGCCAGAAGTGAACAATGGGAACAACTGTCACATGACCGCTGTTTAGAGCCAGCCTTTGTTAGAGGGAGTGAGAGAGAGAGAGAGAGAAAGGGAGAGAGAGAGAGAGAGAGAGAGAGAGAGAGAGAGAGAGAGAGAGAGAGAGAGAGAGAGAGAGAGAGAGAGAGAGAGAGAGAGAGAGAGAGAGAGAGAAGTGTCCTACTGCGCTCTTCAGTGCGTGGGCCCACCAGTGTGTATTTGTGTGTTAAGTATGTGTGTAATATATAAATGAGGCTGTTATTAAATCCCACAGCAGTAGCTGTCATTTAATACTTAATAGTGAATCTCTCATTCTTTCTCTCTCTCTCTCTTTCTCACACACAGACACACACACACACACCACCTACCCTCAGTGTTTGGGAATGTATGTGCTCATTTTGTATGTCTATGGTGAAATGTAGAGATGGGCAGTGTGGAAAAATGCATTAACTGTGTACAGTCACTGTGAGCCAGTCAGATGAGTCAGTCAGTCAGCATAGGAAGAAATATTTATATCTTTTACTGAAAGCAAGAACATACAATGTACTTTAAAAGTGATCAATTACAAAGAAAAGTCCTGCATGTTACTAAGTGAAAAGTACAGAAGGATTAATGCAGTTTTTGTGTATGAACATATATTGTAAACTTTCTAAAATAATTAAAAACAAAATGTCTTTGATCAGCCTGGTAATATATAATGAATTGTTTGCTAAAGTGATGAAACTCTGTGTTAATGTGGCATGTAATGACATAGATTTTGCGATATGAAAGTAATTTTCACACTAACTCTACATATGGTTAACTGTGTTATTCCTTACGTCTAACAACAGACCATCATACACATGACAAAAAAATTGTTTGACTTTTTGGGGATTATGCTCATATAGCTCTCTTGTTGAGAGATAGATGAGACGATTGACACCACTCTCACATCTGTATGCTAGAAGCTTAAGACAAGAGGTGGTTTTCTGGTGACAAGACTTCAGGAGATCACTGCACCAAGTCAAGAAATAGTTCCAGCACATAACATGGTAAAACCAGAAATCATCATTTTTACATTCAGTTTTTGTACAATTAGACAAACAAGATATAAATTGCTAATTGGTGAGCTTTAGAGTTGCTGGTAGGTGGATTTTTTTACGTTTGAACAGAGGCAGGCTATTTCCCCTTGCTTCCAGTCTTTTTTGCTAAGCTGCCTGCTGTTTCCAGCTTTATATTTAGCATACAGACATGAGAGTGGAAAGAACGCAAATAAGTGGATTTAAGTAGAACTATTCTAGATAAAAATAAATGAGAGAAGTTCAGAAGTAAATGTGTCAATGATAAGGAATGGTTCTTTTCAGAGTGTTTTATTATTGATGAGTGGCTGATCCATTCAGAATGAGCCCTTTATAATCTATAAAGGAAGCGGGTCCTCTTCCACGGGGGCCGCCATGTTGCATCGCCATGTTTCTACAGTAGCCCAGAACAGACAAACCAAACACTGGCTCTAGAGAGGGCCTTTCCCTTTTTTCGTGAGTTTCATGGCCACCGTAGGTTCTCCTATATGCTTGGTAGGGGAGGGAGAGGGGAGGTGTATTGAGTTTGTTGCAATCTACAACCTCACCACTAGATGCCACTAAATCCTACACACTGGTCCTTTAAGGCTTTGTGTGCAAATATGAGGCGATCAATAAATGATCATGGGTGCAAATATAGGATCATAATGTTCATCGTGTCCTATAAAATGGCAAAGATGGTAATAAAACAACGTTGTGTTTACAGCTTGGTTCGCTGCCCCCAAGTGGCCATTTAAGCGCAGTGTCCATGCTAACACCGTTGCATTCAGCATGTGCAATAATTGGAGTCAATTTGTGTAATTCAAGGTATAAAGATTAAAGAAAATACTGATCCATTCTGATTTTTTAGAGATTTTTTAATATGATCTGCATAATCAGAATATAACTTTATATAACCAGGAAGATTCTTTACTGAAACTGAAAGTCTCTTTTAAAGGCGTTACAGCCAATTCAGCGGCACATAGTCATAGAACATATGACAAAGATCGCTGATAGAAAGATACAAAGAAAAAATATAGAAATAGAAAGAAACATGAAGACAGTAATCAATGATCAACAATACACTTGAGATCAGTAAGTAAAGAATGTGAATAAATGTATTTTTTTTTTCTGTCGTCAGTCAGTCAGTCATTCAGTCTTTGTAAAGACCAACAGGTCACATAGTGCTGATGGCTGGCTGGAATACCAACCACCTCATCCCACTAAGGCGAGTAACACAACACCACACACACATACACACACACACACACACACACACACACACACACACACTCCCAGTGGTGTTTCACGACCATCACAGAGTTAAAGCTGAGCTCTGTGAATCCGACACAGACACATTTAAGCATTACCTCAAGGCTGAACCTCATTGGCTCGGTTCAACTCCACTACGACGTTTAGACACAACATCACTGACTAATGTCTGACACAACCTGCTGCATGCGTGTGTTTATCTGCACAAACACACAAAACACCTACAACACACACACACACACACACACACACACGCTTACACACACATCTGTCTCTGTCATCATCTCATGGGTGGCTGGCTGTTTAAAGATGTGTACTCATAACTGAAAGGTCAGAGCTTCAATCTGAGCAGCATTCACTCAACCTGTCAAAGTGTTTCTAACCAAGAACATCAAGTCTTCTTAAGTGTCGCTAACTGTTTTGCTTTACATTTTAAAAACTGTTAAGTCATACGGTACAATAAATATTAATGGCTTTACATCTATACAATTTATTATATTACAGACTGCTCATGTTACTTGTTGCAGAAGGTTTTAAATTTCTTCAACTTCTTTGGCAGAACTGTCTCTGAAATGCAGTCAAATCAATAAAATGCATTATATTCAGAACAAATAAACATCTATGAAACATTAAAGCCACGATACACAAACCGTAAGCAAGCAGTATCAAACTTACTCAAAAATAACTCAGCAAGAAAAATCTCGATGACAGATCTTATTTGTCATATTTCATGTAATTATTTCCTGCTGGGGCTTCCTCAGCTTATACCACCAATCCCAACAACCACAGTTACACCCAGCGCCTTGGGATGGCAACTTAGTGCCCAAAAAGTCCCTGAGCAAACCTAACTCACTGTAAGCTGTAAACAGTTCAACCAACAGGATGGAGAGATGGACAGCTCAGAGACCAAGAGAAAACACAAGAGTGTAGTGAAATAAACAGCAGCAACAATGAGAGAAAAAATACATTTTTCTATTTTTAACTTGTAGTTAAGATAGTGAAACATCCCCAAAACACAGACAATAAAAAACAAGACATACACACACAAAAAAATGCACCTAGAGGAGAAGATGACCATCACAGATAACTGTCTGCATCACTATCAACATCTACATACACACATTCCTACACACATCTACTGAATGTAAGTGCACACACACACATACACATACATACACATGTTCATTCCTACCTGTCAGTGTGAACAGTTCCCTCTTTCTTGCTCTTTGCTGTTATCTATCTTTTAGTCTCATAAACTTACATCAAACTTATTCCATCTCAGAGTTTACTTGAATGACTGACTAGCTGACTGACTGGCTGACCGGCTGGAGGACTATACGCTCACGCTCCTTCAGACAGGCAACAACAAGTAGCGCCGCACAATCACAAGCCCTGCCCTCCTCTTTCTCTCTCTGGGGAGTGATTTGCGAGCATCCAGCCCCTCCTCCTGGTCTACTGTGTTTGGGAGGAGTTTCTTTCTTTTTTAGCCGAGTTGTCTCTCCTGCCCCCCCCCCGGCACTGAACAAAACTCCCCTCTGCCCTCCTCTCCTCTCCTCTACCGACTCCCCCTCCTCCTCCTCCTCCTCCTCCTCCTCCTCCTTCTCTTCTCTGTGTTCTCTGCACAGCCTCATATTTCATGCTCCAAGTCTTTTTGTTTGGGACCTCTTACACCAAACACCACCAACCGGTCTGGTGCTTAGAGAAGATTTAGATGTGACCTAATGTTGCCATTTGCAGAGAGGGGATTTTAAAAAAAACAAAAAAGAAAAAAAAAAAAAAAAACATGGTTGTGACATGTTTGAGATACTTGAGGTGCACTCAAGACTCGTGATGTTTAACTACTTGACTCAGTGTTGGCTGAAACATAAATCAGCTCAGTGTCAGAGTTGAAAATCTACTTGGAGCGTTCTTCTGACACAGCGATCAAGTAGCCTATGGAAGGAATGTTGGCAAAAAAATGATTAAGTTTCATCTGGTGAAGCAGATGAAACAAGTAGAAGAGCTTTCCTTGTGTCATTACATCAGGTATGAGGTCATGTTGAGTGTGTGCATGTGTGTGTGTGTGTGTGTGTGTGTGTGTGTTGGCTCTCAGGATAACACTCTCTCCTGTCTTTGTCCTCCTGTTCCTCTGTATTGTCTAGAGTTGATAACAGCCAGACACGTGCATGTACGTGCGTGTTTATGTGTGTGTGCCTTTCCTTTTAGACAATACAACGAGCCCATCCTGCTCCTATGAAAGCCGAGATGATCAGATGGGCCCGCATGGACACACACAGACACAAACACAGATGCTGCCACATAAAGTACATACGCATCTTTTGATCTTGAGCTATTCACACTAAATTTGTGAAGTTTAAGAAATCCTCCAAAGAGCATGAGGGCAAAACAGGCTCCTACTGTGGTAAGGGAAATTTTTTATTTTTTGGCAGCCATATGTTGTATTTTTTGGCAGTTTTGGCTATTATTCTTACAAGTTCTTATGATGTTTATACATATGGTTTTGCTAAAACTTTAGGATGCAGATTAACAAACTCAAACCACTATCAAAAATTATTATTTTCATCCAAAAAGTTCCACTGTAAACCTCAATTAGATTTTATGACTTCCTGGATTAACTTTGTCCTGTCCGTTCTGCATGTAATGAGTGATTCTGACAGCCACTTTGGATGTGCTTACTTTCACTTTCAGTTCCAAATTGACGGTTTAGTTAATATGGTTTTTTAACTGTTGGTATTTTTATAATCTGTTATCATCTGACTGCTCCTGTTTCCTGCTTCCTGTCACAGATCACAGTCATCACCTCGGTGAGTAAAATGTTGTCATAAGCCACAAGAAAGGAGGAAAGAAAATGAGAAGTATCAGTTTCCCCTTAATTTCTTTACTTTTGGTTGTGTTTTTGCTCAGCAAGAGCTCACATTTTGAGCATTTTACCTTTTTTACCACATACAGTACAGTCCATTTGCTCTCACCAAACCTTAGAAGAGGCACAGTCACTGCCACGTAGCTTGAAAAAAAACAAAAACAGCATTCTCCTATCAAACCATTAAGCATATAATCAATTAAATCCAAATAATACAAAGAGCCTGAGGTATTAGGTTATGCTAATCAAATCACACAGCAGAGAACACAGCCTAAATGTCAAAGCTGAACTTAGAAGTTTCTCCTGGGCTCCAGCAGACGTGGGAGGACTACTTGGGAGTAAAAAATATCCAAACTGAGGTCGAATTCCATTTTTTTTCCAAAGTAAATCTTGAACTATTTCACATGGGCATGTGAAAATTCTTGGCGTGCGTGTGTGTGTGTGTGTGTGTGTGTGTGTGTGTGTGTGTGTGTGTGTGTGTGTGTGTGTGTGTGTGAGGGGGGTATTTCCAGGAAACTGTACAGTGAGTCAGGAGTGTAATCTGTAATCAACTGTTGAATCACCTGAGCCCCCCCTGAAAAGGGTGGTGGTAGAGGGTGGTGTAGGTCAGTCTGTGATGACTGACATGTATCCTTGTGAAGACAGAGCTTCTGAAGCTGTTTCCACAAGGACAAAACCTCTCATCAAAACACTTTTTTAATGTTTGTTTCAAGCGGCTCTACACAAACTTTAGTGCTGTATGGACACATTCTCACATTAGGTTTCCAGTTTGTCCCGGTTGTGCTTATTATCTGATGCGGCTTCAGTTAGAAGGACATCTTAGAGGATTTTTTTATCAGTCCTGTCATTAATCAGAACTACAATGATTAATCGATTAACGGTTTTAGTCACTTTTTAAACAAAAATGCCAAAAAATTCTCTGGTTTCAGCTTCTCAAATGTGAAAATTTGATGCTTTTCTTTGTCATACATGACAGTAAACTGAATATTTGGGATTTTGCACCGTTGGTTGGATAAAACGAGACATTTGAAGACGACGCCTTTGACTCTAGGAAAAATAACACATTTATTTATTAATTTATTTAATGGACAAATCACTTAATTGAGAAAATAATTGACAGATGAATCGATAATAAAAATAAATCATTAGTTGCAGCCCTGGTCCTAATGTTCTTTTGTTATGGGATTGTGCTACAGATATTAGATATATAAGTGATAATACACGGTGAAGTGTCCTTAAAATACAAAAATAACAGAGAAGGCAGAGAAGAACACCCCAGTGCCAAGCACAATGGTATTTCCTCCACTGAGAATTTACCACAGTATTTTTAGACTTTTTTTATGCATCATACAGAATTAATTGCACTGGACAGGAAACAGAAAAGATCAAGGCTTTATCTTCGACTTCAGAAACGTTTTGCAAACCAAGATGTTTATTATAAAATGTGTTTGTAGAATGCCACACCATTACGGCCATTTCCTTTCTGTACTTCCTGTTAGCGTGAGTCCTAAGGCCAAGCCCTGATTTGGCACATTGGCCTTCAGGCAGCATAACGTTTTGGCACAACGCCTCGCTGAGTCACTCATTTCCAAACACTGACCACCAATCCATCTCAGGACATCAGTGTTTCTGAAACCATTAATTTGATGGGTTTGGCATCCCCGCCTACTAGAGCTGCCACCTGCATATAATTAGACTCGAGTATTACTACTTTATTACAGCTGGTATAAGCAAAGTTTGGTTTTTTTCCCCCCCATTTCATCTCTGTTTCTTTCTGTGTTGAGTTTTGTGGTATTCCAATTACTCCTTGTTAGGAACATTCTCTTCCCGATTTCATCCTTTCCTCCCCCTTTTCTCCCTCCTCTCATCTCCCCCTCATTCCATCCACTCCTCCTCCTCCTCCTCCTCCACTCCCTCGTTCCCTTACGGACCTGTACACATGCATACTTGAGTTATCCATGTGTGTTTCTGATCAGAAAAGTGTGACGTGTAAACAGAACAGGGTTTAGGCCGCTCCTCATTCCTCAGGTTGCAGCCTCAGGGTTTTACAATAAAAAGGTGAGTTATTGGTCCGAATATGTCTTTTCAGGTAGAATGACATCTGCTATTTTTTCTGACTCATTTCCAAATGGTTTCTGTGGAACATCAATGACAAAAAACCTCAAAACAGTTAATCATCATTCTTCTCAATTACTTAAGTATTGGGGTGGTTCTCTTTTTGTAATTTAATTACTATTGATTATCATCGTCTTATGAAGGGATCATGAACAATACTGTACAGAAATGTTGCTATTTACATATTTTTGAAGAGAAAATTTTCATGTTACAGGTAAAATCCAAGCAGCAACTACCACTGCTTGAGGCTGAAGCCAATGTCTTTAAGAACCTTAAAATGCAAGGCCACCAATGGACGCTAGAAGCTGGCTCCAACTGACTCCCAACTTCTCTCTGGTAAAGTAAGTCAATCATGACTTAAATTCGGGCCCTCTAATAAGTGTGCTGGTGGTCTTTTTGGAAATTATTGCTCCGTAAGATTTGAAAACTTATAGTAGCTTTGATGTCTGCCATGTGTTGATTGACAGCTGTGATTAAAACTTCACTGCTCTCACTTCACTATTGTTGCAATTTCGCTTTAATGATTTAATAATATGTGATTATGATACCTGCCCTGTTAGCCAAAGTGTACACCGCCCTGTGTTCACAGTAAGCTAGCTTTTGCTCCAGTTTGAGGTAGCGGGGTGAACATCCAGAGCGTGAAAGGCAACGCCCTGCACTCCTTATCTGGAAGGTCCTGGCTTCAAACAGAAAAAAACAGAGCCAACCATAAGCTGCAACTCTGGGCTTCAAATCAGCTCCAGTGCAAACCAACGGATGACGTCACACCTCGCTACGTCCATCTTTATATACAGTCTAGTGGTAGTATTTAAAAAAGACACTGTGGCAGATAGAAGTGTACCCAACACGCTGGTGTGAAGAGTTTTTGCACGCTGGTTACGTGCTCTGGGTGCCTCATGTGTTTGGAGAAGCAGATAAATGATGTTCAGTTTTTTCTTGTTGTTGACTGGAGGAGCTATTTGACCTGACACACAGCCTGGAAGAACATTACTGGAAAGCTTGGCAACTTGGGGAAAGTTTTTTTGACTTTTTACTTTATTATTACAGTGTTTTTCATTGTGGGGGGAATTTTTTAGGCATCCCATTGTGATCGCAACAACATGCTCATCACTTATGCCGTATGAACATAAATTAAATGTTAACCAGTAACATGTAAGGTCAGTGATTACACATCTTGTTTCAAGCAACGTTGCTGTTAGCCAAAGTTCTAGACAAAAATGTTTTCCACAAGGTACCAACTTCAGTTTTTCTTCAAGTATTTATGTAATTTTGGCTGTTCCTATCTTGGATCAGTCTTATTCCGGGATCTGGATCTTCACTGTTTTGACATACGAGAGATAACAGCAGAATGTTGATGGCACCATTGGTGTTCCAGACACACACACAGTCTGAGAGAAGAATATGTTTATAGTACACTTAGTATTAACAGGAGGTCATGTTGATGGGTCTATCACCTTCGCAAGGGAGATTATCTTTGCTTGGCCTGTACTCCTTTGTAGCAAGTAACAAATGATCTAATATGTAAAGGTCATGGACTTTAAAACCTCTGGATATACAGCTTGACGCTACACAACACTGACAAAAGACTGATTCTTTTTAAGGATGTTACAAATGATATGAATTGTGATTCATCTGCCTGGAGAGTCATTTTTCAGGAATACACAAATTAACACGGTATTTGATATCTAACTTTGGCCCTCGTTTTATAGCAGCAGAATGTTTTGTTCCAAGATGTCTGAAATGTCTCCTCCTCCAAAGTTATAAATTGAAGACAATGTTGTTCCATTAATTAATTTTGTGCGTGTTATTTTTCGTTCCCTGGACACTGATAAAAATACCTAAAAGCAAAGTTAGGTTTGGAAACACTTAGCTTGTGAAGAATGCAGCCTGTGTTTGTCTCAGGGTTAATTAACAAAAAGAAATTTAACAGCTGGCATTGACTGAAGCCATGAGAACTACTGGCATCATGAGCTTCAAGGGTCATGGTGTGATAAGTCTTATTCCTGGCAGCCACAATGATATCACTCAGGGTCAATGAGCAGAAAGTGCCTCCAGTAGACAGGCTTTGTTGGAAAGTTTGAAAACCAACAAGCTGAATAAAATAGAAAATAGCAGTAGGCCTCTAACGGGTTCAAATATGGAATCTGAAAAAGGCTTAATTATTAAATGAGTGAATTCATAAATCAAACACTGAACAAAGAAAAACACCAGGAGAGAGTTCAAGTAAGTTGCAAGCTATTAATGTGTGTAATTGTCAATGTGAAACAGAAGTCTATCTTTAGTAAACATCCCAACTGACCACTGTAAGTATTCTGTCACCATGGCAACATCACTGTCCACCACCAGCAAACAAACCGTCTGTATGAACACCTGCTCCCCCTCTCTCCTTCTCACACCAACACACGAACAATGTAAAACTTGTGTCGAGCCACGTTTAGCATGGCACAGCAATGTGTTGTGTGTGTGTGTGTGTGTGTGTGTGTGTGTGTGTGTGTGTGTGTGTGTGTGTGTGTGTTCTGGTATTCACATCACTTACTTCCTCAGCTCATATAGTTCAGGAAGAGACAGTTTGTATAGCTCACATTGCCAAGTTAATGAATGAATGCTTGAATGAATGGAAAAAATGATCGCAAATATGACACTAAGGCATTGTGTTCAAAGACAGTGATCCAGTTAAAAACCACATGTATGTAACTACAAAAATTCTTATATTTTGATGGTCCCAGTAGATAACTTGAAAAACTGCATCAAAACTGTCAGATATGACAAATATATTTACATGTGCACAGTAATACCTTTCCTACTAATACTTTGGGTAAACATCATGATTGTATACTCTTCATAATGATCTTATTTACATGACTTAAGTGTTGATTTTGGGAAATGTATTGGGGGGGAGCAGCCTGCACCTGTTGCCAAAGCACTCCGGATATTTTTTTGGATCTAGTGGAATAGGTTGATTTAGTGGGAACAGGCAGTCTTGATTTTCTATCCCCTGACCTGTTTGGTGTACAGGAAAGTACAGACATTGATAAATGCTCTTTCTCAGCGCTGTGGGGCTGAGCCCTCCGGGTGTGTGCAGCGCAGCAGAATAAAGACCGTGGATGTATAATAAGAGACAGACAACTAAACTCATTACGTTACTGTAAGTGCAATAAAAGCTTTGGGAGTAAAAAGCAAAGAAGAGTAATTTATCAATGTGATCCGTGATTGTGATTTGCGTCATAATGATACAAACGATAGAGCAAAATATGAAACGATAGACATTTTTCTCTCATCACATGATATATATCATCATATCGCACAGCCCTATGTACTACTAAATTGTTTTCCCAATTACATGACATTGACAAATGTATTTGTCTGGATTATGTTCACTGGTATGAATGAATGAAGCTCTAACTTTACACAGTTGTGAGGACATGGTTGGGGTGGATGGCGGGTGTACAAGTCCATGATCTTTCCCTAAACTTAACCAGATTCTCTAGTTGCCAAAACATAACCATAAAAAAGTTGAATAATGTTGTTTCTACCATCGGATATTGTACTGCAAGACTGGACTTGCCAGATATGTTAATTGACAACATTTTCTCAATATTTTAAATGTCATAAAAAAACGTGTGGCAATTTAGTAACATATATACATAACTTCTACAAGACAGGGTTGTCCACACTGATTTTTTGTTTTATTGTGCATGGAAAGTACAGTCCTGTTGCTTTAGGGTGGCTACAATAATTTAATCAACTTGTACACAGGACTAGAAAGAATCACCCATTAATATACTCAAGTGATATCATCATGTGATAACGTGTGCTTCCATATTTCCTCTGTAAGCACTGAGCATCCATCCTAATAAATGTGTTAATAACATGACATTATAGCCATACTTTCTATTTAAAATTACAAACAAGAACACAGCTAATGGTTGCAGTTAATCTTTTGAACGTAATAAGTATCCACAGAGCAGCCTCAGCATCATAGCAACAACTGCAACTAAACATAACCTGAAACTAAAATGCCTCAAATATGTGAAATATGAGCGTGCACGTGTGTGTGTTTTACCGAGACCTTCTATTTCACCCTCTAATTGTCCTAATTGGAGCATCTCTACTTCTCTGCTGCATTTTAATCTCTGCCAACAAGGAAAGTACCTGGCACAAACACACACACACACACACACACATACACACACACAGATTCCTATTCTAGACACGTAATCATATACTGTAGCCAAAGATGAAATTAATATGTGCCTGGACGCAGAGTGTGAGCAAGCATGTGAGTGTTTTGATCCTGAAGGTGCTCTCACTGGAATGCTCTTATCTGGGTCAAATGTTGAGATGGCATTTTTGGAAGATGCTGCGTGTGTGTGTGTGTTTGTGCGGTGTATGTTTGTGTGCCTGTGTGTGTGTGTGTGTGTGTGAAGGATACCATTAGCTGAACAAATCTGGCCTTTGTGGTAATGATAGGGGTGGCAGGCTGCCAGGCAGACAGATAATACCACAGTAGTTGGTGACTGAGTGATTTCAACTAGAGGCTGTTTCACCTCAGCAACAGTCCTCAACCTGCAGGTCAGGGCTCCACTGGCGGTCACACAGCGATCTCAGGAATGTGCAAATTTATGTTTTTAAAGTGGTAATCTGTGAAATCCTCGTCACGTGTTTTTCCTATATCTTTGGTGCTCATCCCTCACTCGTCACTTACAAAACAGTTGTTGAGGGTGTCGGCAGCGATATGACATCTCTTTTCTTGTTTTCTTTTTTTTGTTGTTGTTGATCAGCTTTGAGTTTCTATAGGTGGTGCTATTCTTTCTTTCAGTACTCTCTCGTTCCTCATGGTCTAGCAACTTTATGGCTCTTTGGATGGCGATGTGAGACTGACCAAAAGACCAACTTTCCACTTTGGGTAAAATGTTAACTAAATGTATTTTGACATAGAGGTTGTTAATTTTATGATGATGGTGTTTCTTTGACTTTTGTTTATTTTGCCAAAAATCAATCTCTATAGAACGATAAAGTCCAGACATGCACACCCAACCTGTTAGAGATGGCTCTTCTAGAGGCCACCGGGACTCTAAGGTCACAAATAATGATTTCAAAAATTAAGGAATAAGTGCAGAAAGAGAAAAACGAATGAAATGGAAGACAAAATGTAGTGATCCTGTCAAGTGGATATTTTTGTAAATACATGCTTCCAAGTGTGTAAATCATAGTGCGCCAGAAAGGAAGAAGTAGGAAGTATCCTATCAATATTATTTGGTATTATAAGACAGATTTTTTATTTCTTACTATAACTTGCTATGGGCAATTTAATTTTAAAATATCATCCATCATGTGGCTTGTTTGACTTAAAATGTAGAAATACAGAGATCCTTTGTGTCTTTCGTGCTGCTTCTAGGATTTGGTGGTCTTGAAATTAATAGAACTTGTGGGTGAGTTTAAGTTTATCAGCCCCATGATCAGTTTATTTACTGAATCTACCACGATAGAGAAACATGACACTTTTGTTTTATTGTGAAGGAGGAAGAGGTGATGAATGATGCTACATTAAGTCTCCAAAAATTGCATGAAATGCTTATTTTGATCATCAACAATCCAACCAACAGTTTGTGCAAACTAGTTAGCGTAGATAATTTCATATTGCATTCTTTTTTATCTCTCATACATGTTATATTTGTATACAAGCCATTTCTCAAATACTTTCTTTTACCAGTGTTACTTTTCTCTTCTGATTTCTGAAACTTCTGACAGTTTCAATTTGAACTTCTGACAAATGCGGTATTGTGAGTGAGAAGTCTTTAACCTCCTGCAGCTTGATGTCTGTTTTTGTTTTGTAAAGACACTCCGATCCAGATGGCAACTTGGCGGGTCAACTCTGAGATAAGAAGAGACTCTACGTCTTAATAGTCCACACTTCCTCTCAAAACTTCAGAAAGTCTGGCTTCATAAAAATGTTGAGTGGGTATCAAAGGAAACGTGACATGTGCAAAAATTGAGTTCGCAAAATTTTGTTTCTAGTATATTTCTGCCTTTAATGTACTGTTGTACATCAATGTACAGTTGTAGAGGTCAATGATTCAAATGTTCTGGTGTTACATATTAGCTTCAGAAGATTGACTAATATTATTTCTTCACTTGGTATAAACTGGACTTGTGCACAACTCAGAAACCCAGACAACAGTTGGATTTCACAGAGTAATGCATGGGAACTTGAGCAAACAAAGCAGTCTGCCACACACACACACACACACACACACACACACACACACACACACACACACACACACACACACACACACACACACACACACACACACACACACACACACACGCACACAGACATACTTGTAGAAGTGATTAAACCCAGCAGGACTCCAGGCCTCAGCACTTGTCTCCTCACTTACTGACAGCTTTGGAAGTGTGTGCATGTGTGTGTGTATGTGTGTGTGTGTGTTAGTGACACATTATTGTCCTCCAACAGAATACCCTCCCTCCACCGCCACCATTACCAGACCCCCCCCAGGCATATGCATGTCTTTACATGACACTAATGCTATCTGTCTTCGTCTCTCTGTCTCTACTCTCACATGGGGGGAGAGAGACAGAGAGGTGGAAGCTTGGGGACTCAAACATGGAGAATAAACAACCTGATGGGACAGATAACGACAAATAATGTTTGCTCAACCATGTGTGTGACTGCCCGTGTTTGTTTGTGTGTATTTGAGTACCTCTCCTCCTCTCTCGCTCCTGGAGGAGGCGTAAAGAAGTGAGGAGGTGCAGGCGGTGGAGGTTGTTGTGGACTCCGAGCTCCAAGAGGTCACACTCTGAGAGGTGGAGCAGATCCTAGAGAACATAAACAAAAAACGTAAACAAAGTTACTCTGAACTGGTATTAATCCATCCATACATGTACGCTAAAATGGTTAATAATAATGCTGCTCTAGATAAGATCCTGTGAACTCAAATATATGATCAATATTTCTGTAATGATGCGTGTGTAGCGTGAAGATCTCTAAAGCTTCTAAAGCTTTCCTCATTGTTTTGGTTTTGCTGGTCTCACTGGTTGAGCCGCCCACCCTATCCCCAAATATAAAACTGTCAACAGCCTGTGCAGGCACACATTCTCACAGAAGTTGTTCCTGCCCACGATGAAATATTGTACAGCAAAGAGCTAACAGATTAAACAAACAGCTGGCAAGAGAAGTCATATCTTACAATCTAAAAAGGGACATTTTTCTCGTGAGTTGGCAAACAATTGCAGAAAAAAGTGGTACCGTGTGGTGTTTTCGTTGCTCTCTATTTAGTCTTTCATGGAGTTTTTTTTTTTAGGTTCTTTGCTATCATAACTGCAGGATCTTATTATTAGAAACAACACACTTACTGTGTACAGGTATAGGGCTGCAACTAATGTTTATATTCATTATCGATTAATCTGCCAATTATTTTCTCAATTAATCATTTTGGTCCAAGACCCCAAATATTCAGTCTGTCATGTATGACAAAGAAAATCAGATCATTTCTTGTATTTATGCTTAAAAAAAGTGACTAAAATGATTATTAGATTATCAAAATAATTGCCAATTAGTATTTTGTTGATTGACTAATCAATTAATTAGCTAATTGTTGCCGCTCCAATACAGATTTCCTTTAACATTATGGTCATGTCAGATGAAATTTAGCCTCATGACCTAGAACTACGAACTTAACTTTGACATTAAGCTCAACAGGGTCTCAACACTGATTTCAACCAACATTAGGAGTTCATCTTACTGAGACACTTTAACAGTGACAGACACTCATGTATCATCTTTAACATTCCCTGTCCTCCTTTCCTCCTCTTTTTTTCACATTTCATGATTTTGCATGTGCCTTCAACACTCATCTAGAAAGGGATTGAAAATAATAATATTTATGCTCTGTGAATAAAAAGGATAGAGAAACTGAAAAGAATCAAGACTCAAGTCAAGACCAGATTGGCTGATGTATGACACTGGAAAGGAGGTTTGTTACAGTAAACGTGTTTCTCAGGTGCTAGGGGTTGAACTGTTTACTACGACTATGTTTGAGGTGAACAAAAATACAATTTAAAGATGACTTTGATGTTGAACCTCTAGCATGCAGCTTATATGAAACTGTAATCAACTCCATGAGTTGAGTTAGATTGTCATACAGGGAAGATACCTTGCGCTTAGTGGACGTCAAGAAACGCTCACTCTGTCTAGACAGGTCGGTGGCTCCAGCGGAGCAAAAGAAAAACTTGACTATTGGTGACCTCCTGTCTTCCAAAAGTGTGCCATCTCCTCCCCTCATCCTGCTCCTGTCATTACAGCGTTGTCTTAAACACACAAACAAACACACCCTGCCTCACTTCAACCCTCACTGTGGTATTAATGTAAACGACCCCTGAAACAGCCCAGTGAGGGAGAGCCACACAAGGTCTTTGAACCAGAAAACAACCTTGTACAGGATTGGAACAACACACACACACACACACACACACACACACACACACACACACACACACACACACACACACACACACACACACACACACACACACACAGGCACACATGTAAATGACACACACTGTGTCATCACAGGACGCTCCCAGCTCAAACCAAGGCCTTGTTGTTTTGGTTCCTTAACAATATGACCATTCTCTCAGTTCATCACAAACACTGCTTTATTTAGACTACACACACATGCAGTGTGCAAACTCATAAATACACACACACACATACACACACACACACACACACACACTCGCATGAAAACAGTGCACAATCAATTCTCAACTCATAGAGCAAGTTAGAAGTTATACCCAGATCCACAACCACACACACATACCTGCATACCAATGCAGCCAACTGCACACATGCATGCACACAAACACACAAAGTCACCTACACACACACACACACACACACACACACACACACACACACACACACACACACACACACACACAAAAGCAACAGAAAAGCAACAGTTTCAAAAATGAACTAATAAACAAATTCAGACAAACATACATAAGGCAAACATGTTTGAAAACCACAACCACTGCAAATGTACAGGCGCACACACACACACACACATACACACACACACACACACACACACACACACACACGCACATGCACAGACACACACAAGCCGGTCATTGTGGTCAACATGCCTAGACAGCTCAGTAATAACATGTTAGTAGGTTAAAAAAGACAACGCTACATTAGTTCTGCTGATGTTGACACATCTGCCTGTGTTTGTGTGTGTGTGTGTGTGTGTTTGTGAGACATCGCTGGCATATCACAAGCCTAATCTATCTCTGAATCTACCTCCCCCCCCCTCGCTCTATCTTTTCTCATCTCCCTTTGAGCCCAACAGCAAGTTGACATGTTATCTTTATCCAGATCATGCAGAGCTGAACAACAATATGAACTCTCATACCAGTCCTGTGGAGAGTTGTTATAGCAGTTGTGGGTGTTGATTTTGCCCTCGTGAATGGTGTTGCAGCAGTGAAGTTGCTCGTGAATGAAAAGACAGAGTGGAGTCGTATGGACAGCAGTGGGCATTAAAGACCTAAAGAATAACTGCAATCTGGATTTTTTTTTTTTTTAAAAACCTGCATGAATCAATATTTCTCATTAAAATTGAATCAAATGAGTTTGTAAACTTGGATCTGGGGAACTGTGATGCCTTTTAGCCCCTTATAGCTAATTGTTTTGGTTTTTACATCCTGATTTAAAATTATTCCACTGTTCACATTATCCTTAGAAAAAAGGAACTGGGTCACATATAACAGAACATTATAAATCACGTACTTTTGGTTACTTTTATGTGTGAATTCAGTCTTACTCAATTAGTCCCATACATGCCCTCTATTTATCCAAATGACACTGTGGTTTTTGGGAATGATCGCTGGTGGGAAAGTCCATCTGTGCATAGGAGGTTACACATTTAAACATGAGGATGAAATACACAATTGGTTTAGTGCTTTCCTGACTTGCCGATGATACATTTAAGTATTTCGTATATATTTTGAAGCTAATGCGTAAAAATCTACAACTCAATTGTGAAAATTATAAAAGAGTTGCCTTTTGGTCTTTACATGCCTTTACCCATTGTCAGTGTTGATGATGTTGGCTGAGTTGGTTTTATCACAGTTAACACAACACAAAGTGTTGTGTTAACAAGTAGCCTGAATGTCTAAGATGCACTGAGCTGGATATTGTTGTTATAATAGCCAGAGAAAGGTTAGCAACGCTGTGCTGAACTCGTTATGCATGGAGGATGGTTGAGGAGGAAAAACATATTCACATTTGTTGAATACATGACTCCTGTCCTGGTCCTTATGCTCCCTATTACTGCAATTACTCTGTACGCAGTGGTTAAAAAAGTCACCAGAGAAGAAGGGAGAAATGCTAAATCATGACGGTACAATATATAATATCTGTTTTTAAATATAATGAGGTCAGATGGTGATTTTTTGCCACCAGAAATTTCTATGCTGGTATTTTAGATCAACTACAGAGACCTTCAATTAAGTACACGTTTAAATATTACATTTGTAGTTAAGCTCAGACAGTAATTTCATCAGAGGAATTTCACACAGCAACTTTAATGTAAAACTTCACAACAGTTAAATGAGATTGGAACAACACTTTCTTTTCCTTGTCTTTCCGTGTTTTCAGTGTCTCTCCCTGCGACTCTCACCTTCTTTTTTTATTAGCTCTGCTCATTATGTCTTTACTAATAACACCAGTGCATTAAGGGCTAAACATCAGCGGGAGGTAATAGACTAATTTGTGTCTTATTGGCTGATCAATCTCGTATTTTAGCCAATGGCTGTGTAAGGTTCAGAATGAATTTGGTTAATGGCTGTTAGAGCAGCCTCCAAATCACTGTCCATTCAGTCTAATGGGACCGTGATTAAGTTTTATTGGCTGCTTTATTAGGCTGCTTTGGGAAACAATCACAGTTTACACTCTTAGTAAAAACTGATCTTCCTGTTGACTCTGCCAGTCTAAAAATATTCTCCTCTATGATGTACAACTGTATATGTGCAGTACGCTGGGCGATATATCGATATTATATCAATATCGTGATATGGGACTAGATATCATCTTAGATTGTGGATATTGTAATATTGCGATATGGCGAACGTTGTCTTTCCTGGTGTTGTAGGTTCATTACAGTAAAGTGATGTAATTCTCTGAACTATTTGCCTTTACCCACTTAGTCATTATATCCACATTACTGATAATTATTTATCAGAAATCTTATTGTGTAAATATTTTGTGAAAGCACCAATAGTCATCCCCACAATATTGTCGCAATATTGATATTGAGGTATTTGGTCAAAAATGTTGTGATATTTGATTTTGTCCATATCGCCCAGCCCTATGTGATGGCATTTTTAAAACTGTATGTATTGTTTAAAAAAATGTATTGTGGCAACTCGGTATAAAGCATAATTATCTGTATGTTTAATTCTCTCTGGGAAGTACTATTAAAAACCTTTATTCTTACACCTGTGTATTGTTCTGAAAAACGCCAAATTTAACGCAGTAATTCAGAAACATGCATCATGCAGATTCCGAATTCTGCTTTATTTTAGATCAACAGTACCTTGCTCAAGTAGCTATTCACTCCCACTTCAAACTGATGGGCTAAATTCACGTAAAATCTTTAATCATAAACTTAAAACCTTAAAACTATGATTTAAAAAAAAAATAGTTTGACTTTTTGGGAAAAAAATGTTATTTGCTTTCTTGCAGAGAGTTAGATGACAAGATCAGTCTCATGTCTGTATTAAAATGATGCTACAGCCACTAGCTGGTTAGCTTAGCTTAGCACAAAGAGTGGAGACAGGGCTAACAGCTAGCCTGGCTCTGTCCAAAGGTAACAAAATCCACAAACCAGCACCTCTAAAATTCTAATCTAATTGACAAATTATATCTTGTTCATTCCGTATAACAACAAAAGTGTAAAAATGTGTAAAAATTGCAATGTTATGGGGGATTATGTGCCTGACTATTTCTCTCTGCTGGTTGCCTGGCGACCTCACAGTAAAAACAAGGCATCAGGAAGTTGTATCAAAGTAAGAAAATTTACTAAAATAATTCCCAAAATGTTGAACTATTCCTTTAAGATGGATTCGTGAAGCTAGGTCCCGTTTCATGACAGCGGTTTGTGAGCTCACATGCTCATGCATGGGAACAGTATTTCTTTTTATTAGTTAAATGTGTCAAAATGAATGAGAAGAAATTATCTCATATTGCGAGTCACAGCTTGCATGTTACAAATTTGGTGAAATGGGTCCCTAGTGACTATTTGTGGTGAACAAAAAACACATTTCCCACCATATCTGACCCAGCTGCTCTAAATCCAATATGGAGGCTGTCAGTCTGTTTGAGTAAATGAAGTACTAAGTTTATAAGCGTTAACAGACTACACTAAACAGTAACTTCAATAGTTTATGTACCTTGCTAAATTGCATTACAGAGAGGACAGCTGACTTTTTCTATTTACTTTCTTCATCCACATTTTCTCAGAACATCTGGGGATTTGTCCCGATAACTTGTAGTTGTGTTTAGTCTACTGCTAACTCAAGGGTTTTTTCAGGAACAGGGAAATGTGTTTTGAGACATTTATTTACGATATATTGACAATAAATACAAAGTTATGTAAATGAATCATTAGATTGTGGTGGAGTTTGTTGGTTTGGAAATGTACGTGGGTTTGCGTTACCTCTACGCCATCGTATTCCTGCTCCAGCGCTGTGCAGTATTGTGGCAGTCCCAGCTGGCTCAGCCATCGCGAGATAGACTGATGCTTCATGGTGACACACATAAACACACAGACATGTACACAGACACGCACACACTATGACACACACTTTCTTTCTTCAGATGGAACCTGAAAATGGAAAAGAAATAGCAGATCAACTGATTAGTCTAAACGATAACCATCCGAACTAATTAACAAAATGTCGACACAACTAAACGATGTGAAATCCAAAACTTAGATCACTCATCTCCTCTCTGCTCAGTAACCTCATTAGTAATGGCTCAGGAATCTGACAGTTTACTATTAGTTGGGGTTTCGCAAAGCCATAAATGATATGAAATGTTCATCCAATTAGGGCGGCCTGGATAGAGAAAGTGAGAAATACAGTCACGGACAAAATGTGGGAGGTTTCACTGAAAATATTTAAGCCAGTTCAGCCAGCACAAGACATAACATGATACTATATAAAGTTGAACATAAACTGTACTCCTCTTGTACCAGAGTGTAAGACATATTCACACATAGAGTTTACAGCTGTGTGAAATGATTTTAAGATGAACGAGTGTTCGTTTTATCGATTCCAATGGTGAGTATAAATAATTTTGAGTTATGCTGTTTCACATTTTTGCAATGACTTTCAACACAGAGTAGACTCCAGCCCTACTAAGTACTCTATAAAACCAGGTATTTCCACTGTTAAACCAAGTAAAAACCAAAACAAACCAACAAAAAAAGTTACCTCTGCAGCCCTAGAAATCTGAAAAAGATAACATTTCAAAAAGCACCTGAGGGAGATGGGGATGTATAGTGGCTTGGGAAAATTCAGTATACACTACATCAACCACAAAGGAACTGTCTTTTAAAGTTTGGCGACCTTTAGTAAAGTACATTTTGTAAGCTTCTAGTATTTGATTTGCTTTGTGATTAGCAGTGAATTTTTTTTCCTTCTACCTATTGTGCATGTATCGGTTGCCGTGGTTGCTGCTGCATATAATCGCCCTTACATAAAAGGGTTAAATAAAGTTCAACTGAATTTAATTTAATTAGCTCATCAACTGCTAAATATGTGACGTTTCAATCGAGTTTTGTCAGAATGTTCTTATACCAACTATTCTTTAAATTCGTACCACTAATAACTGTTAATTTCCTAAAAATAAAATAAAAATAGAAGCTACTGATTTATGATTGATAATGACTGTGATTTGTTATTTTTCAATTTGGGTTCCTGTATTTGTGCTTCTGGGCAGCATATTTACTAAATGGGTGATTTATTTCCCATACCAAGGCAACTTCTGTAGCCAAGTTTATTCTTTATCAGTCTAATGAGCAGTCAGCAGCAACACTACACAGACCCTTTAATGCTTTAAACACCTCTGGGTGATGATGTCTCAGAGTCAACGGGAGACTGATACTGACACAGAGAATCAAACTCAGCGTCCGTATCTGCAGCGCCAGTCGAGATAGAGCCACAAAACATTAAACAGCAAACACTGGAACTGTTGTACTGGGAATAAGAGCTGATATCACCTGAACACCCCTGCTGATTACTACCACAAATCATGTTACCAAGAAGCACTAAGTTGTCTCTATGGCAACATAACACACAGACACACAAAGACAAGGCAATAAAATAATGAATGATGACAGTGCCATGTCAAGATAAATCAACAATGTAAAGTATATTTGTAGTAATTTCCTAAAGCCCAAGGTGATGTATTCAAATAGATATTTTGCATGTGGTCCTTAAAGGTTCAATATGTAAGAAATGGCCACCTGATCCAAACAAATAAGAGGCAGCATATCACCTCTCACCACCACCATCATCACTCACTGAGTATAGCTTAATGTTTACAGTGAATCTGCGCTATGGCGTTGTCAAGATATCAAAATGCTACGGAGACATTAGAGCTGGCAGTAAATTACAAAGAGCTGCACAGATCAGAAAGCGGTTTCACCACAGGGATAAGTTACAACATAACTCTTAAGTAAAACTATACAGTTACACACATGCCCCTAAGGTAGGTGTAAATCATAAAATGTCACAGAACTCACAAATGGTAACGCAGCCATTTTTCTGCCACACAGCATCATTTTTCATTAATTGCATGCCATCCCTGATCCAAAGGGATCGAGGGAAGAGCAGTTTTCTTTTACCCAGATCACTAAAATGCTCAAGGGCTTGGATACTTACAGAGTCACTGGCTTGGATGCCATCCCAGCTAAGTTCCTGAGAGATGCTGCAGAGGTTATTGCTTCCTCTGTCACACACGTTATAAATCTTTCAATCTCCCAATCAAAATTCCCCTCAGGAATTTAAAAAGGACAGAGTTACTGCTCTATATAAAAATGTAATAAGGTTGAACAAAGTAATTACAGGCCATAAGTGTTTTAAGTAAAAGCCCTTTACGAACAGATTTTTAAATATGTTAACCAGTTTCATACATTATATATTATTAATACTTTTATGATTTTCAGTCAGGTTTTAGACAGTTTTACTCAACTGAGACTTGCATGATTTATCGAACCGACCTCATTAAAAAGGAAATTGACAGTGGCAAGTGTTGTGGAACGGCAATGCTTGACCTACAAAAAAGCATTTGACACAGTGGATCACCAGATATTGCTGTATAAACTAAAGGCAATAGGTTTCAATAGGGAGGCCTTAAAATTAATACAATCATATCTTTCTGGTAGAGTCCAAATGGTAGATGTAGGAAGTACGCTCTCAGAGCCCAAAAACCTTACCTGTGGTGTCCCTCAAGGAAGCATAATTGGTCCTTTATTGTTTTTATTGTATATAAATGACATGGAGGCAGCTTGTTCATGTCCTTTATTTTTGTATCTGGATAATTCAGCTTCATTGGTAACTGGAGAGTACTTACAAACAGTTAGATTATCATTTTCTTAAGAGCTCCAAAAAGTAAGCAGTTGTGACAATAAGTTATCCTCCTTGCACTTAAGCAGCCTGGCTCCACCATTACTGCCAGTGGCTCAGGACAGCGCTACCTTTTCGTCCTCTCATGTTGGACTGCGGGCATACTGGACCCTACAGTGACTCACTATCACACCTGGAGTACAAAGTGGTGTTACAAGACAGTACAGGCCAGACGGGGCCAGAGCTAGCTGGTTAGCGTGCTAACTTTAGTAGATATGTCTGCAACACAATACATATAGTTCTTTGACATAACTCCAAAACTGTTATTTCTTCACATTTTGTTGATAATTTTAGTTAATTTTGGGAATGTTTTAAACTAAAATTCTGGTCAATTCTTACACATTATACCTTTAAAAAAGAAAAAAGGCTATACTTCTCTCCCAACCAAGCAAAGGTGTCTTAGTCATTTTTGTTATTATGGTCGCTGAGGAGAAAAATACAAAACACAGATATCAAAGTGTTATTTTCAGGCATCAGAAGAACAATTGTTAATTTTTAACTACTATCATTATATGTTCATATTAAGCCACTGCACATTAGGGGTGGATGTGGATAAAATCCACTATCACGGCATATCAAATTTTATATGATAGTACATTATGATAACATACATTTTCGTAAAATTCAGTTGTAAAACTGTTAATGATTAAAATTACCTGAAAAGTACAGTATGTCTGTTTTTGGCTAATTCAGCAAAGTAAACACCAAACAAACACTGAATAATGCAAAACTCTAATCAAAATTCAATATTTCTATAAACCAGTTCTTCTCATTGATTTTTAACACTCCCCAAAATAACTCATACAACCAGAAACATTAACTGCCTTGATAAACACATTTATATTGTATCAAGGTATATATCGTCATATTGCCCACCCCTACTTCACATTAGATCTAATTTTAACTCATTCACACCAACAAAAACTTTGCAGCTTTGCTTGGAAGACATAAAAGTGGCTGCAAAAGCACAAAGAAGTGAAGACAAGCTAATCAACTGATTTAGAAAATTTGCATTATAGATATTTGATATTCTCCTGAAATGCTGACTCATATTCTGCAACCCTGAAGAATGGAAAATCTGATTTATATGGAAATAAATTCATTTTGGATCAATAGGAACCAAATTCCTACTGTGTGAGCTGTCAGGTGGTATTATTGTACTGTACGTGTGTTGTCAGTGTTACTGTCTTTTGTGTTGTGTTATATATGGGGCGGAGCACACATGCATGTAGGGGGTTGTACTGTCATTACGTTTTATTGTGCATGTGTGTGTCAGTATCTCTGTGTGTGACAGGACACAAAAACCTTGTCAGGCAAAGAGGCAGTGACTGAGCATGTGCAGTTATCCCCCTCCAACCCCACCCAATCACGTTAAGTGATGTCACGGAGATGTACATGATGTCACTGACTGTCACCAAAGGTTATTAGACCCCACCTCATCCAACCACTCTACAGGATCCATCTAGCAGTTGTAACACACACACACACACATACAGCAGCCCCCTCTTTCAATCATATCAATCTAATCTATAAGCATGTCATCATGTAGATTAGAGAAGAGGAGTCTTTCATACAGTATATGGACCCCTTGGTGTCCAACACCATTTCCAGTTTAAGCTAATGGGGGGATGGAGGTCGTTCAGAAGAATGAATGACCTCTGTGTCCCATCAGCAATAAGCTTATATAAAATACATATACGGTACAGTACACATACACCAGACATCTGAAGGAGCCTTCACTGCCTTTTCGTTCTGCCTGGACTCATATATGATGTAGTATGTCAAACAGATGACCATGGCCTACAGTAGATGAATGATAAAAGTGAAAAATTACCTACATTGACAATAGGAGTCCTTTGAAAGGTGATGACCTACAGTAGATCCAGACAATAAACCATAAATCCACAGATAACAACATTAGGAGTCAAAGACTAATTTTGCTCATGCAGCTAAATTTGGTAAATGAAATAGTGATACTCAAGAGATGTCCACTAACAAAACTACAACAACCAATCGTCATGCAGTTACATGTTTTACCCTCATGCCTTTGTTCTGCATCTTCCCTCAAAACAAACCAGCTTCCAACATTTATGAGCTGTAAATCCAACTCTTAAATAGTCAGGAATATTAAAAACATGATCTTTCAGCACTGTATTTGTAACCTGTTTTCATTTATTTTGTGGGAAATCAAAATGTTAGAATAGATAAACTGGAAATGATTTCTTAACTGTTGCATATGTTATTTGAATGGAAAGTTACTGTTACTGCTCATTCTGAAGGTCCTTACCAGAAAACAATCAATCAGTGCTGTTGTATCCTTCTCCCAAGTTGCACGAAGTGAACTAGATTTGATTCATCACACTAACAATTCCCAAACATACAAAGAGAATTTCAACAACAATTTCTTATTTATGATTAACATCTGTTTATTAAAATGTATAAGGATTTGCAGGCATATCACTTAGTTGCATAATGACTAGTGGTGGGAGATATAAACAAAATCTGTTATCATGGTACATGTAATTTTCTGTCACAATACTGATATCCTGTATACTGTGATTCAGAAACTAATAACCAGACAGATATGTTTGTTTTTGGCAAATCCAGCAGAATTAAACACTTGACATCCAATATGGCTGCAGGAATTTAATTTGTGTTGTAAAATGCTCTGTATTGTCTAATTTCCACCTTAAATGTTTTAAATGTACTTCCCAGAAACAAAATCTGTCCTGTTTTCAGGGTTCAAGCGGGAATACGGATCTAACTTTACAGCACATTAACTGCGTGTGTGTGTGTGTGTGTGTGTGTGTGTGTGTGTGTGTGTATTCGTTCTGCAGCTGCTTGTGTGTGTCACCTCATCGTAAAAGCAGCATTACTCATGTTAGTGTGCCAAGCACACGTTTACACACACGTTGACAGTATGCACACGCATACAGATCCATGCATAAAGACTCATTGGCCTCATTGGCTATTTGGCATTATGGTATGCTAGATACACATTATGCTGATGTTGCAAATATACACACTTAAATAGCCAGTCTTAACCTTGCACTTGCACTGCCCAGTATCCATCCATCAACTTATATCCACCCAGTACCATTTATATTTTGCCCATTTATTCCAGAAACATGCATTGAAACAAATGACTGTTGCACTATACTTAAAGTAAAAACAGTAATAAAAGCAACATGAAGATGATTCATTTTTGTGTAAGCAGATAATATGAAATAATAATATCAAGGAGACATGACAATACATAAGAAAGGTTTAAACTGAGGTTGATACCTAAAAACTAATATGTATATTTTTTTTACCATATTTTTCAATGGGCTGTTTTGACTCAAATATCTTTAAACACATTATCTATACTGCATTTTCAGCCCCATGTTGCACTTTTTGGCTGGACCGCAACAGCTGGGCCAATGTCTGTGACTGACTGACTGACTGAGTCACTGAGTGATGAAATTACACCATTGGTTGACCAAATGCCACATGACTGAGTGATGAAAGTATGGCCGAATGCCACCACTTCCTGTATCCGTTCCATACGCAGTCCAGTCATATACTTGGTTTTGACCTAGTCTTGTTAGTTGGGATGAGATCAGATTGTTCAGCAGCCAAAAACAGATAGGCAGAAACTGACATGGTGTACTGAAGCTGCACTTGGCAAGAATTCTCTCACGTACTGTACACCTATCTTATCAACCATCAATCATAAACTGGAACTGTTAGAGGGAAACAGAGTCCTAAACCTAACGGGCCATTAAATTTGTGTTGTTTGCCAAAGGATGATTCCCGGTTTAGGTGTGGATATTTCGCCATGCACTTGATGTGACTTATAAACAGTCTCCTAGAAACAGCAGTAACATCTGCATTTAGGGAAAACATGAACCCAACAACATCAGTCCTTTTTTACCTCTTTGGTGTAAAGTAAGGCTGCAAATAACCATTATTGAATTGATGAATTGTTCTGTCAATAAATTGTCCAAAATAGTGAAAAATGCCAATTATAATTCCTTAGAGCTCATGGTGACGTCTTCAAAGGTCCGATCAACAGTCCAAAATCAGTCAGATATTCAGTTTACTGTCATGTATGACATAAAGAAGCTTCAAATCTTCACATTCGAGAAGCTGCAACCAGCAAATTTTTGGCATTTCTGCCTTTAAAAAAATGACTAAAACACTTATCCACAATCAAAATAGTTGCCGATACTGATTTATCAACTAATCACTGCATTTCTACTTTACTATCCTGGTAAATACGAGCGCTCTGTGTGCAATTACTGATGTCTCGTTAGCCACCATCCGTGTGCCAAGTTGCCCTGTTTCACTTTCACTCATTTAAGGAGTTATCACAGAGGAGAAAAGGTCTCAGTAAGACTTTCCTCCATATGATTCTCATTAAAATGTTCTATCAAGTCTTGCAGCCTTAACGACAGGGGTGAATACAGAAGCTCGTGCAGCAAGAGATGCCAATGAAACCTGCGTCGGCCACACCCTGTCTGCCTACAGCTCCGGCCTATACTACTGTACACAGATATCAGGACCTTTCACTGCATCTTTCAGCCAGATGATACATGTAACAACTGAGCAGCACAGACTATTGAACAGCTGTGTGTCATTTTATGGCGTTGATATTGTGAGCGGTTTAGCTTGTAACATTTCCAAAGGGCTCCACATGGCTGGTTTAAATCTCTTGAAAGATCAGAGAACATTTCCAGACACACAAATGAACACTTGCATTCAATTTGAAGACTCAGTGGAAGGAAAGCAGTTTAAGGGAGTTAGAAACTATTTGCTAGGAGAAAAAAAAAAAAAGGGAAAAATGCTTTAGCTGCATCTCCTTTAGCGAGATTAGATTTCCTTTTCTGGATTGGAAAAAAAAAAATCAGCAGGGATGTCACCAACTGACCAAAGAGAAAGGTTTCATCATGTGTAACTTCTGGGGGTCTCCTTTTTACAGCTCTGGCATTTTTTTCTCTGTTTACAATGGAAAGGACGTGCTTGTACACATTCCTGATAGTGTTGACAGCAGGGGAGAGCAGAGAAGAGGTCAGCACTGATGAGTAGAAAAGAAGTCGGCGCTGAGGAAACGTATTCCCACAAGATCCAGTGAACAAGTTCGCCAACCAGAAAACTGAACCCCCTGCGTTCTCCCTGGAGGGTTCGTCTTCCTGTCGAGCCCAATCCAACCTTCTTCTCTTCTCCTCTTCCTGTTGGTTTGACCTCAGCTGTTTCCCATGACCACATTTCTCTAGAGCATCTATTTTATTATAGAATATAAATAAACGTATCCCAGCATCCCACTTACTGAATGATCTAAACAGGCCTGGCTATTTGACAGATCCTCAACAAATACCAAAGCAGCTACAGCAAACAACAAAATTAAAAGTCCAGAGCAGCCAAGTCGGCATTAGAGGACAATTTCCCTTTTACTCAGTCACCCTCTAATGCTGACTTGGCTGCCTTCTTTGGTCCAAGGGCATTCGTTTTGCCAATCACATTAGACTGACACAATGCAACCAATTGAATTAAGCTGCAAAAATAACATCAGCATCACCACCAAGCCAATTCCAGCTCTTACAAATCAAGGACACCATGCAAGGAAGATGAGACACTTTCTCTGAATTACAGTACCATCAATACTCCTGCCTGACAATTGATTTTTGAGATTGATTCTGATATTTGGGAGCGTAATGATACATCAGCCAGCAGTCTTCTATTATTTGAAATAAACATAAACATACAATACAAGCAAACCTTTTTGATAAGGATCCATTAAACATGGTTTTGCTGAATTTTGACCGATATTTCCTTATTGTCAACAAATCTCATGTGCAGAATCAAGCCAACAATGAATTGATCCTACTTATAAAGGTTGTACTGATGTTTTTTGAGAAATGTACAATGTACAGCATACTACAAAGTCAAGAGGTTGTGATATGTAGCACAACAAGCTAGCGAAGCTCTGCAAAAGGAACCACGTTCCTACACATGCACAATGGCGTCTGCTGTGCAAGAAACTACTCTTCGAAGACTGAAATATGATCGCTGTTATTAGTCTTTGGAGCCATTTCTAAACAAACTAACGTGCCTAAATGTTTGTGGCGAAGGAACTTGTCACCCAGTACCACAGTGTGGCTCTACGGGTCTATAGCACAGAGGTATAAGATACTGTATATCAGGGTTTGGAGACAATACTTGTGAGTCAGTCCATTGTTGGTTTGGCACATGAGATTTACTGACAACATGAAAAATATAGAAAAGCAGCAGCCATATCCTTTAAAGACTGATACCAATATATCTGCAACAAGCTAATGTCGGCTGACGTCCCATCAAATGTACTGGTCTAGCTCTAAAGCACGTGTTACTGGTTAATGAAGCGTAAACGATGCCACCACAAATGGCATGCAGCTGTGCGATGTGAAGTTATGTCTAAATTTTTTTCAAATTCAAGTGAAAATTAAGCAAAGCTGAATTCTTCAACATGCAGTCTGCAGTGATTTTCAGCCACAAATCCAAAACAAAGCATAATATCAAAGCATAATATCACACCTCTAGCATGTAAAACCCAATAACACCCATTACATTACATTACATTAAAGCAGGAACACCTCAGATCCCGAGAGGCCCCTTGACCTTTCCTGAACTATTTCTGAGGTGTGAATATTAACATTTGACAGAGGTGGAATATCATTTTCTCCCTGTGGTTGAGTGCTTGCCTTGAGAACATGTCTGAAGCTGTCTGAATATGTTTACCTGTAGGTTACAGTAGAAGCAGCTGGAATATGACAGAGGAGAATATATCAGTGAGGATCAGGTTAGACTAGTAAATAACTACTGATTTTAAAACAAGGAGGCAGTTCTCTTTGGGTTGAAAAACATCTTTCTTTCCCCTAATTCTCCAAATTTGTCTTCTTCTCTCTCATGCTACCTCACATGATCCTTTAATTCTTGTTTTCCTTTCCAAACTTCCTATTATACTCCCTTTCCCTGCCCTTTTCTTTTCACAACTTTACCTCTCACTGTGCTTTGCCTTCACCTCCTAACTTTTCTACCTCCATTTCAGCACTTTTAAGCATCCTTTTATGTCTCTTTTTGTCCCTCCTTCCATCTTTCCTATGTCTATCCATCCATTGATCCCATAAAGTCTTCCCAGAGAGTTTAATAAAGAGTTAGAGACACATCAAAGCTGCCTGCGTTTGGCGAACTTGTGCACATGTGTGTTAAGACCAAACCACTGCCTTTTATAGGGGTTCGTAGAATTGACAACTTCATCAAGTTATCTCTGTTTTTCTTCTCTTTCATATGCACACAGGTGGATATCAAACATGGCTGGGCTTGCAGCTAAGTAGCCACACAGCAGCACACAAACAGCTTATTTGTGTGAAATGCAAGATGACTTTCACTGTGCCTCTGCTGCAGGCAGAGGGGCTATTATCACACTGCACCACGAGAGCAGCAGTCTTCATTTGGTTTGGATCTTTGCCTCCAGGAGGTTGTATTTCATTTAAAGTTTCTCTCTGGACCCAAACTGATTCAATGTTCTCTCAGAGGCTAATTTCCCTGCTTTATTGGCTATTTAAATACAAGTGTCTAGTATTTCTTTTACAAGCCCAGGGGGAAACAGGAAAATACTTTGGCAGTATAATGTAACCCCATAAAATTATACATTTTCCAGTTCAAGTCCATCTCCTGTATTTTAACTCTCAAATTACTTAAATCACTAGACTGGCAGTTATTAGTATATTTACGGTAAATCAATATAAAGATTTATTTCGTCCCAAAACATTGTTTGGTGGGTTTTATCCACATCTCTGTTTGAATCTCCAAAATATTTTCAAGAGCTGGAAGCCAAAAACTTTCGGCTTCACAAAGCTACCCCATAAAAAGGAATCACCTCTTCACTTCACGTCATAAAAAATGGGGGGAAACTATCAGTGGGGTAAAAATATATATATATAGTATTGTTTTTCAACAAATTTGCATGAAATTTTCAGCTACATTTGGTTAATCCTTCCACTCATGCCATAATAAAGTCTCGTTCAGGAACTCTGTGAAGAAAAATCCTTCAGGAGTTATTTGATATAACACCCCAGTTAGCAGATTTGATGACTAAAGAAATATTCGATTAGGAAATATTTGATAACTCAGATTTTATGCAATGCGACCTGGATTGATGATTCAGTTACTGTACGTACTGGTGATAGCTGCTCAAAGACAGGAGACGAGGGAAAGAAGGGAGGTATAATTTGCATGACTCAGCTCTGAGGTAAGGGCATTCCTACAGCTGCCTTGCCTCTGCACATACTGTAGACCTACAAACATCTTAGCAGCATCTCTGTTTATCTGAGGAAGCTATGGAGAAGGTGCAGCAGGGAAGAGGGGATCCCCCAGAGAACAAAAAGTCCTTTGCCTTACTTCTCTCTTATTTGATTCCATGAAGGTTACAAAGTGAGACACACATTAATGATTTCAGGGGATTTGTGCAAATATACTGAATCATAACTGCAAAAGAGAACTCCATAATATAGAGTGTGGTTCTTGAAGTGAAAAGATTCACTAAAAATAATACAAAAGCATTTAAAGAAGTCAGTTCCATGTTGCATTTTTGCGTCACAACATATTTGTGAAATCAAAGGGCACCAAATTTTGTTCAAGACAGATCTCAATCAGATTGTTCTCTGACTATCAGTGATACAAACGTTCACTGTCCTGCCAGGTGAAGGCGATGATTTGAGTGCAATAACCCTTAAAAATAGCTTAAAGCAATACAGCGTTTCTTTCCAAAGAAACCATCAAACATCATACAGGGTGCATTATTTAAGAAACAAAAAGCCTACCTTGTAAGTGCAGCCACACAGGCGGTGCAGCGCACTGCTGCATGCAGTCTGCACACTTGCTGAGGATTTCTTGCAGAGTTGATGGAGGAGCCCGCGGTTAAAGCATTAATTAAAGGAGACTCTTTTTTGCACGTTGTTCTGGTTACTGCAAAGTTTCAACCGGTGAAGCACAGATAGAGAATACCATCAACTTTTGCTGTCGTCACCTCAGCTGGTGAGCTCTGCAAAACACCACAATCCTGAAGTACCTGTCAGCACCGACAGAGAGAGAGAGGGGGAGAGGGAGAGAGAGAGAGAGAGAGAGAGAGATGCTGCCTTCACGAACCGAGATAAAACTTCGTCCGCATCACATTCAAGCACTTTTGCAGAATGACAAACAAAAATGAACAAAAACAAGTGCAAGTCAAGGAGGTAATGCTAATTAGTTTGAAAGCCCTGTAGGAGGAATCTTTTGTGTAAAAAAATTTATATCATCACTCATATCTATGAGCCTTCTTTTCTTCTTGAATCATATCTGCTGTATCTGAATATTGATCTTGATGCTCTCCTCCTCATTGCTGGTATTTTGTAATTGTCCCTTAAACGAAACTAAACAATGAAAATGCCATAATGCAATAATGTTTAAGCACAAAATTCTTATTAGGTGTTTTAAAGTGTTTAAAGTTATTTCAAGGTGAGATTGAAGTATAGAGTCTGTAGGCTGCTTATCACTGAATTGTTTGCAGGTGGTAACTGTTACGCACTAACTTGGTGTTACTGCAAATTAGCTACTTGTTCTAGTGTTTAACATTTCATTAAAACAACACAAGACGTTGCATCAAACAAAGGATGGAAAATATTTATCGCTAGTTTAAATGGCAACTCTAAAATACCGTTACTGCGTTAACGTTACATTAATTACCAAAATAATTAAAAGTATTTTGTCTAATCGTCTGGAACAAAGAACATTTTGTCTCCAATATAGTCCCAATTTAACACAAAGTACCGTAGCTCAGTTGTGTTAGGTTAGTTGCTGAATGTTTTTGCCACAAAAATATGTCATCTGCATGTGTAAATGTAAAATATATTTTGTTAAGTCTGACCCTCTTTTTCATTTTTGCGCACCCCTGCCCCCCTGTGGTATTTTTAAGCAACTGCGTCAATTGGACGTAAACGTGCCTTTCTGCTGCCGATATGAACTGCAAAACATACAGTATGTACAGTACATTGCACATTATGTAATAATGTTCCTTCGGCTCCTTATTTAGATTTTTTTCAGCACATACCATCACCTGCTGGATCCTGTGAGAAATGCTCCTCTCACTTCAAACTTTCATGCAAAATGAAAAAAACAAAAACCACCAAATGTTCACGTGTAAAACTGTTATAACCGCTACATCCTGTATATAATGCATTTTTACAAAGGAAACGTGTGGCTGAATTATTCAGCTGACTATTCACTATAAAACACTTTTTTTCCCCAAAAAACATTTCAAAGCATTTTAGCAGTTGGGCCACACAAAGAAAATTCATTCATTCATAATTGTGACTGTGAATCTTACTTTTTTATGTTAACATACAATTAACATTACATTTACAAGAGTATAGCAAATCAAGTCAAACTGAAATTGAATTTATTATAAGATGTAATAGAAATTAGACTAAAACAAAACCAAACACCAAGACACCAAAAACACCAAAACTGATCTTCGTCCAGGTCCATCTCTGAGTTTACACAAATGGTGTGAAAGTTTGTGCCAGTTGTGACACTGGAACCCACAGCACCAAATCCTTCTGGGACCTGAGGAGGATAAGCCTGTCTGCACTGTCCACACCACAAAATCATCCTGTCTGGTTTTTGGCTCTTTGCAGCTCTGTGGCATACTCAGAGAGAAAAAAAAAACAGAACACATGAAAGTAAAATGCTGAATTTTGCAGTGGAGGAGGAGGAGGAGGAGCTGGACAGCATGGGAGGGGTGGTGGAGGCCTGCCAAAGGTTGGAAGCTGCACATACAAAAAGATATGACTTAGACATGTCTCAACACATTTACTGTTTTATTATAGCTGTTAAAAATGCTGTTTAATGCTTTTACATATATTATATCAAAGGTCTCCTCCACTCAAATAATGTTCTTATTGTTCCTACAGAGGAGTTTGACACTGGAGGGCTGTTTTCACATTCATCTGCTGAGGACGGAAAGTTACTCTGTGCTCATTGCAAAATAGAAATGCAAATGCAAAACAGAAATACTTGCTCTATCAAAACAATTAAGAAAGCTTTACTTTCCACTAAATGATGACCCTCAGGAAGGCTCATGAGGGATTGTGTGATGCTTGGGGTAAACACAGAGGGGCTTTGAGAGGCAGAAGAAGGAGAAGAGGGAGAAGAGGGGGCTGAGAGGGCTGAGGGAAGGTCACAGCTGGTGGCTGGAGGGGTCTCGAAGGCTGGAGTGAAAGCCATTTGGCAGGGTAGAGGAAGTTGCCACAGTGCTGGAGTCTTTGTCTCTTCAGATATGACCTTGGGTTTCCATTCCTGCTGCACGGTGGTCCACCTGTTTGATGACATCTGACATCTCCTGCGCCGTCACCACCTGCACATTCCTCCTGACCTTGCCGGTGTTACAGCTTTGGCTGGTTTTGGCCAGGAGGTGGGCCAGGTCTGCAGTTATGTGACTGCATGCAGCCAGAGGATGGGTGAGGTAGGGATTAGAAGGGGGATTCTTGGGCAGGGCAACTGGGGAATGGGGATGTTGAGATGGGTGGGTAGCATCAAGTGATAATGGACTTAGAGGAGCTTGTGTGGGGGTCCCAAGCCGCAGTCTAGAAGGAATGACCTGTGACCAGTCAATGGCCGTTGGGTTCATAGGATAGATGCCACACCCCCTGAACCCAGCCACGACCACCTTTCAATCCTTAAGCCTCTGGTAGGAGTCTCTCAGGACCCTTGAAAACTCCTCTAGGAGACTGAGAACAAGTTGCTGACAGCTGACAGATCTCCTGTACAATCAGAGAGGTCTTCCTTCAAGGATCCAAAGAAAGTCACATCCAGAAGCTGCAGGATGTGGGGAGTGTGTGGTGGTAGGGACAGGAGGAAGACCCCCTCCCTCTCTGCTGCATGCACTAGCTCTGGATCCACCTGTGACTGGTGTCTGTCCATTACCAGCAGCAGCAGGCCCTCATGTACTGCAAACTTCAGGAAATTCTCTGTAAACCACTTCTTCAACAGCCCTCCATCTAGGTCCCCCACTGGTGACATCCCATGGAGTGCATCAGGTACTCCTTCCTTCAGGCCAGGACAGTGATGTGGTCTTGTGTTATCTTGACCTACCTTTGTAAAAGTTTGGTTTGGTCTCTTGGGGAACTTTCTTCTTCTTAGAGTCCAACTGAATCCTGTCTCAGCACAGCTGTAGATCTCAGGAGCATTCTCCCTCAAGCCCTTCTCCTCCAGGGTGGCAGTGAGGAGCCTGAAGTCCTCTATCGGCTCCCTCTTCTTGCCAGATTCCTTTCCATGATCAGTGGTGTCTGAGGTCTGGGTGGCAAGACAAAGGCGGTTCTGCTCCCTGAAATAAATCCACCACGTCTGGCCATGCATTGTCTTTGTTTTGTCTGGATTGTGAAAGTTGTAAATGGCCATAGCATGAGTCAGAACCTGAGACCTTGTCAGTGGGAAGCCGTGACTTGCAGAGCACAAACAATACTCCACCAGTGAACTCTCATCTTCAGCCGTAAGAAGCTGCTTCAGCTGTAAGAAGCTGCTTCTGGAGCCAGTGGCCACCCTTCCACTTAGATGGTCAGTCAGACTGGACTTGGGGACCCAAAATTGCTTGGCTGACGTTAAGAAGGACACCTACGTGCTTTTCAACATCTGCCCATACTATGACAACCACAACGCATCCAGCTGAAAGTTACCAGTTAACACGGTTACTGGTTAAAGGACCAGTGTGTAGAATTTAGTAGGCACCTGAGGCTGTAGTTTGCAACAAACTGAATTCAACTGATTTCTGCATAAGGAGCAGGTTCCCTTCCATGGAGACCGCCATGTTGCACTGCCATGTTTCTACAGTAGCCCAGAACGGACAAAATGTCTCTACGTTCACTTTATTATTATTATTGTTATTATTATTATTGTTATTATTATATTCTCAGGTAATTTAACAAACTCAACTTTTGATACTTTTGTCAAGCATGCTACTACAATTACTAAATTACTAAGTTCTAAGTAAAATGAAAACTTCTTGAAGCTTCTCCTGCATACAGCTGCATTTTTAGGATTTAAAAAAATATTTAGTTGAGAACTGCTCTTAATTTTGGTCTTTAAGTTATAAAAATATATAATTTAAAACGGGAAAACAGTTATGCACAAAGGTGCAAAACAGCCTCAAAATAATTAGATGAAATGTCAACAAATGACAGCCTTTCTCACAATACAAAAAAATTAAAAAATTTAAGAACAACTTACACAGTAAGTAAAATTAAAAAACATAAAAATGTAGTTATGCATACAGACATATATATAAATACATCCTTGCCTTTGCAATACATAAACATGCATAAACACTTTATATATAGTGAGTCAAATGTGTGTAACAGCATTTTTGCTTTTATTGCAGTTTTTTAAAAAAATCATAACATACAGGTCAACCCCATTGACTGTTTATATACAGTTAATGATCAACCCATAGGTAGAAAACATATACATATCAATGGATCCACCCTTAATTTATGACATCTTGATAGCCAATGGAAACGTCTGACGCGATACAGGCAGGTACGTCAGCCAATGAAAATCAAGAGGGGGCGGGAGCACTGGTGTTGTGATCGACTCTAACTTCCTGCTTTGCAGCGTGAAATATATAAACCGCAGTAGCGACGCAAAAACCAAAGTAGGAAGAGAGAAGAAACAGAAGACCTGGCAGCAAAAGCAGGTAATTTTAACTAAGAATCTTTCACTTTCGATACGCACCGACTTCATATTTTAACTAGAATGTGAATAAAGAGATGATGAAATATGTTAATATGAGTTGATTCACCCGCTGCTGCTCACAAGACTGCGGCATGTGATATCGATTAGAGGGACACACACAACCATTGTACAGTTTCATACAGTGAAAGCTTACATTTAACATCGTGGTTAGTAGTTTTTCATTAGTTAAACCTGTGTTGCTCTCTTTGGTCTTATTTGGGTACTTTAGAAATTCGACAAAATGAAGTATTGTGATTGTTTTAACTGCATACATCGATAGTGACAATGTGTTGATATCAATCTTAATCATTCCTCCTGTTCATACTGACCATTGGAAGTTCCCTTCACAATGTACTTACAATGTAAGTGATGGGGGCCAAAATCCACAAACCTCATTTAGTGCAAAAATTTATTTAAAAGTTTATGAAGCTAATATGAAGTTTCAGTCCAAATGAGTCAAATCAAGTAGATATCTTTCAACGTTAGTCTTTTTAGTGCCTGTGTCCTTCTTTTTGTTACTATACTTTCACCACATCTCAACACTATCCAAGGAAACAGAAAGAGGGAATTTTATGCTAAAAAGACTGTAAATGCACAAAATTTTTGCACAAAATGACTGTGTGGACACACTGTGGATTTTGGCTGCCATCACTTACATTGAAAGCACATTTGAAAAATTGTTAATCTTTCCTTTTAGGGAATATTTATGGTGCTTTTAGAAGATATTTCAGTTAGCTCAAGTACGGTAAGTTTTGTTGGTTTTCATTGGTGACCAAACAGGTAGACTAAAGGCAGTCATTGGTCATTTGCATTGACCAACAATAACAACATCAAAGGGTCGGTTTTTCAATGTTTTAAGCTCCACAAAAAATTCTATTCGCCTCCATTGTATTGAGATGGAGGCTGAAATGTTGGAGACTGATCATGTGAAATTCAACTTCTTTTCAATTTCAACTTTTCACACATGAAATGTCTGACAACCACATTTGCTTTTATATGAAATTTATCACATACACAATGATACAACATGTGAATTCATTACATGTAAGTAAGGGGTTGTACATGTGATATTACATGTGAAATTGATGTGTATGTAAAGTACTGTGCAAAGGTTTTATTCCCTATAGATGTTTGGATTATTATCCATCATGCAGTACCATCAGGGAGGCATCTGATCGGTCCCAAATTCATTCTGCAGCTCGACAACAACCCCAAACATACAGCCAGAGTCATAAAGAACTATCTTCAGCGACAAAAAGAGCAATGAGTCCTGCAACAGATGATACAGCCCCCACAGAGCCCTGATCCTCAACATCACGGAGTCAGTCTGGGATTACATGAAGAGACAGAAGCAACTGAGACGCCCGAATCCACAGAAGAACTGTGGCAACTTCTTCAAAATGCAGGAACAACCGACCTGTCAACTACCTTGAAAAACTGTGTGCAAGTATACAGAGGAGAAATGGTGCTGTTTTAAAGGCAAAGCATGCGTCAGTACTTTTCTCCTCACTATACTTTTAGTGTCTAAAACTTTTGCACAGTACTGTATATACCCTATGTATGAAAATAAATACCACAGGAGACAAGTGAGAAAATGATTGATGATGTTTTTTTGTATGATGTGATATCAAAAAAAACTTTTTTCTTGCATGGCGGTAGGTATCCTGCTGGATTAAGCACAGATGAAGTGGTGGAGTGAATGGATTTCTCGCCATCATAGCACCATCAAAAGAAGAAAGAACAGCATTCAAAAGCTAATAAGTATTTCCACGTTCTGGTGAATTAAATCAGCTCTCCAAGTGGTGCAAACATGGTGCACGTCTACAACTGTCACCCTTTCGCCTCACAGCAGATCCTACAGGTCAGTGGAGCCTTGTTCGTGTTGCTTCAAAGCATGTCTGTTTCTTTATGTAATCAATAGTCACAGCTGATCATTTTGTGTAACTTCTCGCTCTCTCTGTGACTCAGGTGGAGCAGGAGCCTCGACTGGTCTGCTGTGGAGGTGGAGCCCTGTTCGTGGTGGCCACTGGAGGATGCAAGGTTACTTTAAAACCTCCATATTTCTCTTTCTTGTTTGTCTGAAAATAACTTGTTTCCAGTTATCTGTATGCACATAATTCCAGTAATGATCCTTTTATAACATCTTTTATGGCTAAGCCCCCAATAATGACCCCATAATATCTATCGCCTCGACAAATTGTGGCATGAGTCACTTTTCTGTGAATGTACTGTTATCGCTTACTAGATATTATATGTTGTTAAATATATACATAGAAATATAGCTGCAAGCAGCAATTGTCGTGGTCCAAGCAGACTGCGAGCATTTGAATGCTTGTTTCTTATTTAATTGACAAGAAGCGAAACTTGATTTTCTTTAAAATAATTCATCATGGTCATCACTTCATTCTGATGCTTTGTTGAAGTATATAAATCTACTTTAAGAAACATTTGATGTAGCTCATGACCTTCAGTGAAGACTTTGTTTCACATGACTGCATTAGTATTGAGTTTTCATTTCATTCAAGATCTGGAATGCATCCCATGTCCAGTAATTTATACACAAACACTGCTGCTATGCGAGAAGTGTCAGAACTTATCCTGGAAAATGCAAAGATTCAGATCACGTGCAGGATGGCAAGAGAGGGATTTGAACTCATAATCTTTGCATTCAAAGACAACCATCTTACCACTCAACTACTGAGCAAACCAGATCACTATTATGTGTGTGTATAAGCATGGAAAATACAGAGGAACATGCCTAGGAGGTTTTGACTGGAAGAATTATGAATTGAGTGAATTTCTGTTTATGTGAGTTGGATATATACTCTTTGTAGCATTTTACACAAATAGGATATTTGAGATTTGTCACGGGAGATTGGGAATTTGAGTTTGGACATTGAAAAATAACAAAAGATATGGCTTGTCAACTTTTAAACCACCAACCAATTTATGAGTGTTGATGTAAAACTGAACTTAAGGTTTAAAAATGTATAATTTCGAAATGGATTGACATATCGAAATTGCCTTAACAACTTAAGATCAGTGAAGTCTGTAGATGATCCCGACTAAGTTTTGGGACGATCAGCCCAGCGGTTTCTGACAAGATGTCGAAAATAGGATCTTGAGAAAATAGAGAAAAAGTCCATTTAAAAGACATTTTCAGAGCTGAAGACCATTGGAGCAAAGATGCAGATGAACTGAGAGATAAAATGATAGAATTTTGACTAGAGGCCAAGCTGTTTTCAAGATAATTGCGAAAATATAAACTTTATTATTACAGCACCACCTTGAGGTCAATGAGTGTTATTTTATGTGCCTGAGTTGTGGGGGGAATTTGCAACCCACTAGCCAATTTTGGTGTTTCTCAGTCTTACGGGTTTTTTCTGCACAAACATTTTTAGCGAAGAAGAAAAGAAACAAAAAGAGGAAGAAGAAAAAGAAGAAGCTGTTTCACTGCTTTCGCCCCTAAAACACACAAATGTAACACAATCCAGATGCAAAAGAGGAAAATGTGAATGACGGGTTTTTCAAGATCAATGTCTGTATTTTGAGACTAAAATAAGTCATTGTCTTTAAGTTTGGCTATTTCCAAATGATGCATTTCCACAATAATTATATATTTATCGAGCAAAAAAGCAAATGCATAAGATCAATTTGAAACACTCCACTAACATTCAAGGGACAAAGAGAATTAACACCGAGATGCACAACTATACCTTCAGTAGCAGAGCCTGATAGCTCATTAAATGGATATCCAATTAATAAAAGGCTAATATGAACCCTTATATATCAGTGTATATACCTCATAAAAACATACACATGAATGTCTGCAGATTGTGGGAATCGCAGCACTCATCACTTAAGCTCAGTTCTTAAGAGGTGACCTTTTCCTGCAGGACACTGACTGTGTTGTGTCATCTTGTGTTGTGGTGAACTAAGGTGGAGGCCTACAATCTGGAGGTGGAGGGCTGCCCTCTCATCTGTCGCTTCGCCACCATGGGCACGGTGAGGAGCATGCAGCACAGCAAAATAGGTAAAGACACTTTCTTCTTCCTTTGTCAGCCTCTCATCATAAAGACTGGTTTCCATGTGTAGCAGACTATTTGAATCCTTTTATTTTGTATCCGAGAAAAGTTATTAAGCAGAAGTGGAGAGAGGAAGAGAGAGACCACTTGAGAGACCACTTTCACATTGTGGCTTTCTTTGCTGCTTCGTCTCTCCTCCCTCTCATCTAGGAGACTATTTGGTGACCATTGAGGAGAAGAACAGCGCCACCTACTTGAGAGCCTACACCAACTGGCGGTACCAGGTACACACTGATGATAACTGGAATATAATTTCCAAAATTACAATCAGTCTTCTGTATATGTTTATGTATTGATTATCTGCTTTTATGCATGGATTGTACTATATAAATAAAGTTTATTATATGATTATGATTATTTCTTGCCCCATGTTTAGGCTGAGGAAAAGGCCCGTGTCGGGGTGCGCTTGTTGGGTCACCTGCTACGTGGGGCGTCTCAGAGGGGCGGAGTACAGATGGAGATCATTGAGATCCCTATGTCAGAGCGCCCTGTCGCCGTGGCGTGTTGCTCGGTAACGGGTGACCTTCTGGTCGGCTGCGAAAAGACTCTGGTTCTGTTTACTTTGAGGAGACAGAACCAGCAGAACCTGGTAAGAATCCAACTGTTAATCTGGGATTTTAACTCCTCTGTGGATTTTATTTAAATTATCTCCATTTTGAGACACATTGGCATATTTTCTTGATGTAATTGATGTTATGATGTAATTCCTGTTGAAAGAAGTTGTTGGAGTGGTAAATAACACAGTGAGGGATCTCTAAAGTATAAACCAGTTAAATATTATTCATTTGATTCAATTGTGTCCATTTTATTGCATCTTTAAGCTCTAAAAAAGTATTAAAATATCAAACATGGTATTATCTTTTCATCAGGTTTATCTCTCATTTCAACATGTTTTGTGTCTTTTATATATTACCTGCTGTAATGAATATAAGTTGAATCTTATTGATACAGTAAATGTTTTAATGTCATATTGTTTCTTTCTCTGGAAAAACAAGCAGAATCAGAGTCAGCAGAATCCTCAGAGCCCCTGGCCAAACACTCAGCAGAGCTCCAGTCAGAGTCAAGGTAACTCAAGTCAAGTAACACATAGATGTGAACATGTGAACACATTATTTGTAGGCATTTTGTATTAAATTAATCCTCACATAGAAAATTGTCATAATTATTTGTGCACTGAGACTAAGGGACAAAATAAAGTTCCTTTATGCAAAACAGCTGTGATGTCATTTGATTCTCATCACTGGTCATTGATGGGTTTTTACACATCTGAGAAGAGACCAGTGTGCTCATAAACAATGCATATGCTAAAAGGCAAGTGGTGAGGGCAGTAAGAGCCTGTGATGACACAAAAAGGTCGACCTAACAGACTCTTGTGCTTCTTGCTCCTAGGTCAGACCTCAAGTTCAAACCAGAATTTTTCCTTTTTGGACTTTGAACGCTCCGTCATCCTGCATCTTCCAGGAATGAAACCAAAACAGGTAATTAAAACCTTTTCTTCACTTTTTCCTTTTGTTGTCTTGTCTTCATAGTCTATTTATCTGTTATACAATTATACCAGTAAATAATATTCATACTAGCTGTTGTGAGAATGTGCAGATTCCCATCAGTAGGTAGCGTTCATACTAACTACACTGTGTATAACAATATAACTAATTTCTTAAATTTCTATACACATTCCTAACAAAACATAACCCATAATAACTGTATTTGACATTATTTGTGAGTATTGTTCAATTATTACATGCATTAACGTCTTAATACAGTATCAACCTTATATTTTCTCTATATTCTAGACCAAACGTTAAACCAACTTTACGCCCAATGCTGCATTGATGTTGTTTTTACATCCTCTACCTTTATCATCACATCATATTGAACAGCTGTATTTGTGTTGAATAGGCTTACGGTAATACCTGGCTTAGATGTTACCACTTTATTACCACAACACCTGAAAGTGGGGGGATAAAAAAGTCTCGTTGTCTCCCCTATTCTTGCGCCAGTGTGTCAGTCATGAGAATAAATGATCGATAGAGGAAAAATCCTAAAACATTCTTGATGAATACTCAAACATAAGACTGCATAAGCATTTGCAGTTTGCAGTTGGCCTTGGTTATTCTAACACCTCATGTGTCCCCAAGGTTGCGCTGTGTGGAGGATATGTGGCGATGCAGGCAGAGCTGGAGGTGCTGATACTGAAACTGGATGCATCCACTGAACCTATAAGCCTGGAAGAATCATCGGACCCACAAAAAAGTGGTAACAACACACACAAAACGTCATCAGTGTTTGTTAAGTTTTTGACTTCATCACTTGTTGGGTTGTATTTAGTTAGTCAGTGACATCACTCAGGTTTCTAAAAGGATGCTTTGAGGCCGGTTGTGGTTTTTCGTCAGAGTTGAGCTGAGATTGGACCGACAGTCAGCAACAAAAACAGCTGACTGTGATGGGCTGGAGCATTATAATGACTCTCAAATATGACACATAGTAAAAGAGGTGACATAAGCTCTGAGGCCCAAACTTCTGGTGTAAAAAATGTTTTGACTTTCAAAGTAGAGTTTGGATGATCTTCCACTTAAAGCCATGGTTGCTTGTTTTGGGTGCAAAATGTTGACATTTCATGTTCAGTGGGATCACAGCTACAGCTTTCATAACTGCGATTTTTATACAGTTTAAATGCTCACTGTTTCTTTTTTAATATATTTAAGGGGCTCAAAACAGGAAAATCACATTAGCGAAATACAAAACACTCAACGCCTTACCTCAGTGGTCCCCTAACTGACACAAATTAGACCTTGAACCCCCATTTGTGTATTATCATTAATATTATTATTATTATTATTGTGCCCGGTTCCACCTTGAGAACCAGCGCCTTACCCGTAACAAAATCCTTCCCAAAACAAAATGAAAAACACATAAAAGCAGCTCTTTTAAGCTATTCATTTTTGCCGAAAGCTGTTGAATATATTTATTTTTGGCTACCATCAAGCTTTAGGGCGTTGCAGCACATGAGAAAAACATTTGTTGTGTGTGTGTGTGTGTGTGTGTGTGTGTGTGTGTGTGTGTGTGTGTGTGTGTGTGTGTGTGTGTGTGTGTGTGTGTGTGTGCGTGCAGCAGATTATCCAGAAGACCAAGCTGACTTTCTGCTCCTCCCGAGACACGGGGAGTTGCTCGGCGACAGAGCTAAAGACTGTGACATCCCCGTCAGCATTGAAAAGACCGGACTGGAGGACAGAGGACAATACACACTGTCCTATGTCCTCTTCAGGTGTGTATATTTTTGAAAAGTGGTCGAACTTTAGATCTTTACAATCAGGCTGTTTTATTACTGAGTGAGGTATATTCAGCCTGTGTGATTTCTTTCCTGCAGGCGTTTTACTCCAGACTACTTCCAGGGCTGCAGTGTGGAGGAGACACAACTTCACTCCCTACAGCTCCACCCGCTGTTCACCAGTGAGTTCACTATACAGTATGACAGGAAGAGTGTCTGTATAAAAGCAGCACATTTTGTCTAATAATGCCTTCTCATCTCATAAGAACCCACTGTTTTATTACAGTTCAACCTGAAATGCTGGGTATTATCCTTCTTTATATTCTAGAGAAATATTAATAAAGCAGTGCATGGTAAATGTTCAAACAAACATATATATATAATAACAAATATTCAAACCAGTTTTACATTAATTTAATCACACATCAATGAAATCCCTGTTTTGTCCTGCATCATATTCACTACAAAACTCATTAATTTTAACAAGTCACAAGGTCTCATCTTCAGATTTATTTTAAGGACTTTGAATAAATGTCAACAGCTATAATAATGTATAAATGATGCTGATTGTTGCTCTGATATCAAGAAAAAGACTCTTGATTCTATGAAATTCTTGAAACACGTTGATTTGCAGATCATAATTCATAGGTGGCAGATCCACAAGAAAAATGTTGCTTCTTCTTTTTAGGTTTAATTTGGTTTGTATTGAAATGGATGAAATTATGTCACCTTTTAAAAACACTTGAAAAAATGATTTTAAGACTCTATAATGGACAGATACCTTCTTATAATGGAGATTTATTCACAATGTTCTTACAATTGCACAGATTTATTGCTGTAATATCAAAAATTGAAAAATGAAGTCATATATAAGCGTGTATTGGTCGTTTTAGTAACTGTATGTGGTTTGATATGAGTGTGCATGTGTGTCTGCTGACGAAGACCTTGAGAGTTGGCTGAAAGCTGTGGAAAGCTAACTTATTAACATTGTTTCTGTCTCTGTCTCTCTGCAGGTAACCAGTCAGTGTCTCTTGATGAACCAGCGTGTGTCTTCTGCTTCTTCTCACTTCCCAGCGCCGGCTACCTGTACAGTCTAAAGGGTGGAGTTGAGCTTATCTCAGCCTATCAGTATCCAGAGAAGGTCCTGGAGGCGGTGCTAACAGACCATCTGCTACACGTCATAACCAAGTACGTCTGCAGCCCTGATTTAATGTAGATATCGGTGCGTGTCAGGTCAGTTTTATTTATACAGCCCAGAATCACAATATGTACAACGTATGATCTACATATGAGCTCTATCATCAGACTCTTTATTCAGATCAGGAAAAAACTCTAAAATGCCAACATTTGATACTAAGTAGTGGTATAGTCCTAATTTTAATATTTAGTCTTCTGTAAATGAAATTCAATTATTTGTCTTACTTCAAAGATATCAGGCTCAGTAATAGACTAAATGACTTAAGATGTCTTTCCTTATTACCCAGGTAGAGCTGGGAAACATGGTTGAAATCAATATCACATTATTAATAAGGATATTTTCTGATACAGTATCATGACAGTTGACTAACTGCATGAACTGTGTTTCACTATTATGCATTAAATGGGTAAATGTTGTTATTTTTTTAAATACAAATTGGTTGGAATCATTAAATTGGACGGCAGAATTTTATAGAAAGATAACATGAGATGATCACATCACTATGATGCTGAAAGTCAGATATTGAATTATCACTCAGCCATATAGTTTCTGTTTGAAATACAGCACACGTACTGTACATGTGTGTATTTATTTCTGTTTGTGTGTTAGGAGTGCATTGCAGTGCTTCACGGTGCGCTGTGCAGCAGTAGCTGCCAGGATTGAAGACCCTTACATCGATACCACCATGAAGGTATGAGCCTGACCTTTAACCCCACACCGCTAAACCAAAACTCCTACTTAACTTTTTGAATATTTTTGTTTGGTGTAGTTACAGACACAAGTATATTGAAATGTGTGTGTGTGTGTGTGTTTGAAGGCCTGTCCACCCCCCGCCCTCGAGGTGTGCGCGCTCAGGATGCAGCTGTTCATCGGCCTGCGCTCCGTGTGTGTCTTCGGCCGCCATGTTGTGCTGCTCTCCACCGCCGATGCAGAAACGCCAGAGGAGACCGAACGCAACACACAACGCAGGGGCCTGTATGTCACACACACACACAAGCAGTACACACACTAATACATGAACACACACATGACTATGATACTATTTGATCACACCTTTCAGTTTTAAAACCAGCGTTGAATATGTCAGATAGAAAGACAGAAATCTCCCTGTAGATACAGGAATAAACTGAAGAGAGATTGGTGGTGTGTGCGTGTGTGCGTGTGCGTGCAGGCATACATGCATTTATAAACCTGTTTACTGTGTGTTGTATTTTAGCGAGTTGAAAGAACACACCATGCTGACTGGTATTTTCCTGGCGGTGGGAATCGATCCCGCAACCACGCCGGCTCTGGAGAGCCTTCTATCACGCCCCTTCCTGTAAGACAAACCCCAACCCCCCCCCCCCCCACAGTCTCAGTTGTCACTTCCAGACCAAGCTGCAACGCCAAGACCCTCAAAATACTCACCTAAGCAGATGATTATTAAAGGAATCATGAGAGTAACTCTTATTTTAAAGGAATATCTTGACAGTTTGGACGTTATTTCATCTTTAATGTCTCAAAACAAAAAGCTGTTTTCTCTCAGCTTCCATTGAAGCAGCTTGTTTGTGTTGTTGCATTCATCACTGAAATAAATATTACTAGCCAGCAAATTAACAGTGGTGATTCGCCTGAACTGGACTATCGGTGTAGAAAGTTTTTCCCTACTTCATAAAAATCCCTTGTGAGGGAAAAATGGACACAAGTTCAACATGTCAAGATATCTCTCCCTCACCTTGTTTATAAGATACATTAAGGTACAACTTTTAAAAAAACATGGAGGAAGAAAATGTAGCAGGACATTTGAATGTGTGACAGCGCAGCAGTAATAGAAACAGAAATCCCTGCTGAGCCGTCAAAATAAATCATTAATATTCAGTAAATTCCATCAAATAAGAAATTTGCATCATTTCCAACCTGAATTTTGTAATTACGCAGTTAGTCATTGATTTACATTGGTGCCATTAATCCAATAATTACAGTCACATGTGTTTGATATAAGTGCAGTATTTAAGGAATGACAAACCATTTAAGAATTATATGTAAAATGATTATATGTAAATATTGCAAATCCATCGCTAACTAAGAAAAATCTTTACTTTTTGATTATATTTGAAAGCAGCCAAATCTTTGCCTGCCAGTTAAAGGTCATTTAAATTGAAAGTATCCACACAAATGCCCCCAGACGTTTACTAAGATAGTTTAGTTTCCCATCAATGACCAGTGATGAGAATCAAGTTTCCCGACATCGTTTCACCTCCTGTAAAGAGACTTAGAAACTAGATGGCAACATATTAACAATATATTAACAACATAATAAAACATCCATACAGGCCATTAAACAGCCAGTGATTATAAATTGTCTTCAGTGAGTTAGACTTTGCAGCTTGGTCTAAAAGTGACAACACTTCCTGTTTTAGTCCCTAAATCTAGCCGACCATAACCTGCCTAACCGCCCTCAGTGTGTGTGTGTGCCTCCTTGTTCACAAACTAATCACGTTTGGAGTGAAATTAAAAAAGACGTTTTGGATTTTGTTTTGCGCTTTTATCCAGCTAACTTGTCTTTTTTTTTTTTTTTAAAGTGAACACACATGATAAATGACACAAGCATGTTTAGGTACCTGACTGTTGTGTGTTACATCTAAGTAGTCAAACTGGAGCGCTTTCTCCAGAAACGGAGAAATACTACACCTGTTTTAGGCATCACCAGGCAATCTATGGACGTTACAATAGACTTGGTTCATAGCAAAGTTAATAATGGCGACTAAACACACAAGTTTTCCAACTATCATTTACATCTCCTACTTTAGCGCTGGCAATCTCTGGTAGATTGTAAAATATGCCTGCTTGTCTAAAAACCAACCAGCTGCCATTAAACACACACACACACACACACACACACACACACACAAATCACATGCACAGGAGCCCCAGGTTACCTTTTTACCGTGTTAACATGTTCACTAACAGTTCACTAACTGTTTGTCTGGTTATGTATTAGTGTACTACCATTTTAGTGTCATACACGTGATGTATTATCTAGCAACTGTAACCAAAAGGTTGTTCTTCTCTGGGAGTATGATGGTGATGCAGATAGTATCCATTATAAGAGTGAACAACTGTCTCTAATACTGTAGTTTGTAACGCATGTGCAACTCAAGCTGTAACATTTTCTCCACTTGGTTCATGTAAAACCTGTGAAGTGATGTTCAGTAAACTGTTTGTGTGTGTCTTGAGTGTATCATCATTGTCCTGTGGAGACACATCCACAAAGATAACCAGATCAAATCATATGGGGATAAATAGGAATGCTGTTAGTTTCCTATGGATTTAATGTAACTTTAAAATAGAAGGTGTTCTGGATAAATGGCTGAATCCCAGTGTCTGGGCCAAATCACTGATATGTGGGTAAGTGTGACACGGCTTGTCTACATTTTTACTCATTGTTCTTTCAAATTGACATAAGTGATTTAAGGATTTCCAGGTATTTTCCAGCATTTTCAGGTTTGAAGATTAGCTAAACATCTCCTCAAAAAGTCCACATCGTGTTCGTCAGACTGTGAGATCATGACACCAGACTCAAGGATTCAGCTCATCTCTCTTTTGATCATACTTATTGTTACCTCTATGTGTGTAACCTCTGACCTCAGGAGCAGGAAGTGGACAGTCTCTTCTCCCAGAGAGACCAGCACGGCCGGACACGGATGGAACCTCTATGTGGTTGACACCGTCTCCCCCATCACTCTCTACCAAGAGATGGTAATACAGACATGATCACTTTATTAACTGTTGTACAAAAGTCTCAAAGGCGCAATCTGAATGCCTGTACTTGTGCATGTCTTGCATTTTTAAGCACTCAGTTACAGACAGGGCCTTGATGAGATTTTTTTTCAGTACAGATGTGTTTGTGTGCATGAACACGTTCCCGTGCTTGTCTCACTTCTCTCCCTGTGTGTCAGGTTGAATACAGTCAGCGTTATGCAGAGACCAACCCGCAGGCCCAAAGTCTGCGACACCTCTTCAGCGAAGCTCACCTCCTCCTCCGCGCCTCCTTACTCCAGCCGTCAGAACAGAGACAGAACAGCGAGGGCGACCCCGCGGCGTCTCTGCAGACAGAGACAGACAGACAGACTGAGAGACAGACAGCTGCGCAGACAGAGAGACAAGAACTGGAAGAGGCGTTAAGGGAGAACTGTGCTCAGCTGGGAGACTGTTTCAGCAGGTAACACTACACACACTCGCACTAACGGACACACATCACTTAAAACAGATATAGAAATATAGAAATCATCTCTTATCTATGAACACTCGCTCTAATATGGCACTGAAACTGATGCCACACTTTCAAATTTGCAAACTTGGGGGACAGACCTCTTAAATATGTTTATATATGTATAGTTTGTTTGTAGGTATCTACGTTTAGTGCATATATATTGTAATATTTTTTCATGTCAGACAATGAACTTCTATCTAACTTCTATGCACATCTTGTTAAATGGTTGATGAACTGTGAAAACAGCAGGTACAACGATGGGAATAAGTCCAGGACTTAATTGTTTTATCCCTGACAATATTTGATATGTTGTATTTTAAAATATATTAAAGTTGTATCAATAAACCTAAGCCTAAAAATCTTAAATAAAATGATTTAAATCTGTAATAGTTATTGTAAAAGCAGACTGATGAGCATGTTGGCAACATTCAGAGTTTGCATGTTGTCTACTAAGGGTTGTTTCTTCCTTAAAGTTACTAAGTATATGCACAATTTACCTTAATGCTAAAAATTACCCCATTGTCATGTCTTCAGATTCGGTCCAAAACCTAAAAATATTCTATTTACAATGACATAAAACAGAGAGAGACAGCGAATCCTCACATTTGAGAAGCTGGAAGCAGTTGAATGTTTGGTATTTTGAGTTGACAAATGATTTTCTGATGATCAATATTGTTGTTGAATTGTTTCGGCACTAATTCCTCTCTTTTCCCGTCTGTAAGGGGCAGCCAGAAGGACTGTCACCTGGCTTTGCCCTACTACAGGATGTCTGGTCTGTCAGTCACAAAGGTCATGGCCAGGAACCGCCCCCTTCCCAGCAGCCCTCACTCCTACGGATCCGGCTTCTTATTTTACCTGAAGCATTTCCTGTTAGAAGAAACAGAGCAGATCCTCAGTCAGGTAAATAAAAGCTTCACACTTAACACAAGCAAGTTCTCCATGAATACAGCTGAATTTTTATGTTAACTACTTTAAAATACGTTGCCATAGGTTACATTGAAAACTCACAACGAGATGGCCACAATACAACCTGTAAATTGTGTATAAAACATGTAATTAATTAGTTGTATCGTTTCATGTTTAGCACTTTATCAGCTATTGTCATAAACACTTGCACCACCTGAGAGCTTAAATAAAACAACATAAAAGAAAACACAAAAAAAACTCTCTCTGCAGGAAGCAGCCGATGAGGTCATAGACATTTTCAGCCAATCAGAGCCCTCGCAGCTCGTCAGCGTGTGCGCCAGCCCGTCCATGATAAACATCAGTCCTGCTCGGACGGTGCAAATCTTACAGCGTCTGGAGGACAGCACCGGCGTGTTGGTGCCACTGACAATCACCATGGCAACCATGATGCTGCGCTTGGACGACCTGCCGCAGTACACGCAGCTGATGGAGAGACACACTGAGGTTAGAGGGGAGAGGGGAGGTGGTGTTTTTGATTATTTTGCTTTCTTTTTTCTATGGTGTTTAGGGCTTGAAGTGTTTTTGTTTGTTTCTAATGAACAGTATCACAACTCTTCATTGAAACTACACGTATGATGTTTACGAGTGAAATCTTCATACCACATGGCCGCATTATTCCATCAAATGAAAATGTCTTGTGCATCATTTGCATATATTTCCCCATACATTGAAACATTGTAAACATTTAAACATACATTCAAAATTTAAACTTTGGGACCGCCTCTAGAATTTAAAATAAAGTTCTGTTAGTTTGGACAATGTTTGGCTGCCCAGCATGAATTTAATGACTTTCAGGCTAATCAATGGTATTTAAAAGGTTAAATAAATGAGTTTAATACATAAATTGTTCAGTTAGTATTGTAGTCAAAGACAAATGAATCAATAATTGTGAACATAAACTCTAGAATGAGAAACGAGAGGTTAAAATGTAAAGATCTGCCGCTTTCTGTGTGTGTGTGTTTGTGTGTGTGTGTTTAGATGCTGCTGGTTTACGGGTTCATCGAGGAGCCGAGGCTGTTGCTGCACGGCGGAGGTGGAGGCCAGCATACACCCATCCATCCCACAGCGCTGACTCAGCAGCTGGCACGCTCCCAGCCAGGACTGCTAGTGGCTGGCATGGTCGCTCTGCACGAGAACAGCAAAGTTCAGCTGGAACAGGCGGACCATATATTCAAGGTGTGTGTGTGTGTGTTTTACTGGCACCTGGAATTTAGCTGGAAACAGCTATGAGTCAAATCAACCCACCTATTTGTCACATTGGTTAGCCATATTGCTTGAAATTTACACACATTTTGTTCCTTTTGATCAATCTTCAATGGGAGTTTTTGAAAAAAGTAGCAATAAAAACGTGTGTGTGTGTGTGTTTTGTAGGAGCTGGGCTGTGAGAACTGCTTACAGGTGGATTTCTGGGAGGCGATGCTCATGGCCTCGTCACAGGAAGCTGTCATCCAGGAGCTTCTGTTCCGATTGGCTTCTGTCTACATCGACCGACTGACACAGACAAACTCAGATACACACACCAACCCGCCACACAAACGTCCAACACGCAGGTCACTGAAGAGCGCCGACGATCTGGTACAGTAGCTGATATTAATGCTGTTGTCTTTGTTTATCTCCATGAAACAGCCAGATTCATTAAAACCGATTCAAATGCTAGCTTTTCTTAAAGTGACTGTGTTGATACAGGATTTCTGGTGATATTTGACCACCATCTTTAATCTATTGCCCAAAAATGTTCATTGTCTTAGACGTCTGGATGTTTGTGTGTGTTTCAGATCAATTCGTGCACCCATTACGGTGCTCTGTACCCTTGGCTCACTGTTCTCAGTCCAGCTCACAATACCAGCTCCCAACACCAGGAGGCGTTATGCAAACTGCAGGTAATTTGTCTATGAACAATATCAGTCTGCTTCTATAGCCTCGTTTCGACCAAAAGTAACTAATCTCAAGAACTAAACTCTAAGTCTCTGTTGTGCAGTCGTGTCCTTAAATTAAAAATAAAGAAATTACAGTCGTGCTTGAAACACAGCATTCACACATGAGGAAGAAACAAGACAGATTTGTCCTGTTGTTTTTTGTATTTACTTCTGTATTAGTTGGATGTAACAAATGAATGAAAAGGAGAAATACAGTGGAGGGAAATGAAACTAAGACCGTGTGTTTCCACAGTAAATCATCTGTTAAGTGTTTGATGGTCGTTTATTTGTGCTTTAGAACGTAACCACCATGAAACAATCAGAAAATAACATTTTATTTCTCTCATTCACTGGCTTTGTTCTCTCTACCGCAGCTCCCTCTCCTCGCTTGACCTCTCATTCGCTCACTCGTGCTCTCAGCTCACTAGCGCTCTCTCATCTTTTTCAAAAAGAGTCGGGAAGCCGACAACAAAGCCTAACTTTACTTTTAACTTTATCAAACAAAGAGAAATGTCCTCCCCTCATCCTAAACTGGTCCTAAAGCGAAACTAGAGTACTTCTTCGTTTTATGAATGAAGCAGTACACAGCAGTACCCACCCCAGAGCAGGGACTTTTCTGGGGATAAAACAGTCTCCCTGGAACTTCATTTAGACCCTCGTCCCTCCAGTGGAAACACAGGTCAAGGAACTGAGATCCTCAAAAAGTTCTTAGTCCCTGTGGAAAGCTTATATGTTCTTCATACTACTATATGTTCACAGAAACAGTTTCCCCTGCGTATAGTCATTCCTTGTGTATATTTCTGAAGATTTTTGTGTTGTTATTTTGTGTAAGAACACTGAGAGCCACTAAACTGGAGTCAAATTCCTTGTATGTGTAAATATACTTGGCCAACGTTATATGTATGCTATCTATTATATATGTTAAGTTGCTTCAAGTTGTTTCATTTACCTTTGTCCAGTGATTTTAATTAGATTTATTCCTGTCTCTCCTCTCTCTCTGCAGTCTCTGCTGTGCGGTCCGTCCCTGTCTGTGGGCTCCGTCGCTCCTCTGTTGGAGCGTCTGTCAGAGGAAACCTTATGGGGCTTCAGCCTGCACCTCCTCTGCTCCACCAGAAGGGGGCAGTACGACAGCAGCATCGAAAAGCTGCTGGACCGCTGCCCTCAGGCCATCATAGCCTACGCCAATCACCAGTTACAAGACAAAAACATGGTCTGTACTGAGTGGCAGCTTTAACTGTGTGTTAACTGTTTACATTCCCCTCAATGGGCGTCATGGCTGTATTTATTTATTTATTTATTTAAGTTTATATCCAGTTTTTCACCAAATATTACACTGTCTGTCTAACTGTCTTGTCTTTTCTAATCTTTGTAGGTGTTATGGTGGCAGAAGCTGCTCCCAGAGCTTTGTAACCGGACAAGAGCTGCTTCAGACAACAACATCCTGCTGGCTGCTCTTAAAGGTAAAAACTCAATTTGGCTCTTTTGGCTGCTGACGTGAATATCAAGCAGGTTTGACAACTTTCCTGGACAAACTAACAACAAAGTCAGGAACACTGGAGGGAAATTAAATCAGGGTTGTAATGAGGACGCTGAAGTAACGTTCTCTGTGTTTTATCAACCTGGGAGTGTTGAAAATGTACACACGTTAGGAATTTATCGGGTGATTGGGTGATCGTTTCAGACTATTTATATTTAGATTTGAATATTTTTTATGCCATACAGAATAAAGGATTCAATATTTTTCTAAATGACGTTTATTCCTGGCAGTAGAGAAAAGGTTTGAAACAGTGTTTAGACCTTTCTGATAGTAAATTTATTAACAATAATTTAAATTTTTATAGCTGAACAAATAAAATCCATTATAGTGTATTCAGTTTATGTTGCTGTGCAAAGCAAAAGGAAGCAACAAATGACAAATGAGCAACGTTATTACTGCAACAACTACATTTTACAGCCATGCAGAGCAGCATTAAGCAATAAGGCTTTGATAAAGTACAACTTTAACCAATAATATTAATGTAAGTTAAGTAAATTGGTAATATTACACACTAAACACATAATCATCAATAATTTAATAGCACTTTGTTAAAAAATACTATTTATACTCATATTTAAGTATTTTTTTTTTCTTTTTGGTGTCTGGTCAGAATATTCTGAGGGAGTTCATTGTGTATGACCTCACTATTTCTAAAATCCTGGCTACAGCCCTGAATTAAACTCACACCGCTCCATTATGACCTAGTGAGTGAGCGTTTGGCCTAAATCACTGCCTACATTTTTAAAAAGTATGTCATTTCTACAGAAAATTGAAAGTATGACATTGAAGAAATTGGAGTTGTCAAAGAATATCTCAGAACCAACCGGGTTGTTTTGGAGCCTGCATTGTACAGCATGTGACTTTCCGTGCCAACAGAGACACTGGTCGTGGTTGCCATGGAGATGAGCCCCACAGAATTCCTGGAGCTGATACCTGACGACGGCACGGCCTCGTACTTCCTGCCTCACCTGTTGACATGTAGCCAAAGACACCTGCTGGTTTGACAAACACACGGTTGACCTGGACGTAGCCGTCAGACCTTCATTCATCCACACTGACGCAACAAAGCAGTTTGCGGTTCATCAGTTTGATCAAACAACCCGCAGTAATGGTTGTTGAGGCTGATTCAACCTGGTGACACTCAGATCATAATCCTGACTATCTAATCTCTACACTACAGCCATCCTTTTGGTTATCTGATTTGAGTATCAAGCAATGAAATTAATCCTTTTACAGTATTAGTGCTTCTGGTGATGTATTCTCTGTTTATTTCAGCTGATTAAAGTAGATGTAGACGAGAATAGGATATGAAGGATTTAGGTCCTTCTGCAGGTTTCTGTTACTGGGAACTACACAGTCCAGTTTATATTATGCTTCTCTTTTCCTGGATTTTAGTTTGTTGTTTGGATTTTGCTTTATATTTCTGAGTTGTGGTTGCCTATCATATTGTAATATGCTGTATTATTGTAAAATTTTAAATGCTGGTACTTTTATCACAGCTGCAGAGAAACATTTTTAAATATAGTCCACCGGTAGCTATCAGCTTCTTTAATGTCTAGCCACTGTGATGATTTTTATATATTTATTTCTATTTGAGCCACTATAGATTTTAAGTTTGTAACCCTAAAACCAGAAGTTTTAAGCACTTTTTAAAATATTTTGTCCTCCACTGGAAGCTTTTTTTTCATTGTATGCTGAGATCTGTGGTGAATAAACACCTGAAGAGTTTCATGTTTTTTTTTTTCTTCTGCAACACAAAGTTTTCAGATCGCAAGAAAATAACCTTGAAATCTTCTAAAGTGTGAAATCTTTTCACAGCGGTGAAATGGTCGTGTTTGTCACTTGAGCAGGAAGTATTTTGGATTTTACCCAAAAGATTATTTTATCTAAACTGCAATCACCCAGTTTACCAAAGCTGATTACGTTCTGTAGATAACAAATTCTCACTACAAACTTCCTGCTACCCTCAAAATGAACAATGAACAACTTGAAAACTGACGTTCACGCCTTTCACGTCTCATGTGATTATGTCAAACCTATGTTAAGTCAGTAAACAACAGGTATTAAGTTTCTTGTTGTGCTGAGTGCAGGGAGTTGCTGATAGTGCAGTTTGAAGACAATTCCTTCTACATAGCACAGGTATGTGCTTGAGATCTGTTACAGATTGTTAAGTGTGTGTTTTTTGCTAAGTCACCACAGTTTTACCAGAGAAATGAGGTGTGACACCTAAACAAACACTTCTCTGTTTTGACTTTGTCCCCTTCAAGATACCTGGATCATTGTGGTTTAGTATCTGTTATCTGGGATCCTGCTTAAGTCTGCAGCATTTTTATCACTTATCAAGTCTGTCATTTTGGAGTTTTCGAACACAAAGTTCAGGAAATGTCACACTTTACTTGAGCTGAATAAACCTCAACGTTTAGGACTGTTGAGCTTAATTGTCATTTTCCTCATAATTCCTCAAATATGTGCCTTTTAGTTTTTATCGTTGAATAACTACAGGATTGATTCTGGCGACAAAAAGGTTGAGTCCTATGTTAAAAGTGACTCAATCATTGGATTCATGATGAAATGGGCCACAAAAGATGTGTGAAGAGTGGCTGATTAATGACATTAGTTGTGTGTTTGTCTTTTTCAATCTTGTTAATTAACACTGATTAAAAGACTCTTCATTCATTTGAATACTGACAATATGCTGTAACTCTAAAGACACTACTAGAACCAACCGGAGATTTTTAACACACCTCTCAACCAATAAAAGCATCGGACCTGTCCACACAGCCAATCGCAGTCCGAGAGCACAACTCTGAGCCAATCAGAGCTGTAGACTCTGATAGATCACAGCTTGAGGTAATGAGTTAAGATATTTGGAAGGCCTCACATCGCCTGAGGAATATTTGGAGGTTCAGCTGTTTGGAGGAGAGGTAGAAAGGAGAACAGGGGCACTAAGAATGACAATAAAGAGGGACAAGAAGGCTGAGATTGAGAAATAAGGGACAATAAAGGTAAAAGTTATCAGAAACAGTGGGGGAAAGTTGCGGCTGAAGCAAAGACAGTGATCTAAAACAAAAGCTCAAAAAGGACAGAGAAGGAATAAGGTGAGAAAGAAGTGAAACAACATTGTTCAAAGTAGGATCAGTTGAGGGAAAAGGAAAGAATTAAAGCAGATATCAGGTTTTAGTTGCAGCAGAGAGGATGAAGTTTAGTGAGAGGAAGGCGGCGCTGCTGGCCATCACAGAAAACATTGAGATGGAGTCATTCTCTTCAGACGAGCCCTGTGTGGTGATATCAACCCTGGAGAGGAAGGAAGAATACAGCTTTCCCCAGGTGTGTCTTCTGTAACACTGCATCTTGGAAAAATGAAAACTCCTCACACTGCTTTTTGGTGTCATATGGCATTTTCACCAGGTCATGTGAAAAAATAAGTTTGTCCCTGATACATCTATACAAATGTGTGACTTTAAATAGATTTGAGAGTTAAGGAGAAGGAAATCTATTAATTAAGAATGGTGGTAAATGAGTGTAGAAATCTGAGTGAGATTAGAGGCTCAACGCTGCTCATTCCTTAACAAAAAATCTCTGAAAAGTAAAATTAGTAGAACCGTAAAATGCATAAAGATTTAAGATTAGTAGAGGAGTATTAAAAAAGCAACATAAAGGATAAAAATGATCAAGTGCAGCTTTAAATTTTAATTAAAAGCCAGGGCAAACAGATGTGTCTTCAATTTAGATTACTCAGCATTGTCTCCACTCTGAGATCTTCAGGTGGTTCGTTTCAGATGTGAGAAGCTAAAAGCAGCTTCACTATATTTAACTTTAAAAACCACAAATAGACCAGAACCAGCTGACCTGAGAGGTCTGGAGAGTTCATACTGTCTGAGAAGATCTGAGATGTTTTCAGGACCTGAACCATTCAGAAATGTAAAGACAAGCAGTAATACTTTAAAGTCAATTCTTTCACACACTGGTAACTGGTGTACTGGTGTAATATGGTCTCAGGACTCTGAGATATATATGTTGTTTTTTTTTCAGCTGGAACTTATTTGCACGGGTTAAAATCAAACAGTCACAAATAACTAATAATTAAAATAATATTAACTAAAAATTTAAAAGAAAATGTGCAGGAATTGAAAGGAAAGGCCAGATTACCTCTTTCTAATTAATATGCAGTATTTATATTAGAATAAAAGAAAAACAAATCACATTGTTGGAAATAGGATTATAAAACCGAGATTAAAGCCTTTTTTTAAAGAGTAAGCCCCTCAATATGCAGCATATATTTGTTGCTTTTGGGATCATTTATGTATGTTCTTGCATGATAAACCTCCTCATCTTCCTCTTCTTGAACCCAGAGATACCTGGAGCATCCTCTGGAGCCTGACTATGAGGAGGATCCAGAGCCAGAGGTCCAGATTCAACCCAGGCACCAGACCAAGCCCAACACAGCGTCCCAGACCAAGGAAGACACCGAGCACCATCCCCCTGTCTCTTCATGGAGCTCCATGGAGGAGATAGAGATAGAAATGGAGGTCAGTTAGTAGGCTATGAGGGACTCGATGTTGACTGGTAGGAAAGTAAATAAAAAGAGGAACATCACATCCTCACTTACTTTCTTTATTTCCTTTCTTTTTCCTCCCCCGTCTCAGGTGTTTCCTCCCCTCAAAGTGTCTGGGAGCGAGCTAGCAGAGATCAAGTCAAACTATCCTTCCATCATGACCCCGGTAACCATCCTTTTATTTTGTCATTGTCTCATCAGCAGATGACAATGAATTTCAGGGCCTTGGGTCCTGTAGCGAGGTGGATACATACTAACATGGAGCCCAAAACCATATTATCTGGTTTAATGATGATCGTTGTAGCCACTGAACCTCCTGCATTTCGATAGGATAATACAGATTGTATCAGGTTTAGTGTTTTGTGTATTTCAGTGATCAGGCTATTAGGATAAGAGCTCAATCCTATCAGTTGGATGGAGACAGTATTATCAAAGTGCCAAAGTCATTCATAAAAATAATGTTACCTTAGACATTTAGCATACAAAATGTCAGATTAAGATTTAAGAATGGGGGGAAACTGATTTTTCTCATGTCGGAGATGCTGGTTCCTACAATTTTTGAGGTATTTTTATTTGATTATTATTATCATTTCATATTGGCGAAACAAGACAAAACACAACGGGTGATTTAGCATCAACAGACATGACATAGATACATACAGCGAGACAAGCAGTACATTTAACAGAGGCTACAGCATGAATGTAAAATGAGGAGTGATATGGAGCAGGAAGTCATGTTTAGGTGTGATGTGTGTGTGTGGTTTGCCAGGAACGGATATGGCACATGGGGATATTTTTTGTGTGTGTATGAGGCTGATATAAACATTCTTTTACAATTATTTACAAATATTACTTGAATATTAAAGTTGTTCTTTCTAATTGACTAGTCAACTAATCTTTTCAGCAGTAAGGTTATCTTTTCTTCTGTACTAGATTAAGTTGTTTCTTATTATATTTGCTGCCCAGTTTTAAGAAATAAGAATTGTCCTTTTTTTTAAATAGTTTGCATCAAAAAACAACAAGTTATTTTTCTGTTAGAGAGAAATCATCACATCAGTCAGTTTAGACATCTTTCACTCTGTTTTGTGGATCCATCAAATCAATTTATATCTATATGTGTGATGTTGTACTGTGTGCTGCAGCCGTCCCCAAACAACGCTAACCGTCTCAAATGGAAGAGACTGACTCCGCAGAAGACGGGCCTGGTGGTCAAAGATGTGGTCTGTCTACCTAGAGGACAATACCTGGAGCTGGAGAGGTGAGAGTGACTGTACTACAGTAGATTAGAAGACTAAAGTTCTGGCCAAACTGGATATTTATAGTCCACATTATGAGTCCCTCTTCACTGGAAAAATGTTTGTTTTTTTCCTTCTTGTTCCTTCACTTGAATGGGTTTGGGTTTGAGTTTCACTGTGCAGCTTGATGATTGTGTAAACTTTGACGCTCAAAGACTGTTTTCACATTCATCTGCTGAAAGTGGGAAGTTCCTTTTGTTGCTTACCGAAACTCTAATGTGGAAACTTGAAACCTGGAATGCATAAACACTGAGATTGAACTTTTCAGTGAAGTAGGAGGCATCTTGTTTCCAGGAGGTTAAACTTATGAACTGAAAAATGTTTTACTAAGCATAAATTCTGGACTTTTTAAAGAGGGAGGAAGCCATTTTCATGGTTTTAAAAGGATAATTGTATTTATTTTTTTTGTGGAAAAAACCATATCAGACACAATTTATTCTTCACAGCAGAGTATTTTTAAATATTTTAAAACATATCTAGAGGGAATCTCAAATATTTTGTGTACTTTTTCTCAAGTAGCACCACTATTAGTCAGAATTGACCAACTCTGTGGTTGTACTCTGTACTCGCTGATGTGTACCAATATCTGATCATCCAATAAATCCATGAATATATCATTAAAGTAAATATTTCTTTCTTTCCCTACAGACAAATCATTCCACGAGGCAAAGAACGAGCAGCTCTATCAGCCATGGGAATGACTGCTCGCATCACCATTGACTATGGCTGGTCAGCCAATCAGATGGAGAGTCGGCTGGTGACGCTTTTCCGAGGGCAATTTGTCAAACGGAAAGGAGAAAGGTTTTCCTTCACTTATTTACAGGTGTGTGTGTGTTTATATGATGTATTTCTTTCCCTGTGTGAGCTAGTTTGATTTCAGCATGAGTACATTTTACTGGCTCTTTATTTCTTTGGAGGCCAGAGAATTTATTATTTAGGTTAAATTGAGATTACATTTAGGATTAGAAATCTATGACAACAGCTCAATATCCTGAAAACAAATATAACACAGAACTGAACTTAGAATTAACAAAATAAACACTTAATGCAAAGACACTTTCCTTTCTGGTAGTTTCATATTTTAAATAACCAGATTGGGGCTGAAAATATGATCTCATCTCTTCATCAAACAAGATCCTGTTGTTGTACTGATTCAAATAAATCTGGTGGCAAATAAAAAGTTTGTTTCCCGTGTGTGTGTGTGTGTGTGTGTGTGTGTTTGTGTGTGTGTGTGTGTGTTGTGCAGTGTGTGCCGGGCTCCAGGGTGCTGTTTGTCCCAGACACCCCTGCAGAGGGCTGGACCGGAGAGCAGCTACTCAGGATCTCTGCACACGGTGCTTTGTATATCCTCAGCCACCAGGACGACCCGCAGGTAAACCACAGCAGCTCAGTCGTCTGCCCACTTTATTTCTCTTTCTAGCTTGACTTTGTCGTTGCTGTGACATTAGTGTAAAAACCCAGCTGCCTTCTCAACACTGTACTGCATAAAAAATATTGGAGATGCAGCTTTTTCCATCAATGCCCCTAAACTGTGGAACAGCAGTAGACATCAAAAAGACAGCCTCAGTAATTAAAAGCTTTTAATTTAGCTTTTAATTAATGCATCAATTTTTAATAGGCTTTTCATTGTTTTCAATTTAATCATTTGATTATCATGTTTTTTTTAATTATTAATCATGAATCTGTTGTATTTTTTTCTCTTGATTTTTCATATTTTTACTGTATGTGAAGCACTTTGAATTACTTCCACTATACAAATTATGCTATATAAACACATTTTGACTGATTGATTGATAGTTTTTGTCTTTGCAAAAAAAACCTTTTAGTGAGCAGGATTATTGAACATATATTTTCCAACAAATATGTGACTCTTTTTCAAATTCCATCAGCTTTTGGTCCCACAAAAGTCCCACTCTTTAATTATCAATTTAAAGAGTCTGATTCCACTGACTTTGTAAAGGTTTGCTGTGCAGGATTGCACATATAATATAGATGGAGGGAGCTTTGAAAATGTACACTTTACTGTAGAAAAAGCACAGTTGTAAATAATAACATCTATAATAAAAAAATAATGGATGGACTTTATGTTTTGAGATTAATGTATTAAATTCATTAATTTAACTTTTATATATTCCCTCTGCAGTGGATAAAGTTTAGATATTGTATGCTGTTTTGCAGTCCGATATATATCTTTATGAAAAACTTAATTTCGAAAAAGTTAACCTGTGAGACCTACTACAAATTCCAAAATTAAATCTTCTCTTACCAGGAAGAATCCAAGCAGACAGCAAGCGAGACACCTGTGGTGGACAGGTAAGAAAACATTAAGCGGTACCAGTTTTAGAGGCTTTTCCACGCTGCCAAGAAACATTAATAAAATAATGAATTATAAATCATATAACTGAATTACCTCTCTTCAGGAAGGAGTTTTGTCTGGAAGCCAGCACAGAGAGCTGCCGAGACGAAGACAGTCAACTGGGAAAACAGACCCAGCAGACCAGTGTTCACAGAAACACAAAGGAGGTGAGTTTATTTCACTCTCAGGACACTGAGACCTCAGTAACCATCACCTGGGGTAAAATAATAAATGTTTTACCTGAGTTTTGTTTTTAAATCAGAAACCTTTTAGTTTGTCATTGAAAATCTATTTCAAGTTAATAAGTTAACCATGATTTCCTTCTCTGAGTTAATAAATTGGCTATGTTTTGTTAGTCAATTAGTCATTTCTTTGGAAAGTATTGTGTCATATACAGCTCTAGTATCATGAGACATGACTATTAAATAATATACAATAATATGCCTCAGTCTTTAACAAAAACTGGATTGGAGATACTCTGAGTGACTGCAGTCATCTGTGGATAAATGATAAAACTGGGGAAACAACGTGACCAAATCATCATTTAAATCCTATAATTTTGGATTAGTCCACATAAGAAGAAATTTTAGTCACGGACAAAGAGCACACCATTTTCTCAGCTGTTAATCTGTGCCTCTGGTGTGCAGTTCACATTAGACCTGGACACCATCCTGAGACTGTTAAGACAAGAGAATATGGTTCAAGACGTAGAGACACACGTCCAGGTGAGGAGGAGAGATCTGCTGCACAGCGCTCTGAAGGAGGTGAGGAGGCCGGGCTTCTGCTTCAGGACGACACCCATCATCTCCTTCAGCGGAGAGGAGACCGACGGCCACGAGGGGCCTCTCAGAGAGTTCTTCAGGTTATGATGGTTTCCCTCATATTTTACCAGAAGTTTTATTTATATTGGTGATTTCAATCATTGCTGCTACTTGGACTGTGAAATATGAACAGAGTTGTCTCCGTTCTCTAGTTTTTCATACTTCTGTCGATTTAATTCAGTGGAATTTTGAATAAGATTATAATTGTGTTTCAAAGTAAAGTCTATAGGCTTTATGAATGGTGATAATACAGTTTTTTGAAGCATAGAAACACACAAATTATCTCTATTTGCCAACTTTTTATAAGGTTTATAACATTTATAAATTTAGCATTTTATAAATTCCCAAAATGAAAAAATGTGTTTTAGATATGTTCATAATTTGATGGAGAAATGATTTGTTATGTTGCAAAATTATTATAATCTCAAAAAATACTGATAATGTTTTGTCTATAATAGATATAGTATATGGTGTATATTGTAAGGCTGCAACTAATGATTATTTTACTTATCAATTTAATATAATCATTTAGTATAATACCAATCACAATTTCATTGGAGTTCGAATTAGAAGACATATTCAAATTATTAATGTTATTCAAGCAATTGTCCAATCCCAAGATATTCAATTTACAGTTATATAAAGCAAAGGAAAACCAAAAAAGTTACATTTTGATGAATTTTGTGCTTGATAAATGACTTAATCAATCAATTGATTATCAAAAATGTCTGCAATTAATGATTTCTCTCAATGAACTATTGACTAATCAATTCAGCGCTAATATATTGCTTTGGAGAGGAATTACACATTCAGTCTTTATGATAGTACTCTACACCAGATCACTAAAGAAGAATTTTGTAGTCTCTGAATCCCTGACTAAAGATTTTTTTTTTAACTTCTCACACAGGTTGACTCTGCTCGAGCTGCAGCAAAGTTGTGTCTTCGAGGGTCATCCAGGACGTCTCTTTCTGACCTACGACCTTACAGCTCTTGATGATGGGAAATATTACGAAGCAGGCGTTTTGATTGGCTGGTCGCTGGCTCAGGGTGGTCCAGGACCTCGCTGTCTGCACCCTACACTCTACCAGGTTGTCCGCCATGACTCACTTATGTAGATACTTAGAAATGTTTCCTTAACCCTCACATACTGTTCATATTCAGTCCGTCCACTACTCTGGTCCAGACTTAAATATCTCAACTACTGAATGGATGGCCATAAAATTTTGACATTCATGTTTCCTGGAGGATGAATCCTAATGACTTTGGTGATCCCCTGACTTTTTATTGAGTGTGTTTAGTGCTAATTGGCAAGTGTTAGCATGCTAAACTAATACGGTGAACACGGTAAACATTATACCTGCTTATAATCAGCATGTGAGCATGTTAGCATGCTGATGATAGCATTTAGCTCAAAGCACTGCTGTCCCTCAGTACATCCCCACAGAGCTGCTAGCATGGCTGCAGACTGTTAGTCTTGTTATATGATGTGCACAGATTGATCACCAATATCTCAACAATCAATGTTGCAAAAACGGAAATTTACTAATCTACTGAAATTATAATGGAGTACTGTTTTCAAATTTCTAAGAAATTTTAAAAAAGTTTTAAAAATATGTACAGGTCTTCTAATGATCTGTGATAAAGAAATGGTCTCTTTGTTTGGGACTTTGACACAACTTAGAAACATAACACAAAATATGAGATATAGCACTGTTGCCTGGGTTATCTTTCTTGGATGGCACCTTGTTTGTTTAAAGCAGAAATTTACAATGGAAATAAGGTGGATAATTGTGCGTGAACTGTTGTGTTCTGTATAAACAGAAACTTCTTTCTCACCGTGTTGTATTTATGTATTAACAGTTGATGTGTGGCCACATTCCATCTTTGGAGGACTTCAATTGGAGAGACATTGTTGACGCGGAAGTTCAACTCCGACTGCAACAGGTAACACAAACACACATGCACACACACACACGCACACATACCTGTATAGCTGAAGACATTGTGAAGGATCAAGGGATTAATGCAAAAGAACTGGATGAAGTGCTATTTTTTTTAATGTGTGGCACTCTTCTCTGTAATATTATCTATTTAAGCCAGTACAACATAAATAGGACTTTCTTGTGTGTGCCTAGAAGATTAGATTTATTGTTCCTAAATGACCTATTCCAGAGAGTGTGTATGTGATGTGCACACATACACTATTACGTGTGCATACTCACTCTTCTGCTCTTCTTGCAGCTGCAAAGTTGCACTGATGTGAGGTTGCTGTCTCCCAGTCTGTGTGACTGGGTGTCGAGCTGTGGGATCCCTCAAATCTATTCAGCCGGTTCTGATGAAATACCAGCATTCTACATCCACCTGGTCAAACACTTCATCTACCACAGGTAGACATACACACAAACATGTGCTGTATACACAGATAACACTCAAACATGTATACACTGATAACATTAATGCAGTCATAAATTTTTGGTTCATAACAATATCACAACAGCTGCTGGTATGTTAAACGTGACTCAGCAGGATGATAACGAAACGTGCTGTCTCATTCTTCAACAAAAAATATTTAAAAAGGTCATCTTCACTGAGCCAGTGAGACAATGAGAGTCTCAATCAATCACTCTGCTGTTTTTCAGGGTGGCCAGTATGATCTCCCAGTTCACCGATGGAATGAACAGCTGTGGTGGATTGTGGGACACGGTACAGTCCCACTGGGAGGCGTTTGTGCCAGTGATGACGAGCGTACAGCAGCAGCCTCTCACCTTGAAGGAGTTCAAACAGCTCTTCACTGTCTGCTACAGCCAACCAGACAGCCAGCTGAGGGCGGCTGAGGAGGCAACAGCTGGACACTGGGAAACAGTCCTTACCTTGGTCAGCGGTAAGAATGAAGGGCTGGGAGTAGAGAATACAAAGACTCCTGTAGTTCTTTTCTCAGACTCTAGAAGAAAAAAGCATCATAAAAATTCTCTTGTCAGGCTGTACTGTGAAAACATTTTAACTAAAATAATTCCTCCTTATTCATAATCAGATGGGCAGGCAGATTTTTCCTTTGAAGACCTCCTCGCCTTCATCACAGGAGCTGATCATCTGCCTCCTCTTGGGTTCCCCAGATTGATCTCCCTGCATTTTTACTCACAGGTTGGTATATATCAGATCGGCATGAATCTGAAAAGGGTCAGGGTATATGCAGGGTACATGCAGGGTACATGCAGTGGTATAACTGGTTTAGTCAAATACCGTACTTAAATCTGCACTAATTGATTTTTTTTTTGGCCACTTGGGGGCAGTGCAACAAGCTGTAAACACAACACTGACATATTATCAACTTTTACATTTGATGTAGTGAACATATTGGCAATAACAGAGCAATATTGGCATTCGTTTGGAGTCATATGAGGATCGTAAGTCCAATATTCACTCTCATTTTAGCTCTGTTTTGGTCGCCGTAGATCCCTGAGGGAAATATCTGGCTCCTTAGCACCTAAGTGCTTCAGTATGCTCACAAGCTAACCGCTAACTTGTGAGCACATCCTGCATATTTAGCACTGAACCCATACATAAAACAGATAAAGTGAAAATGAAAAGAAATAAGTTCATATATAAACAAATAAAATGCAAATAAAAGAAATAAGCTCATAAAGCAGATGAAATACCAGTAAAAGAACAAAGCTTGAATATAAAACAAATACGAGTACAAAATATATGGAAATGTGTATGAAAAACACAAAAATGATGACACCAAATAAAAGCATAATCGTATGGCAATAAGATTAAATGGAGTAATATAAAAAGAAATATAAATGTTTTTGTAATTTTGTAGTGGAACATATTACAAAAAAACATGTTTTATTGGATGGTCAACCCAGTTAGAGGGCCATCTTGTAGGTTCAGATTCAAAGAGACTTTTGATCACTACCCTCCAGTATTAACTAGATTAGGACACTGTTTCCAACTTGAATGTATATTTTGTCGTCTCCAGACAAAAATCTTCATGTCACAGTTCCCTTGTCTTCAAATTAATTTCCCAGGATGCAGGCACATCGAATGTGCGCCTTCCCCACGCCTCCACCTGTGCACTGGAGCTCTTCCTGCCGAGGGGAGCGACAGGGGCTGCTGACCTGTTGCTGTTGCTGAGCAGAGCCATGCATGAGGCCTTGGGCTTTACACGTTTCCAGGCAGAGGGAGATGGAGAGGACAGCTGCACTGAAGTGATGACAGGTTTATGAAGTGGAAGCTCTCCCTGATACCTCACATCCTGCTGAAGTTGACTTTGTGGAGCTCAGAGGCTTCTGCAGGATATTACAGTAACAATGACTGAGAAGAAAGCTATGCCCCAGTTAGGTTATAAAGGCTGGTCTATGATCTTTTAATTGTTCCAGTAGTCACTGTAACTTGTGTGACCTGATTGGGGAGCATAGAACAATTTTTACATTCTTTAAAGCTGTATTCATACAAGTTGCACAGACAGTGCAAATAATTTCTTGTGCGTCATGAGAATAATAATGTAATTTAGAAAAGTAGGAGGGAATTCTTCAAGATAAGTATATACATGGTTATTCCAACATACTGGAGATACCAATTCTACAGTTATGCACCTCCAACACACATTTTCAGAATTCCTCTTTTTTACAGAATAACTACTTTGATTATTTATTTAATTTCACATCTTGTATTGTGTCTCTGCTGATATCTGCAATTTGCTATATTAAGGAAATATTTTACACACTCAAAATTTTCACTTGATATGATTTTTTTTGTATTTTCACAAGTTTTAAGGCAGATCTTGACTATGAATGTTTTAACTATAATTAATTGTACAGTATGTGCTTTAAAATAAAATTGTGAATAAATAAAGTTTCTTTTAGAATGATTTATTAAATGACACAAAAAATAACACAAAGAATAGGCACTTCATATAGCTATGTCTCTTTATTCATCTTTCATTACATAATATAAAATAACAACTAGTAATCTTGTGTGTAAATGTAGTGTTAAATCTATCTTAAGTCTAAACGTCTATAAAGGTATGGCTAAAACAGAGTCTGGAGAAGAAATTTCCATATAGCCATAAATGAAGGTGACTGAGACTAAAAAAAAGTATCACATTAAACACTAATTTTTAAAGTGAAGTATGCATTAGGTCAAGTAAGATTTAAGTACAAAAATAATTTGAAAAAACAATTCAAATCAGCAATGAATCAGGGAAGAGATACATTCTGAGTGCATGTGACAAAATTTAAAAAACACTTGTTGCATAGGCTGACAGCAAGAGAATAAGAAATGACACACATATGGCCTATGTTCAGAATCACAAATGGTTTATCTTACTTAAATACATCACATTTCCATACATTTGACACATAGTAAGCTCAATACCAGGCAAGTTTATCAAATGGACAGGAGACTGAAACAGCCTGCCCAAAACATACACATTTAGCCTTTAATATGTGCTTTAAGACCATGTAATATAAACTTTTAAAAAATGAACCTTCACGCAGTAGACTTCCTTCTCTGTACTACAATATTTAAAGGCATTGTTTTATAGCCAAAACCTTCCACACAACAAACAAGCAGTTCCTTCATATTCTGGTTTTCCAATAAATTGGAAAGACAATCTTCAGTATAACCTTAATAAATCAATTCTTAACTACATAAGACAAACAGATTCACATTCATTAGTTACATATGTACCAGTCACATTCTACCAGTATCACATGGCAGACCATTCATATCCTTAATTCGGGGTGCAATAGTCATTCACATGGTATGAGGAACTCAGTGAGGTTATTGTTGCCAGTGTATTATATTTAATGGAAGGGAGGAGTGAGCAAGAAACATAGTTCACTAATTTCCTGGTTACCAGGCTTGTCAGGCATGTTGACAGATGCCTCTCAGGTAATAAAGTATGGTAATTATTGACATTGAAAACTTCTTTGACAGCTCAGATTGCTTGGTTTGAGCTTCCCATTGTCTTGCTCAAATAATTTGACACTTGATTCAAATGCACTTCCCCACTATTCACAATCCTGGGAACTACAGTGTAGCATGGTGCTTAAAATTCTTAAGAATACTGTTTGAGGATTAGAGATAAATGAAAGTGAGTCTTAATATTGACTCATTTGAGGAACTTTTTCAGATTTAATTTGACAAAATGATTAGAAGCAGGCAAAAGAGGGGACTGAAATCTCAGTGTCTTTACTCAAAAACACCATCCAAGTACATCTGTTGGTTGGGGGACATTTGCTGTAGCTCACTTCAGCTCAGTGGAGTACAGTGACATGCGATGTGTTCTGCTAAAATTATTGAAAAACTCAAAAGAAATATCTCTTTCTAAATATGATGAAACGTTTTGGGTGAACTGTCCCTTCACATTGTGTTAAAACAACACCACCAGCATAACCTTGAATTGCTGTCTTTACACATTCACCTTTGACCATTTCTGTCCATATGAAGCTTTCATGGGGAAACTTGAACCCTTTGAATGTTTACCACCTTCAATGTGTGGGCTGTTCCATTCAGAAGCTGGTCTCTAAAAAACTAAATGGAGAGGAAACAGAGAGTAAATATCAGAAGATCTATCTCATTCCCTTCACCACAATATATATGTTTGTGTTTCTATAATTTATCATTTTAGATGAAAAGCATTCATAGACAAAGTTATTAAGTCACTCTGTTTTACAAACCTGTTGAATGTCTTTAATGATGGTCTCATTGCTGACCAAGCCATAGGAAATGATCTTCATCTGTAGATGTGCTAGTGATACCAAGCCTGCAGGGATTCAAATTCGGAAATCAATAAAAGACTAATAAAAATTACTTGTGTATGTCAATGTTGAAAACTCATCCTGACAATAGTAGATTTCCTTGATCATACAATAATTGCAGTTCCATTACTAATGTTAAAGGTAATCACTAAAGAAGACAAATGAGAAAAAATGGCTTTTAAGGTGGGTTTTAAAGCTAAAATCAATCACTGATCGTCTCTTTGGGGTAATTTTATTTATAAGCAATAGACTTGGGGTCAATTCATTATAAATAAAATTTGGGATGAATTTTGTATGACCACTTCCGATGTCATAGATCAAAGTCTAAAGAACCTTTTTTTATCGCACCTCCTAGTTGAAACTTTCCAAAAAAAAACCCTACATTATAGCCAGGAGATTGGAGGAAAAAATAAAAAGAGGGAAAAATCAGGGAGTCACATACCTTGGGTTGTTGTTTGTCCTGTAGTTGAGATGGTTGGAGGTGTGGTGGTAATGGGTGTGGAGGTTTCTGGGGGTATGGTTGTGGTGCTTGGTGTTGTGGTTGTGGTGACTGGGGGTGTAGTAGTTATGGATGTGGCTGTGGTTGTTGGAGGTGAGGTTGTGGTAGTTTCAGGGGTGGTTGTGGTTAGTGGGAGTGTCATTGTGGTAGTTGCTGGGGTGGTTTGTAAGGATGTGGGTGTAGTCATGTTAATTGGAGGTGGTGTTGTGGTTTCTGGGGTTGTAGTTACAGGAGTACTTGTGGTGCTTGGAGATGTTGTTGTTCCTGGTGTAGTTGTGGTGCTTGGGGATGGCATAGTTACAGGAGTACTTGTGGTGCTTGGAGATGTTGTTGTTCCTGGTGTAGTTGTAGTGCTTGGGGATGTCGTTGTTCCTGGTGTAGTTGTGGTGCTTGCAAATGTCGTAGTTACAGGAGCAGTTGTGGTGCTTGGAGATGTTGTTGTTCCTGGTGTACTTGTGGTGCTTGGGGATGTTGTAGTTCCTAGTGTAGTTGTGGTGCTTGGGGATGTCGTTGTTCCTGGTGTAGTTGTGGTACTTGCGGATGTCGTAGTTACAGGAGCAGTTGTGGTGCTTGGAGATGTTGTTGTTCCTGGTGTACTTGTGGTGCTTGGGGATGTTGTAGTTCCTGGTGTGGTTGTGGTGCTTGGGGATGTCGTTATTACAGGAGCATTTGTGGTGCTTGAGGATGTCGTAGTTACAGGAGCAGTTGTGGTGCCTGGGGATGTTGTAGCTCCTGGTGTAGTTGTGGTGCTTGGGGATGTTGTAGTTCCTGGAGCAGTTGTGGTGCTTGGGGATGTCGTAATTAAAGGAGCAGTTGTGGTGCTTGGGGATGTTGTAGCTCCTGGTGTAGTTGTGGTGCTTGGGGATGTCATAGTTCCTGGTGTAGTTGTGGTGCTTGGGGACGTTGTAATTACAGGAGCAATTGTGATGCTTGGAGATGTCGTAGTTCCTGATGTAGTTGTGGTGCTTGGGGATGTTGTACTTACAGGAGCAGTCGTGGTGCTTGGAGATGTCGTAGTTCCTGCTGTAGTTGTGGTGCTTGGGGATGTTGTACTTACAGGAGCAGTTGTGGTGCTTGGAGATGTCGTAGTTCCTGGTGTAGTTGTGATGCTTGAGGATGTTGTACTTACAGGAGCAGTTGTGGTGCTTGGAGATGTCGTAATTACAGTAGCAGTTGTGGTGCTTGGAGATGGTGTAGTTCCTGGTGTAGTTGTGGTGCTTGCAGATGTCGTAGTTACAGGAGCAGTTGTGGTGCTTGGGGATGTCGTAGTTCCTTGTGTAGTTGTGGTGCTTGCATATGTCGTAGTTACAGGAGCAGTTGTGGTGCTTGGAGATGTCGTAGTTCCTGGTGTAGTTGTGGTGCTTGGGGATGTCGTAGTTACAGGAGCAGTTGTGGTGCTTGGGGATGTCGTAGTTCCTGGTGTAGTTGTGGTGCTTGGGGATGTTGTAGTTCCTGGTGTAGTTGTGGTGCTTGGGGATGTAGTAGTTCCTGGTGTAGTTGTGGTGCTTGGGGATGTCGTAGTTCCTTGTGTAGTTGTGGTGCTTGCAGATGTCGTAGTTACAGGAGCAGTTGTGTTGCTTGGAGATGTCGTAGTTCCTGGTGTAGTTGTGGTGCTTGGGGATGTCGTAGTTACAGGAGCAGTTGTGGTGCTTGGGGATGTCGTAGTTCCTTGTGTAGTTGTGGTGCTTGCAGATGTCGTAGTTACAGGAGCAGTTGTGGTGCTTGGAGATGTCGTAGTTCCTGGTGTAGTTGTGGTGCTTGGGGATGTCGTAGTTACAGGAGCAGTTGTGGTGCTTGGGGATGTCGTAGTTCCTGGTGTAGTTGTGGTGCTTGGGGATGTTGTACTTACAGGAGCAGTTGTGGTGCTTGGAGATGTCATAGTTCCTGGTGTAGTTGTGGTGCTTGGGGATGTTGTAGTTCCTGGTGTGGTTGTGGTGCTTGGGGATGTCGTAGTTACAGGAGCAGTTGTGGTGCTTGGAGATGTTGTTGTTCCTGGTGTACTTGTGGTGCTTGGAGATGTCGTAGTTCCTGGTGTAGTTGTGGTGCTTGCAGATGTCGTAGTTACAGGAGCAGTTGTGGTGCTTGGAGATGTTGTAGTTCCTGGTGTAGTTGTGGTGCTTGGGGATGCCGTACTTACAGGAGCAGTTGTGGTGCTTGGGGATGTCGTACTAACAAGGGTAGTTGTGGTGCTTGGGGATGTTGTGGTTACAGGAGCAGTTGTGGTGCCTGGGGATGTCATGGTTCCTGGTGTAGTTGTGGTGCTTGGGGATGTTGTGGTTACAGGAGCAGATGTGGTGCTTGGGGATGTCGTAGTTCCTGGTGTAGTTGTGGTGCTTGGGGATGTTGTAGTTCCTGGTGTAGTTGTGGTGCTTGGGGATGCCGTACTTACAGGAGCAGTTGTGGTGCTTGGGGATGTTGTGGTTACAGGAGCAGATGTGGTGCTTGGGGATGTCGTAGTTCCTGGTGTAGTTGTGGTGCTTGGGGATGTTGTAGTTCCTGGTGTAGTTGTGGTGCTTGGGGATGCCGTACTTACAGGAGCAGTTGTGGTGCTTGGGGATGTTGTGGTTACAGGAGCAGATGTGGTGCTTGGGGATGTCGTAGTTCCTGGTGTAGTTGTGGTGCTTGGGGATGTTGTAGTTCCTGGTGTAGTTGTGGTGCTTGGGGATGTCGTTATTACAGGAGCATTTGTGGTGCTTGGGGATGTCGTCGTTACAGGTGCGGTTGTGGTGCTTGGGGATGTCGTAGTTACAGGTGCGGTTGTGGTGCTTGGGGATGTCGTAGTTCCTGGTGTAGTTGTGGTGCTTGAGGATGCTGTACTAATAGGAGCAGTTGTGGTGCTTGGGGATGTCGTAGTTCCTGGTGTAGTTGTGGTGCTTGGGGATGTCGTAGTTCCTGGTGTAGTTGTGGTGCTTGGGGATGCTGTACTTACAGGAACAGTTGTGGTGCTTGGGGATGGCGTAGTTCCTGGTGTGGTTGTGGTGCTTAGGGATGCCGTACTTACAGGAGCAGTTGTGGTGCTTGGGGATGTCGTAGTTACAGGAGCAGTGGTGGTGCTTGGAGATGTTGTAGTTCCTGGTGTAGTTGTGGTGCTTGGGGATGCCGTACTTACAGGAGCAGTTGTGGTGCTTGGGGATGTCGTAGTTCCTGGTGTAGTTGTGGTGCTTGCAGATGTTGTAGTTACAGGAGCAGTGGTGGTGCTTGGAGATGTTGTAGTTCCTGGTGTAGTTGTGGTGCTTGGGGATGTCGTAGTTCCTGGTGTAGTTGTGGTGCTTGCAGATGTCGTAGTTACAGGAGCAGTGGTGGTGCTTGGAGATGTTGTAGTTCCTGGTGTAGTTGTGGTGCTTGGGGATGCCGTACTTACAGGAGCAGTTGTGGTGCTTGGGGATGTTGTAGTTCCTGGTGTAGTTGTAGTGCTTGGGGATGTCGTAGTTACAGGAGCAGTTGTGGTGCTTGGGGACGTCGTAGTTCCTGGTGTAGTTGCGGTGCTTGGGGATGTCGTAGTTTGTGGTGTAGTTGCAGTGCTTGGGGATGTCGTACTTACAGGTGTAGTTGTGGTGCTTGCAGATGTCGTAGTTCCTGGTGTAGTTGTGGTGCTTGGGGATGTAGTAGTTCCTGGTGTAGTTGTGGTGCTTGGGGATGTAGTAGTTACAGGAGCAGTTGTGGTGCTTGGGGATGTCGTAGTTCCTGGTGTAGTTGCGGTGCTTGGGGATGTCGTAGTTCCAGGTATAGTTGTGGTGCTTGGGGATGTCGTAGATCCTGGTGTAGTTGTGGCGCTTGGGGATGCTGTAGTTACAGGAGCAGTTGTGGTGCTTGGGGATGTCGTAATTCCTGGTGTAGATGTGGTGCTTGGGGATGTCATGATTGTGGTTGAAGTTAATGCTGCAGGACCAGGACAATTATATTTGAGTAGTCAGAAAAGCAATAAAATCAAATATCTCAATATTTCCACTTATCTTTATATCCACATATTTATCTTATATGAGGCCATAACTTCCACACAGGATCAATTGTCTGTGGGATGTCAGTTTGTACAACTGTCACCAAACATCTCAAAGACTATTTTACAGATTGGCATGCTTTTGTGTTCACAGTCATACACTCAAAAGAAGGATCCTGGTGATATAGGTGATGTTAACACCTTTGCTTGACCTCAGACCATCAGGCCACACTTTGCCTACCTTTGTATTCTTTCATCTACACAACACAATGCTGACTGTAAAACTAACAGTCAGCATCTAACTCAGAGATAATTAAACCTTCACAGAGGTTGACAAGTGCTTTATATGTGATTTGTTTTAAATGCACATTCATTTTGGAAAAAATGCATTTGGTTGTAGTATTAATCCCAATAGGATATGTTTTACAACATTAATTCTGTCATGTTTAACAAAGTTATTCATCCAATAATGCTATGAAGTACAAATAATAACCTCTCCAACCTTTTTTTTCTTACTAACTTTTTTCAAAAGTAGGACAGTGGCACCTGATACTATCCACCTGCCAAGATGTATGTTTATGCTCATGTTCATTATTATCCAATGTCCTTGGCAGAAGACCATTCAGGCATTTAATGCTCTTTGGGAATGAACCAAAACAAATGAATCAACTCAATGTAGCCCAATTTTAATTACCTAATGATTTAATTTAATAAATACATTTTGATAATTTTATCTTAAGGTGATTCAGGCGAATAGTCATAAATGTGTGCATGTTTATAATTAGTCAATTTCTGACAGCAAATAAACACTTTCAGTCTAATTTTTATTATCTGATCTTGCTTGTGTAATTAAAAAAACACTGTGGAAATAACTCAAGTTTATATTATCAAATTAGAATTAATAGTTTTCTTTAAAGAAAGAGCAATAGCAGGCAATAACAGATAATGAATAAAAGACAGAAAAAAATCCTTTTGAGTATTGGTTCTGTGTTAAGATTTGAATAATAACTGCTTTGGAAATACTCCTGTCTACTACTTATGTCTTCAGTTTCTGATTCAATAAGGCATATCAAAAAGTGAAAAAGCCATATATAAATAGAAGTAAATTATATTGAATATTGAATAGTTACCTTGTCCAGAGGATGCATGAAAATATCCAAGCAAAATTATCCAACAAAGAATTTTTCTCTCCATGATGAATGGTATCGTTTCTCACTACTCCAGGTACAGACAGGTACTTGTCTGTGATTTCACTTTGCACTTAATTTGCGAGCTGCTCCTCCCTCAGCTATAGAGGGAGGGACAAGGTACTTGTGTTGAACGCTACTTTCATATAACCTGAAAAACCAGGTAATTCACACACACATGTTTACAAAATATAGGCCACTTCAACTTGTACATTGCCACTTGAATTTTCACAAATCCACCAGTTTCAACATCATTCCATTCATCACATCATCCATACAATCCATTTGTGAGTGTTTAGGACATCATGTGTTTGATTTCAACACAGATAGAAGATTGATAACACAGAATGTGGTACTAGAAATTTAACGGCACCAAAATCTTAACCTTAACTCTTATATGAAGATGGTCCATTTTGATTGTTATCCTGTATTTATATTGTGTGATATTTGTTTCTGAGGACTTTTTTAAAGTACATGACAGTATCACTATTATTTAAAGCCATTTGCTCAGTCATAGACTGAGACAGATAGAATACACAGGCATTTTATTTGCCATAAAAAGATTAATTTATACAGGAGAAACATTGGAGGAATTATATTTTAAGTAATTAAAATGCATATTGACAAAACTGTTGTACAGGATTCTACCAAGATTTTCCCATATCATATTCTGCTCATGACTGGTTTTCTAAACAATTGTGCTACATGCCAAATCCTTGAGTGATGGGAAAGAGTGTGCTACATCAACTGCAGAGTGCCATTTATATATAGAAGACATGCAAATTTGCACTACTCACAGGGGAAATGTATATTTTTCTGCAATAATAGTAATGTTATTTTAATGCTTTTCAGCAAAAATTGGCATGTCTTCACAGGCCTAGGAGCCAAAAATCAAACTACTTTTGATTAAAAAAGTAAAAAGCACATAAAAACAGAACCTTGCTCATGACTGTTATGGGTGTTAATGTGATGTATGCTGTGTAAAGAGCATTGTATGCTTAAATTATTAAGTCAGTGGAGATGTAAATGAACCCTTCCTGTATCTGATACTTCATAAAGTGTTGGGAGGAAAGAGGTTAGGATGAAAGGGTCATTGTAAGATGTTAAGTACTGAAACCATTTTTTTGGAATGACCAAAAAATTTTAATGACTTAGGCCAATGACCCACCACTTGGCCCAGGTCAGCAATTTACTGCCTCTGAGACATTTTTAGAAATGTCATGTTTATATAGAAATACTCCCCGGTGAGGCTGGAACATCTATGTATGTCATTATTGTAAAAAGGTGTAAGAATTTAAACTTGTAAAATACTTTGTCAATATAACTGATATTCAGGTATGCTGGATTACCAGGACACCATACTCCTGATGCTACTGAGGACCCTTTGTTTCAGAACTACTTTAACTGGTATTAGATAACTTCAATATTTGAATTGGGGAAAGTACGTGACCATCAAAATTGTGAGTTTTCCGCATTTAAAATGACGTTGCACTTAATGGATTGCCGGTAACCCTCTTCAAGGTTGTCAAACAGGTTTAGCACAATTCCTCTCTGTCACTGCTGGTACAAGCAGGGTAGGACCCAAATGCAGCTGTCTGACGCAGACTGATACAGTTCAATGATTTAATGACAAAACATGAGGTACATAGGTTTACGGAGGCAGGCAAAGGGTATCCAAAAGGGTGCAGGCAAGAATCCAAAGTCCAATATTCATGCAGAATGTCAAAACATGCAGGTTACAGGTTTTCAAAGTTTCAAAGACCGGAGGCTAGAAAGCAAAGGCATGACGCATGACAACTTAACAAACTGGCAGAGAACAATGGAAGTGGACTGGTACAAGTAGTGAGTGGCTGATGAGGGAATGAGTCGCAAGTGAGGATTGGGCGGAGTAGGCCAGGAAACTGTAGGACTGATGAGAGGTAGGAGTAGGTGTGTAGATGGGGAAAGGAGGGAAAGTCTGAGAGCATCCGGTGGACAGTTTGAGGGTGGCAGGTCTTGAGAGTTGGAGGAAAGTGTATGGCCTGGTAGAAGTGAGCATGGGTGGGAGACAGAGACAAAGCGCAATACAGAGGGCTGGGGATGAGAGTGTGTGGCTGTAGAGAGGAACTGAGGAGCAGATTGTGACAGGACCCCCCCTTCAAGGGACGGATTCTAGACGTCCTACCAAGTCGATCAGGAACACAGAGCAGGGTAGCTAGAGGGGGTCTGGAGGAGGGAGTCAGGGAGAAGTGGCCTGGGAGCTTGAGAATGGAGCTGGGGACCTCAGGCGGACGGCCTGGGGGCTGGGCCACTGGGCTTAACGGATCTGGAGGGTGACCAGGATGCAGGACCAAAGGGCAGAGCAGGTCGGGAGGGCGACAAGGAGGCAGGGCAAAAGGGCGGGGCAGCTCTGGATGACAACGAGGAAGCTGGGCCGCCCTCGAAGTCAGTGACGAAGATTGCAGGTGAAGAGTGGTCCATAATATTATGTTTTGGTTTTTTTAGGACATTAATGTGTGCTTTTTTTTCTTGAAAAATACTGCATAATTTTACTTCTTCAGGCCTCTGAAAGTTATTAAAATTACAATTAAAAACAATCTGAGTGTTCATACCTCATAGAAATACAGTATGTAACAACTGATGTCTGGTTGATTGAAGTCTCGTGAGTTGACTTTCTATTGTTTTGGGCTGGTGGCCACTGATGATTTTTCAAGTAAGTTCAGAAATAAATAAATCACAATCGATCAAAATCACTATAGTTCCCAGACGGAGCTTGTTTCACACGACATTATTCAGTGTAACAAATCATACGCATGCGCAGTTATCCATAGCTGTTGGCAGTGCAGGCTAAGCATGGAGACTTGAGTAGTTTGCTACTGTACAGTTTTTGCAGTTAAAACACTGGCTGTATTTTGTAGTGGGGCAAACGGACGAACTTTGCACATGTTAAACTACTGAATTACTGAAGAGTTTTCTACCAAGATAAACAGCAAAACCGTGAAAAGCGTGAGGCAGCGTTAGCATGTTTAGCGTTTGTTTTGCTAGCTAAATACAGCGTTAGCTATGTACGTCACTTAAACGCTTAATTTCTCAGCTTGTTCCCCTAAATAATATTTTAAACACGTCGCGAGTTGCTGCACAAATCTGTTAAATTGATTTTTTGCTGTCTTTAACGCGTTACTAATTTAGCTGAATCTTTATAATCACACTTAACGACACTCAGTGTCTGCAGGTTATTTGTGACTCGCACAATAATGTGACTGCGGTCTTGTGAGAGCAGAGAATGGACAGAAACTTATTGAGGCAGTGTCTGACGTTTCATGGAGAGTCGTTATTGAACAAGCTGAGATGTGAACAAGCAGAAAACCCAGACTTCCAAGCGGCGGCGTCTGAGCTGTGCAAGGCCACGTATGAAAGGTATGTCACAGAGTTATTACGGCCTCTAGCCCACCGTGTAGCTTTCACACAAGTCTAAGAAGACAGCCCATGTGTCATGCAGTGGTGGGAAGTAACTATATTTACTCGAGTACTGTTCTTAAGTTCAAGTACAGTAGTTGAGGTACTTGTTCTTTACATTTGATGCCACGTTATACTTCCACTCCACTACTTATCAGAGGGAAATATTATACTTTCTACTCGACTGAATTTATTTGACAGCTTTAGTTACATTTTCAGGTTTGTGTGTTAGAACTGTGTTTTATCTTCTGTCCTCTCCCATTAATCATCTCACGACCCCTCAGGTTTATCTGTTGACCCTTTGGAGGGGTCCGACCCCTACGTTTGGAACCACTGAACTAAACTAGCTAACTGTATATAAAGTAGTTGAAACTAGATCTACCTCCAGCAGCTACAACAGTAACATGAACACACTGATGCTTTAATATTAATAATCTAATGATGTCATATTTAATAATATATCAGTCTGAGGGACCAAACCACTACTTTTACTTGACTACTTAAAGTACATTTTGCTGCTTATACTTTTACTCAAGTAGGATTTTTCATGTGGGACTTGTAATGGAGTATTTTTATATTGCAAGTTGTAAGTGATGGGGGTCAAAGTCCACAGTCCTTTTTCTGTGCAAAAATGTATTTAAAACTTTATCTGAAGCTAATATGAAGCGTCAGCCAAGAGCCACCCTCTTTATTACTGTACTTCTTCTACAGCTCAACAGGGAAACACTGTCCGAGGAAACACAAAGAGGGAATTTGATGCTAAAAACACTGTAAATGTGGCACATATCCACTTGATATGACTAACTCAGACTGCTGAAGCCTCATATAACCTTCAGATCAACTTTTAAATGCATTTTTGTACAAGATGACTGTGTGGGCATATTTTGGCTCCCATTACTTACACTGAAAGCACATTTGAAGGGGATCTTTTAATAGCCAGTATGAGCAGAGGCGAGGAAAACCTCTTTCAGTGTTCATTTGGAGAACCTGACTGTTGTTTTAAGACAGACTTGGAAAAATCCTTTAAGGTTATGAAGATATTTCAAGTTTGGATGATAACTTTGACTTGATATTGTCAGATCTACCTCCCCCCATCCCCTGTTTAAACTTGTTTTGTTGCTAAGAATCACTTACTTAGCGTTACCCATAACTATTTGTCTTTTTTTCTACTTCTTTTTTCTTTATTTCCATTTTTATTTGTTTTCTCTTGTGTATTGTTGCTCACAGTTTTTTGGAGTATTTTATTCAGGAATTATTAATGTTGTATTTGTTTTTACAGCTGAAACAATCAGTTGATTGATAATTAATTAATTATTCCTGTAGCTCTTCAAGGAAAAAGGCCAAGCATAGCTCGCAATCTGAAAACGTCTGGATTCTAAAATATTCTGATTGACAATTTTTCTCTATTGTCTATTTTATATATCAAAGGAATAATTGACTAAACAAGAAAATAGTCATCAGGCAAAATTAATAATGAAAATGATAATTACTTGCAGGTTTACTTTTCTGAGGTGTTTGTGATTTTCTCTCCTTTTTGATTGGTTGTCGCTGTTCGAGGATGTCAGACAAGGATGTTGTTCTTTCATGTTGTGAATTTGATGCCTGACAAAGGTCAGTTACTGAAAAGCTGCATCTCTCAGACACTTAGTAGTGACAGTGTACAGGAACTAAACTTTTTCTTTTTGTATTTCACTTTATGTGCCTGTCTACCTGGTGTACAATATATAACACTTTGTCAAAAGATGAGTCAAGTCAATTTTTACTTACTAGATTATTTACTGAAAAGCCACTGCTGAATGTGTGTGTTTTCTTTGCAGCAGGGTTGAAGTGCAAAGTAACCCCCTTGTGGAGCAGTTCATTGCCAGGAAGGCCGACATCCTGTTCTGTCCAGCATGGAAGACCGCCACTCTTCAAGAAGAGGAGCACGAGGAGGAGGAGGCTGCAGGTCGGTGTTGGTTTGACCACATATCAGATACTTGGGGACCAAAATCCACGGTGTGTCCACACAGTCATTTTGTGCAAAAATGCATTTAAAAGTTTATTTGAAGCTTATATAAGGCTTCAGCAGTCTGAGTTAGTCTTATCAAGTAGATATAGCATAAAATTTCCTCTTTATGTTTCCCTGTTGAGTTGCGGTGGAAGTGTAGTAACAAAAAGAAGGACATCGGCACTAAAATGACCATAATGTTGAAAGTTATTAACTTGATTTGACTAATTTGGACAGCTGAAGCTCCATATTAGCTTCAGATAAACTTTTAAATACATTTTTGCACAGGACTGTGGATTTTGGCCCCCGTCAGTTAAATTATGAAGGAATCTTCTTCTGGCCAGTATGAACAGGAGGAATGATTATGGAAAGAAAAAACTATTTCAGTGTTCATTTGGGCACCTGTTTATTGTTTTAAGACAGACTTGAAAAATTGTGAACCTGTCCTTTAACGTGGATGTGCTCTCAGTATATGATGAATTACATCTTTGTGTTCCACACACCAGAACCTTGTGCCATCATGCCACCAGCGGAGTTTTTCATGGAGGTTTCCTATGATGAAAGAAGAGCCATGCTGTACAGGGACCTGGAAAGAGGAGACCTTGTGGTGGGGAGGATCAATAACATTAGAGAATATGGCTTCTTTCTCACTCTACTTTGCATGGCAGGAGGACTGAAGAGAGACATTGAAGACCTAGAGTTGTCGGTAGGTTAACAAGCTTAATCAATTAAATGCTCATGAGCCGTTTCATAAATCTTTTAACAGATCAAAACCAATTAATTGACCGTTGTAGAAGCAGAAAACTGGGATTGTCGGCTCTCCAGCTTTACCTATATTGTAGTTTGACTGCGAAGGAACGTAAACAACGTGTCTCTTAGTGGATTGTACAGGTTGAGCTCTCATTCAAGCTAAGTCCCATGCTAGACTTTTATGCCATGTTTGCATTCCAGCTATGAATACTGTGCTATAGTACTTGGCCTGTGAAATGTTTTGCCCTAAATGTTCAAAGGGACCAGTGTTACTGGCTGTCTTCCAGGAATTCACAGACCAATAGTTCAGTAATCTCCTCTCTACTGTGGAGTGGTGGCATGTCTAAACTAGGCCAAGCTCACCATCCATCAATGCTTCAAACTGTTAAATGAAACATGGAAAACACATCAATGAGTGTGTCTCACTCTAGATAAACACAACACAGGTCCCTTCAAAGCAAACATTTAAATTTGTCTCGGTTGATTCATCGGCTAGGGTGAATGACGTATAATCAGTATGTCTCTGCTTCTAGACTGCTATTGTTGTCTAATAAAGGCTAATATATTTATTTCCTTTTTACCTTCAGGCTCTATGTCACATCAGAGAAATTCCCTCCACTGGCAGCCATGATGATCCTCTGTCCTACTACCAGATTGGGGACTTCATCAGAGGTTAGTGCAGAAACACAATATGTATGTCATCTGACAACGCATTGAATTGTCATATGGAATTCTGCTGTTTACCTCACATGATGACAGAGGATTAAATGATTGCAGCTGTAAAGCTTTTTTTAGTATTATAAACCACTGTGACGTGTTTTGGCATCCGATAAGCTTTCAAACTTGTATATCTGTTACTCAAACCGGCTTTCCTGGACAATATTCTATTGTCTTATTACAAACAACACGCCTCCACAAATGTAGCACTTTGTTGTTGTTTTTTTTTAAAGCGGAGTGGTTTCAGTCTGAACACCCATTTAGTTTCACTGTAAGATGCCAATATATTTTGATGAAACGTAGGCCTGAATGGATTGTGGAGACTCTGTTACACATTAAACTTGGTTATCCAGAAATGTGATTGAATGATATTTCTCTCATCTGGTCTTGTTTTTCAAATGTTGTAGTCAGAAAAAGCAGTGATACAGAATATTAGGGCTGCAACATACAATTATATTTATTATCAATGAATCTGCTGATTATTTTCTCGATCATTTAGACTATAAATTGTCAGAAAACTGTGAAAAATGTCCATCAAATTTTTCCAGAGTCCAATCTGACGTCTTCAAATGTCTTTTCAAACATTTGAAAAGTTGCATCCAGAGGATTTTAAGCATTTTGGCCTAAGAAACTAATGTAAATAACTGATTGATTATCAGAAAAGTTTATTTTCAGACTGCTGGATTGAAATCCATCTCTTAGATAAAGTTACGTAAATATCTGTAGAACAACATGACTTTATTTCTTGAGTTTTTGAATTTCTTGTCACTTTCTGGTTTTGTAGCTGGAGTGAAAGACATCGACCGTTACCAAGAGAAAATCACAGTGTCCCTCCACCAGGCCTCTCTTTCACCCAGCTTGGAGCACATTAAACTGGGAGTCATTACTAGGGAGGAGCTGCCCATACACTACAGGTAACGACACAAAATGACAAAATAAAATAAACACTGGTTCAAACAAACAAACAGTGTGTAAAAAGAATTAAAATATACATGAAATGTTTATAATTTTAGAAGTACTTAAGAGTAGAGAGTCTGGCTGTTTTTACTGAACTCTAATTGAAACATTCATGTTAATTAATAAAAGTCAGAAAGGTTGAATACAGAAACCCAGTCTACCATGGGACTCAGAATCACATTAATTCACTCTGAGTCTTATGAACCAGATACCAAAATTACTCTTTCCTCCTCTCCTCTCCCCACAGTCGAAGTGTGCGTGCAGCCAGTGACTCCAGTGTGACATATGAGTGTATTCTGATGGGTTGCCATGGTTACCACAACCCCTCTGTTGTGGACTACCTGCTGGAGAAGGTGGGAGTTAGCGACACCCACCCTCCGTCAATGATGAGAGGACTACAGAGGTAAACATGCCGACTGGCCTTTACTAACAGATTAGAGTACCTCAGTAATTTGTTAGTTTTGTTGTATTTTTAGCAACAGTCATTTTTAGTGTTCAGTCAGTGTTCTTAAAAACTCCTTTTAGCATCAGTTATCTTGTTAGTTTTACTGATGTCAAGGCAAATTGCATAATGTGCAGTGAATTGCAAGAACGAGCCAAGTACGAGCTTCAGGTTGTGGTGGTTTGAACCAGACTGATATTTGATGGATTGTCATGAAATTTTGTGCAAACATTCATGTTCCCCAGAGGATGAATCCTACTGAGATTGGTTCTCCTGATTCCTCCTCTTGTGCCACCAGTAGGTTGATGTGTTTGACTTTTACTAAAACACCTCAACTACTACTGCACTGCCTGCTATGAACTTTGGTACATATATGCATGGTGCCCTGAAGATGAATCCTTTTACTTCCTTTAGCACCATCATTGGGTCAAAATTTAACTATGTTTAATACTTGAGTTTATGACTACATAACCACAGAATTAATGACATTCCCATCAGCCTTAGCTGTTCTTTGTCTTTATTGCTAATTAGCAATATTAGCATGCTTACCATGGATGTATTAGGAGAGTTGGATATGGCGCCATCACTCAGCCTTGCTACCAATTTCTCCCAGTAGCCACTTGTGGTATTACAGTGAAAAGATCCCCGTGGCCCAAAAAGCATAGACCGCCATCATGAAAGAGATGCCTGTTAAACTGTTGACAGGACACCTCAAACTTTAAACAAGGTCAATTATTACTCTTTGTATTAAGAATGTTTAAACCAAGCAGGTTTTATATCTGTAAAACATTCCCAGAGTCTAGAAAAGTGATTTTAAAGTTGTGTGTAAAGTTATGATGTAAAGTCTATGGGCCAGGCGGGAGAGTGGGGGCGTGGCCAGGGAGAGAAACACTACTGCACATATTCAGTGGGCTGCACAACATGGCAGCTAGAAAACGTCTTTGGTTAATGCACCAAGCGAGCAGTTTTCATTTGAGTGAATGGTCGCCATCTTTGAGCCCAGTATCTAGTTCCTGTAATACATCCATGATGCTTACACACTAAACTCAGACGGTGAACACGGTAAACATGCTGACGTTAGCATTTAGCTCAGAGCACAGCTGTGCCCTAAATACAGCCTCACAGAGCTGCTAGCATAGCTGTAGATGTTAGTCTTGTTTTTGTGAATTTTTACCTTTCTGTACAATACTGTCACACATAAAGCAGCTTTACATAATTTCAGTTACATACCATAATGCCTCAGAACTGCTACTACTTGTTTTCCTTGCTAAAAGATAATACTCATCATAGGGTACTGGATATTGTATTATCATGTAAGAGCCCAGGTAATAAGCTACCGAGCTACTAACAGATTGTTTTTTTACTTCATGTGGTGTCATGAACTTTCTAGCAAGAAAGATCCCTTGTGTTAGGTAGGCCGGTGAATAGTGGTAACCTTTAGGAGAGGGAAGCCTACAGTGTTGAGATAGGACTGTTTCAAAGGTCACTAAAGTTCTGTATTCTTACGTGCCTCCCTTCTCTACAGTAAACTTTTCAAAGAAGACGATTTTGCCTCTGCAATCCGGAAGAAACAGTCTGCGTCCTGGGCCCTGAAGTGGTACAGTTAAACTTTTCTCACTGCAAATCTATGGAGTATTGCCCTCGTTGTGTCTCACTGGACTCTCAACCTCTTTTAACTTGGCATTAAATAACAACTTAACCTTAACTTAACCTCTTTTGTCCTATGTCTGTCTTCCGTCAGTGTCCGTGCTGGTGTGGATCACTTCAAGCATGGTCGTCATGTTGAAGCCATGAATGAATACAACAAAGCCTTGGATATCGACACTAATAACGTAGAAGCGCTGGTGGCTCGGGGAGCTCTGTACGTTGATTCTTATTTTATAATTATACTCTTTGTCACAATCTCCATTATTAACCAGTCTTATGTAGGCTTACATCTATCTGGAAATATTTGAATTATTAGACATTCATACTTTGAATACCCATACTTTCGCAAGCCATTTAATCTGTTTTATTTACCTTTTTTCATAAGAAATGGTTGAAGTAAACTCTTTATAATCTGTCTGTAAAATTGATTCCTTACACAAAATGTACAGATCACCATTTCATTTGGAAGAAAATGTGTGGAAAAACATTTTAACACCACACCATTACCTGCCAGGATTAAGCCGTCTCTCAACTATGCTGCAATAAAAACTTTGGCTCAGCGCCTGCTCAGTGTAATAACAGCAGCGCATACCATTTACGCCTTTGAACGCTAATGAGGCATTGTTCAATAAAATAGTTTTGAACAGCAAAGGTGACTCATTTTGTATTTTTATTAGCGTCTAGTATTTATTTGTGTTTCTTTCACCTGCAATTGGTATGTGAACAAACACTGCAAATATAGGAAGGATGAATCATTGGTGTAGCTCCCCACTGTAGATGTTTTGTTTGTTTGATCACAAAAAAATAATATAATAAGATCTGGTTTAAGCAGTTTGACAGAAATTTCTAAAATGAAAATAAATCTCTCAGTTGTGATACCCTCTGTAGTTAGCATGACTGGATCATTTCTCTGGATGTTTTTTTTTGTTCTTACTATTGTGTTTTTCATTTATTGTCTATTCTCAGATATGCTAACAAAGGCAGCATCATGAAGGCTGTAACAGACTTTGAATTGGCCCTGGAGAACTGTCCAGATCACCGCAACGCCAAGAAGTACCTCTGCCAGACACTGGTGGAGAGAGGAAAACAGTAAGCACAAACAGTTCACATGTTTAAGATCTCGGAATTCAATCCTGCTACAGTTAAATAAAATTACTAAAATCAAGCAGTATTGCTGACATGGACAGTTCATTAGCAGGTTCTCCACAGGGGTAGGCAGGTAAAAGCTTCCATATTTTACTCCCAGCTCCAGTTTGCCCACTAGTTAGGAAGGACTGGGACTGAGAATTGAGTTAATAGAGTGTTAGCTGAGGTGGTAAGCCACCCGCATCCTGTGCTTTTAACTTGTGCTGCCAGTTGATTTTTGGGACACACAGGTCATTTCTCACCACCTGTAAGAGCTAACGTTGTGTAGTTTCTGTTAGTGTTACCACTGCTAGTCGCTGCCATATCTCACTGACTCCATGCGTCATGTTAGAAAGCTAAAGTCAACAGATGTCTAACTGTGTCATGTAGTAAAAATGTTTTGCAAATGCGAGGATGGCTGCCACATACAAATACATCTCTACACAGTGAGTTTACTGGTTTCCAGCAAGTTGCTTCATTTCTCAATACTAAAAATAATGATATATAAGCTATCATGACATTGCAGCAGTGTTTTCTGCCACTCCACAGCAGAAAAAGTTCTCTATATTTTTCCATAGTCTCAATGAGTAGATATGATGTTTACTGTGTGAAATAACACCACCGCTCTTTTTCCCATAAAGTAGATTTTTTTTTAATTATTAAAAGTGTGTTAATTTTTCACAGTGTTAGCACAAATTGTGTTTATTTGAAGTGTGGTTGCCCTCGCCTGCTATTAAACACTGCAGAAAATCCTGTTATGGGGGAGAAATACATGGATTTGCATTTGTTCCACACAGCAGTGAAGTGGCGCCACTGTAGACTAAAGACTAAAACACTACGTCACTTTAAAGTTTATTTTCATCAGTAAATCTGATTTTTCATGCCACACCTAAAGTTTTGTTTCCTTGTTGACACAAATTCATCAGCGGATGCCTTCAGATGTGCAGAGTTTGTATAATAATGTTGGATCAGGGCATATAGGACTTGTTTTGACTTCATGGCAGTGCTGAGGGCTTAAAGCTTGACAGGCTGATATTAAAAGTAACTCGAGATTAAAGAATAGACTAGAAACCAAACCAGTTAAACAGCTGTGGGAATTGTTGCCTGTGTCGACGCCTTCTCTGCTGCGTCTAAATACATTTTTTAAAAGCCTGAGCTTCAGTTCTATTCCTGTCAGCACCCGCCCCCCTGCCCCCTCCTTCTAAACACCTCATACTAAGATGCAATTAAAACAGTAGAATCCAAAAAAGCTTGGTAATTAATGACAGAAATGGTGTTTGGAACAGATGTGTGAGCTATAACTGGACTGTTTGGTTTATTTTTACCACCACAACAAGGATGTCAGTGTAGATGGGAGTGGTATTTTCATTTATCAATTGTTATTTATTTACTCAGAGATCTATTTTATCTGTGTGTGTGTTTAGGCTTGAGGAACAGGAGAAACTAGTAACAGCAGAGGGACTGTACAGGAGAGCTCTGTCCCTAGATGATTCAAACCCTGAGGCACAGGAAGCCCTACACAAGATCACAGAAACTATACAGGTGAGCGGGCCACAACACACACACACACACACACACACACATAAGGGGGTTTGGGAAAGTTAAGCAGGTAAGCACTGTGTGTATTTTAGGCTTAAATATTAAAGCACATGCCAACAATGATGGGCAAAGCTTTGTTAAGCATAATTTTAAATGTGGTGTCACATATGACTGCAGAAAAACAATAAAACAGGTAAAGCAAATAAATAATGCCACTGTGGTTTTTTGGCTGTATCAGAGTCATATCAGCATCTCACACCGTGGTGACACTCAACTTGCACTAAATGTGTGACTGTTGCAAGGCCAGATTAGTTTGTTAAGCTAATAAAAACAGTTGAGACGTCCCCTTATTTGCATTTTTCTGTCTGAAACAGATGTAAAAAGGTTTTATGCATCTGTATTGCATCTGTTTATTTCTTTTCGACAAAGAAGTGTTGTCTGGAACACTTGCAGAAAGCTTTAAAGCAGCTATAATCAGTATTTTTATACTTAATATATATCATTACGATGGATGACTACTTGTATGTGAGAAAAGGGTTGCTTGTAGTGATTATCACCCAGTTCTGCTGCTCCATATCGTCTTTCAGCTCAATATTTTGTTTGTGCAGCCTGCAACGTTACACAGTGTGGTGCAAGTCAGTCTCACCACTCACACTCATAGTTTTTGGGGCGCAGCAGGCAGCTGTTTTCAGTTGGAACGCTCTAAAAACAGACCGTACACTACCTGCTCAGCACCAAACAACTAACTGGTTAGTAGCCAGATATTTCCCTCAAGAGTTGATAGAGTTCAAAACAGAGCTAAAAAGGAAAGTGAATGTTCAACTTACATTCATCAGGTGACCAGAAATGTGACTCTAAATGAATGTGGTGTGTTTACAGCTTGTTTTCACTGCCTCCAAATGGCCAAAAAAATGTCACAGGTTTAAATTTAAATACTGTCTAATAGCGTTTGCAAGCCCACATTCAGCAAACTGAGTATCAAGTTATAAGAAGATATTACATCAAAGTAGTTTTTTTTAAAGATTTATTTTAACCAGGCAGTGTCTTGAGATACATCATCATAATGGGAGCATAAAATAGGTGTCACATAGTTGCACAAAAACACACATCATTAATTTACAGCAATCACATCCAGCATTTCCAAACAGGACGTGAGAAACACAAGGAAGATTAAAAACTTAGCTTGTTCCGAGCAGACTGTAGGGACACTTAAGATGATCCATCTAGATGATCTGATCTGATAGCTGTAACAGGAGGAAGCATTTCACAGAGATAAACAGGAAGCTTACAAATGATGGCTTTAAAGATAAAAAAAAAAAAAGCTTATGAAACCCAGAGATGAATGATAGACAGTGTAAAGTCTACAAGGTAGTAAGTCTGATATCTGCACATACAGGAAGTGACTGAAGACTTTACTGGATATCAGCTTTTTCAGACAGTAGTTTTATACATCCTGTACGAAGCCTGTTAAACTGGTTCCATGTTGACCACTCGACAGCCTCTCTGATCATTAACTAATCATAGCAAAATACATCTGTGTTACAACAAGGAAGGGTCAGGAATTTACTTAATAAGCTTAATTTTAGTAAAGGATTCATATCAAAACATGAAACACTCTGACTCCACGTATATCACCAAACAAGCCAAGACCAGAGTTGCAGTTTTTGAAGAATATTTCTTGAGGGAGTATTAAAGTAACTTCATTGTGTAGTTTTTCTTCCCCAATAAAATGGCCTCTGTGCACTTCTGTAACACACTCTCGTTAGTTAGATATAAAAACCTTCTCTCTGAACAGAAATAATCCATGAAATAACACGGGGAAGTGAACTGTTCATAGTTAAAGACTGGTTTGTAATACTGATGAAGTGTTTTGGTGTGTATGTGTGTCCGACCCTGGGACTCTGCCCTTTGACCCTCCGACTGCCACGGCCTTGTCACCTGCCTTGCGGGGGGGCGAAAAAAAATAAACTGCAAAACGAACAACGACTCCTCTTCCGGACACATGGTGGGCGCCGTGTCCCCGATCCTAACACGGTAATGTTGCCACCCTCTCTGTCTCGATGGGGAACAAATGCTGTTTGTCTCTCTGCACATCTCTGCCTGCAACTCTGTCCATCCATCTGCATCTATGCTATCTACTACCTCGCTCACGGATCGCACCACTTTTTCTATGGTAAATACATAACCCTCCGTATATCTCTTCATCATTCTGTCATCTGTTAATACTCTTGGTTTGGTGGTTGTGGTGGTTTGCTCCTCCTTTCATTTATTCCTTCTCCAATCTTGGGCTTTCCTATTCTTCTCCATACTTTCCGTACTCTGATATGAATGGATGAATTAATGAATGAATGCCGTTTTTTTGGGGGGTCTCTGATGCATGTTTTGGGTCATGGTGTTATATGTGTTTGAATATATATCTGTGGGCTTTGGGCTGCCATTGTCATGCCTTGCATTGCCTCGTCCGGCGACCGTAAAGAAATCAATTCGCCTGCGAGAAGAAGCGTTGGCTAAGGAGCAGGAGAAAGCAAAGAGCGTCCCGACGAGTGCTGAGAAATTGCGTAAGATCTTAAAAGAGGAGAAGAGGTGAGTTAACGCTGATTTTTTTTTAAAGTATGGCAGGTAAATATTCTGGCTTGTAGACATTTCATATATTAAAAAAAAGGTGTTTAATCAGAATAAGGTTGTCAGTGGATGTGTCTTTTCTTCAGGATGAAGAGAAAAAGGAAGAGATCGGCTTCTTCCTCTTCATCGTCCTCCTCTGCCTCCAGGAACTCCTCCTCTTCGTCGTCTTCCTCCTCTCGCAGGAGGTCCAAAAAGAAGAAAAAGAAACGGAGGAGGTCCGAGCGGGAAAGCAAGCGCCATCGGAGGGTCTCCTCAAGGGAGAGCCGGAAGAGTGAGGAGGGTAAGAACGAGAAAGAAAGGAAGGAGAGAGAGGAGGAAGAGGAGTTGGAGTGGTACCCTGCACCTCCCAACACCTCTGCCACCTTTCTCAACCAGAAGGGAGGTCCAGGTTTTGGAGAGAGGGATGAGGAGGAGGAGGAGGAGGTAGAGGAGAAGATAAAGGAGAAAGATGGAGAAGACAGAAGGATCTCTCAGCTTTACTCTTTGTCAGCAGCCTCAGAGGATGAAGAGTCCAACTCCTCACGTAGGGAAAGGAAGAAAGGGGACAGAGAGGGGAGCAGGGGAAGGAGAAGGAAAAGCACATTGAGTAGAAGCCCAGAAAGAGAGGAGAGGAGGAGCAGGAGTAGAGAGAGGAGGGATGTGAAGGATAGGAGAAACAGTGACTCCAAGAGGAGAAGCAGCTTAGATGAGAACAGGAAGCGAAAAGTATCCTGCTCGTCGGTTGAATCCGAGTATTCCCGGAAATCTAATCTCAAACCGGAATATCCAGGAAACTCCGGTTCTGCCTCCAAACACTTGGAGAGCAGGAGACGAAGTGACTCTTCCCAGAGAAGCTTCTTCAACGGCGGTAGGTATGAGAACAAAGGGCGGGAAGAAATTTGGGAGGGAGACGAGGTGAAAACGGAGAAGGAAAGCAGAAAGAGGAGAGCGGAGGAGGAGAGCAGAAGTGGCAGCAGGTCAGACGGAGGGCACGGTAAAAGACTGGACGGCGGCATGACCTCAGTGCCGGGAGAGAGGCCAAAAAAAGAGCTTCCTGCTAACCTGTTGGATATTTTTAACCAGATCGCCCAGTTTGAGAAGGAGAAAGGAGTCAAGCCAAAAAAGTAACTCCCAAGAATATGCCCGATACAAATAAACTGATGTGTGCAGAGAATCAAGGGAAAGTTTTATGGAAGGAAATCAGCAAAATGGATGATTGTCCCATGAATTCACTCTCCTGATACAGCTGAACCAATGGCTAAATGTGTTGCTGCTTAAATGTCCCAGTTGTTGCAAGTTACCTTCAATGTCGGAGAAAAAAAAAAAGTCATTTTCCTTACACGTGTCTGTGCTAATTGCTTCATAATAGCTGGTCAAAATGTAATAAAATGTTCATCTGAATGGGTTGAAACTGTAACTTCAACTAAGAAAATACTTTTGCAACTGATGTGATAACGTTGTAACTGGTGATTATTAGCATAATTTAAGAGTCCGCTAATCATATCTTATTGATTTCGATATAATAATTAAAGATGAGATTATCAATGACCCCATAGTTTACATTTTTAGTCAGTATTATTAAATTATCTGTGATAATCTCCCCATTTCGTTGGCCATTTTGTTTACATTTTGACGAGTTTTCACATTCAGCACTTCTGACACCACGAGTTGCTTCAGTCTTTAAGATAACCGTTGTTTTGTCTTCATCTTACGTTGAGACATGTTTCTGTAAAGAAGATATACTGCCTTATGTCTACTGCCTTGTGCCATTTTGAGCTTTCTTTCTCTGGATTGTTAAACCTCTTCACAAACAACCTGACTGTTAGTACGTCGGTACTTTTTCCAGCTTTACACAATACAGTTGCTCCAGTTGTATTGCAGCACCTTTTCTCCTGTAGTAAAATGAACTCAGAGTCAATAAAGCATTTACAATGTCAGAACTACATGTCATGTCTTTTAAGTCCTTGTGGTTTGAATGCAATGCTTTGTTTTTTTTAAAAATACAGTTTATTTCTCTTTGCTGTTTCATTGCTTTTTGTTTTGTGAAAAGACACACTTGCTGAAAGGATTATAGAGACTGGAACCAAATTATGAATATTAATCTTTTCCCCTGTACAGATAATAGCACATCAGTATTTTCCCTAATTAGTTTAACAGGGATGCATCATCCCTCACAGAGTTGTACTGTTTATGCCACAGAAAATATTATTAATCTGGAAGCTCAGAAGTAACAAAGATGAACATTACATCAGGCAGGAAAACAGTTTGAGCTCATGAAAAAACAAATGTTCTTATTCAAGACTACATTATTTAGAACTGATGAAAATAAAACCTTTTTAGACGTTAACTCATGATATACTCATATACTCCACATTTTCTTCTCAAAGTTTATATCACCACGTTCCTTTCGACATGTAAACTTTAAATACATCATATTTTCTCAGTCTTTAAATGACTAATAGCAGAAATTTACTACGTCTATATTGCACTCTTGTCATTATCCTGTGAAAACCATGTATATCCAAATTGTCATCCTTTCATGAGCTAAAAACAGTCTTGCCTTCAGCTTTGTGACAATGTAGTTTTTAGATAGTCCGCTGGGTCTTTTCCTACTTTTTTATGTAACACAAGAAGAAGAAATGAAGTATTTTTCTCACCTCATGAAGGAATATTTATCAGAATGATCAAATTTGGAGATGTGTGGTTTTCACAGGACAGAAACACAATGTTAACATTGATGATAGACGCTTCCCTGCAGCAAAATTATTATTTGCAAAGACAGACTTTAATGATTTAGGTTTAACTAATAGACTTCAGATAGACGTCTAAATTCATCTGTTGCTAAAAGCTTTATTATCTTAAGAATAGAACTACCTAACCATGAATTCTAGGTAAAATAAAGACTTTTTTCCAAGCTATAAAACATGGCTGACAAAGCAACCACATCACACCCCCACAACTTGCTCCAATTCAGCAGAAAATAGTTTGTTGCCTTTGTAAAAAATCAACAGTTTCAAGGACGTTTTACTGGGAAAATTCAGCAAAGAGTGTAACAAAACAAAAACAGAGCTGAGACACTGTGGCTTCTCAATGTGGCAGAGTTCAGTATTTCTGCAAACCTGTTAGTTTGACTCAGGAGAATTTCCCTGGATAAACGACCTCACTGATGAATATTTCCAACAGGTTACTGCACTCTATAAAAACTCTTCCCCTCCTTATCACTAGCTCCACAACATGTTGGAAAACCACAAATTATGAGTCATATTTTGCTCTCTTTTTTAGCACTGTTCAGCAGGTGTAGGGTGGCTCATTTTTTAGGCTTAAAATAAATCAGTCTTTATGTCACATAAACATCTTTATAGAGGGCGGCATCAGCATCCAAGGTCACATGAATATTCTATTGTTAGGAGTCAAACTTTTAACTTTACAGTTGCAAGGAGATAACGTGAGGACACAGCCATGATCTAGTTAATGCAACGGTGTAGAAAACTTCAAACTTGGTGGTGGAAATATCCAGCAACGAGGCTGTTTCAAGTGACTTGCAGAGGATCAGCCACACACTTGCCAGAGAGAAATAACACTGTATTTTGCAGAGACATGCTATCCCTTCTGGCTCAGTAATATGTTAGGAAGAGGATTCATTTTCCAGCAGGATATTGATCCTAAACATGCATGGAAGCCACTGTGTGTCGGCCTGTTTGAAGTCCAAGGAAGAGCGAGCGCTGTTGGCCGGTGTGGCTTTCCTCACCACATTCACCAGACCTGTACTTCACTGAGAACCTTTTGGGAACAGTTCAGAAGTGAAAAGCATAAAAAGCAACATCACAAGTCACTGATCTGGATTACCATGAAAAGGTCGGTTCACCCAAATTACAAAAGGAACCTCATTATTTTCTCACTTAAGTCTGGTGGTATCCAGTCATGCAGTTTATCATAGTCATAGTCATAGTCATAGTTTTGTTGGCCCAGGTTTGGAAATAATCATGTTATTTTCTCCACCTTAATAGAATTAAGGTAAATATAATTTTGTTTGCGGTGCTCACAGCCTTGTCACTGACACAACTTTGTATAAAGAACAAAGTCTTTCTTTGATAGACGGTATTTTTAGTGAAAACTGTAGAAAAATGCATTTAACATTGTATGAGATGAAAATGTGTAATGTGAGAGCAAATGTTCAGTGAAAAGGCTCTAAAAAGCTCACTGTACACTACCTGCTCAACATCAGACTGCAAATGGTGAACTATGGTGAACATAGTGGAGCGTTTAGCAGTTAAAGAGTCAGACTTTTCTCTCGGGAGTTGATAGAGCCCAAAAACAGGTAAAAGAGAGTGAATAGTGGACTTAAATTTGCCAGCGGGCCAGAAACTAAACTCCAAATGAATCATAATGTTGCTCCATAACTGCTTTATGTGTAAAAAGCAATTCTTTACTAACAATGAGCGTAAAAAGTGATGATATGTCAATATTGTGTTCTCAACTTGTTTACACTGGCCCCCAGTGGCCACAAAATCAGTCAATTTAGGTTTAATAGTAAAACATGACCCAGCTGTATGTTTCCATTCCTTAAAATCCATCATCTAAAGCAACGTTGCCCAAAAATACGATGGCCTTTACACATCTTGTTGTCTCTCATCGCTCAACTTAGCAAATTAAACCCAAAGTGGCCTTATGGCTTATTGGTGCTTTAAGCTACTTGGTGTCACATATTTGATTTAATAACTGGACACACACACACACACACACCAGTGGCTGTGCGACCAGCCGTGCGTCGCCCCGTGCAAAAGTAGCTTACTTTAGGCTTAGCTGCCAACCTCTCCTCCATCATTACTGCTTCCATCATCAGTGATGCAGCAGAGAGGCTACATGTCCCAGTCTATCTTGTTAGGGCAGATTAGCCACTAATATACAGGCAGTAAAGAAGCCTCTTCATCTAATACTGTACACACAGACTCCTGATCCTGTCCTTTCTGTCTCAGATGCCTGACATCTTAATCTCTATAAATACTGACTACAGGAGATCCTGGAGTCGTCCAGCTGAGTGCTCACTCCGCGGGTCATCATTAGTCCTATAAAAAGGAACTGGAGGAGTTTTTGGTCCCCAGCAAGACGCATCACTGAGCACATGGATTATTCTGCTGCTATTATGTCCAAAAAATAACCGGTTTATGGATTGTAGTGTGATTTTTCTCTGCGCTTTCAGTTACAGCTGTTAAACACTGGATAGGAAGGAAAATAGAGAACACAAAAAAAACTAATGACAGTACAGTGAAAACTGATGTCATCTCATAATAGTAATAATACGAGTAATGAATAATGTACATCCAAATTTTTTCAACCATGAATTTTGTTGACCTTTCTCATCAACCTGCAGACCATATCCAATAAAATAACTATAAAATTTGTTGAAAATAAGAACCAAGAACTTAATATTTAAGCTTTAAAGGGAATGATTAACGACTGATTGAAACCCCTTTGTGAAGACAAAAAAAAAAATCACAAATTCGGCTTCAGTAACCAAAAAGCTAACCTTGGTTTTCAGTCTGCAGCAGAGAGGACAAAAGAGCAGAAATAAGACCAATAATCATCTCTCCACAAACTCTCATATCTTTTACTTTTGCCTTACAGAGAGGTTGGCCCACCTCACACACATACATAACAGTTGCTCCGATTTAATTAATTTTAACACAGACAAGTAAGTAAAGTTGGAAACTAGGCCTTATTCATTTAAATCTCAACCTTTTAGTCTCATAGTTTCATTACTGCTTTCACAAAACTTAGAAAGAATATTGTTAATTTACTGTGATCATGCAGTGGTCGATTTTAAAAATCATATTTCATAATTCAGATATTTGTGATATAACATAAAACAAGAATAGTGCATGCTCTATTCAGAAGCATCTTAAACTAGTTGTCATGCATCACAGGGTCTTAGATAATAGATTTCTATGGTCCAATAGAATACATTTATAGTAAGTGTAATATAAGTGTCCTTGAGCAAGGCACTGACCCCCATCTCCCTCTGGAAAATCAGTTTGATCTAATCCGTGGCTGAATCCAAATGTTTCCCATATTTCAGGTTTGGATAAAATAAGAAATTCTTCATCACTGTAGATGCATCAGACCTGCAGTTCTGCAGATGTCCACTGGAGGGCAGTGGTACGCTGTGTCTGTGGAGACCAGCTGGAGACTTTTAGGAAAGAGAACATTACACAAAGGTCTCTCCATCTGTACTGCTGCAGCTGGATACTTTTGTATGAATGTATTTGTATTTAATGCCAGATAAACAAAAATGTAAGTTTAGATACATTTGTGAATGAGCCTGAAACACTCACAGTCTGGACCATGAGTCAGTAAATATCTTTAATCCCTGATACTGTATGTCTCCAGGCACCTGTCCGAAACAGATCTCTCTAAATAATGATTTTTTTTTAAAAATCCCCTGGAATAAAACCCCTTCTCGTAAGCTTTCTTGGTAAACTTTTTGGTGTAAACCAAACTGCAAAAACTGAAGGAAATGGTGTTTTTGTTTTTTTTGTTGTAGTCTTATTGGCAAAACTAAATGGAAAATAAATATCAAAATAAAATTATACATTTTATAAGGCCCTTTACAAACTAAAAATTAAACATTTTGCACATTTTTGTAGTTTAAAAAACTAAAATATACTTACATAACTAAAGTAAAATATAATTACAAGATAAAAAGATGAAATAAGAAATATGACATAAAAACAAAAGCATAATAGGTAAATATAAATAATGTGTACCAATATATAGAACACTAGGTTTATATGAAGAACATATTTATAGGAACCATGTATGATTTTGTATCAGAATCAAAAGGTGAAAATACACAAAACAGAAAAAAACATAGTTTTGAATAGTTTTGAATGTGATATATAGTGATGGGTAAACCAGTGTGAATTCAGATGACTCAACTTTTAGGTCAGAGTAATGAATGTGTCTCATATATATCATAATAATTAATTTACAATGTAAGTCATCAGTATGTGGTCCTTCAGAGAAAGAAAAAATATGCTTTTCTAAAGACTGGTGCAACTATTTTAGTGTCTGTTGCTGTTTTGTTTTGGTTTTTTTGATGGAGGCCACAGTTATCTTTCTGTTTACCTCTCCGTCAGATAACGTATTCATCCAGGGACGCTCATAAACATACATTCATGTATGCTGCATTTCAGGCACCTCATCACTGTCCTTTTCTGCAGACCTGAAGGACTTTATTTCTCAGGGAGGTTAAGTCCTGACCCTGCGCTGTTGCAATAAGCTGAGAGTGAAAAAGTGGTGGAGAAAGAAAAGAAAGAACGACAGAGGGAGAGAGGGCAGAGTGACTGCTGGAGGGAAAAGAATAAAAAGACCTTTAGTCCTTGAAGGTGTGGGTCTCTCCGCTAGTTCGGGAGGTCAGCAGCAGCAGCTGTCCTGCTTGACCGACTCTGATGAAGCTGCAGATTCTCGCCTTCATGAATCATCCCACTCCATTCTCCTCCACCACCTCCTCCTCCTCCTCCTCCTCCTCAGCTCCCACCTGGACTCCTTTTCACAAAGAGAGGGGATTCCTCCTCTTAGGCCTCTTTCTTCAGCACTGAGGCAATCAGACTGTTGAACACGCAGAGGGAGATGAGACATTTTAAATTAGTGTTAGGAGAGGGGGAGAGTGAGAGAAGGGGAAAATGACATTTTTCATTTTCTACAATAAAAGGTACTACATTGAATTCTCGGAGCATGACAATACAGAGGAGTAAGTAATGGAATAGGAGCAGACGTGGTGTCTGTGTGTTAGTGGATAATGAGGAATTTAAAGATGTACGCTTCTCTGCTGCCATTCAATCAGACTCTCACCCTGTCGCTGTCACTGGCCCTCGTCTCAGCGCTGTCACAATACTGCAGAGTCTCAAACTTCTTCTACGGGGAGCCACAATTTTAAAATAATTTCTGTAGTCATCCAAAAGTCGTCCTGAGGAGCTTTGAGGGGCATCAGCTCATCAAGAAAACGGCACCGTGTTACTATCCTGCTGACCTGCTGGACTAAAGTATTTATCCAGATAGTTTTGAGTTTTACAGCATGTGCTCAGTGCTGGATTACCAACCAGGCCAGTACCCTGGGGCCCCTTACAATCAAGGGCTCCCAAAGGCCAAATATTCATTATGTGTCATTTATTTGTGGTAATTTGTTTTAAAGGGGCACTTCAGCGATTTAGTATTGCACTTCCATTAAATTTGAGGACTTACAAGAGATGGATTTAAAGGGGATGTATGATGCACATTTCCAGGTCTATATTTATATTCTGGGGCTCTACTGGAATATCTTTGCATGATTTAGAGTCAACAAAAACTCTTTATTTATCTTATACTGGCTCTTTATGCAGCCCCTCAGTTCAGCCTCTGTCTGAAACAGGCTGTTTTAGCTCCTGTCTCTTTAAGGCACCCCTTCTGAGCTCACTCTGTTCTGATTGGTTAGCTTCCAGAAGCTGCCCCTCGGCAGATATACGTCACAGTGGAAGGATTTCACCTGTTTTTCTCGTTCTTTACTCAAAATGGAAACTTCTCAAATACATCTGTGCATGTTCGAGCCCGAATCCAATCCGAAATATGCGAGTGGACTATGTGAACAATCAGTGGAACGACTTTAGCAACAACCTTAGCAACAAAGACTGTGGAAGGGATGGCCGTTTGTGAGCATGTGCAGACAAACTGACGTCAGTTCAACGGGGAAGTAGAGCCGACATTGCAAACGGATAGTTCAGAGCAGATTTAAGCCCTGGCTTTTGACTTGTAGGCAGCATTTGGTGGTATTCAGACCAAATCAGGTGTTGTGACGCACCGCTGCAAGGTTGAGCAGAGGTGTTTGGGGGGAAGGAGCGTGTTTGTGCTCTGGAACATAACCACTGTGAAACAATCACACTCAAATCTGAATCAGCTGAGCCTCAGAGGTCTCAAGCATACTGTAGGTCAAGGCCACAAAACACTGGATCCTACATCTCCAACTCTGTGCCCCCAGCTTGTAACTCTTTCTGCTAAAAATTTGGAGTCTCAAAGCCAAAGTCTTTATATGCCTGATGATGTCATCAAGGTCATTTTTTCAGACTTTGCTCGCTCCAGAGCCACAGAAGACATAACAACTGTTTTCACAGCCTGCGTCAAGTAAACTGAAGTTGACGCGTAAATAAGTGGAGTGCCCCTGTAATTGAAAAATTGTTTTATGATATACACCACTAAAGCACAATATCAATACACCAACTCAGATGATGTCTTGACTGTTTGTCTTGTAGAGGAGCCCGATGTCAACGTCAATAGGTCAATAGATGCCCACTGTGACTTTTTGTCCTGGGATCTTTTAGAGGGTTAATCCAACAACAAAGCAAAATGTTTTTCTATAGCAATATTTTATCCAATAGTAACTCTACAAATTATGGGATATAATAACGTTACAAAGCTTTTAATAGAAACAAGAAAACCAATTGGGACACTAGTTCAGGGTTGGGGTTGAATAGCATTGTTATGAAAACTGATTCCAGTATTGAATGTATTTATTGAATTTGAAAGTCATACCTTATCAAATCAGTTACAAAATATTTAGAAACTCAATAGCTTTGACAGCCCAAGAACTCACTATCGCTCGAGTCTTTTTCACATGGCTCTTTACTAATAACACAAAGGTGGAAATAAAGGGTATGGTAGGAGATTCAATAAATTCAGAGCTTAAGATGAAGCCATGTATTAGATAGATAGATTAACAAAAAACATCACATAAAATATAAGCTATGCCATGCTACTTCTCAACAGAAATTGCCCGCCAATACTTGCCAACAACCTTTTAAGACATATGCACACATTAAAACACATGACAAGAGACTAAACATAAAGATTACTCATTAAGTTCATATAATTCAACAGTTAGACTCCACATACTCCAAATACTGAAATTAAAATAAAATTTCCTTCTGTGACTGTCATGACCTGATCAGAAACTATCAAATATCTGAACTAAACTCTACTTGTTACTATCCTGCTAATTACTATCCTTTGATTACCTGTGACTTGATTGTCTGTTGGTATTTCACTTTGAATCCACCTTATTTATGATTCTTATTTCTCTTTTCTGTCATGTACACAATGGATTTATATTAATTGTATGCATGTTGCCCCACACAGCCAATAAATACGGTAAAATAAGTGCAAAGTACGTTTGGTCCTTATACATGCACTTAGCTTTTTTCTAGAGTGCAATACTTTAGTCACTTATGTCTTTACATTAGCTATGTGCCTTTTCCAAGAGAATTTATACGCTCTATAATTACACCCCCAAAATGCGATGAGCTCCATTTATAGATATTGTGACTTCATCATCCTTTTTCCCCGAGTCCTAAAAACCATCAATTTGGTTCTTAGATGAACCAAAAATGAAAACATGCAATTTTCACTCATTTGGACCAGCTTTTATGTAGTAAATCCACCATTGATTGCTACACAGTACTGATCCTAATATACCAGTTTACGTACAGGATATATATGCATGTAGATTAAACTATATGCTGCAGGCATCAAGTGGTGAAGCGTGTCAACACAATAGTATGTCTTCACACTCCGTAATGATAATAACCACAGTATTTGTAAACTATAGTATATCATTTAGAAACATTTTGTAGTGACATCATCACAATGCGCCACGGTAATTTCAACATCAGCCCTCGGGAATAAAGAAAACCTGTCAAGCCCATTTCCACAGGACAGAAATATTCTTTACTGTTACAACTATAAACACTGTTTTGACATAATTGCTGCCCTGAGAGTGCACGAAGTGGAGAGTGAACCTCATTTATTAGAGTCTTAACATCCCCAAGAGGCCGTTTTTCTCCCAGCGAGCAGTCATTAGAAAGAACACACACAGCAGGAAGCCCCGAGACAAAATGCAAACAAGTGAGGGAGTCACATTGTTCTGTGTATCCTCTTGAGTTATTCCTTACAGCTTAATGGTATAATGTCTTTTATTCATTTCATGTAATTTCACAAGAGGCAGTTTACTTTGGATGTACTGGACCGTACTGTTTTTTTTTTTTATTGTTTTTTTTTTTTTTTTTTTAATCTAAAATGCACAAAGCGTAAAACAGCGAGTTTTGACAGCGCCATTGTCAGCGTGCAAACCTACTCTTCTGTCTTTTCTTCTGTCTTTCCCTTGCAGCCAGGCAGTTTTTAATTTCATACAATGTCAGGATGTCACCTTCGAGTGTTCAATTCAGTTCCAATTTAGATTTTTTTTTTTTTCACCTAATGAGTTCCAGTTTGGATGTTGTTTTTTTTTTTTTTTTTTTTTTTCTCCACTCATTATTGAATCAGAACGATGATGAAGAGGCTGGAGTTCAGGTTGGAGAGAGGCTGTACAGCCAGCCATCAGAACATCCTTCAGCTTGTGTGGATAAAAAGGATGAATGTTCTGGAAGTGTTCAAGGCCAAAGAGAGAGAAGAGAGGAATCTGTTGATTTGCTAATGGAGCAGAGGTGGCAGAGAATATACAGTATCCTTTGTGCAAAAACACTCCTGCTCTGACCTCTTTTTAAATCCTTTTTACACCTGGCCTACCTTCTCTTTCGCCTTTCCCAATTTTGCCCCCCCCTACCCCACCACCCACTACTTTTTTTTTTATCCATGCATAGATAAATATTCTAGTCACCACTTATGACTGATATTTTCCAAGCCTTCAGCATTGAATTGTTACATCCTCAGCTACTCTGAAGATGCAGGGACAAGCACATTGTACATCCAAAGAAAATTTCTTTCCAACAACAAAATTACACTCGGATACAAAACAAGCACGCACGCTGGAGTGTACAAATGTACTCTGAGACACACACATTCATACTCCCATCTGGTACACAAGCGCATATTAGCATACACACACGCACGCAGATAGACACTCACAGAGATGTTCTCACAAAGCTTGCAAATTCCATTACACTATAAAACTCCCACCAAAAAAAGGATTTGGGTTAATTTAGTAAACACAGTGTCAGAGCTGCCACAAGAGCTGAGAGGAGGTGAGGTGTGTGCGTGTATGTGTGTGCACAGGCATACATGTGCTTCAGTCAGTGTGTGTGTGTGTGTGTGTGTGTGTGTGTTTGCATGTGTGTGTGTGAGAAAGAAACGCTGACTGTGTGAAGCAGAGAGTCCTGGCTGCAGAAGCAGCAGCAGCAGCAGTCTAAACCCAGCCACTCTCTCCAGAGATAGCGCTTCTTTCTCATTTGCTCTGGCCCTATTTTAATAATAGCTGTGCATAAGTAATTTCTAAAAGGCCAGGCAGGCACATGGGCACGGGTGGGGGGGGGGAAATTAAACTCATTTTATCTGTGAGCAGGTGGATTCCTATTTATCATTAACATGCATAGAATTTGCACAATGTTATTTCTTGCTGCTGCTACTGATGGAACGTCATCCAAATAATGTCAGAGGAGGGTCTGCCTTTTTTTTTTTTCCTTTTTTTTTTTTTTTTTTTTTTGCTTATGCTGGAGTGAAATTCATAGATAAAAGTACTAGGGTTTTTTTTTTTTTTTCTTGCAATTTTCTGCAAACGGAAACTAATTCTGGGAAGCTTCTTATTACAGTGCAGGCTCATTTGGTTTGCATTAAAAGGGGACAGGAGCGACATTAGGATTTCTGCCAGATTTCCAGGAGATGCTCCAGCATTCGCTCTTATATCATTAGTAACGCCCCTCCCTCCCCCCCCCCTTCTACTTACAGAAGCCCTTTTCCTCTTTTAACTGGCATTAAACAATCTCTACTCATTATTGGGCCAATAATAAAACTGGAATATATTTGACTTCCTGATTTAGATCATATCAAAATATTGGAATGTAAATGTGTAATTTTGAACGCATGATATGGAGGGAATAATTGCTGGATATTCTCTGTGTTATTTTTAGCATAATTCAAACGCAGGATTATTTGTCTTTTTTTTTTTAAAATTAGGACTATGGTTTTTAATTTGTTTTGGATTTTAAATCTAGTTTTGTTTCAGTATGTTTGGAGCTGTTTCTACTTGATCCAATTCTGGCCTCAAAACCCACTAAAATGTGTTATTAGTCTTACTGTTGCTATCATTTAAACAAGAACTTATATAGTTTACTGCTATCTTATATATATTCATTAAGGCTGCGTCTAATAATTACATTCATTATCAGTTAATCTGATGATTATTTTCTCCATTAATTGATCTTAGTCTATAAAATATCAGAAAAACGTCCAAGGTGACAAATGTCTTGTTTTGTCCGACAAACAGTTCAAAACCCAAATATATTCAGTTTATAATGATATAAAACTATGAAAAGCAGCAAATCCTCTCTTTTGAGAAGCCAGAACCGGGAATATTTGCTCAAGAAATGACTTAAATGATGAATTGATTATCAAAATAGTTGCTGAATTGATTACTAATCGCTACAGCTCTAATATTTATCATCACATTTTTTTGTTTTTGTGTGTATTTAGTATCTAATTGCATGTATCTGATTTTATATCTTTATAAGTTAAAGTGCATTAGGGGTATAAACACTATTATTATGGATATTAACAGAAAAACTCAAAACCCAAGCAGCATGTTAAGCTCAAGATCAAACCACATCTAACCGAGCCACACTTTTATTCCGCCCTTCCATATCTCCTCCTTGTCACCTCTGCATCCACATACATGCGTGTTGTTGTCATGTCGAGGAACAACATCACTTTGCAGAAGAAGACGGGGGGGGGGGGGGGGGGGATCATGGGAGATGGCGTCTGCAGGCGGGATTAGACTCGCTGTGACCAGTCACTCACACCAGTGTTTACAGCGATGAGGAGCGAGATGATGATGTGTGTCTCTCTGTCTCCTTTTCTCTCCCCTGACAAATATCAGCATGGCAGCTCATGGCAGCCCCACAGCTCCCTGACAGCCAGCCAAGCAGCCAAGCAGGCAGGCAGTCAGCCATTGTTTTGTAATGTGTTTCACTCTGCCAGCGCTGATCCTTGCTAAGGTACTTACCATGCCATTGTTGTCTAAGTATGCTATTTTCTGGCTGGGCACCTCCACTATAGAATAGGGTGCTTTTTTCCTTTCTTTTTTTTTTTTTTTTTTTTCAAAAGCGAGGTTTGTTACAGTCACCGTCATGCTAATCCTGCTGTGTGATATGTATATGTGTCAACACACAGAAAGAGAGAGAGAGAGAGAGAGAGAGAGAGAGAGAGAGAGAGGGGAGTCTTAACCCAACAGAAAAACGGTGTGAATGGCAGAGAGACAGATAGACAGACAAGTCCCATTCACTCCTCACTGTCCTCCATGACACCAAATTACTGTTTATCAAAATAAGACGAGCGGTATAATAAGGATACTTTAAGAGGGTATCGTCTAATGCGTCTCGAATGTGTACAGGCCTTACGGTGTTTTCCACAGAGACATTCACCCAAGCAGTCAGATTAACAGAGCAGGTCAGAGGAGGACTTTTAGCTGCTGCGCCGGTGATTGTTTATTCATTTATATATAGCCAAAATAATGATCATGAGGTGAAGTGAGAATCTTTTGTGATGTAATATGAGTGGCATATTTAAAATGAGGCAAACACTGAAACCCTTTACATGTCACTGATCAGTCATTATAAGCTCATGCTGTGCAGACAAAACATTGTTCAAACCCAAAGAACTTCATTTTAAATTCTAATCAAGGTCCCAAAGTTTTCAAAAAAATACCAATTAGGCCAAATTTCAGGCTTTTTTTCAGGCTTTTTTTTTCAACAAAATGTGTCTGAAATTATGCAAAAGACATATGAATCACTTAACTCAACCTCACCCATGAAATGTTTGACTAGCCAACTAAAATGTGTCTTTCTTCACATTCTGTATATTGATTTCACTGTTAAATCATATATATATATGTTCAGTAAATTTGACCTCCATACATGATGCTCCAAATGCTGTTTCAAAGCTCTCTCTACAATGTCAGGATGTCATTCTGGTGCAGAACTACAAATAATGTATTTTAAATTAGCCAAAAGTAAGAATATTGACTCTAAATACTAGAATCAGGCATAAAAAAAACTCCCCAAGTCTCTGTTTAATTGTAGAATATAAACTCCTCAGGTAGTTTAAATCCAAATTCTCATAGACAATAAGAAGGACATGTCCTCAGTCTCATCTATAGTAGCTACAGCCCTGTGTTGTTGTCTTTTTCTTTAAACTGCAGACCTTCTCTCTGTTGTGTGATGTATCACTACACAATCTCCGTTTAATTAATTATCACTCTTTTATTTTCACATTTCTGGTTTCGTGTGCACATTTCATTCGCTCATCCCGACGGTGGAACAGAAAATCTGCAGGAGTATTAATAAGCCTAATATAGAAACATATTTGAACCCTGGTCCTCCACTAAGTAGATTATAAACATTTATTATAGCATGTTATCATAATATCCTGCACAGCATATTGCAAAACTTCTGTGGGCCAGTTTTTTTCTCCCAGTGCAGTGGAAGATCATAGTTAATTCAGCAGCGTTATGGTAATGTAGAGGTCCCTATCGGTCCCAGCATCACACATACTAACAAGCTTAGGATAAGCCCAGCCTGGAATGGTATGAGGTTTGAATTTCTGGAACCAGTGCGGTCTCTGCAGCCAAATCTCACTTCAGCAGAAACCAGTGGGGTGATTCCTCTGCTTAAAAAATTAGTGCTAGTGCATATATATTTTTTTGCAAGGAAAGGAGGTTTGGTACCTTGCGAAGAAGAAAAAAATGCACTGTATGTAAAAAAAAATATATTTTAAGGATGGCAAAAATCGTCTTGAGAGGGGCTAATCAGCTGGCAAGTCTGAAAAGCCTGTAATGTGCATTAAGAGATTTATACACAGCGAAGAGGTAAAGCCTCACAACATTGTTGACTCATTTAAAGATGCCAACATCTCAACTTTGTGCACTGTTAACAAATGCACACATGTTAAGTTGGTGTACTCTGCACTTCTCCTGTCTCTGTAAATCGCAGTGTATCTGCCATAAGCATGTTATGCCCCCAGGGCTCATCAGCACCATGTGATCCCAGGCAGGGCTGCCACTGTGAGACAACATGCTAAATCCTGTTTGTGAGACTTGGCTGCTCTCAGCTCTTAGACTAATCTAACCACCCTCAACCTCAAGCATGGGAGAAGTGTGTCTGTCTGTCGATCTGAGAGGAGAGGAAGAAAGAGGAGACGAGCGGAGAGGAGCTGGGGAGATAGGCCACATGCAGTACGTTCAGAAATTTCCCCCATCAGTTTGAGAGAACAGGACAGTTTGCAAATTAAATATGCAAACTTTTCTGTATCTGAAAGACAAAAAGGAATATACTGTGGGTGACCTAATATTTGTATTGGCATGCAGCTTTTTATGTGATGCAAATTGCAGCTACAGACATCATCTCACATTAAAAAACTTCCATGGAGCTGTAGAGGAGAGTTTTCAGTGTTGGTGTGTGAGTTTAGACCGCGTGTCTTGCAGAAAATGCACAAAATAACAGCTGTATTCATGTGAACTGTACATGAAAAGGTAAATAATAACAGTGAAGCTGATTGTGTAGACAGAACATTAATGGTGTCCTAGATGCTAAATGCATGAGGACAGTGAGACTGCTTTCAATACCCACAATTCAGATCACCCAAGTGTCAGAATCTGCTCTGGCTGGATCCTTTCACTGCCTTTTTCCACTTTCATTATGTTTCCACATCAACACAGAGGAGATACAAACGCAGTGAAGTCCAGACATATTGTATGTTAAGTTAAAATGATGCTACTGAGGTGGATTTATGTGATTGTCTCGTGTCCTGCTCCTGTTAACATAACATACCTGACATGAACGATTGCTCAAAGGGCCGATGTGTTCCGGTTGAAAGAATTACAAAAAGCAACAATCATCTTAATGTGAGTCTGGGGGCCGCAGCTAACAGTTATTTTCCCAATTAATTCGTCATTTAGTCTATAAAATGTCAGAAATGCAGATTAATTTTCTGCTTGTTAACAAATCAATCAAACGTTTCATTTCTATTTGAGTTACAGCATCTTAAGATTGTTTGCACCTTTCACAACATAGTTTCTTTCTGCAAAACTCTTTACACAAAATGCTTTATACTAATGTTGTATTTTGGATTCATGGCATGCAAAAGAAATAAAAAAAACTTGACTTGCCGGTTTCCAGAGTATATGCATGGTCATGCTTTGTCTTTAAAACATGCAATAGGTATGCTGTTTCTCGAAGGTGATACAAGTACTTACACAGAAGTAAATATCTGAAATGGTTTAGGGTATTCCTTTTAAATTCCTTTCATTTTCTGATTGAGCTGAGACAACAGAAAATTCTTCATCCATACAAAGCGAAATGTTGATTGTGAACGCACGTTACTGCATCTGCCACAAAGTTTGTGTTTTAATTCAAGATATTTCTCTCACTTTTAAGTTACTTTTTTTTATGACAGGATATACAGTCTCTTAACATTACGTCTCATAACTTTTAGACAAAGAAGATAATGAAGAACGAAAACAGTTAGTCTCACTTTTATTCTCCACCCTCGCTGTTTCAGCAACCGTCTCTTTGCTTCTTGCTGTCTGTCTGTCTGCCTGTCTGTCTTTTCTTTCTCTCTGATAATTCAGAACATCACAGATTTGGCACTTGTAGCAGGTCTCGCAGAAAAATGAATTAATGCAAACTCCAAGTGCTATCAAAATTATACATTTGGAGCGTGCACAGATACAGAGAAAGAGAGAGAGAGAGAGATGTGAGGACGTTCTGGTCTCATTAAGAGAGCAGGCAGAGTGGAATTAGTCTGAATATAATGACAGGCCACACTATCTCATGTAAAAACAGCCCTGTTTTCCTCTCTCATTCATTGGCACTAGTAATTAGTTTTGGCCCTAAAACTGTCACCCTTTACTCGAGAAAAGGCAGATGTGATTTGAGGTGCAATTTAATCTTGCTTTAATGAAGAACTAATGGACGCATTGCAAATTACTACCCCCCTCCTCCACCTCGCCCCCCCCCCCCACAACCCTGTGTGTGATTGAACAGGGGCTTGGGAAAAAAAAAAAAAAAATCTATTTCCTGCTTTTGAAAAGATCAAGAGTATCTTTGATAATGGTGAGAGCGTCACCGGCAGCTTCATTGCATCGAGCCAACAAGCTCTTTTACCCGAATAACAATTCAGTGGAGAGGAGGCCACAATTAGTGACAAAGCAGAGAGAGCGCTGCGGGGCCTGGCCAAGCAGAAAGCCTCTCGGTGCTCCAGGCTCCTTGTTAGAAACAGGCCCTGGAGGTGTCACACAGGAACAATAAGGCCTGATAAATTACCCCACGAAAAAAAAAAAAGATGTACTACTAATTTTCAATTACACCTATAATGCATTCCCGATAGGAGAGAGAAATTGGACATGTGTGGGAGAGAACAAACAGTCATAGGCTTAATACACCTACTATATGATATCCAGAGTGTATTAGCAATAAATTACATGGTGTTTAATATAGCAGCCCGCTGGTGATTTTGCTCCACACAGACAGAAAAAGAGAGAGAGAGAGTGAGAGGGGGACTGAATATTGGTGCCAAATAATGTCTCGTCATTACATTTGATTTTTGTCAGAGGATAATCACGGCCAAAAAAGACAAAATTGCATTCTTATCTAATTTAGCCTAATTTCAAAAATGGTGTTGTTGTTTGGAAAAAGAACATTTGTGCCGGGCTTTTTTTTCAGCACAAAGAGAAGAAGAGGAGTGTGTGTGTGGTAGAACTGCCTGTCTGCACCTCTCTAAACCACTTAAAGGACACTGTGTTTCAAACTGGCATCGCTAACGGATGATGTTGTACAGAATATATCAATGCCAAATAATAGTCCTTGAAACGGGTGAAAGGGGATGTGAGAACTGAGGAGGGTCAGACATGTGGAACATGTGTATCTGTCTTCCTCTGTGTGTGTGTGTGTGTGTGTGTGTGTGTGTGTGTGTGCGCGCGCGCATGTATTCGTCTACAGCAGGAGCAAGGCAGAAAGCCTAATGGGAGTGGGCTTAACTCTTGCACACAGCCTCGCTACATATCTGATTACTGGGACCAGTAATTTTCTTTCCTTAAATAAGGAAGAAATTGGATAGGATGAATGAAATTTGGCTGTCATATTGCAATGATGGTGCAGCAGGGAGATTATGTGTTTCACATAATCGTTCATCATTTCCCAACCAGTGTTCGGGCTTAGCATAATGGAATTGGTAAACTGGTTTAAATCAGAACGTGAGGACAGACTATCAGGCAGACTGTGAGGGTCTGTGGTAATGTCTTCAGACCAAGCAGAATATTTTCACCACAGAGCTGCAAACACACCACACTACACACACACACACACGCACGCACGCACGCACACAATATGAAACACTGCAGGAACACGCTGTCTTCATGTCTGCCTCTTCACAGTGTCAGAATACATCAAAAGATACCTCAAAACACCCTTAAAGATGTTTTTTTTTTTTGCTGTGTAATAATTCAACTTTAAGCCGTTGTTCAGCAGTTTTGCTGAGGATGTTTTTAAGCTTTTTACATGCATTGATTTAATACTGAACTGTATACTGGTTTTATTTTTCATTGCATTTAATATTACAGTGACAATGTATTAAATGACAACAACTGAGATGTAGCTGCTGCTGACAAGATAATAAACAAAACAAACAAGTTGCTCATTACATATGAACAACTTTGTTTCATAACTCACAAAATATTATTCTTTTATTTAAATCTACCTGTTTTGTGTTATACAGCATCACTGTAACAAAGTGAATTTTTCATGTGTTTGGTATGATATTGACATAATATTTATAATGCTTAATGGCTATAGTGGCTACTTTTATGTAAATATTTTAAAATAATTCAATATTGAATATTTACCATTTGCATAGTTGTTTATTTATTAAATGTTTTATTTACTTATCATTTTTTTCTATATTGAATTGTATTTGCCCACAGTTTCCTCTGTCAATAAACCTCCCCAAGAGGTCATTGTGGAATTAATTAATAAGTAAATACATAACTCTTAGAAAAGTAAAAATAATAGTGTTGAAGGGGTTATGTTTTGGTAAATGTTTGTCTATCATATCATTGTCATATGCCTCCTTCATACCAAATTATTAGTCATTCTCATATTAACTTTAACTAAACATGTTCATCTATTACTCTATTATTATACACCTGTTGAGCTGTTGAACACTCACAGTCTACTCAGTAAACTCCCTTAAAGACCTTTTCATCATATAAATTACAGGCATATTCACACACATAACTGAAGAGAGTTTGACGAGATGAAAAATAAGCACTGCTGTGTGTTTTTCAATTAATAATCATTGAAAATAAAGAGTTATTTACTGATGAAACCTTTCAAAGAACCAGATAGCATAAAATTATTAAACATAATAGATTTTTTGTGACAGCACTTTCCAATCATTAAAAAAAAAAATGCTGGTATTCAGGCTACTCTCTTGTTTACCTTTTCCTCCAGATTAATTCATGATAGAACATGTTCAGCATGTAGTTGTAAGTGATATGTTTGATTTTATGACCATTTCGGAGTTAGAATGACTTTTCTAAGGCAATAATTACTGGGTATGTGGTCAGTTTTTGTGTCTCAACCCGACCTGACCTATCTCAACTTTTAAACACTGAACAAACCTAAAATTGCTCAAAATATTCCTTGTAAGTAAATGAAACACCACTGATATTGTCTAAGTGTTATTTTCAGCTCTGATATACCCTGTTGAGGTTTGTTTCAACATGGAGCTCTGTGGTGTAGCTGCAGTGCAGTCTCATGGTGGTGCTAAATCAGAATAAATATCTACAGTCCCCAAGAGGATAACTGTTGGCCACTAGGTGTCACAGTGGCTGTTTGTAAAAGAGGAGCCAGTTCCTGCTCTGTGTTTGACTGACTACTACACTCCATGTAGAGTCTAATTAGTGTTTGTCCACACTCACAAAGCAATCCTGCCCAAGATCTTATGAATGTAAACAATATACCTGACTAAAAAAGAAATATCAGTCTCCAACTACATATGAGCTGTTTTGTCAGCTCATTGATCCAAAAGATCAACACATGAGGGGATCCTCTGGTTGTGTTTAACCTCTGGAGTACCACTGTTTTTCTAGACTTACTGTTGAATAAATAAATGCATGAATGAAGGAGGGAATTCTGATATTAATATCACCTGTACATTGGATGTAAAGGTGTATTTCAGTGAAGAAGTTTTGGTTTAAAAAAATCTGACATTCTGGCAAGTTTAAGCCTAAAATGGCTGCTTTGTATCTCAGAGCTTTCACACTGAACCTATTTATTTCTTCTGTAGGATGGGGGAAGATTTGTTAAAGGATACGGTATGGTTGGTGATTTTCTATATTTTTCTTATTGTCAACAAATCTCATGTGCAGAGCCAAACTAACAATGAATTTATCTACTTACAAGTATCGTGTGTGTATCCAAAGCCTGATATATCTTATTCCTCTGTGCCGTAGACCTCTGTTGCTTTCTAAAAATGATTAAAAACACATCAATGAGCCACACTGTTGCCGTGGGTGACATGTTCCTTAACCACAAAGAGTTTGAGCACATTAGTTTGTTTAGAAACAGCTCAAAATACTAATACGAGCGATCACATTTTCATTCTCCAGAGAGTAGTTCTTTGCTAGCTTGTTGTGCTACACATCACAACCTCTTGACCTTGTGCTATATTGTAAATTTTCCATAAGACTTTAGTACAAAGGCTCATTGTTTTTAATAGTTTTTGGACAACAACAGAAGTTTATGGCACAGAGGAATACGATATATTAGGGTTTGAATACACACACGATACTTGTTCAGTAAGTCGGATGGGTTCATTGTTGGTTTGGCTCTGCACATGAGATTTGTTGACGATAAGAAAAATATGGAAAAATCTTCAGCCAAATCCTTTAAAGTGTGTGAAGAAATTGATTAATGAGATGATTATGATAAATCTGACCTCTGACATTAAGAATATGTTTTCCATTAGTAAACTGTCCCAACTGGCTCATCTTGATGGCTGAAAATATCACTATGAAAAAAATCTAATTGAGTTTATTACATTAGTCCAGATCTACAGTACATCACAGACATAATAACAGGAAGATCAAAATAAAATGTTTTAACAAGTCATTGATCCACAAGCTACTCCAGTGAGCCTCATTTTAAATGCTGCAAGTATCTGAAACTGTTCTGCAGGGATCAGAAAAAGTCGGTGTTAATTTGGTGTTTTGATTAAGGTTGTGTCACAAACTGTCGGCCACTGTGTCAGAATCTCTCATATTATTGATAATTGTTGCCCAGTTGGGTTGACATCTGGCGGCTAGGATGCCCATGCTGGTTTCCTACTGCTTTCACGCTCATCGGTCCTTTCAGTGACGACTGTAAATACGGCTGCTATCATTCTGAAAGACTGCACTCTCATCAGGACAGAACCGCTTCACCGTAGGACCAATGTCATCCCTCGGTATGACTTTGAAGTGACTTGCATTTACAGTGGCCATGCGAGAATTCACTGGACCGAATCCACAGCTATGAAATACAGCAGAGCAGCCAGAATTCTTCACTGAAGTGAGGTGAGGGTCTCCAGGTGAGAATTTTTTTTTCCGTCTTGAGATGAGCACAACATGCAGATTGCTTTTTCAAAACAGGTGCAATAGGTAGTGTACACACTGGAAACAGACTCACCTCTCAGAGTCCGTGTATAAAGATTGAAATAATCTCCTCAGGTGAGCACAGAGAAAGCTTTACACCTTTGGCAGAACATCATTCTGCACCGTTAAGGTTAAACATCCAGGTGAAGTAACAATGACCAAATCACATTTTTGTGTATCTCAGTTCGTGTCTCTGACATATTAGTGTTATATTTGAGTTACAGAGCCAAGCATCCATTTCTCTAAATTATGAATACTTAGGGATGTCGGGTCATACAACAACTTTTACTACTGTTCTGAAGGTATTTTCAGACTCTTCCATCATTCTGTCTGTGCTAAATGATGAAAAATATTTTTAGGGCTGCAAGTTACGATTATTTTCATATTTGATTCATCTGTCGATTATTTTCTCGATTAATCGATAAGTTGTTTGGTCTATAAAATGTCAGAAAATGGTGAATCACTGTTTCTCAAAGCCCAAGACGACGTCCTCAAATGTCCTCTTTTGTCCCGACCAACAGTCCATCACCCAAAGATATTCAGTTTACTGCAACAGAAGACTAAAGAAATTTATTGTTTGACAACTAATCGATTAATCAACTTATCATTGCGGCTCTAAATATTTTTAACCCTTTTCCCAAGTTGCAACTCTATTTTCTATCCAGATAGCTACTGTCAGCTACTGTCTTTGTTTGGATAATAGAGTAGCAACTTGGAAAATGGCTAAAAAAAAGTTTTATCATGCAGTGAATGGAATTTTTTTTATTATTATTATTTTATTTTATTTTATTGTTTTAACAATTTTATGTGTTTTTCAAACATTCAGACTTTTTTGAAACAATTATCCGGTACACAAATGAACATTGAAATAGGTTTTTCTTGACATAATCATTCCTCCTGTTCATACTGACCATTAGAAGATCCCTTCATATCCAATCCACAAGCCTCCTTCTGTGCAAAAATCTTTTTAGTGCCAAAGTCCCTCTTTTTATTTTACTTCCACTGCAGCTCAACAGGGAAACACTATCTGAGGAAACACAAAGAGGGAATTTGTATGTATGCAGATATGTATGAGTTGTTGACAGCTCCACCAAATAGTGTTTTTTCCTCTAGACCTGTCTTTTGGTTTCATTTCAATAAATGTCCAAATAATCTAATATTTCACCAAATATCAAAGATTAGAGAAAAATTCCCAAAACTGAAAACAGATTTGTCTATCAGAACTTAGTTTTTTCTTCTTTCCTCTCCCGTTTATCATCTCTTGACCCCTCAGACTTATCTGGCAACCACTGCTCCACCTCGAGTTGCTACAACAGTCAAATGTTGCCTACACACAGATGGAGCAGAATTAACAATCTAATGATGTCATATATTTCCCTACACTGGTTACCTGTAGGTTTTAGAATTGATTTTAAAATTTTAATGATTATTTTTAAAGCACGTCTGGGGTTGGTCCCTGATTATATCACTGACATATTAACCTCTTACAAGCCTGAATGCAGCCTGAGAGCCTCCAGCAGAGGTCTGTACGTAATTCCTGGGTCAAGGCTAAAAACCAGAGGAGACTGAGCCTTCAGAGCCAGGGCCCTGTGACTCTGGAACGACCTGCGGCAGGAGATCAGGCAGGCTAGCTCTGTTTCCTCTTTTAAATCTCTCTTAAAAACACACTTTTTTTAAAAAAAAAAATTACTTTCTCTTGAATCAGTCATTCTGTTTGTTTTTACTCTGTGTTTTAGTAATTCATACCTCACTTATTATTACTGTATCACTTTTAATTAATATTTATCTGGTAATTTCTCTTTTTGTTTTTATGTATTTGTAAAGCACTTTGCAACTTGTTTTTGAAAAGTGCTAATTAAAGTTATTATAATTTTACTTAAATTACATTTACGTAAATAGGATTTTTAATGCAGGAGTTATACTTGTAGTGGAGTATTTTTACATGGCTGTATGTGAATACTTCAGTAATTGCACCTCTGTAGTCCTCAAACTTCCTGATGCTTTAAGGAGCACCTGTCGTCCCAACATCCTTTGCGTGTCCAATATGGAAGAACTGGTGGTGGAGGTCCGTGGCTCCAACGGGGCTTATTACAAGGTAAATACCGGCTTATCATCCAGCTCAAAGCCCGACAGCCTGTCACAAGACACAGTATGTCAGCTGAAGCCAAATGGACTGTGGCGATATTTCTTAGTGTTCTTCTAAACCCACGAACTGCTCGCTATTAGCTCGCATTAGCCGTGCTAGCCACAGTTAGCTCGCTAAGCTAGCACCGCTCTCGAATCTTCCGCCAGCTGTCACCTATGTTTTTTTTAACGACTTCTCTCTTTTACGCAGAGTGGAAGAAACATACTGTTGTGAGAGATAAGAGGAAGGTAGAAGCCGATAAAGGCTATCAAATAATCTGCTCGACGTTTAGGTGCAGCTTCTCCGAGCTAAAAGTGAGCTAACTTGCTAGTTGATGTCAAAATATGTGACTAAACTAAGATTATGCTGCGTAGCTGACTGTAGCTCTACGTCATATAATTTATTCGGTTATTGGAGTCGTGTTAGTGCTATTGAAGATGTTTTAATCACCCATAATGTGGCGATAAAGCTTTGTGAAGTATGTGATATGATGGAAGCACAGTGTCTAGTTGTGGTTGTGATGTTTGAGCTGCTCAGCGTCTGTCTGTCGCTGTCTATTATTTGATACTTGATCATGCCGAAGCTATTTTCTGTATGTGTAAGCCAGCTGTTCCTTGTCAATCATGACCAGCTGACAAGAGAGGAGAAGAGAGGGGAAGAGGGAGGGAGGGTCACTGATACCGTAAACCTTAAATGCTATTTCTAGACCTGGTGCCCAGAGCCCTGTCTCCTTTCCTCCCATCCCCAAGCTGTGTGTTTCCTCTCTCAATCTCTCATCTCTGCTGGACGAACTCCTACTTTTCTACCTTTTCACCTCTCCTTGCTTCACTGATTTTCTTTGTCCACCCTGCCCTCATGAGTCACTTTGTCCAACACCCAGCTTGCCAGTTCCTGAGGCTTAATCTCTTGGATAGGTGATTCAGTTGTTCTGTTTACGGCACATGTAACTGGATACCTTTACACCAAATTGGGAAAAAATGCATGATTTTTGGGCTCCAGAGTACCTGTGGTTAAAGCACGGGTTCACAATTTTTCAAATCTGTCTTAAAACAATAGTGAGGAGCCCAAATGAACAGTGCAGCTCAACTTCAGGGAAACGCTGTCAGAGGAAACACAAAGAGGGAATTTGATACTAAAAAGAAAATGTGGCAGATATCCACTTGATACGACTAGCTCAGACTGCTGAAGCCTCATATAAGCTTCAGATAAACTTTTAAATGTATTTTTGCACAAAATGACTGTGGACACTGTGGATTTTGGCCCCCATCACTTACATTAAAAACACATTTGAAGGGGATCTTTTAATAGCCAGTATGAATAAGAGGAATGATTACAGCGAGGAAAACCTCTTAGTGTTCATGTCGGCGCCTGACTGTTGTTTTAAGACAGACTTAAGACACAGTGTTCACTGCTGTAACTAACAATTATTTTCAATACAGTAATTTTCTTTGTCAGAAAATAATGATAAATGCCTGTTATAATTTCTTAGAGCCCAAGGTGACGTCTTGAAATGTCTTGTTTTGTCTTAACAGCAGTCCAAAATCCAAATTATATTCAGTTTATTATCATGTATGATACATAAAAGCTTCAAATTGTCACATTTGAGAAGCTGTAACTGGCAAATGTTTGGCATTTTCCCTTCAGAAATGACGAAAATGATCATCAAAATAGTTGCCACATTAATTTTATGGTGATCAACTAATAGATTAAATGACTAATCATCGCAGCTGTACACATTACGCCCTTCATCTATCTATCTATCTAGCCATGTAGATGGGTTTGGTTTATTTGCCCAGGTTTTGAGATATCTACATTTCTTATGACCCGTTATTCCACTGCGGAAATAATGTGGAAGATGAATGTAATGTTGTTTGTGAAAACTCAATACCAATGTCTGTTTCCTGAAACAACATCTTGGCAGCAACAACGGAACAATTTTTCCACCTTGCCCATGACCACAATTAGTTATAATTATGTCGTGACAAACAAATGTGCAATTCACATTGCTGTAGAGCTGCAACGATGACTCGATTAACTGATTACAACTGGTTAACTGATTATAACTGACTGACATAAAATTAATCACTAGTTTTACATTAGTAAAATTAGTTAATCAATCATTAATCAACTATTTTGATAAATGATTAATAAAAAATATCTAAATTCTATGATTCCAGCTTCTCAAATGTGAATATTTTCTGGTTTCTTTAGTCCTCTCTGTCATAGTAAACTGAATATCTTTGAGTCGTGGACTGTTGGTCAGGATGTCACCTTGGGCTTTGGGAAACACTAATCAACAATTTTCACTATTTTCTGATGTTTTATAGATAACACGATTAATTGATTAATTGAGAAAATAACCAGCAGATGAATCGATAATGAAAATAAACGTTAGTTGCTGTACTAAACCTGCTAATGAGCTACTGTAGCCAAATTAAAAATGTGCTTGTTATGCACAACTCTTAATGTTTTTAAATCTATCACACAGTTAAGAACTTTCTTGAAAAATCTATGTCAACTATTTCTTTATCCTTTTTGTCCTGTACGGTTGGTGGCTGCTTACTGCAGTTTGCTCTGATGTTCTTGGCTCTTACTCCTGTCTGTGTTTCTTTCCTGCAGGGCTTTATCAAAGATATCCACGATGACTCTCTCACCATTGCCTTTGAGAACAAGTGAGTTTTTTTCTTCCACCTGTCTTCCAGTAGGTTGATTTCAGGTTTTGCTGATCCGGTCCAGAGCTTTAACCGGTTTGATTTAATGTGAATTTCTTTTCAGTTGGCAGCCGGAACGCCAGGTGCCCTTCAATGATGTCAGAATGCCACCACCCGCTGACGCCAAGAAGGAGATCGGAGAGGGCGAGGAGGTGGAGGTGAGGAGGAAGCACACATCTGTCTTTTCTCTGTCTATTTTTCTGTGTACGTGGTCCCTCTCTGTTAGTTTCTTACTCTTTCTCTCTGTCTTACTCTCCGGTCAGATCCTCTCCAGAGCCAATGAACAGGAGCCTTGTGGTTGGTGGCTGGCTAAAGTCCGCATGATGAAAGGAGATGTGAGTATTGCTCCTTAGGCAGAAACGTTTATACGACACTTTTGTTTTTATTAAGTGCTAGTAGAAATCTGCTTTGCCTCGTAATCACAGTAACATGCTAAAATACATTAATCTCAGTGTCTGTAGGTTGTTTTATTTATACACTGAACCTGAATGTCTTTTCAGTTCTATGTGATTGAGTACGCAGCCTGCGACGCCACCTACAACGAGATAGTCACCTTTGAGCGTCTGCGTCCAGTCAATACTAACAAGGCAATCACCAAGAACTCCTTTCACAAGTGCAGTGTCCCCATTCCTCAGGATCTACAAGAAGCGTATGTACAGCAGCTTTACAGTAATATCATTAGTATCAATGTTAAATTCATGTGCTTGTCCTCTTCACAATTAATGATAACATGCATGTATAGATTTTGTATTACAGATATAAGATATTGTTCTTACTTTGAGAGCTTTGCAAGTCTTTTCAGATGTCTCCAGCCCCAATCCTAACTCAGCTGTTTACATTAAGTTTTGGCTGCTTAAAATACTAAATTGTTTATATTGTTTATGTTTATTTCAGGTGCCAGAATGAGAACGCCCATAAGGATTTTAAGAAAGCCGTTGGAGCCTGTCGCATCTCATACTGCCCTGAGACCAGCCAACTTGTGATTGTGGTAACTGATTTGCTCTATTGATGCTGTATCACTGTAATCCTGTGGTGACATTTGGAAATTTATAAATGTATCAATAGTAGTTCATGATGTGTTACAGTTCAGTCTTACTTAGTATCTTTGTATGGTGGATGACTCTGCTGTTTCTCTCTTTCTAATAGTCATCAACAAGGACACTGCTAACCTTTCTTTTGTTTTTTTTTGTGTGTGTAGTCCACCAATGAGTCGACAGTGAAGCGCGTGTCTTTGCTGAGTGACATGCACCTGCGCAGCCTCAGGACCAAGCTGTTGCTGATGTCACGCAACCAGGAGGCTACAAAGCACCTGGAGGTCAGTTTGTGACATGAACGTGGTCTAGTCACTGTGGTGACCCAGAGATCACAGAGGCACCTTATTCCTCTTGGAAGGGGGACAGTTGGTAACTACAGTATTTTAAGAGTCAGTCACCGTGCTAACTTGAAGGGTGGATAGTAGCCATACCAATTAGGAGCCACTACCAACAACAGGTTAATATCATTTGCAAGTAATTGGAATGTAAAAAAGTTAATTGATAGCAAAATGAAGATTAACCTCTCGTGTTTGTGCAGAACTCCAGACAGCTGGTGTCATCCTTCCAGGAGGAGTTTATGGTGAGACCGGATCTGATGGGCCTGGCCATCGGCAGCCACGGCAGCAACATCCAGCAAGCACGGAAAGTTCCAGGTGTCACTGCCATCGAGCTGGATGAGGAGACTGGCACTTTCAGGATTTATGGAGAGGTAGGGTGATGTGTGCCCAAGTGTTAGTGAAAGCATGAGTGTGTGTATGACCTTGAAAGTGTATGAACACATGAAGATATGTGTATGAGAGAAATTGTACACATTGCATTCTTGTAGATTTTATAATGGTTGTGTTTTCAGTGGATTTTACCAATATTTTGTTAGGATTCTTAAGCTGACTGTGGAACATGCAAGTGTGTTAGCTGAATGTACAGTTGATAAAGTTGCTTCATGTTGTGTCTCAGACAGCAGAAGCTGTAAAGAAGGCCAGAAACTATCTGGAGTTTGTGGAGGATTCTGTCCAGGTGCCAAGGAACCATGTTGGTATGTAGACATGAACAATTTATACCTTCAAATCCCACAAATATCTGGTTGGACGCAGGGCAACTGATACTGAGGTTCTATTTTGGCAATTATACGCAACACATTGCAAGACGGTTATATTTACTGCTATCGTATTAGCATAACTTAAGAGGAAGACTAACTAACTGCTGTTTTGTTTACTCGTTATCAGTCACCTTCTCGTCTTTTCTCTGCTCTGTGTCCCTAGGCAAAGTGATTGGTAAGAACGGTAAAGTCATTCAGGAGATTGTGGACAAGTCTGGCGTGGTGAGGGTCAGGATAGAAGGTGACAATGACAACAAGCAGCCCCGACAAGAAGTAAGCCTGCTACTGCAACATGTTTCAGTGTGACACGTACTCATGAGCGTCACCGGTTTTTGTTTGCGTGTTTTTAAAAAATGATCTACTCATCGTCTCACCTTTTGGTTCAGTCAGTGATTGTCCCATACTAACTTTTGCGTTGTGTTTTTTTTTGTTTTGTTGACACAGGGAATGGTCCCCTTTACCTTTGTCGGTACTAAGGAGAGTATTGGCAACGTTCAGGTCTTGCTGGAGTACCACATCTCTTACCTCAATGTAAGGACTCCTCTGTGTGTGTGTGTGTGTGTGTGCGTGCGTGCGTGCGTGTTTGCTGAATTGATGAAAAAAGAGCCTGCATGTTCTGCATGTTTATGTGTGTTTTGACAATCCTTTGCTTTAACTTCATGCTTCAATTTACAACCGTTCCAGGCTGCCCTTTTAATGCACCTCCTGAACAAACCAGCATTTCCTGCAGACACATGTAATAATTTAGTAAGGTCTAACTAACATTTACTAGCAGAACTTAATGAGCATTGCAAGGTGTAAACAGTAACACATATTGATTTTGTGTTGTGAAAGTGATCCCTGTAAAACCAGGAAGTAGCTGTATATTAAACACATTTGGATACCTCGTACAAAATGCATAAATATCCACTATATGTATATATGCAGCTCACAGAAATGATCAAGGTCTCCCACAGTGTTTTATAGAGGGGTCTGTCTGAAGTAAAGACACCTCTACTTACATCATAAACACTTTTATGAAAAAATATATGAAACTTTTTGGAAAAAGAGCCGAAGACATACAGTATATTTAAATAGTGTTGTTATTATTTAGGCTGTTTAAAAAATAACTAAATTGATCATAAGACGAGAAGCATCAGATTCTGTCGGGTTCAACTCACACAACACTCAAAGCAGCTTTGTCACAACACTGAGGGGAAAAAAACAAAACATTTTTGAAACATTTATTCCAGTGGGAGGCAAACAGCTCAACCAGTCCCAGTCAGATTAGGGATGATAAGGTAAAACTCACGACACAAGCAGAGGAGTGTAAGCAATGCTGGAAATCAAATATGGAGCTGAAAGAACTGACTTGAAATGTAATACCTCTATGAAACATTGTTAGATTACAGTAGTCACTGTGATTGCCATGCAAGTGAATTCCTCATAATTTATTAACACACAATCTTCACAGATATTACTTGGCTTTTCTGCAGTGTGTATTTTGCTGTGTATACATTTTGCACTGTGTATGTTATGTGTGTGTCCTGTGCTGTTTGCATGTTCTGTGCTGCGTCGGTGCTTTGTGTGCGTTTTGTTTTGCACTGTGTGTGTGTAGGACATGGTGGAGCTTCTTGCCGAGGGCCAGCAGCTAGAGGAAGAGCTGAAGCAGATTGTGGATTATACACAAGGAAGCAGCCTAGCAAGATTGAGAATAAGCAACACAAGGCACACAGGATGTGATGTAGATGTGTGTATGATGAGTATGCATGTGAATCCAGTGATGACCCTCTCAAGAACGTTTCTCAGAGATTTTGCTTAATTTTTCTGAAACACTGAAGAATTATCGGATTTTTTATTTTCTGCTTATTGCTTTTTCTGTTGCCGTATCGTCTTTCATTTGATCCGTCTTGTATCTCAAATTTCTTTTTTCCCCCTCTCTAGGAGGTTGAACAGCTACGCATGGAGCGGATGCAGATCGATGAACAGCTACGTCAGATCACCCAGGGTCACCGACCGGCCGACAGAGAGAGGGGAGAGAGGGGAGAGAGAGGAGAGAGAGGAGGAGGTTTTAATACTGACGGCAGTGCCAATGCCTCCTCGTCCTCTTCACATCCCAGCCGCTCCTACAACGGTCGAGGCCGTGGGCGCAGAGGCCACAGCTACAGCACTGGATATGGTAAGCACCTCGGATATTGTGAAAACAAATCTTCTGCTAGATATCTTTGAAAATTCTCCTGAGTAAGAATGTATTATCCATTGAATTGCCACATTTAATATTTGTCCCACTTCTAACAGAGGGTATAATAACTGAGCCCTTGTTGTCTTCCATTTTCTTCTAACCTTTCTGTCTCTTCTTCTAGGCACCAACTCAGAGCAGTCCAATGCCTCTGAGACTGATTCTGAGCGCAGGGATGAACTCAGTGACTGGTCTCTGGCTGCAGAGGACCAGGACAGGTGAATTGTTTTATAATAAAACCCAAAGATATAAAAGTTGTTGCATTTTTCAGTGGAAGCTGTTTTTTTTTTTTCTATAATCTTCAACGAGGATGTGTGTGAGATTTTGATCGATGGATGCTTTGACTGACTGACTTATTGACTTGCAGGGAGAGGGAGAGAGGCCAGCGTCCACAAAGAGATGGTCGCAGGAGGCCAGGTCCTGGCAGAGGCCGAGGAGGGCCTGGAGGACGGGGAAGAGGAGGAAGAGGAGGATACAACAACAGCTCTGGTAAAATTCACTATTAACATGGACGAGGACAGAGAAACACAGACACACCTTTCTTGTCATAATAGTAGTTTTAATGAAATATAACTCTGCAGCAGGGCCTCGGGATCATGACGATAGCAATGCCTACGGAGTCTTGGAGACAAACACTGAGACAGACCAGACAGCTGATACAGATGCCAGTGAGTCAAACCTGCCCACCAACCGTCGCCGAAGATCTCGACGACGTAGAACAGATGAGGACGCCACACTGATGGATGGCATGAGCGAGTCGGATAACGCCTCAATGAGTGAAAATGGAATAGGTATGGAGGTCACATGATCTGATTCAAGACTTCTTCATGCACATACAAACTCAAACAGCACAATGTTTTAGAAGGAAAGTCTGTCATGTTGTATTGTCGAAGGGATAAGTGTTTAGCTGTCAGGGCTGCCATTTTTAAATGTAAAAGGAGCCAGTGCAGACAGGTCCCTGGTTTTAAATGCCACCTTAAGTCCCAAATCCCTCTCTTTGTGATGACCCAACACCCCTAGATGATTCTGAACCTCAACCTCAGCGTCGTAACCGTAGTAGACGTCGCCGCATCCGCCTGCCTGAAGAGAGGCAGCCAGGTAACCATGGCAACTGCTAGTGTCGCCTCCCCCTGGTCAGTGCTCCTAATGGCTTAAGCTAAAAGGTTGTGCACCAGGCCTGGTGTTTGTTTTTTGTCCCCCACAACAACATACTAAATCATAAAAAAACATTCAGATCTATTTAACTACATGTAATCAAGTGTTGCTTGTTTTATTGACATTTGCTAAATGATTGAATGTGGCTGTTTTTGCTGACTGGCCTACACTGTCTGGCTGTGATAATGGAACGTTTCCGTCTTCCTTTTTTTTGTGTATTATTTCACAGGTGCGTTACTCATTCACTAATAGATTGGCTACAACTTTGTTTTGTGTTGTCGGGCTGCCATTTACACTAGTGGCAGTCCTTGTTTGTGTGGTGTTTGTTACTAAGCCTGACTAACTTATTTTTCTGTGATGTTGTTCTAAATGGACAATCAGGTGTTGGAAGCCAGTTAGGCCAGTATACACCCGTAAAAAAAATGCTCTGTAGTGGGTTGAATAGAGTGGATCTGCTTTAACTGAACTGATATGCCTGCTTTTCAAGGTGATTTGTTTTCTCCACATTACTACTTCCATCACTGTCTGTTTTTCATTGCAACGCCGCACCATTGAATCGATGTGCTCTCAGAAAAGAGATCTGAGGAGTGTGATTGACTTTGGGATCAAGTTCTGAACAACATCTGGGACAAACTCAGCATTTTTACTTCTCTTCCCTATTTAAAAGGAAGCAGACACTGTCATGACCAGTGGTTTTCTCTTCTCTAACGTCTCGTCTGTACAGTGACAGTGGCTGACTACATATCCCGGGCTGAGTCTCAGAGCAGGCAGATGACAACCAAGGACCCCAAGAAAAACAAAGATGTGGTTAGTATTTAAATGTTACGTGTCAACAAATTGTTGGCAGGCCACAATTAACATGTGGGGTCCAAAGGTCTGAGACCACTAGTCAAGATACTTCTATTTTGCGTTTGTTTCGAATGTAATATTATCATTTTTCAATACAAATGATAATATCAGCTTAACAATTTGAGTGAAAAATGTACATACATTTCAGAATATCTTAGTATTTGGTGTGTGTCCCTTTTTATGTCCCCTTCCCCTTTAATGAGAACATGCACCCGAGCTGGCATGGGCTCCACAAGTTTGTGCAAATACTGATGACTCATGTTATCTAAGCGTGATTTCACATTGTTCTGAAGAGCTTTTTGTGATGTCACAGAAGACTTTCTCAGCCTTCAAGTGCCCCCATAAATGTCCAATGGGGTTTGAGGTCAGGTGACTGTAGAGGAAAGTCTATGACTGTCAGGACTTGTTGGTCTTCAAGTAGTTCTTGCAAAGCTTTGAGGTGTGTTTGGGGTTATTATCCTTCTGCAGTATGAATGCTTCTACACAAAGATGCAAACCAGAGGGTAGAGCTTGTCTCTGAAGAATCGAGTGGTACCTCTCCTTGGTCGGTGCAGGTGTCCAACTGATGAATGATGAGTAGACACCTTGCATGGCAGCCTCTGCCGTTAGCGTATGAATGTGTGTGAATGAGTGAAAGTAGCATGTAGCGTACAGCACTTTGAGTGGTCAGAAGACTAGAGAGGTGCTATATAAATGCAGTCCAATGACCGTGAATATTCCCACCACCATGTTTCACTGTTGGTTTGATACACTGCGGTATCATTCTCTCTCCTGTTTGTGTCCTTACATCCACCCTTCTGTTACTACCATAAATCTCAAACTTTGATTCATCAGTAAATTTTTTTTTAGTCATCCACTGTGAAATGCTGGTATTTCTTAGCCCACCCCGAGCGTTTGTCCTTGTTTCCCCTCCTGAGAAGTGTTTTTAAAAACTGCTACTCGTCCTCTGAGACCATTACAAGGCAGCCTCCTTTTGCTTGATGTATTGATCTTCTGATGGTGTGATCACTTTTGATCTGTCTGATCGTGCTTTGGATACAACTGATCCAGTTTCTGCAAAGCGTTTTAGAGCTCCAGCACTGCCCCCTTTAAAAACCTTTAGTCTAGTCATGATTTGATGCTGAAAAGCCCTTCTTTGCTTAAAATAACAATTTGACTTCTGACACTCTCACTTAGTTCTGACGCCGTGTTTCCCACTATCACAATGCTACTCAGTAAGCAATGATCTGCTGGAAACTTGAGGCACAGCCATATTTATAACAGGTGAACAATGGCTGCAAGTTGATGAGTAGATCAAATCCACCTGAGTGTCATCTGAACTCACGCTTCAGTGGAAGGGATACAACTCAAGGACATCTGACAAAGGAGTTACGTTGATCAATGCCATAAATTTACTTAAATTTGATTGCTGACCTAGAAATATTGCAGAATCTTAAAACATTTCCTCTTCATTTTACATATCAGAACTTCCTCAGTTTTTAAATGTTTCTGAATCCTCAAACTTTCTGATTATTTCCAGGTTTACATGAAAATATTAGAGATTTTCAATGTGGTCTCAGACATTTGGACCACTGTATATAAAATATTTTTTCCTACTTATTGGTGAATTTGTCTGAATATATTCCAAGTGCATTATTTTCTCCACTCTTCTCCGTTTGTCCCTCCTTTCTGTTCAGGGTCAGGTGGATGCCATTGCTGAGCACAGCCCGCAGCCGACCCCGACAGCCACCAACGGCTCTACCAACAACAACGCTGCTGCCGATAACGAGGACAGCAACGCCGCCAAGTCTTCCACCGAGACGCCCGCCACAGACTCCCACACGGGGGATTCTAACCCGCAACCTGTTGTTAACGGACTCTCCTAGTAGGCCCCCCCCCCTCTCCCCGGCAAAGGAAATGGTTTCAAATATTTCAACTTCTCTGGCTGCGCTTGATAAAATCCCCTTGTCTCTTGAGCAGCCTCAAAAGTGAATCTTAACATTTAAATACAACATGCACTGTTCTTTTTTACTTTAGAAATATTTGAAACCTGTTCCACTCCGTAAGTTTCAGAGGTCTGTACCTTAACCTCCCCTTTACACGTGTTCTGTCCAACTATTCATGTTACCATTTCTTTCTTTTTTTTTTTTTTTTTTTTTACAATAGTTCTTCCTGTATGAGCTTGCCAAAGATAGTCAAACACACACACAGACTTACAGACATCTCTATGTAACTACTTTTCAGTCCACTCTTCATTGAGAGCTCAGGGAGAGGATGGACTGAATGCAGTATTTATACAATGTAGACAGGGATTTCACTCAAACCCATACTGTGGTATGAATGCAGCAGATCTTTTTTATTGGTAAAAAAAAAATAATATCATAGCAGGGTTTTAAAACAAACAAAAAAAAAAGTCTGTCTTTTACCAGGTGGACACAGAAAAGAAGCTTCCACATTTTTTCAGGATGTTTTGTGCATCTGAAGTAGTTTGTACTTTAATTGTTCTGCATGAACAGTACCACAGTGCAGATAGGTTTGTTGGAAACCCAAGTATGTTTGACATACATGTGATCAGCTGTTGTGCCTTGAGAGTAGTTTCAACATGTTGTTGCCTGGCTCTGCACACTATCTGAAATCTTTTCACTTATTTCTGTGTTACTCGGTCGCCCTCGCCTGCCACAGTTGAACCAGATGAGCTGTCTTTTTTTTTTTTTTGTGCTAAATGTTCCCTTATGGCACTGTAAGCAGGCAGAGGCAAACACTGAAAGACCCTAAAAGGATTTCAGAGGCATATCTTTTTAAAATCAGGTGTGTCTGTTCTTAAATGTTTGTGGGGAAAAAATGAGTCCAGTTATTCTTTATATATCTGTTGAGGAGTTTGACGTTAGCTGCTTTCTGTTTTTCAATATGCAACCACTTCGGTCATAGAAGAAATGTTATTACGGCGTGTCTGGAAAAGAAACAATAGGAAAGTTGTTTTCTTTGCACTGAAACATAACCTTTTTCTGTTTAAGAGTTAATTGTAGTTTGGTCTGGAAACTGGCCTGTTACTGTGTAGTGCTGGACAAGAGATGTAGCCATCAGTGCTGGGTTTCCTGGAAACATCTTAACAGCGAACCATTGGGCAGTTTTCATCCAATTTAACAGGAAGGATGATGGGAAGGTTGTTTCTTCCCAGACATCCATTCAAATCAAGAGAGTCAAAGCATGATTTTGTTTTTTTTAATCTTAAGGATTAACACCCTTTACATGCCTACTGCAAAAATCCTGTTTGACCAATAAGAAGCAACGAGTAAAGACTACCCTGGTGTTGAGATGTTTCTAGAAAACCAAGCCCAGGTGACGATGATGTCATTTTCATGGTTCTTCCACAGACCGGCTGGCTGGAAACTGGTCACGACTGTTCCACTAAGGAAGGAGATTTATTTGGTTTATTTATTTTTAAAAAATGTACAGTATTTAAAAAAACAAACAAACAAAAGAAACTTCTTTTTCTTGACACTAAAACATGCGTTACCTGGGTTTTTTTTTTTTCTTCTTTGAGACAAATGACAATTTGGACTACTGACAGTTGTGACATCCCAAGTGTTTTTGTTGGGTCGACTACAGTATGTTTTTTTTTTTTTTTTTTTTTTAAAGGATCGTTCTGGTTGGTTGATGTGCAATATGTTTTGTATGCAGGTAGTTCTTAAATAAACTTGATCTTCCATGTAGATCTAAAACTGAACAACGTGTGGCTTTCTGAAGGACATGGTACAAATACAGTGAACAAAAAAAAAAAGGTGCTCTGTTGTGGTCTGCAGAATTTTTTATTTTTCACGATAAGTGGAAATAATCCCCAAAACATATCACAGCATTTTACAGAACTCTTACAGGACACCGTTTTCAAACCAAAAGGATGATATTCAAAAGTTCCTGTTGAGTAGAAAACCACCTTAAGGCAATAATTCCCACATAGCACTCATAATTTAACTACAATATGACATAATAACAATGAGGCAAAGTTCCAGAAACAATGTGTACAGTGTGATTTATTTGAGAACAATCAGTTGGAAAACTCCTGGTGTTCGTTCAAGTCAGTCAGTGCAACAGCTTGAATAAGAGCGGTGTGAAATCGTTGGGTTCATCAACATCTTTACTTCTATTTCTTTGCCTGGCCTTCTATCAGATCCTTCGCTTCATTTATCTTCGCTGCTAGGTAGGGAGATCCACCTGTGAGATTACACACACACACACACACACACACACACACACACACACACACACACACACACACACACACACACACACACACACACACACACACACACACACACACACACACACACACACACACACACACAACAGGTTAAATTTCATTATGTTTCGCTAAACTACAAAACTCAGTCTTTGTAATCATGCTGGATGTATGCTTCACTGCCCCCTTTAAAAGCTACTGAAAGACACAGCTGCACCCCTCACCATACTTTCTTTATGAAGTACACTCTGGAGTTTGAGCAGCAAGGTGTGTCTAACCAGGAAGGTAAAGTTTGTACCAAAGTAGATAAAGGGAGTGTATGGTAGATAGACTTACCTCTATCTGGGTGGTTTAGGATCATCAGTTTCCTGTGGGCTTCTCTGATCTTATTCCTGTTGGCTGTGGGACTGGAGGAAGGAGCAATAGATCAGTTATTAGTGAATTATTATTGTAATTAGTAGTAGCCCTGTTTTCTGCTATAGTTGAATGAGGGAGGGAATAGCAGCACGGGACCTAATTCTTGAGTCTACGTCACTCTGGAGGTGCAGAGTGAAGGACGGTGAAGGGAGATACTAGTGTGACAAGAGTGTCAACATACCTGATACCTAAAACCAGCGCAGCTTCTCTCTTGTTCATCTTTGTTTCAAATCCACCTTTATAGTAACCTCCTCCAAAACTCTGCAACAACAAATACAGATGACCACCAATCACGAGGGATCCGCTAACACCAATACACAACTCGGATGTGACTTTGCTTTTTTGCTTATTGAATGTAAAGTTGGAGATAAAGATGTATCTTGTGTTGTTTGAGTAATTAAAACACATTTATGACTGCTGTTTAGAGAGATAGTGAATGTGATAGTATGAATGTTTCCTTCTGTCCTTCTTACCGCCGTGGGGAAGCTCTGAAGGGCCTGTTTCACCTGAGGCTCCATCTGCTTGAAGGCCTGCATGGCATAGCGACCTGGTGGGTAAAGGAGGATAAATCCACATTAACTTAGCTGATAGAAATAGTTGCCAAATTGTCTCTACCCACATTTTCATTTTAATGCAGATGCTATATGTTAGGACTATATGTTAGTGGTAAGGTTGGGTGATATGGTTTAATTCAGTATTATGATATTCATACTATTTCTACAATATCAGTATATATAGTACATTTCAGAAAATGTATGCAAAATTCACATTTTAAGTAGTCCAACTGATGTTCAATGTAATGAACTGCATTCCACTGTTATTACATCAGACAAAACTCTTCACATCATTAATTTCAACGACAGAAATGAGGAAATAACTGGTAATATATAATCATCATGATATGATTCTACTGAAAGTTGTTAGTATTAAGACTTATAACTATGTTCTAGAAAACTATTGCAATGTTAGTTTTTGTGATGGACTGCTGGTAGATTTCTTTGCTATAATGATAACTGTGTGTTTGTTTTACCTGCTGTAGTCTGTAACTTATTTTGAAACACTAATGTGACAGGTTTTGACAATGTTTGGCATGTTCTGGTTTACAGTTTTTCCTTCCAATTTTGTCCTTTTCTTGTATTTCTATTATTCTCCATATTTTATGCCTTTATTGCAATTTTTATCTCCACTGGGCGTAAGTTGGTAGAGATAAACTAACATAACTGACATCCAGAGTAAAGTCTGGTCTCATCTTGGACCGGAACATCTGCTGATTAATTTAATAGTTGGCAACTAATTGCTTAATTGACTAATCGGTGCAGCTCTACTTTGCTTTGCTTTCTTAAATTTCTCATATCTGAGAAGCATTTCTTGCTGTTAAATTCTCATTTAGACTCATTACTTCACGTCAGACAGTGTCAACACATTAGACACAATTTTGGCCCGGTTGTGCCAACTTGATGAACACGGCTGAGGATTCTCTATCAAGGCGATTAACCAACCTGTCAGCGTGCCAGTTACATAAGTTCCCTAAGTTAGCTTTTACAGGAGTTGCTTACCTGCAAATCCGGCTGCAGCCAGAGCCAGCCCCACTGCCACCATGGAACTGGCCTAAAGAGACAGAGGCAGGAAGTGAGGATGAGAAAAAATCCCTGAGATCTTCACTCCTAGCTGCCTGACACTTCACCTCCATATCTCATTCAAATTCATACTGTGTATACTGTGTCTTTGTCTGTCCTGCACTGTGTAGATGTATATAGATTTTATTTTTTAATTAACTATATATACATATATATCCTGTTAATACACAGACACACACAAGGACAGTGACATTGTGTCCATTGTACAAATACAATGAAAAAATGATGCTCTGTTGCTGTCTGCAGAACTTTTTATTCTTCACCGCTAAGAGTAAAAAAGTTCCTAGGGACACATTTCTATCATTTTACAATAAATGCATCCATCAAACTCTTAACATTCATCAAGCTAAAAAAAGAGAATGGGACACTGTTTTCATACCAAAAGGCTGCAATTTAAATTCCTGTTGAGTAGAAAACAACCTTAGGGCAATAAGCAAGCACAAAGTCTTTATACTTGTATTTATATTGTGCTTTTTTGCACACATACTGTTTTTATCATGTCAATATGCATGCATAGTCTTTATATTTATATTTATATTCTGTTTTTTTGCACACACATCGTTTTTATCATGTCAATATGCATGCAAATAGTATTTATACATATATTTATATTCTGCTTTTTTGCACACTCATAGTTTTTATCATGCATGCACATAGTCCACCCCCAATACACAGAATATTTGTAAATTACAGTCTCTCTCTTTCTTATACTGTTATGTTTATTGATGTTTATTTCTTTTTCTGATAAAATCTGGACCACACTGAATTCCTTGTACTTTGCGAATGAATCTCATTTGTGTCCCTGAGTGCTGCTGCAATGTAAACAAATGCACACTACTACCTAAACTGTAGCAGACTACAAAACACAAAGCGGATTCAGACGAGCCACGTTGATTTCAGTCCCCTCCTGTGGCTTATGTAGCGTGTTAACGTTGGTTAGCTGGCTAATAAAAGTCAAACATTAGCTTCAGTTTAGTCACGTCGTGTCATTCGGTCATGCACATTTCAGCAGAGCTAAAGTTAGCTTAGCCATTTAGCCTTAACGTTATCGAAGTTTACATCCAAGTCGTGAGTGTGAACCGTTTTAACACAGCCCTTCTAGTCAGTAAGTAACAAACCAGACCTACCATGTCTTTGAATTATGCTCCGTTACTATTAAAATCAGGATATTAACTTTTGACCTCTCATGTTTTCACCGCTCTGACGTTCATATGTTTGTGCCGGAAATGGTGCACATCTGTCGTAAAACCTTGACACACGTTGGTCCCTTTTACGATCAAACTGTCAAACCGACTGAAAACAACTCAAAAGACAAGAATGTTAGCTTAATCCAACTATTTAATTTTTTTTTTGCAAATTCCATATACATAAAATGATTGACATTAGAAAACCAAACTTCCTCAATCTCATTTTAATTTATATTGAGCTCTATTACAACTCTCTGATCAAGCTTTTTTTTTTTTTTTTAGCTTGAAAGTCGCCTCCTAATTTTTTTATTTTATTATTTTTTTAAATTGAGAGCATGATAGAAACCAAGCTGCAACCACTGAGGCTGAAAAATGAAGCCAATGCGGAAGTGCCAAAAACTCCAGTTCCTTAAAGGGACACTTGACACTGGTTCCAAAAGCGAGTCAATCTCCATAGACCCCCATATTAAAATGCCCAACTTTACAGCAGAAATAAACATGTTTACAGCCCGGTACAAAAAAAAAACAGATTTGGTCTCTATAGGACACCCGTTTAAATTTTATTAAGGCTTAAACTTATGCATAATTAAGTGCCTGGCCGCTTTGAGTGACAGGTGGGTGCTACCGTTGGTGCCACCCACCACGGCGACAACGTTGGTTACGTAACGTAACCATGGCGTATAGTAGTATAGGCGTCGCCGTGGCCGTCGCTATTTCAATGTGTTTTCAGTTCATGTAAGTTAATTATAACATTTTGGTCGCCTTTGGTCGGTTGTACTAAAATACCCTCTAAGGAGTCGGACGTCCCGAGTGTTTCCGGTAAGTGCATTTTTGTTTAAATGGTTTTAAGCCTGTTTTTCGCTAGCGAAAATTACCATCAGCATCATCACAGTTAACCATAGACCGTAAGTTAAATGCACCGTGCTAACCGAGCGAGCCGGTAGCGTTAGGGTCAGCTCCATCCTCTCGTTCAAATATGGTAATCTCTGGCCATGAATGTATTATAAGATAATACATCCGTGCTTCTGGCTCCAAAAATCCAATATGGCGACGGTCAAAATGCAAACTGGAGGAATCAAAACGGGAGTCCACAAACCAATGGGTGATGTCACGGTGGCTACGTCTATTATTTTTAACAGTCAATGATACAAACAATCAGGCACATAAATAATAATAACAAAACACTAAAAATAGGGCTATCTCAAATTAACTTAAACATATCTAGTAATGAAAACAACTTAAGAGCTTTCTTGTCTTTTAATAAGTTTCAGTGCTTACTCAAGAGTTTTAGCTCAGTCTTCCAATGGTTCAAACTTGGTTTAGTCTTAAAGTATCTTAAAAAAACTTACACCAATAACACCATAATATTGAGAACAAAGACTAAGTTCAAGCAAAACATCAAACCTGACTGTCTTCACTGTCAAGAGTGACTGACTCTCTAGTCAAGCTGCAAAATAAAAAAGCAACAAAGAACCAAACAAATTTTTAAAACATATGAAATTATTTACTAATGTTACTTGATTTTTAATCTGCACCCCTTTACTTATTTATTTTTCCCTCCTCCTATGTATTAGTTTGTCTTTATTGAATGTAACTTGTTACTTGTTTATATGTTGCTGTTGTTAGGCTACTAAAAGACTTTATTTTGTTATTCATTATTTTTATTCTTTATTATTTTTGGTTCATTTTTAGTTAATTTTAACTCATATTCATTCATGTCCTCAGTAAAGTAAAAAAAAAAAAAAAAAAAATCCCTCCATCTGCCTTCAGAAAGAGTTTGCTAGTCCAACTAATGAATGCAGGTGGAAGTTTGAAGTTGACATGAACTTGAAATTTGAATTTGCCTTGCTGTGGTAATTCAACAACCTTATTTTAATTCCTTTTACTTAATGGTGTTGACTTGAAAGCTAACATTTTGCTTGCTGTGGGTTTCTGGAGGTCAATCTAAATGCTAATTAATGTAATGCTACCTCACATTCACAGATATACTCTGCCTGTATGTAATTTAGTTGTAATTTAAACAAAGCCACCATGCATTAGACTGTTAATGGTAGTATTTACTACACTAACTACATCAAAGGGGTGGATATAACTTCTCTCACATGAGCTAGAAACGCATTTATGCTCTCTTGTGCTAGCTCGATAGTTGATGTTGGAATTAAACTACTGCAGCTAAGAGGAAATCAAAGCTACAGCTAGTAAATTAACTTTACTTAAGTTACTTAAGTAAAGAATCTGAGTACTTCTTCCAACACTGCTGTTGTGTAATGCTTTTGATTTATTTTTTTTGTCACAGGAACAAGAGGGGAGCTGCAAGGAATACACTCTGAAAGGTTGAAAGGGTTGTGTAGGTGAGTGGTTGGCTGTTTTTAATTATTTTTCTGTCTACCAATGTATATGTCTACATATTTTTTTCCCATTAAAACTATAAAAGGGTCCTGGTTTCCTCACCTGTATGCTTTACAAAATAAAAAATATCACACAACTTTTTATATTTAAAGACATATGTGATATTTTCACAGTAGCATATAATTTCCATGGTTCGGAATGACGTCAGTGTTATTGATACTGTTGTTTATATCGGTCCATGAGGTTTACCTGGTATACTGTGACTGATTCTTGTTGTAGATGCAGAGGACAACAACAAAAACACTCCTGATAAAATTGCTTCACTTTCAGCTCAAGTGATCTTCAGGCTGTTCTGAGACTTACTAAGTTACTCTGCACTTTGCTGGGTAAAACTTGGAATCCATTCAAATCTGGAACATGGACTGATGCAATAAAACATGTCCTTTACTCAGCAAAGATATTCAAATTACACCTAAAACCTGCTTTTTGGAACAGACTTTCCTCCCTTCAGTCATGATAAAGTTTGAGAAATGCACAAACATATTGTCAAATGTGTCTGATTGTATCCATTCAAGATTATATAGTAATTGTAACATTGAAATGGATCATCAACATTTTTAGACTTTGTCATTTTATAACATTTTAAGCAGTTATTTCCTGATAAGGATAAGCTGACTAGTACTAGTCACCCTTTCTGTTACCTTCTAAACACTGCACTCCATGTACATTAAATATTGTGAAATTGTCACAAACAAGGTTTAGCATCACACAGTATATTAGTACTGTTGATACAGCACTATATGGCACTTTGTAAGCGATGACAACTCTAATATGGGGGCGCCTGTGGTGCAGGAGGTGGAGCGGGTCGACCACTAATCACAGGGTTGGCGGTCTGATCCTCAGCTCCTTTCTTACCACATGTTGAAGTGTCCTTGGATAAAACACTGAACCCAAATTTGCTCCCGATGGTCAGGCCAGCAGCACCTTGCATTGTAGTTTGCTTCCATCGGTGTGTGTGTGTGAATGGGTGAATAAGTGGCAAATTGTAAAGCACTTTAGATAAAGGAGTGATATGAATGCAGCCATTTAGCCAAACCCCTGGTTTTACTTAGCTACATGCTAGGCTAAAATCTGTTACCTGTGGTCGGCCTGGGCATGTGTCACTCAGAAAACAGTCAGCGAATCAGAAGAGAGGGGCATCGAGACACAAAACAGCTTGTTCTTCATAGAGATCCAGAGAGAAGCTCAAGAGAGGAGATTTAAAACTATATTGAGATGCTATTTAGTACTTAGAACTACAAAAATATCTTCTCATAGATGTCAAGACTTCAAATAAAACATCAGAAAACTGTAACATATGGGACCTTTAACACCCTTATTTGATGGTGATACGACACAGGACCCAAATACGTACGTTTTAGGTTCTTGAAAGTTGACAAAAAGCCACATAACCTATGTGATCCAGTATAGATTTACTGTACTGGGAACACTGGCAGAATTTTCTTTTGTTTTATGATAAATATAAAGCTGAATATGGGACTAATGGTCTTGATGAGATGGATGGTCTTGGTAGGTCTATGTCTTGGCATTCTTGGGCATTAAATCCTAGACATGTGGGTATCAGATCTTAGATATTTGTTGCATAAACTATACATTCTTTGTCCAAGCTCAGTTTGATAAGCAAAAGTTTCAAGATCTTATGATATAACTTTCTTCAACAGCATTTGAATGTATTTCAATTTCAAGTCCTGATATAAGGTACACATTAAAATACAGTCATTGGCATTCTGTTGAAACAATATGACATTTAAAAAAACCTTCACTCTTAAACCAAATTAAGACCAGTTTTATGTCTCGACATCTTTTGGCCTTCGAATCACCACATCAGCGCTTGCTGGGAAGGAATGAACATTTCAAAGCTACGTCCTAAAAGATTATAAAGAATCTATTCAATGGAGCAGTTGTAACCTTGATGGCTAGCCAGGCTTACAGGATGGAACTAAAACTGACAGTAATGAAGCTGATGAGAGAGAACAAACTCTGAAAGTGTAGCAGCTGTAGTGTAATGTTAGTTGTCAAGGGCGCAGTTTGCATCTTGACTTTTTGTTGTACTTTGAGGACAAGATAGTTCCACTTTAGCATCTTCTACCTAAAGTTAGTAAATGGCCAGCAAACATTACATCAGGTTGTTTCTTATCTTTTCTAGTCTTTTGTTTTATTACATGCAGTTACATAGTGTCGTGACTAATGGTGATTTTCATTATCGATGTGTGCCACAGTGATATAAAACAGTGAAAAATGCCAAATCCTCACATTTGAGAAGCTCGGATTGTTGCTCGATAGGTAATTATCATAGTACAGCACACAGAGGGAGGCCTTTCATCTGTAGTGAACTTCTTTAAATGGCACATATACAGGAAGTGTTTGCTGGTGAAACAGCGTGTTGTGCATACAGCAGAGTGTAACACACACCAGCAGGCCTCTGGATAAAACAATAGCCATATGCTCCGGTGGCATCCAGCTAACAGGCAGCTCACAGCCCACAGGGAAAGCAGAGTCTGCAGCTAGAGCGTCTCATATAGAGGCACCCTGGCTCGGAGCGATGGCTAGTTATAAGAACGAAGATGCTGTGAACATCTGCAGGCTGTCTGTAGGGAGCAATTTAAAACCGAACGTGCCCCGCCGCGTCTCTCTCCTACCATTGGACCGAAACATGACAGCAGCTAACACAATGGGACAGTGAAGGGCCTAATTATTGCCCCTATCATTTGCATAATTACAATGTTTTTCCGAGGCAGGGGCAGTATAGAAATTGTAAATTGTAGTGGACCTGCTGTCTCTCCTTAGTGGAAGTCATATTTAAATGGAGAGAGAGCCTGTTCATGCTAGCCAGGCAGCCAGGCTCAGGCAAGAGGTCCCAATCAGCCAGCCTCACAGACTGCTCATTCAATAGGATTTAAAAAGCCAACTGTGTGGAGAAATGAGAGTTTTGCCCCCCAAATCATATGGAATTACAGTGCTGGTTGCATATGAGGGGAGCCAGTGGCAGGCACAAAAGCCCACAGGAAGCAGCTATTTCTGTGTGTTTTATTAACCCAACCAAGCAATTTAATTCTTTTGTTCAGGGGAGTTCTACTTCATTGATTAACAAAAGCAGGGATATAATTTTTTCAGCCCCTTTTGAAAAGCCTGAAATGTCAAGCCTTTTAAAGGAGATTATTCTGCCTGTGTGCGATGAATAGAGCCCAGAGTAACCTTTTGTCTACAATTAAATATTCCAGCATAAATATAAAAGAAAATCAGAGATGGGGAAGATTGAGTCAGGAGAGATTGGAGAGGTAGATCCTCTGCCCGATAGTGGCAACAGCCTGGCTCTAATTAGATATGCCAGGCGGGCTGTGAGCAGTCACTCTCCACAGCACGCCGAGAGAGGAGGCAGCCTGAGAGAGGAGGACAGAGGAAACCTATCTGCTCATCTGTCTGTCCAGCGCCTTCCTCTGGGCATCCGCAAAGGTATTTCAAGAGACTTTGTTTTGTTTTGTTTTCTGCCGTTATTTGTTTTCCCCGACATTTTTTTGCCCGCCGGAGAGGGAGAGTCTAAAAGGCAATGCCTTCTGGGAACTGCATAAACAGAGACGGATGAATATAAAAAAAAAAAAAAAAAAGTTGTGAGATTGTTTATGATGCTGAGGAGTGATTAGGAATGATAATAAGTTACTTTAGGGACTGAGAGGGTTTTATTCTACTCTGAAGGTAGACTTGGAGGCTGTCTGGAGGTGATGAAAGGGGATGATATTAAGTTTTGATGCATGCAGCGCTGCATTTGATTGTGTTTTGTGAGTTGCAGTTGGACTTTGCATTTGTATTGTGCACTGAGGAGGCTGAAACGTACGTGGACAGAGGTGACCAGCATGCTTTGATGTGAAAAGTGAGCTTTTGCACTTTTGTCTTCAATAACATTTATCTGATGATAAAAGTTTTTCCATTAGTTGATGAAGAGTTGTGGTGACTCAGTAACTGAGGATTCGCTCATTGTCAGGTGTTTGGTGAAGCTGTCGTCATTCCTGTTCGCAAGGATTACGAAACACTTTCCCTTTAATTTAAGAGCAAACAAGTGATGGAAGTAATAAAACCCTTGAACTCTTTCCTGCTGGTCTAATGTGAATAAAATGAGCACTAGTTTGTGTCAGTCAGGTTTTAGATGGACGGTGCTGTGACCTCTTGTCGGTGGATTATTTTCCTGACCAATCATTTTTGGAGTGAATTAATGAGAACGACTCGTTTCTGCCAATAGGCGAAGTGCTCCTGTTGGCTTTTTGACACATGCTCATACTTTCTTTACCACCTTTGACATGTTTAGGGAATTCTTTTCAGTCTGGAGCATTTATTTTATTTATTTATACAGCTTTTTTCTTTTAAGTCATGTTTTCATCAGTTTACACCATCTTTTCTGGATTCTTAAGATGCTGACTGATCTGGTTACATAAGTGCAGCAGTGAGGTTTGTTACCTCGTCATACAAACAATTACTTCCAGATTTTTAAGTGTTGCTCTTCAAGGAAGTAAAAACACACATACATGATATGTGAAGTGTCTGTGAAAGAAACAATATGGACTCCAACTGTTTGCATTAATTCTGATGTTGTGACTGAAGGTGAAAGATGAAGAGCAGTTTTGTTGTTGTTGAGAGAGAATGAACATCATCTTGTACTCTTATCTGCACATTACAGGCAACATCAATGAACAGTATTTAAAACTCTTTCTGGAGTGACTATTTTGTCAGTCTCCTGTAGCCTCAAAAGTGCTGACATCAGTGATATGTTAGTCACCATGAGCATCTTTTTCCATATGTGAAAGAGTACATTTTATATTTGATCTTGCAGGAGGCAAAAACATTATCATCAACATTAGAGAACTGCCTAAAAGCTGAAACAAAGACATTATGATAAACATTTAATTAAACAAAGACAAAACAATGTATTTCTGCCTACTTCATATATATATGATGTTGAACAATGTCAAAAATTGTATGTTTCTTTTTTAAATTTATATTTGAATCTGTCAAATCTGATTGGCACTTGATGTTTACTGATGCTTGAGTTTAGCTCTTGGTGTCGACAGTTGATGATCATGCTCAGGACATCTTTTTATTCACATGTCTAGACATTTGGTGGATGCCTTTATTGAAGAGCAGTGTACAGGTGCATCACTGTACTTGTTATGACAGATTAACCTGCAGTAGGAGGGGTGGTAACCAGACTCTGGTTGTTTGGCTAATGGAAGCAACAGGCCCTCAGTACTTCTCCTCCTGCTGGGCCAACAAGAATCTCCAATGTTTTCTTTAAAACTGGTTCAAAAGTTACTTTCAGTTCCAGTTACCTGCAATGCAAGACAGATAAACTGGAGGAATTGTTGGTGACTGTGTGAAACAGAGCGAAGTATATTGGCAATTAGAGTTGCAACAATTAGTTGATTAATTGATGAGTAGATTGACAGAAAATTAATCATTTTGAGTAATTCTTTAAAGGTGCAGTGTGTGGTATTTAGTGGCATTTAGCAGTGAGGTTACAGATGGCAACCAACAGAATACCCCTCCTCCTCCCCTCCAATCATGTAGGAGAACCTACGGTGGCCACGAAAGGTCCTCTCTAGAGTCAGTGTTTGGTTTGTCTGTTCTGAGCTACTGTAGAAACATGGCGGCCTCTGTGGAAGGGGACCCGCTCCCTATGTAGATATAAAGGGCTCATTCTAAGGTAACAAAAACACAATAATTCTTATTTTCATGGTTTTATACACTAATTAAAACATACTTATGAACATTATATTCCATTTCTGCAAAGTGCATTCTGCTAGATGCCACTAAATTCTACACACTGCACCTTTTAAGAAGAAATGTCAAAATGATCTGGTTCCAGCATCTTAAATGTGAGTATTTCCTGGATTGTTTTGTTGTCTGTACTGAATATCTTTGAGTTGTGGACTGTTGGTCGAAGCAAAACAAAACATTTTAGGAGGCATCTTGGGCTTTCTGACATCTTATGGACCAAGCAACTACTAAAAGATTAATTGATAATGAAAATAATCGTTTGTTGCAGCTCTAGTGGTGATATCATGACATCAGTGAAATTATTTTAGTCTAGTTTACTCTGTTTAATGCAAGTGTATCTCTATATAAAGAAAGGAATCTCTGTCTGTCTGTTTGTCCTTCGCATATCTCGAGAACTATTCATCTGATTTACTTCTTACCTGGACAGCGCCACTCTGCCGTTGCAACCCACTCTGTGGTCAGAGATGGGATTACATCCGTAGTGCTAAGAACTACCATGGAGAATGAAAAGTTTAGAGCGTTAAGCTCTATTTCTGTTCCTCATGCGTGGGACTTTTGTATGTGTGTTCAAGACATAGTACAGGATGTGTCAGGCACGTTTTGAACGGGCACTACAGTTCATCAGATCAACTTCAGCTCAACTCAAAATTGTAGTCTCCAGATATTCTGCATGTGAGGCATTTAGGGAACATCAGGAACATCAGTAAATTGTAGCATCTACCCATAGCCTGTATTTGAGGCATTGAAGGAGCATCAGTAAATTGTAGCATCTACTGATAGTCTGCATACGAGGTGTTTAGGGGACGGGCACTGTTCTCTCTAGGTATTGAGAAACAGGCATGTTTTGAACAGCACTGCACTAGTATACATCTGTTTGAATTGCAAATAAACATAATTAATTAATTTGTCAGGTAAAGAAAGTGGTTGCTGGCTGGTGCCATGCAGCTTTTCTTTTTTTTTAGTCAGGGTCCCAAAAAAGACATTTTGTCCATCACCTTGGGATTGAATTTTACTTTACAAGTACCCACCAAATATTTAGTCTCTATCAGCCCTGAGCAACAATTTAAAACAATACAAACTCTGTACAGTCATACTATACTTTTATATATGAGACACACTGTTAAAACTACACATTAGAATGATTTCAACTGCAATGAAGGTTTCTGTGTGTCTGTTTTTGTTTGGCTTAAATGGATGAACGATGAACTCTTGGTAATACAACTTGAGGGTATTTATTTCTATCAGTAAAACATTTAGGAAGAATGTTGCACAACACATTTCTTATTCGAGGCTCGTTATTTAATCAAACCCTCTCTTGAGTAATTCTCTGTCGATTTTATCGGATTCGGCCTAAAAGCCTCGTCTTTAAAACGTTACTCAATAAATCTAGTTCCAGAGGTTTTTGATCTTACACCACTGAGTGCTGATAAACAGGAAGTCTCTCAGACAGACTGGATGTCTTAATGTCATCAAACAGCAGCACTCAAAATGTGATATTTTTGTTTTTTCATATAAGAAAACCAGCTCACATCATCTCATACATACAGAATTCACTTTACTGGCAAATTACAATGACCTGCAAATTCTAATACATACAAAAATCCATATTGTTAAATCATACAATGTGTTTATTGGTATTTTTGAGTGTCATTTGGCAGTTACTGCATCAGTTCTCATTTTGGACAGACGCCCCTCTTAACAGTATGTTGATGTGGTCAAACTACTTTCTATTAACTTTAGCTTTTAACAACCTCAGCTTGACTTCAACTAGACACTTTCAAATAAAGGTTAAAATGCCCCCAATTGATGTCTTGGATTGGAATCTGTCAATGTTTGGACTTGAGATTCATGTTCCTTCAAATGGATTTCAGTGATATTTTGAACCTAAAGTCTTGATTCAACATTTGATCCACTGAAATATAATGCTTTAACCCCAACTTTATCATACCCAAACCATCCTACTACTCTCCCTGTCAGCTACCATAGTAACCATTCAACCTAAACCCAGCTTTAACCCCAAACTATCCTCAGTGACCCCGTTCTCAGCCTGTACTTCATCTTCATCCTTAACTCTGAACCGAAGTGCTGATCCTAAACCAAGCACACGACAAAAGCATCAAAACGTCACTCACTTCGGTGAGGTTTCTTCATCTGTTACCGTGTGTTGGTCCTCGCAAGTATAAAAACACGACAGCAGTGATACACACAGGGGCCGTGCGTGCACAATAACACACATACATAAATCTAATGTCACCTCTATTTCCAGCAGCCTGTGCCGTCCCGGGGGGCTTTATCAGAGCTTTGGAGGGCTGATTGGAGGAGACGGCGGTAATGACTGCAGGTCGCGGGGTCGCAACCCTGTTATGATAACTAAACTCAGAGGTCAAATGCCTAAACGGCTGTCTGCTCTGCCTGCTTACGATGCCTGATAACAGCAGATGAATATTTGCTTTGTTATTTTAGCTGTTTAAATCAAAATCTATTCATAAGTGGAATTTGGTTTTTTGCTCAGCTTCAATGCCAAACATCAACCAACCAATACTGATCTGGAAAACAACTGATGTGAGTAATTGTTAGATTAGTTCTTTTTCTGCTTTTTTTTCTTCATCATTTCATTTTTTTTGTTCAATTTAGTTGAAAATATCCAGTTTTATTTGAGTTTTTGCTTTAGTTGGAGGGGTATTTTTGGTGGGGGGGTAACCTTTTTAAACCTTTACTAAAGTTTAGTTTGAGGTTGTGATAATAACCTTCATAATCCTGCACACCTCTGGAAGTTTTTGTTAAAGGTAGCAGTACTTAAGCACATTTACAGAGTTAAATGACATTCAAGAACACAAAACTGAAAGACTTTCTCCACTAGAATTTTATTCATGGCGAGACAATTTGGAAACAGCATTCAGACTTTCACGCTGGGAAATATAATGAACAGAAAGCATTTAACACAATATACGAGATATTAAAAATCAAAATAATAAAAAGAAATAAGGGTAAGAAAGACACTCATGACCTCAGTATTTCTAAATAACTGTAGTTGGTTAGATGCTGCTGAGAAGGAGACCAAAGAAGCAATATCGGCCAGTTAACACCTATACAATGTGACATATGAGGAAGCTTCTTCAAAATGTCGTTGGCAACCAGGGATACAGACAGAATTTGTTGGATAACTGTTTATTCCTTTTGGCGCCAGAGTATGTTTTTTTACATTCCCTCAGACAGACATGCAAACAGTCAAACATGCAGACGGGCAGGTTGGTGGTCTTACCTACAGACTGACTTCTACAGACAGTCACAGCACATGTATAAATCTGGCATAATGCTGATTTTTTACTTTCCCCCCAAAGAGGACTGCTAGCTTGGCAGAAAGGAAACAAGAATTATTCAATCAAACAGCTCTCCTTCCATATCCAGATTTGACTCCAGCCGCATAAAGCTGGTCGCATAATCCTTTTATCAAACCCTCCGATGGAATACTCTTATTGGAAATACCCAGAGAGAGAAATAATATTAAGGTCATTTCTATCTCTAGTTTATTTTCTCCTTTTAAAAAAAAAAAAATCTTCACCCCCTGCTTTCCGTTTTTATCTTGAGACAATAATTACTTCAGGTTTGCGGATGGAGACCTAACTGCTGATTATGAATGTTCTCTGACCACTGAGGGAATCTCTGCCCTCATCAGTAATAACAGAATCAAATTGTCCTCATATATATATATATATAAAAAAAAAAAAACAGCATCTCTGGGAAAGTGTGCTCATACTGCACTGTGGTGAGCCTTGGTCAGGCAGGTTGGAGGGAAAATGTAGCGTGGGATGGCTGGTGATGATGGCTGGTTGTACTAATATCTCTAAAGCGGTAGATATGGAAGCTGTGAGAGCTGCTGTTCTGCCCTGTCAGCGTTTTACAGCTTTATATCTCTGCTCTCCAAAGCTCTGTGTGTGTGTCTGAGTGCGCGGCAGTGTGTGGGGGGTTTAGGTTGATGTGTGCAGCCTGTGAATTTGTTGTATTAAAACAATATCCCCTGTGGTAGTGAATTAATAAACAAGCCTTTTACCTTCAGATGAGTTCAGGTACGTTCGGTTTTTCTCTCAATTTCAACAACTGCAATAACTTAAAACCTGAAGTGTGGAACTTTTGTCTCCCCTCTCTGGCAGTGAGAGGAATTACAATAACAGTGTCGACGCTAACTTATGTCATAGGCTCCACTGTCCGTCACTGCCGTTGCGGTTGTAATGTAGTAGATAAATTGTTTTGAGCTTCACAACCTTCTCGAAATGACTCGTTTCCCTATCAGAATCTGATCCATTCAGTCTGATAACATTTGGAAAGTCTAGAAGAGTCACTCGATTAAATTATTTTCTTCTCATTAAAGTTAGCGGAGGGCTAAACACATGCTCTATGGTCACAGAAAACAACAGAGCAATTTCCAAATAGGTGTTATTTGGATAAACTGACCACATACTGGGAATCTAAATGGTACAAATTACAGCAGCTTTTAGCCTTTCATGTTAGATTTGCCAGGGAAATTACATCATGTTTGGCATCCCGACCATCCCGACCGGTGCTCGTGATTGGTTTGCCTTCGTCAGATTGCATGGCAAACCGGTCTATGCTGGTTGAGGTAACTACTGGTTTGCCAGAGCGGGAATGTCACCACAGACACCAGATCTAAAAACTCTGCATACTGCAAAGTACAGACAGATTTATTCAAGATTCAAGATTTAGTTTATTGTCATTTTTTTGTGTATTTGAATACACAAAAAAACAAAATGCTGTTTCTCCCAGCCCACAGCAGTGCAACAACAGAAAGGATAACGATATACATATATATATATATATATATCTAAAAATTCCCTTTAAAAATGATAAAAACATTCCAAGAGAAAGAAACAAAACAAAAAAAAAAGAACGAGTAGTTAGCAGCACGGTGCATTAAAGTGCATTTAGACAGAAAAGTACATGTCTCAGTTCGATGTGGACAGCTCTGGCATGTCAACGAGCGACCAGCACTGATGGGGGAGTTATAATATTATATAATCCATTTTACTGTCCAGAGAACATTAGGCAACATGATTGTTGGAACTGCTGGTTTGTATGGGTTAGTAATAAACTTAATCAGCGATGTGTTAACTTGTTTGGCAAGGGCTTGAATGTAACAGATGTTCATTTATATGTAAAAGTCCAAAACTCTTTAAGCTGTAATGTTTTTATCTGTTAGATGTTCACATAATTCAGTGACGTGTTTTTTAAGGAAAAATAAAGGGAGTTTTGCTAAATAAAGCTGTACATACTTAATGTGGCTTAAACATTTGTGTGATCCAGCATTTTAAACCAGAATAAACCTCCCGCTCTTAAATCCCACCCTTATCATCCCTCGGATGATGCCATCTAGGTTATCTCGAGGTTAGGGACAACAAATTTATAATGAATCCTCATCAGCTGGGGGCTGTGGTGAATGAAAGATGTGGACATCTACCAAACACAGTGTAATAAAAGACGCTATCAAGTTGCACTATGGGAAATGTAGTCGTCAGTGTTTTTGAGTTTGATTTATACTAAAGTCAGGAATTTTGAGCCTCAGCTGCTTTCATTTTTCACGGTTCTTTTTTTTTTTTCGTCTTTTTTAGTCCAATTTAATGGAGCTGCAACATTAATCATTGCTGTAGTATATCAAGTAACACCAGCATTATCCTTTTAAGTAACACAAGAAAAAGAAAAATAATGGCCCTCCACACTTCTGTAAGGTTTGCTCTCTGTCACAAGTCACAAGTTTAGTTATTGTACCGTGCTGTTGTATGTTTTGATTTTGGGGGACTATGGATGCAAATTAGCTTTGAGCTAACTCCGGTGCAGTGCATCTTTAATGTTTAAAACTGCACATTGTCCCAATCAACAAATCAAATCAAACAACCTGTCATAACTCTCCTCTTGAAAGGCTGTTTCTTACTGACAGTGACTTCAAAATTAGGGACAATCATGAACACTGTTTACTCAAGTATGAGCACACAATAAAAGATGTTAGCAATATACCACACTGCTGTGGCACAGAATAAATCTTACAGCATCAATCCTAATTTTTAATATCAAAGACTTCATTACAGCTCCAATAAACTGAACAAATTGCTGGTGTCAGACAGGTGTAACATCCTGTTCTTTCACTCTTTGCTATGCAAGTGGCTTATTGGCGTTGTCCCAGTTATTCACTTCTGAGCTGTGGAACAATCAACAGCCGCTCAGCGTGTGATTCACTTTCACTTTACATAAGACAGAAAGAAAAACAGCGAGGAGGCTGCAGTACAATCGAAATCGACAATGATTGAAATTCTGTCTGCGAAAGAACGACGGACATATCTAACGGCTACCATTTCATCACGCTGATGGAATGACACAGCCTACGACCTGGACTCCACTGGTCTGGTCAGTGGATCCAGGAATTATCTGACTCCTCTCCATTAGTGTCTCTGACCAGAGTGGTCATGCCAGGTCTTAGAGCACCTTTTCATCCAGGTGGACTGTAGTGTGTGTGATTATTCTGGTAATGGGATAACAAGTCATAGTTCACTCTGTACAAGCTATGCTGCTGCTGCTGCTGCATGTGTGTGTGTGTGTGTGTGTGTGTGTGTTTAGAGAGACGGCAAGAGAGCTGTGTGTGTCTATAGACCTATAATTATCCTCCTGAGGAAAACAAGTGCAGAGTGAGTGGTCCATTGTGGAAACAGGATTATAGCCTGTGAGAGAACAGAACGGTCTACGCTTTGTGTTGGCTAATGTTTTCGAGTTCAATCTGAGCCGTTTGATTGGAGCTGAATGTATTTGTGTATGTGTGTGTGTGTTATCAAATCTAGTGGTCAGAGTGTTTCTCGTTTTATTAATCCCCTTCCTGTCCATTCTGCTGAATATGTGACTTTGTCGCCATGTGGAATGTGGCTTAGTGTCGGCCCAGGGCAGGTGGTTATTAATATGACAACACACACGTGCAAGAAAACACACTCTTTCTTTCACAATCAAACACCTCATTTAGTTTGTTTTGATCAAGGTGTGCGACCCGGAGAGAGAGTGTTAGGTACAGAGACAAGGAGAGCGAAAGAAAGAAAGAGAAAAGGAAGGCAGGCAGGCTTTTCTTTCTCAGAGTTCCCCCCGTGTCAGTTGTGTAAGAAAGCCGCCAAACCAATAATTTTGTCAAGTTCTTTTTTTAGCGGAGCGGCTGAAGCATCTTTGGATTGCCACATGTATAAAGGCAGCCCATATAAAGCCATTCACAGCACTGAATGAACACGCCATCTGTGGGGCTTTCTTATTTCCTCTTCTCTTTTCTTCCCCTCCTTTTTCAAGCCTTGTAATCAAATTTGAGCAAAATCAAATGGCGGGAGGATAGAGGGAGAGCAGTGGGGGGGGGGGAGAGGAGGGTTCAATGAAAGTACCTTTTGTTGGTCTGAAACGAGCAAGTAATTTACAAAATGCCCTCCCTTTGTGCAGGGGGCTAAGGGAAGAAAGAAATCAGTAGCTTTTAGAAGCTAGGCCTTGTGCTGCGACAGGCAAGATAATGAAAGCCGTCTTGTGTTTGTGGGCTAGAGAGCATCTCAAAGGCAGACCGGGCCCTGGCTCAGGGTTAGCTCGGCTGCTGAAAAAAAAAAAAAAAACACAACACTCTCCTCTGTATGTGCGTGTATGTGCGTGTATGTGTGTGTGTTTGTGTGTTTGGCAAAGAGCGGCAAAACAGGACGGCGGTGCCCGGCTACTCTTGGCAGAGACACTCCGAGGAACAGACAGAGTTGTCGTTGCTGAGGAGAGAAGAGGGATGAAAGAATGGTTTCACTGACGCCCGAGGGCTTCTGATCTCTTCTTACCTGTCGTGCCGTTGCAGGTGGGTCCGGCCGGCCTCGCTTTCAGAGGTGCGACACCTCCGTAGGAGTCTGGAGAAAAGATGAAAACGCAGGGATCATTGTGTTGGAAGGATTACGAGGGGGCAGGAAGAGGATTTCAGCAGACTGTTTTCATCCTCTGCTCTTCTGTTTGCACGTCTCGGAGTAAAGCACCTGAACGCTGAAGGATGCTCAGCGTTTACCTGCACGGATCTGCTGGATTATCAAACCTACCTGTGTGACACCTGGGCAGACCGCTGTGGTGGATTACAGGTCAGACCATTTGGAATAACAGCAAACCGACTTGTTGACTCAGAATAACTAAAGTAACTAAATATGATAAACAGACACTTCATGCCACCTTGAAGCAGGTCATTTGCTGAGCTCACCTGAGATGTTGTCAGAGCAACGACAATTTGTTACATGCAGAGTGCGCTATGTGAGGTCGAGTTATGTTGTTGTAAATCAGTGGTGGTACTTTTTGGAATTGTAATGGTTTTAAATGAGCTCTGACAACATGTCGTTAAAGTTTATTTAGATGTCCGTTGTGTCTGTGTCTGGCCTGCAGACTAGTTCCTGGTTTACAGTGGATGGACTGCTACCTGAAGTCTCTTCCTGCGGTGCACAGACTGGTGAGTTATTACAGATATTACACATATATATTGTTTCTTTTACACACACTCTTTCAGTCTACTTTTATCGATATCTCTTTCACGCTATCTGTTGCTAAATCTCACTTTTTTCTCTGTGTATCTCTTATATAACTTACAGTCATTTGCTCTCCCCTGCTTACTTATTGTACATCTCATATGCGATCTGAAACGTCAGCATTAAATTAAGGTAGCTGAAGTAGAAGATTTGTCTTGTTACTTGAAATCAAGAATGAAATTGATATATTTTAAAATTTTGGTTTGCTTTCTTACACAATATGTGTATGTGTTATAAGTTTTGATGCTTTCCTTGCTTGGTAGTGTAAAACCTTTTACTCTTTATACCTGTTTTTTTTTTTAATTCTTACAGTTATATAGTTTTTTTTTTAATTCGGAGATGTTTGTGCAACAGTAACACTACTCTGTGATGGAGTTTGTCTTTCTTGGCTACACAACTGGAGGTGGGAATCATTTTCATCACAGTTAAACAGCCAAAGGCAATAAATGTGTCAGGATCAAATTTATTCCAACTTGGCAAATGATGTCACATGTCACATGTGGTGCTACAACAGTGTGAGCCTCTTAAATATCTATCTAATATCAGTATTTCTGCAGTACTTGTAAGATATTATTCACAGATGCCAGCAAAATGCAAAGCTTGCTTGTTGTCATATTTTGTTTAGGTCAGCATCATGATCGAGAACGTCTCGTGACTTGTTGTGACGTGTGTGCCTGTAATGAAACAGAGTGTTACAGTTACAGTACGGTTTTTACTTCCTGTACCGTGTGGCCCCGACAGACTATTCAGAACTGCATGAATATTTTCTTAAAAGTTGTCAAGTCACTCATGGGAGAGCTTTAGGTGCTGTTCTTGGTAAAATTGAGTTACCAGCAAGATGAAGGAAACAAACATTTTTTTCCTTGTGGCTTATCATCAGTTTTACCTTCTCACTCACATCTCAAGATGTTGTTTTTATTACTTGGTCCTCTTTGCTATTTGGTGACATATTTTCATTATCAAAGAGCATGTGAAATGTAGATGCCACTTTTACACATTTCAGTAAAGCTACAGTGTATTATTGGAGCCAAAAAATGAACAGGAACTTCATGCAGACACCTTCTCGCAGGGTTGCTGAAAACTGTTCTGGGATGCAGGAAATCCCTAACTGAAGAAGAGGTGGACTAAAGAAGTAAAGAGGTTTTTTCATCTAAAAGTGAGGATTGTGGTCTTTTTTATGACAAAACCACATTGCTTATGATGATACTGCCTCAACATGTGATTTCTTCTATAACACACTTCAAACTGACCTGGAAATAAGAGCATTAATTACTTAATCAACTGGGTTTGCCGACTGACAGTGAAGTAGTCACTGAGTTTGTAGCACTTTTGTTTTAAATATTATGTCTAATAGTACATCTCTGTGAATGTAGGGCTTAAGGATGGTAATCAGAAATTTGTCCATATCTCAGTAAAATCATCAAGGATGCTTTCATAGTGGTCTGTTGGTTGGTTGGTCCGTCCACCATGGTCCAGACTGAAATATCTAAACAGTTACTGGATGGATTGCTACATGAGGACACCTTCTAATAACTTTGGTGAGTTTTCCCTCTTTAGGGGAAATATTTCAACATCTACTTAATGGATTGGCACCAAATTTTTATAAATCCATGCATGGTTCCCAGACAATGTATTCTAATGACATTGGAGATACTCTGACCTGTACAATTGTTTGGTTATCACTAAAAACCTGCCAAACTAATGTTATTCCCATCAGGCTGACTTGTGCTTTGTGTTTAGTACTACTTAGCAAATGGTGGCATGCTAACATGCTTAACTAAAATGATACCCGGTAAACATGCTACTACATTGTGAGCATGTTAGCATGCTGATGTTAGCATTCAGCTCAAAGCACCGCTGTGCTTAAGTTCAGCCTGACAGAGATGTAGTCTTGTTTATTGTCTATGGAGCAGCTCCAGGATTTTTTATTTAGATGTCACTACAACTCTCCTGTTGAGGTTACGGAGAGACAGGGTCAAATTCACAAATGAAAACTGAGCAGGACAACATGTTTACAAGCATCAATGCACTACAAAGTGTCCTAAAATACGAAAATAATAAATGTCGACTTCAAGCCCCCAGGAGCAGCGTTGGGCTGTGAGGCCAGTTTGACATAGTGGCCAAATCGTGTAATTACAACTTTTGGGTCTGTCACGTGATGCACACTGGCCCAAAAAGCAATTTTTATCACACACAATCATTGGAAAAGGAGCAGCTGTAAAACAGTGAATACATTTTTCTGAGCATCATAATCCCCACATAACGATTCATTGTACTATCAGAATTTGATCCACTGGGTCCGATAACATTTGAAAAGTTTAGAAGAGACGCACAATTAAATTATTTTATCCTCATTCAGCTGGAAGCTAGCTGGTTTGGTCAGTGGAAGTCTCTAGTGTGCATGCACTATAGGCCCAACAATCAGGAAGCGTGAGCAACATCTGGATACTTTCTTACTGTAACAGTGGGAAGTCAATTTTTTGGCTTCATGCGCCACTGAGCAACTCTCATAGAATGACTGCACCCTATCTTTGAGTCTGGTATCCAGTTCCTCTTAATACATCCATTGTCATCTTAGAGTGACTTATCACACTTACAGCATGGACACGTATCAGAGCAATGAACGTGAAAGCTGTGTTTAAAAGTAGCTTATGTTGTGGCCACGTAACCTTTTTCTGATTGACAGGCAGGTGTCGGTTATTTAATTAATTAATTCCACCTTTATTTATACCGGGTGGTCCAATAAGAGTAGAATCACTCTTTTGCATGGGTGCTCTGTTTACAAAGGACAAGAAAAAGTGTTGCAAAGCAAAAACAAACATTATGACAGCTGTTAAAATGTAAAATGAAAAGAAGATAGGGATATAATGGTAACAGTAAATCAGCAGCAAACACATTAGACTGCAAAAATAAGGGATAAAAACTTAATTCAGATTTGACCATAACAGGTACAGGTGTGGTTAAATGGTGGATATTTAATCAGCCAAAGAAATCAGTTGTTCCAGTTTCAAATCCTGTCATCTGACTGGAGCAAAACATTCAATAATCTTTTCTTTTTTTTTTACTAAGCTCTATTTTGAATAAGGGAATAAAACAAGGCACTCCTGAGATCTAGTAAAGCAGGGGATTTGTCTGTACTGCAGAAGGGATTTAAGATACATGGACCGTTTTCCTAAAAAGGGCGTTATATATATATATATAATGTAAAGTACATCAGGTAATCAGAGCAACAATATCTCTGCTTGATGCTGCTTTAACTCTCACTGAAACGGACTCATTAAGATTTTAAAACATTGCGTAAGTACAATGTGAACACAGCCAACCTTGTTTTCTGTCGGTAAGTGGCCGCGGTGTAAGCATGATAATATACTCTATTCAATTCAGTTTTATTTATATTGCACCAAATCACAACAAAAGTTATCTCAGGGCACTTTTCACATAGAGCAGGTCTAGACTGTACTCTTTAACTCTGAGCTGTCCTGGTGTATAGTTGAAAATAATGAACTCATCCTAGGAAACGGCGCTCCGCTTTGTGACGTCGTGATCATCTTCGCCGCTGCCTTGTTAGTTATTTTTTGCACATCAGGACACCTCAGAGTGTATTATTACTTACAAGTTTGTGGTCAGTTTAACCCAGAGTTGTGTTAGTTTCACCAGTGAGTTAACTGGTAATGTATTGTTGCTATGGTTACCTGCAGTAGAAAAGCAGCTTATCAGATTTAAGTTTGAGTATGATTTGAAGACATACCTGTACTATAAAAGCTATAGGAATATAATTGTATTTTATGTTAGATATTCCCTTTTTCTAATATATGGACATACAGCACGTCTTCATGCGCTCCATGTTGTGGAAGCTGATCTCATATTACTTGTGTTTACTCAGTCATCTATCAGGAAAGTTTCACACACACTTTCCCTCCTCCTCTGTTTTTTATTTTTTTATTCAGGCAACAATAAACAAGCGAGCCACATTCAAATGAGCTGATTTCTCTGTTGGCATATTGAAATGTCAGAATTTGCACTGGAACAAATACGCTGGTTAAAATTCAATTGGAACAGATTTGGGTAATGAGCTATCTTGGTGTTGCCACACACTAACAGGCAGGGTCCCGGTCTGTCTGGAGGGTTACAGTCACTTAGTCACACGGCATGCATCGCTGCTTTGATTGTTACCAACAAACCGCTCAACCCCTCGCTCCCCAAACCAGGTGTGTGTGTGTGAGAGAGAGAGAGAAAGAGTGAGAGAGGGAAACAGACAGGGATGCATCACTTTCTCATTTTTTTTAAATCATATACAATCACATTGCAAACCCTTGCAGTATTTCAACCGTATTTATTCAGTATATTTTAACAACAATTCTTGTTTAAGAGCTAAAAACAATTTTGAACATGTAGAAAAAGTTTATTTTAAGTTTATTTATGTTTATTTCAATTTTTAGCTTTTTAAATTTGTCCTTTTCATACATTCAACTTCCAAAATGAGAATCTGAAGGATCGTACTGTATCTCTTGCACTAACACAACCACATCCTAATAAAAACAACACACCATATGCTCTATTTAAAAAAAAAAAGGAGCTTCCCGTTTACTGTACCGTTCTTGCATTAAAGACTTTTCTTGACTTTATTTTTTATACATTTATCAGTAATAATAGAGTAATAGTTCTTTGAAAGAAACATTAGTTTAATGTACTGTTCAAAAGTTACTTAGTCATGTCATTTATTGTTTCATGCACATACCAGGTGCCCGGCTCATGTGGACCATTACAGTGGACAAAGAACTGGCTTCTGTCCAAAGCTCGACAATAAAATCACTCACAAAAAAGGTTCCTTCCTAAAACACAGAAAAGGTTTTTCAATAATTATCCAACCAGAAGAAGTGAAAGAAGTGATCGGAAACATTTTACTAGACCAGCATCTAGAGCTGCAACAATTAGTGGATGGACAGGAAATAAATCTGGAACTATTTTCATCCTTTCAGTCATTTTTTTTTTTAAGCACAAATTTCAAATATTTGTTTGTTTTCAGCTCCTCAAATGTGATGATTTAGTACCTTTCTTTGTTTAAAGACCATAACATTTGACTCTTGAAAGTTATAACAGCATTTTCACTATTTTCTGTTTTTTTTTTTTATTGACACAATTTCTAGTTAGTTAGTTGCAGTCCTATAATAATCAATAAAACGTGACATAACATAAACATAACACATAACAAACAAAGCTTTTTCTCTTCAGGGAGACCTTAAAACCTGCCTGTTAATAAAGCTAACGGTTTTCATGAGACTATATGTCGATACAACAACAGACTATATTTCCTTACAGTGTACATCGGAAACTATTTGTAATAAATGTTTTTTTTAATCATTTTTTATAAGCTAGTGACCTCTTTGTTTCCTAACTAGCATTTCCTCATTTATCATTTCATCCAATATCACAAAAAGATCAAATGGGCATTCATGCAGCTATTGGACCAGTAAACATCAAGCATGACTGACAGTATCAAAATAAACATCATCTTACTTTTCACCCCGCTCAGTGTCACACATTATTTTGAATTTGACCATAGCGGCGACGTCTCTATTAAATCTCATGGGTTATTAATCTCTGCTAGGTTAGCAGTGTGATGTGACCCGTACAGCTCCCCGAGGACCCTTTAATAACCACTAATGGGCTGTTAAAGTGGTGGGCGGGGTCTACGCCGCTCAGGACTGGATGGTCGGGTCTCACCATCAATTAAAGCTCATCGAACAGGAGAGGCCGAGGGCTGATTTCATCTGTAATCTGTGGGTGTGTGTGTGAGTGCACCTGCATGTGTGTGTGTGTGTGCATCTGTCAGTCAGGCTCTTCTTCCACCCAGCTAGCGGCGTACAGGCAGTCATTAGCAGCAGCAGCAGCCAGTCACTAAGCCCGTCATTTCCTCTGTCTGCCAGCTGACCTACTGATTTGGACAGCTTCTGTACTTAACCTATGAACTCTGATTCCTCTGCTTACTCCACACGAGGAGTGTGTGTGTGTGTGTGGGGGGGGGGGGGGGGGGGGGGGGGGGGTGTGGGTGTGTTTGTGTAGGCTGTGTGCATGGGCTTGTGCAGTGAAAAGAGGACAATATGCTTATCAGAAAGATGTTTGAATATGCTGATGTGTGTCTGTTTTTGGATGGGGTTTGCATGTAGAAGCCATGACTATATTAGTGCAGGTAAATTTAAAGGAATTGTTAATATTGGACCTGAATTCTGCATATAGTAGCATTTTAACAGATTGTTTTCTGTTGCCAAAACTGAAACACTCAAACATTAAGGAAACGGTTTCTTCTTCTTCCTTTGTTTGGTTTGTCAAGAAAAAAAAAATTGTGTGAATTCTTAACATTCTGTTGTGTGACTGCATAATACTGAGATGATTGAAGGGAATAATCGCAACCTTTTCTCCAAGACTGACAGTAATACCTGAGCAGTTTCATTGAGACACGTAATAAAATCAGTAGAGTCGTCTGCCAGCATATAGAAAAAGACGGGAAAGAATAGACTGTCCTGGAAACACTGCTGTTTGCATATTGACATCTCATACTTCGACACTGAAATTGTTTTCTGAAATTGCTGCTACGTGGAAGTTCTCAGTCATATGTTCAGGCTCAATCATCATATTTCACTACAGAGTAAGAGCACTGTTGGCAATAATTTTATCCTCTTTGGATTTGGGGTGAAAAATGTTGACTTAGTTTGGACGGAAGGCCACAACAACAAGAAGTTGACCTTTCCCTGACCTGAATGATTTATCAGCCACGTGGACAAACATACTAAGAATACTTATTTAACATATTCATTATTTCTCTCAATTTTTTATAATTTTCAAAATGAAAATGCTCCATTTGTTGCAAATCAGTTGAGCATTGAGCATTTTTGTTCCCTTAAGTGAGCAACCTTTGGGTTTGGCAGGTCACATTGAAACAGAGTGTGTGGTGTGAATTAAAGTAACCAGCCTGTTTATTAAAATTGATTTTTGTCTTTACATTTCTGTGAGAGTTGGCAAAATTAAGAGAAAGAACACAAACAGTAGCACACTAGTAAGTGGCCTTAAAATACAGAAAAATTACACTGCAAAGCAAAACACCATCAAAATGTAATTTTCCTCTGAATGTACACTGACAGGGCTGCAACATGATGGGATGGCGTATAAATAGCATAACACTTTGAAGGACATTTTATCATGTCTACGCATTTTAAGCTTTTCATAGTCGTTTAATGCCGTTGGTTAGGTTTAGGCACAAAAGCACTTGGTTAGTGTTGGGAAAGATCATAGTTTGGGTTCAAATGATCAGTACAATGCAGTAAAAATGTCCCGATGTGACGGTTAAAATGTCCTGATGTGATATTGGGTCTGGTTTAACGGCAGTAAATGCGTCACTTCCCCTGTCATTCAAAGGTAACTATAGGTCGTTTTTGGCCACTGAATTTATGACCTAAATGGTGTGAAATGACACACAAAAAGCAAAAAAAGCGTAGCCATAACACGCAAAACGACTTGAGAAATTGCTGTTTGGTGATACCAGGCCGGGCAGAGCTTGTTCTCTTGAAGTTGGTTCTTGTTCCCCAAAGTTACATTTCTACACTTTCCTTCTCTCTCAAATAAATCCTGATTTAATACAAATATATACTGTGCTGCACAGTTACTTTGTTACTTGATTTTGTGTTCATGTGTGTGTGTGTGTTTGCATATTTGAAAACCTACTGTATAATGTATTTTCACACACACTGAGCTTTTAAACAGGTGTGTATTGGTCCCTTCATTTAAATATCCACTAATACCTTCTGACTTCTCCACTGCTGGGATTAACCTTGCACTACTTTGTCTTAGCCGCCGCTCCGCGTGGCTCTCAGGAAGCCTCCTCAAGCCCTGCTAGCAGCGATAGAAGCTGAAATTAGGCAGCTTTCTACCCCAAAGCTGCTGCATTAAGACAGCCCTCACCTTGGCCCGGGAGCTGCGTTAGCTGTACTGCTAATCCAAAAGCTAGCAAAGTCAATCAGACCTTAAGCTAACTAAAGCTACCTCCGCTCTGCCTTGTCTTCCTGAGATAAGGTAATGAGGATACAGAGGGGTTAAGGTGAAGTTTGGTGGCCGTGTATTTGAGTGTGAGGTGCCGTATGTAATGGATGACCAGTGGATATCTGGGTAAATACACTGACTCTCAGGTAGCAGAGTAGGAATCAGAGCGGTATTGTCTTAAGATGATAAGGCAATGAGAGGCTTACGGAGTTGTATCAGCGGACGAGGACGGGAGACTCTCACACGGTATCTAGATGTGACACCTCAGCTTGGCCCTCGAGCAGGCTAGGCACTGTTAATATTCCCTTTTGTCTTGTCCTGATAAGCTAATGAGGGTTATAGCGAGGGGTGATGAGAGTGTTAAGAGCTGCATTAGTGGACGGAGAGGAGAGGAACAAGGGACAGTCAAGCTGTTAAACCTCCCGGTTAGATCCAGCAGGGCAGCTCACAGCTCCAGTAGTTGATCAGAAATCAGAAGTTGTCTTGCGCCTAAAAAGGAGGAGAGGGAAGTATTAAAGTTAGCCGTACCGAAGGAAAAGATTTATTCTGTCAGAGACTTGTAGTGATGGCTGAAATCTATCATTTTAGTCTCGACAGAGGTCTCCTGATTGTACTAATAACAAATTAAACCAGAGCTGTTTTCATTATTGACTCTTATTAGTTATATGCATTATTTTTATGATTAATCGTTTAATCTATAAAGTGTCAGTGTTGTATTTTACCTTCAATCAACAGGAAATTACTTCGCAAATATTTTTATAATCAAACAATTGTTTTATTTTATTTTTTTAAAGCAAAAATGATAAAAATTGCTTCTCAAATTTGAAGATTTTAAGCTTTTCATTAACGGGCATTTTTCACTATTTTCTGACATTTTTATAGCTTTAAACAAATGACTTAAACGATGAATCAATTATCAAAATAGTTGCAGATGAATTATCTGGCGATTGAATAACTGATTAATTGAATAGTTGATGCAGCTGAGATTAAACCTTCAGTTATTTCAGCTTTTTCCTCTTCAAGACATGCAGTTTCTATCTTTCTTTATATTCTTTATACATAACATGGTTCAACAAGTAGAGAAGATGTTTTATGTTCTGTAGAAGAAGAATCGGGCAGACTTCCAGGTATATAGTCCGTAATCCTCTTTATGTGTAGAAGTGCTTCTAATTTACAGCAAATAGCTTGAGGAGATCCTGGAGCCTTTACAGTCAGTCAGTGAATTATCACAAAGACATCAGGATTTTACAAACTGAGGCGAATCCTATCGTATTCATCATGAACAGGGAATCCTTCTGGATACTCCAACAAGACTTTTTGTCACTGAGATACCGAATCAGAAATTGTCATCAATGTTGGAGCTTTGTTGTAGGAATAAAAGAATGTCTGCTGTGTGCTCGGTGGGGAATTTGGATTGAAAATTTATGTTTTTTTTCATCTGCATGGTATCACAGCTTCACATCTCCTGCATATCCTATTAGAAAATTAAACGTGTATTTCTCCGGCCTCTTGAAAGGTGTCGTAGTATGACTGTATTTCATAAAGACTCCATACAGTCACTCACGTACATTAGACTGCATTTACACCACATTTCACAGTTTTGCTGGCAGTCTTGGTGTCACAGAAGCTGTTTGACTGTTGTTTCATGGGTAGACTGTTCATATTTTGTTTTTTATATGAGGCCAGTATCCCGCAATTGTCTCCCTTCTGAACTGGCAGGAGCAAAAAGAACAGAGGACGTAGATGACTATAAATTGATCACTATTTATGTCATCGCTCGACTCTAGTGCATTCAGTCCTCTGCAGATTCTTTGCATAGATACTGTTTTGTTCATTACAAAAGAAAAAAACAAACACATTATCCAACCTCCAACCATGGACACTGTTTATTCAAGTTTTTAGCTTTATCTTAACTTTACCTTGACACTATGATCATATTCTGTTCAGTCACATCAGTGTGTCGATAGATAGCAAATGGAAAAAAGAGGTCATACAATTCAAGAAATCATTAAACCTTCATTATGATTTCGACCTTGTGACGACCCCTGGTGTCAAAGGACACCTAATGTTTCTTTCAAGAAAGGAAAAAGCAGGTGAATGCAGCTAAAATCTAGGCGTGATTACATTCATCTGTGGCCAAATGAGTTCATTCTCACAGACAAACTTGATTTCAACTTTTGTCTCATGCACTTTAAACTCAACAATATCTTTCCTATGTAGTAGTTAGATGGAGTTATTGTCTGGGAATGAAACACTGAGGTTTACTGTACTTTTTCTTACTTCTTGCTTCTGTTGTTTTAACTGTGATTATCCGACAGTGCAGCTAGTAGCATCACCTTGATTCACACATCTCAGCTCACTGTTGGCCATGCTGACACTGATGAACAGTAGTCACTGCATGTTGTCCACAGCCTAAAAGACCGACAGTCCTATTATGTTAAAATCCCCTACAGGTTTAATGTGATAAGAGCACATTGCAGCAACAAAGAAACATCAAAATGCTGATTTATTTTCATAAATTATACAAACCAAGAATCAAATAGAACTATGACACTGATAATTCATTCATTTTTGTTCAACAAAATCATCTCATTTTATCAACTTCCTTCTTTTTTTTCTTTAAAGTAGATGTATCTGTCATATTTAACATGATGTTTCATGACAAAACAGTCGGACATTTAGAATAAAAAGATGTTTTCTTAACCTTAAATTGTCTAAAATAATATTTGAAGCATAAATAACCATCACATGACGCATGTAATATACTGTAATAAAAAGCTGAATCACATAATAACATCTAAACTTTGCATATAGTGAAATGCTTCATTTCCTAATTGTTTATATATTTGTCTCATTAATCTGTGGTGTTTCACTGACATCACTGATCTCTTGTTGCAGTTTATTTGTGTCTTTTCAGTGTCTGATTAAACCATCACACTCTGCCCTCCTCCACCATTATCTGAACATAACATATTAGTGAAATTTTGATCAAGAAAGAGTTTTCACGTCCTTTCTGTTTCTCATTTTACTCTCATTTACACACACACACACACACACACACACACACACACACACACACACACACAGAGACGTACACCATGACACTGTCTCTCATGTTCTCTCTCTTTCATAGTTTATTGTCGCGTGTTATTGAAACTCCGCTCTGGGAAACTGAGTGCTGCTGCACTCGACACTCAAACAACAATGTGGACGGCGGATTAGCCATAATGGGCATACATTTAATCTGAGTGGTGAAGTGGATGGAGAATCAAGGAAAAGGGGAGAACAGAAAGGGGAAATGAACTATATCCTCTGATGTATATTTATATACTTTACTTAAAAAGAACTTGTTTTAATATACCTTTAGTCCTCCTCTATGTCCAAAGTTGGTTTTTGTTCTTGCTTTCTCTTCTTTTTGGCTCTCGTTCATATTTGTGCTTTTATTTTTGGTTCTAGTTCTGTAGAAATAAAATCAGATGTTAAAGATGAGATATAATACTGCATTAAGTGAGAGTTTGGGATTAAAATGAAGAACAGGCAAAAAAGACACAAAGAAAGTGAACAAATATTGAATTATCAAACAAAAGCTGTCTCTTTGTGTGTGTGTGTGTGTGTGTGTGTGTGTGTGTGTATTGCCTTTAAGATGCCTGGTGGATAAGCAGGAGCAGAAGTGTGTGTGTGTCAGTCAGTGTGTGTGTGTGTGTGTGTGTATTGCCTTTAAGATGCCTGGTGGATAAGCAGGAGCAGAAGTGTGTGTGTGTCAGTCAGTGTGTGTGTGTGTGTGTGTGTGTGTGTGGATCTATAACTAATGGTGCAGATGATGAGCCAGTGGACGAGGCCTCATGTAATCGTCTGCCATCCATCAAACAGCAAGCTGACAGCATCACAATACACAGCGAGGGGAAGGGAGGGACAAATGACTGGGGGTGAACACACACACACACACACACACACACACACACACACACACACATGCATACATAAAAACACAACATCACATGCAAGGAGATGTAAATAATGTGATGTTCTTGCATTTCACATCATGAAGAAAGATGGTGACGTTTTTAATTTTTCTTGCAAGAAATTGTTTCTTTTTTAGTAAAGTTTATGCTGTTTTTGTACAAAGCAGTTCATTACTACTGACCAAAAACTACTTCTAAACGCACAGGCTTCATGTATTTCTGTTTTTCAGCTCTCGTCCTTCATCTGAGTGCAATTACAGTGATAGTTCACCAAAACACGTTGACAGTGCAATAAATAGTTTTTTTTTTTTTGCCTTTTATATGAGAGTGCATTTTTCATCATTTCTACTAAGAAATAGTACTCGCAATGACATGCCAGCTGTGAGGTTGAATAGAGCTACACCTAATATTGATTTGGAACACGTGTGTATGCGTGTATGAGCGCGCAGGTGTCTGCATGTGTGTATGAGCCTCAAGTTGTCGTTGATGGCGGCGTGTGTGCAAGCCTCTTGAGGCCCCAAGGCCTCCCGCTTGTCTTATACACACACACATGCAAAGACACACACATACACACACACATCGACTGGCACCCTGCTCTGCTTTTAGAGCCATTACTGTCAAACAGCTGTTAGCACGTCAAGAGAAGTGGTGTTGATGGGATAGAGCGAAGGAGGGAGAGAGGCTGAGGGATAAATGGTCAGGGCCAATAGATAGATAGATAGATGGACAGATAATTGGGTGTAGAGGGAAGAGGGAGGGGTGCGAGGGATGAAGTGGTAGATGGATGAATGGCAGGGTGCAGGGAAGGAGGGGGGGTGCGTAGGGCTCGGCTAGGCCTCCTCTAAGTGAAGACAGATTGATGTGGGTGTCAGAGAGGACTCCAGAGAGGAACAGCCCTTTATTTGACAGTCAATTATCAGATAGACCCAGTGGCCTCGCGAGTCCAAGGCCGTCACCCTTATACAGTACGCAAGTGGGTTTCAAACACATGGCTCGGCACCCAGAGGTGGACACCTGGAAGATTAAATTAGGCCCTAAAGAGAAAAAATGCTGGTTTCAAATGGCTGAAGATGCTTCAGTGAAGTTTTTGTCAGCGTGCTCTCAGCCAAAAGTCGATTCATCAGTTGAAAATGTTCTTTTCGCTGCGTCATTTCGCAAAGAGAAACACAAGATAACAACATGACCGTCTAAAACTTTTACACACTGAGTCTCGAAATTACTGAACTACAAAAGTGACTTTTCTAGTTCTAGTTTCTGTTCTCTGCTCGGACGATCTCAGCTTTGGCACTTAATGTAGAAAACTAAACAGACTTTGAACCAGACGCTGGTACAACCTCTTCTACTGCCGTCCAATGTGATCGACTCCTCGGACGATTGTTAGGAGCTAATCAGGAGAGATGCCCCATGGTGTGCTAGGATTTTATTCCTCAACTATAACCAACTATGAACTATGACGCACACTTTTTTATGTCTATGATTGTGAAAACTTGATGTTTCCACATCACATCGGATGAGTCTTGTAGGTGAATCCTGAGACAGAACAGAAATGTACCACCAAATGAACTTTGACATATGGAGATACATAGAGTTACATAGATATCTAACTGGACGATGCACTGACAGAAGAAGTTGACAACTGACAAAAGCAAGGAACACAAAAATATTAGACCTACACACTGTTGAACGTCAATAAACAGCCAGTATAGGGTTGTGTTTTAAGCAGCATTATAAATTTCTCTTTTTAAATCATTTATTCTGTAGAAGAAAAATCTTCTGTTTAGCCAGTTGGCTTTTGATTTTGTATGAAAAGGCTTCAGTTATTCTTTTATAGACTTATTTGTTCTCAATTGATTATTAACAAGTTCAAGTCAACTGTGATGTCAATGAAGTTGCAGATGTACATACTTAAATACAGTAGTAGTTGTAAACTCAAGTTCTATGATTAACCAGTGTCTGAAAGTAATTTTAGAATTGCATTTTAATATTTTAAAATGTAATGTTATTGTTTTCCATTGACAGAAAGTTTGTTCTCTGGGTGCCACCATGTTTTTGTGTAATGTCAAATGTCTTCCTCTTTGTCAAGTTTGATTATTTGATTCCACCTGAATTTACAAGGTGAAAGTTTGGCAATGAGGGGCGTTACATTTGATGTCCCAGCTTTAAAGTTTTTTTAGGGTTGACACAGCTAAATGTTTGACAGAACCTACATTTCGGAAAGATCTAACTCTCTACTTTTACAGAAACCTCACTTTTTAGACCAACACCACAGCTCTGTGTTCAATCCCTTTTTGTATCTGTTGCTTTAATGATCGTGGCTGATTTTTAAACGACTGTACTACAACCAATAACATACTGGTTATGTTGAATTTTCCCCCACTAGTCTCATTTAATAAATCCACTCCAACACTGAAAGAAATTTTACCTTTTTTTATCATCTCCAAAAATGATGTTGGCAGTGAAGCAGGTCCTCTTAGTGAAGCAGATTTTAAAGCCCACTTGATGGAGATGGGGAAGTTTTTGAAGGGGCCTCAGCGAGCGTAGCGGCCTTGCAGACAAGGTCAGTGGAGTTGTGTTGCTATTGGTTAGCGGCGAGGCTTGACGAAGAAGCCTCATGTGTGCTATTCAGCGTTTGGCCTTGAGCCAGGATGCTGCAGGCAAGTGCTGTGAAAAAACATATAAACACACAAATTGACATGATTGGCGCACATAGGAACAGATGTATGAATAGATATCCAGTACAACTCCTTAATTTCTCCGTCAGTGATAGTGTTGATTTGCGTCCACGGTCCAGTCAAATTAACCTTGAAACTTAGAGCTCTGTAACAACACTCATTTCAGCAGTGGTGTAGGAAACTTTTGTGATTTTAGGTTCTTTAAAAATATAAAGCTTTAAGTTTATTTCACCAAGTTGGATTTAAATCATTTTCAAAACACATAATGTTCAGTTTTAAACCACAGGATGACATGTAGACAACAGATTTACATTCACACCAAAAAGAAAACAAAAGGGAACGTATCATACAAATACTCCACTTACATACAGATCAGTGGCAGGAAAAACAATCATGAAGTGTCAGAACCGATCTTTTTGTGTTGATGGTTCATGTTTGTAAGTGATGTGTGTCTCGTTGTCCTAAGTTGCCAGAGATTCAACTGAAATGCGACCTGCGTGCTTCAAGAATAACAACAATAACGTAATTTGTGGGACAGTCAAATCATAAACATGGATGACATGGCTGTGCAAGCATTCGGTTACAATAAGTTCTTTGGCTTGAATAGAAGCTTCTCCATAAACGTCCAACAAATATGAAACTTCTTCATCTCTCCATTGAGTTGCTGTTGTTGCTCTCCTCCATGTTTATTTCACCAAACCGTGAGGTGGTGACACTAAATGATGACGACAGGCAACGTCTGCATAACATAAAGATCTAAGACCACATATGCAGGTGGGTCAGATCTGATATGAGAACAAACTGATTTGATTTGTTCACACTTCTGAGTCACCAAATTGCATTTGGGTCATTTCAGCATGTATTGTGAACGTAGCCTTAGCAGTTGTTTGGCCAACTCGAGCCTCCAGAACAGCTTCAGTGCTCATTAGTATAAATTCTTCAATGTTCTTCTTCAATTCTTCTATGAAACTCTACTGGAGCACTGAACACCAATCTTTCAAAGGATATTTCCTTATTTGATGTTTTGATTATGGCAGTGGAGAGCACTGTCTGACACACTGGTATAAAGATTTATTGACTGAGGAGGCCGTAGTATGATTTACATATTTTTACACTCATCTAAGCATTCAGTGATACTTTGTGCCCTGTATGAAAATCATTTATTTGGGTTTCTACTTGTATTTGTCACAGTCTGAACATCTAGCGTCTATCTTCCTGACGTACAGAATTACAGTACATATTACAAAGTTTATTATCAGAAGCACAGATGTGAGTGGATTTGAAAGTTATGCTTCATATTTATGAAAGCTAGCATAAAAAAAAACATATTTTTTATTCTATTCTTAAGATACTGTCTGTAAATTTAATGAAGCAAAATTCTTGAACAGCCCTCGTATGCTCTGTCCGTGGTGCTGAACACAAAGCAGATTTCCAGGAAAAACGTTGGAAACACATTTAAGTTATGTAACCTTCATAAATAACATCAACAACTGCACAAACAAAGCAAACGGAGAGCCAACCTTTGACCCATGCTATTTGAAGAAAAAAGAAAATTCTTCAATCACAATCTCATGAACTCGTAGCCTTTTCGCCCTCCATCACAAAAGATATCTGACAAATTTAGCTCACGTCTTTGGCAACACTGGAACACTAGCTGACTCTCTCCACTCCTTTCATTTCAATGACTTTGTTAACTAGTTAATAGGTATTATTTTTTGACCCAACTCAATAGGCTTGACATGGTTATCATAGGATTTAAAATTCTCTTTTTACCACACAAACTGATATCTACCTTATTTTAAAATGAGTAAAATGGGTGCTGTTTCACTCATTTGAAAATAAGTCAGTGAAAAATGGAGGTAAAAGCAACTATTCACAATTTAGTGTTCTCATTTTAACAACTATGATACTTCTAATTGTCTGCATTTTAGGGGTTTTGGCCCTGGTGGGAAATAAATGGCTGTTTTGCTCAGTTTATATCTGTCCGATACAAAGTACTGTTTAGATCCTATTCTGGATTTTTATCAAACCAAGAACATGATTAAAAAAAAACAGGAAACAGAATTATCTCACACTGATAAAAACATTTATAAACAGCACTGTTCAGAAATGAAAGCAAATGAGATCAGAAAAGCACAGACGGAGCCCGTTATGTCTTCCAGCGTCGCGGGGTTAATGCTCGTTTATGTAAAGTCAAATCAGCTGCTTCTACACATCAAACCTTTTAACAGGTCTTAATTGATCTTGGTTCATCTTCTCTTCTCTTTTATCTCTTTCTCGTCCTTGGTAGAAACGCGTTGCTCTCGTCTTTACAGGCCGCTTGAGATCACCGATCTCATTTTTTAGATCTTCATTTCATGAAGTGTTTTTAATATCAGAGACATTATTCTCTGTGTTGACTAAACACTCATATGACTGATGAGGTGATGCTCATGTCATGCTCATGTTTTCTATGACATGCTTTTTGAGAAAATATAGATAGTAGTAGAGCAGCATTTTTCTGTTTACTGCTTACTGGGACTGATTTTGTGCGAGCGTTTGTTTGTTTGTGAGCACATGTGTACGTCGTGTGTTTGTGTGTGTTTGTGTGTGTGTGTGTGTATCAGCAATGTGCTATCAGTGCCCCCTGCAGTAAAACCAAGGGGGAATAAAGAGATGAGGGAGCAAGAGAGACACCGCGGAGGAAAGATAGCAAGAGAGGGAGAACAAGAGGATCGTTTTCATTATCTCCAGCACACAGAGGAACTTAATCACACTCATACAACGGAGAGGTCTTATAGCCAAAGACCGGATCCCCCTGTGCAGAGGTATCTGTAATATACAAACCATGCTGCACTCTGGATATTTATACTCACACAAAGAACCCATGAGTTGTTTTTTTTTTTTTTGTTTTTTTTTAAATTTTGTAACAGGTAATGTACTTTATGTGCAGTTAAATACAAACAAATATATGCAGTTTGCAGCATGAATGTTGCACATCACCTGAAAACAGACAAGCTTCCAGATAAGTAGCAGAACTAGACTGTTGGATTGTTAGTGAGAAGATTAAATGAAAAAAAAATAAAATAAAGGTGATTTATTCTTCTTTAAAAATGTATTTGTTCTTTTTTTTTTTTTTTTTTTAAATATCAGCTATGTTGTTGAGGTGTTTTCTTGAACATAAACACAGAAAAGCAGCATGTAAAAACTGCAGTTAATTTGATTCTGTCTTTACATGTTTTATTTATTCATTCTTCATATATACTGTAGGTTTAATGTTGTCCAGTCTTCCTCCAGACAGGGTAGGTAGCAGCAGTAGGTCCCACGTCTAATGAGCTGCTTTTAGTTTGAGTTTCTGTGAAGAGTTTTAGTGTCTCATGAAGCTCTTAATGCTGTTTTAGGACGTTTTTCTATATGGACAAGAATACAATCAAACAGGAAACACATAAAAATGATCACATGTCATGATGCTGAATGTCCAACAATTGAAAATAAATACAAGAAGACTGTCAACAGAACATATATTCAATTTAATGTATTTTAGCACTGGATCACACACATTCTTAAATGCACTTTTCTTGAATATTAGTGTGATTGCATTTTTGTCAGTAGAGGTTTTCCTGGAGGAGACGAGCTGCAAGCATATCTGATAGATTACAGTAGGTGTAAATGTGTTTTAACAGGGGTGCATACATATAAAAATCTAAGACACAATTAATGCATTTGATTTCACCTTCTTCTTAGCCGAGAGTAGGACTTCACAAACCTGCTGCCGGCTGCAGTCCGTGGCTGATTTTTATTTATTTTTTGTTGTCCGAGAGGTAAAATCTTTTTTTTATTCTATGCTGCACTGACTTCACAAACCAAAAGATCAGATAGTATGTGACTGTGATGTGTGAATAATGGGAATGTGAATAAGAAAATCCCACTGAGTTTTTGTTTTATTCATCCACTTTAATTTAGACTATACTCATCCAGCATAATTTACTACTTACTACTACGACTGTCACTCTCTTAAATAGCAATATTCTTTCAACAACATGCAATGATTTATTTTCTAAACACTGTGCACAGAATTTTAATAAAAACAGTCCTCATTCACATTTTGCCATCAAGGTTTACAATAAATATAAAAATCTGTCAGTTTTTAATTTACTCACCGTTTATTTGTACGGCTAAAATGGACCCATTCTACGTCCATCCTTCTCCTTTCTTTTGAACAGTACGAAGGCTTTTGGAGCTGATTTTTTTTTTTTCTGTGGTTTTTTTGCTTTGAAGAGGTTCTCCTCTCTGTCTTGTCCTGATATAGAGGCAGCCACGGCTCCAATAGATGGCATCACAGCACTAGACTTCAGTCATCCTCTCCTCTCCTCTCCTCATCCTCTCCGCTCTGCTCTGCTCTGCACTGCTGTGCTGTGGTGAGATGCTGCTCATGAGCCGTGAGCCAAACTGGAATGTGGACCGCATTAATAAACTAAAACAATCATTGCTTCAATATCAAATCATAAGAAATATTCCTGATTTTTCTCCTGCTCAAAAAAAAAGTTAGAAAAATTGTGATTTGAAATATAGATAAATTGATTCATCAGATTTCTACTAGATTGTTATTTATAGCGAAATAAAATATGGAAAAACACTGCTCTGCTTTCCTGAACATCTGATCCACCGCTACAAAGACACATAAATATTGTTTATTCTTAATGTTTTGTATTGCAATAACAATATTCCTCACAATTATTCCTCCTGAATTAAAGAACTTGTACACAAATCTTTATAATGGGAACTATATGTATCACAAGTGCTCATATTTCACAAATAAAACAGTTAAATTAATTTGATATGACAGGAAAAATATAACCGCACGTCACTTCTAATGTCCTCGCTAATTTGATTGTATTATAGAGCGGCCTGTCGAAGCCAGTCAGTCGTGTAACTCACCGTGATCCACTATACAGTTGACAGTTATGACTCAGGATTATAACCTGTGTGTGTGTCTGTGTGTGTCACCACGCCATGTCTCTGTAATGTGATTAATCACACTCCATTATACCGCCCTCATTTGTCCCACAATGCACTGTTTTATAGGGGATTAACACAGGTTTTTATTGGCTTGGCGCAATAAATCAACATCAGCACCTCACCAGCTCGCATAAAAAAAAAAAAATATTATTTGGCCGACGCGAAACAGGATTCCTGTCGTTTGGGCTTGAGAGCGGCCAGCCGCCCTTAAATCTGTCGCTCTCTCTGGCTTTCAACTGAAGATATGTGTGTTTCAGTCGACTGTAATGTGTTTTTGTGTGCGCGAATCCCCTGCTGGTCTGTTTCGTGCAGACACTCCAGACAGGAGAAAAGATAGTCAGCCCGGATAATGGAGCGTTTCTCTACAGCAAATGTATAAAAAGGGGGGCTCCTGAAATGACAAATGATTGTGGCCTAAAACAGGCAAGAGAGAGCGAGAAAGGAGGAAAAAAAAAAAATGTATTCATTAGAAATTACATGTGGATGGCAAGGAGCGCCGTGTCGGCTTTCAGTGCGGCTAAATGTCGTGATGTGAATTTGTGTTTGGTGCATAAATAGAGAGAATGCAAGGAAACTTACAGAGGAGGAAAAAAAAACAAACACAAGCAAACATCTATTTCTCAGTTTTTTCCTCTCAAACACTCACACAGATGCAGATTTTCATCTTCGAAGACCCTCTGATGTCTGAAAAACAGGAATTCTTATTTTATTTTACGTATAGAAACATCCTGTTTTTATACTTACTATAATACTTAACATACAATATTATTTGTTTTGTCTTTGAAATATTTTTACATGCTGGAAAAAGGAATGTATATTTTTTGTCATGTATTTGTTATTTATCTGAAATCTATTTAAAAAAAAAAAAAAAAAAACTTGCTATATTAACAGCTGAAGCACCTCACTAATACTTGTGTTGTCAAGACATATTTTCTTTTAAAAAATACGGACAACAGTCATCTTTTGTATGTCTGTTATTTCCTTCTGTGATGTTGGTATCACATAGCAGCACTGTAATATTTAAAAGGTGAAAGCTCCTCGCTGGATTTTGTCTTTTCTCCTCAGATAGAGGTATCATATCAAAACGACAGCCGCTCCATTTAATGTCCTTTTAATGTCATTTAAATCTCTAACTGTTGTGTGCAGACTGATAATCTTCCTCTTTGTGATCCGCGGACTAATGAGACCTCTCCTCTCTCCCTCTCTGTCGTGAAGTCTCCATCCTAATTTCTTAATGCTGAAACACAAAGACTTGGCTGCAGTGTGGCCTCAGCGGAGATCCGCACTGACCATGATTTGATTGAATAAAGGGGGGGGGGAGAAAAAAAAAGAAAGAAAGAAAGAGAGAGAGAGAGGGAGAAAGTGGGAGGTGGGGGTGGGAAAAAAAATAGAGACAGAGAGAAATAGCGGCGGTGCCAAGCATTTTTAAGGCAGTATTGATGAAAGGCTATCATTTTAGCCAATTAAAGGGACATAGGGAGGGAGAGAGAGAGGCTTGATTTTAACACTGTCGCACACGCTATCTTCTCCTCGCCGCGCACCTTCGGCAACGTCACGTCCCTGATTAGCACAGAGTGGAAAATCTGGAATAATGTGTAATACCAGACGAGAGGAGAGAGACCTTTAGAGACGAGTGTGGGGAACGGTGTCGGTGTCTTGCTATCCTGCTAACATCGCCGCACAGCCTAAAGGTTAAGGCACGGCCTCGGCTCCCAGCCATGAATACAGCAACGTATATACGTGTAGGAGCACTCTCACTGTGGAAATTCCACATCTTTGTTTTGATGTTTTTGTTTTTTTTTTGCTCCTGTTATCATGTATATATTTTACTAACAGCAAAATATCTCAAATGTTTGTGACTATTTTTGTCTGAATCTGGCTTTTTTGGGTAGTTTAAGGTAGTAGTTATCAAACTTTTTCACATCAAGGACCCCTAAACTGACACAAATTAGACCACAGACCCCCATGTGATACGATTTTTGCTTTTAGATGTTTTATTACAGAAAGTGAGTGAAACCCATGACTAAAATAGTCACACATTCTGTCTCTGTGTTACTTATGAATGGAATTATAGTAAAAATAAATTATTCTCCTTTTTCCTAGGGACCCCCTGGATCCCTCTCAAGGGCCCCTGGGGGTCCCTGGACCCCACTTTGAGAACCACTGGTTTAAGGAGACAAAAAGACAACCAATCATACATTACTATAAACATACTGGAATAGTGCAGGATTATGAGAACTCATCAGTTCAGCAAAACAAAAATCTATTAATTCAACTCATGAGATGTGATGCAGAATTATGACTGACTTTAATCTTCTAGTAGGACTATTTTTTAAGTCTCAAGTTCAATCAAATCTGCCTTCAGCATCATTTAGGACTGATACAGTCTTTTCCTTTGCAAACAGGTCCAAAAAAATCCCTCCAACCAGTGCAGGAACAGTTGTCTGACAGTGTGAATCCAGTGTTTTAAATGTATGATATCCATTTTTACAAGGAAGTAAATCAATGATTCAACATGGTTTGATTTGTATAATAAGAACTATATGAGAGGTGAGTAGTGCATCGGTGTACCTCCCACATCACAATGTTACCAGCACAAGTGTGACACCGTACAGTCAGAGTTCAAAGGTCAATGTTTTATCTTTATTTGCATCAGTCAGGCTCTTCTGTTCAAGCTTTCTCCAGCTATCATGGCCGTTTGTGTGACCGTGTCTCTCTGAAAACACATTTAGAAAGAAAGAAATTGAGAAAAAAGGCGTCAGAGAGAATGAAGGTGTTTGTTTTTCTGTTCTCTTCATCCTTCCTCTTCTCTATGTGTTGACTTGGTTTTGATCCATCCATCCTGAGAGGCCTGAGATTTCCGACTTGTCCCTCTCCTCTGCCTCTCATTCTTTTCATCCTTTCATCAGCAGGCCGTGATTGCCTCGCTGATAATGTTCCCAAGACACACACACACACGGTCTCAAGGTTGACTTTTATACTGTATCATCATTTACTTGTTTTAGCTCTCAGATAGTCCTGTTTTTATGTGCATTTCTTTAAAACGGATGAATAATGTATTGATCCTATTAACTAGTATTGCTGCTCCATTGGCACTGTACTTTATTTAGAGTTGATCCTACAAAGACTGTCTTGCTGCTGTAAATACTCACCATAGAGCATGAAGCATGAGTATTAATCTGCACCTGACAATAGATTTGGACAAATACATAGTTTTCTCCTGTTTGACTAATATTTGCTAAAAACTGCAGCTGCACTAAAAACATCCTGAAAAGCTCTATATTTATGATACAGATTTAAACATTTGGGTTCGGGGCTGAGTGCCACAGCTGGGGCAGGGAATTTAAAAAAAAAAAGTGTTGAGAAATGGATTAACATATTGTTGGCTTTGGTCTTTTAGGAAAAAAATATAGAATAACACCAGTCTTATCCTTTCAAAAGAAGTGACAGGGTTTATTATTTCTAGTGTGGAAATGACAACAGGAGAGTCATTTTATAATGATGTTATGTCAACGTTAGATAATTGGATTAGCTTGAACCACATCACCAGGTTAGGTAAAGTGTATTTAATGATTTCCATCTGCTGGGTGATTTTTTACTTATGTAAGAAAGCATCAAACCGGGGCCTGTAAACACCCTCAGACACATATACTCTTCACACACACACATTTAATGTATTACTCACAGATCAAATACAGGCTTCACACCTACTGCCCTCCCCAGAGAGAGAGAGTGTGTGTGTGTGTGTGTGTGTGTGTGTGTGTTATTAACCCCAAAACCACTGCTGCTTGTCTGCCGGCATTAACCCCATTATCCTCTCCTCTTTCCTCTCCTCTCTTCTTTTCTCCTCCCTCTCTTTCCGACATCAGTAATGAAGTTCAATAGGTGCGGTTTTCCTCTCCTCTCCTCTCCTCTCTCTCTCTCTCTCTCTCTCTCTCATGCGCTTATTCTTTCCTCGTTTTCCCCCTCTCCCTCCATCTCTCTCTACAGTTGGCAGTGGCAGAGGTTATACAAGCACACTCTCTCTGTCTACCTCCCTCCCTCCCTCCCTCCCTCCCTTCTTCTCTCACCGGGTCCCAGAGGTGCTTTCTGCTTAACGAGGCTGGATATCTGTTTCCTAAAATCAATCGTCTGCCTTAAACGAACATCCCCGACCATCTGCTTCAGGGGCTTACACACACACACACACACACACACACACACACACACACACACACACACACACATTGCTCTGCCTTTGCCTCGCCGGAGCTCCAATCCCAATATTTGTTGAGTGTGTGTGATCCAGCAGGCTTCTCGAGGGCCCCAGAGAGCCAATGTCGGGGTTCTCCCGGGGGCCCCTCAAACTGCCTGGCCGGGGGGCCTCGCACTTGGCCCCCCCCTTCCCTCCCTCCTTTCTTCTCCCCCCTCCTTCATTCGCTTTTCTGTTTGATTAATCTCTAAATCTGTGTGACACATGGACGAGGATCTGAGACTCTGCCAGAGAACTGTGTGTGTGTGTGTGTGTGTGTGTGTGTGTGTGTGTGTGTGTGTGTGTGTGTGTGTTTGCAAAAAAAAAAAAGTGAAATGCACAGCTAATCCCTTTAGCAAGCTGTTAGCTGTTGCATTGTGTTTGGGTGGTAACAGTGGCACTAGTAGACCCGACAGTGATAATCTCACATCTCTATAAGACACTCTCACCCGTGTTGACCTTTTGACCTTCCGGCTCAGTGATGCTCAAACTTCAAAAGAATGTTTTTATAAATGCAAAATGTGTTTCCCAAGATCCTCTAAAAGGTCACGTGTGGAAACTCACCTTGTTTTGTTATGATCGTGGTCGGCGACAGCGCAGACTGCATCTGTAGTAGCTTCATTTAATGTTTCGTCTTCTGCTTCTCGCGGTGCGTTTAAGGCCTGATCCAGACTTTGATGAGCACTAATTCTTTCTTATATGCTGTCTTGTTTTTAAAGGGGGACATATCATGAACACTTCCAGGTCTGTATTTTTAATCTGAGGCTCTAATGGATCATCTTTGCATGATTTACAGTTCAAAAAAACTCTTATTTATCTTATACCGGCCCTTTATGCAGCCCCTCAGTTCAGTTTAAACCTCTCACATACATCCGTACATGTTCCAACTGAAATCCGATCCAAATTATGTGAGTCGACAATGCAAACAACACATGGAAAAACCTTAGCAACAACCTTAGCAACCAAGGCTACTAAACGGATGACTGTTGATGTTGTTGAGAGAACAAGGAAAGAAAAAGCTCAGCATTACCTCTTCATCACTAGAGTCGGTCCTGACATTTTGACTGCTATCACTTTTCATAAGCAGTTTAGCTAAAACATCTGTTATTAAACATACCTCAAGGAGCTCATTGCTTATTACATCAAGTAAGAAACACAGTGTGGGTCATCGGTGATTCCACAGCAATTAGATCCTTTATTATTGGACTCTAAAATAACAAAATCCTTCAGAATATCAGGCTGATAATGGCCTAATGTTAGAATTACCAGCCAGTCAAAGACCTCATATCTGTACCAGTTCACTATGGGAAGCCCTTAAATTGAAATGATCCTTGATATCAATCCAAAAATCTTGGATTAACGTTAACTTGTCAGTTGTTTTTTCTCTTCAGTATTTTAGGGCATTAAAATATAAAGACATAGAGATATTGCTTCTTGCCAGCAGTCTAAAACAGTTGGCATCGCCCTTTAAAAAAAACAAAAAAAAAAAACCCCACACCGGTTAAACCCCAGATTCCTCCCCCTCCTCCCTCAAGTCTTCTATTGTGTTCCTGTATTCCCCTCACCCTACCAACCCCCCCTCTTCAGTAATTACACTCAAAGTCAAAAGACGGTCCTGTCAATCAAACACTCAACTGTCACTTTCTCCGCTTTGTCTCTCTCATCTCTGTCTGTCTGTCTCTGTCTCTGCTGATTTCAGGCCGGGCTGTCAGAGCAGTACAGAGCTGTTCTGCATGCATTCAGCTCTATGTTTAATGCTTGTGTGTGTGTGTGTGTGTGTGTGTGTGTGTGTGTGTGTGTGTGTGTGTGCTCCATCCTCTTAGTTTGACTTTTTCTATTGCTGTTGTCCAAATCTCTGCTTTCATTATAGATCCAGGGAGCTGTTGTATGATCTGTGTGTGTGTGTGTGTAAGATTTTTTGGATTGACAAACCACCACAATTTCCTCTCATTGTGTTTTTGCATCTCTGCGGGTGAATTAACCCGAGAAAACCAGGATTTGAAGATCACCGTAACAACATCAACATAAGACCCTTTCCCGCACCTTTCCTCGGAGGAACACACCACTCGTTGACCCGCCTTTGAAAAGCTATCTTCTCACTATCAAACACTCACCGCCTGTAGGCTTGAAAGGTGCCTTTCAACAATTTGTGGTTCCAGTTGCTGGATTCAGCTTCGATTCACAGTAGTTAAAACGGACTCTGATGATGACCCAGAGTCACAGCATTAAAAAGATATCAGAAAGTGCATAGAAACTTCTTCACTGTTAGCTAGATAAATAGCTAAAATCACTTCTTTTTGTGTTGCGGTTTTGCCTCCTCGTAGCTCTGGAGCTTCACCGTTTAGTGATTAATTGGCAAAGCGAGGATTGTTCGGATTGATACTAAACATACGGATCAACAGCGGAGAAGTGGATTAAGCTGCAGTAGCGGTTTTCAGAAGTAGAAGGACGTTTTGACACGCTTTTTGCTGTGACTCTATCTGAGGTGGCAAGATCATGTTTCACCAAGAAGTGTCGCTCACAAATTTCACATAAATTTGTCCTGAAGTCCTAGAGGGATCTCACAAGTACGGCATTTGTTTTGATTAGTGAAACATGTCAAATTAACATAAGAGGAAAGGATTCTTCTGTATGTTGCAAATTTGGTAAAACAGGCCGCCCTGATAAATCATACCTGCTGCAAATTCAACCACATCAGACACCTTTCAAGCTTACAGGTAGAACGTATTGAATTTGACACTCAATAAATGTGTTTCGAGTATTGAAATGAACATTTCAGTCGGGTTAACAACGTGCATTTTATTTTGGCGGTGTGGCTCTGCTCATGTGATGCTCTGAAACAAATCTGAGCAAGCTTGACACAGTCTAGGGAGGTGGAGGGTATTAAATTCTGAAGCTAAATGTTTACATAGACCACCTTTTATGAGGTAGGCGTGTCGTGGACATACATGATCGGAGGTTGTACGAATCATGCGACTGCCTGCCTGAACTACCGCGAGTCTATACACCAAAAATATTGCAGCTGTTCTGGAGATGTCAGATTTCTTCTAACCGAAAAGTTAGTTTGTGAATAAGAAAATAGGCCTAATATCTAAAGAATGGAGCTAGCGAGATGTAGTTCTGCTATATGAAGCCACTTCTATATTTAAGGGGAAACAAACACACACACACATGCACACATACACACCTCCAGTGAGCGCGGGGCTAATAGGGTTAATTGTCATGTAAAACCATCACTGCAGTCAACTTCACGGCCAATCACTCAAAAATCTCTCTCTGTCTCACACACACACACACACACACACACACACACACACACACACATATTTACACACCCTCCCATGGGATCTTGCCTTGCCCAGATGGCTTTTTTCCCGGTGGCTGTGCGCTGTAGCATGAGTGTGAGTGTTGGTGTGTGTGTGTGTGTGTGTGTGTTTGAGACCCTGGCAGGCCACAAGGGGTTTTGCGGTGAACAAGGCGCATCTTCTCCGTCTAATTAATTTACTATTATATAGCACCTGTTTCAGGCTAGATAGAGCTGGGGGCACACACACACACACACACACACACACACACACACACACACACACACACACACACACACACACAGGCCCGTGAAATGGAGAGGTAATGGGGGAGGTAGGACAGAGAGGCAGGGATGGACAGATGAGGAAGAAAGAAAAGACATAGAGGAAGGGGGGAGGGAGAGGAGGGGCATGAAGAGAGGGACACCGGAAGGGGAGAAGAAGGGGTGAGGAAAAGACAGAGGGAGAGGAGAGGAAGAATGAAAAGGCAGGAATGAAGGGAGCAGAGGAGGAGGAGGAGGAGGAGGAGGAGGAGGGGGAGGGAGGGATGAGGGAGACAGTAATAAATGGGTTTTGAACTGATTATATTAAGCCGATCCTTTGATCATGTTTAAGGCCTTAAAATGGAAATATGTTTTCTCTGATGGAGGGAGGAGGGGCAGCATTGGTGGAGGGGTGGAGGGGTGGAGGTGGGGGGGAGAGCTCATTACATTTCTACACTAGAAAAAAAAAACACACATCAGTTTTACAGAATCACATCCTGATCTATCATGTGATTGTATTTATATTTGCACACTTTTTCTCCTTGTTTTGATCTTTTATCTATTATCTGTTGGTCTTAATTCCCATTTTTTATGTTTCATTTTTCTTTTTATAAAACTACTTTGTGTACTGTTTTAAAAAAGTAACTTGTTTACTTCTTTCTGACATTCAACTGACTGTCTTAACATCCAGACCTACAGTTGAACTTCATCCAATAAGAATGACATCATTGTAGGGCTGCAACTAACTTTTTTTTCCATTATCAGTTAATCTTTGGATTATTATTATATCGATCAATTAGTTGTTCGGTCTATAAAATGTCAGAAAATGGTAAAGCGTGATCAATTTTTCCCAAAGCTTAAGATGACGTCCTCAAACGTCTTGTTTTGTCCCGACCAACAGTCCATAACACCAAAGATATTCAGCTTACTGTCATAGAAAAGAAAATATTCATATATGACAAGCTGGAATCAGAGAATTGGCAATTAATTGAACAGTTGACAACCGATCGATTCATCGACTTAGCAGTTATGTAAAAGACGCTTTTCAGCCGCAGCAGCAGCTGGTTTCAGTTGAACTTTAGAAGCTAGTGGCAACCTCTACTGGGACAGATGTGACATTATCAAACAGCGTGGAAAAGACGGTTCATCTTACTTCAAAGCTGCTTTAAGTGAAGTATGATATGGTTTAACAGTGTTGCCTTGTACCTGTTTCTGAACTGGATCAGATATTATTCCTTACATCAAACCACATGATCTGTCCGTCAGTCAGTCAATCGATCATCCCAGAGCTGAATGCACTTTAATTAAGCACAGTGTGAGTTTTTTTTTTTCCCATCTGTGGGAACGAGTAAAATAAAGCATCAATGATACAAGAACAACTCCGCTCCCAATATGTGATACACTGCCGCCTCATCTCTCTCCCTCTTTCTCTTTCTGAGTTCATTAGTTTCCAGACCGGTGCTTCTCCAGGATTACCATAACCTGTCAGCCGTGAAACACCACAAAACAATTTTCTGCTTGTAAAAAAAAAAAAAAGAGAGAAGAAGAAGGAAAAAAAAAGCAGCCTACCTCGCTCTGCTGCCTCCCACAGCCACAGAGAGAGAGAGAGAGAGAGAGAGGGGGCGGGGAGGTTACGCTACCTGTATGTTTTTCTAATGAATACCACACTGAACTAATAAAAACATGTCAGGCAGGGAGAGATGCTCGGAGTAAAGGGGTGGATTGAAATAGTAGAAAGTGGAATTAATGCAAATACCTGTGTTTCAAACAGGTGATAACTAGTTAAATATGAGTTACATGATTTCCAGCTGTGAGCAGCCTAACAGGCTGAATAATGAAACGTAATGAAATCAGTCCGACGCTGAAAGTGGGAGCAATTGAAGGAATATTCCACTTTATTTCAAATCGGATGTTATTTTTGAGTTTTGACCATCGTTCCTGTCTGTAAAGACACTGTCTGTACACTGTAGTCACAGAAGTAGTCGTTGAGATCTGTGCATATGGTGACATCACTACAACATATCAGAAGGCTCTAAAAACAGTCAGACAGGCTGTAAACAAGCCAGTTTAGCAAGATCATCTATACCACTTTACTTGGAGGAAAATGACAGTAATAATTACGAATCACATTCTACTGCAAGTCGATAGGTCAACATTTAACCTGAAGGTTAGTCTGTAAACTGATGGATGTTTAAAACACAGTTTCGGACGTGTTTTTATTGCTTTCTCAGTTAGATAAGATCTGGATACAACTTGTCTGATTGTCTGACTGCTCACGTTTCTTGTCCATCCTTTGAGTCAGTTCGCCATATTCCCAGATTTAAATTAACTGGGTGAGTTAATTTAATATTACTGAGAGGAATGACGGTTAAAACTATGAAAATAAGGCACGACTAAGAAGTTTGGCATCATCTGGTAACTGTTACAGGCTATTACAGGGACTTACAATCTCAGAAAATTTTAGTAATAAAGGCTTTGCTGTTCGTAATTAATATTTTAACGGTATTTCGTGAAGTTTTTACTGTTTATAATTCATTTTGTTATGTACTTCAGACTTATTTCAGAAATTCTGCGCTGGAGGTTCATCATCATCCTCTGGTGTCTGGTCATTCATGTTTCAAGGTCTTATTGGATGACTGATGAGGATTCAGCCTCCTTGTAGAGTATATATATATATATAGCCTATATATATATATATATGTGTGTGTGTGTTTTTTCACCGTCTGTAAATCACCCTGATGATGGCCCAGTGCTGTGAAATAAATTATTTAGCAGCTTAGTGTTGCTGAGTTGTTTTTTTCAGACATGGCAGTTAAACCAGGACCCAGTCGCTATCACATAGAAAGATACTGTATATCTTACAAATATATAATCCTAAAACCATCTACATGGAATATAGCACACATAAAATAGATCCAACTAACATAAAACACATACATCCGGCCAAAAACAACATATACATTGGGGGTAGTGATGGTCGATGGTCAGAACATGTAACTTTTAAATGTTAGATGATGTTAGTTGAGGAAACGTCGTCTCTTTTACTGTCTCATGATACTTTGTGCCGTTGATGTTTCGCTTCCTGACAACCGTTTGGCAAAGACTCCCTCCGGTCAAGGTGGGCTCTTGTCTCGCTGTTTCAACACTCCGTTTACCTCTCCGTCCGCTCTCTGTATTTGCTCTGATAAAACCGCGCTCCCTACTAATTAAAAACGAGACTCCTCAGTGTTGACAGTTGACACGGTCAGTGGCAGAGACCGCTGAAGGTGTGTTCCAGTGAATGTTGACCTATTAGTTTAGCTTGACTGACTCTATTCTTATGAAACATGCGAGGCACTTTCAAAACTGGACACAAATTACTCTCACACTGACAAACAGCATCAGCAGGACCACATGTACTGTCCGGGTACTTTCAGCCCCTGGAGGGAATGGAAAAATTAGCAATAATTATTAAAACCTCTTCAATATGTGCACTTTTAGAGGTTATTACTAACACATTTATTGTATCCACTTTAAGCACAGGTGGACGTAATGCCCCTCACCTTTCCATCCTTTCTGTCTTTTTCCTGCTCATTTATAGTTTAAAAAATATCATTAGCTTTCTTCAAGTAGCATTATTTCCATTTCAGTGCAGTTTCAGGTGCATAAAAAAGGTAATTTGCTTTCCATAGAGGAAAATATGCAGTATTTGCTGAGTATTGTGCATGGAGATGCTCTGTATTAGTGCGTGAGTGTGTGTTTGAAATGGTCTATAGATACCCTGGATGTTGTTGCGTGCCTGTTTATCCTGTCTCATCCCTCTCTCTGTCGTCAGGCTATAGGGGATCTGACACATACACACAAACACACTCTGTCAGCCTGTCACTGTGTGTTTTAGCTACAGCTCAGGTTCTCCAGCAGGATGGTGTTCATGTCCAGACATTCATACTGGGAGCTGACCAGCAGAACATGCATCTATCACTGTTGGATACATGGATATAATGAGTAATATTCAAGAGTTGTACTCATTTACTGTTCTAATCATTTTGTTTACAAATACACACACAAATAAATATCTCAAAAATAACATTTGGAACAATCTCTGTAGTTTAACCATTCCATATTTATGTATTTACTTAAAGGGAAATTTCTGTTTTTTCTTAATGCCTACCATAAATTAACACTTTTGAAGGATTCCTTCAATTTAATTGTTATTAAAGAACTGACCATGGTATGTACTGACTGAGACATTTTATGTAATGGCGACACTGTTTCCAAATGACCTCAAACATATCTTGCATATGCTGTCAGCAACATATATGCTATTAGCCGATATTGGTCAATATCAGTCTGCTGATTTACCAGTCAAGCTTTCATCTTCACAGGTCCTCTTTGTTCCTAATGACAGAGACTTGACCCAGGACCTGAGTGGAACCAGATTAAAATTATATTCAAGTGTAATTCTGTCGTGTCCCGCTGTATTGTATGAGTTCTGGGTCTGTATTTTAATGTGGCTGATACCCAAGTGGATCCAAATGGACTTGCTTTCAGCTTTGATCACTACAGGAGAATTTTGGATCAAGGATTTTGGTCCTCTGAAGACCTCTATTTTCTCCACATTCTTGTCTTCACCCTCTATAAATAGAGGATTTTTGGTTTACTGTAAACTACAAACAACAGTGTCTCCTTGTAGCTGGAAAAAAAGACTCTTGGATGTGTACGGACTGGAAATCCAGGTGAAAATAGATTTAAAGTGATCCGGCCCTTAAAATAAATTGGAGTTGTTTTGATGAAAATGATTTTTTTTCCCCAGTGGAGAGCTTTTTTCTCGTCATGATTTCCAGTTGTGGATCACAGTTTTGAAGGAATTATCTTCAAATCTAAATCCCTCGTTACCAAAAGCAAATCTAATTTTTTCAAACATGCACGGACACTCGTACACACGCACGCACACACACAGACACATACACCTCTAACAAGCAGCTGTTTTCCATCCTAATATTTATTTTCTCACTTTCTCCTTCCTCTCATTTCCACATCAATGTGTGAGTGTGTATGTGAGAGTGTGTGTGTGTGTGTGCGCGCGCAGGTGATTACAGTCTGAAGGCTCCCCTACTTACCTTGGTCTGAACAATAGAGTGCTGTGAATAGAAGCCGCTCACGTGGTTTACTATAATGGCCTTGCAGGGCCAGACACTCGCTGTGTGTGTGTGTGTGTGTGTGTGTGTGTGTGTGTGTGTGTGTGTGTGTGTGTGTGTGTGTGTGTGTGTGTGTGTGTGTGTGTGTGTGTGTGTTTGAGACATATAGAGACAATGCATGTGCTGCTGGCTGTATAATTACAGGCGTAATCTTACTATGCAGATGGTTTCATTCACCAGAGCAGAGGAGTGGGGGAGAGATGTAATGACATAAAGAGTATAGGTTGCAATATATTAAGAATAATATAGGCTTACTCTGGGTTTGTGCTGTTGTAATAGTACCCTGCGACACATGGCATGGACTGAGAAAGGTGAAATTACAGTGTATCATGGAAGTGTGGAAATGATGAAGAATAATGGCCGTGTAGTTCAGCAGCCACATGTGACACTGCACTACCGGGAGTAAGAAAAAAAAAAGGAAATTCCATTGAATCTGTGGCATCCAGCAGCTCTCTTCCTCCTGTACTGTCAATGAATCAAAGCCACACAAGATGTTTGACCCCTATGTGATTATTAATGTTGTTTAGCTTTAAAATTCGACATAAAAATACAGTTTAAATATCATAGAGAGTTCTGATTGTAACATAATCCACAAGCTGCAGCAAGAAATCTCAGTTTGTTTGCTTTCTTTATCTGCAAAAGCAGACATATACCTACAGATGATTCTTTATGGACAAATGTATTTGAAATGTGTAGGCATTGCAGGACGTAAAATGTTTGAATTTTGTGTTTTCAAGCGCTGTTGATGCCTGCGTTACGAGCCGAACAAGTTAGTGAAGCCTTTAGTGTAAGTTCTCTTAACTTGTGTGTCAGTTGACCTGGTTCATAGATAACATTGTCCCCAATCACCTTCGCCGTGGTTAAAACGATTGTAGTAAAATAAATGAATCGGCACGATTTGTTGGACTATGTTGCCAAGAGGAACACCAACAAAAACACAAAACTCACAGAGATGTAGAAAGACACTTTCTTTGTCTGAACTCTCTCAGTACGTCTTAAAGGAGAGATACTGTGGAAATTATATATAACAAGGTGAAAAATAAAGATGTCAATGATTGTATTGGTTGTCAGATGGGAAAATGAACATTGATCAGGTCAGTGGTCTTTTGCAGATCTTTCCATAACCTTAACCAAGTCTTGTAGTTGTCTAACTTTAATCATACCTTATTTGCCGGAAACATGATAATCCCATAACCTTAACCATACCGTCATGTATCTACATATGAATCGTTTTTTAAATGCTTTTCATGAATACAAAATAAGTTGTCATTGAACTTAATCTGACTTTTTTCATAATTTTCTAGTGTTATTACTGGCCCGCGGCAACAGACAAATCAAATCATGACAGATTTTTTTGTTCTTATATGCATTTCATAACAGCTCCATCTAATAAATATCAGTGTCTGACAAAAATTAATATAATAAAAGGGAAAATTACACCAAATACTGGTCAGATTTAAAAGGAGAAGGGATAATCAACACTCTACAGTGGTTCCGGTGAAGGAAAATAGAGTTCAGTGTGAAGTCTGTCATTGGGAAACCATCTCAATGGAAATGGAAGTATCCTGTATAGTGTAATAAAGTCTAGTAGATGGTCTGACTCCTGTAATACTGTTTTTTTTTGGGGTGGAGTATCTGAGTTTCTGCATCTCCTCCCCAAAGATGGCGTTTCTAAATCAGCACTGTCTCATGTCATTCATTCACGTCCGCTCTCAAATAATTGGCGGCTCCAAATCTCACTCAAATGAAAGTGAACTGTATTCACGAGTTCATTCGGTTGATTTTACTGTATATTTGCTTTCCAATAATAAACTCTCTTCTCATGTGGGTTAAGATCAGTGTAGAGCCCACAGTGTTAGATAGAGATAAACCCGACACTGCTAACAGACTTTCTACTGTAGATCTCTGTGGCTCTCTCTCTCTTCCTCACTGTATATCTCTTCCCTCTCTCGCCCATTGTCTAGAAAAGATTACAGAGGGGGAGATACTTTGAGAGACAGAGATGGAGGAGGAGGGGGGGGGGTGGGAGAGAGTTGGAATCCTCAAGCTAAGTATTTAGCAGCCAGTTAATGTACTGAGGGATAATACGACGTGTCCACAGGCAGCGTCTTTATGTCCGATGTGTTTTTACCAGCTTCTCAGCAGCTTGGCAGTGTTTACACACTCTAATAACAAGTGGTGTCTTTCAGGGACCCTTCGGTTCATTCACCATTCAACCGCCAGTCCAGCTTTAGCCTAATCCCCTCCCCCCCTCGGCACACCACTCCCATACAAAACACAAGATTTCAATTTTTTCACTGTAATTGCCTGGTTTTTAATTCCACGCATCCCATCAAGCCAAGATTGGAGCTCTAGCCAGATTTCAGGGAGGGGAGGTCATCCGGGACCGTTTGGGCAGTGAAGATTTTGGGGCGGGAGAGGCACAGATTTGGGCGGCTTGGAAGTGGAACTGTGCGAAAGGGAAGTAGTTTGAAAGTGGTCTGCGTGGCCACGATAAAAAGTAAGAAATTAAAACGTCTTAGTTTTTGAAACGGCGGCAGCGGCGGCGGCTGAAGCTCACCGTCGTCCGTTGTGGTGGTGCGGCAGCTCAGAGCCGCACTAGTAATCTGCTCTGTGCTGTGAGAGAGAGAGAGGCCTGCTGGGGTGTGGATGGATGGAGGGGTGGATGGGAAAGTGGTAGAAGATTGGAAGGAAAAAAACAAAAAAAAAACAGAGCAGTTTGTGGGTGATATTAAATGCAAACTTTCATCTTTGGTAGCGTGTTGCTGTGTGGTCACTCAGCGAGCTAACATTCATTTAATGTGTTTATTAGGATTAAGAATAGGATTGACAATCAGTATGTTTACATGTCCATTTATGATTATTAGCATGTTTTGAGTCTGTTCAGCATGTTTGCAATGATCAGAATAAGCTGGTTATTTAATTGATCTCCTTTTATATATGATTTTAATATTATCAGTTTTCTGATCATCTTCTATCTCAGTTTCAGTCATTTTTGTATAAACTATATTATCTTAAAAGTGGAGAATGATCCCACTTTGGTTTACATCCTGAATATTGATGAATTTAAATACTTCTCATGTGTATTTGTCAACCTTTACACAATGAGATCACAACCAAACTGGAACTGAGCCTGCACCTCATCGTTGCATTATTTATTTGTCATCATGTTTTTTATTTTTCTATGTATAATTACTGCATGAGTAATCTAGCTTCCTTCTTTGGGTTTCTCAAAACCATGATAAGAGTTAATCTACATATAGAACCAGTCAAAAGTTTGGACACACTTTCTCATTCAAGTGAATGAGTGTATATGTATTATAACATATTCGACACACACCAAAACCCATTCAAAACTATGAACATGCATGCCTACATGAAAGGTTAATAGCTGAGATGGAGGCAACATGTACATTCACTCGGTTGTCACTGGGATGCTTTTGCCACTGAACCAAATATGTGAGATATATGATATAATATTATAAATGATGAAGAATAATATCTAATAATAAAAACATGTGCTTGCAAAATATATCATCAAAAGTCACTAGTTCTTTCTATCTTTCTTTCTCTGCTCCCACTTACTTTATATATATGATCCGATCAATTTGCTGTCATCCTATTATCCATACGATAGTGTATTAGACTAATCTAAACAGCTTTAGAAGTATACATGATTTACAATTTAAAAACTAATGATTTACTTTTCTTCAATACATTTATGAAGAAAGAAGTTTGAATTTACCAGCAGTGATTATAGTACCAGCAGTATTTGGAGGATATTCTTGTTGGATCTCAGTTTATGCTCCATATACATTATATGTCCACTATACTAGGACTGTGGGTTCGTCCCTTTAGTGCCTTTTAGGGAAAATCTTAATGCTGCAGCATGCAGTGGTTTTCTCAGTTTGTTGTGTAAGAGTAACATAATGTTGCGGAGAGCCTGTTATAGCAGCATATTAATGCACATGCTTTTGGAACGAGATGCTCAACAAGCACATAATGGTGTAACGTTTGGTTGTCCAAAGCACAAAAAAAAGGGTTTGCACATCAAATCAGTTAGATTGTTCCTTTTATTTAGTTTTCTCTGTCAAACTTGAGCACAGGGTGAAAAAGACATTTTAGCTTCTTCTTCAGTGTGCAATTGTCCTTCAGTTTAATGATCGGGTCCTTTTTTAACTTTACACCAACAATAAGTGCCAATCAACTTATTACCAACAGGTGCAGCAAGTGACTACCTGTAATCAGAGGCATCCTCAGACCTGCCTCACTGAGAACCTCACAGAGCTGCTTCCCAACTGTAAATCCCCCAAAACAAAAGCACAAATACATTTACAGAACTACGTAATATACAGATATATAATCATAAAGGTGTTAACGTGGGTCATATTGGCAGTTCCAACCTTTAGATGTCCACATGTATTTGGCCGTGTGGTGTACATTTAACAATTCATTTTAAAGGGATAACTCTTAAACATCAGCAGCATATGTGCTGTATTTCCCAACATCCAGCCATCTGCTCTTCCCGCTGTGATGATCTGATTGCAACTCCTCTAAACTGAATCTGCCCATATTTAGCTGATCTAAACACAGTTGACATAATGCAGATTCACCCCACTCCCCCACCCTCCCCCACCCCGCCCCCTTCTCATACTAACAGCGCTATCATCTTCAAGTGGACATGAAAAAGGCTTTGATTTTCTTTTTTAATTTGGCTTCTGCTTGGTGCTGGGATTGTTTCCAAAACTCACTTTCTCTCTCTCTCTCTCTCTCTCTGTGTCTCTCACACCATCTCTCCTCTTGTCTCTCCCACACCTGTTAGCGCCCCACAGATGTGCGCTCGCAGCGCCGTATATTTGTTCGAACAACAACACCATCTCCATCATCAAACTCAGGATGAGCTAAAACAATCAGGCAGCATTTAAGCTGAGTGCAGGCCAGCTGCACTGCCCATTACCTCCATTCACACTCAAAACGCACACACCCTTTTGTAGCTCACACACACAGCAGCAGCAGCAGCAGCAGCAACAAATATGAATATACTGAATATATCCACAAGAGAGTAGTTATTCTTCGTTCCCCGTCACTCATTAAGGTTTGTGCCATTCCTCATTTATCTTTCTCTGCTCATCATTAAGCCGCTTTGATCGCACCTTAACGAACGATGCAGTGGCCTCAAACAAAAGAGGAATATTGTGACAGTCACAGTGTTTGTCTTTCGTCTCCTCAGTCTTTGATTTATTGCTAATGAGGATGAGGGAAGCGTTAATTGTCTAGGAGGAGGCTGGCCTACCTCCCAGACACCATCGCTCCAGCACTGTTTATGTTTTTTAACACGTAGCGAGGGAACTTCTTCTTATAAGGATGAAGATGAATTGAGAGCTACAGGTGAGAAACTGGAGGCTGCTGACAATGACAACTTCTTCTTGAAGATTGGTAGAATGCTTTAGCATAAACTTACTATCTACAAGAATCATAAAAATAAATAAAGAACCAAGTTTCTGGAGACCGTCCTCATCAGATAAAAGCGTTGATCATTTGTTTAAAAAGGACCACTTGCAGTAATGAGTCATTACTGAAGTATCAAGATTAGATGACATTGTCATACAGTCATTACAGTCTTGTAGGGAGGACTTTGTGGTGGATAGTTGAGTCAACAAACTGTGTGACTTTGACACCGGAGACTGCACGAATAGAAGGAATTTACCTTAATGTATAGACTGTTAAATGCATTGCATTTTTTGACATATGTGCCTTTGTGGTGTTGGATATTGTCGACCAGTTTGGACTGGCCACTGCCATTAATCCTTGTGTGTTCTAACATTGTCATATTTCTGTATTTTTAATTGTCTATGTGTACTGCTGTTTGCAACCTCACTTGCCTCTAATTGCCCCTTGAGTTTTGAATTTAATTAATTTCCGAAACGACAATGACAATAATGTTTTCTAGCCTTGGTGACCTCAATCTTCACGTAATCTTGACCAAGTGGATTTGAAGCCTAAACTAAACCATAAAGGTGAAAGATCAGAAAATGGTCATGTGGGATGTTTTGCAAAACACTGACATGTGATCTTTTACTGTCGTTTACTCTATGATGACTTATTGAGTTTGTTGGCCTGTTAGTCAGCTTACCTTTCTGACCTCATACTGGTATACTGGTATTGAAAGTTTCAGAAGAGGAGGCAACTTAAAGGAAGGCCTCTTGAATCGTGAAGCATATTGGATTATTGAATTAGAGACTCTCAAACCATTGGGAATGAGCGAGGACCTGGATCTGAGGGTTTTCCTGTAAAATGTCCTGTGAAACAAACACAACCTACTAAGTCCTCCAAATAGATTGTTTAGAATTGACCTGCATGTTTTACATAAAAAGTTTTTTCCTCCTTTTGTTTTGTGGGGTTGTCAAGAGTTGGTCCATGTCCTGGCCCCTTTTCTATTTGATTATGTTGCCCCCAAATCACATTTGATTGTATACATTTCTGTATACGCTCCTGAATTCAAGCTGAAAAACTATTTGAATGTTTTACAGGAATAGAAAAGAGAGGAATTCTGATATAAAAATATTCAAATGTTTTTTTTTTAAAGATATCAGACAGATATCTTGAAATAGCTAAACATATCACTGTGTCTATAATGAGTTTTTTTTGTAAGTGGGCCAGCGGATTAATTAAATCAAGATAGAAGTCATTGTCAAGTTTATTTTTTGAAGAATTTTTAGTGAACGACACAACGACCCAAACCTGGGTAGTTGGTCCAAGACGGTATTTGCATGATATTTAATGTTACTTTTCAACATCTTACCATTTATCCGTAGAGGTAATACTCATTACTTCAATCACTCAATATTGTTAAGTAGCATTTATTGGTTTTTGCTGAGTTCCATCAAAAAATGCTGTCACTTGGACTTATCTTAACAGTTAAAAAAATGGAAATAAATGCAGAATAATTCCTGGATTAAAAACAAACAACAAAAAAACAAGAACTGAAATACTGAGGTCTTACAGTAGCAATGATGTACGACTGGAGACACATTTACCAACTGGCCAATCTCCCCAAAACCTTAAATATATGTAATGTTTCCAGGCTCAGTTTTCTGAACTCAGGTTGGCTCAGTGTTGCAGATTTGCCTCTGCAGCCGGTGGGAAACCTTCTAAACTTGGTTTTGGTATATTTGAAAGAAGCAAAAAAAAACCTGCTCATGTGTATTACGGTGGTGTTGAGATGTGGTCTGTGTGACCCGGCGTACTTCATCAATTACTTGCAGGTCCTAACCTATGGTACTGAGATGACCTACAGGCCTGAGAGGTTAATAAACTATCTCAGCTCTGTGTAATTGACAAGCACACACACACGCACACACACACACACACACACACACACACACACACACGGTCACAGAAATAGTCAGACTCTGATGGTTTTTTTTCTTTTTCTCCCCAGTCCCTCCTCTTTCTCTCCTCTTTTCTCTTTTGTGTCCTTGGATTCCTGCATCTCTCCTTCCATCTCTGCATCTACCCCCCATTTCATACTGGAGGAGGTAGAAATCTGTGTGTGTGTGTGTGTGTGTGTGTGTGTGTGTCTGTTGTGTATCATTCCTCATGCGAAGCCTTGGCGAAACTATCAGTGTTATCTGCTAACTTTACCACCTGTGTTAAATTGAAGGCAGTGATGTGGAAGAGGCGTCTACCCTCCTTTTCTCTTCCATCCTATCTCTCCCTCTCTCTCTCCATTCATTATTTTCTCTACCCTCCTCTCTTCCCCTCTTTTCGTCTATTTTCCTCATTCCTCTCTCTTTCACTCCCCCTCTGTATCATCCTCCTATTAAAGTGTGTGTGTGTGTGTGTGAAGCAGCCAGGGAGGTTCAGGGGTTTTAGAAGCCCATAAATGAGAAGCTCTGCTGTGAGGCTGGCTGAGGTGTTTCTTTTTTTTTAAGTTCAGCCCATCTGGGTGGTCGCCACTGACATACAAAAATGACTGTATGTCAGCGGTCATTATTTACAGGCCGGCCTTGCAGGTTACATGACAGTTATCGCCCGCTCACAAAATGGTGAATTCATGTACTCATTGTTACGTGTCATGTTGTGTAACTGGGGCCGTTAACTTAAGCGAAAGGCTTTCATCTCATATTATTCGCCAGCACATTTATTCATAGGGGCAAAGTGGAGCCAAGACAAGATATTATTAGTCAAGTCAACATAATAAAATGTTGTTTCCTTTTTAAAGGATAGATTCACAATTTTTCAATTCTGTCTCAAAACAAAAAGTCAGGTGCCCACATGAACATTGAAACAGATTTTACTTGCTGTAATTATTCCTCCTGTTCATACTGACCGTTAAAAGACTCTTCTTAAAGTGCGTCCCATGTCAGTGATGGGGGACAAAATCTGCATTCCTCCTCCTGTGCAAAGATTTATTTGAAGCTAACGAGGCTTCGGACATCCAAATGAGTCAAATCAAGTGGATACCTGTCAAAGAAACAGTCTTTTTAATACCAAATTCCCTCCTTTTGTTACTATCCTTCCACCTCAGCACAACAGGTAAACACAAAGACTAAAATAACACTAAAAAGACAAACTTTAGAAGTTATGCAAATTTCATGTAATAATCTTTAAACTTTCAGAAGAAAATAGAAATCCTTAAGATCATAAAACATGGAGTCCACAGTCATCCTCTTCCGTCTCACCAGAGCTGTGTACTCCGCTACAATACTGTTCATAAACACACGTTTATCAACATAGTCATGCATATACATGCAATCACACACACTCCCAGTTGAGTGTGTTGTTCCCATGCAACAGTGCAGAGTGGATCAGTAGCAGAGCAGAAAGATTTGATTTGGGTGTGTGTGTGTTATGCCTGCTGTGATAGAGCATGTACCATGACTCTATAGAAATATATCTCCCTCAGTAGATTTCACCCCTCACTTCATTTCCTTAATGACTAAAACAGCCCCCCCCCCTCCTCCTCCTCCTCTCTCTCTTTTGCTCGCTCTGCCAGAGCCATGGCTCACACATACACACACACACACACACACACACACACACACAGGAGCATGCATGCTTCAGTTTCTGAGAGAGACTAATATGGAATTTCTGTTTTTGTTCTGTCTGCGTTTACACACATTTTAAATTTACATAATCAACCTGAATGGAAATGCCAGCAATATGAGAAACAAAATGTCACAAATATTTTGGGTGAAATAGAAAATTTGATTTCGAAAAATAAAAAGATGCAATAAAAGCTGATGGAAGCAGTCTTAAATAAACAATGATTTTTTCTTCTTCTAGTTTTATTTCCAAAGCTTTGGTGTGTTGTTGCCACTCACTGTTACATGCTATTCAGGTTCACACAAAGTTGTCAAGATAGCTATTGGTAGTTGGTAGCCATTTTGCTGGAAATACAGCTGATTTTAAGGAGTCACTTTTTTGTCAGATGTCACTTAAGCTGTGAGCAGGTGTCACTAATCAGCCTGATCGTAAGGTGGATAAAACTACTTTAGTCTTTGTTTTTGTGAAACTGTCTTGTATTCAACGGGACCAGACAGCTTAAAGGTACCCTGTGGAGTTTTTGACCACTAGTAGCGCTGTGGGTCTTCATTTTCTTCGTCTCATGTGGTTGACGTGATACACAGTCAATGATTTCACGTTATTCCACTGATTGACAGGTGGCAGTAATACGCCAAGAAAAGCAGCAATGTACCAGCAACAGGCAGGGAAAAAGTAGGTGGCAAGCATGTAAACATGGATGTAGCTAAACAATGCAGCTTTTAAAATGTTCAAGAATTCGGCCTTGCAAATGTTTTCTGAGGAGGGAAATGCATTCAACATGTTTGTAAGACCTCAAGGACACACATAATACATTTCGGTGAGAAACACTGAATGTAAACAGAAACTGTTTGTTTAAAAACCTCCACAGAGTACCTTTAATTGAGCAATCCATCGTACAGTGTATTTGTCCAACCAGTAGTTTTAATAGTCATATATATATAGGAATATATATATGAAGGAGGAAGCCCAGAGGAAAACAAGCCGGCATCAGGAACAGGCTGATGAACAGGCCACATTGTCCATCACTGCCCAGTACCCTGCTAGCAAACTTCCAGTCCCTGGAGAACAACCTGGACAAACGCAGAGCTAGGATAAACCAATGCCGTTCAACCAGCGGAGTTCCTCTTGGTTCATCACATGGACAGAACTGGAGAGTCTGGCAAATCGAGGGGAGGTGGAGTATGCCTGATGGTTAACAACAACTGGTGCAATAGCAGGAGCATCGTTCCTCTCACACATCCCTGCTAGTCCAACCTGGAGCTCCTGACAATCAAATGTCACCCATTCTACCCCCCCCCCCCCCCCCCCACCCCAGGAGAATTTGGCAATTTTATCGTCACCATCTTGGAATTTTGGAGCCACAAATGACCATATTTGGTCGAGAAGGTGTTTAAGTTGGGTCGTTTTCTCATAGACTTCTATACAATCAGACAGTGAAGTCGCTATTCATTGATTACAATTCAGCATTTAACACAGTAATCATCCGAACCATCAGAACCGCCCTCCTTAACCTGCAGGACATTTACAACCGGCGATGCAGATCAAAGGCCAAAAGAGATGGGAGCCTATCCATCCCAGCAACAGTCTGTTCTCTCTGCTGCCATCAGGGAGGCACTACTGTTGCTTAACTTACTTTATTGTAGTTTGAGCTGGAACAGGTACCTAGGACATTTCGCTATGTAACTGTGTACGTGACAAATACAAGTTGAATTAGAATTTGTACCTTTTTGTCCTAATCAGGTATATGACATGAAGATACAGAATCAAAGCAGAGGAGCCATGTAGCTTGATACTGATAATAGGACTAATGCAAGTGGATGTGCCTAATTTTTCTCATCTGCTTGGGTTGAACCAGCAGGGAACCACCCAGTGAAATACAGATATAACAATAATGCAGTGGAAACACATCAGAAAGTTTCTTTTCTGTCTTCAAATTACTTTTGTCAAGGAGCTCCTTGATCGAGTTTTCTCCCATTACAGCTGTCCATATGTGTGTAGCTGAGTGTCTGCATATATGCCCTTCATGTGTAGTGTGTGTATGTGGCTTTTGGGTGGGGAGGGGGGGGTAGGTATTTGGAGTATGTATATAAATATATACCCCAAGTCACCCCACAGAGAGAGAGAGAGAGTTAGAGAGAGATAGGGGTGAAATCTATTGAAGTGGTTCTGTAAAATAGACTTTGTTCAGGTAGTCACTTTGTTTTCATGCTGATAATATTCATTTAGGGAGGGAGATCTCTCTTCCTTTTCTTCTCTGCTCCTCTTCCTCGTCTTGCTCTCCCTGGTTTAGCTCCTGGCCGCGGGATTAGCCGCCAGAGAAAATGCAGGGTAAAATTAGCCTCCGGCTGTCTTCGCAGGCCGCGACCATTGATTTTCTGCCACAGATGGAGAAAAAACGCTGGTGCTTAATGTTCTTAATACCACCACAGAGAAGGGTTTTTCATTGCCTTGGTTTTTGTTTAGCTGTTCATCTTTCAGATTCTTTTGGCCTTGTATGGAAATACAAATAAATTATCTCTTTTATTTTCACAAAAAATAAAAATATTGTCACACACTCACAGAAATGTCAGTAATTAGTGTTAAGGTAAACTCTGATGTCTTACTAAATGGTTGTACTAGACATGAATAAGTACTTATAGATTCCTAATACTACACAAAATAAGAATTGTGGGTAATTTGGACAGTGAAATCATTTGGCTAGAAAATACCTGGAAAATTATGTACAGGAACCTGGACGGTCATTTTATAGTGAGTTGTAAAGAGCCTTTCATCGTTAAGCAGAAAGTTGGAAATACAAGAGCTCACATCATCATGAGTGGAGCTTCCATTGAAATTTCTTTAGGAGGACAGACAATGACTGAATTTACTTGGATTGCTACACCAAAATAACATGATTATTTATGAATGAAACGTCTAAGAATAGAGATTGTCCATTGCTGTACAGACTTTCAAACCCTTTGAGGTAAATTTGTGATTTTGGACTCTTGCCTTGTTTTTTTTTAGGTGTAACTTTGAAATTCTCAGCTTGTCTTGATTACTGGCATCATATTTTTTAATGATTTCATACAGTGTATGTCAATAGTTTTGAGAGTGTATTGGAGGTATGGTTGGGTATGAAACGTCAATGTATTTTTAGCACTGAACAAAAGGTTTCCCTAGCACCGCGTACCAAAAACTGTCAAGTACTGAAAGCTGGCATTGAATGTTAAGGCACATCAAAAAGATCACCAAAAAACAAAAAGAACCAAATTTTTCGGCAATTTTTGTCAAGTTCTTGTAGCTGCTTGTGTTCATACAATGTTTAACATTTGACAGCTTTGGCTTCTTTTGTTAAATGAAAAAAGAGATTTGATGAAAGGACATGTTTATGTTTCTTAAAATAAGGCATTGAGGAAAAAATAAGTATCGGTTGGTACCATACTCTGGTATCTTTTCGACATTTACTCCAAAATACTCCAAACACAATACAAAAACACATATACAAACACACACAAAAGAAAACCTCATTATGGCCTATATTATGATACCCAGTCCCTGTTGGAGGTAAAAACAAGGTATTATTGTTGTCCATATACAACAGATGCACCACCACAACTGGTTTTCTATCATATTGAGATTATCTCTCCACCCATATTCCATATGACTGACTCAGGGGAGTTAGCTGATGTGGATAATTGCTTTGAGACAAACCATCTGATTGTCTTCTGCCTAGTCTTTGAGTCTTCTGTGAAAACCAGTGCAGTAGAAGCAGATGTCTGCTGTTTGTATTCATTTTCTTGCCAGCAGCTTAATTATTCCATTGTTAGGCTGGTGAAGGCGTACCTGGTGTATTACTGTAAAGGAGGGTTCATGCACCACAGATATTGAGACTTCAGTTGAAACTACTGACCAGTTATTACTTTGTCTTAAAAGTATTCAGTTCCTTCTTAGCTTTAGAGGTAATTTATGAGGGCTGTTTACCTGACTCTCTGGTCTCCCAGGCAGCTACAGACTACTCACCTGGCTTCCCATGTGAATTTGTCCATCTAGCTTGTTAGGTGTCTTGTGTGGTCACCAGCTTGGTATAAAGGCGCCTTTAGACTGTGTGAAAACAATGATTGTGTAAGTTGCATGTCACATTGTGCGAGACGCCTATAATAAAATCTCGGTCATAATCTGTGTTGGACTGTACAATATCAGTTTGAAGCAAGTAAGATCTTGAATCGTTCTTCATCCATCTACGCCATTCATATTTTTGAAAATGCTGCAAAACTTCACAAACTTCTTTTTTGTTTCATCTCCATGGTTTTGTTTGAGTTTGTTTTCCCCCTAAACTTTATTCAATAAACTACACATACGAATTGTCACGCCAGCCAGTGTATTCTGTGTCATTTCACATTCGGACTGGTTTGTTTGTAGATTTGGGTCGTAGCAGCACTCACATTTTAAGAATATGGTCTTAAATTTCTGACACTGTCAAAATTTCGCCTCAGGCTGTCAGCTATTTGGTTGCCAAATCTCCAAAACAGTCATCGGTGGACATGTCTCACAATGCAATCTAGGACCACCGTTTTGCATTGACGACCAAATATTTTATCATGTTTCTCTAATGATTGCCATCTTCTCAGACAGCCCAAAACCACACAGTGTAAAGTGGCCTTTAGTTGAGAGAGCAGCTCGGGCCTTCAGCTCGTCCAGGCACATGTATCCTCAAGGTTTGATGAGGCGATGGGGACAGACAACCTCATTACTGTTGCCCAAAGTAAAGGGTAAGGGCAAGCAGTATTGGCTTCAGTTCCCATCTGTCTCCTGATACTAAACCAGACTCAGTTTGTCCACGCGGGGCCTTTGCATGCTTTGCAGCTCGGAGGTCAACTTCTCCAAGCCCCTGGGTCTATTTTGAGGGGTCAGAGAGTCCGTCTACTCTGCCGCCACCAATTTCAAGGATGGTCCACGTGATCTAGGAGGCTATTTCTTGGAAGCATCTGCTAACCTGGATTAAAGGATCAGTACTTGCGTCTAGTGATATTTGATATATTTTTAGAATGGGTATACAGTGTACGTTTCTGGAAATTGAGGAGAAAGATCAAAAACTCAAAAAGCAATCAAATAATTTTATGTCGTAATCATTTTGGTAAATTTCATCTTTAGCTACTGGACCTCCAAAAACTACCATCACACCTTTGCACGAAGCCCTCATCGTAGGAACCGGTGACTTGGCTTGAAGAAGCAGTACTTGCATTGGAATCTTATACTGATACATTTGAAAATACTTCACCGCAGCTCTGTTTGCGTGTACATTCTTTGGAGTACATGCTGGTTGTATTTTATTTGGATGGCAGCACCATCTTATTCAAAAGTCACTCCTGTCTCCTTATGTCTTAAAGGGTCACTGTACATATGGAATATATAACTAGACCCATAGTCTTGAAACGCAAATGTAAAATTATGTACATTTACCTATGGTTTGCTGAGTGAAGGTATACTCAAGGTCACTTTAAGACCTTTTTCATCCTTTTCATTAGATATAGAATATGTAATTGGGTGCGAGTTTTTTTAATCATAGCACCATTGTTGCATATAGAAAGAAACTAAGAAGGCAAATAAAACTAAAATGCTGTCAGGACATTTTTTTCAATAAAACAAAGTGATTATGTGAAATGGTAAATTTTCCAATTAATTTCAGTCTCATGGATTTTTATATAAACCATGAGTAAACAAGACCATTGTCACGAAAAGCAGTGGAATTACGTCCATTGATATGAGGCGTGAGAACAAATTAAACTAATATAATTAAACTTGTGCTGAATGGTCCATACAAGTATATAAGATGTAAACAACCTGCATTTGCAGTTGTATTCATGATGCTGAAAAGATATTCAGGACCAACATGTGCCTGCTTCGAGATTGTAAACTAATGTGTGAATGAATTTCTGACACCATTAGATGGACAAATAGTTATTTGTTCTTGCCTCTTTGTGTGTAATGGAAACATTACAACAAATTATGGCGGTTAGATGATGGCAAGTCCTTGGTTGGCATAATAAATGTATTGCTTTGCTATTTGAAGTAAAACATTAATGGGATTTGTAGTATAACAGATTAAGAGTGAGACGTATTGATACTTACATAGCAAGCAAAATAGCGATTGATCCAGTTTTTGTTTTGATCATGTCCATCATTTGTCAACAAAATCTCCCTGCAGGAAAAAAATACAGATATAAAGCTTAAAACTCTTGCATTTCTCTTGGTTCAGATAAACTTTCTGCAGTGTTATACATACATTAAGATTTTAGTATAGTGTTTTTAGTACAGCACATGCACATCCGCTATGTAAAACTCTTGTCAGAGTCAGAGAGGTTGGAATTTCTTTCTCTCAATCTTCCAGTTTTCCACTTTGAATAATCTCTGCTCTTTCTCTCTCTCTCTCTCTCTCCCTCCTGCCCTTACCATTACCCGCCCCTCCTCTCCTTCCAGTCATGTCATCTTGTCCGTACCCCACCTATCTGTTCGGCTACATCTCCAAGATGCTGTAATTTCCTTGGCCCGGCTTGATGTTTATTGTGAGGCTGAAATTGAAAATGGCCTGTAATGGAGCGAGCCTCGCAGCCCCGGGACCAATTCACAATCTAAATGACTTGCTCCTTTTCAATGGCATCGACTGGAGGGCTCTTTGTGCAGCCTCGTACCTAATCAACCTCCGGTGTGACCCCCAGCTCTCGGGGGCCGCTGTCGGATTAATGATAAAATCATTGGTTCAAACAATTATTCGACCTGAAATGGCTGGCCATTTTATTCTGAAAATTAAAGAATATGAAATTATTTTTTTTCTGTGCCGTGTTGTAGCAGCACCACTTATGGCTGAACTCTGCCCCCTAAACTCTTGATTTCATTTGAAAGAGTGCTTTTACTTTATCTAGTTTCTCTCTTTTAGCTTTTTTTTCATTATCCTCTCTGCGTGCGTTGTTGCAAATAGCTTCCTGAGTGTCAGAGTAGCAAGGCTTCAGCTATGTGCTTGTCTTTCTGTCCTTCTGTTTCCCTCTCTGTCTAACTTTCTTTTTATCTGTCTGCTAACCAATCCGTCTGCCTGACAGTCTGTTTACCTGTCTGTCTGCCTGTTATTCATTTCACTCATCAAATAGTTATAGTCATGGTTTAGTCAACAAATCAGATTATATATCAGATGTATTCAAATAAGCTGGTGACATTTAATATATCCCTATATATTTAATTTTGTTTTATCATTAACCTTGGCAAATACTGCTACTATGAGGTATTTAAACTGTCTTCAAGCATGAATCTAAAGAACACTTTGTTCTTTTTCAGTAGTACCCAGCTCGGTGCTGCCTGTGCGCTCACTGAGATTAAATTTAGGAGGCCACTGAAAGCTCATCAGTCCAAAACACCTGCCGTATCATACCTCTGTAGGCTGTTGTTTTGTACCTCTGCCTCTTGGGGGCACTCTGTCAAAGTCCAGTCTAGTTGGAGACATCTGCCACCCCTCACAAAAGAAGAAGAAAATTTGTTGTTGGTGGTCTGACCTGAGGAGATATTTATCACCATTAGTGCATTAACCTACAGAATAGTTTGGTGTTCAGGTTGGTCCTTACTGAGATTCAGTTTAATAGTACTGGCTGTTGAACTAACAGCCTTTAAATCAGTGCATCAGCCCAAAATACCTGCCTTTGTACTACAGATACATAAAACAAAATTCAGTACATAAAACATATTATAAAATATGCAAAAACTAAAGCTAAACCTGGGGGCTCTAGGTTGTTTTGTACCTTTACCTCTTGGGGGCACTCTATCAGAGTCCAGTCTAGTTGGAGACCTCTGCCATCCAGCACAAAAGAAGTAGTAGTATTGTTGGGGGTCTGAGCTGAGGAGATATTTATTGCTATCAGTGGTTTGAGTATGGCACTGAAGGCAGTCCTTCCTCTAAATCATCTTCATCAAATTTCTCAACAATCTTTCCTCTGCATTTTGGAATCGTTGTCATCAGGGTATTGGCACAGTAACTCTAATATGAAACAGGAAATTCAGGACAGAAACTGTGTTTAAAGGCTGATATAAAGGAGTGAAGCACCTTAATATTTCTGTTCTTCTTCGGTGGTTAAATGGCAGATTGTAGCCGCTGTATACCAAGTGTGATGCAGAGGACTCTCACTTTTGGAGGGCAGTTATGATTTGGGACGCCATAATATTTCACTTGTAATACATGACAACGGTCGACAATCAGAGTGAAGAAATGGGATGCAGTGTGAATATGTTTACCTGTTATAACCCTGTGCTTGCCTGGCTATCTGTCCGAGGTGTTTCCCTGCCTCTTTCCCAGTGCATGCTGGGATAGCGACCCCGAACAGGATAAACAAGTCTGGAAGATGGACGGATTATAGATTGGCTGCCCATGTGCAGCTAAACTCTGATGAGCCCTGCTGTGCACTTGTGTCCGTCAAACACCACTTGATTACCGGCTGTGTATTTATCATCATCATCATCGTTGTCATCATCATTATCATTATCAGTCTGCTCCCCTCTCTTAAGTCTGAGACAATGGGCACTCCTAAAAGGCTCTTATTGAACTGGAGCTCACTAGCCTTCGCAGCCTCAGCCCGGTCCTAGTCCTCCACAGCAGCCTGCAGTGTGGCTAGGTAATTACCCGGGGATTGATTCCCCTAACAGAGACCATTTCTTCACCTCCCGCAGAATCACTAAGAGGCTTATAATAAGCCCTGCTCACCTCCATAGCTTCCTAGGTAATGTCTCGGCGAGCCAGAGCCTCTATTGACTTGTTGATGGAGATGCTAGAGCTGTGCTAAAGGCATCGGAGTAAGGGGAGGAGACCCTCTTCACTGGAGAGACTTGATTATTGAAAAGGCCACCAAGTTCTGTTTTCATCACACCTAAGATAATATATGCAGTATGTGTGCCATGGAGATTTCTCAGAAACATCAATAGAAGGTTTTTCTAGACTTAAAACAATCCTGGACCTCTGCCCTGTGGCTGAGACATAGCTTATGATGTTGATGACTTATAGGAGGCTCCGGGCCGACGGTGAGAAATAACGTTCGCGCTAAGCTTTTGAACCGGCAACACAACCCAAAGTTAAAGTTTTTTTTAAAGTTTCAGGGTATCAGAAGTCAGTCAGGTGAACAGAGAGACCTGAAAGTTTTGGCTTTATTACGAGTCTTTAAACAAAACTGCCTTCATGGCTTTGCTAATTATCATTCTGAGGACGCAGCAATTTGTTACTTCCAATCTGCCAGTCAGCAGCGGGGCATGAAGAGGGCTGAGAGCCAGAGAGAACAGAAGCTTTCATTCATTCAGTGGAAGCAGGAGCCACTGACAGAGAATAGTGTGTGTGTGTGTGTGTCTATGTGTGTGTGTGTGTGTGTGTGTGTGTGTGTGTGTGTGTGTGTGTCCACTAGAGATAAAGCTATCTTCTTGTACATCTCCATCAGTCATATCAGTCAGTTGTCAGTCTCTGAGCCATTGTAGCACGTGAAGTTAAGGACTGCGACTAACAATAATTTTCATTATTAATTAATTTGCTGATTATTTCCTCTTAATGGATTAATTGTTTGGTCTGTAAATTGCCATAAAATGGAAAAAATGTCTATCACAATTTCTTAAAACGTTGACATCTTCAGATCGTTTGTTTTGTCTGACCAACCGTCCAAAATCCAAACATATTCAGTTTATAGACTGAGACAGCATGTTCTCTGTTGATCATTTAACTAATTAACTAATTGTTTCAGCTCTTCTGTTCCTCTTCAGTTTCTCATGTGTCTGTAAATTTTGTGTAATAAATATCCAACATCATCACGGCTGCAACTAGCGATTATTTTCATCATCGATTAATCTGCCAATTATTTTCTTAATTAATTGTTTGGTCTTAAAAATGTTAGAAAATAATGAAAAATGTCTGTTATGTCGAAGTCGACGCCTTCAATTGTCTTGTTTTGTCACGACTTTTTGTTTATTATCATATATGACAAAGAAAAGCATTAAATCATCATGTTTGAGGATATAAAACTATCAATTTTTTAGTGCTTCTGCTTTAAAAAAATGACGAAAACGATTATTTAATTATCAGAATAGTTGTAGATGAATTTTCGGATGATTGACTAATTGTCGCAGCTCTAAACATCATTATTGATGCCTGTAGATTATATTAAGTAAGTGTTATTACTTTTGAATGACTAAAATATTCACTGTACAAACGAAAATGCAGCTTCTTGTGATCTTTATTCATCGGGGTGAATTGGTTGTATTTCTTTTCTCTAAGGGAGAATAGAAAGCTCAATAAGGTCGCAGTAAATGTGCTTCAAGATGTGAATCATCAATCTGTTTTCACTTCACAAACTGCTGTTAGATCCAAGCTTCCAGGGTTCATTCAGGAACTTAGATGTCCTCAAACTCTATTGCAGCTAAAGATCTGCTTTCTTTCTTCCTGTCTTTGTCTTTCTTTCTGAGTTTCCTCTCTCTGTCTCTTTTCTCCAAGAAGAGCAGAACATGTGCTGACCTGCATTTCTGAACCTCTTTCACAACATCGACAAACACCTAAACTCTTACTGTCCCCAATAAAAAATGAACACTCATGAATAACACCTTCATGTAATTTCTCATTGTTAAGTTGCGGAATGTAAATGTTTGGCACTTCCATAGAAGCTCTGCTCTTTTCAAGTATGTGTTTTCATTTTTTGCCACTGTGCCTTCTTCTGAAAGGTAAACATTTTTTGCCAACGTGCCCAATTTCGTGGACACAGTGCAAACTGCTGACTGTCAGTTTGTTTGTGTGTGTTCTGATGAATCTGTTTGAGCACAAACATGGTGTCGCTCGGAAATAAGACTTGTTAACTGCATTAGCAGTTTTCAACTGACGGGGACTCAACAATTTTCTCACAATTTCTCTCACTACTGAAAAGTCTACAACCTTTTTTGTGAGAACCTTTACCAACCAACAAAATTTGGCAAGAAAGTAGTCGAATGTAATTAGTCAGTGAAGTCTCTCAGACATCCTAAGTTTCTTTAACGGCTGCTCCATAACTCTTCTGTCCTCTCCCTCCCTCCCTCCCCGTTTCCCTTCGCTGTTTCTCACCCGTTCCATCTTCCCAACTGTGACAAACATTTCCCTAATGAGGGGGTCGGTTGGGAAAGCTGTGGGGAGTGGAGCGTGGATGTGACCTCTGGCATAGTTGGACACTTATTATTCATGGGACGAGGTCCTGTTTGTGAAAATGTGTGTGTGTGTGTGTGTGTGTGTTTGCACTCGGAGTCAAAATCTTTCTATAATGCTGCATTCAGTGTACGACAAAGTGGAATCATATATGTATGCTTAGGTTTGTTAATGCTTGGCGAAGTGCTACTTTACTGATTTTTGAGTGGTTAGAGACTGGCAGGGTTATATGTATGTGTGTGTGTGTGTGTGTGTGTGTGTGTTAGGGGGGGGGGAGAGCCAGTTTCTAAGGCTGCTCTGTCTCTCTCTGACTGAAGCACATTGTTCCAGATCAAGGGATGGGAATGGGGCCTTTGGCAACAGGAGAAAGAAGCACACACACACACTCACACACACACCACACACACACTAAAGACACACAAATACATTATGAACAAGAGGAGCAACTCATTGTGACATAACCCCGCGTCTATTAATAGTGTGTGACAGTTCGGTCTGCACCGGTGTTTGTAGAAAACATAGATTTCCTGAATCACTCTCTCGTCTCGACGGTAAATCTGTAAATGTGTTACGGCTCAAGAGCACTTGGGCGGATCCAGAAGCTGTCCTCGTTTCCTCTCTTCCCTCGCTTCAGCTCTTCTCCTATGAGTCAGATACCATGGAGGACATGTTCTGTATTTTGAAGGGATGGCAGCAGGGCGCAACTCCCCCGCCGAGATTACTTCCAACTCTACAAACAAGCAGCTGCAACTGTGCACCTAGAATAATCTCATCACGCAGCTAAATAGAGCAGGTTGTAGCTTAAAATAGAGGAAATAGTAAGCAACATGACAGGCTTTATATAGCAAGTTTTGCTAATATCATAACATTGTTTATTTTAATCTTGCTTCTTGCTATAATTCAAGGAACTCAAGTTTTAGCAGCTTTACAAGTCAGAGAATATGAGTTATTGTAATTGAAATGTAGTGACGTGACACAATAGGAGTGGGCGATATGACGATATACGCAATATTTCCATTTCTCAGTATGACCTTGTTAATGCCCTTCAAAGAACTCTCCTTGAGATGCGATACACTTCCCAGAACTTCTCCCATTCCTGGAAACTGTTTCCTGTGGTCATCTTTTGTCACGGTGTCCAGAGCCTCCCTCGTTTCTTCCTGGATTTCTTCCACAGTAGCGAATCTTCTCCTTTTCAGTCCATATTTTAGTTTCACCAAGTTGTAGGCATACACTACCTAGTGGCAAATCTGATAACTACACCCTACTCCTCTATCGATGTATTTGAGCAGAACTTTCATGACAGTGTTGAATTTTATGATTTTTGCATCAACGTGATGATGTACCTTTATTTTTCAGGTATTTCATTGGCTTAAATTGACAAAAACAGACAGTTTCCCAGTAGATTTTCCTTTAAGTTCCTCTATATTATGCTATGTTGAGGTGTCCTTGAGCAAAACACTGAACCTCAAGTTGCTCCCGATGGTCAGGTCAGCGCCTTGCATGTCAGCTCTGCCTTCATTTGTGTGTGTGTGTGTGTGTGTGTGTGTGTGTGTGTGACTGAGAGGCAAATTGTAAAGCGCTTGAGCCGTCAAGGTAAAAAAGCACTATATAATTTCAGTGCATTTACCGTTCCACTTATATGTCATTATCACAATACAAAAATTACATAAACTGTGGTGAAGGATTTTGTCCATATTGCCCTCCACTGACACATAAGAGGTAATGGCACTGGTGCCATAGCAGTGAAACAAAACCTTAATAAGATGCATCTACTCTACAGTATGTATATCTGTTATAAAATTCCAGAAATCCAAATAGACTTATCTTGGATTTAGGAAGATTAATGCTGCAAAAAAGTACAATCATCAATCACAGATATAGAACAACAAACCCTCAGTAAGATGGATCTTTTACTTACTTATGGATCTTTTTAACCTGTTGTCTAAAGTGTCTTTGAGTATCTTGAAAAGTGATCTATGAATAAAATGTATTATTGCTATTATATATGCATATGAAAACCCAAAATAGTAAGTAATTTTCTCTAGTGGATTTTTGATGTGTCATCAGTTCAGAATCATGCTTAAAAAGAGAAGTATCTTGCACATTTCCAGATCTCTGCTAGAATATCTTTGCATTTTTTTACAGTTAAATAACTCCTTATTCATCTTATACTGGTCCTTTATGCAGCCCCTCAGTTCAGCCTCTGTCTGAAACAGGCTGTTTTAGCTCCTGTCTTTTAAAGGACCCCCCCTCCTGATGAGCCCACAGACTTCCGGTGGTTCTGGAGGTTAAGTAAACAAAATAATACTTGTAGGATTTCACTTATTTTCCTCATTCCTCACACGTACATCCGTAAATGTTCGAGCCTGAATCCGAAATACTGTATGTGAGTGGACAACATGAACAACCCGTGGAACAACCTAAGCAACAAAGGCTACAGAACAGCTGTTGGTGAGCATGCACGAATCATTAGGAGGAAGTAAAGGTAACATTGCAAACGAAGCGTTCAGAGCAGCAAGCCCTTTGATTTTCAAGCATTTCTACATATGTTCACGTCAAGTTTTGGAACTTTGACCACGTTTAACATAGACATCTGACATCAAACAGTATAAAAATAACAAAAAAGCATGATATGTCCCCTGTAAGCAATCCATGTAGCATTAGATAAATCAGTTCAAGGTGATAAGACAAAATTAAGAGGGCGCAAGATCTCTAGGACCCCAAACAGATCATTAGGGTTAAAATAAAATCACTACTATAAGCTTTTATGGATCAGGTCCCTTGTCTTACCATCTGAAATAACTGTGAAACAATAACGGGTGGAGTTGGGGTTTCAATAAGTGTGTGTGTGTAGAGCCTTGAGACAGTTAAGTAGTTTCGGCCTCCCACCTCGTCACATGGTGGCGGATGGGTCAGCCGTGGGTGGCCTGTGTAAAGGTCAGCTGGCTTAGCGAGCAACCAGGAGGTCTATGTGTATGTGTTTGATCAGGCCATTCTCTATGTGTGTGTGTATGTGTCAGACCTTGGGACACAGTGCTTCCTTTCTCCTCCTGGAACTGCAGTGGCTTCTGGGTAATGGCTGACTCAACTGGGTGCCCCAGACACCATTGAATAACACATACACACACACACACACACACACACGCAGACACATACACACTTCCCTTCCAGTAAACCTTCTCCCACAACTACCACGACCACCGCCATGGCAGCACATTCAGTGTTACCATGGCAATTTCTCTGTGTTTTTAATGGCAGCCCCACTGACCTGTGACATCACTGGGGGAACTGACAGTTGATTGGTGCTCAGGTAACCATGACGCATGATGAGCAAGGCTGCTGTTAACTAGTAGGGGCAGGACCGGGTCAGTAACTGTGGGAATGACAAAGTAATCTGGAATGACAGAGGAAATAAAGGCAGCGATAGAAAAAAAAAAAGAAAAGCTAAGAACAGTCTCCACTGGTTAAAAATGAGAAATTGAGGAATTTATTTGCAGAATAACAGACTGGGATGTCCTTAAAACAACATTTAGCTTTTCTAAAATCACTATTAATCATTAGCTTATTGGCTTCTTCTCTTTTAATCAGTGCTAATAAAATGAATAGTGAAATGTTATTACACTACAGCAACTAACAAGGTGGTTTCTAAATGATACAAACATTAAATCACAGTTATTATTTTGTAATTAACTGCCATAGTTTTGTGTTTTATGACAGCTTCATACATGAGGAAGAGGTATCTAGAACTATTTTCTTTTCTGGCACTTGTGAATATTCACATGGATGAATATATTTGCTGATTTGGGAAAAGAAATTACACTTTCAAATTAAAAGCTCAGATATGACTTTCTTAATAGAGCCACAGTCTGTTTTTACTGCTGCTTCCAAACACATTCCTGTTCCTATTTTACTGTTTACTATCTACGTGTTTCTTTAACTCAGTCCTGCTTTGGTGGCACTAAATGTTCTTCCTGCTTCAGCTGAGCTGCGGTAGAGGACTGTGTTTGAGCTGATCAGATAAAGTAGTACTTTTATTGAAAAAGTACATTTTCCCTATAGAGATAATAAGGGAATTTTATACTTAACATGGGTTTGATGTACCACAATTCGCTTCCAGGATGGTTTAATATTTTGGACAGCTGTGAGAAGGTCAGAGGGTTCACAGCTTTGACCTTCTGTGCCGGGATAAATCGAACTTCCTTTAAAGGACGAATTACATAGAAAGAGTTTTTTGAGGCATTTTATCAAATCTTTCAATCCACACTGACCTTGAGACACACATGTGATGCACAACACCACAGGACCCCCCTGCGTTTACTATGTTTCTCTCTGGTGCATTTTGTGAGGCAGAATCTCCACAGACTGACATTCAAATGTTTATGTTGTGAACCTATTAACAGTATCTGTAATGATTGATCAAGCTCTCCTTGTCACTATGAACCTTCTGATTTCACTGTATCGGGCAGATTAAATAAATAAAATGAATGAATCATTGTTTTCTTCCTGTATTCTCCTCATGGAGCCTATTTGAAAACGTTTTTGTTCTGGAAAGTTTTGTCATTAGTCCGCCTGCTGACGACAGTTTGGCCGGCCGCTGTCTGCTGTTGACAGAGCAGCTGCTTCTGATGTGCAGCAAAATTATGATTTGTTATGTTGAATTGTTACAGCCATCAAAAGCCCTGAAAATTAATTTTGTTTGATCACTACAACAGCTGGAAAAACAGTTGAGTCTGTTGAGGTAAAATTACAATCTTTGGGCAGTGATGAGGATTTTTTTACCTGTAATTCTGAGCGCCCTCTGTATCATATTAAACAAAATATTGTTATTTTAAAATATCAAATTAATTTCACTGATGGCTAACACTTTGACTTGCAGTTTGAGTTGCAAACATTACGTCATTGAAACTGTCCTGGAAAATTTTTGGAATGAGATGACGTGGAGGGACAGTAGTTGCATCGTCATCATCACCTTCATCTTCGTTTCCATCTTGGTCACCATCTTCACCTAAAACTGATCAACATGGCTGAGCTTTCTCTCTCCTGAGTCTGTTTGTCTGACTCTGCCCGTCTCCCTGGCCGTGTTGATGGCGACAGGAGACAGTGGCGTGCTGGCAGGTGCATGCCACCAAATTACCATCCACACACACACACACACACACACACACACACACACACACACACAAAGCAGGCCTCTCCTGTGCTGAGAAGGCTTCCATTATCATATCAAAGCGTCTCTCACAGAGACGTGGCAGCGCTTCAATTTAAGCAATTAATGCAGAGAGAGACTCTGTCACACAGCCCAGCATCCCCCCATCCCACCCCCCCAACACACCACACACACACACACACACACACACACACACTCTCACACAGCTCTCTTGTGGCACTCTGAGACAAACAAAGGTGTTGGGAAGCGAGGATCTATATTCTCAAGGCCATCATGCTGTTTTTCTCTCTCCCTGTACTGCTCTCCATCCTTTATTTCTGCCTTAAAATGAAATCGCTTTTTTTCCCACTTTGTATCAGGATTTTCCTCAGTTTATCCACCTGAAACGAAAACATATGATCACTAAGGTGTTCTTAAATTTAGTAGATGTTCTAGCTGAGGTTTTTCATGGATATTTTCTTATAATCGCTTGCAAATATTGTCATAATATCCAATCCTGTCCTCGAGCTTCGTACACCTGCATGAGTTCTTGACAGGGAGTGGGGAGGGAGGGTCAGCAGGCAAATGGTGGTTTCTCTTTAGTTATCCACTCTAAAATAAACGGTGGAGCGTTTGGGTGTTTGTCTGCTGTGTAATAATATTAACCTCATTTTGACCTGAAATGCACACAGTGAGTGTCTGTGCTTACATACGCATATGCACTATGCATAGGATTGCTGCATGGTGAATATGTGATTTCTGATTTCTTTAATGTCATGTAGAACAACAAATCTGGCCTCCATAATCACACATTCATTGATATACCGTACATTTATTAATACGTATCATTCTGTGAGAAAACCTGATCTATCCATATATACATATGTGTAACAAGGTGTCTGAGTTTCTACAGGAGTATGTGCACAAGACAAAAACGTAGGACTGGGAAAACATGAATGTGGCAACAGTGCAAAAGGGATACAAATAATACCTATTCTGTAGTAGTCCTTCCCTGTATCGAAAATAATTAAATTTAAAGTCTGAAATTACAAGACTGAAACTGAAACAAATAAATGCAAATACATCGGTTTTCAACACTAAACAGTAGATTGAAAATTAGGAATATTTAAAACTGTTTGCTCAGTCATTATATAACCTGTTAAAAGGAAAATAGTGTGCAGGGGAGAACGGCTGCATTTAAAGGTGGTTTTGAGCCTGTTCCACCTTTTGTGTGTTATTTTGTTCCTTCTGGTCTCTCCCCACAGTCAAAAGACATGCTGGTTCGCTTATTTGGCAAATCTAAGTTGCCCATAGGTGTGAATGTGAGCATGAATGATTGTCCATATGTGTCAACCCTGTGAAAGATAAATTGGGTGACAGACATACACCTGCCAATGTCAGATAGCATCGACTCCAGCCCCCATAAAAATACTCCTAAAAGTCAAATCAAAGTTACCTCCACTTCCTCCTTGGCGCATGCCCAAAAAGGTCTATTTGTTCTGTTGTCTTTGTTGCCAAGGTTGGTCCATGGGTTGTGCACGTTGTCCACTCGCATATTTTGGATCAGATTCAGGCTTGAACATGTACAGATATGTATTTGATAAGTTTCTATTTCATGTAGAGAATAAGAAAATGAAGAGAAATTGTACTACTACTGTTTGTTTACGTAGCCTCTGGAGCTGCTGGAAGTCTGTCGAGGGGCAGCTTCCTTAAGCTAACCAATCAGAACAGAGTGGGCTCTAATATCTATACAAAACTCAATTCCCATAAATATATTCCAACACCAGGAATGAAAGCTTGGGAGAGGGATATTTCTGAATCGGGACTTGATTTAGATTAGGACACAATTTGGAAGAATGTCTCAGGTGCCTCTAATGCTCACTGGCTTCAGTATTTTCTAGACATGTCATACCTGGAACCAGCGAGAATCAATAGCTCTCAACCAAGGACGATACCTTTGTGGACAACCTTAACAATGTATGGGGTCTTATAACCAAATTACTTGTTCTTTGTAACTAAAGAACATGTGGCTGATTGATTTTACCTGTTACCTCTTGATCCTTTCAATAAAAAAAATTTACGATAACAAAAGAGGGAGGCACATCAGTAGGGGGGCCTTAAAGAGACAGGAGCTAAAATGAGAGAGGCTGAACTGAGTGTCTGCATAAAGGGCCAATATAAGATAAATAAGGAGTTTTTTGAAGTGTAAATCCTGCCAAGATATTCTAGTATAGCCCCAGAATATAAATAAAGACCTGGAAATGTTCATGATACATCTCCTTTAATGATTATAGCTTACATTCTCAGCCCTGGTTACGACATTAGACATTTGTTTTTATAATTTACAGTAACCAGGTTATTAGAATGTATGTAAGTATGTTTTCTGATGTCCTACCTTAACCTGATGTCTCCAATACTGTAACTTGTTGGCTAGCATACTTGTGATTGTGAGTTATTCACATGTTTTTTTCTGTGTTTTTACATACAGCAGATATAGAGCAATACATGTGAAATAATCTCAGATCTCTTTGGTCAAATTTAGAGCATGTCAGTCTCTTGAGCAGCAGGATTTGTGACATAAAACAATCCACCTTCAAAACCATACTAGATTACGGCACTATCCTGCAGCAAGATTGACTAAATGCATTTCCCAGGATGCAACTGCATTATTTGCATCTTTTTTTCCTAAATCTTGCAGCTCTGATGCAGGATACATGCAGCATGGAAGGACTTTTGACATGCTATTGATCTAAACAGGCACAGGAGGATCCTCTTTTAGCCAATCAGTCAGCTTTTAAACCTGAGTATCTACCAATCAGTAGACTCATTGTACATTTTCTTCGTGTTTTGAAGAAATTGGCCCCTGTCATTTAAGCTTTTCAACAAAATCTCTTCATCATTCATCCCCCTGTTCCTCCTCTGCTGCCTTTCTCTTAGCTCTGGATTGTTGTGAAGTACTTTTTCTCTTCTTTGAGGCGAGACACTTTATTAGACACAGCTGTTCAACTGAATCCAGCAAGGCCTGGCTTCACTGCCAAGAGCCTCTCTCTCTCTCTCTCTCTGTTGGTCTGTGTGTTTCTCTCTTTCTGTCAGGTGGGATGTAGAGGGATGAATAGGCAGTGATGGGGAGCAGCTATGTGAGGCCCTTTGCTCTGGAAACCTTGGCTCCGGGCCCTGGTTCTCTGCACAGCAAGCCCACTGAAGAGCCATGATTTTATCTTCCAGCCTGAATGGATACAACCTCAGTGTCTGGACAGATCATGGTCAACCCCAGTGCTCTAAAATGGTCACCGTATAATGTTTAGGGGGCAATTCATTAATGGCGAATGCAAAATAGTGAAAGGTAATAGGTAGATCTGATCACATCCAAAAAGAATTTCAGATACAAGCTGTCGTCCTTGCTGTAAATGTTTCAAACACATCATCTGTCCAACACCAAACATCAAACACAACTTCCTGTTCTTTTTTTTCTGTGTATGTCTGATGATGAACTTTGACTCTCTCTTATTTTTTTTTCTTTGTCCTTTCACTTGTGATGGCTGTCAGTGCTCATACTAATTATTCTTTTCTTCTTTTTCCATTGTAAACAAACTCATAATGTAAAATGGTAATCAGACACCAAGAATAATAATAATAAAAAAGCTTTCAAAAAAAGCACACATACTCTTGAAATGCTGAGTGATTAATGCTGGCAATGAAGCAATACTGATGTTACTTTCAAGACAAAAATTCACAGTGAGCTATGATATATCATATCCTGTTGATCAATATTTAAATACCCCCCCCTCCCCAACATGTTTTAAGATGTATATAAAAAAAAACTCTGCTTTGACTAATAATTTGTGTCTGATATGGTTGTTCCAATAAAAAAAAAAATGATCTAGCTAAAATCCTTAAAATTACATCTACTCTTTCTCTCCATTTAAAAATTACAGAATCTATGAATATGCAAATAATTTTAACTGTTGGACACACAAGACATTTGCTACTTCACTGTAAAGTCCATTCTCAGTGTATGTGCACTGGAGGCTTCAAGTTTCCACATCACACCTGTGTAAGTTGAATACTGGACCAGGACTGCCTCCAAACTATTTGTGATGTCACGAATCATACTCATAGGTATATGCCTTAAAGGTATACTGTGCAGGATTTCCCTAAAAAACAATGTATAGATTCATACAAAAATAATCCCTCTCCCTCTCCCTCCGTAGTGATGTATGTATCTACAGAGACTCTGTCCTCTGCCTGTATTTTCTTATTATTTTGCTGTGTTTGGGACATTTCTTGGCGTCAAACTTTGGGCAATTGTGTGTAGCCCCCAGTTAATAACAGCGCGCAGGGTGTGAGGTTGGGACACGTAGTCTAGAGACCAGATTACATTGTTGTGTTTTTATGTGCTTCAGTGTTTCTCCTGCTTCTCCGTCTCTCTCCTCTGCTGAGTGTAGAGTGCTGCTGTGTGCTGCCCATCTGCTGTCTGTGTGTCTGTTTGACCGAGTGAAGGGCTGAGCTACACACACACAAACACACACAATGCAGAGCAGAGAGGCCACAGCTGCGTTCACACAAAATCCAGCAATGCTGCAACTTCCTGCAGGGTTGTGCGGAGGTGTGGGCATGTTTATTTGTGCTTTAGAACTTAACTGCTGTGAAAATATCAGAAAATAATGTTTTATTTCTCTCTCTAGCACACTCGACCACCGCTGCTCTCTCTCTCGTGCTCTGGTGTCTGAGCCGGGGAGGAGGGGCCAACTTTGAATGCTGTGTTTACAAACACCAACCAACAAATCCTGCATAGTATGCCTTTAAACTCAGATTTAAGGTGAGCACAGAGAAACTTTCCTCCTCCAGAAGATGAATGTGAAAACAGCCTTTCAGTGACAAACTTTGAGCTTCACTGTGCAGAATGATACATGTGCAAACATCCAAGTGGAGGGGAACTTTAAGTATATTTGACAAAACATAATACCGTAGAGTGCAACAATGAACTTTAAACGGTAAATCTGGGCTTAACTTGGTTGTTAGGAGGTAATGGCTCAGCATCGGAGCCCACGAACACAGCTGCCAGAGCCGCTTTATGTTTTACGGCAGAGTTAGAGTGCATGTTGTGGTTCCAAGACTGTGATTGGTCAGGTTGGACTGCTTGTGTTTTCTCCTAAAGGTTTCCAATACCAACCAAGATTATTAAAGTGAAGACAAAATCAAGCAATTTGAAGAAAAATTCAGCAATTTTCTCCTTTTCAGTAACACCAGATATATGTTGTGATCTAGCAAAACCATCTCTACTGCAAACCTCCTGCTTGCAGCAATCACCTCAGGCAATTACAGATTGGATGAAAAAAAAAATGTCAACATGATTACTTCAGCTGTTAACAGCAGTAGTTTTGTTTTCACTAGGTGGCTATACATGAGTAGTTAGCCGTGTATAATTAAAACACAATAGGATCGATAATGTACGACACATCTGGACAGAAAATTCACATGTCTGTCACTCACCAGAGCAGGTTTAAGGCACAACTGTTGTTTGAGGTACAGTAATATACCTCAATTACTATCATTACAAGACTGTATACTGGATGTGCAAACACATCTGTAAAAGAACAGGATAACTGATGGAATGATGATTTCACCATTAATTGGACTAATATCTAACAATACGATGAAATTCAATACAACGACACCACAAGCTGCAGCTTCAGAAATACTGTGGAGTTGATACAGTTCCCCTCTGACACAGCGTCAACAAAAATGAAACATTAAAATAAGTTACAGGGCTATTGTATGTGTTCGTATCAGACTCTACTAGTCTTCATCTTAAGATGTGTTCAAATCAATACCATTTTTTCCTCTTTTCTGTCATTTTGGAGAGGTTCAGTGCCAGAGTCTTACAACATAACAGCTCAGATAACTACACAACTCAAAGTCAATGATTCAAACAACACACAACTACATGGTTTCAGCGATAGCATCGTCCATAGCAACCACCATAGCAACAATAGAAAGCAAAATGAAATAAATAAATGGGTGATAACAGCCACACTAGTAGGTTTAGTAGGCCCCTACTAGCTCATGTATTTGGGACTGATGTTTTATGATAAGACCTATTCAGTAGGCTGATAACAGTCAAATCAGGTGTTATTTTAACTTCTATTTTTGGATGCTGTGATGCTTAAACTTGAGTTACTTCCCTACTGTGACTTAATGACTATAATTTATAGCAAAAACAGTGAAATTCTTAAGTCACTGACAAGAAACTGTATTTCATGTGGATTGGTTTAGTCTGGTTAATACCCAGTCTGATTATATTTGATCTGGTGGACTGAATCAGCAAAAAAACAACAATGGATAAATTAATCAAGAAAATCCTTAATTAATGTGTCACATTTTGAAAGTGTAATTATTTGTGACAATGCCTTTATAAGAGTGTGAGGAGGATTGGTGAGAAACGGATGACAGCTACAGATATATCAGTGACTGCGTCTGACGGCGTGACCTTCCTGACCTCGCCAACCTCTCCGTCTCTTTATTTTCTCATCGACCATTAAAACGATGTATTTATTTTTCTCTCTTTATCTCTGGTTCGACTGTCTCTCTCACCTCTTCACCTGTCTCTCTCTCTCTCTCTCTCTCTCTGTGTGTCTGTATCTCTCTATAAGTCCCTCTCCGGTTGCAACAGCTGCTTGATGTTTGTGACAGGCGGTGTGATAGCGCTGACAGGCTGGAGACGGTTATCAGAGAGGGCCGCCGCGATAGGCTCTGCCCGGCTAAATTGAAAATTGCAAATGAAAATCCTGCTCAGCGCGTTTTTAAATTCATCAGCCATTATGTCAGATGACCTTTTAGCGTCAGGCTCCGCTGATAAAACTCCAAACGACAACACTCGGCTCTGATCCAATTTTCGACACTGTCCCCTTCCTCCCTCCCTCCCTCCCTCGCTCTCCTCCTCCTCCTCCTCTCCGTCACCGTTCGACCCAGTGTCAGTGAAAATGATAGGCTTTCAGGAGAGCCTCCATTGTGCTTTAGATGAAGAGGTTTTGTTTGGAGGAGATGGCCCTGCCGTGTGTGTGTGTGTGTGTGTGTGCTGAGGGGGAGTGTGAGGGGTGTATGAGTTTGGGGGCAGCGAGTGTGGCCTGGCCTGGCCCCGTCCTGGTCCCACTGTTGTTGTCCAATCACAGCGAGGATCAGAGGCCAGGAACGTGTGAGCGTTTAGAAATACAGCGGGGGTATGAGGGCAGAGAGAGAGTTGTAAAGGTATAATAAACACTAAGAGTAGATGTCACTCTAAATGGTTTTTCCAGGGTGGGTCAGTGTGTGCCAATATTGACTGACGTGTGTGTGTGTGTGTGTGTGTGTGTTTGTTTGTAAGCCTCTGTATCATCTCAGGAGAGGGAAAAGGAAAAAGAGCTGATCCTCTCAGTCTATCAGAAGCTCTATCCGTCTGTAATTGAATTCTCTCCATCTCCCATTGTTGTTGTCTTTGTCTCCGCTGACTGGATGGTCAGATTTTTTTTTTTTTCTTTCCCAGGTGACACTGTATTACAGCTTCTACTTGTATCTTACAGATACATTGCAAAAAAAATTGGATCCTTGTGCCATCTTGTCCCTTAGACTTGAACGAATACACGAGAGTTTTCTGAGAGCAGGTCAAGTGTCCTGGAAAAAAAAAGGTAGATTAATAAAAAAAAATACTGACAATTGGATGACTGATGGATGTCATACATGCTTTCTTGGTATGTAAGTTAGACCACATGGACACCAGATCATCCCTATAAGGTTGTTTTTAGCCTGTAAAATCATAAATTTAACATGTGACCTAATGTGACAGTATAGTAGTATCCAGTATAGTATAATATGACAGTATGACAGTATAAATGACATATAATTAGCAGGTGTGAGCCAGGTTCAGGTTTATAATTAGTGTGTTTCAGGAAAGCGTTCAGAATTAAGTTCATATTGGATGATTTTACAGTATAAGATAGTGTGAATGTTCGGTGCCAACGCAGCTATAAAAAGTGTATCTGTTATGCAACACGGGCGAAGTTATGCATCTTTTCACATTTGAACATTTAATGTCTGTTTTGTAATTCACTTTTAGAAATCAATAATCTAAAAACTGATGCCATTGAGTGCCGGGTCTTTGAATGCAACCCAGGCTTTTGCAGAATCTATATTAATTGTCTGTATGATACGGTTGTATTTTAGCAGTTTTCCATTTTCCCACCATATTCAATTACTGTCAAAACATGAAAAGTAGTTCTTCCTCACTCTAGTCCACCCATCCATCCATCACATTTTGTTTTTTTATTGTCATGTTCCATAGCTTTCTGTCATAAGGTTGCATGGATCGCTGGTCCATTTGATCAAATGAGGACACATGCATGAGTTTGCTGAGTCTTTGTTCCTAATTAAACATGTTAACAGCTACTGAGCCATTACTCGAATGGCATGAACACCCCTTCAATCAGTTTTTCACACTGCTCATATCGGCACATCATCGGTATCGCCTGATAAAGGCTTTTAAATAATATATCAGCGTCGGCCCGAAATGAACATTGCTGACATGACAGGCTGATTCGTTGCCTTCGCCGCCGCCGCCGCCCGGCTGTGCTTCTCTCTGCGGACAGTTTCAGCCTGTAGGTCCTGGTGCTTCCTCTGCAGGCTCCACTTCACTCAGCTGCTCGACAAACTTTTCTTCTCTGCTGCTTCTTCCCACTTTAACCTGGATAACAAACTGGGGCTTGTTGCTCTGGTCGCCACACGGAGAGCCGGGGCTAGCTTGAAGGCTAGCAGAGCACTGAGTGATGTGGAGCCTGTGGAGGAAGCACCAGGACTGTCAGGGTGAAACAGGAGCTGCTATGTTCAGCTGCACACATAGGAAACACCTTCGCTGACAGGATGTGCTACTGTTTTTGAAAAAACTTCTTTTTGGTTTATAACGGCGGTTGGCAACCAGCGTATTTAGGTGCGTTACCGCCACCTTCTGCTCTGGAGTTTGGATCAGAGATTAAATCCTACACACTAATCCTCTCTGTCTAATAAACTCAATGTTTTAGCAGAAGTTTTGTCCGCTCTGCTATAGCGGTTTTAAACTGCATTGTCAGCCATGTATTAGTCTTTTTGTCTGCATGCATGTAATGAATGTTGCATGTGTTCTTGTTGTTATATGTATATGTGTTTTTATATGTATCTATCTATGTTCTGAAGGCATGTACAACACATAACGCACTGTGGAACCAAATTTCTCCATGTGGTCAATAGATATCTATCTACCTGAAACTAGACATGTTTAATAAGCTTAAAATGGTCAAAAATCATCAGATCTCCTCTTTTTTGATCAGATAAGATGGTAAAATTTAATTCAAATAACATTTTTCACATTTGGTTCTATGTGCCTATGAATGTGTGTATATAAACATATGACTACTCATATTTGTGTGTGCGTACAGTGTCATCAGCATGATGTGTGCATGTGCCCAGAAATCATACGCAGTGATGTGTTGGCTCTTTCTCTTGTGTACAAGTGTGTCTCAGCATGTGCCTACATCTGCGTGTGAGTGTGTGTGTGTGTGTGTGTGTGTGTGTGTGTGAGTGTGTGCAGCTGTCCCAGGTGTGCGTTATTAATCAGTTATCAGGGCAGTTTATTTGCTGGGTGACAAGTTGCAATTTCCCCCCTGATTCAAGGCCTCTTTGTCAGGTGGGAATTACACTGAGAGCACATGACAAAACACTTCACCTCTCTGCTTCGTTCCCTCGCTTCTTCTCTCTCCCTGCGGATTCTGCCAGCTTTTCTTTTTCTCTCCCCATTTTTTTTTTGCCTCTCTTCCCTCCCTCCCCACCCCTCCTGATGTCTGTGTCCCATTTCCTTCCCCCGTGTTTCCTCACCCTTACATCTCCCACATCTTCACCTCCATCTCTTTCTTTTATTTTGTCTTCCATCTTTCCTCATCTTTTCCCCTCTTCCTCTTCTATATTTATTTTTCCTCCCATCAACATCATCCTCAGCCCTTGGAGTAAAAAAAGGCGGACTGTATAATTAATCACACAGCTTGGTCTAATTAGAGATGAATACGCGTTGTCCCTTTTGTCACACACACACACACACACACACACACACACACACACACACACATCTCAGCTTCTCGGGCCTAATAGCAGTTGATGCTGTATTAACGGCAAATGATGCAATCCCCGCGAGAGCCCCTCTTGCCTTGATGAATCTGATGAATGTGACAATAATTAGTGAAGACAGATGAGAGGTAAATTACCACTGACAATGTAATGCTATCCTGTCTGCCACTAGAGAGAGAGAGAGAGAGAGAGAGAGAGAGAGAGAGGGAGAGAGATTGCCAGGACATGACAGAAAGAGCGAGCAAGAGAGAGAGAGAGAGAGTAACAGACAGTGAGGGACACGGAAAGTAGTTTGGTTTCATGCAAATTATTATTTTCATGCAAATCATGATGCATTGATTTAGCTTAATGGAAACCTTAATGGAAAATGTTGTAATTTCCTCAACATTACGAAAAAAGTTTTTTAAGCGTATTCTTATAATAAATGCTAGAAGATTATGCAATAAACATGAACGTGACACATTGACCTCATTTACACCCGGTATCGTCATGTGATCTGTGTCTGGATATCTAGATCAGGAAACGTGCCTGTTAGTGCACGGTGTAAACGCTCACCACCAGACCACATCTGGAGTCGGTCTGCACAGGTTTTCGTCATACTTGGGCCTCTTTCTGTAGATAATCCCTTCCTCATCAAAGGAGAAATAAGCACCTGTACAGCAGCGTTGCTTCCCAAAGATCAATGATCAGGACCTGGTATCATAACATGCAGTCTGTATCTATCTGGATACGTTATCTGAATAATGACATCTGATCGTTTGACTTTTCACACTCTTTTTGTTAATTTAAATTCTCTCCGCATTGTGATCGGATCTTCGCTGTGTAAATTAAGCAGGCTGAGCTGGCAACATGTCAACAAACATGGCGTGTGCCCAGTATTCTCCAGGCACTGCTGCGACATGCAAGGAGAGGACCACGTGATGTACGGAGACAGCTGAGACATTCGTAAACTACTTCTTGGTAGCCTCGCTAACTAGACCTCTGTATGGGGTCTGTCTTGTCTTTGGCTTGAGATAGCAGGAAGAGGAAGTTAGGTGACCTTTCAACATGCTGTCAGATTTGGAGTCAGAGCAACATTGCATTTACACTTGGATTAGATGTGATCACAGTGTGAGGTAAACCACAGCCACATGTGATCTGCCGATCCGTTCACATTCAGAACATGATAATGAATGAGTTCATTTATAGCTACATGTATTAACACATCTTATCCCAAAAAGATATCCAGATGAATATCACATGTTAATACCAGTTGTAAATGGGGTAATTGATAGAACAAATCATTGCTTGTCAGTTACATAATTCTTTGAAAGGAGGCTTTTTAACTGTCCTTCCTGACTCTAAAAATCATCAAGTCTCCATTGTGGTTGTATGACATTAAGTGTTTTTATTAATTATTTTCTTGGCCTAGATGAAATCCAACAAAAGAAATATCATGCCTAATAATTATAACTAAACGAGTCTTTCCAACTTACTTATAGAGTTTGACAGTCAGTAAGACTTTTGGTAACACTTTATATTACAAGCCCCTATAACTTCCAATAAACTATGTACATTCATTGGAAATTTATATGAAGGTTCATGGAAAGAACGATGTCATTTGATGCTAATTACAGCTAAAATAGAGACTGTGTTAAACTGGTACACTTCCTATTAATATAATCAATTGCGTGTATATATTTTAGTCAGTGATCAGCAGGTCAGCTGAACATGCAAAAATGTGAAATATAGGGAGGGAGTTATTAACACAACTAACTTTAAACTCAAAAAACTATGTCAGACTATTTTATTTCTTTTCCAGGAAACTTTGTAGAAAACTATTTGGAAATTATAGACCTGTGAAATTAAACTTTTCTTCATATATTTGTAATTTGACATTTTATTTGCTTTAACCAACACAAACCTAATTCATCTGAGAAGTTGTGGAAAGTTTCTCCTGATAGTCGAGAGCACAGAAACATAAAACCATGCAGAGAGAGAAAAACAGAGGCTAGCAAGGTAGCATCAGCAAAGCCTCAGGACTAATTACTGCTCTCTGCCAGAAGAGAAAGAGCGAGGGATGATGAGGGAGGAGAGAGAGAGAGGGATGATGAGGGAGAAGAGAGAGAGAGAGAGACAGAGGTGGAGGGGGGAGAGATGGTAATTGTTTTTGTCAGAGGCAGTGGGGAGCTATCAGGGTAATAAAGTTAATTAGCAGAACAAACAAGGAGAGAGAGAGAGGGATGGAGAGAGGGATAAGAAGGACAGAGGGATAGATTTGATGATGATAAACGGCAGCAGATCTGACACCAGAAGAAAACAGTGAAATCAATTATTCTTATTTTCTCCCTCCTGTGGGGGGAAAAATGCACACAAGAGCCGCTGTAGAGCTCAACAGAATGGAACAAAAACTCCTCCTCCTCCTCCTCCTCCTCCTCCTCCTCTCTTATCTAGAGCCAATTTACCCTCCATGGCTGTTTGTGTTCATGATCAATCTTCTTCCTCATATTCGGTTTGTTCCGCACATTTTACATTTGTCAGATGCAAAGTGATAAACAATTCTACACACACGCATGCTGTCCGTGCACATGTGGGTTTGTTTTAGAGTTAGCTACAACTAAAGTTGGGTTTGGCTTCCGTTAGTTTGATGTTGGACATGATGGGACTGAATGCAAACACTGATTCATTTTCAAGTGAGACCAGGCCTAGAGAGCAGCATCAAACCTTGTTACAGCAATAAATACAATAAACGGTTAAGACAACATACAAAGTCACACACAAAAGAGGAGACAATGTCCGGTTAAGATGGATAAACAGGTGTGATTCACCAAAATAATCTAAAATAAAGTAAAAACAATACATTTATAAGTAAACACTTTGTCCAAGAGTATTAGTTTTCAATTTCTTTAAAACTGACCAATGTGAGACATCAAGATTTAATAAAATAAAGTTGTGATTTTCATGTCTTAATTGGTAATTAACAAGGACTGAACGCAAGTAGCCTCAATCCAAGATTTATGTCAAAAGGGAAGAAAAAAATGATGAAAAAAATCACATTTACAACATTTTACAAATTTTCTTCCATATTATTTCTTTATGGGCTCATATAAGTCTTGTAAAGTGATGTAAAGCAACCTTTGTAACTTGTTAAAGATGAAAAAGAAAATCTGCACGAGAAATTCCTGTTTGTGAATGTGTAGGAAAGATTTGTTTGTAAAAAAAAAGACAGAATGTGTGAATTAAGTCTGTGAACAAATGATATCAGTGGTGAGTTACTCAAAGACAGCGTGAGAAAGGAAGTGCTTTTGTGGACACCTGCATAAAGATTAAAATCAGAAAACTGTGTGTAAAACTCAGCGCTCAAAGTTCCCACACTATGTATGAGGGTATGCATTTAGGGTTGAATCCAATTAGCCGATGACAATGCAATCATATAGATTTGCACAGAGTTTGCTGCTGCAGGTTTTGCTTTACATTTGATTTGAATCTAACAAGAATCTCCTGTATGTTTCCATGGTCCAGATACTCCGTACAGAGCTGATGGAATCTTGTAAATATGCGATTCTCCATTGTTATCTCATCGTTAGGTGTAATTTCATCGTGCGTGGTCGTAAAGATTTTTATTTATTTATTTATTTAACGAGGAAAATCTGGATGTTATGAATCAGATACGTTGATGCCTGTCAAGACTTAACCCTCATTGTAATGCTAAACCTAACTCCAACTCTGTTTGGAGAAATAATGACATTTTCAAGTTCTTGCAAGAATATAATAGAACACACACACACACACACACACACAGACACACACAAACACACACACACACACACACACACAGACACTACACACGCGCCACATAATGCTGCATAGTTTTCGTCAGCTAAACCAATCAAAGCCTCGCATTATTGAATCGTGTGGATTTCAATGTCTCTCGCCATGGCAACCAAACAGTATCTGACAGGCCATCACCAGGGCGACATGGTGACAGGCCAGGTAATGGAACCTGTGTCACTGAAATCACATGCATGCGGGAAACACTTCATTATGGGATATCTGTGTGTGTGTGTGTGTGTGTGTGTGTGTGTGTGTGTGTGAGAGAGAGAGAGAGAGTGAAGGAAAACACAGCCCTCTGTTGTGCTAGCATGCTTTCTCTGTCATGTCTCATTTCCAAGATGCTGTGATTCTGTAATTGTACAAGGCATGCTGAGTGTGTGTGTGTGTGTGTGTGTGTGTGTGTGTGTGTGTGTGTGTGGTATGGCCCCTCGATTATGTAGCATTTGAACCACAAGCTAAATGAGATAACAGAGACGGTTCTTTAGTGGATATCCTGTTTGGGTGGACACCAGCTACTGAAAATCTATTTGAATTTTTTCATTCCTTTAGAAATTTACTTCCTTTGAGGATGTTGATAATCCACAACATTTTCAAATCAATAAGTGGAGACTCTAACATATCTCTACTTAAGTAAAAATAGTGATTCATACTATCCACAGTAATGCACAGCGAGGTGACCGGATAAGAGAAAATAACAAACAAGGTGAAGTGTATTATTTTATGTATCAGGACACCTCAGAGTGCATTATCATGTTTATACCATGGCAACAAAAAAAGGAAAGCTATGTTTAATTTTGTAGCTATTTTAACCCATGATTAATATTATTTCAGTAGTTATTTAACCAATAATGTCATGTGAAGAAGTTTTACTAGACCCAGCCAATCAGAAACAAGTATTTTCCCTGTTTATGCTATTTATATATTGTATATATTTATAACATTTTTGAACACATGTAGATGTTTTCTCTGTAAATGTGTTGAGTTTTCACTTGCTTTAGCTAACACTGATACCTCCATTGTTGTCTGTAGGACCTTGTTGACTTGATCACTGTTGCTGTTTCTTGTTCACTACCTGAACAGCACTTAAAGCGCTGCCCTCTGGAGGCCATGAAGGGGTTAAGAAATGTCAAAGTTCTTTTACAGTGTCATTGTTGTCAACCACCTGAAAGACTAGAAATATGATAGACAATAAAAAAAAGAGCACTCACTTAAAATCTGAAAATGCTGGATACACCGTTTGATTGACAGGTGATCTTTTGACAGTGCAGTACAAGCTTAGCATGAAAGCGGCTATAAGGCCCTCCTGTGGCTCCCCTGGCCCACATGGTGTGTGCATTAGTAAACCGAACCACCGGCGTGTCCCTAAAATGCACCTTCTTATCAGGGATGTTTCCTTTTTTTAGGTAACCAGTCCCCAATAAAAGGTTTTCCTCTTCACGAGTGTGTTTCAGAGGAAATGTATGTATAATATATATTGTTGGTTTGGGTTTGTTTGGTTTGGGTTGCCAGGATGTCTGGTCTGGGTGCGTTTGATTCGGTTGTCAGACAGTGCCTTTGGACTGATGTGCTGTTAGGGACCATCACCTGGGACATGTGATAGCTTATCAAAGTCTGAGCAGCCCTTCTGCCACACACACACACACACACACACACACACACACACACACACACACACATGCACACACACGCACACACTCAAAGGCTCACACAAAGACACAGAGCATACACACCAAACACACTTTCTTCTAGTAGTAGGTGAAAGGTGTATGTGTGTGTGTTGGTGTGTGTGCGTGTGTGTGTGTCTGTGTTACAAGTCGTCAAGGGAACCCTGGTTGGAAGGACAGTTTGACGTCTCGCTTGGCATCATGGGATATGGCTGTCACCTGACGATGCTGCCACCACGGAGATAACCTTCAGGGTGACAGCCGAGACAAAGACACACACACACACACACACACTCGGGAGAATGTATACAGGCAAACATACACACACACAGACACACACACACACACACATATGGAGCCACATGCATGCATGAATGCCCAAACACACACAGCAGACTTCACCCGCTGAGCTGAACACAGTGGATTGATCCTAATTAGCGCTAATCAATATGTTGATTGATAGTTTCACCTCAAAGAAATTGTCCGACCTCCAACAAAGAGAGAGGTCAGAACATCCTCTTCTAATTCTCTGAAGATTAGAAAAAAAAAGGAGTTCCCATCAGTCTTTCACATTTACATGAATGAAATCAGGACAGTTGTAATCTGATAAAGAAATGTCATGAAGAAATGTTGTGGTCAGATCTGATTTCCAGTAAACGCTGGGTGAGTGAAGGTGGCAACAAAAACTCCAGGTACCATAATTGTCCAGTGTTTGTATTTTTTTTTCCTGAGGGGCCAGAAAAGAGCGCACGTTTCTATTTCTACTCACACTTATAGTGAGTCACCTCATGGCATTTCCAGTCCTCCACCAGCGAGGGAGTAGCTGCAGTAATGACAGGTTGTGTACCACTTTACCAGTGTAAACACATCGTACAGAGTGCAGGCTGACTCTGTTTGATCCAATTACACTCAAAATACAATATTCCCTTTTCTCACACAAGTTATCTTTGTACATGCTGTATTTCAAACAGGAAGTAGGGATATAAAGTGATCTCGGTAAGTGGCCTTATTTAAAAATGTATAGGTCTGTTGTGCGTGCGCAGAACCCACAATGCCAGGACTTGTATGTACGCAAACTGGCAGTGGAATAACTTAAAACTACCCTAGAATATTTCCAGATAGGTTTATTCATACTCTTAGAGTCATGTTTGTGTTAATTTACCAGGAGCTTTTGACACCAGAGGAGCTCTGGAGGCCCAGATAGCTGTAGTTGTAATAAATGTTAAAGAATGAAATTCCTCAACACAGAAAATAACTGTCTCACTACACTACACCACTAAACAACACTAAGCAGCCTCAGCATAGTCTACATCCTATTAACTAATCCTGTCCATCAAATTGAAACCACTCAAGTCTTCACTAGTAACAACCGCTTCGCCTCGGACATTTGGAAACGCTGACTCATTTCTGGTCCTGTCTTTGCTAACGTTAAGACGTTAGCTAAATAAAAGGCTTTCCATAAGGACTAGTATGACCACCCTTTTACCTTATCCCCACACTAACATTACATTAAACATACAGTAATATTAGTAAGTAACCTAACATTGAATAGATTTAACTCTTCTATGACTTTTTTGTGAATGAAACTTGCCCACAAACAAAGAGCAACATGTAGCCTTATATGACAGTTTTAGCTGTGTTGATTATGCTAATGCTAATGATGTGCACCTATATGAACATCTGCTACTGATCAGGCTGAAACGAGCAGTTTACGACAAGTTTATGAGAGTTTGCTGAATCTGTCTTGAAACATAAACGACACAGAAAAAAAGTAAGAGAGATTTAGGATAAGAAAATGATCTTGCATGATGCTCATTGTGTCTTGTGCTTCAATTTAGACTTTTTCAACATTTTCCCAAGGAGACAGTCTTCTCCTAACCATAACCAAGATCTGTTAGCTACCCTCTCATGATGAAGGTTTATGTTATACAGGGTTTGCAGTATAATTTTTACTGTTTTTTTTTTTTTTTTTGCCTCTCAAGCTTTCAAGTTTCCTCTTCTCTTAAGTATTTGAACTCAGCTCAGTCTCACTATTATTGCCATGTGAATTTTCCTGACATGTTGACAGGTTATCATTTGACTTTTTTTGTTCCAAACTCAGATAATTTCACCTTTTCCACCATTTCTGACAGCAAATCAATTCAGTAGCATAACTGGAGTTTTTACTAGAAGCTTTTATTCCTATATTACTACAATGGAGAAACTTTGTCAACCAAGTAAGTTGAACTGAAATTGAATAAATGAAGCATTTTTGTCGCTCTTGACTCTTTGCTGTGACAGTGTGACAGCTGTAAGTAGTTAATATTACCCTTTTAACAAATGTTAAAGTTTTACCAGGTGCTAATGTCAGTGATTTATGCGGTGTTAATCTCAACGGTAAAGGTGGTTAGAATTTTAAATGTGTTATTCTTTAGCTAACACACACACACACACACACACTGAGAGAATACCGGCCTGAGGGCTAACAGTAGTCCTTCCAGGGGTTTAGGAAGCCCCGTCGTTCTCCTGCGGTGCTGCACTGTCATGTAGATGTGACCTAACGATCATCTCCTCCATTCAGCACGCAGCCTTTGTCTTAAGTCCCCACCCTTTGTGTGCACGTGCATGCGAGAGAGAGTGAGTCAGTGAGGGTGTATGATGCACGGGTGTAAGTAAGTACGTAATTCAGTAAGTAGCTACTGTAAATATCCCTCCCAGCATTTCCTGTCTTATGGAGCTCAGGCGGTGTTAGCCAGGGTTAGCTGAGGCTTTAGCACCTGCTGTCACTGCTACAGTCCCAGTCACTTTTCCAGACACAACAGCTTTAGCTTGGAGATGAGGATTACTGCTAGTAATGTGTGTTAAGAGCATTACCTCGGGCCTGGATGGATAATAGATTGTTAGAAAGTAACAGACAATAATCAGGAACTGCCTTTAATTGAATAATGTTGGCAGTACCAGAGAAAAAGGCTGAAAAGTTTGCCAAAAACAGTGATGTATGTTAATGAAAGTTTGTCTGATAGAGTAACACATGTGTTCCTTGTTTGTTTGAATGTTACAGTATGACCTAGTGAAACAACAGAGGAAAGTGGGCTTCATCAGCTTATCAGCAAAATCCCGGAAAGAGAGGTCATTAAGAGACTCAGCTGAGATTTTGATGACTATCGTTTCTCTTTCAGAACATTGACATGTGTTGCTCAAATATGCATTTCATCAGTTTTGAATATATGGGTCACTCAGTGACCCATATATTCAAAACTGTTTATTGACAGGAAGTTGTTCACTTTAACATACCCTTAAATATAAAGTATAGCACATATAATCCACTTTCGCTGTTGATTTTAGAAGATTCAAAACTGATATAAACTGAGAGACATCTTACACTTCACATGACCACATAAGAGACTTGTTATCTTTTTTTTAAATGCACATTTGCATTGCATAGAGGAAGGCCATAGAATATAGATACACTTCTTCACTTTTATACTTCTATTCACCATTAAATACAACTTTGACCCCCTAACCCACTGACCTCTATAAGGGGCTGTTATTGGCATTCTGGCAAACAGGAGGTGGAATTTTACTGGTGCAAATTTGACAACAATGGGGGGGATGTAATTTTGTATAAGCCAGAGTTATTAATCTGTACTCCAAGATCATACCAGGACTGAATTGGCAAAATAAGTCTAATTAGATATTCAAGGATATGGATACCAGGTTAGAAAATTTTGAACTTTTTCTTACATATTCCACATTGTGACTAAAATGAAGCTATGTTAGCAACCTAACTGGATGATTAAGCTGCTTTGTAGGACGTTGAGACCTTAAAACAACATATAATCTCACTAAATATATACAGAGCATTTACAAAGTTTACTATATGTCTTTGCTTTTGTCCATTTCGACTCTGATGAAGACAGTAGTGTTGAAACGTTAGCCTGTTTGTATGGTTAAAGGCAGTTAATCAACCTTATGAACTTGCATAGAGTTCACCTGGTATTAAAAGAGCCTGGTATTAAAAGGATAAAATGCATTATACAGGCCAGAAAGCTGAAGGGGACTGGAGTGCACCTGAACGAGCACCTTACTAAGAAAAATGCTTTTATTGCCAGACATTCATCTTGAAAAAGAAAAACAAGATACAAGCAACATGGACGAAGAATTGTAAAGTAGTGATCATGGTCAAAATAGATAACTGAGAGAATGGCGGACCTCGCATCCAGTGGATCATAGGAATATTACCAACGAATGGATGACAGGACTTGACAACGATTATCTGTTTCTGTTTGGAAACACTGAGGATGAGGAGTTTATATAAACTAATTCAAATGATGTGGGGGAAAGTTTGCACAGCCTACATGAACGTGAACAATTAAGTTTCAAGACTTTTGACATAAACTGCAGGAGATTGAGACCAAGAGAACCATCTCTACAACGACATCAACAACATATGTGAGTACTATACTGAAGTTCAACCATAATGTGAAACTGGATTATCACTAATACACTTAAACAGTAGAAGCCTCTACTCTAAGATGAAAAAAAACAAATATTATTTGAGGAAATTGGATAAAAAGTTCAATGTAATTGCCATATCTGAGACTACACAGTGTTCAGCATTAGCCTATATCCATGATTATAAAGCCAAGTAGAATAACAACAGATAGTGCAACATTAATAGATAACATATTTACACATGTAACTGATAGAGAACCGGTGGGTGGATTGCGTATAAATGATATAAGTGACCATCTACCAGTCTTTGCTATTCTTCAGAAGAATCTTTCAATTCAAAGCTGATATTAATGTTTGCAAACTGGTACGACACAGAACACAGGAAGCCATTGATGCATTTAAGGAAGACTGAATGAAACAAGACTGGAAAGAGGTTTATGTTGTTGAACCAGACAAAGCCTATAATGCATTCCTGGCTGCCTGATAAAAAAAAAATCCAGAGGGAAACATAAATATGTGGATAAACCTTGGATTAATAAGGGGCTGCAAAATGTATGCAAGAAGAAAAATATACTCTATAAGGAATTCCTAGAATGTAGAACAAAAGAAAATGAAAATAAATATAAGAAATATAAAATATATTGATAAGCATTATGAGAACAAGGAGTATTATAGTGAATTGTTGGAGGAAAATAGAATATTCAGGGAACATGGAAAGCGCTCAACAGCATAATCAAAAAAGGTATTTGGAAAGCAGATGACCCCAACATAAAAGAGGTTACTGATGAATTTAATGACCACTTTGTAAAAGTTGGACCTACTTTAGCAAATGGGATTGCTGAGCCGAGTAACAAAGATAGAAGACGAGAGCTCTAATAAAAACGTTCACTCCATGTTTCTTAGTGGAGTTCATGAAAATGAAGTAATTGAAGTCTACTATTCCATTAATATGTCACTAGTTAGTTGACACATATATGTAATCAATCCTTCCTCACAGGCTTATTTCCAAACAAAATGAAAATAGTGAAAGTCAGTCCTATCTACAGACCCTTATCTCTGCTTCCCCAATTCAATATATTTGTACAAAGACTTGATAACTTTATTGACAAACATAGCCTAACTTACTAAGTGACCACCAGTATGGATTTCGAGTTAAGCGGTCTGCCTCACTAGTGTTAATGGAACCAGTGGAGAACATTTCAACTGCAATCGACAATAAAGAATATACAGTGGGAGTATTAAGAGATCTCAAAAAAGTGTTGATACCATTGATGATGGTTTACTTATGAAGAAGCTAGAAAGATATGGTATTAGAGGGGTAATAAACTCCTGGTTGAGAAGCTAAAAGAATAATAATTTTGATTCAAAACTTATGAAAGTCACTTGTGGGGTTCTGCAAGGCTCGGTTCTAGTCACAAAGCTCTTTGTACTCTATATAACTAATATTTGTAAGGTGTCAAAATGATTACATTTTAGTTATATTTGCAGATGACACTAATTTATTTTGTTCAGGGAAAAATGTGAAGCAACTTTTGGATACAGTTGAGGGGGAATTGGAAACCCTAAAGAAGTGGTTTAATACTAATAAACTGTCATTAAACATAAGCAAAACAAAATAATTCATTGTGTTTGGAAATCATAAAATCAATTCTGAAGTAACTCTTATGATAAATGATGTAGAAATTGAAAGAGTATATCGGGAAACACTTGCAAAACTCGCACAAATTCCATCTTTATACTGCAAAAAGAGCCATAAGAATTGTCAATAAGGTTGATTATAATGACCCAACCAACCCGTTATTTATGAAATCATATGTCTTAAAATGTATGGACCTAGTAGACTTTAAAACTCTGCAAATAATGTTTAGAGCAAAAGACGGAACACTTTCTGACTGTATCCAAGTGTTGTTTTCAGTGAGGGAGAACAGTTATGATCTATTTAGGGGAAATTATATGTTTGAAAAAAGAAGCTAAGGACAAATGTGAGAAATAGATGTGTGACAGTTAAAGGGGTCAATTTATAGAATAGTTGTAACAATGAACTAAAAGAATCTAAGTAACGTGTAAATTTAAGAAAATGTTCAAAAACATTGTATTTGAAAGATACAAAATGAAAGAAATGACTGACAATTATGATCTGTCTTTGTCTTTTTCTGTTTTATGATATTATGATGTTTTGTTTGTTTGGTTTCACTACTATTTTGAGTAGAGTAAGGGTGATGCTTTGTTAAGTATTAAGAGTGGGCACAGTAAGCTCAGGCTTCAGTCTACACCTTTGTTTTTTCGGTCAGAATATTATGTTTGATTTTATCTTATTTTTGATATTATTTATTTGATATAATTTAACCGCTTTCATAACTGTATAATCAATTTGTTGTTATTGTGTGTAATTAACTGGAAAAAAAAAACTAACTAGCTTAGGAAGTGAATATATCATAAAAACTTTTAGCTCTTATGTACTTTATTACTTCATTGAAAGTACAAAGAATCGTTTCCAAAACATGTCACAATAAAACTCAGTCAAGTTATTGCAGAGATTTCAGTCACCTGAACTTTTTGTATTCCAGTAAAATGTCATATTCCCAGGGTCAGAGCACTTTCTCAGCTGTCTTATGAAAGGAGCTCTGTAGGAATGAAAACAGCATTTGTTTGACCTTGATCATAGCGTGTCAATAGATTATACGATCATTTTAACGGGAAGACGAAACCTTTTAAACTCAGGGCGGTACAGTAACCTTGTATCATCTTAATATAATTTCAAATATTGGGAAAAAAAAGACTAGCTCTGTGTGTTCATGGGCTGAATCCTTGTATCCGTCCTCTACTGATTAGCATTTATCCTCCTTTTTGGTGAGAAATATTATGATCACTGGTCTTCTGGAGACTACTGGTTTGACTGGCAGACACACACACACACACACCTCTCAGCTGGCGCCAGCGGTTGACCAGGTAATGACGGCTATTTCGGTTTCTCCTGATGTTCACATTGACTGGCAGCCTCACACTGAGACGGATCCTCTCCCCTCCTCTCCTCTTCTGTTTGGGGAAGATGTGGGGAGATAGGAAGTGGGCAGAATACTCTCCTGTTGAGTATCAGTGGTGTGCCACTCACACTCGCCGCTAGGATCCTCACATGTGGATGACCGAGCACACTTACATTTGTATAAACACACACCTGCGCAGAGAAGCAGCCGTATGTTGAGCAACAGAAGAAGAGAGCGGAGGGGATGGTGAAGGAGAGGAAGAAACAACAATAGACATCAATGAAAGGGAAAGAAAATGATACAGAGCAAAGAAAGTGTGAAGGAAAGTAAGAGAAAAAGACAAACAACGCAAGGCAACTCTCATAATATGTCATCTAAATATCTAAATACCATAAACAGAAATAAATATAAATAAACACAAGTTCTTCTAATCTGCACAGAAACAGTAAAATCCAGTAGAACTCTCAGCGTCAGTAAAGGACCTGAAAGAGAAAATCCCCAACAAAAGGATCAGACGGTGTGTCTTAGGAATTGAAAAAAGGTTGTCATAGAAACTCATGACAAAAAAAGAAGCATCTGAAAGTGTCTGTTGACTCTGCAAACAAAAGTAAATTGAAGATGAAACTGATGTCTTTTATATATCGCCTCAAATATCTGATTTGTATTTGTCAGGCTTCCCTGCCCGATCAGATAAGGAAAGAATAAAAAAAAAATAAAAAAAAGCAGTCAAACAGAAAACAGCTGAAAAATAGTCTTGCTGCAAACATGTGAATATTCATGTATACACATTTGCACTTTTGTACAATTTGTGTTAATTGTCATTAATCCCGAAGAGGCAACCTGAGTATACTTGTCATGCTATTAAAGTGCCTGACTCTGAAAATATAATTTGCTATAGATACAGAGGAATAGAGAGGAAACGATGGAGGGTTTCCGTGTTTCCTGCTGAACCGCAGAGCATCTCGGTGTGTAAAAGACACTAGACTAATCACTCTCATTGTGGCCTATTTCCATGGTAACTCTGCACCGAGCGGTAATTTAGCCTCGCTAGCTAACGACACAGAGCGAGTCATTATCTTAGCACCGGGCTAGGGCCTCCTATTTAAAGATTCACACCATGAATGAACAATTAGAGAACAGATTGCTGGCCTAAGTGGGGGAGAGACAGGAAAAGACAGAGGGAGAGGAGATGAGGCCAATGTGTGGTCACCCCTGTGTTTGTCCGTCCATCCCATCCATCCAGAGACAACCTGTGTGCTGCTTTAATAAAAGATCATCCTTAATGTGGCTCGGCTAGCGAACAATTGAAATGAAAAGATTCTTACTCAGGATTTCGTCTTGAAAGAAAACAGGATCAGAAAAGTGCAGAACAGAGACAACAAAGCAAACGGCCTCAAGGAAATAAGAGGTAAAATTCCAAATAAAATAAAAATTACACAAAACCAAGTGCCAAAGTACAATGAATATAATAGAAAACAGGGAATATAAGATGCAAAACAGGTTAAAATGTTAAAGATCCCCTCCAGACATGTTTTACGATTTCTTAAATAATAATTTAATTGTTATATATATTATTATAAGATGCTTTGAAAAGTAATTTGTCTGATTGTCTGTGGTTTTTCCACAAAAGTTCAGTTACCTCGTTAAAGTCCTTAAAATGAATCTACTACTTCTCTCGAAATGTTTCCCCTTCAGCAGAGAAATGTTAAAACAGCTTTTATTCTGAAAAGTGATGCTCAAACATCCAAGTTATGTAACAAAACACATTTTTGAGTGGAAGAGGCCTCTAAAAGTTAAAAAAAATAAGGTTTAAGACCAGACTAAAATTAAAAAGTGTTAGATGAAGAAGCTCCTGTTAAAGCAAGCATTCTGGGACAGGTACCAGTGAGAAGATAAAATATGATCCAGCAAGGCCATCTGAGAAATAGATCCATGAGACTGAAGAATTACCAGACAACACACTGCCCAACAGTTTGAGTCAGGAATAAAACTCTGGATGGCCGGCAGTTATCACGACAGCAATCATTTTGTTCTTCATCTACCAGGAATGTGAGCTTGTGTCTTTTTGGCTGATGTAATGTGTTGCTAGATGATGTTTTTTCTCTGGAGGCCTCTGTATGTGCAACCCCACAGTGTGGACTCGTTGCAGTGCACTGGGCTATGTTTGTCATGTAATGTTTATGTCTGTTGGATGTTGGAACATGGTGTTAATCTTGAAAATGCTCTCAGTTCAACAAAGTGCGTGACTGTGATATAGCATACTGCTGTTTGCATCCCTTGCCAAGTTGCCTTACCATAACCACTTCTCAACTACAGTTTATTTGCCATAACCTTAACTTTAACCATACCACAGTTACCATGGGTAGATTTGCACATAGTGAGAATTTTAAAAATGCTTGTATTTAACAGAAAAACTGAAAAACTGAACATAATCCTGGGTTTTGCAGAATCATCCAATATCTACCGTACATTCTTGTCTGATGACGGGGTTTCTGATCTGATGCCCCTATCGGCAGGATGACATTGTTTATTAGTGCCTTCAAAAAGATCTGCCACCTCCATGATTAAACTTTGTTAAGGTTTAGACACAAACATGAGCTGCGGGGGTGACAGGACGTCAGCTACAGTCTCTTGCATGAAAGTTTAACTAAACACTCATCCACCAGCCGACTTCCACATGCTTACTCTCTGCCTCTCTATATAAAGGGGACACACTACTTCCTGCTTTGGCTCTGAATGTAAACGATGAGGTGCAGAATCATCCAATGATCTACATAATTCATATTACTAGAGATAATGGGCTGCAAAATGCTCATATGGATCATTTTGGAGGGAAATGACAACCATATTTTGTTAAGTATGAAGAATGTATGTTGGATTAGATTAGTGTAACAGAGTTAGTGATTCACTTGCCATTACTAGCTGTCTTGTGATTGTTATTAAATGTGCACTGTATTTAATTTTTTATGGTCACCTGCTTGTTTTAATATTATGTTATTTACTTGTGTACTTGAACGCCCCTCTGCAGTGACGGTCTGCTGTGTCCGGTCTCTGTGGTAGGTTGATTTGTACTAAGCTCCATTAACATCTTTTATAATTTTGTTTGTATGTGTAAAAGTGTGTTTTACGCACCATATATGTTGAGATAGGCTCCCGATTACCACAGTTAATCACTAGAATAAATGTGGATTGGAGCCAAAAAGTGACAGTGTGCACCTCATCTTTGACACAACGCATGAGAGAGAGAGCGTACACCGCTGCTACATAAGCATATATATATATATACATATAAACAGGAGCTGGTTAAAAAAACACAACAGTATCTCTAATATTTTTCTCCATATTTATAATACATACCCTCTTATGTGTGTTGCATCCCTACCTGATCCCCTTTTATCCCTCAGTGTTGTCTGTCACCCCCCAACACAGAACCATCCAAAACCCACACCAGAGAGAAATCCTCCCCAAGGTCAGTGTCTTATTCAAATGGTACTGTGTGTGTGTGTGTGTGTGTGAGAGAGAGTGTCTTCTAGTGTTCTCTCTCTCTCTCCCTCTCTCTCCCTCTCTCTCTCTCTCTCTCTCTCTCTCTCTCTCTCTCTCTCTCTCTCTCTGTCAGGCCTTTTGTGCGTCTCCTTCTAAAGAAGCTGTCAAGCTGTACTGTTTAAGGGCTCACAGGAGGAACAAAAAGCATACTTTGTTTTGTTTTGTTTGCCTGCCGTGGCGTTCGGCTGAATGAGTGAGTGAGTGGAGCTGCAGAGAGAGAGAGAGAGAGAAAGAGAGGTAAAGAGAAGAGAGTGAGAGAGAGAGAGAGAGAGGAGTGGGGGGTAACATGTAATTTACTGTTTGCCCCACTCTACTGTACATTGCTTTAGTTATGCTAATGCTGCTCTTTGTGGAGCTGAGGAGATAGCCATCAATCAGCTGTCAATTGGTCAATTGGAAGAAAAAAAAAAAAGATGGAGAGAGAGAAAAAGAGGGCCCCTGGTCCCTCCCTCCTCGTCCTCCTCTTCTTCTTCTTCTTCTTCTTCTTCTCCTCCTCTGCTACCTAGCGGACTTGGGGGTCCTGGGAAAGCCCGGCAACTGGATCCAGATCTGGATCTGGAGTCCAGGTGGAGGGCAAGAGGATGATCTGGGGCAAAGCAAGAAAAAAACAAAAAAAAAGTCTATTTTTGTGTCCTCGTGATGAGCTGTCTGTGTGATAAAACGCCCCAAATGAGTCTCTGTTTTCTTGTTGTTGTTGAAAATCATTTTTTCAAAGAAGCCTCTAATTGTAATATGACACTTGCAGAAAGTTGCCGTGCCACTCAGAGCCGTCAGACACTGTCAGCAGAGGACGAACCCTTTATTATGCTAGCTAATGTTAGCGCTAAGATAAGCTAACAGGCCCATTAGTGCCAGTTCATTTAGCTCGTTAGCTGAAGCCTCGGGGCTGATGACATTCATTACATATCATTAGCGCACAATTAACATGTCTCACTCTGACACCGTCGCTCCCAATGTTACACGACACTTTTAATCATGTTTTATGAAATGTTTCCGTCGGCATGACATGATTTATGAGTTTTACATGACACGGCGTTCATTACATTAACCGTGCTGTAATCATAAAGGCTGATACAGACTTATTCCAGGTTCCAAAGTCAGAATCCTGCACCGTCCTTGTGACTGAAAACTGAAGAGTAGTTTATTTTTAAATGATTTTTTTTTTTTGCACCCATCAAATTCATTTCTTATTTTCTTGATTCCTTAGTGATTAATCTTTCTCGAATGTAATTTACATTCCAAGGTAAATTTTTCTAAAGCTGTTTTCTGGTCTTATTTTTATAAGATTACAGAGAACGTCACTGTCTGAAGAAACAAAACCTTCAGGATAGTAATAGTAGAGTTCAGGTGTGTCAGGTTTCAGCTGCTTTTGAGGTAGTTCAATGTAGCTGATTTGTTGGACTGCAGTTTTCTGACACTGACTCTTGTAGAAAAACATATAGTGGTGGAAATTACTACAGTAGTACATTTACTCCAGTATCTAAGTGCAATTTTGAGATAAGTTTTGATTTGTTACTTCATATATCTACTTCACTACATTTTAGTATTGTACTCTTTACTCCACTACATTTATTTGACAACTATAACTACTAGTTACATAGCAGATTTTACATACAAAACATATGATCACTTTATAAAATGATATATGATATAATATGATGAATTGGTAGAAATTAAACTGCCCAACAACATATAAAGTACTTTACTTTTTCATACACTTCACTGCTTTTAATGACTTCTGTAAAACTGGCTCAAATTTTCTGATTCAAGTATGATGTGGAAGGTTTGACTTTCATTTACAAATACATTTCTTGAAGGACCTTAAAGCTAAATTTAGATTAGATCTGGCCAGTATGGATGGAATTATTATTGATAAGCATATTTCTCTGATATTGATATGTATAACAACATGGCAAATGTAAAAAAAATCTCATGTCAAATGCTCAGATTGATGTTTAATGTAATGAACAACACATTCTTGTTCATTTAAAATGACAACTTTCTTTGAATCATTGATTTAACAAGAAGTTTTGATCTGAAATCTGAAAGTCTATCATGTTTTTCAGACATTTCATGAACTGAAATTCATCTTTGTCTGATTTCACCAAAAATCGTCCTTGTTTTTAATTTGTTAGAAGTACAGTTACCGTCACGTCGCTTTAATCAGATGTGTGAAACTGAACCTTTAGAAATCCTTTATAAAGCCTACAAAGATCTAAGAATGCTTATGAGCCGATACAGTCCATCACCACACACACACACACACACACACACACACACGCAGACACACACACGCAGACACACAGGGGTACAAACAGTACTATTCTCTTTTTTCCTCCCTATCACACTCACCCACCCACTGGTCCACACACAGACACAGAAAGAGAGCACAGTGCAGTATTGATTTTGCTGTCTCCAGGCTGTTGAGAGTGTGGTGTTCTTGTGTGTGTATGTGTGTGTATGTGTGTGTGTGTGTGTGTGTATGTGTGTGTATAAAAGGGATTAAGGCCCTCGCTCAGCTGAGATACCATCAGCCATCAACCCTGCTAGTCCGCTTCGGGCTTTCCCGGCTGCCGCATTGTCTATTCTGCTCCGCTATGTGAAAAATGTTGAATATCAACAATGGCTTTCAGTGGTGTATTGTTGAGTTTTTGTATGAACTAATCTTGCCTCAGTGAAAGAGACCTAGGGCTTGGACAAAACGTCTAGAGCCACAGCATTCCTAGCTGGCTCTCCCCTTGAACACTGAGCAGAAGGCTGGGGCTGAGGGAGGCAGAGTAGAGGGGAAGGCAGGCTGGAGGAGAGGCAGGGAGAGAGGCAGGGAGAGCCGGGGTAGGAGCTCCGAGGCCGGGGGGTGTTAGGGGGATGACGGGACACGGGGAGGCCGGGAGCGCAAAAAAAAAAAAAAAGTGGAAGGTGGGTGGGAGGGGTGGTGGGGGGTGGACACGGCACGGGACCTCAGCTAAGGTGGGAGGAAGGTGAGGCTGAGGAGAGGCCATGATGAAGGTGCCATAGCTTGGAGGAGGAATGCTAGGCTAAAGGAAGGATGAGGGGAGATAAAAGAGGCCAGGTAGGGAAGATGAAAGACAGGAGAATATGCAGAGAGTCACCTAAGACTAGCGTGGCAGGGTAGACAGGAATATATCTCTCTTCCTGGGTAGCTGGATCAGTGATGTTTAAGACCAGTCAGGATACAGCATGTAGGCTTGGAGAAAGACGGACAGAAGAGACAGATATTCAGTATTCCAGCTTTAGGAGCGTGGAGTCTGTTTTCCTTTTCCTGCCATGGATGTAACACTGGTTTGGGACAGCAGCTGACATCCAATCAGACAACAGGACCGCAGGCCTTGTCATAATGACAACCATGACATCACTGCAAGGTAAGCTGACTGAAAGATCGGCTGAATGATTGACCGACTCTCTGACTGGATCACTGACTTCCAATAGTTTGATTGGCTCTCTGAATTATCCTCCTCTCTCACTCTTCTTGAAACAAACCATGTGAGGGGGGAAAAAGTCCAGGTGTGGCTACAGATGTGGAATAGCTCTCAGAGGGCCGTGAAGTGTGTTTCCACGCAGGCCTTATACTGGCTGTGCTGCTGTTTTTTTTTTGTTTTTTTTTTAATGCAGATCATCTTGTGGCATGCGGTGCCGCTCTCAGAGTGAGGTTTCCGTCTGTGTGTGTGTGTCGTCGTCTCTCGCGGCACGTCTCCTTCCTGTTCTGCTGCGTCTGATGAGGCTCCTGCAGGCAGAGAGAGAGAGAGAGAGAGAGAGGGAGAGAGATAAAGACGTGATGCTGATCTTTCTTACTGTGTTTGAAGTCAGCCGTGCTATCAGTCGTTCAATTCGGAGTCGTGTGCAGTGACATCATGTTAAATCGGCAGATTTAAGCAGACTTTGTTTTAGTGGGAAATCTTATCTGTGCTGCATTTGAACTTTGATTCATCCGTTTAAAGCGAGTCACATTGATCCTGCACTTATTCTCACAAGGAGTACAACCACAGCCTTCTGTCGAGCTAGATTTTTCTAGCGCCTCAGACCGGTGACCTCTGGTTCACATCTTTGACCTTTAGATGGTGGACTTTCCTACCCTGCAGTCTGCAGCTTTTACATCGTCTGTGTTAAATATCAAACTTTAACATATTAGAAGTTGGGAACAAGTTATGGATTTGTTGGCAAAATGCTCTTTTTCTTTTCACCATTCATAAAGAGATTAAATAATTTGTTGCATTTAAACAAAACAGTGATAGTTTTCTTATTGTTATTTATGACATTTGGCCTGTGTGTGGCAAAATGAGGTCTACAAGGGTCAACATGGTGTGTGTGTGTGTGTGTGTGTGTGTGTGTGTGTGTGTGTGTGTGCGTGTGTGTGTGGCAGTTTGAGGTCAGTGCCACGGAAACCTGGAATTGAGAGATGGTTGGCTTAACCCTTCACCCCATACACACGCACACACACACACACACACACACACACACACGCTTACACACACATACACACGGACATGTGAACATCAGTGCGGTCTAATCGGCGGCCCCTGGTGATTTGTCCTCTCAGCTTGAAGCCCTGTCATTCCTCTCTGCTCTCCTCACAATTACAGCCCTGAACTGAACTAGAAAATCTGCTCCAATCTAGCAATTAGTCCTGAGGCCACTGGCTGTGTGTTTGTGTGTGTGTGTGTGTATGTGTGTGTGTGTATATATATGGTCTTTGTGTTCCAGTTCTTGTGAGGACCGAACTCAGGAAGACTGACGTGGATGACAGCCAAATGGTGACTTAGTCGAGTGTTTTTGTGTAACATTTTTAGACATCAATATGTAGTCGTCTAATTAATATTCATCCCCTTCTTGTAATCTTTGTAAACAAATTAGACAATGTTCACTCTGAAATGAAGAGTATGTCACACCTTGTACCTGTGTTCCTTTTTTTAACATCTTTACTTCTTCTGCAAGCGCTTAAGACGATAAACATCTTAAAGTTAAACTTTATTCACACGGTAAAAACATCTTTCCATCTTTTTATTTTTTGCAATAAAGGTGTGTGAAAGAGTTTGCACTGAATGTAAGACACTTATAGTCCTCATGGTGTTGTGCCTTCATCATCAGTATATCTGTGTAAAAGTTATGTTGTGTAATTACTGTAAAGTAATAGATTACTGTCATGAACACTACATTTCTCCTGACTTCTTGAAGCAAAGAGGACGTTGCAGCTTGTCTCAGTATTGCTCTCCTTCTCTTGACTTATATCAGTCTGTCTTTATCAAAGAGGATCAAGATTTTGGAAATTTGTTGTAAATGTCATTTGTGAAAAACTACATTTACTGAAAATAAAATTAAAAAAAAATGTATGTACACAGGAAGCAATGCAAAGATTCTGCACAAAATCTGAAACTGGGAGGTCGCATTTGTTTATGGTATATAGTTTATACTTAAACCCTTAAAGCCTCTGGATGCTGCATCAAAATATATTTTTCATAAAAGTCAGTATTAGTAGTTAAAAAGTAGTAGTTATATTACATTTTGAAATAAAAGGTAGTTCTGCTTTCATGATAAAACTTGTATTTCTTCAATAGCTTTTGTCATGAAAAGTAGCACTCACATGCCAGAACACGTTGTGGATTTAACAGTAGAAGAATTTCCTGGCTAAGTCATGTAATGGCCACGCTATAAGCTTCTAAATAAAGAGAATGAAAGATGTTCTCAGGTTTAATAGGTTTAAAGTAATCTAATGGAAAGTCCTTATAAGTGTGGCAAATCCAAATGAGATTGTGTGTGTGTGTGTGTGAGGATGAGAGGACGAAGTGGACAGGGGAGGAGAGCACTGGTCAGGGGTGGGGTGTGGGGGAGGAGGAGGAGGAGGAGGAGGAGGAGGGAAGGTTTTCATGGCCAGGGGGAAGGCAGGCCTGACTGGGCAGCGACAGAGACGCTTAGTGCCGCCTGGCTTCCTCCTAAAGACTCGGCCTCCTTTCCCCCCCCACCTCCTCCCCTCCCCTGCACATCTCGCTCCCGTGTCTCCTCTTTCTCCTCCGCCACCACTCTCTCCCTTACTTTTCCTCTCTCCTCCTTTTGTCCCTTCCCTCCTTCACCCTCCAGTTCCTCCTGATCGCTCTCTTTTTCTCGCTCTATTCCTCCATTTCTCTCACTTCCTTAGCTTCCCCCCCCCCCCCCTCCTCCTCCTCCTCCTCCTCCTCCTCCTCCTCGTCTGGGCCATTACAGACACTCAGCGGCGGGCTGAGAGGCAGGGTTGGGTGGCTGCGGTGGTGGAATGGGGAGATTGAAGGGGTGGGGGTGGGGGGGGGGGCAAAAGCCTTGAGATGCAGCGGTCCGACGAGAGTGGCTGGCTTTGAAAAGAAGCTGGACGGCTTCTTAATGCAGCGAGTGGACAGACAGACTCGGATAGACAGACAGAGCAGACTCAGCCCTTTATCCTCGTCCTTTAGCTGATGCCTGTTTTGGCCAAAAAAGCACATCATCCGCCTTGTGCCCTTCCCTCTACGCCTGATGTTTTATCAAACACATTAAGATGTGATGGAGGTATAGGTGGAGGGAGGAGGGGGAAAAAGGGTAATATAGCTGAGGGCCAGACACTTAAGAGGCTGATGGAGAAAACTTTTCTGCTCTCTAAGAGGAAAAAGAGACAAACACGTGGATGGGATAGTGGAGTGTGTGCATGCGTTTCTTTCAGAGGTTGCATCTCTTTTATTGTACGTTAAGACATTACACATTAGTGTTTTCACATTTCCGCCGCGCAGCTGTTGTTACGGGAAGAAAATATTGACATCGAAGGTGGATGCGGCGCATTAAAAGAGCTGAAAGTGCAGCTAACAGATTTTTATACAAAAGCGCTCTTGAAGATGCAGCTCAGCTAATAAAATCAACTCTAACATGCAAACATGATCAAACTGGTATCTCGTTAACACCGTTCTCAGTCAGAAACCTAAAGCTTTTTTTTTTCTTGCAGTTAAGAGATTAATAACAAATAAAGTGAAAATAATTTTTACAAATCCATAACTCTTTGTGACACTAATCTTTGTGACACACTATCAAGGACAAACAACACTTTTCTTCAAAAGCTTCAATAGGAAAGAGATGAGCTGAATGGATTTACTGTCCGGCTCCCATCTTCTATCAACCTAATTCTGCGACCAATTACGGCGGTTGTATTCGACGGTATTATTTCGCTGGGATGGGAGGGGTCCTCAAATGATATTTTCTGCCTGTGTTTATTTACTCGTGTGGACCGTGTCTTTGTTGTGGGTGATGTAGGAGTATTTTTTTATGGAATTGGCTCTGAGAGCTTAGCCGGTCTGCGATTCCGATATCAGCCGGACTTTGATCAAATGCAACAAGCTGTAAATCTACTTTAATCAGCGCGGCGTTAGTTTACCGACGAGGAGACGGCTCAGAGACTCTTCTGAGAAGTGGGAAGAATAAACACAGACTCCTTTATCAGCTCGTTGGTTTAGTATTTACACTAATAAAGTTTAATGAAGCTTAAAGTTGCCAAACAATTTTGCAGATCATGGTTGTAATCTGAATACAATGAGTTTGAGTTATGTATGACATCTTAGAAGCTTTGTTTATCATGACTGTATTATTAGTATTCTTTAAATAGTATTTATGGTAGAGTAGTTATCTGAAAGTTTACATTAAATACTTCAGTCTCTATCTCTGGTGTTCTACTCTTGTTCTTGTGGTGTTTCAGTACTACACTTTACAGAGATCACCTGTTAATCCAGTCTATTACATTAATGTGTCTTTATGATTAACACATAAAATATTTTCTCAAGGAAAGAAAACCAGTTTTTAGTCAGTGTCACATCCAACACAGTGCAGCTTTTCCTTAGAAAGAATGAACCCAAAATGACAAAATCATCCGGTATCAACAGTATCAATAACATGATTGTGATTATTGAACATACAGACACAACACAGTGATGTGGATTACATTAACATCCATATTACAGAGTATTTCTACTCAGTGTTAAGTTAAAACTGCTCAGCTTTGGTATGAAACATTTCCTTAATAACTTTTGGATTGTTCTGTTAAGAATCATCATCATTAGATTTATTATGTGTGTTAATTTCTGGGCCTTTTAATCATACAGTCTGTTAACTCTTCTGGCACCAGCAGTTGGTTTCAGTTGATCAATCTGTTGCTAGTAGCAACCTCTACTGGCACAATTCTACGGCAAATAATTTTTGCCTCGCTGCATTTGCGTGTATTTGACAGCTGGACCGTTTGTGTTTATTTGCCTCAAACAGCCAAAATACCAACTGTATGTTAAGATTAACTTTAAGATAGTCAGCAATAGACGCACCGACCATATCACGTGTTCAGTTCAGCCTCTAACTGAACTCAGAACTCACCAGAGACTCAGATTCTTTCAGTTATTTCCATCCAGTATCTCTTCTTTTCCCTCTCGTCTTGTACATTGATGAAGTAGATTCATAAAGACGCAGGATCTGCACAAATGTTTTGCTCAAATTGAAACATTTTCAACTCACGTGGACGCGTCTTTGCGCCAACTTACGGCGCCCCGGGCGTTTGCGTTTCATCGCTACTTTCTGTTGACTTTGTATCTAATTGTGCTGCATCTAAAATTTGTGTTTACTAGCTTGCTGTTGTCCTCTTTCCTTTAGTTGGTGATGGTAAAACACCAACGGCAAGAAACGTAGAAATGCACCAACTGTCAATCAGTGAAATGGAGTGAAACCAACATGTGCATGTGTGTCCTCCATGCACTTGCACAAAAAACAACACAGGGACTTTTGCAGCTCACCAGAAATGAACCTGTGACTACAGTCTCATATGAAATAGAGAAGAGTAGCTAAGCAGACCTTAAACATGTCGTCTTTAAAATCGCCTTTTTAATGTACTGTCAATCAGTGAACACTCTGCGATGGTGATTTTCATGACCCTAGATCCCTAAAATCAGAGAAAAACTACAAAGAAAAAAAAGAAACATCTTTTTTTTTTTTTTTTTTTAATACCTAAATTTGAAAGATGAGTCATGGAGGCTCAGCATTGTTCTGCCTGCAGCGATGTATTATAGAGTATTAGACCTCAGTGTGTGCGCATATTAGCAGAAGCATGGATAGACCGTCAAACAAAGAGGTTATAAGAGATGAGAGAGGATGGTTTTATTGCACAACAATAGGTTTATAAGGCTTAAACTGATCTGCAGCATACCTACAACAACGGCCAAACACACACACACACACACACACAAGGATGCACACATGCAGACATGCACATGTGCATACAGCTACCCCAATTAACCTGAGCATGAGCCAACAAGTTACACACACACACACACACACACACACAGTCAGAATAGCCAAATCCGGCTAGTCCTCTCCTAAGTCCGGCCAAGTCCATCTACTGTAGCCACACACACACACACACACACACACACACACACACACACACACACTGCCCAACAGTGACACCCAGGCCAACTCCCCATTTAACACGGACACACACACACACACACACACACACACATGCAAAATGTGACCACACAGCTTAGCCCCCAGTAAGACCCATGGAGCAGACCATGGTTGTGTGTGTGTGTGTGTGTGTGTGTGTGTTCACGGCGGTCAGTACTGAGGCCTTTCCCTGTGGTTGGGGAGAGCGGATGGAGGGATGGAGAGACAGAGAGAGAGAGAGAAAGAGGATTAGAGTGATATGGAGACAAAGAACAACAATAGTTTGTCACATTTTGTCAGAGAGGATTTTATGGAAAAGCTGATTTGGAGTCTGCCACCAACAAACAACGATCGGAAATATGGGATTTATTACTAAATCAGTTTGAGAATTTGCATGAAGTTTAACAAGGCCTAAGTGTGCGTGATACTTTCTAAATGTCTGTGAGCGTGTGTGTGTGTGTGTGTGTGTGTGTGATGGTGCAAACTTGATCAACATCCTCACAGAAGTAAAGTGCTAAATGTGGACGTTATATTAATAACATCTCCTGAAGTGTAAACATGTTTTTTATCATTAACACGTCCTGAGTACATCAATATGTTTTATCCTTCAGGCAGGATGATGGAGGAGACACATTTTAAAAGCAGCTGTGTGCTTTCTGCTGGACAGGATACACATTAGTTCACACAATACCACTCTGCTAGTTTTCACTTTTTCTAGCTCGTATTGATCCTGATTTTCAAGGAGAAAAATATCAGCCTTTAAATATCAGCCTTCTTTTGAAAAACAAACTCTTAAATTCATGTATATGGTTAAGTGTCTCATTAAAGATAGTAAATAGTTCACTACACTACATCTGGTGATCACTATGAGGCAAACTAAAACAAGTCTGAACAATAAATAAATGTATTTTTTTATAACAGAAAATATCTTGAAATCTTTTTAACCTTTAAAATTTCAAAACAGAAATAGTGATTGACATTCATAGGATACATTTGCAACAATTTTAAATTCGATTAAGTGCAGGAGAACATGGAAAAATAGCAAAAATGTTTTAAAAAATGTTAATTTAAAAAAAAAAAGACAAATAAACGAGGCAGAAACACAACCAGATTTATCCCTCAAAACATCTTTACTCTCATCCACTTACATCAGTGACATGATATGTAATATATAGATTTAACTTGAATGATGTTGGTATAAACTTTGCTTGTGGTAGATTTCCTCCCTGCTGTCCTCTAAATGAATCAAATAAACAAAACATCCCGTGTATCCGTTTTTGTTATTGATCTTTTTTTACCTTCTCCGCTTGTTAAAACATGCATGGCTGCTGCGGTATCACAGCCTTCTGAGACTGAAGCTACTTTCATCCTCAGTTTAGGAAAAAATGTCACCAGAGCAGCAGGCAGCCGGAGCTTTCATACACAGGCGGCGTGAAGGGGGGAAACAGCAGGATCGGTTTTGAAGTGAATGAAATGATTTAATGTTTCAGAGTCGGCCTCGCCCCCGGGGGAATGGAACGATATGGGCTCCTAATTGACACCGGGTCAACTGCCTCCCTCTCACTCTCTCTCTCTCTCTCTCTCTCTCTCTCTCTCTCTCTCACACACACACACACTTTACAGTCTCTCCAGTAGCCAGACCAGTCCGGTGCGGGCCAGAGCCGGACAAACAAAGGCCTGTGCTGTCTGACTATAATGATGGATGACCACAAGTCTCATATTTTACAGGGATTTCACAGGAGTCAGTCCGTTCCCAGGCCGAACTACCAGTCAATAGCCTTCTATCAAGACTTCCCAAAACCCCTAAAACGACACGTTTTTTCGAATTCTTGGGAAAAAAACAAGACATGTTTTATGATTTTATTAGGCCTGAATCAACCATTGATGGAGCAGCGGTTAATGACAGCTGAATGTGATTAGCAGAGAGTGGAATGTTTTATTAGTGTCAGTGTTGGCTGATTGACAGAACCCCAGTAGTCATTATTGTTCGGTTTTCGGAGTGTGTGGACAGATTATGCTCCGCGGTCGTCATGTGAAAGTGTGTTTTTTGTGCTTGTAGTGGGAATGCATCGCAGCGATACCTTTTGTATGTCTTAACGAGTCATTATTGAGTCCTGAAATCATATTTTCTTAAGACAAGCTAAAAAAAAAGAACCCGCTAATGGGCTGATGTTATTATATCACTTACTTTCAATTCAAGTCGACTTATTTGAAGCTTTTTTTTTTCTGAAATCAAATGCAGTTTTTCTTCATGCTAATGTAGCCTATTCTGTTTTGTTTCAATATATTGAGAGTCATTCCTGCAGGTGCCTTTGGGTGTAAGATGCTGACCATGTTGCATAATTGCAGCGTCCCCAGCTTGAGTCCGGATGGGGACCTTTTAGTCTTGCGGGAATTTAACAACTTCTATATTAAGGTGTAGCTGTTGTCATGGATTCTGCTTAGATTTCTGCCGTACTTCCCCCACTTTAGGGCCGAGGTTGTACTAAATCTATGTAACTAAACTAAGTAACGTATGACATGTTTAGATAGGAAGTTTGTTTCAATATGGTCAAATATCCTGATTGACAATAATTGAAATGTGTGTTTTACTACCTTGTGCATTTTGTCTATGCAAATTGAAATGTTGATAAGTGTTACTTTTCTCATCACATTTCCCACTAAAGTTCAGCTAGAGTTCTTGATACATTTCCAGTCCAGTAGTGAGCAGTTTTTTTCCACAAAGTAGTAGGGCAGCGACCAAATATTGCATATTTTATTTTCTCTTGAGAAAACATCAGAAATGTCAGTTCTCTACCAGATTCTTCACTGTCACTGCTCCGTGTCTGGACTCAGGAAAGAATCAACCGCCACACACACACTTCCCATACTATGATCTCTACTGGCACTGAACGTTGGCGTCGGATGTAAGCTGTGAGATGTGGAATCACCCAATATGGATATACTTTCTGGAGCTGATAAAACAGAACTCTTGGTAGGGTGGAGAGTTTCTGACTACTACAGACAGTGGAAATCCAGATGTTACAGACAGTTTCTGGCTATCATCCAGGTTCACACGGCTGTAGTTGCTACATAACTCTTGTTTGAGCTTGTAGATGGAAAAGAGGTCAAGAGATAGAGAGCTTGCAGCCCAGTGAAGCAGCTTTAGTAACTGTACAGTTTACAGTGTTTGTGGCAAATCTACATTCTGCTATTTCTGCTGCATCTGCAGAGCCATCATGAGTGTTCAAACATGTAAAGGTGGGATACATGAGGGGAGACAGAAGCCTTCCACTTCAAATGACCTCTCAGGTGCAAATGTCTTGTGGCACAGGAGTCACTGTCACTGCTGTCCATGAGGGGATCTGGGAGCATTTTAAAGCTAAAACAGCTGATCAGCACCCTGTTTAAGTTTCAGAGATGCACACGTTCAAACTGGGAACTGAGCAGTGCAGCCAGCAGCTCCACCTATTCAACATGGTTGCTAATGCTTTGCTCAAAGGCAGTGGCTTTTATAGGAGAGTAGTGACTCACTCTCACAACTCACGCCCATGATTTTCAAGCCAACACCTAACTGTGAAGTGAAGAGACCAGCAGATGGAAGCCGTGACACCGGAGTGAAAAGGAGTGCAGGTGTCAGAGGCGACGCCACCAGATGATCAGCTCCCCTCCATGACATTTTCAACTCCGCGATTTATATAACGCGCGGCAAGAAAAACACGTCTCGCACATCTGAACAGCGCCGCGATGACATCTAATCAGATGCCAGAGGCGAGAGACGCCGGTGTCAGAGCTAAGAGAAAACACACTGATTCCCCCACCGGCTGTATTGTCACTAAACGCCGCTTCTCTCTATGGACTGTAAATGATTTAATTTGAGCGCCAGATGTGGCGTTTAGATTCCGCTAGCGGCTCGTCGAGAGAGAGACAGAGGGGAGGAAGAGAGAGAGAGAGAGAGAGAGAGAGGGAGGGATAGAGAATGAGGAAATGACAGGAAGGAGAGAAACAGCTTGGCAAACCGACAGCCAACAGCAGCCCAGGCACTTGACGGAGCTTTCAAACACCATGATTGTGTGTGTGTGTGTGTGAGAGAGTGTGTTTTTTTTTTTCCACTTGTGTATCATGACAGCTGAATGAAAATCAATCTGCTTCTACATCTGCCATCTTGAGTGTCGGGGAGCGCAGATGGGCCTTCCCTGTCACACTGAGCTCGCTGGCAGCCGACCAACTCAGGTCTTTCCACCTCTTCTTCTTTCCTCCCGTTTCTAATCTGATCCTCTTCTTCTTCTCTTCCTTCCTTCTCTCCATCTCCTCTCTCCTCTCCTCTCTCCTCTCCTCTACTTCTACTTCTCATTAATCAGATGCCAGGCTCTGAAGAGGAGTTTTTTCCTGCGTTGACGTCTCCAAGTCACTCTGACAGCAGATGTTTGGGGCCTTTTCGAAGCCGCAATCTGGGCTCTAATCACCCTCATTGACGGCTCCGAGGGCCCCTGTTGCAGCTCTGAATGGCAAATTAAAGCGTTTTTTTTTTTAGATAACGTTGGTAATTGGCTAAATCGTTCATAAGCCCGGAGATCACACTTTTAATCTGCAGCCTAACATGACGGATCATGAAACCGAGACAGATCTTGTCCTCGTTCGTGTGTGTGTGTGTGTGTGTGTGTGTTTTCGCGGGCGCCTTTCCTCGCCCCTCCATCCCCGTTTCGGTTTCTTTCCTGACGCGTTACAGTATGTTTGATGCTTAATGATTTGCCCATCAGATTAACAAGCACTAATCGTTCTCTCCGCTGCAGTTTGTCTCAGTGTCAGGCTTTTCCCCCCGCTATCCTCTATCCACTCTCTTCTCTCATCTCCCGAGCCCATCTCATCTCTGGCATTAACTCCATTAGCCTGGTAATTGGCTCTTAAAGCAGCGGGCCACAGACTCCGAAGGCCACTTACTGTCCATCTCCTTCCCTCCCTTCTCTCCGCTCCCCCAGTCGATCATCTACCTTCCTCAGTAAATAGCATTAACTAGTCCCGCATAGAAATCTGAGGCCATATTAGTGTTATCCTCCCCTCTCAGCCTATTGCCAGGCTTATGAGTCCCGATCGTTGGAGATGATACGGCTAAGTGGATATTTTTTTTCTCACTTCACTCCAAAATGGGGCTCCAAATAACACCCCCCAACTGTCACAGATGAATATGTAAATTCTGCGTATGGAGATCTCCCTCCGTTTTTTAACCCAAGCCCGAGAAACTAAATCTGTATTTAAAGAAGAAGTGGAAATGTGGAAATTCAGCTCATGATCACAGCCTTTCACCCCCCCATCCTTCAACAACGTGGGCCTTGCTTTTCATTTCCACATAGAAGATAAAATAAAATGTGAAGGTATTTCTCTCTAGCGTGGAAATTCAGACCTGTGGAGGCAACGGTGAATAGTTTTCACCTGCAATTTCTGTGTCATTATTGGATAGTGTTGTTTTCTTTTTTTCTTTCCCCCAGAGGCTCCTGGTGCATTTAACATGAAAACACAAACTTTTAAGGTTAAATGCAAGCGACACTTGTTTGTCTTCTAGCACTGAGGTTGAAGGTCAAGGTGTTTTCTGTTGTTTCCTCATTTTATTTAATTCTACTAACTGTCAGTGTGTCTTTTGTATTAATCTATAGGAGACTGGATTGAAGTAGGTGGAGGTTGCTCAGCTGTTAGATATGCAGTTACGTTATTATATTACATATTATATTTATGTATTTAATGTGTTTATATAGTTTTGTACTGCATGCCTTTTTTTGGGGGGGATGTTTTTTTTGGCATTTTTTGCCTTTATGCAATGGATGAAAGTGCAGAGAGAGACAGGAAACCAGGGTATGACATGCAACAAAGGTCATGTGACATGCATCCTAACCAGTAGACCACCATTGTGTTGTATTTTTAACGGCTGCTGCAAGGTAAGTTTCTTCTGGATGAAAGGTCATCATTTTCGACACAAAGTTTACAGATGTTGCATTTCACTTCCTGTCCCTACACTCACTCTATCTGGACAAACACATCAGTTCGGCGGCCTTTATGTCATTGAGTTCACATCACGTTTAGATCTGTTCCTTTCAGATGCTGAGACAGAAAACCTTGGACTATAGATTCACCGCGCAGCTTCCTCGGGCTGTTATTGTTCAGATTAATGACTTCCCGACAGCATCAGGACTTCTACTGACGGGGGGGTGGGTGGGGGGGGGGGGTGACAGCGACGTCAGACCGAAACACAACCAATCTTCGCCTGTGTTAGATACCGAGGCAACCCCTGCAGAAACATTTTCCTCTTGTTGTGTACACTCTCTGATGATTTCTCTAATCCTTCAGATCCCTTCAGTCTCTCTTCGCTTCCATGTTTGTGTGTCTTCTCGCAAAAAGCCTTCTCTATCTGTCGTATGAAACCTCTGCGTCTCATCTGAGGGATTTTAGAAACAGAGTAATTAGTTAGTGATAGAGGAGCCGTCGGTGTGAAGTGATAGCTGCCACCGCCCTCCACCCCCCCACCCCACCCCACCACCCCAAGAGAGAGACAAATCAATCAATAACCTGCTGATTTATTTCACGTCCTTATCGTCTAATTTAATTGCTGGGTCTTTTGTATCTGCGGAGTCGTGGGGGAGGTGGTGGAGGAAGGGGAGATAAATAAGGGGAGGGTGGAGGGATGTTCCAGAGTTGCAGAAGAAGAGGAGCTCCCAAGTTTTTTTAGTGTTTTGTTTTTTTTAATTTTTTTTTTTTTTGTGTGTTGGTGTTGTTTTTGTTCGCCCATGCGTGGCGGCGTTTTTACCGGGAGGCGTTTTGAGACACATCCTCTGCAGTGTATCCCGATGTATTTACTGCTGCAACGCTGCCTCCACCGGTTCATAACTCTAGAAGAAGCAAACACACACACACACACACACACACATACACAAGAGGAGAGAAAGAGAGGGAAGAGCAATCCTTCCACAAATTATCAGAAAGAAAAAATTTAATTAGCAATATAAATGCCAGGCAGAGTACATTATGTGCAATTGTCTTGCTATCTTTCCAGAAATTAGTCTTTTAAAATGAATTTGCTGTATTAATCATCTCCTGAAATATTTTTTGATCACTGAATTAATAGTTTTGCGTTGGGGGGCTGTGTGTGTGTTTTTTTTTTTTTTTTTTTTTTAGGTATTCATTGACATAGGTGATTGCCTCTTAATTATGACAGCGTCCTCCTCCTATTCGCGCCTATTAATTCCTGTGTTGTGGCGTCGCCGCAGCCCGCTGCCTGGCCCTGTATCTACTAATTACTTCTCTAATTGAATTTGCTCTCTGTTGCCAGGCTGTTTTTTAAGTGGCTGTTTGTTGCCGGGCCTCATTGTGTCTTTGTGTGACAGCTAGCTGCTCGCTGCCACACTGACGGGAACAGGATGCTCTCTCTCTCTCTCTCTCTCCTTCTCTCTGTTGTCTCCATGTCTCTCTCTCTCTCTCTCCCTCTCTGTATTCACGTCTCTCCCTCTGTATCATTACCTATACCTCCCAGACCTATGTAGTGTTTCCAGTATAAATGAAGGAGGGAAATTAATTAATGAGAGTCGGTGAAACAATTACACGCCCCTCCCCTCCCCACCCGCAGCTGCCCGCCGCCCTGCTGTCATTGGTTCTAGCCTCTGTAGGATTGTTGTGACTAAGAGCCCGCCGCTCTTCAACCACCAATTCAAGATGGCATGTCTTTGGCAGGATGATAAATAGCGTACGGGCGAGTTATTTAGCTCCTTTTCCCGTCAAAAACGCGGCTCATCAGGCCTCAGCTGGATGTCGACTGTGTTCTTGCTGGAGAGGAAGTTGGATCTTCTTTGTGTAACAGTTTTGTACTTTATCTGGTGTAACTGTCCACTGCAGGATGTTGATCATAAAGACATGGAGGATGGCCTAAAATCTTGTTTTTCATACAAGCAACATAGTTTCTAATAAAAGCCAATTCATTTATTTGATTCAAACTTGGTACTGCTGCAGTAATCTGCCCTATGTGGCCTTGTTTCAAGCAACTGATGGATTTCTAATAAAAAAAAAAAAGCATGAACAAAAACTAAAACTGCATTTGAATTGAATGTTATTATCTTTGCAGGAAAAAATAAGAATACGCAGACTGAATATGAGACTAATTTATGGACAAGGTGAATATTTTTCTTCATGTTTTGAAGGTAGAAGAGATCTATGTCTATATTTCCAATATATAACACAGCATTATATTATCAGAAATGATAAGAGGGCCTAATATTCCTACATGAACGTATACAGGAAGATTAGGATCTGTCCTGGTTTGACTGGAGAAGCTCTAAATGTCCTGGTTGCTGTCTCAGAAGTCTTCTATTATTACTGGAGAAGAAATTAAATATTGGCTATACATCATTACTAATGTTAACCCTTACGTCACTAGTTGATCAATAGTTTAAATTAATTGTGTGTTTGGGATTTCACATTTAAAGATGAGGATGAAGCAAGAGCAGACTGAGGATGATGGACTGATTGAGAATTATCTGACAACACCAGTAAGAATAACCTTGGTTCAAACACTTAGTGATTTGGTTTTCAGTGTCTCAGGAACATCCTTGTGAAGACCGTTCCTGTGCTGCTGTCCTCGGAGGAGGCCGGCCAACTTAATGGAGAGTCAAGGCTTTTACATCCCAATCTGCCGTTTCACCACCTTGCTCTGTTGCTCTGGATATTTTGTGTTACTTCTGGCTTCCTGCATGGATTTATGGAATATCATGAAATTTAATGAATTCTTCCAATCGCAGAAGGAAAGCATGGTGTATTTCATACATTAACTGCATTAGATACATTTCTGCTTAACCAGCCGAATCAATCATCAAATACTGTTATGTTTCAGCTCTTTCATTTACTCACTCTCTCTCTTAATCTTGCTCTTTTTAAAGTACTTAAGAAGTTGAACCTCATACAAGTATCACATTGATTATAACATCAACAAGCATTGTGTCCACTACTATGCCTAATATCTTGTGCTTGTTTACTGTGAAAATGAAGCTGTAGCTCCCGAGCCAGTGGAAACTACTACCCCAAGAGCAAGGACTTTTTGGGGGACCACAAACTATGGCTGAAGATCAGATTTAGATCCTGGTTCCTGCTGTTGAAAGGCAGGAAAAGGCTCCTGGAACTGTTCCTGTGGTGGAAACAGGCAAGTTGTAACAGCATCAAGCTTCGTCTTTGACCAATCAGTAACAGTAAACTGCCCGCTTGAGTCTGGGCCATCGGAAAAATGTAGACCCTGGGTCTTTTATTTAAAGTGCAGGGAAAGTTTCTGGAAAAGTTCCTGTGATGCAAACAGGCCCTTAGACAGCTCTGTGGAGCTTCATTTGAGGTGGGGTGACGAGTTGCCAAGTTCAACTACTGACCAACATGAAGTATTCAAATAACGAACTATTTGAAAGCAGCTTCTTTGACTACTGAAAGCTATAAGTGTCAGGAGAGGTGCAGTATAAATGCAGACTCTCGGACAGCTCGCTAATCCAAAAAACAGAAGTCCATACATACTGATCATCGACTTCTAGTTTGCTTAGAATCAGCAGGGAAATAACACATATTTGTTTTTCACTGGTCAATAAAATGCTCAAAATAACCACAAATCTTTGTCTACAGCAGGATGTTAAACAACCTCACCTCTATCATCATCGACCCATCTTAGTCAAACCCTGCTTCTTACCTGCATCTCGACTCTCAGCATCTTCTCCTCCATCCTTCAGTCCTCACCCAACCTCACCCTTTCATTTGTCTTTGTGAAAACTTTCTCTCCTCCTGCCTCTCTTGATATTGATCCTCTCTCTCTCTCTCCCTCATCACCCATCCATCTCTCTCTCTCTCTCTCATCACCCCTCCCCTCTCCCTCTATTGATCCCTCTCCTTCCTCCCTCTCCCTCTCTCTCTCCGCGCTCGCTGCTATCTCGCTCGGCCTTTGTCTTCTTATCGAGGTTTCAGGGTTTATTCCGGCTGCTGTTATTGACAGGCCTCTCGCGCCACGACCAACTAATGCATCCCTAATCCCACCTTTGTTACTCTAGAATGTTCTGCCTGTCTCTCTCCAACACACACACACACACACACACACACACACACGCGTCCATACGTACGTTATACCACCGCATGAGTGTGTGTAAAGAAAAAAAAAAGGGGGCCACAAGGATGTTGATCCCAGCTTTCTATTTGTTGGGAAAGCCATCTATCAATCAAAGAGGGCCCGCTGTCTGTGATTTTTGCGCGCGCGTGTGCGAGCGTGCACGCGCTTCTTGAGTGACAGGCCGAATCGTGGCTGAGGACGTTTGATAAGCTTGTATTGTCGGTCGTCGGTCCCCCCCCCCCAACTCCCTCCACACCTCCACCTCGATAAGAAATACATTCGACTAGAGCTGATAACGGTGTCAGGAGCAGCAAAGCCCCACTCTAAAGACACACACACACACACACACACACACACACACACCACGCCATGGGAGAGGTGTCTTTCTTCAAACACCTTGACTGTAAATGATACTCTCAACAAACAGCGACGACAACACCACTCAGGAAAAAAAAAAAAAAGATTCAGATATCGTGTGTGTGTATGTGTGTGTGTGACACAGGGTGTGTTTGTAGGGAGGATGATGTGAGATATGGCTGGAGGATATGCTAGGCTTATTGAATAAGGTCTTAGTGATAGCACCGCTGTGTGTGTGTTTGTGTGTGTTTGTGTGTGTGTTGTGAACAGCAGAGAATGAATACAGTAATAGGCTTAGAGTGGCTGAGGCAGAATGTCAGACTTAACAAACAACACACTGCTCTCAAAGACTGACTGACAGCTGTCTGTGTGTGTGTGTGTGTGTGCATGTGTGTGTGTGTGTGATGTATTTGTGCGTGTATGTAAGTGTTGCATGTGAGCTGATGTGCAACAAGCTCTTCAGATTCAGGTCCAACTTGACAGCGTGTCGTCGCACATGTTCGTCCCTTCTTCTTTAACATCAGGCTTTACAATAAAATCTTAACAACCGTGGTCATCGCTGCCGTTTGAAATGTGATCGCCGAGGTTAAAAATGTCATCGCTCAACACAGAAATTCCATCACCGGGAAGGGGGGGGGGGGCGGGGGTTGTACAAGTCATGGGTGCAGTGAAGAAATGTCATCAAGTATAGAGCAGTTACCTTAGAAGCATCATCACCAAGTAAAGGAATGTCCTTGCTGTGAGTAGAAATTTCATCACCGTGTTCAGAAACTTGTAGAAAGGTCATCGCTGTAAGTAGATGCATCATCACCGTGACAAAAAATGTCATCAGCAGGGGTGGAAATGTCATCAGCAATTACAAAAATGTAAGTGTAAAAGCAATGACATGAACAGCTTTTGTTATCACAAGTTTCCAAAGTCTAAACTATACCTCGCTTTTTTTTTTTTTTTTCTCTCCCCCAAACTTGATACTTATATCATGTCATCTGTCAGAGGAGGTTTTCTTTACACACACATGGAAATTCATGAAAAGCTTTGCACAGTTTTGTCACTTTTACTTGTAAATATAGTAGGAATCAGATGCCTGTCATTACTTTCTCATATGTATTACATTCACAATCTTGCATTAAAAGATAATGCATTTCTCCAGTGAGATATCCACCGTATGAATAACTCTGATTCAAGCAAACTACAGCAGAAAAGATGCTTAGAATTGACTTTTTGCATCAACAACTAAAGAAAGCTGCTATAGCCGTCTGTTTTAGGGCTATGTTTGTGACATTTCCTTGTCTCACTTACTGTACATGACGCTTTGTTCTACTCCAGTCAGATGTGCAAAGGCAAAAGTGGGAGGTGCGTAACCAATCTCCATGCATTTGATGCTTTTATTTTTGTGTACAGTCTTGTAAAAGTGCTTTGCTGTCATCTGTTTGGACGGCCATGTTTATTTGACATCACGCGTTAACTGGGGGTTTTACTTCTCCGAGTCAAAACCAGATACCGCATCAGCTCCATTGTTCCTGTCAGGGTGGAACTCATTATGTTTTTCTTGATTCTTTTGGTTACATTTCTTTGGCAAATTAGAAGCTTCACCTCACTTAAACCTGAGAAAAGGTGCAACCAGAGAACTCGAAACACCTTCTTAAAGCTAATAAAAGAGTTTATCTGGGTCTATACTGTGTAATCATGCATGCAGTGGTGCCGGTTAATGATAATGACTCCTCTTTGATGTTCTGCTGCTCTTACTAGACACTAGAAAACAACTTTTTAATTAAGAAGTCACTCGGGTTGACGAAGCAGCTTCGAGAATATAATTGATTTGATAAAGACTCTTAATCATGAGTTTATACCTAAAGCTGCTGTTTAAGTGTGACAGGAAACAGTTTATCACTGGATTTTTAGTTGACTAATTGTTTTATTAAACGTGAAAAAATAGGAGCAATAGCATGAACTTGTTTTAGTTACATATTGTATTATATGCAATGATATTTATCTGCTGATTGGCTTCATTATTTTAGTGAAATGAGTAAACAGTTTCACTTTAAACACTCATGAAGACTAGAGCTGTAGCGTTAATTATTCACATATTGATAAATGAACTGCTGGTAAAACTAGGCAGTGTTATTAATAGTCAGTTTTTGCTAGTTTTGGAAGTCGGTTAAAGGTAAAAATTGTGCCAACTTCATCAGTAAGTGACTGTAGGTAAATAAAACATTATAAACTGCTTTTAATTTTCACACGATGGAAACATTAACGAAATGAAACAACATAAAGTTCTCCAACTAAACGCTTAGTGTTCATAAGTATGTTCAGAAAACAGGAGGTTGACACAACATCAATATGTGAGATATTCACTTCAGAATAAGAGAAGAAGTAGAGAAATGGGAAAAAAAGAGAAAAAACAGGTTGAGCACACAACATTTGCACAAGTCGTCCATTACGACAGCGAAAGAACAGTGACCTGTGAAGAGATTTCAGGGATAAGGCCGAAGCATGAAGCGAGAGGGGAGGACGAAGGAGATAAAGGAGGAAAGAGAAAGAAAGCAAAAAAAAAGATAAAGAAAGAGAGTGAAATTACCAGAGGGCAAGAGAAAAGAGGGTTATTGTGCATGTGCATTAACAGGGTGTATGATGAAGTTAGTTTTTTTTTTTTTTTTTTTTTTTTTTTTTTGTTGTGTGCAGTGACTAGAGGCTAAAGAGTCAGGAAGAGAGAGGCGGGAGGGGGGAAATCAATAGCAAATTACATGCGCTCGGCTGGCCCATTGTACAGTATGGCTGCTATATTCTAAAGAAGGCACTTCCAAGATGATGCAGCCAAATGGTGGATGGACTCCAAGATCATTTTTATTGATTTTGAGGAGCTGTCAATAGAGAAGAGAGAGGGGAGGAGGGGAGCGGAGGAGGAGGGAGGTGTGTGTGTGTCGGTGTCGGGGATGTGTGTCACGGGGGGCCGATACAATACACTCGGACTGTGGCTTTGTCCCTGTCCACACATTAACAACACACCCTGTCCCCACTGCTTTTCATTTACATTAGTGCCTGGATGGGCGAGCGAAGGACACAGACACAGAGAGAGAGTGTGAGAGAGAGAGAGAGAAAGAGAGAGAGAGAGAGGGTTTTCCATTAAAGAATTGGTCTGGCAGCAGATGCCGGTATTGTTTGGGTTCGAGAGCCCAGAAATATTTGGTATTGGGGCTGATGACGTGAACATCACTGGAGTCATCTAGTTTTCCACATCAGAGCTAATAGGTGTAAAAGCTGTTATGAAGATTGGATTTGATGGTCGTCTGTGTGCGAGAGAAAGAGAGAGAGAGAGAGAGAGAGAGAGCAGAGTGATTTTATTTTGAAATTATTGAAGTATCCTGACTGCGAGAGTCCAGCTGTGTTGAAGTTTTAAACCTTAAAGTATCCAAAACAGTCATCCAGTTATTTCACTGTTTGTGGAGGTTTATTATGTGTATGTGGTCAGAATCAGAATAAAAAAAGATTTGTTGCAGTCATACAGAGATGAAATGAGTCTCCTGGTACATACAGACTTGTACACAATACCACAAAATGATTAAAACACACATACATAATGCCGAGAAGAAGATAAATTGAAAAAATGTCATTCTTTATAAATGGCATCAATATTCAGCCATGCTTTAAATAGATTTATAAAATGTCAATATAGTTAATTTAATGAAGAAGCTGTATTTAACATTTGGATAGCACGTTCTCAGGAGAGGTTTCAGTAGTTAAAAAAAAAAAAAACTCCTGCTGACAGAGTAATGAGCTTCTGTGTGTGTGTGTGTGTATGTGTGTGTGTGTGTGTGTGTGTGTGTGTGTGTGTGTGTGTGTGTGTGTGTGGCATGATAAACCGTGGCAGCGTGTGATCATTTGATTCTATTAGACGGTGTGTGTATCACAGAGCGACATGGCAGCGCTAAATGCAGCAGATGTTAACCGTAGGAGGCTAAAACATGACAGCTTGGAGCTCTTTGGTAGAGGGCACACACACACACACACACACACACACACACACACACACACACAATGACAATCACTGAAATGCACTCATGGATTTAATAAAAGCAAACACACCAGCAGTTCACAAGTATGAACACATTCTGGTATTATATCTGCTAGTGAAGGCGCGCACACACACATTCACTAACACAGCATAGACAGATGTTGCCATCTGTTGCATACACTACAAGTAAAAACTGCAGTATCACTAACTGGAAACTACTCTTTTATAAGTAAAAGTCCTGCAATTTTTAATTAAATTAAAGTACAGGATTATTAACTGCAAGAATATCCCCTTTAGGCATGTTTTAAAGACATAAAAATACTGTTTGATTAATAATTTGTGTGTTTTTAGTAAAAAACAAAGTTCAATTACTTCCTTAAAAATCCTTGAAATGCATCTACATCTTCCCCCTCATTGAAAAATACAGAATCTGTGAATATGGAAACATTTTTCATTACAAATATTTAACTTAACAAATGTCTCCTTCACTGTAAAGTCCATTCTCAGTGTACGTACACTGGAGGCTCCAAGTTTCCATATCATACTTGTGTAAGTTGCACACTGGAGCACAACTGGCTCCAAATTTGTGGTGATGTCACAAATCATGCTTAAACTCAGATTTCCGTTTCATGTTAGGCAGATGAACGTGAAAACAAACTCTGCACAAACACATTTTTGAGTGGAAGGAGACTTTAATTATCAAAGCACAGGAACTCAGCCCCTTTCAGAGTGATAAAACATTGATGTGTTCACCTGTAAACAGTATTATGTGATCCAGGTGGTGAAGAAGCACCAATAGTGTCCACAGCATCCGCACGGTGACCATCTCTGATGAAGCCTGTGAGGCCGTTGACTGTTGTACTGTATAAACAGAGCTGCATGTGCGTCTGTTGTTTGTGTCTGTGTTTTTGACTATATCTGACCCTTGAGTTATATGAGTCAGTAGTAGTTATGCAAATTTTAAGCAAATCTCCAAAAAGGTGGCAAAAGCAAAAGAATCAAGTGTAAATATTTTTAAGATAGTGTGAAAAGATAAGGAAATCTGCCCCTTTCACTGCAGATATTTTGACTCATCATAGTGGGAGAAGCACAAGTGATACTAATAACATGAACAATGGATCGTGACAGTTAGCAGCTAGCAGCTCTTCTGTAAATCTGGTAAATATTGACGTCTAATTGCTGCTTCTAGATGGTATCTATGTTACGTTAATAAATTAAATGTTCAGCTTTTCATTGGATCCGTCAGGTCGGGCTGTGATCTATAACTGAGGCTGTGTCTTCAGTAGCTAAAGTGAAAGTTTGTCCTGTAACATCCTGATTTACGACAACCCTTCCGCCTCAGCCAACAAAAAATGTGGAAAAATTTCCGGCATTTACATTCAGGATTTGTAGGCAAATATGAAACATTTCATAGAAACAGGTGGATGTAAACACACTTACTTAGTGCTGCTTTAATGGTATCATACTAACAATTTTCTCATGCAGCCATGACGTTATGCTTTGAAGTGAATAATCACTCCTGGCATTCCTATACTTTCTTTATCTTTCACACACACACACACACACATATTGAACACACACACACACACTGAGTTAGGCAAACAGCCTTGATTTATTTTCCCGTAGACTTCTACACATTTCTACGTCCTTTAAGAGCTGGTTGTGAAATTCAACAGGCGCTGTTTAAATAGGACGGAGACAGACGTGCATATGTGTGTGTGTGTGTGTGTGTGTTCAGGGAGTGTTAAGTCACGACTTTGCTCTGACCACAGTGTTTGAGGCAGTCCTGTCACACACACACACACACATTATCAGTGAGGTGTGAGGTTTCTCAGCCTGAAGATAAACACCAAACATTTATGACTTCTTCACTTTACAGCTTGTTGACTCTGTGATTCTGACTGTTGGACTTTCTGTCGGCCTGCTGGAGACACTGAGAGATGAAAACTCTGCGTGCAGCAACTCACGCCCTCTCAGTCAGTAAATATGTGTGTGTGTGTGAAGGAATTTTATGTTTTACAGAAGTGTTTTAGTTGTTATAGGATAGTTTTTTTCTATACAAAAGTAATAGTGTTAGTATTGTTGTCTCAGCCAAAACATCTGAAGATGACAGTAATGTTGTGAGAGACAAATATATGGGCTGTTTGACACAATATTTTACAATATTATTTAAAATATTGTCCCGTTGGACTAAAGAAATGAGTCTTGATAAGTTTACTCTGAGTTCAGATATCAAAAGTAGGCATTTGAAGGCCTACATGAAGGTAAATATTAAATGTTATTGCCCCAATAACTCAGCAGGAAAATCATGCAGTGTGACCTACAAGTATAACATGACAGTACAAACTAGTACAATGCAGTAAATTGTAATGACTTACAACCATACTCATCATTAAAAAATTGTGTTTTTCTGGCTTTAGAGATATCCTGGAATCAGTAAAGTATCTCTTTCCTGTCTGGTCGGTAAACAGACGAGGGGAAAAGGTGGGACAGAGCAAAGCTCAAATATTGACGTGTATGTAAAGGAGCGTAAGTTTCTCAAGCTGATGTCCTGCAGTAAATATGACACCACGCTGTGACAGTAAACAGACAGTTAAGGTTTACACATGAGCGGTGACAAAGGGGAAGTGTGTGTGGTGCGGGTCGGTCTTTAAACGTTTTCATTTTCTGCTGTTTTCTTTTTCTTTTTCCACCTCATGCAAATTTCCTCTGATGCTCAACAGTAAGATGACAACAAAAGGTTATTAATGGGATAAACGTAAAGTCACATTAGAGGAATCAAATGAGCATCGCACTGAATTACATACATATATATATATATATATATATATATATATATATATATATATATATATATATATATATATATATATATATATATATATATATGCATGTAAATCTGTGTATGAGTGTGTGTGTAAAGGCCAGGGGAATGTCCTGGTATGTTACCAATGCAGGGTCATTCCCTTGCTAACCATCCAAGTCCACCACATACAGTAGGTCTGATCCTGCCATGTTCATCCCTAGACCTGGATAAACATCAAAATCCTTCTCCTCTCCTCTCCTCTCCTCTCCTCTCCTCTCCTCTCCTCTCTTCCCCAGTCCTGTCCTCTCTTCCCCAGTCCTGTCCTCTCTTCTCCTCTTGCTAATCAGATGCCAGGCTCAGTCACTTTGTCAGAAGACAAGCCAACATACTCTCAGTGTGGACCACTGCTATCTGTTTATGTGTGTGTGTGTCTCTGCCAAGCTTAAATCTTCCTGCTCCTCCTGTTGCCTCGGTGCCTCTTTACCCTGGTGACCATGGCTTATATTCTCCCTCACACACACACACACACACACACACACACACACACATACAAACCAGTAAACATGAACATTGATGTGTGTATTTTGTCCATTTAAAGAAAAAACTGTTTGAAAGACTTTTTTTTTTGGGAGCTCTTCGGTCCGGTTTCCAATATCATAATGGACATTCAGACTGAAAATAATGTTAATCAGGCATCTTGAGTTTTAATTTTTACCCAATATAACCATGATATCATTCAATTAATCATTAAAACAGACACAGGACACAGACTACGGATGGGATGTTGTCATACAGTGCGCAGTAATACTGTTTCTAACTTTGGAGCTACTTAAGAGGAAATTTAAGGTCAACTCATGAGTTCAAGTGGTTCAGCTTGTAACTGTGAGGGATAAGAAGAGTTCAGAAATAAATGTCATCAGTCAGTGTCCTCACATGTATAGTAATACAAACATGTGTGTATGTATCTGTGTGTGTGTGTGTGTGTGCAGGCGTGTGTGAAGGTATCATCCCGGCTCGGTAGCAGCTAGCTAGCAGCTAAATGACTCTCCACACTTCATTAGCGGCGATGAGGTGAGCTGCTCATCTCCTCATTGTTAGCTAGCGTTAAGCTGCAGTAATCCCAAACAAAGGGCCGGGGCCTCGCAGCAGCCTGCGCGGATTAGACCGCTTTCTAGAAACATCCGAGAGAGATTCATTCTCATTCAAATTGGCCTGTAAACAAAACCAGCGGTGGCCGGGAGAGAGATGAGAGAGAGGAGAGAGATGAGTGTATGATGGAGTGAGTGTGAAACATCTTGTATGTATACATGTGTAATTGGAGTTTGTGTGTGTGTGTGTGTGTGTGTGTGTGTGCTGAGCCATGGGCGTCTTACTGAGAGTTGGTTTTAAACACTGGCTAGAAGCTCCACAATCAGTGTGTGTGAGAGAAGCATACAGATGGATAGTTTGAATTTCAGCCTACAATATTATTTGTTATTATTATTATTATTAAGCTTTATTTATTTAGGAAATCTCATTGAGATCAAGAACTATTTTGCAAGAGACCTGAGAACAGTTTACATAAACAGAGGATCCCTGGTTTATTAAGATCAAGATTATCATCATACACTCTCACAGACACACTACTTCAAATAATCACAAACATTGTGAAGAATATTTTTTGTGAAAAGGTCGGTTCATCCATATTATGAAAAAGCATATTTCCATAGGCTACTCCATAGTTGTCTGTCTCTGAGACTCCTGCTGCCGCTCCAGTATAATGGACATCAATGGAATTTCAGTTTTGGTGCTCAAAATTACACAGAATTACATTTAAAATGTTTCCTAATGCAAACTTGGTAGGCAGGTGTTTAGGGAAATAAAATCATGTATTCTGCAGGTTTTTACATATATCGTCTTATTTTAAGGACGTTTTTATCAGTTACTGATGTATTATTTGGCTCAGGTGATCTGGCTCCCATTCTGATTGGTTGTTGCAGCCTGTGACATTAGTAAAAATATGTTTTTGTCACATATTATGATTTCAATACCTGACAAAAGTCCATGACTGAAATGTTGCAACTCTCATAAACTCAGTGCTGACCGTGCGCAAGAATTCAACCTTTTCTTTCGCATGTCTCCAAAATTTATTCAGAAAGCAAAAGAAACTGTCTTCTGAATAAATCTTGCTAACCTGAATCCTGATATCCTTGCTGGCATCAAAGCAAGGATGCAAAACACCACATATAGGTATTCAGTAATAAAGAAACCTATCAAATTAATGAGATTTTGTAAGGACATGTACAGTGAGGTCAGTAGACATGATAGAGGCCACTCAAAGATGCCCAAATCCCAGTCTCCACCAGCATGTGTGACTCTGATATTGTTCTGTAACCTCCCGCACAGTTTGGTAACCACTGATCCAGAGTAACCAGGACATAGTTTCTGGAAAGTCACGTTACTGCTGTCATTTCTCAAAATTTAATTCACCTCCCATGTATTGAGGTTGAGGCAGAAATCTCAGACAAATATCTCAAAACCTTAGCAAATATCCCCCAAAAACTCTGCGTGGATAGATACCATTTTACCTTTTTAAACCTTTATCCTTACCTGCACGAGCTCGGGGTGAGCTGTTAGCATTGTGTTTGTGTTTTCAAGCGACTGTCAGATCATTCGGTTCTTCCTCTCGTGTGACAGATGGCTGTAAACCAGATTCAGATGTTTTCATTTTCTGCTCTTTTCAGCGGATACAGCCACAGCAACAGACTGTGCAGTATGTTTTTAACAGTCACTCAAATGACAAGAGTCGTCCTTTCAGCCCGCAGGCTAATCTGACTTGATCGTTAATAATCCATCAGTCAGCTCGGCGAATAAGTTATTTTAAAGTAGGTTGTTGTTTCTTCATCTGGTTGATCTGAGATCTGATGTTTCGATTGGAATTTCTTTTTTTTTATTTTGGCTTAATTCTGCCGACGCCACCAAACGCTCTGGCATATTAACCATCAGTCAACATTTTCTGATGCCTGTCGATCTAAGAAATGATTGGTTATTTGGCTATTTTTATCATTATTAACTGTCAAATCATCATTTTAATATGATGTCAGTGGAATTTTTAGTTAATCTGATGGTCAGACGTTCGTATTTTCATCAATCCAATGCTGATAATTTGTTGGTTCATAATGTCAGTCATGTAAATATCTGGCAAATAATCTGACTTGGTCATTAGTAACCATCAGTCAACCATTGTGATTTGATTTTTTTATAAAGTGGCTCTTAAATGATGCAAGTTAGCCTGTAATAAAGCATTTCAACATTTTAGATATCATCAACAAATACTTCATCTACTAAAATGACATTTTCATCATCATGTAGATAATCTAAGGCTGTAATAGTGACTGCATCCACTCATTTTACCAAATTTCATCTTAAATCTAACCTTGTATTGTGTTCACTGCAGAGCGATCTGTAACTGGTTCTTTAATTGGTGTTTTGGTTTTACATCTACAGTACATCTAAACTCCATAAGTGGAGAACGCTGCACAGATATCTTCTTGTAAAGCTTAGAGTGGTGTTTGTTTTTATGATAGAATGTACTATTGTATGCTCCTCTATTGTATGTTGTGTATGGTTATTGTGAGTCAGTACCTCCCCTACACACCTTGTTTAATCACTGTAAACAGGCTGATAAAAACCCCCGTGTTGCTCTGATGAAGGCTTGTTTTCAGTCTGCATCAGAATAAAAAATATAAACGGTGAACTGAGAGAGGATTATTGACATATTTGTGTTTTTAGTGTGTCAGTATCTGATAACATGCTACCGTTGAGATACAGCTGCATGTAGTACAGTTGTGATTAACCCGAGTGATTTATCTGCACTTATTTCTGTCTGTCAGACCTCAGTCTCCACAGTCTGTATGGCTTTCCTTACCTGTATTTTTGACCAAACGTGGTACAAAATTCATATTATTATCCAGCAGACCCGATGAAATTATGTTGATAATGGTTCAGGTTCTTAAATTAATTATTCGTACAATATTTCTATACGTTATTAATTAAAGATTTTTCTACTATTTCAGAGTACTTGAGAAACAAAACAGGAGCAAAATGACCAAACAACAACCATGCTTAGCAGGTCTGTGAGGCCGCACTAGCTGAATGCTAACATCAGCATGCTAACATACTCACAACGGCGATGTTAAAGGGGACATATCATGCTTTCTGTGATTTTCAGTGATATTTATACTGTTATGATGCAGGATGTTTATGTTAAACATGGTCAAAGGTCCAAAACTTGAGGTGAACGTATGTAAAAATGCTCGCTGAAAGTCAAAAGGCAGGGCTAGAACCTGGTCTGAATGCTTTGTTTGCAATGTTAACGTCCGTCTGTTCTGTAGTCTTTGTTGCATGTGTTGTTCGCATCGTTCGCTCACATATTTCAGATTTGATTCAAGCTCAAACATGTATGGCTGTATGGCCATTTCAAGTAAAGAACGAGAAAAAGAAGGTAAATCCTGCAACTGTTATTTGTTTATGTTCCCTCCCTTAAAGAGACAGGAGCTAAGACGGCCTGTTTCAGACTGAGGCTGAACTCAGGGGCTGCATAAAGGGCCAGTATAAGATAAATAAGAGTTTTTTTTAACTGATATTCCAGTAGAGCCCCAGAATGTAAATATAGACCTGGAAATGTTCATGATACATCTCCTTTAATGATTATAACTTACATTTTCAGCCCTGATTAAGACATTAGACATTTGTTTTTACAATTTACAGTAACCAGATTATTAGAATGTATGTAAGTATGTTTTCTGATGTCCTACCTTAACCTGATATCTCCAATACTGTAACTTGTTGGCTAGCATACTTGTGATTGTGAGTTGTTCACATGTTTTTTTTCTGTGTTTTTACATACAGCAGATATAGAGCAATACATGTTAAGACCTGGAAATGTGCATGATTAATCCCATTTAACATGTGAATGATTGGCAGGTATCATTTTTAGCAAGTTCAGGGTCCTAGTTTAGTGTTCAGTTTTGGTTAAAGTAGTGGACTGACTGACTGACTGACTGACTGACTGACAGACCAGAGTCAAGTCTTTTTTTTTTCTTGGTTGTATACAAAATGTTTTATATCTCGATGCCAACATTCAACCTTTTATATGAACAATAACTTGGAGACCTATTGGTCTGCAAGAGGGAACCATAACTATCTCCTCTGTTGAAACTGTCGACGTTGCATTCTTGGTTAATGAGATTCCAGTGAAGTGTGTTGTTCTGTAAAGATCTGACAGCTGTGTCTTTCTTCTTGCCTGGTTTCTGAACAAACAGCAGCAGGACCGACCAACCTCCTCCCCTCTGGTGGTGGTGGTCAGCATTTTAGTATCTTTAAAGCTCTAATCCTCGACTTTTAGATAAATTTGAAAATGCTGTCTACATATGGACATTTATGTCAACACTAGCATTTTCAGGACTTTAAAAAAAAAAAAAAAAAAAAAAGTTCTTCATCCACACTGACAAAACTTGAGAGCAACATGAAAGCTGTGCATTAAGTCATCTGGTAAAGTGGGACAGACACATCCCAGTTAGTCTGCTGTCTAAACTGGTGATTTTTACTTTTTTCATCCCTCCCTGATCATTTTTATTGTTTTTTTATCCTGTTTACAATAAACCATGAGACCAACTTTTACAGAATTATCCACCTTTTTTCAGAAAAGCTCAGTTTTTGGTGGTAGAAATGCTGGTTTAGTGTTGAGAGGGACAAATAGTTAGTGTGGATATTGCTTCAGTGTGATCATTCCCTCTTATTTTCGGTTGATCAAGTTTCTGTTGGTGGTTTTCATTTCTTCAAGGTTTAGAACAGCACACCTTCATGAACTAAAGAGTAGCAAAACTATGCTCCAATCAAGCTTTTATTCTCCAAATCCAGATTTAAACTATTGAATACTGAGTATCTGCAAAAACCTTGATCCAATCCAATATTATATTTTAAAATTTAGCTTCAGAGTGCGTACCTGTCTAAAGTAGGTCTAAATTAAAGGATAAATATGGTGTTATTCTGTTTGTCAACAAATAAGACAAACAAAACCATGTGTTAGTTCATCCCTCAATACTTAATAATCCTCTAAACTGTCTGTGGCACTCTGCCCAACACGTCTATTCTGTCCTATTTAAGACATAAATCTTTAAAAACGGGTCACACATATATATATAGTTTACAGTAGTTTGAAAAAATGGCAGCTGGGCACTGTAGGTTTTAGCAACTATTAATCAAACACGAGGAATAAGTACATTTGTTCAGAACTATTTTCAGCTGTGGATTAATACACATTTGGTGCTCCAGCAGCAGGATTGTGTGTGTGTGAACAGACTTAAACTAAACTACAGCGCCCATGTTCATGGTAATGAAGGAGCAGGTCATCTAATGTGGTTCACTGATGTGTTTTAATAGTTTTTGGAGCTTTATGGTGCAGAGGAATAATGATATAACAGGTTTTGGCTACTCAGGCAATATTTAGGATCAATTCATTGTTTATGTTGGATTCATTGTTGACAATAAATAATGAAATATTGATTATTGTCAGCTTTATTCTTTAAAGTTTAAGCCAATCAAATTCAAGTAAAGTCTGCTTGACAACTGAGTAGCTTTGCATTAAATGAAAATATGCTTTAATTCAATCTGATTTTACAGATGAAGCTGGGACATTGCTCTTCAAAACAAATACTGATATCACAAATTATTACTTTAACATCATGTCTTTAAGGACAGGAAACTATGTAAAAATCAGACAAACTTACAGTTTTAAACATTCTACAAGTGCTTTAATTTTGACCCAGAAAGCCTCTAAACAGCCACTCAACAACGTTTCTGTTTCCTCGCAACTTCCAGGACAAACAGTGTTAATAAATGAATATTTCTGCATGAGAGAGTGTGTGTGTGTGTGTGTGTGTGTGTGTGTGTGTGTGTGTGTGTGTGTGTGTGTGTGTGTGTGTGTGTGTGTGTGTGTGTGTGTGTGTGTGTGTGTGTGGCAATGTTGTGCTCGCCTTGAGAAAAGACCAAGTGTGTTCAAAACCTCAGTTGTAGCATAAAACTATCAGAGCTTAGTGTGCGGTCGTCATCGCTATGACCAGCACCTTTCAGTGTGCGTTCACCAGACGACTCTTAATGTTTGTGCGTGTGACGTGATTGACAGCTGGCTGGCCGTGTCTACTTCCATGCCCGCCTTTTCACTGATCACTGTGTCAGTGTGTCTGTATCACACACACACACACGCACACACACACACACACACACACAATACCATGCAGACACACAAAAGAGAGAGAAGCCCACTGTGGTTCTCCCATCAGGCCGAGCTTTGAAAAAAAAAAAACACTCAAAACAGAAGCAGCAAATGTGTTTGTCTCATGTGTATGGAAATGCTAACGTGTGTGTGTGTGTGTATGTGTGTAACTTTCCCCTGTCTACGTGTGTGTGTATGTGTGTGAACTCTCAATGGACGGCTTCAATGTAAAACGCATTAGTATTCAATGATGATGCTGGTCTTTCTAAAAGCTCTCATGGTGCCACTGGTCTCTCTTTTTCTCCCCTCTCTCTCTCTCTCTCTCTCTCTCTCTCTCTCTCTCTCTCCCTCTCTCTACCAGCCAGGCGTTCACAGTTCTTCAACATGCTATCACATCGCCCGGCCTCTGCGGATGGGTTTATAATTAAAAGTGCTCCAGCTCTCTAATATGAGAAGTATGTCTGTGATTTAGACTATATAGCACAGATTGATCAGATAAAGAGCCAAAGTCATATTTCTTTACGGCTAAGCCTATTCACAGCGAGAGCGCTGATCCTCTCTTCTCTCTGCCCGTCTCTCTGTCATCCTCTGCCTCTGTGTTTGTCTTTAAATCTTCCACCACCACTGCTCATATTCTGCTGCTTTTCTCTCCTCGTTTTTTCAACTCTCTTCCAACCTGTTCTTGTGTTTAGCGGGTATAAAAATCTGATTTGGCTGCAGTTTGGCTGTGAACGTGTGGAGTTTCTGTTGGAGACTCTCTTGATTTTCAGCCGTCGCTGCGAGTGCTGCTGATGTGCTGCAACATCACATCATTGCAAACAGTCTCACCGATCTCACTACCGAGGCTATTTAAATTATATAAAAAATACAAAGAATTATGAGCTGGATTTTAGAAAAATAGGCATTTATTTTTAAACATAATGACGATTGAAAGTTTAATAAAAAAACTGAAGTTGAACAGCTACAATAACTCATATTCACATTAAGAATAGGGCAGCAACTAATGGTTAATATCATTATCATCAATCAATCATTTTGTGTATAAAATGTAAAAGAGAAAAACTTAAATATTGTGTTCATGACAAAGAAAAGCAGCAGATTCTTACATCATTTTAAACAGCTGGAAACTACAAACATTTGACTTTTTTGCTCCATAAAATGACTGAAATGTTTGAAAAGTTGCATTTTAATTTTCTGTCGGTCGACTAATCGATCAATCACATACCAGTCTCAGCTTTTAATGAACTGATTTAGCAAACAATCATGCCAAATAATGATAATAATTGACTTTTGATGCTGTTGTAAGATGTGAGGTGTGTTTGGTGTGAGGTGAAGGCTGAGGGATGACGGTGGCAGAAGGGAATTGATTCTGTGTGTGTGTGTGTGTGTGTGTGTGTGTTTGTTTGTGTGTTTGTTTGTGTGTATGAACTATGTCAGACAAGTTGAAATGAGATTCTTCGCTCTCTTCTTCTCACCTCTCCCGTCCTCCATTATTCCCTCCTTTATCCCGTCTCTCCTCTCTCTGCCCTTCTCTCCTTTCACTTCTCTTTCCTCCTCACCCTTCATCCTCCTATCTTCTCCTGCTGCACCCCCCCCCCCCCCCCCCCCCTCACCCTCACCCTCACCCACAGGGTGTCCTCACCTTGTAACGATCAGTGACATCCAATATGTTTGGCTTGGGATCATCCCCTGTGTGTCCATTGTGCTTTCTGTTAAACGCTTTATTGATTAGCCATGAGTTAATTACAAATTACATCAACCGTGGGCAGACTGAGGTGGCTCGTACATGACTACAAGATCCATCCTGGAGGAGCTAATACATGTTGACTACACACCTGCAGGCTTGCATCTCAACCTTAGCAGGTTACATTAGGCTTCCTGATCCCCCCCCCACCCCCCCTCACCAATAACATCCATGCATTTATGACATTTCACACTGCCTTATCAACGCTTTTAAGGCCATGCAATATTTTCTGGTGAGAAGGGTAGAATTAGAAACACAAGGTTTCTGCAAGACACCGAGGGTATGCGCCCTGAATACTTAATTCTATCAAGCACAACTTGACTCACCCTATGCAAAATTATGACTGTGCCAAATCCACAGCAGACCTCTGGAGGCTAATGTATTCTGGATTTAAGCTCCATTGTAAAATCCATAACACGCCTGCACCTGACCTGCTCTGCTGCAGCACAGAAAACAACCTCTCACCTCTGACTTTTGCACAAAGTTATGAAGAAATAATAATAATAATGATAATAACGATAATAACAATAATAATAATAATCGTTGTAACCTGCAACAGCAAGCACTTTTTTGAGCCTTTTTCCTTTTCATGCCGTGTCAGTTTCTCTTTGACATTGCCGTGCACTTTGTGCAAAAGGAAAAAGGAGCGAAAAAAAAAATCTTTATCAAATCCCTATTCTGAGGCTTTCAATAAGGCAGGCCATTACCTCACTGGCGCTTTTGTTCGGCCTATACAAGAGAGAACAAAATGGTTATTCAGGAGGACGCTTTAGATTTTTATTGTGGGCTCGCTATTCACAAAGAGCACCGTTATTGTATTAAAAAGAACCATCTGTGGCAGAAACAATGGCTTCAAATTATCTGTGAATACCCAGTGAACAAAATATAAAGCTTTTTCCTGCTCATTATGTGGGCTAAGCTAGGGGGTGGAAGATAGGAGAGGAGAGGCATAGACTTTGCTATAACTGACTTTTGTTGTTCTTGCTTGCATTCTTCTCCTTTTTAAATCGGCCCCCTTTTCACATTGTGTGTCGCCATAAACGGCTTTTCTTGTTGCAGGGCTAGCGGAGAGAAGACAGCGGAGCTCCAGACAGACAGCGGGGGCTCCGCGGGGCTGCACGCCGGCCGAAGCGCGCCGGCAGCCGGATCGAAAACGTGCGGACTACCGGGGAGGGGGAGAACATGCGGAGGGTGCCGGTTGGACGTTTCACGGCCGGCGACTGGCGCTCTGTCCCGGACCAGACTGAGGCTTCCTCGCCCGGGGGGGGGGAGCAAAAGGAAGATATGAAGGAGGTTGAGGAGCGAAATGGCATCTTGTTTAATTTCTGCCAATCAAGACGAGAGGAAGACAACTCCCAAACTGGCAGTAAGTTGCAGTGCGGTGGAGAGGAGAAGCCCTGTGTGTGTGTGTGTCTATGTGTGTGTGTGTGTGTGTGTGTGTGTGTGTGTGCGTGTGTGTGTGTGTGTGTGCGTGTGTGTGTGTGTGTGTGTGTGTAAAACATGCAGTGTTGTGGAATGACACCGCATGGCATCATGAGCTTGACTGACTGGCTGAGTTGTTGTTGTGTTGGCCGGTTTGGTTTCTTCTCAACAAAGATCGTTTACGCACACAGAATATTTATGACCGTGAAATGTGACATATTTATTTTCTTGATGAAATTTGATCCTATTTATTTATTCGTTTCTCTTGTTCAGTATTTATTTCTAAATGTTTTAAAATAGGCTATCCTAATACAACGTTTGCATAACCAAAAACATAATTATTATTGATGCGCTTTTATTAGACAAATGTATTTTGTCCTAGAATATCCTACAATTATGTTTTATTTTCTTCCTCACTTTATATTTAATTTCACTATGACATGTCTTCGGTTTGACAACTAGTTTGACTTTTATTCTTTATGCTATAATTTAATTTATTTCACTTCATCATGACACTAAACCAAATTCACATTTGTCAAACTCTAAAAAGAAAATAAACATATATTAACATTATGACAAACTATAAGTTGACTGTCTATAACTTAATTGATGTCTTTTAAAAAAAAACATGCCTACAAATTAATTCCTCCATTAATGTGAAAATATAGGTTTATTTATTTTCAAGCAGGATTTATTAATATTTCGATAAAGCATTTTTTCTTGCGTCTCCAGCCCCTGGTACGGCCCCTAGTGGCAAGAACATACCATTTAATTTCAATTCCACCTGAAATTTCTCTTTGTCATTGCTATAATTATCACTTTATTTCACTTGAATTAAGATTCGTCTTTTTATAGACTTTAACATGTGCAATTTTAAGTTTTATTCGGAGTAATTGTCATGTAGAAAAAAACACTGTAGTCACATGAGAAATTATGTGACTTTTTCTTAGAGTTCAAACCGACAGCTGAATTTCCCGTGCAGCTTGAATTTTTCTCTGTCATATATTGTTGCTCTTTTCTGTCGCTTGTTTTTACAGTGATCCTGATCCCATCACCTAAATTTGTACAACCACAAAACAGTATTTTTGATATCACAGCGTGCTGCTCTCTATATTTGCTGTATCCATCCCAACCTGGTGTAGCGGGGGGCTTACAAGTGGTCCAAGGGAGCCGCCCCGCTAGTTTCTCCTGGTTTTGTCAAACAACGGCTTTAATTCAGGATGATTGTGGATGCAGGGCCATTCCCGGCTGGCTGGGGCCTTGCTTTCAGAGAGCTGCAGGGCCCCGCTGTTCCTTTATTATCATAAGCAGATTAGAGGTAGCGGGGAACACACTCAGATGCAGATAGCAGCCGAGCGGCCCATTTCAACCTTGCATTATAATGGACCAAGCTGCATGTGTCGCCTCTCGCAGCCTATTAAGCGCAAGATGAATCTTATGTAAGGTTGCCGGGGCCGGCATAATGAGAGCACGGGGGCTCTGCTCCTCCATTTATTATCAAATGACTAAAACAAAACAATAAGGCTTGATCTATTCACTTTCAATTATGATTTAATCTAGAGACACGCATTTAAATTAAATTATTTCAGGTGTGTGTACTTGATCTATCTTTAATTATTGGGATCGTCTGGCTTGCAGATCCAGACAGGCAGATGTGTGGCTTAAAAAAAAAAAATCCTCTTCAGCTCTTTTATGCCTTACTGACTGTTGATGAATAATATGTTTTAGATATATTTTTTAAATCATTTCCTACATATAAAACGAAACTCCTAAAAGCAGCATTTATTCCTTCTCTTTACTTTGAGAAAAAGCCTTTTTTTGGGGAGGTTTGTTGTAGTTTCTCCTCTCACCAGTAGGCGGCACTGGTGTCACGCAGCAGGACGCCTCGCTCTCAGATGGAGATGCAGAGAGAGGGGGGGGGGGAGAAAAAAAGCAAAACAAGTGGCACCAACACTCACAACCTCCAAACTTTAGTCGTTTTGCAAACCATATGAGTGAATTATTTAACTTTAAAAAAAAAAAAAAAAAACAACAAGTACGTGATGTTGGTTTCATCTCCTAATAATCGCGGTCTGATCCAGGACGTAGTCTAAGTGAAGCAGGTGGAGGCCGCTTTTCATTCACACTAATTGGCTGACACGCTTGTTCAGGCTTAATATGAATGAGCTGTGCCTATTGTGCAAACACACTTTATCTTAAAATATTCCTCACCTTTATTTCTCCTCCCCTCGTATCCCCCCTCGGTAGGCTGTATACCCCCCTCACCACCACCACCACCACCACCACCACCACCCCAGCACCCTCTCACTACAAAGCCCTAACAACAACAGCAGCACTGGAAGTGGAGTGGAGTTGGGTCTTTGTCCGGACAGATGTAGCGACAACATCCCAAACAAAAACCGCTTATTTGTGCTGAGATGAGCCCGTCTGCCTTCTGTGTGTTGGCATTCAACTTCACTAAACAAAAGGACTGGGGGAAACATCTTGGATTACCTTTCCTCTTTTCAACGCTAAAAACCAGCCATGTCCCCCCCCCCCCCCCCCTCCAACCCCCCCACTCCACTCTACCCCCCCACACACACATACACACACACACCAGTGCCATTCAATGCTTTGAGTTAACTAACAAAGTTTATTTAAGTGTTGTATGTTATTGGGGCGCGTAAGTGGGGGAATTAGTGACTTTTTGATTTTGAACAACTGCAGTGTCACGAGCCAGGACTTCATGTCAGAACAATACTGTTTCTACCTTCAAGAGAAGATGACACTGACACCATTCATGTCAACATTTGATCAGTAAATTTATGAAACACTTTAAAAAAAAAAAATAATTTAACTTTGATTTAATCCTAATTTGAACGTGTGACACTTGGTGGGATTTAAGCTACACATTTTATTAAAAACAAATAAACCAAAACATAAACGAATTGTCTTATTTATTAGATACTCTTAATCTTATTTTATTTTGCATTTATTAGGAAACTTTTTTCTCCTGTTTTAAGCTTAAAATTAAAGTTTGTCAGACAACATATAGTTTAATTTTCCTGCAATACCCAGCAAGCTCTTGCATCACCTTTTCCCCCCCTCCCTGTATAATACTGGAAAAGTGTTGCCATATATATATATATATATATTTATATAAATATATATATTCCCAGAGAAATATCTCCATACGCGTAGAAATAGTAAATATGTACTTTGTATTGGCTCATGTGGGCAGCCTGAGTGTGCGTGATGCGTGTGTGTGTCTCGGGGCAGAGCAGACCCCGCCCATTTATGCTAATTAAGGTCTCCCATTGGTGTGTCAGGGGAGCAGGCCGGCTCTGATTGGCCAGGTCGAAGCCATTTATTCGCTGACAGCCCCGTCACATGAATGGTTGTCTATTAACTTGTTCAAAAACTATCTGGAGTTGTCAAGGCTCAGGCGGACAGAGGCGAAAAAGTGCAGTTTGTTGATGCTTTTTCGGAGAAGCCACGGGAGAAGTTTTGTGGACACAACATAGCAGGGACCTATTGGGAGAAGGCTCTCTGTCACACACGCATACACACACACACTCACCCAGACACACACTCTACTGAGAGAGGGAGAGAGAGAGAAAGAGAGAGAGAGAGGGAGTGAGAGTGTGTGGAGACGCGGCTTGGTGCTTGTTGTTTTTGTCCAGAGAAAAAAGTTGCAGAGAAAATCGACAGGTAACTTTCAGCAGCAGCAGCAGCAGCAGCAGCAGCAGCAGCAGCAGCCCTGCGCTCCTCACTGTCCTGCCTCTGGCTTGTGGAGTTTTGTCTCTGTGTTCTTTTCCTCTGATCGGGAGCTCCAACTAAAAAGCTGTTCCTGATGTATAACATGATGGAGACTGAACTTAAGCCCCCTGCTCCCCAGACCAACACGGGGGGCACGGGCAACACCAACACGTCCGGCACCGGCCCCAACCAGAAAAACAGTCCGGAGCGGGTCAAGAGACCCATGAACGCGTTCATGGTGTGGTCCCGGGGCCAAAGGAGGAAGATGGCGCAAGAAAATCCCAAAATGCACAACTCGGAGATAAGCAAGAGACTGGGCGCCGAGTGGAAACTTCTGTCGGAGAGCGAGAAGAGACCTTTCATCGACGAAGCCAAGAGGCTGCGGGCCCTGCACATGAAGGAGCATCCGGATTACAAATACCGGCCCCGGCGGAAAACCAAGACCCTCATGAAGAAGGACAAATACACCTTACCCGGCGGGCTCCTGGCTCCGGGAGGGAACGGGATGGGAACCGGGGTCGGTGTAGGGGTGGGGGCCGGGCTGGGCGGTGGGGTGAACCAGCGGATGGACAGCTATGCGGCACACATGAACGGCTGGACCAACGGGGGTTACGGCATGATGCAGGACCAGCTGAGCTACCAGCACCCGGGACTGAACGCGCACAACCCGAGCCAGATGCAGTCCATGCACCGCTACGACATGAGCGCCCTGCAGTACAACACCATGACCAGCTCCCAGAGCTACATGAACGGCTCCCCGACATACTCCATGTCCTATTCCCAGCAAACCACGCCGGGGATGACCGCCCTGGGCTCCATGGGGCCCTCCTCGGTGGTGAAGTCCGAGTCCAGCAGCTCCAGCCCGCCCGTCGTCACCTCGTCCTCCCACCGCGCCGCCCCGGGCTGCCAAAGCGGAGATCTGAGGGACATGATCAGCATGTACCTGCCCGGGGCGGAGGTGAGCGAGCAGACCGCCCAGACCAGGCTACACATGTCCGGGCACTACCAGAGCACCGTGCCCGGGACGACGATCAACGGCACGCTGCCGTTAACACACATGTAAGAGACACAAAGCAAAGAGAAAGAGAAAAAAAATGAACTTTTATAAGAGAAACTGTGGACTACTTAACGTTGGACTATTTTTGTACAGAAAAAAATTCGGGGTGGGAAAAGTTGTATAGAAGTCTCCAGGAAAAAGGACACACGACTCTTTTTTTTTTCTTTCATTTTATTTTAAGGAAGCTCTAGAGGAACGATAGGAGATCCCCCTCTTCACTGGTGGATGAAGTTTGGAAGACTAGAAAGTGGGAGTCGCAATCAAATGTTTTATTATTGCAATCACCTTTTGTACAGTATTTATCAAAGAAACATTACAATCAGATGAAATTGTTTGTTAAACTGCAAGAGGTTGCATTTTTCCTTTCTTTTTTTTTCTTTTTTTTTTTATATAAAGCTACGCCAGTTCTGCAGAAAATATTAAAAGTGAAAATGGCAGAACTGGAAACTATGGGAGCGATCAGTTATGCTCCTTTATTACTGCAAACTTTGGAAAGAAAAGGGACATAAAACGAAGCAGGTAATACTGTTTTTTTTTTTTTCATTTAAGGTCAATATTACTAAAACATTTTAATTTCGTGGAAAAAAAAAGATAAGACTTCTTTTCTCTCATTCAGCTTAAAATATAGGTTGTTAATTTATATTTCCGTCTCCCACTTTTCATCTGTTAGAGGTATGACGCTTGTGCTCTTTATTTTCTAATTGATTTGTACAATTTCTGTATATTTACTGTGATATTTTAAGTTTTTATTTCAAAATTCATTCCCGTAGTTGTATTTTAAAAATTGTGGCCTGTACGCAGAAGCCAACCACTCCATGTATATATATACCGGAACTAATACCATCCTTATAACAGTTACAATTTCAGCTGAGTATATTTTTTTTCAATATGCAGTTTGAAATGAATAAATTTTGGAAATTTGGATACTTGAAATTGTTTGAGTTTTGATTTTTATTTCTCTTGTCATTTTATGTGTGTAGGCAGTCATCACATGTTGAGTTGTCATCTGTCAGCTTTTTTCACTTTTTTTCCTCCTGATGTTAATGTTTTTTTTTATTGCAACACTTCCATCTTTATGGAGATGAAGCTTTAGGCTCCAGCTAACAACAAAAAAAAAGACATTTTTTTTTCAGGGGGGGTTGAAATCTCCCCCTTTTAAAAACTCCATTGATTAAATAATTCAGCTTGTGCGTCGTGGTTAACCACGTTTCTATTTTCTAGTTCCTGCGGATGGCCCCAGCAAGCCAAAGTTTGTTGCCTGTTTCCTATAAAGGGGGACGATTTTTCCACCAAAATGTCCAACATCCCCAGGTATAGACTGTCATTTCTCCTCTTCTAAAACCAATCAAAACAACTAATCAACATTACTGTTATGGCACAATTTAAAATGTTTCTTTTTTAAAATTAATTAATTACTGCAGCATATATTATTTACTTATTAGTATTTTGGGCCTTCTTATGAATGGGACTGAACGCTAATGTCAGAAATCAATTAGATTTATTAGCTTCATTCACATTTATTTTAAAGTAAACTGTCAGGAGGATTTTTCTGGTTGATTTTTTTCCTCTCTAATGACACTTGACTGTGACAGAAGCATATCAGGATATTTATGAGTATTTACAACAACCTAATCTTATGAGCTCAGGCCTTGTTTCATGCTGTAACTATGGCTTCTTCTTCTTCTTCTTCTTCTTCTTTTATTTAATCAAATAAGATGTGTGTTTTCTTTTAAACGCGTTTTACTTTCCCTCCAAAGCACAGAGCTGTCTGCTCATCCTAAATGTTCAATTAGCTCCAAATTGAAGGTGAGCCCTCTTAAAGAAAGGAGCGCGAGGCGAGAGAGAGGGAGACCAGGAGAGCATTTTCTCCCGCGATGTAAAAGCTGCATATAGAGTCTCGAGTGTGTTCATTTCAATGTGATGTTTAATCAAACGGGCCCTGCTGTTTCCCGTTAACCCCGGTTCTCACGGTTCAAGCTCTCCGGTGACTCTCGGTGCACACCACCTCCTCCTCCTCCTCCTCACCATCTCCTCCTCCTCACCTCCTCCTCATGCCTTTTAAAACACACAGAAACGCTTCCAAAGTGTTTCTATGCATCTCTCTGCCAGCCAGGCTGC